>NC_090441.1:40636184-41886184 GCF_031143425.1 Pleurodeles waltl | reverse complement strand
GGGGGGGGCCTACTGCTCGAACAGCCAGGTATTGAGAGGTTTCCTGAAGGCAAGGAGGTCTTTGGTCTGGCGCAGGTGGGTGGGAAGAGTGTTCCATGTTTTGGCGGCGAGGTGCAAGAATGATCTACCGGCGGTGGTTGTTCCGCGGATGCGTGGGACAGTTGCGAGGGTGAGGTCGGTAACGTGGAGATGCCGGGTCAGGTGCAGAAGGAGAGTCGTCTGAGGTATTCTGGTCCAGTGTTGTGCAGCGTTTTGTGAGCGTGAGTGAGGAGTTTGAAGGTGATTCTCTTGTTGACTGGGAGCCAGTGAGGGTTTTTCAGGGGACCTGTGATATGGCAGTGGCGGTGGATGTCCAGGATGAGGCGTGCGGAGGCGTTCTGGATGCGTTGCAGCCTCTTCTGGAATTTGGCTGTGGTTCCTGCGTAGAGGGCATTGCTGTAGTCCAGTTTGCTGCTTACGAGGGCTTGGGTGACTGTTCTTCTGGTTTCGGTGGATATCCATTTGTAGATCTTTCGGAGCATGTGGAAGGTGTTGAAGCAGGAGGAGGAGATGGCATTGACTTGCTGGGTCATGGTTAGTGAGGGGTCCAAGATAAATCCTAGGTTGCGTGCGTGGTCGGTGGGAGTCGGAGCGGTTCCGAGAGTGGCAGGCCACCAGGAGTCATCCCATGTGGCTGGGGTGGAGCCGAAGATGAGGACTTCCGTCTTGTCGGAATTGAGTTTGAAGCAGCTGCTCTTCATCCATTCGGCGATGGCCTTCATTCCTTCGAGAAGGTAGGTCTTGGTGGAGTCCTTGGGGAGAGAGAGGACAAGCTGTGCGTCGGCGTATGAGATGATGTTGAGGTTGTGGGCTCGGGCGATGTTGGCGAGCGGGGCCATGTAGACGTTGAAGAGGGTCGGGCTGAGGGACAACCCCTGGGGTACGCCGCAGATGATTTCGGTGGCCTCCGAGCGGAATGGGGGGGGGGGGGGGTGTACTCTCTGAGTTCTGCCAGGGAGAAAGGATGTTACCCAGTCCTGGCTCTTTCGTGGATTCCAGCATTGCTGAGGCGTGAGCGTAGGGTGTGGTGGCAGACGATGTTGAATGCAGCCCAGTGGTCCAGTAGGATGAGGGCTGCGGTTTCGCCACTGTCCAGTGTGGTTCTGATGTTGGTGGTGGCAATGAGGGCGGTTTCGATGCTGTGGTTGCTGCAGAATCTGAATTGGGAAGGGTCCAGGGTGCGGTTCTCCTCTAGGAAGCGGGTTAGTTGTTTTTTGACAGCCTTCTCGATTACTTTTGCCGGGAAGGGGAGCAGGCGGCTAGGCCGGAAGTTCTTGAGGTCCTTTGGGTCCGCTTTGGGTTTTTTGAGGAGGGCGTTGATCTCAAAACAACCAATAAGTCAAGTATGCAATCAAATAGGCGAACGTCCTCACCACATCTTCCTCCTTTTTTTTTTTTTTTTTTTTTTTTTTTTTAGTGTAACAGGAGTTTATCCCTTTCTTTTGTGTCAGTCCCCTTTGGTCACATCTAAGCCTGGAAGGAGACAAAATAACAGCCATGAGTCAAAGGTACGACACCTCGTCTAACAACTCACAGGAAAAAGAGAGGGAGGTGAAAACAGACACCAAAAGAAGGCTACAACATAAGGTTGTTCAAATAACAGAACCCAGACTCATTTTCAGCACACAGTGACCAAGTACCAACCGAGGACATTGACAAAGAAAAAACACAACAAATTAAGATACTTAGAACAAGCGATGTTCTCACCAAAATGCTTGGGTAGGGAGAGGAAAAAGAATGGACCCTCGGAACTTTGGGTGAGCATAATCCTTGCTTCCGTGTCCTTAATAGAATTGAAACTTTCCTTCATGATTACTTGGAAATTTTCCTTTCTATGTCAGGTCCGGAGGTGAGGATTATGCTCATTCAAAGCTTTTCCACCACCAAAGAAGCCATGTCGGGGACTGGCTTAAAATAAAACCTTTTGAACATGGAGTCGGAAGACCAGTCTGCAGCGTTAATAATGTCTTCCAGACGGGCCCCTCTGGAAAAAGCCTTGGATGTCATTGCCAGTCGAACTGAATGGCCACTAAACTGTGAGACATCAATGCCTGCCTCCCGCATGACCCATCAGATCCATCTGGCAATGGTGGGGGTAGAGAAACCGCTTCAAAAAGTTTCCTGAAGGAGATTAGAAGTTGTCTTTCCCCCAGAGGGCGAAGCTCCTCTGTCATGGCCTTAACGCCTTCAGGCAATGCAAATGCACAATTTGGGGCATTTGTCAAAAGATGGGTAGGACACCACCCTAGAGTTCGACTTTGTACGTCATGAGACAGGAAAGGTGACACCATCCTCAGTGAAAATACGTCCCGTAATATATATATATAGGGTGCAGACATCCGGAACTCTATGGCAGCACACGAGGCACAGCACCTTTGCCGTTAGTTTCTTGCTGGACAGAAACTCGTTCCTTTGCCAAGATCGAAACAAACACAGGACCTGGTTGACATCTCATAGGGTTGAATACCGCAGTTCTGGAGGGAGTACCAATCAAATCCCCTCTATAAACCTGCACACTAACGGGTGTTTCCCCCACTGGAGAACCCTGCAGTCGAATATGCGCCGCGGAGATGGCCGACCTATATGAGCTCATGGTCCTGTAAGCCAACCCCTGAGACACCAAGTATGCCACAAAAGTGTCAAATGGAACCATGTTACACCCCAAGAGATCCTGGTGGTTTTGAAGACACCAACCTACCCATCTAGACCATGCAGACCTGTACTGTTTGTTGATGCCGTCCATCCAGGCTGCCAACAACATTCTTTCAGCTTAGTCCGAAAGCCCTATGACTCTCCAATGATGCCTAAAATCCGCCAGGCCATGAGAGACATCAGCCCTTGAAGTACCAGGGGATGGAAGTTGCCCAGGGGATCCCGAAGGAGATATGGAGCATAGGGTAGAGTGATTGGAGGCTCCCAATAAATTTTCAGAAGAAATGGAAACCAGACTTGAGACCTCCAGCAGGGAGTGATCAGGAATACCCAGGCTCGTTGTCGCCTCCCCTAAGCTGACAACCGTATGATCGAGGAGTGGGGGAGGGCGTATCCCTGTTCATTTGTCCAGTCCTGCAGGAAGGTGTCTGTTGCCGCTGCTAGCAGATCCGGCTTCAAGCTAAAATACCTGGGGATCTAGTGATCCAGTTGGGAGGCAAAAAGATCTACAGAGAATGGTGCCCAAAAGGCTTCCAGTTTCCTGAAAACCTGTGTATTCAGTTGCCACAGGGTCGAGTTTGACCATTCCCTGGAATACAGGTCTGCCACCACAGTGGATACTCCAGGAAGATACTCTGCAGTAAGTGAAATGCCATTGGACCGGCAAAACTCCTAGAGATCCTTGGTGAGGTCCGCCAGGACCTTGAATCTGGTGCCCCCCAGATGATTGGTGTACTGGATGGCTGAGATGTTGTCCATCTTCAGAAGCACATTGCAGTGCACACTGTCCTTTGTCCAACACTTTTTTGCAAATTGTACCCGCCACAGTTGATATGGAGCAGCCATTCCTCTGCGGATTATTTTCTGCCAGTACAGTCCCTGCAACAGGCGCCCCAACCGGACTTGCTGGCATCTGATTCTATCAGTGTCCGGGTCCGAACTAAATATGGCTTTCCGTTCCATTCCTCCATGTGCGCCAGCCACCCATTAATGTCGTCCGTGAGGGGAATGTGCTCAGAATATTGCAGTCCCTTGTGTAAGTGGGAGGCCTTGAGGCGTTGAAGGGGCGTGTAATGGAGGGGCCCGGAAAGGTCTCCTGATTGGATGAGGAGAGGAGGTCTACAACCCGAGCCTCTTGCCTAAGAGAGGTAGAAGACTTGGAAAGCATCGGCTTCAGTTTGTGCCGGATCTTGCAGGAGGGAAGACGCAAGGTTTTATGCACAGAGTTCACCACATACCCGAGGAAAGTTGTTTGCCCGGATGACGTCGGGAGGGAATTCCGCTTGTTTATGATGAAACCTAGCTTCCACTAGGTGAATTGTTGTTTGGTGTCCGATAGGCGCTCTGGATACTGATCCATTAGAAGGATGTCGTCCAGATACACTATGAGGTGGAAGCCTTGGACTCTTGAGATGGTCCACAGCCGGCTTGAGGACCTTTTTTGAAGCACCAAGAGGCAGACAGCTCGAACTGCAGAGTTGTGAACTTGTATACCTGGTCCCGCCACCAGAATTGGACAAATCTGTAGTGAGGAGGGAAGATGGGTATCACCATGTAGGCGTCCTTGAGGTCCAAGCAGACCATCCAGTCATTGGAGCGTAATAAGTCCTGCAAGAAATGGATCCCGTCCATCTTGAAGTGGCTATAAACTAGCCACCCATTGAACTCCCTGAAGCTGATGACAGGTTGCTGACTGCTGTCCCTTTTGTCCACAAGTAAGATATTGCTCAGAAACCCTTTGGGGTGGAGTTGAGCGGGAGTAATTGTTTTTTCCTCAGGAGGTCCCATAAAACTTGATGAGGAAGCCGCTGAAATGCTGCAAGACCCACGCGTCTGATGTGAGTGCCCATGCATGGACATGCCGAGCCAGTCTGCCTTCCTCCTTTAGTTGGAAATAAGGGCAAATCCTTACCTGTTTGGACCTGGAAGTGTCTTCTGGACGAGCCTCTGGGGTCTCGACCATAAAAACCTTAGCGGGAGTCAAAGAACTCTCCTTCATGGGTTTGGTCTTGAGGATTCTTGTAGCTCCTGGAAGGGACCAGGATGTAGAAGCTGCCGTCTGGGCACCCCCTACCATGACCGGTCCAATGAAAACCTTGGGGTGAAAAAAATCTTCTTTAGAGAGCATTTTGCCTTGTCGAAGGAAGTGAACATGGCCTCAAACTTGCCCAGTTCCTTAATGAACAGCTCTCCACGGCCGGTCCTGCCTCCGTGGTCGCCAGGTCTCCCAACTGGGGTCCATTTTCAATTAGGAGAGGCAAAGCTCTGCGGACAAGGTGCAGTTGGCATTTCCCGGGAATATAACAGCCAGCTGCGTCCATCCTGACAGAATCTCTGGGGAAATAGGGGTGCCTGGGGTCTTGGCCTCTTCCGCTAGTTCTGAGATTTTGGTAAAAGGGCTACTGATCTCTCTGAGTTTGTGCTGGCAAGAAAGCCAGGATGTATTGATACCTTTCTTAGGATCGCAAATATACTTTTGAAGAAAGATGGCCATACAAGAATCTAGCTCTGGGGTAAGGGCCACCTGCCCGGGAGGGAAGTTCGGGGACATTCTGCCCTAAGATGGGTGCGGACCTCTTTGTCAAGGGACTTCCTGAGCCGGCTGGCCACGTATTGTGGCCACCTCCGTAGGGGGTCCACTTTGCAGAATGCAGTTCGATAAGGTCCTCTGGCTCTAGCATGTCAGAGAAATCCTCTGTTGTGCGCTAATACCCCGGGCTTGTGGACGGGTGCGGGGGGGGGCGGGGTGCCTGCTTCATCAGGGGACTCCCCACCTTGGCCGTCATCGTGGACTTGGGAGAATCCTCTGAGGCAACAGGTACATCATCCCCCAAGGGGAGTAGGTTGAGATAGGAAAACCTTCTTTAGGTGGTTAAATGCCCCTAGGTCAATGCCTGCGTCACTTTTGAGCTTCTGCGCGCACTTGTGGGATGGAAGGGCCCCAGGGCATGGCGGGACTCATCTGAGATTTAGCAGAAAGGGACATGCCAAAGCTAATGCCAGGAGGTGGCACTCCAGAGGCTCTGTGGCAGCAGCCACCGTCTGGTGGATGGAGGCATCCAAGGTCACACATCAATGGTGAGGACCTGCAGAGATTCCTCCTCTGAATACTCAGCCTTGGCAATGCGGGATCAATGACCCAGTAAATAGTAAAGCTGATGGGCAAAGCGCGGATGGCACCGAGTTTGTGAAGGGAAAGTACCCCTTGAAAGCACAGGAGACCTGGTTGATTGCAGGAGGCGAAGGCCTGTCCAACTTTAGGTAGGCGCTTAATAGTTCAGAACAGAGGCTCTTTTGGCACTGTGCGAGCCAATCCGTTTGGATGAGCAAAGCACAATAGGGTCGCTGACCTGGGGCTGACTCGCCTGCTGATAATGGGGTTGTGGAGGAAAAATCTCGCCTCGGCCCTTCGAACAGCCAAATAATGCAAACCATGCCTAACACAATGCTGCTGCGCTCGGTGGGCGTCTGCTGTTCAGATAAGCAAACACACCAGCGTTTCAAAGGACGAGCGTCAGGGCTTCCAGGCGGCTCTGGAGAGGCGGGGTTGCGGTGACAGCACTCTTCAATTACCGCTGATGTCACTAGCGCGTGTCACCTTAGCGGCGAGTACCTGTGCGCCTATCCCGCCTCCCAAAACAAAAGTGGTGACCGGCATCACTGCACTAACGCAGCTTGAGACTGAACAGCCGCCACAATAGGACCTCTGAGATGTGCCCCCGTGGCGGAAACCCTCATAAGTAATTAATGGTTCAGAACCATATCACAGAACAAGCAAAACGTGCAAGTCAGAAAGAAGGGTACTTATCTGCTGGCAAGCAGGAAAGCGAAAGCAAGATACACTGAGGGCGGAAGCCTGCTTAATTGCATACTTGATTCTTATTGGTTGTATTGTGTGGTTCTTTTCTCTTGGATTGATGGGAAAGAAAATTTTATATGGTTTATGTTGAAGTCTGCTGGAAGTGAATAAACAATGAAAGTGGGCATAATTTTCGTCTTGTGTCCTGTCATAAAATTAGCAGTGCATGGAGACTACCCTCCCTACAAAAATTAATTCGGCCCTGGAGGATGGAGTGCCTGAGACCCTTCTGTGACTAAAGAAGGGGGGCCCCACACCCTCTCCTAAAAATAAAAAATAAAAATAAAAAAATGCTTCTGAGTGATGGAGATCCCTCTGTGTCACTTAACAAAGGTATCGACCCTGGGGGATGGGATCCCGGTGCTATGAAATGGCTCGGGGAGGTGCACCCTCCCGAATAAGGTTTTTATTTTTTATGTATTTTTATTTTTATTTTAAAAGAACAGTAAATGTGAAATGACATGACTAGCTGCTCATTTTACATTCACTACTCCAGGCTCGGCGAGCGCCCTTTAATGTCCACCAAGGGCTTTTGTTTTCAGAGTATTTGATGCTTGTGCTGCACCTAGAAGGGGCAGATGCAACAAAAAAAAAATTGTCAATTTTATGGGGGGAGCTGTAGAGAGCACAGCAATCCTGCCTAATAACATAAAAATGCAGTAAGGTCTCCAGGGTCTTTGAATCCATGCCTTCCAAGAGAGCTTACTGTTTTTTCCAAAGTGCTTATAGCTGGAGGTAAATGCGCTTCAGCTGGAGTGAAGGAACCCCTTGTGGTTGGTTCTGTAGCTGCACCTTGACATGTTAACTCAGACATGTTATTTATATATATATATATATATATATATATAATCTTTATTGCAAATATTTTATCACTATCAAGCATTGCAATGTTTGAATTTATAAAATATACCTTTGATTATAGTAACTTGTGACAAAGCCAATAGGTCTGCTTTATATATGTTGATGTGCTGACCCCATGATGAAGCCAAGAGGCCTGACTTCCACATTTTGAACTTCTGACCCTTTGGCAAAAGCTGTAGGTCTGCCTTCTTTACAATGACCGTTTTTTACATTGTTACGTTATGCTAAAAATACCTCAATCACTGAAAAAAAGGTTAAAGTGACGTTCTAGTTAGGTGAAAATGTGGGGTAAAACTTAACTCAAATGACTTAATTCACCAGTTATGTTGACTGAAGTACCTATAACTTGTGCTTTCAACATACACTGCTTATGACTCACATATTACATCTCTTAGCACATTTTCTATGACATCATTCATAAAATCACTGACCTCTCCAATGACCTTAATGACAACACTATGCATGGCAGGCTCTCAGGTTTTATAATGCATTTTTTATGTTTGTTGATTTTTTGGGATGATAAAAAGTGCAGTTAACATTTGACTGAGTAAGAATGTTTAGATTTTGTTTACTGTCATGATTAAGAAAATATAACACAATTGGGACAGCAGTGAGGGTAAGTAGATGTTGTTTCTAGTTATAATTAATTCAGTTACTGCCAGAGAATGTGCCACATTTGTTTTTTGCTGCAAGGTTATCTAATATCCCTGATAATGGTATAGGAGAGTTTTTTTTTTTTTTTGTGGGGAGGTGGAGGGAAACTATAAAATGTTTTGCATATTTGACGGTCCCTGTGAAATATTGGTCTCTATGATTGTACAATTTGTGGAATTAAAAACCCAAGCATGATATATATGTTGCACAAGTGTTGTAATCAAATCAAAGCAGGCCCCTGTCTCTCTCCCCCCCCCTTCATCCCCCCCAATAAAAACAAAAAACGGTCAACAGCCGCCACGTTCGTGGTTGGATTAATGTATAGTAATGAAAATTACTTTACGTTACAGGGATGTTGTAGTTGGGCTTACATTTTAGCTGTACCAAACTAGAGAAATTAACCTGTTATAGTTACCTTCGGGCACAAGTTACAGTTACTTGAGATGACTAACTCACACCCTCGCCATGCACTGCTTATTAACCCACAAATTACGGCAGTCATGACATCTCTGAAAAAATCATTGATATTATGAATGTAATATTTGCAGTACATTTTTTGACGAAAAAACAGTGCATGGTGGGGACGCGATTTATATTTACCTTAGGGCGTGAGTTAGTTACTCTAGAACTCTAACAGGTGAATTTTTATGGTATGGTACGTTTAAAGTGAGCGCCTAAATACAACGTCCCTGTAACCTTTGTTTTTTTTAAATTTTATTTACACACACACACACACTGAAATATGTCAGTTAAGGTATGTAACGCATGCTATAACTCGGTTCACCTGCCATGTTTAACGCTTCTTTGATTACCTTTTTCCCCCAGAGCCCTTAGCAAATGGGTGTTTTGTGCATAGCGGAGGACCCGAGTTGTGACATGCATACCATAACTGCCTTTTGCATTATATTTATGCTTTTTAATACATTATTTACAACCCCTGCCAGTAGGGGTTGACAGCAAGGGCTAGCTGGGGGCCAGACCCTGTGCTGAAACGGCTGCAGGTGCTAAATCCCTGCTTTGTGCATCCTTCACTGCTCAGAGCATTTGTTTGGTGGTACTCCTCCAATGACATTTTTTTTGTCTCTGGCCCCAACCTCGTACTCTTTGCCTCACATTCCCTTTTTCTTTTTTTAACCCTTTTGAGAAAATCGAAAATGTGATTTTTTGTTTATTTTTATTTTTTTTATTATTTCCACAAAAAGGCTCACAATTATACTACTTGGCAACTCATGCAGTTGTGTTTTGACTTTCCAACAATGCGCTGTTGTTTTTTTTTTTTTTTTCCCATGGATTACTCGAAATTTCCACATCTCTACTCCAACCCCCACACTCTCCTGGAATTTTAAAATGCTTAGGTCTCAAACTACTGAGAACCGAAAACACGTTTAGCTTTGAGTAGGTGTCTATCATGTCGAGTTTTGTGATTAGGATGTGGGTTGGGCAAAATTTCCTAAAGGAGCTAAAATGGGAAAACACATTATCACACCCACCGTTTATTTTCAACATTTCCCTTGCACTGAGCTGCACACAATTGACATGACGTAACTTAGCCAAAGCCATTGCCCAGTTTGGTACAAATCCAGCCACGTGGTCGAAAGCCATGGGCAAATAAAAAAATATTTTCCTTGAAAAGTATGGCTGAGCAGTAACTGCACTGTGGCTACTGCCACTGTGCAAAATCTATATTTAGGGAAGAGATTCGTTTTCAAAGAGTTGTCTGTTTTTGTGTGTTTATGCCATGCTCCTAGTATTTAGAACGCCGTTACTTTCACACACTCATTAAGGGGTTAAACGAAAACTTGCATAGGCATGTGCAGAATGTTGCTGATGCATCCTTCCACAGGATTAGCTATCCAGTTGCAGTTCATCGGCAGCTGCATAATCTAAACTGCTAGCAGGTGCATTGCAGTAGTTCCTTTCTATAAATGGACCAGCAGTTCCCCTCTCCCTGAGCTGGTATGCTACCTCTTTAGTACGCTATTGCCACTTTCACATAACCAGCCCGAGACGATTTCCCTCGTTCCCATTGTACATTATTAGTTCTGTTTGTTTTTCTAGCAGTGCTTATATGTGGAGTAAGAAAGCTGATCTTTGTGTGCATGCGAGTTTCTTGCGCTCAAGTTCTGGCCTAGCCTTTAATTTAGAGGTTGGTATTTAACCCCGTTTATGTTCTTAAGTCACAATTACAAATCTGTGCCTACTTATTCACACCACCAAGAGTCCCATGTAAAAACTAATATGCCTTTAGTTGAAAGAGAGCAGAGCCTGGGCTATGAAAATGCTGAACATTGAAGCTAGTATTGCTTGCCAAGCCTCTCGTCTAACAGCTGCCAACAAAACTGCTTGTGCACGATCTCCTAAGATGCTCTCAAAATGTATCAAATTTTTTGAGACATAGTTTTGCGATAATCATAAGAATTGGCTAATAACTCCGTAATGCTAGGAGATAGTCGTAGTTTGATTAGTATGGTTTAACCTTGAGGGAAGTTGTACCCATTGGCACAAATTAAGTTAGTGTTGTACGCCATTTTGGTGGAAGTATTGGAAGACCGTGACAAGTTTCTTTATTTTTATTACTTTGCTTCAATTTGTTTCTGCTTATGCTTTCATAAAAGCCATTGGGTTGCCAGGTTTATTTCTTAGTGTGGCTGGATTGGTCAGTGTGGAGAAGATGTTGACAATTTCTTTCAAGTGGTTGGAGTTTCTGATGCCTTTAGCAAAGATTTATTTTACTGATTTTGGGGTTTTGTAGCATCTCTATTTTATGGGTAACTAGGTCTTACTTTGTCATTGATCTAATTCACTGACGTTTTTAACTTTCTGCTTCAGTTTGGCCAGGGCTATTTTGTATCATTTGTTGGTTGCTTTGGTTGGTGTTTTCGTCTTGATCTTTTTCACATATGCGACTTTCGTGAGTAGTGGCGATACTGTTTCGAGTGTTTGAGAGTCCCTCATCACATGACTTTCTTCTGTATGCTCTGAAGAATTTTTTGAAATCAGACTTGTCAGTTGAACTGCCTGGACCTTGTATTTTTTTGCACAATAACCAACAGCATTTGAGATACATTACCAACTCTATCACCGTACGGTCCCTGTATACTTAATTGAACCTCCCATTGATTGTTGTTGAATCTTGACCCCTGTTGTGTTAGCCGCTAAATGTCTGTTCTATATAAAACATGCAACGTTCACCCTACATCATGGACTACAGCTGAGCTCCATGCTTTAAATAGAATCACGGAATCCCTTTGGCAGTATCCTCTACTTTTGTCGCTGCTTGTGCATGTGGGCAATTAATTAATTGTTTGCGTCTAGGGTGATTCTCAGTCTCCCGCTCTCTAATGGCCACACCTGCAAAACTGCTTTAGTGTACCCTTGCGGCACACTGTCTGAGGCAGGATCGGATATTTCCTCAAAACGTGGCAGGCCATCACATTAGACAAGCAAGTCCTCCAAATTGTCTATTGTGGCACTGTCTTTCCATTCCTTTCTTCACCACCACGTTTTCCACTGCCTTCAAGGTGTCCGGAGAACCATTTGCCTGTTTTATGTCAGGAAGTGCAGGATCTTTTGGCCAAAGGTAGGGTTCTGGCTTCAAAGTAGGATCTGGGTGTTACAATTGCTACTTTCTCATGCCAAAGAAGGATGGAGGCCTTCATTCTCTTTTAGATCTTCATCCTCTCAATGCTCCCTTGCGGAATGAAAAACTTAAGATGCTGTTCCTAGTCTAGGTCACCTTAGACCCTGGATGGCATTGTTGGACCTGCAGGATGCTTATTTTCACATCCCTGTCCTGCTGGCCGACAGGCGCTACTTCCGGTTCTCAGGAGGGTATGTGTGTGTGCGCGCCTAGGAGCATTTGAATTTGCTTTGCTCCAATTTGACTTTATCAGTGCCCCATTGCGGCCACTACAACATTAGAATCATCCTGGACCATCCTGCTTGATCTCTGTGGCTTTCGACGCTGCTTCCCACAACACTCTTATCAAAAGACTCCACAAGATTGGCATATAAGGATCCACTCTCAAATGGATCTGCACCTTCCTCACGGGAAGAACCCGAAGGGTCAGGCTGCCACCCTTCACATCAGAGACCAAGAAACCGTTATGTCGATTCCCACAAGGATCGTTCCCCAGCTCCACCCTTTTCAAAATATAAATGACACCGCTCACCAGCATCATCCGACCACAAGATATCACGGTCATCTATTCCGATGACACCCAACTCATCCTCTCCCTGAGAACTAGACAACCACCATTAGAACCAACTTCATCTTCATGAGCATGGTAGCCGACTGGATGTGAACCAACTGCTTGAAGCTCAACTCTAACAAGACGCTGATCTTAGGCACCAAGACCTCCCCAGGGGACTACTCTTGGTGGCCTTTAGAGCTGCAACCAACAGGCACACCCACAGACCAAACAGGAAATCTAGAAATCATCCTAGATGACCAGCTCAGCATGACAGCTCAAGTCAACGCAGTGTGCACCTCCTGCTTCCACATCTTATGAATCTTTCAAAAGATCTTCAAATGGTTGTCTCTGAACACAAGGACCGTCACTCAAGCACTCTTCACAAGCAAGTTGGACTGCAGCAGCACACTACACAGGAATCTCCAAACAACTCACACACTCCAGACTACCCAGAACACCGCCCCAAGCCCCTACTCGACCTCCCACACCGCAGCCACATCACACCACACCTCAGGAAGCTTCCTTGACTCCCCATTCACAAGTGCAGCCAATTCAGACTTTTCACGCACACATTCAAAACCCTACTCAATACTGGACCAGAATACCTGAACATCCGCATACTTTCCGCAACCCACCAGACATCTATGCTGTGCCTCACTCTCACTCGCATACACTCTCTGCATCCGCAAAAGCAAAACTGGAGGTTGCTCATTCTCCTTCATCGCACTCAAGACATGGACCAAATTCCCTCAACACATCAGAACGTTCTCATCCTCACTTCTTGAGTTCTGCAAGCAGCTAAAGACCTGGTTCTTTGTAGAAGCACTTTGGGAGGGTCAGACACCTACACACCTGCCCAAGCACCTGAATACCCCAACGGGTGATTAATGTGCTATGCAAATCAACATAACATGTTCACAAAAGTGATGGCGGTGGTCACAGCACATCTACGGAGGTTGAGGGTCCCAGTCTTCTCCTACCTTGATGACTGGCTGGTGAATGTGAGCTCCCCCCAGGCAGTCACCGACCATCTCCAGACAGTGACCAGCCTAGTAACATTGTTGGGGTTACCTAACAGAATCTTTAACTGCCAGGACAAACTTAGCTGCTGATGCCTCGCAGATCACAAATTGCATTTTCCCCCAGAGGTGGTACAGGCCTTCATCCAGCAGTAGGGAGAACCCTGGCTTGATCTTATTGCCAGTGCCAGGAACATGCATTGTCCGCAAATGTGCAGCTGCCCCTCTGAGACATCTTTCTTCTAGAGTAGAGCTCAGGACTCTGTATCTTTCCTGCCAGAGTTATGAAGATCAGGAATGACTAGTTCCAGGTCATCCTAGTGTCATTGGTTTGGGCAAGGAGAGTGTGGTAGCCGAATCTCCTGGGCATGGGCATCTGCCATTTTGGGAAGGTCTTCTGTCTGAGCAGCAGGGCAGGTTGTTGCACACAGGCCTGCACACTTTACATCTACATGCCTGGAGATGGAATGGCGATAGTTGACCTCTTTCGACCTGCACCCTGAGTTTGTTGAGGTCATCTTGGCTGTGAGGCATCCCTCCAAAACATAAGTTAAGGCCAGCTGTTGTGACAAATCTGACATATCACCTGACATAGCAATCCATTATGGGTAAAGTTGCTGAGGTATTGTTTCTAACTCTGAACCAGCAAGGACATGCTTTGGGCACAGCTGAGTGCTGTTTACAGGCTCTCTCAGCTTTCTTGCTGTTGCCAGATCAGCCTTGATAATCGCAACCCATTGTATTGAGGTGTTTACAATGCTTGTGACACTTGTTTCCATTGCAACCCTTTGTGATGCCCAGTGGGCTGTGAACTTATTTTCTCATCTCCTAAACATCTGCTAGGTGGGTGAGTACTTCAGACCACTATACCACCCTTTTCCCCTGATACGTTGGGTTTGAGGGCCAGAGCTTAATTTCTACCGAAAGGGATTACTCCTTTTCATGTCAGCCAGGCTTATCACTCTTCCTGCATTCTTTGCTCCGCTTAATCGCTCTTTGGTGGAAGAGAGACTGAGTGGACTCTTAAAGAAGAGAAGAACGTTACGTTTCTATGTTGATCATACCAGGGAACATTGAGTGGCCAATCAGCTCTTTGTAGGGGTTTCCAGAGCAAAGAAGTGCAAAGCAGTGTAAAAGCAGACAATCTCCTGATTAATTGTGCATGTTAGCAAAAAAAAGCAGCCCACAGAAAGCGTGCATGCTCATTTCACAAGGGCCAAAGCTGCTACGACTGTCAGCACGATGAGTGCCTGTTTTTGACATCTGTCAGTCTGCTATGTGGGCACTGGTATGCATGTTCACAAAGCACTAATACCTCAGCCGGTCCATTGAGAGGGGCATTTTGCCCTCCAGGACATTTTGGAATCAGCCAGTTCCCAGACCCCCCACCTTGAGAGGTACTCCTATGGTATCTTTTCACAAGGTGAAGAATCTGCAGTCAGAAGTTTCCATCAAAGGAACAAGTTACTTAATCTTTTTGAGGGGGAATAGCCTAGAAAGCAACCGATGTCAGCGTACATTTGTGGCCCTTACATTCGGCTCTGCTTGCCACTTCTGAAGCAGAACGTCATAGGCATGGAACCACATAACCCGGCCCAGTGGCATGCAGAACTGTTCGAAAAGTTTTGAGACCAAACCTGGCGTCTGTGGATTATTAATGTGGTGAGGAAAATACAGTTGAAATATACACAGAAAGGTAGCTACAGAAGATAAATAACTTGTTCGTATGGCTCATAGTTGTTTTACCTAAATATTTCATCTGCATTAGGGTTGTGGGAGCTGTTGGCTGAATAGAATAATTTATAAAAGGAATTAAATCACTCCAGTGTATTGTCTTTAGTGGTAAGAAAAGAGACAGAGGCGGATCTGGGCCATAATTATTGTCTATTTCTTTTTCGTATGAGCGAATGGGCAACCCATCTTGTTTCCTTGAACGTAGGATTTCTTTTTATAGTCACAGCAACATCATCTCCGCCTTAATAGGTATCACATTATTTTTCCTTTTCAATGTTTATACTTAACATAAAGTTTGAAGGGTTAACACTGTACTTACTTCCCGTACACTTGTTTGAAGGATGCTATTATGCTACTGACGTCTTGAGCCCTCATTTATTTATTTAGGCTCGCCATTATCCCAATGTATTTACACTGCAAGGCTGATTCATAATTGCCCTAGACTCGCAGTGATACTCAAAGTACGGCCCGGGGGCCGCATGCGGCCCTCCAGACATTTATATGCGGCCCCAGGTCAACAGCAGCACTGTGCTGCTGTTTATTCGACTTGGCACTAGCACTAAAAATTATTAAATAAATGGACAAGTATTTAATTGGAGGCTAATTGAAAAGGGAGTAGCTAGGGTGTCCAGGAACTCAACTTTAGAAACACCTTTATTATCAAAGATATCGTGCAGCAAAAATATGAAAGTATGATCTGTTTGCAATTCAAAAAGTGCATTTCATTAACCTGCAGAACCGTTTCACCTTAGTACACAACTTATATCACTGCATTGAGAAGTATTTTTAAAGTGATAGTTTTCAAACATAAATTTAGAAATTTTGATCCCCCAACCCCCACACCCTAACAACAATGTGAACTAAGAGGCACTCCAGTTGTTACGTGAACTCTTTGGGAGGGCTGAGTTTCTATTATGCATGAACAACATTATATTTTATTAAATCAGACACAGAAGGTTTTATGCAGCATACATCCTGAAGACATATTTCAAGGTTCTTATCTGTGATGATGAAGAAAAAAAGAAAGAAGGAGGTAAAGTGAAATAAAACATTTTCCTAGGATCACACAATTTGGATAAGTGGAAAAGCCGGGATTTATACCCAAGTTTTTTGGTTTCACATTGCGCAATTCAGACACTAGATGTATATGCTTAACTTACCCTACAACCACTTTACCACTACCCCTCCCCACCCCCAGCCCTCCGACCGCCACCCTGCTGGCATCAATGCAGCCCTCGGTCACATCACAGACCAAACAGTGTGGCCCCTGGGAAAATGTTTGTGAGTACCCATGCCCTAGAGCATCCTTATCAAGTAATCGTAATTTTCATTGTGTGGTTCTGATTATTGTACCTGGTCTCTTAGCATGGAAGCAGTGGAAGTCTCCATTTGCTGTGGATGGGCAAAGTCTATGCGATGGAGGCACAGTTTGTCACCTATTTAGAGCGCAATATTGGATTTATTTGGGAACTAGTCAGGATTTGGACTAGGCTGTTCCTAACCAATATAAAGGCTATTCTAGAATAGATTCAGACCCCATGAAATTCCTTGTCCATAGATGTCATTCATATCTTTTGAGAAGGCTCCTGAATGAGGATTGTGGGCCCGAACTCTCTATTCCAGGGTTCCATACTTAATTAGTCTCTTGCTAATGTAATATCTGCCTCTGCGAATCCCTCGAACCTGTGCAAGAATCTCAATAAAAAGGTATCTTCTCTGTGTTAGGGTCATACACTTGCTTGTGGTAGCTTCCTGTTCTGCAGCCAACCTGCTGAAAGTATGCACCTGCCCACTTTATCTCTCTTGTTTTTCAGGGCATGGCATTGTAGTGATTTATGAAGCGAGGGCTACTCTACTGTGGGTTGTGGGCTTTGAGGAAAATAAGGTCTTGTGTTTCTGCACTGCAATAACATATTTGCCGCCCTTCTTTAGGGATTTTCACATCTTTTATTTTGAAAGTTCAGCCCTTCTACATTCAAATAAACTGTGGGAAACATTCTGAAACACCTGAGGCATGGTTCAGGCTTGAGCATAGCATAGGCTTGAAGTGCCAAATTTTACCCCTCCTCTTAAAGTCGTAGACCATTCTGTTGAATGTAGAATGTACTCCAGATTCTGGAAGAGACTTCTGGAACCAACCCTCTTCTGAAATAGAAAACCCTTCAAACAACGTTAGAAGTGCCAGCATAGTGACAATAACTGTGTGCAGGATCAAAGGATTCATGTATATTCAAAACTTTTAATGATTGTTAGGTGGACTGGATGATGTGGTCACTTCTCCAGATGCTAGAGAACTGGAGTGTGCCTGTTAAAACCAGGCCCTATTGTGAATTGAAACTTACCATGTAAGCCTAAATATGCATTGGGAAAGAACAGCGCTCTCTTCCCTTATGGCTGTGTTAGAAGGATGTCCATGACTATGAAAGAAAAGAGTAGAATAGACAAACACTGCATTCTGTGTTTTTAACCGCTTCCCTGCCTGGTCTTTTCCACCTTAGATGCCAAGCCTTTTTTTTTTGGGCCATTTGGGGCAGTTCGCGCTTAGGCCCTCATAACTTTTTGTCCACATAAGCTACCCACGCCAAATTTGCGTCCTTTTTTTTTCAACATCCTAGGGATTTTAGAGATACCTAGACTTTGTGGGTTCCCCTGAAGGAGACCAAGAAATTAGCCAAAATGCAGTGAAAATTTCAGTTTTTTTTAGAACAAAAATGGGAAGAAAGGGCTGCAGATGAAGGCTTGTAATTTATCCCCTGAAAATGGCATCAACAAAGGGTTTGCAGTGCTAAAATCACCATCGTCCCAGCTTTAAGGAACAGGCAGACTTGAATCAGAAAACCCAATTATTTAGCACAATTTTGGCATTTTACTGGGACATACCCCATTTTTACTATTTTTTGTGTGCTTTCATCCTCTTTCCACTTAGTGACAGAAATGGGTGTGAAACTAATGCTGGATCCCCGAAACCTAAACATTTCTGAAAAGTAGACAAAATTCTGAATTCAGCAAGGGGTAATTTGTGTAGATCCTACAAGTGTTTCCTACAAAAAATAACAGCTGAAATAAAACAATATTGAAATTGAGGTTAAAAAAACAGCCATTTTTTTCCACGTTTTACTCTGTATATTGCTTTCAAAAATTTGACATCGCAGGAAAAAGTTACAGTTCCGTCTGCTGGATGCTTCTGGGTGCGGGGATATATAGGGCTTGTAGGTTAATCAAGAACCCTAGGTACCTAGAGCCAATAAATGAGCTGCACCTTGCAATGGGTTTTCATTCTGTCCCGGGTATGCAGCAATTAATTCGCTGAAATACAAAAAGTGAAAAATAGGTATCCAAAAAGCCTTTGTATTTCCAAAATGGGCACAAGATAAGGTGATGGGAAGGAGTGGTTATTTGCACATTTCTGAATTACGGGGTTCCCATACTAGCATGTGAATTACAGGGCATTTCTCAAATAGACGTCTTTTTTTACACACTGTCTTACATTTGGAAGGAAAAAATGTAGAGGAAGGCCAGGGGCAATAACACTTGTTTTGCTATTCTGTGTTCCCCCAAGTCTCCTGATAAAAATGGTACCTCACTTGCGTGGGTAGGCCTAATCCCCGCGACAGGAAACACAACATGGACACATCACATTCTTACATTGCAAAAAACATGTCAGATTTCAAAGTGACTAACTGTAGATTGTGGCCTGTAGCTCAGATGGCACCTAGGGAAACGTACAAAACCTGCATATTTTTGAAAACTAGACACCTAGGGGAATCCAAGATGGGGTGACTTGTGGGGCTCTGACCAGGTTCTGTTACCCAGAATCCTTTGCAAACCTAAAAATTTGGCCAAAAAAACACTTTTTCCTCATTTCGATGGCAGAAAGTTCTGGAATCTGAGAGGAGCCCCAAATTTCCTTCTACCCAGCGTTCCCCCAAGTCTCCCGATAAAAATGGTACCTCATTTGTGTGGGTAGGCCTAGCCCCTGCGACAGGAAATGCCCCAAGACACTATCTGTACACATCAAAATGATCAAATACAAAACTACCTGTTTTGGGGGCGGGGAGACCTGCGTTTTTGGTCCTGGGCTCAGCAGCCATCTAGGGAAACCTACCAAACCCAGACATTTCTGAAAACTAGACACCTGAAGGAGTCCAGGGAGGTGTGACTTGCGTGGATTCCCCAATGTTTTCTTACCCAGAATCCTCAGCAAACCTCAAATTTAGCGAAAAAAAATCACTTTCCCCACATTTCTGTGTGGGATCACCGCACCGGGACAAATTTCTTACCACCCAACGTTCCCCTCAGTCTCCTGGTAAAAATTATACCTCACTTGTGTAGGTGGGCCAAGTGCCTGTGACAGGGAAGAACCAAAAACATGTCGGAATTGAGGGGGAACCAAAGCAGGTCTAAAAGGGCAGTTTGAAAAACAAACATTTTTAGGCTGACTAGTGCAGCAGAATTCTTATTGGTATAGATGAGACCATGTTGGGTGGTAGGAATTTTGTGGATTCCTGCAGATTCCGGAAGGTTCCATCACAAAAATGTGGGAAAAATGTGTGATTTCCAGCAATGGTGGAGGTTTGCAGGGCATTGTGGGTAAGAAAACGGTGCAGGGTGCATGTGAAGCACACCACCCTGGAATTAACCAGATGTTTAGTTTTCAGATGTCTGGGTCCTGTGGATTTTTCTACATGGCAGCATCCCAAAGTCAAAAAAGTGCAGCCCTCACCATTCCAAGTGGGCCGATTTTGAGAGTTACCAAGCTCTCACTGCCCAAATGTAAAACCAAAACCCCCTTCAGTTGGGGGTGACGGCATAACCAGGCCCATACTGGTTGGAAGCCACCACCCCACTACTTTTTATTTTTTATTTTTTTATTTTTAAATTTTCCATGCCATCTAGTAGACTTTCTGCTCCCCCTCACCCCTGGGGTGTGGATCGGGGATAATTGCTCCATCTGCCCACTGGTGGGCAGAACAACTTTGGCCCCCCTTTTTTGGGGTGGGGGTATGGCCATACCCCCACCCTCTTATTTTGAAAAAAAAAAAAAATCTTTCCTGGTCTCTGGTGGGCTTTCAACCCCACTTGGGGGCAGATGGGCCTTCCAAAAATAGGGGGAGGGGGGGCAGATTTGGCCAACCGTAAAGTGCCCCCATGGGGAGCGACCCTTGCTCAAGGGGCAGCCCTCCCCCCCCCCAAACAAAACACACACATACCATACACACACACACCAATCCCTGGTGTCTAGTGGTTTCTGCCCTTGGGGGCCGATTGGTCTAACAAAAATAGGCTGATCTGCCTCCAAGGGGGGGGGGGGCAGAAATGGCCTAAATACAATTTGCCCCCCCCAGGGGAGCGACCCTTGCCTGAGAGGCGCAGCCACGGAGGTAACCATTACGTCCGTGGCCTGCAAGGGGTTAAGTGATAGTCTATGCCTGATCTTCAAATTGCAGTTTCCTCACAGCCATCCAGGATACATGAGAAATATCTGTGAGAACAAGTGAAGGAAAAAAAGGCATTCTGTCAAAGAACTTACTTTATTTGCCTTTAATCCTCTCTCCTGTGCTGTGCCCAGGCTTTAGCCTCTGCCCATTCGCCATCTGACAAGCTTCTTTTCATATTTGTTTGTCTGGAATCCTTCCTGGTTTTTCAGAAATTGTGTTTTTGGTAATCAAACTAAATGACAATTATCACCATCAGTTTCAGTACAAGGTCTGAAACCGTTATCTCTGGAGTTTGGCAGGTGCAATGTCTTGGAATAAGAAGCAATCACACCCATCCCTTCCTAATACGCAGTGTAGGTTGACCTTGTGGCCCTGAGCACCTCTTCTTTCACACTAAAGTGGAATTTTGTAGATCTGTCCCTCGTCTTGAATTATGGTTGAGACGAGTTTTTGATCCTGTGCTGAATTTCGTTTCTGCTGGTTTTAGGACTCTGGGCACTTTACCACTGCTGATCAGTGCTAAAGTGAGAGTGCCTTTTGTGTGAATGGTATTAGTGATTGGTTTATCCATGATTGGCATATTTGATTTACTAGTAAATCCCTAGTATAGTGCACCATGTGTGCCCAGAACCTGTAAATCAAATGCTGCAAGTGGGGCTGCAGCACTGATTGTACCATCCACAAGAGTAGCCCTGTAAACCTGTCTCAGGCCTGCCATCGCAGTACCTGCATGTGCAGTTTTAATCTGCCAGTTCGACCTGGCAAGTACTCACTTGCCAGGCCTGAACATTCCCTTTTACCACATGTAAGTCACCCCTAAGGTAGGCCCAAGGCAACCCCCTGTGAGTTTGAAAATGCCACTTTTAGAAAGTAAACAAACAGAAATGATGGACGGAAAGCGGAACCAATCAAACATTCACCCCAAGTCACAGATCTGGGTTTGATCCATCAGTTCTTTTGCTCACCATGTCACCCCGTTTGGACCAGTCATGTGCAAATCAGTCTTGACCCTGCTCCCCATGGCAACAGCCCAGCCTGAACTGCCAGGCCAGGTCCTCCCTGGACTGGAAACAAGCATCCTGGGACCGGTTTCAGGGTATCACCCTTCATCAGCCAGGCTAGCTTCAATCCAGTGGCATAGTGATCTCGGGACCCACGTCTGGGCATACCTGGCAGACTTATGGCGACAAAAGCAAACAAACACTTCTAGAAAGTAGCCATATTCTTGCTTAACTATTCTGTGGCCCTGCCTGTGTGTGGAATACATGTCTGGGTTAGGATGATAATTGGGCCGTTTGTGAATTCACTCTAGTCAGTCAAACAGAGGGAGCTGAGGTGTGCCCTGCTTATCCTGATGGGTCTTCCTGGGCTAGACTGGTGGGAGGAGCTGACGCTTGCACCTGAGTAGGGCTCTGTCCCTACACAAAGCAGACTCCAACCCCCTGGAATGTCTGGGGCCAGGGCGAGAAAGGCAGGGTCTTGTACACTACAAAGACTTCTCTTTGAAGTTTGCATGCTTCAAAGGTAGAAATAGGTATAAGTACTGGACCTCTGCTCCCACACAGTTAGAATCCTTCTGGAGTTAGGACATTCTGCCAGGAGGAAGAGCCAGATGTTGTAGGAGGGACTGCCACTCTGCCTGATGCTTATGATGTGCTGGCCTGGTGCTTCTGTCCTCTGAAAGCAGGATGTACAAAGCAAAAGTCCAGCCATTTCTCTCAAAGGTTCTCCAAGGGCTTGGACTGAGCTTGCCTCCTGTTAGATGTCTCAGGGACATCATGGATGTCATCGTCCAGCACCTGAGCTCTCTTGCTGAGAGTCCTGACTTAGCAAGTTGTACCAAATCCAGTCCCTGGGGACTTGGGAGTGAGTTCTGGTGCAACTAAGAAGAAACCAACTACATCGACTCCAGAGCAACTTCAGAACTGGTGCTGCTGTCTGACTCCGTGCCGCTGTCTGCACAGGAGCTGTGGTCCCCACTGAGTGCAATGACTGCAACCGATGCTGCTGCTGTGCCTCCGAAGTCTCGCCACAGCGTGAGTGCCGTGTTTCTGAAGTCTGTGACATCTGACTCCACCACAGCACCTGTGCCCTGTTGCGTCTTGACCTGCTGGATCGGAAGGAACCATTGCCTCACCACTGACACCGCATGAACTCCCCTGCAACCGTAAGGAACCAACACCTCACCACCCCTGCCTAGCAGTAAGGAGCAGATGCCTCTCTTCCCTGGTAGGAGTAAGGAACCAACACATTGTCATAACCCAAGTTGGAGCTATTGTGTTTCTAAGCGCTTTAAATATTGGCTATTTTTCGAAACTGATGTGGAGTACTTTTGTGGTGTTTCACTGTTATTGTGTGTGGACAAATACTTTACACATTGCCTGTGAGAGAAGCTTGACTGCTCGTGCCAAGCTAACAAGGAAGGGAGCAGGGGTTATCCTAGCTGTGTGACTCCCTTATCCTGACTAGAGTGAGGTTCCGTACTTGGACAGGGTGCAAACCGCTGCCAACTAGAGACCTCATTTCTAACACACCTGAATCTTTTCTGTGTTAAGCCTCTTTACATTTGTTATACATCTCTTTCTTGTGCACAGTGAATAGGCACACTTGAGAGACTTTTCTTTTAGAGTTGGGCAGAAGGGTTTGGAACTTTCCAGTGCACTGCAAGTATATGGATGGGACAGGCAATCACTTTGGTGAATAAATCGAAAAATGTTCCATCCCTGCTGGGATTTTGGGGTAAATCCTGCAGGTGCCACCTCTTGGCTACTTGCTGGGACTTGTTGGGGGTGGGGGGTTAAAAGATTTCCTTGTCTGCTATATATAGGATCGCAACGTAGGCATCTCCCTACCACTTGTTGATTGTGAAAGATTCACGCTAGCGTCTGGTAGGATAGTGCTCTTTAGCACATATAGTTGACTGACACCGCTTTTTTTAGGCAAGTACGTGTCTTTTGCAGTAGCTTCTAGCCAAAATGTGAAAGTGGTTTGCAGCTTTCTATGTCTCCATAAAATATTAGGTGTGGAAGAGAAACTACCTTCAGTATTCATTACATCTAGACTTCATAGTTTCGTTCATGCCAAACTCCTGTGCCTCCTTTTCCGAGATATAGGACAATCTTTGATTCCAAAGATGTGCCTTCGTGGTACTGTGAGAAAGTAGGAGAGTGGCATCTGCTAAGATCGTACACAGTGATATCCTTTTCTGTCAGAGAAACGCTCCTCATATAGAAAAGTTACTATGACAAGTAATCCAGGCATTGAGCATGAATAGGACACGTGGGCCTGAAATTAATTCGAAAGAGCAAAGGTTTTTTTATGTTTCGATGGGAACGGAGTTGTAACTTGGAACACTTAAAATCTTCATCAGTCTCCTGATCCTTACCTTTGGCAAAGTGAGTAGTGCTAGCTTTAATGAGTTCACACATTCAAATAGTTTCATGCATGTTTGTTTGGATAGGTTGAAATAATAATGTAGACTGTTGGCTTTGCTACTGCTTGTTTCTCTAGCTGCTCTTGAAGGCGTCTGAAGAATTTAAGTGAGAAAACGGAATAATCGTCTTCTATCCTTTTTGAGATGGCAAGATTCTCCACATACTAACATCTGGTCCATTTTATGACCTACTTTGGTAGGGTGTCCAGTCCTCATGTGTTCCTTAAGATGACTTTCAATGGATCTGTGTAGTAGGCTGCTGTTTTGGGTTAAGGGCCACTCTTTAGAAAAAGCATCCTATCAGTGTACGTAGATTTTTTTTTTCTTCCAGAAAATATATATGACGATTACAATCCTTGCCCTATCCCATCTCATCCCACATAAACTGATTGAGCAGCACCCTCTTTCACACACTCTCAAACCATGGTCATGGAGAGTCGATGCCAGAATCCTTGTAAAGCGCGTGACGTTTTTGGAAGAAAGGAACCAACGCAATAACCCATCGGAAGTATTTTAGCCTTATGAAATCTTTTCAGCGTGGTATACATTACCCTTATACCTTTGTTTAAAAGTCTTAATTTGCTTCTCTTATCCCTCACGAGGTGTGCGGATAAAGATTTAATTTGGGGATTTCTGTTGCGGATTTATTTTTGATCTGTGTTCAACTCTTTATCTTTACAGTTAGGTTTTGTTTTAGAACAGTACCTGTATAGTGAGGAACTGCTGTCTTTTTTTTTTTTTCATCTTTTTTTTTTTTACATTAATGTTGTACTCTGAATGCGCATCAATAACGTGACAGTTCTCAAACTTCTAAATGAGATTGTATTCTGTCAGTAGCGTTAGTTCAGTATTGTGTGTCCCAGAAATACAATGTTTACGTTAGTTCGTGTGACGCAAATAGAATATTGATTGGCAGCAGTGCAGGACAGCATGTCCTGTCACATTTGTGCCGTGACCCCGCAGAGTTTATAGAGTGCTGATATCCAGCAGCCAGGACGGGTAGAACTGCCTTTCACCCAGCCTTGTTACACAATCCGTGCACCGGATCCGAGCTGCCCTGTGCGGAGTGATGTTCACCAGTATTTAACTATTTACGTACTTACATGATATACATTCCGGTTAGTTGGCATTCCAGTACAGTTTCTGGTGATTGAAAGACTACCACTGGTGAAGGCAAATAACCCTTTCCTGTTACGTACAATTTTGCTGCATGAAGCAAAAAAAATCTACCTAAGGATCACATCAAAAGTTAAAAGTACAACAAATGAACACATTGTTACTGAGGATTTGTTTTCTTTATTGTTTTTATGGAGTTCTTTATATTAAGCTGTCAAAAGTTGTCACAATTTTTAATGAAAATGTGAATTATTTTTTTTAAGATGTTTTGAGGATTTGTATAGCCCGCTTATCACCCGAGGGGTATCCAGCAACTGGAGCAGATGAGTAGAGCGGTCATGTTCAGAGTTGAACAGCCAGGACTTTAGCTTCTTGCAGAATTAGATGGGGAGGTCCTGATGTGGAGTGGAAGGGGCATCCTCCTGATGTGCTCTTGCAGATGAAAGGTATTTGTGTGAGGTGGAGTGTGGCTGAGGGTAGTTGTCTGGTGGGTTGGTGGAAGTTGAGGCAGTGATTGAGGTAAGCAGGTCCGATGTGGAGGGCTTTGTATGTGGGCGTGAGCAGTTTGAATTGGCATTGCTTCTGGATTAATAGCCAGTGTACCTAACTCTGAGGTTGGGCATGATGTGTGCACTGCGGGGGATGTTGAGGATGAGTCTGTTGGCAGCATTCTGGGTGGTTTGAAGAGACTGTTGATTTTTGATGCCAGCGTAGAGTGCGTTGCTGTAATCCAGTCTGCTGTTGATGACAGCCCGGGTAACAACGAGCTTTGTGTTAGTGTGGAGCCATTGGAATGTTTTGCAGAGCATACTTAGAATGAATTAGGAGGCAATGGTGTTTGTTCAGTCATCATGAGTCGGTCATCCAAGATGATGTTCAGGTTTTTAGCGTTGTCAGTAGGGGTGGGTGTGGGTCACCAGAAGGAGTCCCATGAAGAGCTCTTGTTCACGAAGCTCAGGACCTCTGTTTTATCTGTATTGAGTTTAAGGCAGTTCTGTTTGATCCAGTTCTCTATGTTTGATATGCAGGTGTTGAAGGTGGTCTTGGTAGTGTGGTTGTCTGTGAAGGAGAGGATGAACTTGGGTGTCTTCTGTGTAGGAGACAATGTCGATTTTGTGCTATCTTATGACATGGGTGAGTGGTGCCATGTAGATGTTAAAAAAGATAGGGCTCAGCGAAAATCATTAAGGGATTCCGCAGATGAGGTTCTTGGGGTTCAGAAGTGTAGGGCAGGAGCCTGACTTGCTCGGTCCTATTGAAGAGAAAAGAGGTTAGCCATCTCAGGAAGTGTCCATGGTACTCCTAAGTTGTCTATAAAGTAGAAACATCTTAAGGAAATTCTACCCCTGTTCTCTGCCCCAGAAGAGGGACTCTACGGTATACTAGTTATAGTAAGCGTCTCATCAGGAATCCTTCATGCTGCTCACTGATGAGCAAAGTGAGTTTGTACTCTTATTGTGAATGTTACAATTTCCACTAAACGAGGTCTTTCTATTTGCGATTTATGATGCAAAACTTAAGCCATCCCAAGTATTTCCTATTAAGACAATCATGCAGCTGGGCTAGTGATACTTTCCTTTCATTTAATTCTGAAGAAACAGCTGTTTGTGTTGTAATGTAATGCTCTCCGTGCAGTGTGAGGGTTGTGGGCTGCTGTGCAAGGGTCATTGCGGATTTAATTGTGGTGGATGGTGGAGAAAAGTGTACATGTGATAACGTGTGGGGCTTTTGCTGGGGGAGGACTATGTGGTTGAATTTTGGGGTCTAATATTCTCTCCCTTCCCTTCTGGTCTCTTGGCCCCTTCTAACTGCACATATCTGCCTTTTACTCTCTACCGACTCCCATTCTTACAACTATTTTTTTTCTCTCTCCACATTTCCTCTTTCTACCTGTATCCTCTTCTCACTTCTATATATTTCTCCCTTTCCTGTCTCTCCTCCTGTGTTACCATACTTTTACTTTCTTGTTCTAGCGTCGCTCTCCTGGTCATTCCTCTGATTCTTTCTCTTTCAGTCTTCCTTTTCCTGTTCCTCATCTACCCATCTTGTCACTGTTTATTTCCTTCCTTTACGCTGATACTCTGATTTCATACTCCCACTCTACTTTGAACCGTATGTCTACTGGCATATTTGTTTCGCACTATCTTCCTTGGCTAAATGCTCAAGAATGAGTTTCGGTATAAAAGTGTCACTTATTCGGCGGAAGATATAGATTTCAGCACTAAAAATGGATTGTAATTGACAAAGCTCAGCGGAATTGCGCTTTTTTTTTTTTTTACATTTGTATTATGTTACAGCCATTTTTGTATTAAGGAATTGTCATCAACTGTAAATGTAAATAAATGTTGTCGTGTGTATAACTGTCATTTTTAAAGCAGAAATAAACTGTATTTGTTTAACATGTGGGAAGCATAATTTATAAATTCAGAAGTCTGACAGGCGTGCAGATCTTTCTGCAGTCGGAAAAGAAAGTGGGGTTTTCCAGGGCATCTTTAAAGTTTGCGGATTAAATGTGATCAGTCACCAGATTGTAACAAGCAATTCATTATATTGCCTTGCCACACTTCCAGGCAAACACTTAAGCTCTGTTTTTTCACTGTTTTAGGGCACAGGAGAAACTACAAAAAAATCTATTTCTGCTTTTTTCTGAATTGTCTAACTCTGATTCGATCAACACTTTAAAAACTAAAGTCCAAGCAATACATAATGGAGTATCGATATTGGTAGCACAGTTTGCTTATAGAATTAAGCACTCGATTAAGATCGAGATGGTGTTTATAGTCTCCCTGCAGTGGTTCTTAACCTGTGTCCCAGTGCCCCCGACTGCTTAGAATATTAAATAACAGATAAAGTGTATAAAAAATAAAGCATAATGTAAAATTGAAAGTGCTATAATGTTCTATAAATGGTGAAGGAATCTGAAACTACTTCTTAGAATGGCTCGTGGAAGCAGTGCAGGTGTTTCAGACAGAACACAGTATGGACAATGAGTGGCGTCAGCTGAAGTTAGAAAGATCCAACTTCCCCATTAAACATTTTTTTGTTGTTGTTGTATTTTTGTATGGTAATTGCAATATTTCATCATTTGCGTATTGTTTGATGATTGTTTCTGTATTTTTGTGTATTCTGTGCTTCAATTCTTAGGCTGCAGTCCTCTCCTTTCAGTAATGGCTGCAGGTGGGGGTCCACAAATCCACTGGTCTACAGACTTCAACTGTAGCGACCTTGCCCAAAACAGAATGATAACATAATATATTCACGGGTGGGTGTAAACACACATTTTTATCTATTTTAGGGGGGAGAAGAATGTGCTGCAGAAGAAAGTGTATGTATTTTTTTTTTTTCTCCTCCTGCACATGGCATTAATGAGAGGTTATTTTAGCATCACAACCCATCTTCCCAGCTTTCAGGAACAGGCAGACTTGATTCAGAAAATCCTTTCTATTTTTTTCTTTTTTCCTTATTATTATTTTTACCATAGTTTTGGCATTTTATTGGAACATAGCTCATTTTTCATATTTGTTATGCTTTCAACCTCCTTCCAGGTTGTGAAAACCATGGTGGATCCTTGAAAGCTATACATTTCTGAAAACTAGAAACCATTCTGAAGGGCATTGTTGTAGGTCCTTTACGGTTTTCTCAAAGAAACCAAGTGTTGAAATAAAAAGAAAATTGAAATTAGTAGGAACAAACCAGCCATTTGTGACAACGTGTTCATTTTACTTCTTGTCACGATTTCTGATTTACAAAAGCATTATGCCATTACATTTGCTAGATCCTTCTGGTTATGTATAGTGCTTATGGTTTTCCAAGAACTCGAGGTGCCCAGAGCCAATAACTGAGCTGCACCTTGCAATGGTTTTTCAATGTATACTGGTTATAGAGCAATTCATATGTTAAAATATAAAGACTGTAAAATGGGTACCAAGTAAATCTGTGTATTTCCCAAATGGGCAGTGGATATGGAGTTTAGAGGCTGTGGTTATTTGCACATCTCTGAAATTGTGAGTACCCACACCAGCATGTGAATTAGAGGGCATTTCTTAAAATGTCATCTTTCTGACACACTGGCTTTCATTTGGCACAAATGCAGAGAAATACAATTGGTAATATTTGTTTTACTATTCTGTGTTCCCCCCCAAGTCTCACAATAAGATGGTGGCAGACTTGTGTGGTTATAGTTAGCACCTGCAATAGAATAAGGCCCCAAAAACTCAACTCAACATGAACACATCCGTTTTTACCACTGAAATCTGACCTGCAACAACGCTGTCTATCGCGGACTGCTGAAACTAAACAAAAGTCATTTTTTAATCTGGAGCACAATACTTGGAAACAGCATTGAAGGTTGCTAAATAAAACAAATAGCAAACTTCTTATACCTACTGCATGACTTACAAACAGCAGCGTAAAGCTCCACCCAGTCATCTCCTGTATCTACAACACCTATGTGCTTATTGTAGTCTAAAATGCGCACAGCTTTGCACGCTTCAGCAACCTGACCCCAGACTGTCACAGGTGAAGTAATTACTTCATGAATGGTTGTCAGCATGTGGAAATTTCTTCGGTCTGAAAATTTCACAGCTAGCAGTTCATCACTACGCAAGGCACTGCACTATCACCTCTTAACTGTTTTCTTTTTTTTTTTTTTTTTTTTTACACATATAAAGCTCTCTAGGATAATCTTAAGGTTAGGGTGGATTGTACCACAAGCAACAGTGTGCACTTTTAAAAATTCCTTAAACAATTGTGCACCAGTGTAGAAGTGTATCTACGTATAAATGATGAGCTTTGTTTAAAAGGTCCTCTACAATGTTTTCACACAATTTTCTCACTGACTCAAAGTTTGAGGTGGTGGGGTGATCAATAGAAAAATCCATACCATTCTACACCCTGAAATTACAGATATAACCACTACTACTCTCTGACAGCATATACAACTTAATTAAAACAAACTGCCCTTGAACTGGACCAAAGACTCATCCACAGCTATTTATTTCCTTGGCAGATAGATCTCTGAAAAGTGATCTACAAAATAATCAAGGACAGGCTGAATCTGGAAGAGACAAGGTCACAATCTTGGTGCTCATGTGGCAATTCTGCCACATTATTAACAGAAATGCAGCGTCCAAAGCAGAAGCAAATACTGATCACGTCTTATGGTTGCAGCAAATTTAGCAATTGCTATCAGGGACTAGCAGACAAGTCTGAAGACAGGGATGTCGTCAAGCCCATCAAAAATGTTAAACCCAAGAACAATTTCAACTCCTCCAGTTTTATTGGGGTCCACCAGCTAGCTATAGAGTGGGTCTTAAGTCTGGCTCTGTAGTCCCTCAAATACTGTTCAGCATACACATTAGTCTGGTCAACAGTCTCATCCAAAAATACATCATCCATATACAACTGAAAGATATTTATCGGCAAAAAGTTTCAGTATTTACTATACACTCTACGAGATCACTGAAGGCAGGCAAAACAGGCTGCATCATGTATGGGGCAACCCAGCGTTAAGCACTTTCAATGGGAAGCCTTTCAGCCCCAGGCTGCAATCCAGATTCTTCTTGCTTCATTATAAGTGTCCTTCTCTAAAAGAGGCACTTGCTCTGCACTATGAGTGGCTTCATCATCAGATGAATCCTCTTAAACAGAAAACTTACTGCCAAAATCTTGGACTTCCTCCTCTGCCTCAGATGCAGAGTCGGTCTCAGAATCATGGATAGGAATATACGAGAGGGAAACCAATAACCCGCCGAGCGGTAATCTTGCAGATAGCCATAATCCTTACTAATGAACATAACACAACAAATAAGTCAACCATTGCCAACAATGAGTAAAATAAGTAATAAACTGTATCTTTTCCAAAGAGAAACTAATCCTACTTGCATATAGAAATCTGGAAGGAAAAGTCAATCAAGTCAAAGCGCACAGTCTTATATACTCAAAAACGGTACCATTCACTTGGCTGAGACCGCAGAACTGAAGATCAACTGCACCTATTCTGCACAGACACAACAGGCACCAAAGAAGTCCCACTGGAAAGGAAACAACAAAAAAATACACATCACAAGGCAGTAAAGAACATACACAAATCAGTATGTTACTTGGAAAGACAATTGCACAAAAAGCTAAAGATTCAAACAGTGCGGCCATCAAAAACAATTATTCAAACAGGCCAAGGATACACATTAAGCGAAAAGATTACAAAATGAGTTGCTTACCAACCACAATCTACAGATCTGCCAAAGCTGCACCCCCAAACAGGATTCACCAACAAGACAAAATGATTGGCTTTACAATTTAAAAAAAAAGAAAAGAAAGAAAATTAAAACATGACTAAAATGCTAACAAAATATCAGTCAAAAGACCGATATTCCCCCGAAAGGAGGCATGACAAAGGTATAAAAACGACACCACAAGATGAAAGTAAGCCTCTCCCCAGAAGCTGACATGCCCACTACGTACATAACCTTATTTCCAGGTGACTCGAGTGTTACCACCCACCCTGAGTCCCAATCCACTCACGCCAAAAAAAAAAAAAAAAAAAAAATATGGCCCCCAAGGGGACACTGTCTTACAAATCCCCTGCTGTATAGGGGTCTTTCGCCTCCGCCCCCAGAGGGTTGATCAGCCTAAATACAGCCCATCTGCCTGGGGGTTGCAGTTGGATAGAATGGCCCCTATGGAGAGTGACCCTAGTCAAAGGGGTCACCTTCTTTCTAAACACTCTATCCTGGTGCCTAGTAAACCCCCACTCCTCCCCTCTTCAAGGGCAGATCAGCCCCAAAACTGCCAATCTTCTGTCAGAGGGGTGGAATAAACCAAAAAGAAAATGTCCCCCAAGGGAAGCGACCCTTGCCCAAGGGGCCTGTCCCCCAGCAAAGAAGCAATCCATGGTGGTTTAGGGTTATGGAATTCTGCTGCACAGTCGCGGCCCCAACCACAATCATGGAGGAGGAATCCACTACAAACAGCCAGAGGGAGAAAGGAAAATCTTTTTCCTTTTATCCTGTCTGTTTTCCTTAACAACACTATCACCTCCCCACTAACGTTTCCGAGCTCCTTTCTTCTGACTCGCTAGAAGCAAATGGCTTCCGCTGTGTCCCCTCCAGTATTTTATGACGTCTGCATGCTGTGCACACGCAAACCTCAGACTGCTGAGGGTGGGGATCTGGGGAGGCAGCAGAAGCACTTCTGCCATCCTCAATAGAAACATATTCTGGAGTGTGGGGGGAGCCCCAGCACTCCCTAAACGGGTGAGTGCCATTCCGACTTGGAGCCATCCTCAGAATAATGCTACCTTGACTGAGGGTGGCTTGCTCAAAGCTGTCCTCAGCATGGATAGTTTCTTTCGATCCGGGTTCATGTCACTCTTCAGGTACGGTAGGTGAGCACTTATTGTAAAATCTCCCATGACACAGATCTGTTCTTTCATAAGCGCCCATAACCTGCCGAAACACATCCCCTGCATAAACATGGCTCAGAAATGAGGCTTAACTTCCTCCGAGACTTTCCTATTTATATTTTGAAAAGGGGAATAACCAAAGCCCATGGGACAGATCCTGTGTTAACACTTGGGGATGATTGACGCCTTACAAATCCATATGGCAGCAAACTCCAGAAGTATCAGACTTGGCCCTGTGTGCTCAGTAACCTGAATTGCCAGAATCTGGGGCCATAGTGCAGGTTTGGTTGCCCACAACCTCAGACTTTTCAATTGATATCTTGAGAGAAAATGGAGGTGTCACACTGATGTAGCCTAAGAATGGATAGCCAGGAGACTAGAAATAACTTTGTTGGAGGAGCTAGTCAGCCAGGCTAAGATAAGAGTAGGGCACGTTCCGGTCTCCTCAGTCTCCCACCACAAAAAAAAACAGGCAACACTTATCAGACGATAAGTGGATCCCTGCTTTAACCAAGACACAGGGATGTGGAATTCCTATCGCCCGATGCCTGGGACATCTTGTTTGGGGTCAAGGGCAACAAGTTTTTATGTTTACTTTGTCCTTGGGACAAGTAGGCCCAACCCTCTTGAGGAAATGTGTTTCCAAAAGACAATGCTGTTCGTACTTGTATTTCTGGTTCATTATTTGAAAGCCTTCATTATTAGGGTGAGTGCTATAAATAAATGTTTTAAGGTCACACTTCACTAATGACGTTGGTTCCAGTACAGAAAAAAAAACGTGTATATACATGTTTGAAAAGTTTAGGCTATGAGGCTAAGTATAATGCTCCCAGAATGCTCTCTGATTAGATGCAAATGAAGTGTCATTTAGTAAAATGTGTTGATGCATACTAGTATTTCCCAAAAATATTTCTAATGGGAAATCAGTGTAACCATTTTCAACACGATTATGGGAAGCATGAAAATAAACAAACACTGACAAAGCCAACTGATCTGACATATTTTTAAAAGTCTTTTAGTTTCATCAATGCGTGTCTTGTTTTGACATGGCTTTTGTAACACTTTGTTCTGGGAGCTACCAGGCCCTCAACATTGTAACAAACACTGGCAAAAAAAAAAAAAAGTTTTTGGAACTCTAAAAGCACAAGGGCCCCGCAGCTGCCCTCCAGGGGGCTCCTTCAGCACAGCACCTACCCTGAGTGAGTCTGGAGAGGGGGCTCCTCCATGTTCTGTGCAAAGGGGCACCCTCCAGTTTTGTTACGTCACTGATTGCCACTGTAGTTCCTGACACTGAACAAAACTACTTTGTGTGCCAATATGCTCCTTGTGGAAGAGCAGAATGCGATCACTCACAGTAAAGCCAGCCGAAAGAGAGAGAAATAGAAGTTTAATAAAAACAAAATGTCTTTGTTAACACCAGACCTAATTAGGGACCAAGACCCACATGTAGGTAGCTTTTTGCATGTCGCAAACAGCGACTTTCGCTGTTTGCGACGTGCAAAAAGCACATTGCGATGCACAAACCCAGTTTTGAGATTCGGTAACCTGGTTACCGAATCGCAAAATGGGTTTGCGACTCGCAATTAGGAAGGGGTGTTCCCTTCCTAATTGCGACTCGCAGTGCAATGTAGGATTGTTTTGTGACCACGAGCGCGGGCGCAAACCAATCGCAGTTTGCACCCATTTGAAATGGGTGCTAACACTTTCGCCTTCCCTTCCCCATTGTGAATGTCACTGTAAACATTTTTTCAGAGCAGGCAGTGGTCCTGGGGAAAAAACGTTTCATTTTTCGTTTTTGTAATGCATCTCGTTTTCCTTTAAGGAAAACGGGCTGCATTACAAAAAAAACCTGCTTTATTGAAAAGCAGTCAGACATGGTGGTCTGCTGTCTCCAGCAGGCCACCATCCCTGTGAGGGCCGCCATTCGCCAGGGGGTCGCAAATTGCGACCCACCTCATGATTATTCATGAGGTGGGCATTTGCGAAGCCCTTGTAAATCACAGATGGTGTCAGGGACAGCATCCTACATTCGGATTTGCGACTCCCAAATTGCGAGTCGCTCTGACTCGCAATTTGCGGGTCGCAAATCTGAACCTTCCTACACGTGGCCCCAAATTCTTAAAGAAAGTCACAAAAGTGCACCCATGGTATATGTCTTACCCCTATAAAATATTTGTAAACTGTGTTTTAGCATGGGTAAATACGCATGTGTAGATTTGCTCATGTGAAAATCTATTGAGCGTTTGCAAGTTCATTTTCCCTCCAGCCACTTTCTTCCCAACCCTGGAAGAAGTTCTAATTCTGCCATTGTCAGGAATAAATGTCCAACCTTTCTTATTATGGGAAAATATTAGAAAGAAGCTGGTGAAAATCTTTAAAACATGCAGGATAGTAGGTTTGCAGACTCAAAGGCATTCCAGCCCTGGAACTATTGCTTACTGCTTCCTCCAGCCCCAGTATGCAGATCTGCAGAAAGGTGGCAAAATAAGGAAATTGCTACAGTAGGGATTGAAACTGCAAGTATTCAAGCCCTACTATGGTAGTAGCCCTGGCATAATCAGAGAGGCTATTATCATTGCTCTTACATAATGAGATTGCTGCCATAATTTGTCGCCACACTACATGGCACCAAAGGGACAAGTAGATCTTGTTACAGGACAAGTAGATTTGAGAAGCAACCTGTCCCCTGGACAAGTAGATATTTTAATAAATTCAACACCCCTGAAGACAGATGACCAAAGTATTTGAGCAGAAAAAGGAGATTAATTTGTCAACGAAGGTGAGAAATAATGGTCGAGTTATGCTGTAAAGATTACCGTTCATAAGTGATTACATTAATGGTGCATTGAAGATTATTAAATGCTCCCGACTCTTAAAAAAACGTATGCATACAGTAATCACTTTTGAAGACTAGCAATGAGCGAGAAGAAGCAGAGTCTACGGTACTGTAATAGTAGTGTTCTGTACATCTCCCAGCATTGGAGTCCAGGAAAACATCGGAAGGGCACAGTTCTTTGAAGCTGATAGACCAGCAGTTAGTATAATGTAGGAGTGGCTTGAAAATCAGTATTTTGTTTATCCATTGTAATTACATGAGCAGCTGGGGAGATAGCACTGGATTGCACCACCTTCCCCAAATGCATCAGAAACTGTTTATTGATATTAGTGATAATTTGGTATTTTAACTATTGGGAAATGTTTCTGGCAGTAGATTTGGTTGTGTTCTCGGTCTCTGCAAATACATTAAGGATCTTATGATGGTGTTTATTGCATGAGGCCAGACATTGTGGTTTGTCTCACATTCCTGGAAACCATAATAGAGCGATTGAAGTATACACTAAAAATTGTGAAATGATACAGGAGGTGCAAAAAGGTTTCAATATGGCAAAAACTTCTCCTCTAATGGGGTGGATTTGGAGGGTACTATAGCAGCAGTGATTGTCTCAATGGCAGTGAAGGTAAACCAGGTGTGCCCATCCTTTGCCTGAAAACCAATATGGAGCATTAAATAGCCTGGACTCGGAGTAGAAATTAGACTGGGATATCCCTGGGAAGTCATAGATTCTTTAGTAAATATTAAATGAAATGACGATCTTATGTAGCGTGGCTTATCACCCTTGAGGATCTGAAGGCACTGTCCCTAGGCACAAGGAGATTAAGTGATTTGCACAGAAAACATGCTGGTTGTAGCCCACTTCAGCTCATGTAAATTCAAGTGTGGGAGTGCGCAATGATTAAGTATGCCATGATTGTGTGGACGAGAGCCTTGAAATTCCCAGTGGCATATCTGCCCCGAATCGGTCAAGACAGTTATACAAACCCTATTCTTCTTTTCTGTGTGTTTATCTTCTGTTGTAACCTTCACTTTGCGTACAATTCTTATGTCTCTATAGAGAGTCTGTAACAAAAAAGCATATGTTTTGACTGCCTACAAGGGCTAGCCTGGGGTGATTGCTCACTGTTATCATCTTCCTCTCACTTTGTCTCCAGCTTTGGCCTCTTGCCATCGTATCTCAACTTTGCCTTACACCGAATTATTCCTTTCTTTTAGCCATGGACATTACAGGTTTGTATTCTAAAATGACTGTTATAAAAAGGATTTGCATGTTATGCAAGTTCTTGTATTTAGTCATTGGTGAAGCTTTCACATTTCTTAGCCGTGCCTGTCCTTCAGATGTTTGCTGTAGATAGTTTTCCCTACAATGGTAGAAAAACCCCTGTATTATCCATGCAGAAGTAGAAACACGAATTTTCCTGGCACAAAATAGTAAATGTGCCTACTTCAGTACAAAATCATTTAGCATTTTGGTTAAGTACATTTCTTCATTCCAGAGCACAGATTCACTTTCAGAAAGTTGTGACCAACTATTCTTTTTGCCTCTGCCAGGCAGTTGACGATTACAAGCTGAGCGAAGAAGTACTTAGTGGGGGGGCTGCACATTGGATTTGCAAAACATTGCACCCGTGCATTCGATTTACTGTTAGTATATTTAATCCACGACCCTTCTAAAAGGGCGCACTAGGTAGCTGGGTCAGTTTTTAAGGTTAACTGCAGATGATCATTTTTCCCCCCTGACATTACCTTCCGCAGCCAGCCATTATTAATGCCAGCAGTGTCTCCTATTTAGAGTTGTATAAAGCTTTATCATGACCATGCCCCATGGGAATAGGAGTGCTGTACACCGAAACAGAGCCCGTTCCATAACATTAAATATTGCACACCATGAGACATCACACACTGATAAAATGTTCATGCCTCAAGTGGTCCTTCTGGTGGCATGTTATTGACCCAGATGAATAGCCAGGTCTCAGCGGCAGCGTGCCCTCGGTGTAAGGAGAGCCTACTTAAGATGATTCTGCTAGGAATCCATTCAGTTTGTCCTGTGAGCAATCAGTCTGCACTTAAGTCATGCCTCCTTCTCATACACATCCATTTCCCCAACTCTGCTGCTCCTAAAACCCCGTTGGTGCCTGAAAGTACCATTAAATAAACTAATACCATTGATGCACCACCTCCCGGAGTCCTCTATTTTTACTGTCTGCTTTCCCTACCCACTGTACTTCTGCCGAATAATTTCATCTCTACTTACAGTGCCTCCTAGTACTGTTGAGAATTAGATTGACATTTTTATTTTGCTATTGTAGTGTAGGTTTGAGTAGGAAATAAACATTGGAATAAATCATGGTTAAGCTATAAATTGGACCTTTGGCATTGTCGGAGCTTGTTTTGATGTTTGAGGTACTTTGTATCTTTTTATAACCACTTTTTTTTTTTTTTTTTTTGTCCTCTCAACTGTATCCAGTATCCAGACCAAATTGGTTTACCACCCGCACACACGACCCCTGCACATGTTGAGGACCCTAAAGATACCCACAGTTTGAGTTCCCCATGAGAGAACAGGATAATAGCCAGATTTGTGCGTCCCCCCCCCCCCAAGATGTGCTGTGCAAGAAAGTGTCCGCTGCACCCCCCCCCCCCCCCCCACAAGGAAGAGAACGGTCTGCAATTGAGCTAATGTTTGTGTGCTTATGTTAATGCTGCTCAAACCTGTATTTATGGATAATTATTGCAAAGCTTTTATTATTGGGGTGAGCAATCTAAATAAACGTAAGGTCACGCTGCACTACTGACTCGTTCCAGTAAAAAAAAAAAAAAAAAGTGTGCACACATTTGAACATTTTCACAATATGAGGTTACGTAGAATGATCATAGAATGCTCTCTGGCTAGATGCACATGTTCAGAACAAAATGCAAGTAGGGAATAAAAACGTTTTGCTAAGTTACTGTGAAATGTTAGGTACTATTTCATTGAAGCAACTTTTTATAAACTGTGTTGATGCCTCCTAGTATTTCCAACAAAAAATTCGTAATGGAAAATCAGTGTTACCCTTTTCAACAAGAATATGGGAAAAATTTAAATAAACAAGCACTATCTGGTTTTGACATGGCCTTTGTAACACTTTATTGTTGTGGTAGCTGGCAAGCCCTCACCATTGAAACAAACATTGGCAAAAAGCAAAAAAATAACAATTGGTCTCAAAAAGCCCACTTTGCCATAGTAGTTCCTCGCACTGAACAAAACTACTTTGTTTGCCAATATGCTCCTTGTGGAAGAATGGCCAGCCAATAGATGGATAGAGAGAGAAATGGAATTAAAATAAAAACAAACTGCCTTGGTTAACTAATTGGGGGGGGCACCGTATTATTACTATTTTTTTTTAAACGTCACAAAAGTGCACTCATGGTATAGGTCTTTGCATTAGAGGCATTTATGAATTCATAAGGATTTACAGAAATAGACCAGGACATCGTACACCTAGAACATATTTGTGAACTGTATTTTAGCATGAGCAAATATGGATGTGTTGATGTGCTCACACGAAAATCTATTGAGTGTTTACAAGTTCACTTTCCCTCCAAACACTTTTTTTCCAACCCTGGAAGAACTTCTACTTCTGCCCTTGTCGAGAGTACATGCCTAACCTTTCTTAGTATGGGAACAAATTAGAGAAGTGCTAGTGAAAATCCTTAAAACACACATTTTAGTAGGTTTGCAAAGAACTCAGACATAACAGTCCTGAAAGTATTGCTCATTGCTTCCTCCAGCCCCAGTATGTAGATCTGTGGAAAGGTGACAAAATAAGGAAATTGCTATAGTAAGGCTTGAAATTACTAGTATTCAAGCCCTACCATAGTATTAACCCTTGCATAGTCAGAGGAGGCTATTATCAGAACTCTTACATAATTAGATTGCTGCCATAATTTGTAGTTGAACTACATGGCACCAAAGGGACGGGTAGAGTTTTTTGTTGTTGTTTTTTTTTTTTGTTTTTTTTTTTTTTTACAAGACAAGTAGATTTATGAAGCAGCTTTTCCCAAGGACAAGTAGATTCTTTTAAATTCCATACCCCTAAGACGTGATGTGAATGTCGGATACCTGTAGTGTTCTGGACATTGTCTTGTGTAGTCCCCCTACCCATTGTAAGCAATGTTTGTAGGTAGTCAAGGGGCACCATACAACATTAAATTTGTGTACTCAGTCACGAACAATGGCAGTTTTTCCATGGCGTAAAGAAATAAAACCTTCCCCCGCCACATATTCAAGGGGAGGGTAGCAGCTGTTTCCACATCTGAGCTACACACAGTTATGCCGCTAATAACAAGCGGCCCTGTGGGGTCATCGAGGGGAAGAATCTATCCTCCCCTGGATACCCTAGGAGTATCACAAGTGGATCTAGCGGCAGCAAGACATTGTGCATTGGATCTCAACCCAGAATGTGTGGATCAGTGGGCAAGACCACCAAGTATGTAGAAATGTGCCTCATTCACCACTCTTTCCAGCACAAATCAGGACCCCCCGAACATCTTTGCTAGTATGACTGGCGTGAGGTACCAATGAGTTAGTATTTTGTAGGTGTTCTTTGCAACAAATACATATCAAGGAATAAACTCTCTGACATATGACTCCCCATGTCATCAGAAATCTTGGTGTCCAATCCCCTCTTCCATTCCAGTATATGAGCATGTCTTTTGGGGGGGGGGATCAAGTTTAGAAGGCATAGGTACAACCACAATATGCCTCTACATGGGGTGTTCTTGAGGTAGACAGACTCGATAGAGAGTGTTGCCATGCTGGAGGGCTTGGCGGGCTAATCACTCTGAGGGCCTGCCTGCCCAGTGAAATGTCTGACTCAACCTGTAAGTGTCCTGTCTAGTCAATGCAAATTTAGTGACCAAATCCCCCCGCAATTGTAAGTCACCATCATGGCAAGTCTTGGAGAACAGCCCCTTACCCAACTAAAGGAGCCAGGATTGACCCTGCATGGGGAAAAGTCAGGGTTGTGCATCAAGGGGGTAAGCTGCACGGGATAAGTCTGAAAAGCCCCGTGCTGTTGCACCTCCCTCCAATGAGCTAACAATGTAGACGTCAAAGGCAGTAGCTGGAGAGCTCAGGTGCAAGCCGACATTGGAAGCCATAAAATCACCAGCAGATGAGGGCAGTGGGTGGACTTGCTCCACCTGAAGCTATGGTTTACCGTCAGGGTCATAGTTCCAGTCAAGAGAGGGGTGGAGTTGCGCAGCTAAAATGTATGTTGAGACATATGGGAAACCCAGACTGCCTTCCGATACAGGTCTGCCCAGGGATCCTGCAGCTAATTTTGGGGACTTGCCTCCCCACATGAAGTCAAGCCTTTTAGCACAAATTTGCTTGCAAGCCGCTTGAGGGATGATTAGAGGGAGGGTCTGCAGGACACAGTGGAGACTGGGCATAAAGTTAATTTTCAGGCCGTTAAGCCTGTTCAGTCAAGAGATCCCCAACTTGCCCCATCGGTGAAGGCCCTTGAAAAGAGATGTGAGGAGAGGGGGGTATATTACTGATGTATATGTCTCTTGTACGGGGTGTGAGTCAAATCCCCAGGTAGGTAATGGCGGATGTTTGCCACTGAAAACTGCTTCTCTGGAAGGGAACTTTGGTCTGCCATTCCCATGCCCGCAGTTTGAAATGTTGATCTTGAAACTCAATGCTTTGGAGAAGCAATCCCACTCTTTCATCGGCGCCAGGATAGTGGTGTGGGGGTTGGTGATGAAACCAAAGATGTAATCAGCAAAAAGAGCCAACTTATCTTCTCTGCCATTGACCATCCCGCCACTTATTTCAAGATTGGATTGAACCTTAGCCAATAACGGCTCCATCATGGGCAAAGATCAGTGGGGACAAGAGGCATTTCTGCTTTGTCCCTCATATAAGCCTGAACGTTTGGAGAAAAGGTGGTGTTGATTTTGAGTTTGACAGTAGGCTTCTGGAAACTGGCGTGAATGAAAACTTTAGCTGGATCCTAAGTAGATTTTATCCAGAACCTTAGAGGTAACCCCAGTCAACCATGTCAACTGTCTTCTCGGCATTGAGAGAGAGAGAGGAGGGCCATTAGTTATTGCTGCTTTTTCAGCCACCTCCATAAGAGCCACTGCCAATTGTGTTATCATTTGCCTTCCGGTAGCAGAAGAAGCCTGATTGGGTCACACGATAAGGGAAGGCCAGAAGCAGTGGAAGCTGGCGCACGAGGATGGAGGCAAGTCTCATGTCACAATATAGAAATGCCATGGGACTATCGGAGGAGCATTGTGTGGCAAGGTTGCCCGGCTTTAGGAGGCAAGTAATATGAGATTCCAGCATGGTATCAGTAACTACTCCGGAGAACAAAAAATAATTGAATACCTTCTCCAGGTGCTCAAAAAAGAGAGAGGAATAAGCTTTTATAAATTGTGGCCGAGTACCCGGCAGGGCAGGGTGTCTTGCTTGATGGGAGATTACTGAACGCTGTCCAGACCTCACCTCGAGAAGGTAGAACTCCTCTGTTCTGTCCAGGAGCGTGACGGTGGGATGTACGTATGTGGCAGTCATCCTGATGCTGGGCATTAAGTTGTTGGGCCTGGTAGAGGGTGGAATCGTATCGTTGGAGGACTCCACGTATAACATCTGTCTCCCGTTGGAGATTGCTCTCATGTGCTGTCTCCCCGATGTGATTACGTGTGGAGCATCCGCATAGTTTGTGTGTCAGCATCCTGTCTAACCTATGCATTTTTTTAAATGTGCCAAATGATTTTAGGAATAGTGGTTATTTATACAACTCTGAATTTGGGATTACCCAGCCTATCAGGATTCAAAGGGTGTTTGCAAAATGTGTTATTTTTCGCAGACTGGCATTCACCCATCTCTTGTGGTTAGGCCGATCATCCACAGCAGGAATGGGTCAAAACGGTGGACTCTGTGAAATCATTGTGGTGTAAATGAGGTCTTCGCATGGTTAGTTTTGGGCCATTTCTATTGCTGCTTGGTGCCAGAGAGAAGGGCATGATATTAACCCCTTACCTGCTGAGGCTTTTCCACCCTATTGTGGAGACTTTTTTTTGGCTATGTTGGAGTGCTTGGCGCTTACTCCTCCAAATATTGTTTTTTCCACATAAGGTATCCACACTAAATTGGTGTCTTTTTTTTCCAGCATCATGAGTATTCTATGGTTACTCACGGTTTGTGGCTACCCTTGGAGATAGATATATATATATATTTTTTTTAAATTACAAAAAGGCAGAGTGTTGCAGAAAAAAGCATATTTTTTCCTTAAAATAGCATCAATGAAAAGTTTGTTGTGCTTGAACTACCTTGTTCCCAGCTGCCAGTAACCAGCACAGCTGTTTCAAAAACCATTTTTTAACCACTGTTTCTGCATTTTTCTAAGAGGTAGTCCATTTTTAGGTTGAAACTAGGCAGCGCAAGCGCGGTGTCTTGACATATTGTAATCTACATCTGTGGGTTTTAACCACTACCATTTCACTCACATCACATTCATTCGTTCCTTGGCCTGCCTTTTCAAAATTGCCTTGATTTTGTAGATAGATGCTTTGTTTGTCCCTCCTTGAGGCTGCTTTGTTACCGCCTTGGAGACTAACCCTGTTACATGGATTATTGCCCGATTGGCCATGTACCTTAGTGTAGCGCGTTACTTTTTTCTTTTGCCTCGCTGCTTTGTGCTGCTTGGCAGTATGTTGTTTCTTCCTCATTCCTTGTTTTGGGCATGAATGGGTTTCTTTGTGGTGTCTGGGGACAAAAACTGCAAGCTGGGGGGAGGATATTTTAATGTATTTACGTTTTTTTTTTTTTTTTTTTTTAAAAGGTTCTTAAAGCACAATCTTGTTTGGAGGAGTGCTGAGTTACAAAAGCAATATTCTGTTAAGTCCCACAGCTCCCTATGATTTCTTACCCAGAAGCCCTTGCAAACCTCCAATTTTGCTAAAAACACACATTTCCCTCATATTTCTGTGATGGAAAGTTCTGCAATCTGTGAGGGGCCACACATTTCCTACCTACTCAGTGTCCCACAATGTCTCTAGATAGAAATGGCATCCCTCTTGTGTTGCTGGGCCTTATTCCCGCAGCAGGAATGGAGCAAACCAGGATCAATCTGAGTCAGCTCATAAGCACTCCCATCGACCCTGGTTTGTTTGGTTCCTGTTGTGGGCACTTGGCCCAGCCACACAAGTGGGGTGGTGTTTTTATTGGAAGAAGTGCAGGAACACTGGGTGCTAGGAATTTTGTGGGTCCCGGCCAATTCTGGATGTTTTAGTCACGGAATTGCATGGCAAATGCATGATTATAGGCATAGTTTAAGGTTGGCAGTGCACTGTGGTTAAGGAAGGTTTAAGAGATGCACATAAGGCACACCACCCTGGATTTCCCCGGTAGTCTATTTTAAAAAAATGCTTCTGTTTGATTGGTTTTCATAGGTGGCGGCCAAACCCAGGCCCAAATACTATAGTTACCCCTTTTGCTGATTTCTCCGCTTTGCTTTTTTGGATCCTTTAGTGTTGTGGGTGTTAGGTAGCTAGAGAAGTAGCAGGTTCATTGGGCCAGGAGGGGTACACTGGTTGATGGAAAATTTTGTAGATCCCTTTTGGATTCCAGAAGTTTGTCACAGAAATGCAATGAAAATGCACAATTTCAGGCAAAGTTTGAGGTTTGCAGAGTATTGTGGGTAAGAAAACCTCACGAGATCCATGTGAGGAACACTACCGCCAACTCGCTTGGTTTCTAGTTTTCAGAATTGTCTAGGTTTAAGTTTTGCTGGGTGGCAGCCGACCTGAGCTTGAAAAGTCTAACTATTAAGCATGGGAAGTGGGACTATATATAGGGATTTATCTGTTCTCTGCCGTCCCATGTGTAAAAACAACTCCCCAAGAAAATCTAAATTTCCTCTGCCTTGCCATAGAGAATGGGGACTCTTCAGTCCCAGGGTAGACTGAGGTTTTAAGAATGTGGGTGGAGCACTACCCCGTTGACATGGTGAAGGCAGGTGAGGGTGTTGGATAAATGACCCTGGTGTCTGGAGGACTTTCTGCCCCGACCCCACACCCTTCTTACCACCCTCACCCCCAATCTCTCCCAGGCACACTGGAGTTAAACACCTAGGTTCGCCGAACTCCTGAAAGTTCCTCCCACCCCTGGAAGATGTCTTGGGTATCAGATATGGTGGAGGATCGGCCTGATGATTCATCTGCCCTCCAGAGGTGCGGAAAGACTGTTAAGGTGATTGTTGGGGGTGGAGGCTCTGTCTGGTGCCTGGTTGAGCTGCCTACCCTTTTGTTTTATAAAGCAAGGAAAAAAAACTCCCTGGTTTTCTAAAGGGCATTCTGCTTACCCACGGACGTAGATTGAAGATAAAAGCCTGATAGTTAGACAGGAGCTCCACATCCCTTAGTTCATTTTTATAAACACATCCCTGGTGTCTAGTGTGCTTTAGGACTAGGCCATTGCCGTGGGGGCCAGCTCTCCTCAGTAAGTAATCCTTGGTGTCTAGTAGGTAGCTCCATTCTTGGGGATCACCCTCCTATGGCAATCCCCCAAACTGATATCCACTAGGGCAAAGATAACTTTGCAAAGGGGAGATTATTGGTGCTTGAGGGACTGTGATATGTCCCAGAGCACAAGTGCAATTAAGTGACTTGAACTGATCGGCTGATTTCAGTTTCAGTGAAATTAGATCAGTGCACTGTGTGCAGATGGTCTTTAGGGGAAAAAAAAACGTAGGGCTACTAGAGAAGCTCTTCCCCAGCATCTCGAACTCTAAAAATCCAAAAAAGAAACCCTCTGATGCAAGGGTTCTTAGTCTGGTGGACTTGCAGGCCCGAGTGTGCAACTTAGGGTGTTTACCGCCTATCTGCCCATCTCAGGGAATAATCCACCAGACAATTAGGGGACAAAAGTGAGAAACAGAATGGAGTGGCGGCATTAGGCTTCTCACACATTGAGGAGTCCATTGGGGATGTTGGGCATTCAGTCGTTGTGTTTGCCTAATGCTAGTAGGGGCTGGTCCCCAACATATTTTTTTTATCTATTTCTTTTGTCTAGTGGCTTTCTGTTCCGAGGTAGGGAGCTCTTACCTCACAGCTTGAGGTTACTCTAAAATAGGAAAATCCTTCTGATGTTATCACCAGAAGAATTAACATTGGTATGATGATGAAACCTACTCATCCTCTGCACCAGTGAGGTGGTGCAGATGATGTGAATGTTTCATCCACCAGAATAGTGTGTTTAAGAACAGTCTTTTAAATACAACTGATCATACACGTGACCAATGTCATTTTTGTAGATAGCTACAATATTTTAAAATCAAAGTAAAGGCACTTATGATGAAAGTTATGTCAAGAGCTGTAATGTCAGTTGGGTGCGGTACCCATGTCCAGTCATCTAGTCTTAGATTTTGTTCTGTGTTCTCTTTAGAGATGTTCGGAAAAGTAGAGGACTTCTTGTAACCACATTGTTAATCGATGTCATGGTCTTTTGCTCTGTTGTATCTCCATTTAATCAAATGGTTCTTAAGGAATGAAGCTTCTGAGTGGGTCTCACAAGATTGAAACTCCCAGGCACAGTATACCTTTCCATTGTGCGCCCAATTTAACAACTATGTGTTTGTAATTTTGCATGCCTGCTGAGTACTTGACCAGACAGTGAAATTCCTTTTATCATTAACTTCAATCTCCATATTCAGCTCATGGCACAAATAGTTTAGTGGCAGTTGGTTATTGTGGGATACAGGTCTTGTTACCTGCATCATAGGTTGTTGAGTCTGTCTATTGGAGATCTCTGGTATGACATTGCATTGTTTAATGTCTTCGACCTCCTCATTCCCCATGAGTTTGAGAGGTTGGATTGGGGAGTGCTTTGAGTAGATGAAATGGGATGTGCAAGGCTGTGGGCCCTGCACCATATGTCAATGTAGCCCCATGTCATATCAAACCTGACAGGCCTGTAGAAGACTTTCTGAAATTGTCCCCTTGTTTGTGCGTACTCCCCACTTCACTCTCAGCACAAAAACTTTTGTAGCCAGATTGTCGTGTCTGGCATCAGTTAACAAAATCTTTATTGAAGCAAGAAAGGCTATTTCTCCGCCACTTTATACAGGTCAGCCACACCTTCACTGTACTAATACTAATGATTGTGCTTCAGGACATGAACAGTGGTCCAAGTGAACAAAAGATATATAGATATATATTTAGATATACAGATACACACGCATACGGGTAGTGAGTTTACCTTTTCACTTCTGTGATGGTCTGTGCACGAGCAAGGTGTGTGAGACAAGCAAAAGTTTGGAAGCACTAATTTGTATTTGTATTTTTAATACTTCTAAAGTGCGTTAAGACAGTAGGTATCGAAGCGCTCAGCGGAAAGCAGACACAATCCAGGTTGAAACTACTGTGAAAGCAGCCAAGTGTTAAGTTGTTTACGAAACAATAAGGCTGGTAAAGAGTTCCATAGCTTAGCAGCCGTCATCGAAAAAGCCTGATCACCCCATTTTACTTTTTTGCACCGCTGTACTCTTGCCAGCTTCAGGTCCTCAGACCATAAAGGGCGACAAGGGGAGTGCCATTTAAGAACATCCTGCAGATATCCTGAGATTGGAGGGCTTCATGGGTCAAGAACAAAGCTTTGAAGGAGATACGCTTCCTAACAGGCAACCAATGCAGCTCTCTCAGGCCCTCCTTGCTGGACGCAAACTTAAGAAGCCCGAGCACCAAATGGGCAGCCGCATTCTGAATGAGCTGACGCTTGTTCAAGAAAGACAAATTCACCTTTAAATATAAAGCATTGTAATGGTCTAATCTGGATATAAGTGCCAGGACCATTGTCACTGTCAGTTCTAGCGATATGAAAGGCAAAACCTTTTTTAAGATTTTGACCACCCAGAAACGTGAACTTGTAACCCTGTTGACCTGCATGTCAAAGGCCAATGCGCAGTTGCATTTGATCCCGAGATTCTTAGCTGCTGTAACAGGAGTGGGTAAAGTCCCACAGGACTTGGGCCACCAGCGGAGGATCCAGATAGAGGTATTTGCCCCAAAAATAAGAATCTCCATTTTAACCCCATTCATTTTTAGCTTGTTCTGACCCATCCAATTACTAACTTCCATTATGCAGGTTTGGAACCTCTCTGCCACTAATCCAGAGTTGTCTCTAATGGAAACAATAATCTGGGTATTGTCAGCATACAAAGACATCTGCAAGCCAAAACAGCGAACCAATTTAGCCAGGGGGGGGCCACATAACAGATTAAAGAAGGTTGGGCTGAGGGATGACCCCCTGGGGAACTCTACAGGGGAGCTGAATCTGTGTTTATCTAATGTTTCTGCAACTGACTGATTGTTCTACCATGAAGAAATGTCTTCAGAATCCTAAGAGCAATATCCCTCAGTCCTGCTTGATGCAGTTGCTGTACCAATAACTGGGACGGGATGGTATCAAAATCCGCTGATAAATCCCTTAATACTAGACTAGCAGTACCCCTTCCGTTACCTGCCTCCGAATGTTATCCATAGTGGCAGTAAGTGTGGATTCTGTGCTATGGTTTTTTGCTGAACTCATGTTGGGAGGGGTCCAAACAGCCATGCATGAGCAGAAAGCTGCACTAGCTCTTGATTGATGCGTTTCTCAAGCACCTTGGCTAGCGTAGGCAAGAGGGAAATGGGACATAGATTTTTGAGGTCACAATGATCCCTTTCCCCCTCGCGGTTTCTTTTTTAAGGGTATTACGATTGCCTCTTTCCAGGTAGGAGGAAACACCCTTCATTCCAACACATCAGTATTCACCATTTCCAATGCCTCTGCAATGGGTTATATCGCCATATGCAACACCCTGTGCGAACATGGATCGCCCGCTGAGCCCGAATTAATCCAGATTTAAAAGAACTTGATCTTACCGGCAGTCAGAGGTGCAAACTTTGCCATAGTCGGCCCCCTATCTGTCCCAACTTCAAGCTCTGCAGATTCTCTGAGTAGGGCTGAAAAAACTAAACTAATCTTAAGTCTGAAGAACCTGTGCATTCGTAATCTCCTGGGATAGGGGGAGCTACTAAGGAGTGTACTACATCAAACAATTCTTTAGGGACATATCCTGCTCTCCTAATCTGTGTATAAAAGCTTATTTTAGCATCCTTGATGGCCAATTTATATCTTACCCATGCTTCCCTAAGCTTCGCTTTCTCTACCGGTCCAGGATCCAGTTTCTATTTCCGTTTCTGCTCCCTGCATAATCTTTGGAGCTCCTTGAGCTCTTCTGTATACCACGGAGCAGAGACTCTCGTGTTGGCGCTAATTCTCACTTCCCCCAACGGGGCCACTTCAACCTCTTCCCTTTCCCACTAGTCAAATTTGTCCACCAGTGGTCCATGGTCCAATTGCGCCTGCCTCCCTCCCCCCCAAAAAACCTACCCCTATGTTTATCAAGGACTAGTAAAGGGTCCTCCCTCTCAAATCTGCCCCAATTCCTACTTTGCATGGAGGTGTTCTGCATAGGTTCCCCCCTACACACACACACACACACACACACACACACACACACACACACACTCACTCACTCACTCACTCTCAAAGGGGATAAGGCTGTGATCAGTCCAGTCTAACTGGAGGCATCCAACAAAGGTAATGAGTTCTTGTTTAGAGAAGATCTCATCAAGTACATGCCCACAGTGTGAGTACTGGATTTAACCCCTTGGCTCCAGCCAAAACAAGACATGAAGTCCAGGAAGGTGCAAGTGTCACTATCCCTGTCCTCCTCCAAGTTAAAGCTAAAGTCCCATACATTTAAGCATCAGTCACAGCTGTCAGAGGTTAAATAATTTGATGCCAAGTCTCCAAAAATGTATTTTTTGGTCCTGGTGGATGATGAACCAGGATGTCTTTCAACCATGACACATTACCTTGCCTGACCTTGAAGTAGGCTCCTTCACAAATCTCTGTACTTATATTCGGAGGGTCTAAGCTACAGTTTGTCATTTTTAAACAACACCGCCACTCTGGCCTTCAAAGAGGAAATCATTGCATTTCCAAGCACAAGCCTCTATCTCCAGCCTGCTTCAGGAGGTAGAGAAACCATCCCGCCTCCCGCACAGCATACCTTAGGTGCATGGCTCCACAGCTGTTCCCTAGAATAGTGTAGGTGGATGTCTCCTCCATTGAAACTGGCAGCCTCTCTGGCCCATGGTCCCAGACGGGTGCAGATGGGCTTGCCTTAGGTGTGCCTTTGGTGCACCAGCAGTGCGCCCGCTGCGCCTATCCACGGCCTGCCCCATTTAAATTCAGGTTGCCAGCACACAAGGGCCCAGAAAGACTGGTCAGTCACCTCCCTCAATAGAATGGCACACCAAATGTGGCTGACCAACTATCCCCTATCAGGTCCTTCTCCCCCCGCAGCGCGATCAAACAGAGCACAGTAGTGTTCCAGTGTCCCACTCTCAACAGATGTTAAAAGCTCATGTGGCCCAGTGAAGTTAAACACAATCCATAGCCTATAATCACAAATGCTCTGAGCAAAAATCAACCAGACCTAGGCTTTAGGACTGAGGAAGAAACGTCTGATCGCTTGCACCTCCGAAGTCGGTTAACAACCCTGCAAGCTGAGAACCTGCTGGAGTTCAGTTGAACTGCTAAAGCTCAGCTCCTGTGAGGACATACTGCCTGAAAATAACCTTTCTGCTAGATATCCGTGTTACTGCAAGGTCCAACTTAAGATCTCATTGTAAAGAAAATAGTTTCATTGCTCCCTTCATGTTTCCCCAGTGACGTAGCTTAGTCAGTGAGATTCAGGATGCGTGAATTTCAAATTTCCCAACCTGAAGAAAAAAAAAAAAAAAAAGTGGGCTGCATGGTGGAAGGTGAGATGATCAATGTTGGGAATTAACTGTTTCCATTAGAAACCGGCCTGGTACTGATTTGCCTTAGGTGGTCAGGCAGTTCTCCCTGTGAACTAATGACTACGTTCACCTGCAGCACAGCAGCCTGTAGTCCTTTTTCTTGGATCACTTATTTGAAATGTATTTTGAATGCACTCTTCTTCGTCTTTGCTACGTGAAGCATTGATGGTACAGTTGCTAAATCAGTGCATGTAGGCAGGGCTTCATGTTTCCATCTTCGTCTTTGATCGATGACCGATAATTTTATCAAGTACTGAAGGCCCCATGTTATAAGCCCAAATTGCAAATAGAGGTGGACGCACCAGCAAATTAATAGTATGTAACGAACCAAGGGGAGCCTTGGTTTGAAAAGTGCTTGCACAAGCCAGTTCATGAAACTGTTTGGCATGTATATTGTGCAACAATCATAATGTATTAAAACGGTAGTCTCTTCTAATTTCAAAAAAGTATATTTCTTTAACCCTTTTCACCTTAGTACATCAGATTATATCACTGCACAGACAGACATTCTATACAAGTGATAGCTTTTAAACATGAACTTGGAAACATTTATGGCTTGCCACTCCAATGCCATTAGTGAACTAAACTGCAAGGGTGTAGTCCTGTAAACCCTTAATGTGGTTTTGATTCTTATCATAGATTGAGCCACATTATAGTCTGTCAAATCCAACATAATCGGTGCTTGCACATCGCATATCCTGAACTAGATCATTTAAAAGTGCTCTTGTATGTGATTAAGAAAATGGTGGCTCTGTATAAAATATTTGCCAAGGATGAGTCAGTTTGGACAAGCAGGGAAGGCGGTAGTGATTCCAGGTTATCTGGTTTCATATTTTGAAATTCCACCACCAGATATATTTGTTTCTCACATTGACGTAAACAAAAGGTTCACAGTTTGTCGTTTATGCTTGACATAAAAACCCACACAAACATCGAAGACCCTAGTATGCCGTCCAGGCCCAACTAAAAAGCCCAGAATGCATTTATTAGGGTAGTATCACACCCCAAACACTTTCCTTCAGCTATCCCTTTGGGTTTCCCTTGCCAGTAGGTCCGGGTTTAAAAGAATGTTGGTTAGCAATGTAAAGCATTGCAAGTAAATAGCATGCGAATTAATGTGTATTTGTGCAGAAGCAAAGAACTGTAGAATAATATTGACGTAGGCTTAAAGGAAGGGTGTGTACAGTCAAGCATCTATAAATCCATGTAGGTTAACGACTGCCCTCCTCACCTGTGCTCCTGCCAGAGGGGAACAACCTACATTATCTTGTCTAAGAAACTTTAACCCTTTTGCTACTAGCTTTTTTGGTAGAAATAGGAAAAAAGTGCTCTAAGTGTCTGTTTTTTCTTAAAAATGCCATCTGCAAACGGTTTGAAGTGCCAGCTTTCAGGAACATGCAGAGTTGAATCAAAACACCTACAATATTAACACAGTTTTGGTATTTTTCAAAGAGGAAACCCATTTCTAATTTTTATGCTTTCAAACTACTTCTAGTAAGTTTGTGGTGGAAACCAGTGTGAAACCCATGGTTGATTTAAGAAAAGCTATACATTTGTGGAAACTAGACAAAACTCTTTAATTCAGCAAGGGGTCATGTGTAGATCCCTTAAGGTGTTCCCAAAGAGACTAATTGATGAAATATTGAAAACAAGTAGATACAAAACAGTCATTTGTGACAGTGTGCAACTCTTTGTCACAATGGCCGATTTAGAAAAGCATTGTACCATTATGTTTGATAGAGCCTTTTGCTTGTGGGGATGGATATATAGGGTTTGTAGGTTCCCCAAGAACCTACCCATAGCCAACAACTGAGCTACCCAGAGCCAACAACTGAGCTGAATCGGTTTTTCATTGTGTACAAACTATAGACTAATTCATGTGGTGAAATATGTAAATTGAAAAATAGGTATCAATGTAACCTATGTATTTCTGAAATGTACACAAGATATGGAGTTTAGGAGGAGTGGTTATTTGTAGATCTCTCTGTACGAGCATATGATTTAGAGGTTATTTTTCAAAATGTCTTCTTACACACCGGCATACATTTGGAAGGCAAAAAAGCAGCGAACTCCAATTGGTAATAATAATTCTCTTCCAGGGGATCCTCATCAATAGTCATAAACATTGAATATTCCCGCCCTTGTGCGGGGACCCCGGAGCATATATAAAAATACACACATATTATACATGTGTAAAACAGCAATGCAGGCTATAAATTATAAACAGGCTAAAATGCTTTATTTCTATGAAGTTTTTTTTATTTTTTATATATTATAAAATTACAATAGAGAATAAATATCTACCCAAGCCCCCAAAACTGGGCTTAGTGTAAGCAGCAGTAAACACTAGAGAAAAAGAGAAAAAAACTACATTGAAAAACAATGGAGCATTCTTAGCCAATAGGCTGCATGCAGGTTAACACAGGAGAACCATAAAAACTTTGGCACCGTGCCTTTAAGACCCTGAGCACCTCCAGTATCCCACCATGCCTCAGGGGTGAAGGAAAGGTGACAGTTGGTTCACAGTTAGGTCAGTTCTTTTTTCCGGCTTCTTCTGAGAGGATCCTGGAGCATTGAGCTCTCAGTTTTTCTGAGTTTTTTCTCAGAAAAATACTTTAAAAAGCGTTTTTTCCTGTTTCATTCGACAGATAACATCTTTGTCTGTGTTTGGCAGTTTTTTCCTGACAGAAAAATGCCTTCACTTTTTGTCAAATGCCCTTCTTGTGTGAAGAAGAAGGCCCAGTCAGACCCACACTCTTTGTATTGTGTGCCTGCCTCAGAGTCACTGCCCTGACACTTGCAAGCACTGCAAGAATATGTCAAAGAGGACTCTGAAGGACAGAGAGAAGATCAGGCTACATGGGCTTCATGAGAGGCAGAAAACATCGTCCTCTTCACTTCCCAGGCAACCAGCAGGCCATTCTCAGGAGAGAATGGCTAGGTCGACGTCAGCAGGTAGGAAAGTACCTGTTTGTTCCCCGTCGACGTCGTCGCTGCCACCGTCTCACCGGCATAGATCGCCGTCGACGGCGACCCACCCGACGTCGAAGGAGACGGCGTCAAGGGAACACCATCGTAGGGGCAGATCTCCGTCGACGGCAGCCCGCCGATCGACGTCGAGCCAGTGCCGGCGTGCCCGGTCGCCACCAAAGGCCGTTCGCCCCCCGACGTCAAGAGACGCGACGTCGAAATCGCCACAATGGCATGAGACATCCGCCGTCGACCTCCCACCGCTCCACGTCGAGGCACACAACGGCGAGTAGGTCGAGGTCCAAAGATCGCCGTTCGACGTCGAGACACTCTACGTCGAGACACTCTACGTCGAGGCAAGAGCAACCGATGGGGCGCCCTTCGACGTCGACACAGGTTTTACCTGTCCCGCAGGGAGTAGAACATCGCCCTCCGCCAGCAGACAAGGCCGCACCATCTCCCGTGGTCTCCATACCGAGCGACTCATCTCGTTCAAGAGCGGCATCATCTGGGCATGTTTCGCCCATCAACCTATCTCCAAGATGGCTAGAGAGCCTTAACAGACCATCGGCCTCCCCGGATTCGCAGTATTCGCGAATGTACTCGCCTACTGCCTCCCTTCCAAGAACGCCATCACCGACAGCAAGGGCAGGACAGGCTCGTTCTGTTCCTCGTCAACCGACCGCGAGGCCTGGGCGCTCTGCTACAGCGTCTCGCAGCAGGTCTCGTTCTCAACGGCGATCCAGGTCTCGTTCACGAAGAAGATCACCCTCTTGGTCGTCGTCCGGATCATCTGTCGGGAGTTACTCCCCCACCCTTACAGATTCTCCACCTGCTAGGGTCTCACCGGTGGATGACATTACCACGTTTTATGAGGTGCTGTTAAGGGGAGCGCAGAAATTAAACATAGAGGTTCCAGAGCCATCTACCTCCTCGTCAGTCATCTTTGAGACTCTGCAGCATAGATCAGCGTCAAAAAAGCTACTGCCTCTAGTGCCTGGTTTGTTGCAGCCAACCATGGACACTTTCCTGGCCCCAGCTACGCTCAAATCTGCCCCGGCTAGGATTCTGAAAAAATATAAGGCTCCCGAACAGGACCCTTTGTTCCTAAGAGAGGATCCGCCACCGGACTCTGTAATATTGGCCACAGCCCGAAAAACCCACTCGGATAAAGAGAGCAGGCATCTAGACTCTCTGGGGAGAAAGATGTGCGGTACGGCGGCTTCGGCAATGAAAGTCTCCAGTGCTTCTGCACTCCTGGGCAGGTATGACCGTTCTCTGTGGGACTCCCTCAATAGATTCACAGAGAAATTGCCCAGAGAAGACAGACAAGATTTTCAAGAGATCTTGCAGGAGGGATGCCTGGTATCCAACCAGGTTATCAGCGCGGCGGCAGATGGGGCGGTTTTAGCTGCACATGGGTACGCACATGGAATCTGTGCAAGAAGTTCTTCCTGGCTGAGACTGACTGGGTTAAAGCAAGAAGCACAACAGCGCATCCTGAATCTCCCATTCGCCGGGAACTCGCTGTTCGGTACCCATGCAGACGAGGAAATGGACCGCATGAAGACCGAGGTGGACACCATGAGGGCAGTAGGCCTGGAAAGAAAGAAAGATTTCAGGAGAAGGTATAGGCCTTATGACAGGCGCCCTTTACAGCAGAGGGTTCAAACCCCTCACTGGTCCCAGAGGCCACAACAACGGCAGGAACGCCCTCTTTTTCAGCGAAGGAACACAAGGGAGCGAGGGTCAAGTAGACCTCAGCAGTCCACACCGAAAGCGCCGGCCAAACAATGAGATCTCGCTTCCCTCGACACTGTACACCACTCCGGTGGGGGGAAGTATTGCAGGTTATCTTCACGAGTGGCACTCTATCACAAGAGACAAATGGGTGCTGAATATTGTCAAAAATGGCTACTCTCTTCTTTTCAAACAGCCTCCACCACACTTGCCACCAGCCAAATGCAATTCATCTCATCTCAGCCTGCTGCGCAAAGAGGCTCTCGCCCTCTTACAAAAGAATGCCATAGAAAGGGTTGCACCTGCGCACCGAGGAAAGGGGGTTTACTCCCGTTATTTTCTGGTGGCGAAAAAGGGCCGAGAGGGCGTTTTCAGACCAATTCTGGACTTACGGCTGCTGAACAAATACATAAGAAAACAGAAGTTCAGGATGCTAGCGCTTCACCAGATTTTCCCTCAGCTACATCAGGGAGACTGGATGTGCTCCATCGACCTGCTGGATGCATATTTTCACATCCCAATAGCTCCCAAGCATCGGAAATTCTTGCGCTTCCAAGTAGCGTCACAGCACTATCAGTTCAGAGTTCTACCATTTGGCCTGAAATCTGCCCCACGCGTCTTCTCGAAATGTATGGCGGTGGTAGCGGCACATCTTCGAAAACAAAAGATATTCATCTACCCATACCTAGACGACTGGTTACTGAAGGCTTCTTCTCCAGAGCAGGCGAGAAGCCATCGGGACATTGTGCTCGGGGTTTGCGAGTCTCTAGGTCTTCAGGTCAATTGCCAAAAGTCAACCTTGATTCCAACACAAAACCTTCACTACCTGGGAGCTATAATAAACACAGAACTCCAAAGAGTGTATCCTTCGGAGGAACGACTATCCTCAATAGACAGGAAGTGTCAGGACCTGTTGAAAGCCAACGCGCCTACGGCACGTCAGGTGACATCGCTGCTGGGCTCCATGGCATCATGCATTTTCATTGTCCCCAATGCCAGACTGCACATGAGGCCCCTCCAAGAGGCATTGGAGAGCAACTGGAGCCAAAGGACAGGTCGCTGGGAGGACAGAGTGCGACTACCGGCAGCGGCACTTCAGTCATTGAAATGGTGGATGCACACACCTCACCTTTCAGCAGGTGCTCCGTTTCACCAGGTAGTTCCATCCGACACTCTGGTAACGGATGCGTCTCTTCAGGGATGGGGGGCTTCTGGGTCCCCTTCAAGCTCAGGGCCTGTGGTCAGACAAGGAAAAGCAGTACCACATCAATCTGCTGGAACTCAGAGCGGTCCATCTGGCTCTCAAGTCTTTCACACCATTAATTCAGGGGAAAACTCTCCTAATACAAACGGACAATACAACCACGATGTATTATTTGAACAAACCGGGGGGAACGAGATCACTACCCCTATCTCGAGAGTCCCAAACGATATGGCATTGGCTCCTGGCCAGAGGAATGTCACTTACAGCGGTTCACCTGCCAGGGCAACAAAACGTGGAAGCAGATTTCCTGAGCAGACACCTAGAGGACGCACACGATTGGGTCCTACACGGCGAAGTCGTCGAATACATCTTCGCTCAATGGGGTCAACCTCAATTGGATCTCTTCGCAGACGAAGTAAACAAGAAATGCCCAGACTTCGCATCCAGGTTCTATCGTCCGGGATCTCGAGGGAATGCCCTGTTGATCGACTGGTCAGGGATATTTCTCTACTCCTTTCCACCGATTTCCCCTCATACCGGCAGTGATCAACAAACTTTACAGATCCAGAACCAGAATGATTCTCATAGCGCCACAATGGCCCCGTCAATTCTGGTACACCGATCTCCTCAACCTATCGTAAAAACCTCACAGGAGGCTGCCGTGCAGACCGGATCTTCTGAGCAGAATGGAGGGCAGGATTCTACATCCCAACCTACCCTCTCTGAGCTTAACAGCATGGCTCCTGAATTCCTGCAGTATGGGCACCTAGGGCTCTCACAGGAGTGTATGAACATCTTGAAAGAGTCCAAACGACCTTCCACGCGGCGTTCTTACGCTTTTAAGTGGAAGAGATTCTACATATGGCGCTGTCAACAAGGGCACAATCCCATACGGGCTCAGGAGGATGTCATACTGTCCTATTTACTTCATTTGGCAAAGTCCGGTCTGCAGGTATCATCTATTAAGGTACATTTGTCTGCCATTACAGCCTATCGTAAGTCACCCTCTCAGGAATCCTTTACGAAACCTGTAGTCAAGGATTTCTTAGAAGGTTTGAAAAAAGTCTTTCCGCCCATTCGGAGACCTTCTCCTCCATGGGAACTGAACATAGTATTGTCAAAACTTATGGGCCCTCCTTTTGAACCTATACACAAGGCCTCTTTACAGCACCTTACGTGGAAGACGGCTTTTTTGGTGGCCATTACTTCGGCGAGGAGGGTCAGCGAAATTCAGGCTTTGTCTTCCAAAGAACCGTACACGGTTTTTCACGACAATAGAGTGGTTCTGCGAACTCACCCATCTTTCCTTCCGAAAGTGGTGTCAGAATTCCATATCAATCAGACTATATATTTACCGACTTTCTTTCCCAATCCGGAGACTCCGGCAGAGAAAGCATTGCACTCCTTAGACTTGAAAAGAGTGCTGAAATTTTATTTGGATAAAACAAAAGCGATTAGACATTCCAACCGCTTGTTTGTAAATTATGGTCATTTGAGGACAGGAGAGGCAGCATCTAAACAAACTATATCAAGATGGATAGTTTCTTGTATTGTTAATACTTACCAGCTGACTAATAAACAATTACTAGCTAGGCCTACATGGAAGTCTGTACATACGTTTACTAGACATTACTGTTTGGACTCAGATGCAAGAGCGGATGGCCAAGTGGGGCAGGCCTCTCTGAGAAATTTATTTGCATAATACGTATCTATTCCTGCACTTCTATTAGACAGTCCGCAGAGTTTAGGGATGGGCTTGCTAATCTATTCAATGTTTATGACTATTGATGAGGATCCCCTGGAAGAGAAGGATAAGTTACCTGTAAATCCTAGTTCTCTTCCAGGGGTATCCTCATCAAAGTCATAAACAACCCACCCTCCTCCCCGGACTCACGTCTCCTAGAAGTGCAGGACAGATTGTCTTTCGAATCAGTTACACAGATTGTCACCGTAAAAAAGTACTGACCTAACTGTGAACCAACTGTCACCTTTCCTTCACCCCTGAGGCATGGTGGGATACTGGAGGTGCTCAGGGTCTTAAAGGCACGGTGCCAAAGTTTTTATGGTTCTCCTGTGTTAACCTGCATGCAGCCTATTGGCTAAGAATGCTCCATTGTTTTTCAATGTAGTTTTTTTCTCTTTTTCTCTAGTGTTTACTGCTGCTTACTTCCCTAAGCCCAGTTTTGGGGGCTTGGGTAGATATTTATTCTCTATTGTAATTTTATAATATAAAAAAAAAAAAAAACTTCATAGAAATAAAGCATTTTAGCCTGTTTATAATTTATAGCCTGCATTGCTGTTTTACACATGTATAATGTGTGTATTTTTATATATGCTCCGGGGTCCCCGCACAAGGGCGGGAATATTCAATGTTTATGACTTTGATGAGGATACCCCTGGAAGAGAACTAGGATTTACAGGTAAGTAACTTATCCATATCTTACTATTATGTGCTCCTGCATTTCTTCTGATGAAAATGGTACCTCACTTTTGTGGGGGTAGGCCTAGCACCCATGACAGGAAACTGCCCAAAACACAGCATGGATACATCACATTTTTCACTCAAAACTGACCTGTTTTTTCCAAAGTGGGTATCTGTGCATTTTGGGCCCTAGCTCATCTGGCACCTAGAGAAACCTGGCAAACCCAGATATTTCTGAAAAGTAGACTCCCAGGGAAGTTCAGGGTAGTATGCCACGTGTGGATCCCACAAAGTTTTCTTACCCACAATGACCTACAATCGTCAAACTTTGCCTAAAATTGCATGTGTTACTTACAGTTCTGTGACTTAGACATCCTGAATCAGCAGGAATCCACAAAATTCCTACCACCCAAAATTCTCTCATTTCACTTGATACAAATTCTACCTCTCCTGTGTGGTTGGGATGACAACAGTAATTTTGCAAGCCTGTCAACCTGCTGCAGAACGCCTTGGCTGTTCAACCTTCCAAGCCGCCTGATAAACCAAACCTAAAATGGGTTAGCTCACATTAGTCTCTGGTTTCTTATGTTGCATGGACAACAGACAATACTTGTTACAAGGATTAGTGGATTGTCCTCTAGTCCCTCAGCCACACAAAACTGGCCGGATGGTGCTTGTTCGTGGGTGTACCAGCATTGAAAGACAGTGGTTCCTTTTATGTTTTCTTAGCTATTGAATGCTAGCAGTTTTATTGTTTCATCAGAGAAGGTCCCAGGAAAGATGTGAATGAAGTCTTGACATTAAGCATCAACATCCTTTAGTCTCAAAGTTCTCAGATTACTTGTCTGCCCATTGAGTTTAGGCCTAACTGCACCATGTTCATGTTATTTTTAAGTAGTGTGACCAAATGTCACGAAGAGTATGTGTTATGGTAGATCTCTAACTTCCCAATGTGAATAAACAGTATTAGTGGCAGATAGATTTCAGCAGACGTTTACTGCTTCAAATAGGAAACTAACGGCCCTAGGAAAGGAGTGAGGGCTTGGAAGGCTCAGAAGTAACACTTCTGTATTACCATGTAAAGAGTACCACATGAATAGATCTGCTCAGCAGAGAAAGTAGAACACAAAATAGTACATTAAAATCTGTCTGGGACGAACCGAGTGGAAAAACGTAATTGGTAAGCAGGCTAAAGCTGGAGACTTCATTTAATATGTTCAGAATTGCGCATGCATTGTCGTCTGGATTGGTCATTGATCTGATGTGCTTTTGGATGAACAATAAACTGGTTTCTAAAATTCATTTAACATGTTTAACATTTGTTTCTTTCTTGCCTTTCACAGAGCTAAACAAAAATCCAGTCGAAGGATTTTCAGCAGGATTAATCGATGACAATGATCTTTACCGATGGGAAGTTCTTATTATTGGTCCACCAGATACTTTATAGTAAGTATTCGCAACATCTCAATTTAAATTGCATGGGCTTTTCTATGCCAAATTATTGATGTTCCGGAAGATAAGACCAAGAGACTGGATTCATCTTCACATTCAGTCTATTTATGTGCATACCATTCTGTTTGCAAAAAATGTCACCGTTCAAGGCTCTGTATATTTCTTAAATCAAAAACCTGATTGTACTGTTCTAGTCCGTATGTACCACACTGTGTGTTCTAGTATCTTAAGCTTTCTGTACAGTTTCTAGACATAGTTTTTTCGTCCTAAAAAGCTTCTGCAAGGCTTTCACTAGTGATTACATTTTTACTAACATTAGTTTATTTTAAACTGTATTTAGCTGGACTATTTATGTGGGGTGTTCAGAGCTAATTTCCCTCGCGCTCACTTGTGTTATTTCGCCTCATTTTAAAGTTGTCTGCTCTTCCCTCTTGGACTCTACATATTGCACTTTTCATATTGCGCTCATTTGAAAGGCTGAATGGGTTTCTTTTCCTGAGCTTACCTTTCTTTTTATTAGCGGGACTTCCATCTTAAGTGTAGTCAGTCAGTCAAAATTCTTTGTTTCCAAGAAATTAATTCTTACAGAAATATTGCACATTTCCCAATTCATTAACATACACAATTATAAATACATCAAATCAGCAATACAAAGCACTTAATTGAATCAATTCCACCAGCACGTCATCAGCCTTATGACTACATAAACAGTATAACATTTTGAGTTTCTTCTCACTAAAACTCAGTAAAAGTTTAGCAGCCCTCTCTCATATGCCTATTAAAGCATTTGAAAAAATTGACAAATTGAACAGTGGTGAACGGCTCATTTTGCCAACTAAAATATTATGATGTGCAAGGCCAACTGTCACCATCCCAAGGATCCCGTTCAGCCAGCCTCCATAAGAGTACCAGATTTCCTATCTCAAGACCAGTGCCTCCAACAGGGAATCCTTCTAATATGATCAAGATCAGTCTAACTGTAAGGAACGAGTCACTGTTGACCTGAGGCGAGGTCTAAAGCACTAGTGGCAGAGAAGTTTTTCGCAGGAATTGACCAGTAGCTATGGCTACATCGTGGAACCTAAGGCCGCATATCAAATTTAGGTCCATTTCTTGCAACTGTATCCCATATTTTTTTTAAAAACAGGCCGGAGTCACCGTTTTGTGCTCCTAGGAGATCTAGGGCATATGACCACCATTCTGCATAAGAACAGTAACACATTGAGTCCTTGCAGTGGGGACGCGCCGAAGGAAAGCCTTTCTAGCGCCAGCATAGTTTAGTGGAACTCTACCAGTATGGTGAGAATGTGACTAACTATACTAAGACAACATTCAATGACTTAATGAAAAACCCCTTCCCAAAATGTAGTGACTAAATTTGATTTTGGTCCCCTCAAAAATTAAGGCTGCAGTCGCTTTCCTTAAGGCATTCAACAATGTAAAGCAAGTCTAGCTGGAGGTCTGAAAGCAGGAATGAAGATATCTTTGCTCAATATTGGATCTTTGGTTTAAAAAAAACAACCACAAAAAAAGTTTGTGAAGTTTAGAAATGTATGGACCCACAAACTGGGAGCCTTGTTATTTACTGAAACCTGGCTCTGAGATTCTTCTGGCTCGGATATAGTTATGGCTGTTACTACAGGATAGTCTAATAAAGTAGGTGGCAGTCTGGCTATAATTCTTCAGGACATTTTTAAATATTCCATCTCTAAACTGGAGTTGTTGTGCTGCATAGCTATCTATTCTATCTGGAAATTAGCACGTTTTGTGTGTTTTGGGATGTACTAATCTACTTCCCCACCACACCATGCCAGAGACTGATGTTTGCCCAAGTTTTAAGCACCTTACTTGAACCACTTCAACACAAACCCAATCTATTCATTTTAGGTGACCTGAATTCTCACTATTAAAATAGTGCCAATAAAGGCAGATTTGCAGTCATTGAAACGTTTGTTTCACTCAGTTGGTAGGAGACCCTACTCATGGCAAGGCACAGACTGGATATTATGTTTGGAGGAAAAAAAACAAGCCGGCCCTTTAGATGGGTTCTATTCTTCCTGTTTTATGGTCTGATCCGCTAGTTGTTGGTTTTAGTTTAGGCTGCAACTCAAATACAGAAATGCATCCCACCAGGCTCCTGCAGCCTTATTTGACAGTGGTGTAAAATAAGTCAGTCAAGTCTTACAAAGACCCTGATAGGCACTCTGCCTCCTTGTCCCACGACAGTGGAGCAGGCAGCAGCAACATTTTCTAACTGGATTAGGGAGTCTTTGGAAGAACTGGCCCCTTCGTGTGAGGTAAGCAGAGAATAATTCCTTCAGCCCCCTGGCTTTAAAAATCTTCAGAAGAAATATAGCTGACGAGGACAGATTTGGAGGGAAAATACCTCTCAGAAAATAAAGCTATTTATAGGAAAGCTATATGTGGATATAAACAGATAATCTTTCGTGAGAAATCCCATTGCTTCATGCACAGAATCAAAGCTGCTTGTAACCTAATAAAATAACTGTTTGCAGTAGCTAAGGACCTTTGTTATCCTCCAGTGATCTCTTTAACCAGTATATGGCAGGATTTGTTTTTTTGTACCCAACTGGCTGTCATCTTTAAGGATCAGATTGAAAAAAGATTATATGGTGTTTTTCAGGGATAAATCACCCCAAATGTGATTCTACTTTCAGGAAAGAATCCAACTCCCATCAGACTAATATACTCGATGAATTTTCACCTCTTATGACCCACAAATCAGATTTTCTGACATCCAAATCTGGTTCTCCTCTGGAGTGGACTCCATCATATATTCTACTACTCGCACAGACATGATTGCTGTATGCCTCAGTCCCATATTTAATCTAATTTTAAAAACTGCCAGTTCGATGACGTGTGGCTGTCGATACACATGCGTTGCATAAGTACACCATCTAGTGTTGGGCTGGTAGTGTTACAAGTTGTTTTTCTTAGAAGAATGTTTTTGAGTCATCAGATCGAGTCACTCTTCCTCTTGGTGATAGTGCACATGGGCATTGAGTCTTTTGTTAGGTTGTTTTCTCTCAGCTGTCTGGTTCGGATGCGATTCCTCTCGCTCTGGTAGATCTCAGTTCGGTCTCTTTCGAACTTTCCTTCTTTCTTTCCACAACAGTATAGTATTAGATCGCTATTTCCACACTTAAACTAATTGATCTGATTTTCTGCGTCTGGGTCAGTTCTACACTGTCAAGTGCTAGCAAAAAATGCTGGGCTAATGGAACGAACCCAGTTTAGCTTCTGTCCTCGCTGCCACTTCAAGTTCTTTGTGTGTGACTTGTGCTTGTCCCCGGAACATAAAGAAGAGACCTGCGATGCCTGTAGGTATTTTTGATCTAAGAAGACACGCTGGGACCGAAGATTGGTCATTTGGAGATGGCATTGAAAACACTGGATGACACTGCCGACATCTTCGTAGAGGAACACATACAAGAGGAAATTGGACATCATGCAGCCCTCTCAATCTGAGACTCCGACTCAGACGAATAGTCTGACATTGAGTGCCAGTCGATTCCAGCAGCACAGTACGTGAGTACACCTGCCCCATCTTCTCATATTAAGACGTTGAAAAAGACTTCCAAGCTGGTCATCGATCCACCACTGAACTTTGGGCCATGGTAGGATCCGAAAATTACATTCAGTTGCCCCACCCCTCCGCTTCTGTACCGAAATCTTCCCAGATGTCTTTGGCACCATTAACACTCAGCAGCATCCCAACCAATCTCTGGATCGAGTCAAGCTTTCTAGTCAAGCACTTGAACTCCGAAAAAGCAGCCTTCAACATCGGCTTCGGAGTCGACACCTTCGGTTTGAAAACAATCTTAAATTTAAAGTATGCTTTTCAAAGACTCCATAACTTCAGCTGAAGGAACTTCACCAGTGGAGCCCATTTTTAGAAGTAATGGATGCTTGTCAGCGCGATATATATATATATATATATTGCTTCTCCTCCAGTTCCAATTTAAAGGAAACGTTGGACACTGCTCCTCCTCCTAAAAAAGTCTCAAAGGACAAAGACAAGGCTCAAGATCAATCTCAGCCTTCTCCACCTCACTCTCCTCTACTTCCTCCTGGAGACCACCACCTCCATAATCCTCTACATCTTTCATACAGCCACAATCCTTTCCACAAGGGTCATCATCACCTCATAGAGATGACTTAGGAGATGTGCCATAAGATGTAGATCCATGGGATTTCTATCATCCGGATCCCATACTCCCTAATGACCCTAATTTATATCCAGCAAGGCCTTCATCCGTCGTGTCCCCCCCCCCCCCCATTTGAGGATACAACATCAGGCAACCAGGTTATTGCAAAGGCAGTGGCATACCATAAAGTACATATACACACTGTGACCCTTTTGAAGATGATTTTCTCTTTGATACTTCATCTAGCACTCCTAGTCAGTTCCTACCCATGCTGCCAGGTATGCTTAGACATGCCGCAGAGATCTTCAGAGAACCTGTTAGTGCAAGAGTGATTACACCAGGGGTCAATAGAAAAAAAAAAAAATACAAAGCGACACCCTCCAATCCAACATTTATAAATTACAACTACCTCCAGACTCTGTAGTAGTAAGTGTGGCACAAAAGTGTGCAAATAGTCAGTCCACAGGAGATGCTCCTCCTCCTGATACGGAGAGCAAAAAAACGGCGCAGCAGGCAAAAGGGTAGCTGCTCAAGCTGCAAATCCATTGGACAATTACAAATTCTCAGGCACTCCTGGCAAGGTATGAGAGGGCCCACTGGTATGAAATAGAGGAACTGCTCCAGTATCTTCCACAGGAACATCAAAAAAAGGGGCCAGGAGATGGTCTCAAGAGGGCACGCCATCTCATGCAATTGAAGTAGATGTGTCATTGATGCAGCGGATACAGCAGCACATGGTGTAAAGACCAGTGTCAGAATAAAAAGGGCATGCTTGGTTGAGGTGCTCAGGCTTCAAGCCAGAAATGCAACTGGCAGTTCTCCGCATGCCTTCCGATAAAGAACACTTATTTGGCCCAGCGGTTGATACCACTATTGTGAAGCTGAATAAAGACTCAAACATCTAAAGCTATGGGGCCTGACTAACTAGACTAACTAGGGATAATTTTCATACGTCACACTTTTGACCCAAACACACAAGTAACTAATTTTTACAATATAGGTTTCTTCAGAGGCTCTTACAAGGGTGCAAATAATAGAAGTATGACGTCCACCTCTAGAGGTTCCACCTCAAATACAAGACAGTGACTTCTTACAAATCCCCACAGCACACACCTCCCAGTGGGGGGGGGGGTAAGACTATCACATTTCTATCACCCATGGTCCAATATCATCACAAATTAATGGGTTGTATCAATTATCCAACATGGTTATTGTCTAGAACTCATTTCCACTCCACCAAATATTCCCCCTCACGTTCACAAACTTGCACGATTATCACATTCTCTTAAAAGAAGAGGTACAATCCCTTCTTCTCAAAGGGGCTAGAGAACCAGTGCCCTATCTCAGCAAGAGTTAGCAGTATATTATCTGTACTTCCTTATACCAAAGAAAGACTGTTCATTAAGTCCAATTCAGGATCTCAGACCTCTCATCCTATACATACTTTCAGAGAATTTTGATATGGTCACTCTGAAAGACGATATGCCCCTATTGCAGCAAGGAGATTACATGATGGCATTAGATCTCAGAGATGCTTATTTCCACATTCCCATACATTCAGCACATCGAAAATATCTCTGATTTGTCTTTGCGGGAAAACCACATCAATTCAAGGTTCCACCATTCGGGGTACCAACCGCTCCCAAGGTATTCACAAAATGCTTAGCAGTAGTGGCTGCATTCCTCAGAAGACAACATATTCTGGTTTTCCCATACTTTGACGATAGCTCATCAAAGCCAATACCATTAAACAACGTCCGGAGCATACTCAGTACACAGTAAACCTTCAACACACTCTGGGATTTACAATTCACTTTCTCAAATCCCATCTCCAACCCTCACCGCTACAGCCTTATCTGGGAGCAATTCTCAGTACTCACTCAGGATTGGGATAACCAAACCCAGCATGGATTCAAGCTTTCCAAACTCTTTTGTCTCAATTACAGAATAATCATACTTACACAGTGAGTCTAGTGATGCAGCTACTAGGAATTATGGCTTCCTGTATTGCCATCGTTCCTTATGCCAGACGACACGTGCGTCCATTACAGCAGTGTCTATCCCGTCACTGGTCTCAGTCCCAGGGTCATCTTGAGGATCTAGTGTTGTTGGGCCGCCAGACTCACCGCTCTGTGCAGTGATGGAATCCCACCAGCCTTTTAAAGGGTCGGCCCTTTCAAGACCACTCTCTCTCTGTCTCACTGCACATGCATCACAGCTAGGGAGCTCACCTCAACAGCCTTACAATACAAGGCAGATGGGATCTCATTGAACAAACTTATCACATTAACTACTTGGAGTTACTAGCGGTCTTTCTAGCGCATAAAGCATTTCTGCGACCACTCTCCCACAAAGTGGTTCTAATCTGTACATACAACATGACAACTATGTATTATCAGCAAAAATGGGGGTGGGGGTGGACTCCCACCAATTGTCCCTTCTAGCTATGACAATTTGGAAGTGGGTAATTCACAATCACATTGTGACGAATGGGAACTTCACCCACGAGTACTTCACCAATACTTTCACCTCTGGGGATCACCAGAAATAGCTCTCCTTGCTACTGTAGAAAATTCAAGATGCCAAAACTTTGCGTCCAGATCCCCACACCCTCAGTTCAAAGGCAATGCTCTTTGCATGAATTGGTCAGGGATATTTGCTTATGCTTTTCCACCTCTTTCATGCATTCTATTTCCGGTTCGCAAACTGAGACAAACATTACTCACCACGATCCTTGTAGCCCCCACATGGGCATGCCAACCTTGGTACACAGCACTATTGGATCTGTCTGTGGTTCCCCACCAGGAACTTCCCAACAGACCAGACCTTTTGTCTCAAAAGTGAGGTAAAATCAGACATCCAGACCCCAAAACACACAATCTCGCAATATGGTTCCTGAAGTCATAGAGTTTGGATATTTACAACGTCCTTCTGAATGAATGGACATCCTTAGAGAGGCTAGTTAAACCTACAACTAGACGGTGTTATGCTGCAAAATTGAAACGTTTTGTATGCTATTGTCAACCTAAAAATATTGATCCACTCAATTATCAGTGCAAGACATTGTTTATCTGCTACATTTACAAAAGAAAGATTTTGCATACTCATCTATCAGACTTCATTTAGCAGCTATAGCTGCTAACCTCCAAAACAGACAGCCTATTTCTTTGTTCTGAATTCCTGTAATTGAGGCATTTATGGAAGGATTTAAGAGGGTTATTCCGCCCAGGGTTCCTCCAGCTTCAGTATGGAACCTTAATGTTGTTGTTACTAGACTTAGGGGTCCACCATTTGAACCCATGCACTCCTGTTCTTTGCAGTTTCTTTCATGGAAAGTTACCTTTTTAGTGGCTACACTTCTCTATGACGTGTAAGTGAATTAAAAGGTTGGACTTCAGAAGAACTCTTTTTCCAAATACATGGGAATAGAGTAGTCCTTAGGACAAACCCTAAATTTCTCCCAAAAGTAGTTTCATCATTTCACATTAACTAGTCAATTGAGTTCCTGTTTTTTTTTCCCACAGCCAGAGCAGTCGCTTAAAGAGCTTTACACACACTATATTTTAAACAAGCTCTTATGTATTACATTGACAGGGCTAAACGTTTTAGAAAATCTAAACTGCTTTTTGTAGCATTTTCAATGCCTCAAAGGCAATCCAATATAAAAAAAAAAAAATAGAATAATCTGAAAGCTAAAAGACAATTACCTATAGCTAGAGCACACTACCAGAAAAATGTGCTTCTATGGCCTTTTTAGGAAACATTCCAATGGCAGATGTTTGTAAAGTTGCTACTTGGTCTACACCATGGACATTCACATATATGTATTTTCCTTACCTCACCCGCCTGTGGGAAAACAGTTTAACAGAGGACTGGAAGCCCACGCACACTATCACCAAGAGAAGGAGTCACTCGATCTTGTGACTGAAAAGCATTCTTCGAAGAAAAACAACTTGTAACACTCCGAGCCCAACACTAGATGGCGGATGTATGCAAAGCATTTAAATCTACAGCACTACATGCCACGAACAGTTGTATACTTAGTAACATTTTCCTTTTTCCTCCAGTCTGGAAGGAGGTTGCAGTAATTGTGCTTAGTTAAAAAAAAAAAAAAAACAGCCAGTCCCAAGGATATTCAAAATTACAGGCCTATTTCCCTATTATTGTTCCCAGCTAAAATTGTTTAGAGGGCCAACAATCAGGAATTGTGCAGAGTAATGTTAAAGTAACCTGTTGACTATGCGCTAGTCGGGCTTTAGAGTTTGTCATAGTATGGAGTCTGTACACTGGGCTGTCACCGATGTCATCATAGGAAGGGGATGGAGGGGTCTGTTGTCCACATCCTGTTGGACCTCTCCGCAGCATTAACAGTGTCTCATTCCAGAATAGTGGTCCATCTAGAGCAATTGGGTATTAAGGGAAGGGCTCTTCAACTGATCCATTTTTTCCTGTCCAACAGAAGACAGGTGATAGCATGCAGTCAGTTTAGGCAAAATCCTATTCACTTTCTTTTGATATTCTACATGGATCTTCTTTGGACTTTGTCCTTCCTAACGCAAATGTCATTCAGGTCATTGTCACTATCATAGACAACATGCAACCTATGGCTGCCCAGCCTAAATTGTATGTATGCAGTTAGAAAGTGGATGAAAGGAAATTGTCTTAAGTTGATTAGTGGAAAAATTGAGGTTCTCCTATTTGGCAGAGACTTCACTTTTTGGTCTAAACTTGGTTGCCAAAGGATATAGGTGCTGTCCCAGTCCCTGTCCAGTCTGCCATGAACCTGGGAGTGGTATTAGACAGTGGCTTATTGTTTCCTTCCTATGTTGGGAAGGTCATGGCTACCTGTTAATCCATTCTGTGGGTACTAAGAAAAATGTTCCCTTTTGTCCCCATTGCATCACAAAGGAAAATTGAGCAGGCTTTAATCTCATCATAGTTAGATTACTGTTCCTTGTATCTCGGCCTGAACAGGTCATTTCAGTTTAGGCTTCACGTGGAGCAGAATGCGGCCGCTTGCCTAATTTTTTTATCTGCCTAGGAACCAGTCGGTAAAGAACTTCACAGTCTTCAGTGGCTCCCTGTACTTTGAATGGCCATGTTTCAATCAATGCTTGGCCCACAAGGCACTGAATACCTCTGCTTCTAGTTTCATCATTATCAGATTCCAGTAGTATATACCTGTGAATCAGTTGAGATCTAGTAACAAGAAAGAGGTGGTGGTGCCCAATTTTAGATACAGGACCGATGGGTGGTAAATATTTTGCCTACCTCACGACTCTGGAATTCCCTGCCCTTAGCCATTAGGGCCCAGAAAACCATAATGTTTTCAGGAAATGTAAGGCTTGGTTGTTTTCTCTCAGTTTCTGGTTCTTGTTAATTGTTTTGCTCCAGATTGTAATGTGAAGATCTTTGAGTAGACGCTGCACTATAGTAGTTCTTTTCATTTCATGCTTGTTTATTTCCAATGCTTACACCCATAAATAAGCACAGCAATACTTAGTGCCAGCACTGCTAGGCTCCACATTCCACCCTTACCCCCTCTATCACAAACACCCAACCTAGTGCTGAGCCCTTTTTTAGCTTTTTTGGGGTAGTTCATGCTTAGGGCTTTAGGACTTTTTTTTCCAGCTAAGGTACCCATGCCAAATTTGTGTCTTTTTTTAAATCTAAATCTAGAAAACCCAGAGTTTGAAGATTCCCCTGGAGGGAACCGAGAAAATAGGCAAAATATAGCAAACTGAGTTTTTTTCAACAACTAAAAAAAAAAAAAAAAGGGGAAAAAAGTGCTCCAGATAAATCTGTTATTTTTTTTCTCCCTAAAAATGGCATATACTAGTGGTTTGCTGTACTAACGCAACCATCTTCCCAGCTTTCAGGAGCGTGTGATGCAGAGACAAAAAACCTAATTTTGGATCATAGTTTTGGCATTTCTCCAAGAGGTAGCCTATTTTCTGTGCTTTGTCTTCTACTAGTTTGTGGTGGAAACCAATTTGAAACCCATGCATGGTTCAGAAAAGCTATACATTTCAGAAAAGTAGACAAAACTCAGAATTCAGCAGGGGTCATGTGTAGATCCCTCAAGGTTTTCTAAAGGAAAGTTTCAATCTTTATTTATTTCAACAGTAAATGAGTAGGAAAACAGACATTTGTGGCAACATTTTCAGGTGTAACATTTTGTCACAATGACCAATTGACAAAAGCAGTATACCATTATGTCCGCTGATATATATTACATTACAAGGAAACCTCGGGGAGTTCTTGTAGAACCCACAAACTATATATATATATATATATATATATATATATATATATATATATATATATGTGTGTGTATGTATATATATGTGTGTGTATGTATATGTATATATATATATATATGGTTTGTAGGTTCTCCAAGAACCCAAGGTTCCCAGAGCAAACAACTGAGCTGCACCGTAAAATGGTACAATGGTAGCGAAATAGGAAGAATGAAAAATGGGAATCAGCTTATATATTTCTAAAATAGGCACAGGATATAGATTTTATGAGCAGTGGTTTTGTCTACTTTTCTGAATTTGTGGGTTCCCACACTAGTAATGGTTTAGAGTATTGTAAAATTTCATCTTTCTTACACTGGATTACATTTGAAAGGCATAAATGCAGCAAAATCCACTTGGTAATAAAAATTGTTCTGCTACTGTATACTCCTACAAGTCTCCCAATAAAAATGGTAACTAACTTGTGTGGGTAGGCCTAGTGACTGCAACAGGAACCTGCCCAAAACGCAACTTGACAGAGCATTTTTCCACCCAACACTGACCCTCTTTTTCCTATGTGGATAGCTCTAGATTTTGGACCCTAGCTCAGCTGGCACATAGGGAAACCTAGCCAATCTATACATTTTTGAAAAGCAACACCTACTGGTACCCTGGGTAGGCTGACTTGCATGGCCCTCACGACACTTTTTGACCCAGAATCCCTTGCAAACCTTAAACTTCGACTGGGAAAAAAACAAAATTTTCTCACATTTTTGTGATGGAAAGTTCTATAATCTGCAGGGAGCCACAAACTTTCTTCCACCCGGCATTCCTCCAAGTATTCTGCTAAAAATGGTAAGTCGTGTGTGGCTGGACCTAGTTCCGGCTACAGAACAAATCAAACCAACTCCTAGGTGATTCCTTTTTTGCGAGGACTCCCATTGATGTTAGTTTGATCAGTTACCGTAGTGGACACAAGACCAAGCCACACAAGCGGGGCTGCATTTTTATTGGGACAAGTGGGGAAAAACTGGGTGGTAGGAATTTTGCGGGTTTCCTTTTGATTCTGGAAGAATGTCTCACAGAAATGCAAAGAAAATTTGATTTTAGGTTTGCAGGGCATTGTGGGGTAAGAAAACTTGTATGGGTCCACGAGAAGCACACCACCCTGTACTCCCCTGGACGCCTTCTTTACAAAAATATCTAGAGTTTTAGATTTTCCTTAGAGACAATATGCACCCTGGCAGAGAAAAACACAAGACACATATTACTTCACAACCATCTATTCCTGAAGTACACACACAAACTGGTTGGATTTGCACGAGGGTGAATGATGGTTAAAAATGTAAAATGTCATTAATAAGAGATTTCACAAAAATTAAATACTTTTAATAATTGAAAGGTTAAAAAACTGAACCAGTGTCTTGCAGCTCGTGAGCTGTTAAGCTGCGTCAAGGCACCAACCGCTTTACATTCCACTCACATACCTTTCATACGTGAAACCCACAAGATCATGCCCACCGCTAGCCGTGGGCTCAGCACATTACAACAGTCACATCAACAGACAGCACCATCCGAGGGCCCGTCACTTTCATATGCCCACATTACTGAGACAGCAATCACACCGGCTGACTGTGTGGACTGGCGTTTGGCTAGCACTGTGTGGTGACCAGCTGCAAGTCACTACTCGCCTATCACCACGCAAGTGCCAGCCCACGCACACCGCCTCCCAAGCACCAGTCCACCATCACATTTTTTGTTTTTTTAAACAAAAAAGGAAACACCAATTGCAAGTATTTGCAAAATAACTACAAACACATCAGCTCAAACTAAATACATCACACTAGTGCCAAGCGTGAATCTGAACAAAAATATAAAACAATACAGGCCAGTCTGTTCACTTATACGCTTATTGGTTGCTCCCAAAAACTCTGTTGCGTGAGGTACAATTTAAAACATGCAGGACCACAAAGCCGAAGTGTAGGAGGACACTTGAGGCATTTGCTCTTCTTCCATACGCCTCTTCACATACAGACTCTACACCTCTTAGAGGGATTGTTTTTATTTTTGGGTGTGTGAGGAATGTATTTAACAAAGTGGTGATCTTTCAATCCAGCCACATCCTCCACCACTGCAACTCTAGGAACACTTACCTGTTCCACTACACCAATCCTGCCTACCACAGACTGCTGAGTCTGAACAAATGGCATCTTTGACTCTGGAGAGCAATCTTTAAATATGACAGAAGCAGTGACGGTTGCTAGATTAAACAAATAGATAGCCAACTTCTTATACCAAATGTAAGCCTTATGAACAGCAGTGTAAGGTTCCAACTTCTGATCTACTCTATCTACACCACCCAGGTGCTTATTGTAATCTAAAATCCACACAGGTTTGTGCAGTTCAGCAACCTGACCCCAAACAGTCACAGGTGAATTACTTTCATCAAGGATTGTAGTCAGCATGTAGACATACCTCCTGTCTGCAAATTACACAGCTAGCAGTTCATCATTACGCGAGGAACTGCACTGTCCCCTTGCAAGTAGCTTTTTACAAACAAACTCTTTTGGATAACCTATATGGTTAGAGTGGACTGTGTACACTTGGAACAATTCCCTGAACAATTGCACACCAGTGTAAATTTTATTCACAAATAAATGGTGACCTTTGTTAAGAAGTCCTTTACTAGGTTCCCACACACTTTTCTCACAAACTTCGAAAGTGGACAGACAACGAGGGGTGGCTGGTTCAATAGTGGAATCCCTACCAGTGCATACCCTGAAATTATAGACACATCCTGCACTACTCTCAGACAGCATATGCACCTTAATTCAATAATGTGCCATCTTGCTAGGAACGTACTGCCTAAACACCAAACAACCCTTAAACAGGACCAAAGACTCAGCCACAGCTATCTAATTACCTGGAACATAGATCTCAGGGGGACAGAAACTGCCACTACATTCACCCTCAAAAGGGGAGAGACCCTTGCCCAAGACTCCTCTCCCCAAAACAATATTGCTAAAAAATAAAATCCCTGGTGTTCAGTGGCTTCTACACCCCCCCAACCCCTCAAAGGGAGCACATGGTCTAATAATATATGGGCGCTCTGCACCCAAGGAGGACTCAAACAACCACAACAATCACCCCCAAAAGGGGAGCGACCCATGCCCTAGGGGCTGCTCCCCACAACAGTATTACAAAAACATAAAATCACTGCCGTCTAGCGGCTTCTGCCCCGCAAGGGGACAGCAGATGGGCCTAACAATCTATGGACGATATGCCACCAAGGGTGTCAAACAGCCACAACAGTCACTCCCAAAAGAGAAGCAACCCTTGCCCAAGGGGCTGCTTCCTGCAAAAATATGGCTCAAAAATAAAATCTGATATCTAGTGGCTTCTGCCCACCTTGAGGGAAGATTGGCCTAAATCATCTGCCCAATCTGCACCCGCAGGGGGCAGAAACTGCCAAAATATTGTCCCCCCCCCCAAAGGGGAGCGAGCCTCGGCCACTGCCCAAAAAAGAAAAATCTCCCAAAAAAGCAAATCCCTGATGTCTAGTGGGCATTCCTGCTGCATGATCTCCACCCCATGCGCTATTGTGCTGCAGGAATGCACTCCAAAGAGACATTGGGGGAACGGAAACCCCTTTCCTTTCCCTTGATGCCTCTTTGGCAACCACAAACCTTCCATGGAAGAAAATGCCTACCTTTTCCCTCCCTGCCCTGGAAGCAGTCCTGTGCATACGCCTACAGTGTCGTTGGACGACTCCCAGCTGTCTGACACACGGAAGGAGTTAAGCTGCAAGTTATTGCTTCAAGTACTTATACAGTGATTGTAGAGTTTAAAAATAAAAAAAAAGTATTCTACATTTTAACAGTGCTCACCTGTTGTGCTCGGCTTCAACATAAGACATGATTCTCTGTTTAATGGGCTTGGGTATTTAACTTTAACATGTCCTATCAGATTAAAAATGTTGTATTTAGCTCACGAAATAGACGGTTTGTCTTCCTTTAACGTATTTTAATGTATACCATGTGGTTTCCTTTTATAAATACAGTCCTAATACAAGTATATCGTCTCTCAATATTAGGGTGTATCAAACGTAGTGGTATTTAATAGTGATTAGGTAGTTTGGTTTTAGTACTGTATGAAAAATATCTAGAAATTTCTGGTAGGAGTACACTTCAAGACTTAGTACCTTCAAATCAGTTGTTAGTATATTTGAGTATATTTATGCTAACTACCTTTTTGTAATTAAATGTGTGATTAGGGTAATTCTGTTCAATTCAAGTCCTTCCCAAAGTTTTAAAAAGGCAGTAGCATCACAGGGCAGCATCTAGCTATCATTGCTTTAGTTTTGTTTTAAAGAAACATATCTTTCCTTTGGGCTGGTGAGAAAAAAACCTCACAGATGTACAGAGAATTTTTTTTTCCATGTAGAACTATGAAAGTAGCCTTAAGTTAGTTAAAACTCACTATAATCTTCGATTTACAGACACCAGAAACTTTAGGTGAAGAGGCATAGACTAGAACATCTGTTCTAACTGTTAATCAGTTAAAAGTAAGGTATGCTCACGTCTACATTTGGAGACTTTTGCACCCTTTTTCTTGCCATGCCTACACCCTTAAAATGCCATGGAGAAGTCAGGGTTATTTAGAAAAGGGTTTAGTAACTACAGAAAGGTTTAATGCCACCTTCACTGCCAGCCTATCCCACACCTCCAAAGCATCTGGCATAACTGGAGAGGAATAGAGACCCCATGACTTGGCCATTCCAGTCAGCTGATTAACGTAGCACTGCTGTTTTTGCTGTTCCTACTTTCTCAATTCTAGCATATATTGTAGCTTTATAGCGTGGTAATCGTATTACCCAGTGAAAGTCCAAGCCTCCTTCGACCTCCTAGATGACCTTTACAAGTGTCCCGTTATAGTACAGGGCTTTCCCAGCCCATACTTAATCAATTTACAAATATTTGAAATTTCTAGTTTCGTGGCTGTCAAGATAAATGGTAGAACTTGAAATAAATATGAGATTTGGCAGTGGGGTAATGTTCACTGCTGCTATCCTTCTGAAACATACCTGCCTACCTCCTCAAAATAGCTCAGTGAGCAGCCATTCGCCCTCTCTAAGACCAGGTCTTAAAGTTGGGGCCAATTCTAACGGCATTGAGTGTGATCTCAAAGCAGCAGCCAACCCGAAAGAATGCTTTACAAGTGTTAAATGAGAGCAGAACTTGCAGGTTCTATGTACATTATCTAGCAGCTGTGCATTCCCCCCCCCACATCTCTACCATGTATAAATCCAGATTAATTGGGAACAATCCGACCTGGCAAAATCAGGCTACGCCCATAGGTTAACACACACATGAATATTTCAGCTTCTGTGTAACTACGTGACAATATTGTTCGATATGCAGTGACACTGCAATTAATTACTCCCTGGCTTCGGAATCACTAGCATTTGGGCCTCTCTCATAGTGGTGGTAGTTGATTTCAGAAAGAGGGCAAACTAGAGGCATACTGTCTTATAGAATATAGCCTTAGCCCACATGGAGCTCGAGCTTTAGGTTTCCCTATCTTCAGTTTTGCTATGGCCCATACCACTTCTGTTATCAGAGGTAGATTTTGGGAGGTTATGAGTCTAGTGCATGATGATTTACTGTGTATTGAGAAGACAGCCCAACAGCTGTTGAGAAATGCAATACTCAAGCTTCTGTCCTAGTAGTCCTCAACCCTAATCCAGTCAACGACTGGTAAACCACCATAGCCTCTGGCTAAACCCTTAGAAGTGAGTGCAAAACCACACTAAAGATCAATTGACTTGAAAAACACACCTTGCAAACATCTGTCTGAGGGCTCTCGAGATTTACAGATATAAAAAATATATATTTAAATAAAAAATAAATTTAGGACACCTCACAGGGTGGGTAGACTATGTGCAGTAAAGTCACTGAAAGTGTTTGGGAGCTTTGATTAGGGGCCAAAGTAGTCTTTAAAAAATGCAGCTTCTACTGATGACGCTTGGGTAGAGGAAAGTTATGATTAGATACTCACTACAGAAATCTTTCTACAAATCTTCAACTGGAGGAGCATGGTAGTCGTAGCAAAAAAAGTAACAAGCCCTGGTAATGCCAAGGAGTCTGGTTTATGTATGAAAGTGTTTTTTGTGTCACTGATAGATCTAAGTAATCATATATGCACTCTGCCACTCATCTTTACACATATACATCTGTTCGTGCAACCACTGTATTATTCCTGTATTCACCCACTGCCACAATTGCAATAAAACACACACAAACTCAATAATATATTTAAGATAAATTAAGAGTACGTGTAGGAAAAAGAAAACGGGGTCTAAACATGGTGGGCATTTGCTTGCAATACAAAAACTAAAAATAGGAGTGGATGTCTCTTTTATTGCAGGCGTTATTGTTAATGTCTATCACTGTTTTAAAGTTCCAGCATGGCGTCCGCATCTTGAACCAATCTTTGCCTTCCTGGAATGGTAAAACAATGACACTCTATGGATAATAATATTCCATAACTGTCTCCCGGGTTAGATAGTGATCACATGAGGTGTGACCCAGTGTATATGTAATGAGTGGCAAGCAAGTGTCACGTTAGCAGTACCTGGAGAACTGTAGTGCCCTCATAGGCATCAGTTAACGAAAGTGCCAGGGCTAGCGTAAGTGACATCATATACTCTTAGACCTTATTGACCTCACAGAAAGTGACATCATATGACCATTGCCCCTTATTTTGTTTCCCCCAGGGAGTCACATCACGTGATCTTAACCATGATGGCATCAAAATAATTGGAATTGCTGACGTTCCATAATGACTATGTATCATAACACAAACATATTTTAATACTTGCCCTGTATTTTAGTGAGTGAAGCAAAGAGAAAAAGCAAGGCCTCAACTAGGGAGATTTCTCCCCTCAAGAATATTTTGAAAAAGATTGTCATATAGTGGATGTTAAAGCACAATTGATTTCACATAAGTGTGCTAAAAGACCTAGCAGTCATTAAATTTCATGCTGTGCCAAGCTAATGAAAGTTGACAATACCTAGGAGTTAACCCCATTATTTGAAAATGTGCGATGGATGCCTCCATATGTCAAACATAAACTCCATTGTGCCAGGGCTTTGTCATGGGTGCACCATATGCCAGAGCCAGATATTTTTCTTTTATGCCGCCCATATAATCATTGGTGACCCTTATTTAAAAAAAAAATCCCCAGTAGGCCATGGCAGGCATTTTGTCAAGGTTGCCCTCTCCCCCTATATGCCAGGTTGTCGTCCTTTGCACCAAGAAATACCTCTAATACAGCTTGCAAAACAATATACAACCCCTCTCATTTGGGCTGAATAAGAATCATCCCAGTGGAAACCCCCCAGGTTTGTCAGAGTGGGTGTTAAAAGCCATAAATCTTTCCTACTACAGTAATCTGTAAGATTATATGTAACAAAACACCTGTATAAAGCCCATAACACAATGAGGAGATAACCAAATGTTAAGGATGTACTGGCTTTAACAAATGCTTTTAGCAATTAAAAAGCTAAACAAACTGCCTTTGTCATAACATTGCTTAGTAAGCAGATTATACCTAAAGCATCAGCTATAACGTTCCCAGTGTTCCAATCAGGCATATAGCCTGTCACTGTGTGTGAGCTGAACCACAATAATTGTCTGAACCATAACGTGTGCAGCCTGATTTTCACCAGTGTGGTTAATCTCCGAGGTCTTTTGTTTATCTAGTGTAAGAGACTACACTCCTCGTCAGGATAAGCACTAATTTCAGCAAAATCTAATCTAGGACCATTAATAACTGAGTTCTAGATCAAAAAGAGTTAAAAGGATTTATTACAAAATTATTAGTAAAAACTATGCAGAAAGATGCATGAACTTAACATAAAGGCTCAGGTGCAGATATAGGTTCACAGATAATCCAACTCCCTACTTAAGCAATTAAAGCCTCAGAACAATCGGACAGAGTCTCAGGAGGAAAATGGAAAGTTGCACCTAATAGTTCAAAACCAGAGGTTTTGATACACTAGTAATGATTGATAAAACTGCAGAATCAGTGTGGTATGTTCATGGTTTGGTCGAATTGGCAAATCAAAAATAATAGTAATTCTAAAGGTTCTTAGCACTAACCCATTTCTTAAGGCAAGAGAAATCTTACGCTTGCTTCCTCTCCAATTGCACTCCAGAAATGTATGACACCATAGGAAACATTTTGTAAATAGAAGTTCATACAATTGTGATCTTTTGCATGCCAGCACAGAAACGTTTAGCAGAAATCCTTCAAAATGATTAATCAGATTTATGATGGAAAGTTTCATTCACAGTACATGCTTTCTAACGCAGTTCACCTCCTATTTCATAACATTCTGCGCTTTGGAAACTGTGGGGGTAAATGACTTGCAGTGGGATGCTGATTGGGAGGTGGAAAGACCGGAGCAAAATGAAGTAAGCACCAGAAACTGCATCCATTTTAGAATAATGGTGTCACGCAAACGTGGCATAAGTATACTGCGTTATTAATCACATGTCTAAACAAAATAATCATGTTTTAACTGCAACACCATTAGTTCAAATTGAATATCAGTAAGACAAACAAGCTGGGTTTACAGTTTTGAGAGTAAGCTTTTCCACAAGGCAACCAGCAGACACAATCCTAAAATGAGAAATCTATTAAAGATTACAGTTGGCTAAGCAAAATACTCTTTCCCTCATGACGGCCTAACAAAGATTCTTACAGAGCAAACCTGTATCCAATTTTTGTCATACAAAGTGGCAAACACCAAAACTATTGCCTACTATGGTAATCTGTAAATTCTACGTAACAGAATATCTATCTGTAGTCTTTAATATGGTGTAGTGATCCACACTTGAATGGCTATTGACTTTAACATATGCTTTTCACATTAAATCAGTGTTTTTATCATAACATTACCTAATAAACAAATCAGTCCTATAGCCATGATCATTGGCTTGTCACCATAACCAGCTCAGTCCAGCTGTCTTGAGTATAAACTGTACTGAAATCCAGAAAGTGCAATCCAAGTAGTCTTTTTAGTGAAGAAACACAAATTAGGCACCAACATGTTGGTGAAAATGAAGCCCCTCTCTCAATATTACTTTGAACGCTTTTTTTGTTGCTCACTTGAGGTAAGGTGACAGTTGCACTGTCAAGTCGGACCTAAAAATACTTGTAGATTAGTGAAGCCCTGGGCATCCCATAGTGCCCTCAAACTCAAAACTGGACCTGAAATCTAAAGTTATTGATGGAAGGGGGCACTGGTCTTATGAGCAGTTCCTCTTGGCTAACCTCCTCCCATCTTGTGCTGCTGCCAGAGAAAACCAACAACCCCAAATTATCTAAACCATTTTAACAGCATTACAGTGTTATATCTGTGCCTCTGCTGGCTCAGGCAACTAGATAAATGAATGAATCCTGTCTTTGTGGACATGAAGCACTTTTTCCCCTGTGGAAGCGCACAACTTCTGATGGATACAACTACCTGTGGATTCCCCACCTAATGAATACTCCCATGGCGCCAGCATTTGACGGAAATCTTCTTCCTAGTCTCTGCACGTCGAAGAGAACGACACTCTAGCCCACGCGACGCCGTCTGACGTCATACAGGCAATAAGAGGTCCTCGACGACGTGCCGATGTCAGTTCCCTTTTTTCCGTGCATTCGAAACGGTTATCTTCGAGGGAGCAACTGTTACTTTCGTGGTTACAGTGTATTTTTTGCTGCGTAGTCCTTCGCTGCAGTAATAATGTCGCAGAGAAAGTCGGGTTTTAAGCCTTGTCGTGAGTGTGGGGGCAAGATGTCGGTTACGGATCCTCACTCCGACTGCCTTTGGTGTTTAAGCTCCGACCACGACGTCTCGACTTGCGATTCATGCCAGCACATGAATCCAAAGGCCCTCAAGGAACGTGAGGCGAAGTTGTTTATGGCGAAGTCGAAGAAAGAAAAACATCATAAGAAGTCTTCTTCGCCAAGGCATCGGCGTCATCGAGACTCCCGGCGCCGTAGAGAATCACAGCGCCATTCAAGCAAGGAGACTCGTTCCAGGTCTTCGGATCGGCGCCGGAGGACTTGGGAGGTCAGTCCCACGGTCACGCCGCATCCATCGACGCCGTTGCCCTCTCCGGCGTCACCGACTTCACCTGGACAGGCGTCGGTGATTGAAGTGGTGCAGCCTCTGGTGTTGTCTCCGGCGTCGCAGACGTCGAGGTCGGGGTCGCCTTCGATACAGGCACCTCAGTATCCGGCTTTTCCCACCCCTGGAGCCGATAGTACCGCATTCCTAAATGCGATGTATACCATCTTCCAACAGATGGCTCCAGGGGGTGCTCGGCTGGCCCTTTGGCCTTTTCATTGGGTGATCCTGCGCCTCTACGGCCGGCACCCTTTATGCCCTTTCTCCCTTTTGGGAACGTGGGCTCTGCGCCGGTGTCGGTACCTGTGGCACCGGACGCGGCGTCGGTGGCTTCTGAAGATCGGCGCCGATCTTCGGCTTCGGCGGAGGCATTGTCGACTCCGCGTATCGAGCAGAGGCTTCATTCGAGGAGACGTGCTCTCCGTTTATTAGAGGAGCAGGAGTACCAACGAGTCCTGGAAGAAGGAGAACTAGAGGACTCGGGTGATGGACTGCATGGTCTAGATAAAGCCAGTGGGCTGGACACTTCCCCTGAGTGGGATCTTTCGTCTCCAGGGGAATACACGGAGGAGGCTGCTTCCTTTCACGCAGTGGTACGGAAGGCAGCTAGTTTTCTGGACCTGCCTTTGCCGGTGGCAGAGACAAAACAGAACCTTCTGACAGAGGTGCTTCATCCGGCCTCAGCTGAAGCAGAGCCTCTATTGCCGTTTAATGACGCTTTGCTGGATCCGGTGCTAGAGGTGTGGAAGAGACCAGTATCTTCCCCAGCGGTTCATAGAGCCGTAGCCAGGAGGTATCGAGCTGCACCAACTGACCCTGGCTTTCTTTCTAGGCACCCTACACCGGAGAGCTTGGTGGTGCAGGCCTCCTGTTCATCCAAATCAGCGCCTGGTTCTTTCCCGACGGTGCCTGGGGACAGGGACTCGAAGAAACTGGATGCGCAGTCCAAGAAAATCTTTTCGTCCTGCAGTCTGGCGTTGAAGGCCACCAACGCAACTTGTATCCTGGGGAGATATATTCATGCTCTTATGGATGACATTTCCTCATCATTTACGGAGCTTCCCCAGGGTCTTTTGGATGTTGTTTCAGATGCCCAGGCTGCCGCGACCCAGATTATTCAGTCTGGGCTGGACACGACCGACTCGGTGGCCAGAGCAATGGGCACGACTGTGGTGGCAAGGAGACAGGCCTGGCTCCGTAATTCGGGGTTTTCTGCGGATGTGCAGTCAACCCTATTGGATCTCCCTTTTGATGGGGACAAGCTGTTTGGCGCCAAGGCAGATTCGGCTTTGGAACGTTTTAAGGAGAGCAGGGCCACAGCCAAATAGTTAGGACTCCAAGCTCCTTCTTCCTCTGCCTCTTCCAGGATTTTCAGGAGGTTTCGGGGATTTGGGCGTGACTCTTCCTCCTCTTCCTTTCGGGGGAGATTCCAGCAACCTGCCTCTTCCCATCCCTATAGATCTTTTAGAGGGAGAGGGAGGGCCCGCACCAGAGGAGCCTCTCAGCAGCACTCTGCCTCTTCCTCGTCCTCTGGAGGGGTGCAGCAGGGAAAGCAGCCTTAGGCTTCCACCATTTCCCACTCACTCCTCTCCTGTAGGGGGAAGATTACAGCATTTTCTCCGCAAGTGGAAGACTATTACAACGGACACTTGGGTTCTCAGTATTGTGGGAAAAGGCTACACCCTTCCCTTTCGGGAGTTCCCGCCCCTCATCCCGCCCCGCCCATCTTATTGTTCAGAAGAACACCTCCTGTTGCTAGAACAGGAGGTACAAGTCCTCCTTTCAAAGGGCGCGGTAGAGTTGGTCCCAGAGCAGGAAAGGGGTCGAGGTTGTTACTCAAGGTATTTCCTGATTCCCAAGAAGGATGGTCGGTTGAGATCAATCCTGGACCTGAGGATCTTGAATTGGTTCCTCAAACAGGAAAAGTTCAAGATGCTGACCCTAGCTCAGGTGCTTTTGGCGTTGAACAAGGAAGATTGGATGGTGTCTGTCGACTTGCAGGATGCTTACTTTCATATCCCGATACTCAAGTCACACAGGAAGTATCTCCGGTTTATGGTGGGATCGCAGCACTATCAGTTTGCGGTCCTTCCGTTTGGTCTTACTTCAGCACCTCGAGTCTTCACGAAGGTGATGTCGGTGGTTGCGGCAGAGCTCAGAAGGAAGGGGATAGCAGTATTCCCTTACTTGGACGACTGGTTGATCAAAGCCAAGTCGCCGGAGCTTGTGTCGCATCATCTGCAGTCAACGACTCAGTTGTTGTTCGACCTGGGTTTTTCGGTGAACGAGCCCAAATCTCACCTGGAGCCCTCTCAGCGCCTCCTGTTCATAGGGGCAGTACTGGATACAACATTGAGTCGAGCCTTTCCTCCGCCTCAGCGGATTCAAGATATTCAGGAATTGGTTCCAATGTTTCGAAATGGAGCGGTAGTTCCAGTCCTCAAGGTCCTTCGTCTGCTCGGTCTGTTTGCCTCCTGCATTCTGTTGGTCACGCATGCTCGCTGGCACATGAGGGCTCTTCAGTGGTGCCTCCGAAGGCAGTGGTCTCAACACAAAGATCTAGAAGGTGCTGTCAAGATCTCCAGAGATGCTGCTGTGGACTTGAAGTGGTGGATTGCGAGCAACAATCTTTCACAAGGAAAGCCGTTCGCGCAGTCGCCACCAGTGGCCACGGTCATAACGGATGCTTCCACTCTAGAGTGGGAAGCTCATCTGGGGGATCTGGAGATCAAAGGCCTTTGGTCTCCAGAGGAGCAGATGTTTCATATCAATCTGTTGGAGTTACAGGCTGTACGTCTGGCTCTCAAGGCCTTCCTCCCTTCCCTTCGTGGTCAGTCGGTACAGGTCCTGACGGACAATACTACCACGATGTGGTACATAAACAAACAGGGAGGAGTAGGGTCGTACCTTCTCTGCAGAGAAGCTCTTCGACTATGGTCCTGGGCAAAGGACCATCACATTTGCTTGGTAGCAAATCATCTGGCCGGGGTCTTGAATGTACGTGCGGACGGTCTCAGTCGCCAATTCTCGGCAGACCACGAGTGGCGTCTCCATCCAGATCAAGCCCGTTTGATCTTCCAAAGGCGGGGGTTTCCTCGGGTAGATCTGTTTGCCACTCTGGAGAACGCGCATTGTCCGTTATTCTGCAGCCTCCAGTATCCGATGCAGGGAGCGTTGGGGGACGCGTTTCAAATAACCTGGTGCGGCCAGTTGCTTTACGCGTTTCCTCCCATATCCTTGATTCCTCGAGTATTGAGGAAGATTCGCCAAGACCGGGCGCTAGTCATCTTAATAGCTCCGGATTGGCCAAGGAGGGTGTGGTACTCCGACCTTCTCCAACTCTCAATGTGCCCTCCGCTCCGTCTCCCTTTCAGGGCGGACCTCCTCTCGCAGTCGCAGGGGCAGGTTTTACACCCCAACCTCCAGAGTCTTCACCTACATGCCTGGAGATTGAACGGGGCAACCTGAGTTCCTTCTCTCTCCCGCCTGATGTAGTGGATGTTATATTAGCAGCCAGGCGACACTCCACTAAATCTATCTACGCTAATAGGTGGTCTAAATTTGTTGCGTGGTGTGGAGAGAGGCAGATTGATCCCTTACATGCTCATCTATCGGACGTTTTGTCTTTTGCTCTGTCTCTAGCGCAGAAAGGTTGTACAGTGGCTACCATTAAGGGTTATTTGTCTGCCTTGTCAGCCTTCATTTGTCTTCCAGACCAACCATTGTTATTTAAATCCCCTATTGTTATCAGATTCTTGAAAGGTCTTCTAAATAAATATCCTCCAAAACCATTTGTTATGCTGCAATGGGATTTGTCCTTGGTCCTGACTTTCCTTATGGGGTCCCCTTTCGAGCCTATGCATTCTTGCCCCTTAAGGTATTTGGTTATAAAAACAGTTTTTCTGGTAGCTATAACATCTGCAAGGAGAGTGAGTGAGTTGCAGGCCTTATTGGTAAAGCCCCCTTATACAACTTTTTATGGGGATAAGGTGGTGTTGAGGACCAAGGCTGCTTTCCTCCCGAAGGTTGTTTCACCCTTCCATTTGGCTCAGACAATTACTTTGTCCACGTTCTATCCTCCGCCTCATCCTTCTAAAGAGGAAGAAAGACTGCACCGTCTGGACCCAAAGAGGGCATTGAGCTTCTTTATTGATAGAACAAAGGATTTCAGGCTGGAGGATCAGCTGTTCATCGGGTACGTGGGCAAGAGGAGAGGAAAGGCAGTCCACAAGAGAACACTCTCCAGGTGGGTGGTTCTTTGCATTAAAATCTGTTACTCTTTGGCAAAGAAGGACCCTCCTGAGGGCATTAGAGCTCATTCCACCAGAGCTAAGTCGGCCACTTCGGCCTTGGCCAGAGGTGTTCCTCTGGTTGACATCTGCAAGGCCGCAACTTGGTCGTCCCTTCACACTTTTGCGAAACATTACTGTTTGGACTCTGAGGTCAGAAGGGACGGCCATTTTGCACGGTCAGTGCTGCAGGATTTCTTGGTTTGACCATTTAGGCACCCGCCACCGGGCGTGGTACTGCTTTGGGACTCTATTCATTAGGTGAGGAATCCACAGGTAGTTGTATCCATCAGAAGAACGAGTTACTTACCTTCGGTAACGACTTTTTTGGTGGATACATTAGCTACCTGTGGATTCCTCACAGTCCCACCCGCCTCCCCGTTGCCTTTCTGGTCTTACCAAGTAATCCTCGAGTGCGCTCCTCTTGGTCTTCAAGGTTGCAATAGATGTTGTATATATGGATACTTGTGTATATTTATCTGTATGTATATATATATATATATATATATATATATATATATCTTTGTGTACTTACATGATTTGTATATATTTGTTTGTTATATTAAATTTACAGCTATTCATTGCAATATTGTGTATTTTACAAGGTTATGGGATGTTGCCTTGCTCTTTCATTGCATTGGGTTGTTGTTCTCATGCACGTAAAAAATGTTGGTACTGACGTCGGCACGTCGACGTGCAGAGACTAGGAAGAAGATTTCCGTCGAATGCTGGCGCCATGGGAGTATTCATTAGGTGAGGAATCCACAGGTAGCTAATGTATCCACCAGAAAAGTCGTTACCGAAGGTAAGTAACTCGTTCTTCTGCCCGATCAGAGCGTGTGCTTGTGGCTACCAACATGAGGGCCGAGCCAAAGCCCCACTCAGTAGTTTTTTTCTTAAATCGAGCACGCAAGCACTCAGACCTGTTGTAATCTATTTGTGGGCTTTTAGCCATGCCCACCACACGCCCATCACTATCACTCGTTCATCTGCTTGCCTTTCAAAAACCCTTTATCATCATTGGTAGATGCTTTACGTTTGTGCCTCCTTGGGGCGGTTTTGTTACCGCCTTGGCCATTGACCCTGTTACATGGATAATTGCACGATTGCCGATTCGTTTGACTGTGAGCGAACGCCTTTTTCCTTTTGTGTCGCTCCTTCGCGCTCATGCTCATTGCAGCTGTGGTGCTTTGAATCGGCTCGCTTATGCCAACTGTTTCACTTTACATTTTCAATTTATGTGGCAAGAAAAGTTCAGTTAGGAATTTACAACACTAATATCTCTAACTTGAACAAATGCGAGACCCATTGCATTGCAAATGCTTGTTTTTCTTAAAGGACATTCACATTAGGACTGGCCACAGCTGTTCCTTCAAGCAGGACTTAAAAAGCGTTGACTTTCACAGTTAACATCAACAACACAACCATAGCTACCAGTGCACCATTCTTTCTACTGCACATGACTATTGACTGCACTCAAACTATGCAGTGAGGGCACTTATAGATACATACCTTCTGCCAGGTTTGTTTGACTTTTCTTGGCATACCAAGCTTTTATTAAGGAACAAAAATGCGAATGTGAAATGCACCGCAAATGAGGAACTGCGCTTTGAAAGAATCCGATAGCCTTTGGAGTTTGGTATTCTGTTGCATGCATATAGAATTTATATTTGCTCGACCTCTACAATGAATTGCTTCAGTCGCAAAATTGATATGCTTTTTATTTTTATTTATGCCTATATTATAAAGTGATTACTGTATTTTATTAATCTACCACTGTACCAAATGTAATATTTATACTTAGATTTGTATACCAAAGTTATGATTGCACTATTAATCGGTGTGGTTCGCCAGCTGATGGTAAGCTTTAACTCTGCAGCAACGTATTAATAAAGGCTTTACTCAGAAAGCTGTTTAGTCCGTGCCTTATTGCAGGGCCACTGAAATTATGCAATTGTGAGGCTGCCGCAATTTTTGCATAATTACAGATTTGCCACGTTTGCCACATAATCCATTATCTCACGCATAATATGAAGTAAAAAAAAAAATATATATATATATATATAGTTTCTAGCTCAAAACGGTGCAGATGTTGCTAAAATGCAGTTACACATGTTGCTGCGGGGTGAAAGGCCCTTTGCTAAGCGTGTCCGCTTTTTGTTGCTATATTTGGGTATTAAAATGGTGCTAATGAGGTGCAATCAATGTCCAAACAGTGTTACCAGGTTTAAAAATGACAAAATAATGAAATACTATTACAAAATTTGCTGCGTTACACTGCACTATGTTTTTTCGTGCTGCATAATTTACTAAACCCTGTCGCATATTATGCCCCTCTCCTAGGGGGCGGTTTCTCTTTCAGGGCTGAGGAGCTATGCCCCTCTCAAATTCCTACACAATACCATAAAAAATATTAAATAGATCGATTTGTTTAGAGATTCGATCGTATCTCTAAACAAATCGATGCATTTAAGTTTGGGCTGTCTGTCCCAGGCTGCCTGCCCCACCTTGTTTTGAAGCACGAGACGGAAGCCAGGCAATAAATCAACTTTTTACACTGTGACTAACGACGCAGGGCTGACTGAGCTAAAGCCCTTCATTTCCATTGTGGTCTATGGCAGTATCCACTATAGGCCAGTGATGCTTTTAACGTCCTGATTTTGGGTGTCTGAGTCTTCATCTTTGTGTGAGGGCAGCCATTTGTCATTAACAGGCATATATCCCACCCTTTCCCCCATTCGTCATGCAATAGGAGTGGATGCGGGCACGTGTGATTTATTGGCTTGTCTTTGGTAACGGTAAGTGTTATAATGCTAATCTTGTGTTATTTTTATTGTACTGAGACACCTTGCCACGCTAACCTCCCCCTTGTGACACCCCAGACCCTGGCTGCAGATCGCTGGCTCCTTTAGAAGTGGAGCTGCTGTATTTGTTCCTTTTGATACTGTTGCAAATGACAAGCACGGTTCTTGCTCCTTTGCGAAATGGATCCAAATATCTGAGCCAAGCGCAAGGGGAGAAATGCGTGCTTACAGTAAAGACAGTTATCTGCTATATGGTGTTAAAGCAGCCCTGTCTTCATGCCCTTAACATTAATGCCACAAACATGGATTAACATGTGAACAGTAAATGTTAAAATTTTTAATGTGTTAGCCATTTAGTTCCTCTTATTTTACATGTTTCACATAATGTTGCATTCCTCAAGAGTTATCTGTTTTGTCATGCTGTTTCTGTGCGTTGTATTACTCTTGCATAGTGCATACTTTGACTTGCGACAGGTGTTTATGAAGTGCTTCGATTGCTTTGCCTTCAGCCTCAGTATCAGCGCTCTCAAAGTGCCTGACAGTGGGTTGGTCTCTGCATAGCACACAGAACAATGGTCATGTATTCCAGTTGCAAATTAAATTGTGTAAATGTGTGTGAAGGGGTGCATAGAGGTCAAATCTTTAGACGGCAAAAGCAAAATGAAGTGCTTAAATGTGAATGAGTGCTGTGTATGTTTGGGTTGGTAAAATGAGGGAGATGCAAGGGAGTGCATTCAGGGGAGAGGGAAAAGAGGGCGCTGAAGAGGAAAGAGGAGGTTGAAAATGTACAGATGGATGAGATGTGAAGAGAGAAAGGGCATACATATCTAATGTAAAGCACACAACTGAAGCCCATATTCCTTCCATAGGCCTCAATAATATTTATTTCAGTCTTGCAATTTCAGAATTGAAACATTTTCAATGTTTATTATTTATAACTAATCGTTGTTACCTATTTATCTTAAACAGCTAACAACCATTGACAAAGCCAATAGTACTGGCAGATTTTAGGTGTTTGTCAGCTGTTGTGTTATGCTTCTGGATGCCATTAGATCTCGGGGAGAAACCAAAATTCAGGTCGGGTGGCACACTATGGGAATCACAGAATTTTTTTTTTGCACATGCTCTCTTTCCGAAAGCCCCCCTCCCCCTTTTTCATACCACTTAAAGATCTGTCTGCACATATTTCTGTATGATTGATTGCAGCAAGCAGGTGTGGGTGGTTCCTGATGCCTGATTAGAGCAGTTTTGTTCAACATTGGTGCTGCATGCAGTGCAAGACACTGGGCACGCACAAACTTAAGGGCCTTAAGTTGTCGCACTGAACAGTTTGCACATTTTAAGTAACTGTTGAACGTATTAATGCAGTAAGATGTAAGGGCATTAACATGTTTAGTAGGGCCTGAGTAGGTGTTCAGCAGACCATTTGAACCATCCGCCAAACTTCCAAAGGGAGGTTGCTGCCATACTGGCTACTTCCCCGCCAGACCCATTACGAGTTTCCCGCTGGGCTGGCAGGTGGAAACCAAGGTTTCCCCAGTCAGCCTAGCAGGAAAGTGGAGGAAGCATTGAGTCCGGCTCGTAATAGAGCCAGCGACAATGCTGCCGCCCACAGGGTGCACCAGAACCCTCAGTGTTAACTGTCTGCACAGCAGACATTGAACATTGCAAGGGTGCTGGGCAGGGGGACCCCTGCACTGCCTATGCCAAGTGCATGATCAGTGCAGGGGCCCCCCTGTGGCTCCCTGCGCCTGTTCTCCACCAGCCTTTTCATGGTGATAAAGCTGCCATGAAAAGGCTGGCAGAGAAAAAGGTCGTAATCAGCAGGGCGGTGCTGCATGCAGCTCTGCCCTGGCTGATTTTGACCTCCAGGACTGCCAGCCTGTCGGAATAATAGTACCCTGGCAATCTAACTGCCAGGGCATTAATGTGGTGGCCGAACCGACCACAGCAACGGCGGTCTCAAGACCGCCAGCCTTGTAAATGAAGCCCTGTATGTTCGCACTGCTTTATACATCTTGCTTTCTCACTAAATTCATTTGCTTTCAAATGCACCATATGTCAATCTTTTCTCAACTTTTTCTTGGGAGGAGGACTCGCCGTGGACCTCCATGTTTATCCATTTAGCTTGCTCGCTTCACTCACTACATAAGTCCTACCCAACTTTTACGTCCCACCGCTTTCAGATGTCACCAGCCACCACTGCCCTCTCCTTTTCCATAATTCCATTGGCCATGTCGAACAGTCAGCATCAGCCTCTGCTAGGATAGCACCCTTGTCGGAGAGCAGTTTGGCACCCTGCTGATGCTAGTGAATACAATTAGAAAATATGGTACCCCCTTTGTGTTCTCGTCAGTCCTTGGTTGACAGTGAATGCCCTCTTAAAATAAACATCTACGGACCTCCCCCAGTTCCCCTAAACCACCCATAACTTACCTACATCATGCTGATGAGAGTGTTGTTGGTGTGCGTCAGCAGGAGTGAAAGGGAGAAGGAGGGAGTAGGAAAGGGGCTATAACTGGCAAATCTGACAGAGATGCATGCAGGGAAACACGGACAAGGTTGTTTACATACCCTTAATACACACAGCTTTGTGCGCCCCTCTGGAGATTGATGCCTGAAACTGGGCCCAGCTCGACCATGCCAAAAGCTGACCCTGCTAACAGGCAATGTAAAATGTTTTATGAGTAGACATGTAGCATGGCACATTTTATTACATTTGAAGAGGGGGGGGGTATGTGAAAAGACAACTTATCTGAGTCCTATCAGGGCCCTGGTTATCTACGCTTTTTGGTGAAAAATTAACATTCCAGTAATCATATGAACTGGATCGTGTTGAAATGATTGAGTTCCATTAATGATGCTAGATTTCACCTTTCAGGAACTTTACGTGTGCAGTTGTGGATTTACAATAGTGAGTCCATGCTACAGAACCCGTAAACTTGTGACTATATTTATACCTTATACAGCCATCCCTTTTCTCTGCCTGTCAGTCGCTGTTCTAACATTGCTGGGAGAGCCCTGGATTTCATGTGAAATTGTTGGAAATTGCAGATTGTGCAATGTAGATTGGTGTAGTTAGGTTCTGGGTCTGTTCTCGAGACTTCTTCTGTGGTGCTCCTTTTGAGCAGTGTTTCCCAATGTCAGTGGAAGGTTCCCAGGAGCAGGTCGAAATTCCAAAGTCTTCGGCAAAGCGATCATTTGGTGGCTTTTTAGACAAGCTAATTTATACTTTCCTCCATGTTTAATAGCGTCCATATAACTATAACTCGCATCCTAAGGTAACTATAACTCGCGCCCTCACCATGCACAGTTTTCTTATCAATAATGATTTTGCAAACGTTGCAGATATCAAAGATGCCAAAGAAGTTTCATCAGTGACAAAATATGTGGAGTAATTAGCTGTGCATAGCGAAGGCCCAAGCTATAGTTACCTTAGGGCGCAAGTTAAAGTTACTTGAAAGAACTCTAACAGCTGAATTTCTGTGGTTTTGTGTGAGTAAATTCAGAACCTAACCTCAGCCCTAGGCAATCAATAGGGGCTGAAGAGTGCCGTCCCGAAGGGGCACGGTGCTGCTCTATCTGCCTCTACAGCGTTTGGAATGGGGTAGGATGAACCCAAAAATGGAGATATAATACTCGTGCACAGTATGCGTAGTGTGTCATGTCCGGTACCCCCAACCCGCCACTCGCTGTCAGTTGAGTAAGGAGCTCCCAGGACACCCTAGGCTGTTTCCCTGCCCATATCAAAGTGCAAAGATTGGATTTTAGTTGTGTAAGGAAGCAGGAGGTAGGTGAAAAGGGATGTTGAAGAACAGATGGAGAAACCCGGGAAGGACTATCATTTTGGCCAAAGCGATGCAGCCAGTAAGGGATAGTGGAAGACTGGTCCATAGTGGTTTCTTGTCCACCAGCCAGGCCATTGCTTTGCCATAATTTGCCTGCCATATAACATCAATGTCTCGGCTTAACCAGACTCCCAAGTATCGGACAGGTTCCTCCGCCCATCGGAGTGGGAAATCAGTGGTAGGCGATGTAGTTTGATCAGTGAGGGGGAGCAATATTGACTTCCCCCAGTTTACCTGCACTCCTGAGTGTTCGCCGAAGCGAATCACCTCTTGTATCATTGGGGTCAGGTTAGTGCGTGGGTCATGGGTATATAGGATAATATTGTCTGCGTACATGGAGACAACCAGGGCCATAGAAATAAGGCAAATACCTCTGTCTACCTGGTGTTGATGGAGTTGCACAGCTAATGGTTCCATGGCAATGGCAAAAAGCAGGGGCGAGAGTGGGCAGCCCTGTTGAATGTGCCGGGTGAGTCAAAAAGGCTCGGAGACAGATGCGGAGGGTGTATAGAAGGTGAATTAGTTTGATAAAGGTATAGCTGAGGCCAATTCTAGTCAGTACTGGGAAGAGGTAGGGCTATTCTAGTGTGTCAAACACTTTTGTAGGGTCCAACAAAGCCGCCGTTGCCTGAACCAGCCGGGGCGAGGTGATGCATTATGGCAAACATTGAGCAAAGGTTACGGGATGTGGACCTTCCCAGTGTAAATCCAGCATGGTCCGGACAAATTATTTTGGGTAGGAGGGGTAGTAGTCGATTGGCTAGCACCTTAGTGAATATTTTGTTATCAACATTGAGCGAACTTGGTCTGTAGGAGTCTCATCACAACGCAGGTTTATCCGGTTTGAGTAGAGTAATGATCAAAGCCTATCACAGGGAGGCGGGGAGACTCCCCGTATCTAGCGAGTCTTCCTTCATGGCAAGGAGGTGGGGAGCCGGCAAGGAGGCATATTCTTTGTAGAATGAGGTGTCCTCTGGAAGTTCCAATATCCCCTTTATTTCTTCTGTTGTGATAGGGAGATCAGTGTAGGCTCAATGACCAACCATATCAACTGTATCATATCAAAGTACTCTGTAATTTCTGAGTGTATTGTCACTGAGGTTGTATGATATAGCCTTTCATAGTATGAGGAAAATACACGTGCTAACTCTAGTGTAGATGTGACTAGATTATCAGTGGGGTCGATGATTTCGGCTATATGGGAGCTAGTGGGGTTCTGGCGTATCAGTCTTGCTAGGGTACGCCCTGGTCTATCCCCCTCTCCATATCTGCGTGCCTGAATTTCTTTATGTAGGCACCTGACTTTGCCTAGGGCTTCTTTATTGAAATCTAACAATTTTGAGTTGATGTCCACTAGCAGGGCAGATTCCTTCGAGTGAAAAAAATCAGGACTCAAGGGTTCTAGTGTCGTCCTTCGGGCTAGTTAATGTTTGGATAGATTTTAAAACCCCAGCCTGCTTTGCAATACATGCCCCCTTATAACCACCTTGAAGGCTTCCCACAGTATTGAAGGTGATTGGACTGAATTAGTATTAAGGGCAAAAAATTCAACAAACGTATCTAGTCATGAAACAGCCTCTCAGTGCATTAGGAGGTAGGCGCCAGGAGAAGGAATGCGGAGTAGTGTGGGGAATCTGTAGTGTCCGTAGGACTGGTGCATGGTTTGATAAGGTGTGGGGTAAATGAGTAACGGCCTGTAGCCAGGATCTTAACTCTGGCTAGGTAAACCAGAAGTCAATGCAGGACCAAGACCTATGATACGCGAGAAGCAAGTTCCAGCGAGGTTGTGTGGGTGTGAGAATCTCCAGATGTCTTGCAATGTGTTGTCTGCTATTAACGTACGCAACGTTTTAGAAGCATTTGGGTGGAGTACACAGGAACCCCCCGATCTATCCAGCTTCTCGTCCGGCACTGCATTAAAATCGACTCCCCAGACAATGACCCATGGATTTAGGCTGTGCATGTTTGTCCACAGTGTGGAAAAGAAGTGAGAGTTGTCTGCGTTGGGGACCGTACACAGCCAACAGTGTTGCTGAATGTCTTTTAAATGAACCCAACAGCAGAACATATCTACCATCTGGGTCGCAAATTGTTTGAGTGGTTTGCCAGGCTAGGCCTCTGCGCAGAACTATTGACACCCACCTGGCATAGTTGGAGTATACTGATATTTGCTACATCCAAACCTCTTGCTTTAAGGTGGGAGAGTTGGGATCTGTGAGGTGTATTTCTTATAGAAAGCAAATGTCAATATTGTGTCTATTCAGCTATGAAAATACTAGTCGGGCTTTCCTAGCGTCGTTCAAGCCCCTCACATTCCAGGTCGGGCATTTTAAAGTGGCCATGACGCCACACTGTTTATTGTCAAATGGGCCCCAGGCATCCCCAATGGGTCTTGAGGTAGTGTCAACTCAAGTGTACAATGTGTAATGGTATGCACCTCTGAAATGTATGTGTAAACAAACAGGTAAATGACTTAACAAAACTGCAACTTACCCATCCCATCCCACCCCCACCACACCAACCCTCCACCCATTAGTTTGTGCAGTAGTACCCTTAACCCTCTCCGATATAACCAACTGAGGAGAACAAATTTGTGAAACATCCCACGGGACGAGGTGACTCCAGGCGTAGCCCAGCCCGCTGGCTGGGTGGCTGGCTGTCTTGTTCAAGGACTCTACCTGGCACACTGACTCATTGATCTAGCCCTGTAGTGATCTGTAGGTCGCCACAAGGAGGATGGGGGCAGCCACGGCTGGCCTTTTCAATGTCTCTTATGTCCTTAGTCTGTATACACCCACCTACCCCCCAGGTGTTGTGTATTCTGGCGGCACCTTTGACAAATTTTAAAGCAGCTTTAGCGTCTGTAAAGAAATGTGCTTTGCCATCAACTGAGATTCTGAGTTTAGCAGGGTATGTTAGTGCATATGGTATTTCAGCTTTCAGAAAGAGTTTCTTTTCAGGGAGAAATTCTCGGTGGGCGGCCTGAACGAGGGGTGTAAAGTCTGGATACAGTGATATTGCATTACCATGGTATTGCAGAGGACTTTTATCACGAGCCAGGCACAGAATAGTGTCTGTTGCTTTAATTAAGAAGTTTGCAATGATCGGTCTGGCAGGTGCGCCAGGAGGGGACGAGGACCCAGCGATCTGTGGGCACGCTCTCCACTGAATACTGAGGAGAGGTTCTCACCAAATATGCTGTGCAGCAGAGTTTCAACATAATCTTCCATTTTGGATATTGCAGTAGGCTTGTGTACACCCGCTATATGGAGATTAATGACCTAGCTTCTAAGTCTTCATTTTTCGCCTTTATGATGTCCAGGACTTGATCCATTTTAAGGAGTTGTTCTTTTGGTTCCGTTTGCTGATCATCTATAACGGAGATTTGGGTTTCAAGTTCATCCAGCCTGGTTTCATGCGCATCCACACATTGTTTAACTTGGTCGAGGTGGGCAGTAAGTAAATCCAGCTTGCCATCAATGGTTTTATGACTGGTTTTCACGTCAAGTAGTATTTCTTTGAGGTCAAGCTCTTCGGAGTTCTCATCGGGTGAGGGGTTGGAAATTACACCTTGGTTTCGATCACTATCGCCATGACGTATTTGTTTTTTCCCATTGAAGGATAATTTTGCGTGTGCGCGTAGTGCTGAGAAAGACCAGACTTAGCCGCCGTGGTTGTTGCCCCCGAGAGGCCCCACCGCAACCTAATTACGAGTGAGTCACCGTTGGGGCACGAGCAGACCGCAGGGGTAATCGTGGGAGAATTTTAATTCCCAGGGTGGCATCACCCCCTTCTGAAGCCGTGTGGCATCAGGATAACAGGCACCTTGCAGCCTCTTCACAGCAGGGGGGGGATATCAATGCAGTTGCTCCCAGGCTTCACCCGCTCTGATTTGAGGGACCCGTTCCACTTACTGGGCACACATCCGTATCTCCCCAGGGCCGCCTAACAGCGCGGTATCCACTAGCCTGACACGCTGCAGAAAGAGGACCCAGGGCCAAGCAGCATGTTTCCGGCCCAACCCAAGCCACGCCCACCGGCTCTCACACACCACTCCCGGTTCCTCTGAGTATTCAGTGATCACTGGTGCACCGCTGCTGGTACGTAAACTTGTAGAAGGCCAGTTTTTAGGGCCTGGGGGCTGCGCCAAGCGGACACTCTGCAAGGATGGGTCCGCGCAGTCTAGACCTCGTGGCCATTCCGGAGGTCCCTCCGATCAAAATGTGCTGCTTCCGGAACTGCACCCCATCAAGGCGACTGTCATCTGCAGTACAGTGCCATCGGAGCCTTGATTATATGGGATTGTGAAGGATTAATTAAAGCCGACCGGCAGAGCCCTCTAGCGAGTGGCCATCTTGCTTCCCGGCGAGACCACGCCCCAACGTAAAGTAATTTTAATTACTTTATTTCAACACCCACCACACACGGCCTTTGGCTGTCCATAGTGGGGGTTGGTCGCAAGGCCTGGTCTTGCACCTAGGCCTTGCAGCCATGCCCTTATACCCACCCAACCTTGCGCCACGCATGGCTTTTGGCCATGCGCAGCGCAGGTTGGCCACAGGGTCTGTCTCTGTAAGTGAATGTGTAAGTGGCTGCGTGAGTGTCTGAGGGGGTTCGTGTAAATTCACGGGAATTAGCAAGTTTTTGCAAATATCACGCTCCGTGATACTAAATTATTACACCTGGAATTTCCCCCCCAAAAAAACACACCTATATCACATCCCTGGGGTCCAAGGTGCCTTTACCCAGAGGCCTTTTGCCACTTTCAATTTGAATTTTCACCCCCCGGGACCGTGTCCCCTGAAGTAAAATGGCAGTCGCAACTTCCTTGTCAGGTTGTGGCCAGCCAATTGCAAGGCTTCTTTTTGCACGCGTATTTGCCGAAATGTGCAAATTTTGTCAAATACTCGCAGCCAGAATTATACAAATGTATTTGCCCTTAAATATCTCCTAAACTATTGAACAGATTTAGACCAAATAACAGTAAGCACAATGTGATATCAGCAGCTAGCTTTCTTTGTAATTTGGTGTAGTTCCGTCCAGTGGTTCAGGCTGTAGACGTGTTGACAGGTGCTATGGGAAACGCAGCATGTTTTGTGTCCCCCTTTTCTCGGCCCCTGCTTGAAGGATCACCCTGAAACTTCCTGTGTGCAACAAGAATCACCGGGCCACTTTTTGGGAAACTTTTGTGAAGATTCGTTAAACAGTGCCAAAGATATAGGCTAGTCAAAAAATGTTTTTTCTATGGAAATATGGTCCTAACTATAACTACCTACTGGCAACTGCCAGTAGTGTATATGTGTGCGATTTTTCACTTATGCAGCACTATATGTATTCCTTTCAGTATTTTTACCTTTCTCTTATACTCTTCCCATGGAATCTTGTCTATTCTGTGTTTCATTAGAAAGTAGTATGTTCTTTTCAGAATGCGATTGTACAGAAGTTGGGAATGTAGAGAGGAGATCAGTGGCAAAGAAGGACCATTGGCCCCTCTGATCAGAAGATTCATCTTTAAACAGTGTGGTGTAACTATCTAGTTTTATCACTTAGATCAATGAACTGCCACCCGCTGCAGTCTTCATTGCTCCAGCCCTCATCATGGAGAACTGATTATGTGAGCTCTGATTAGTCACACACTCATGTCTCAAGGCCTCTGTTTTTAGGAAGTAGAGCAGCAAGCCCTCAACATCCTCCTACTCAGCAGTCAGTGAACTCCTGTTGCCATGTTTTCAAGGAGCTTGGTCTATTACTCAAGGCCTAGAATAGAAGTGTTATGGCTCTTGTGAGAAGTTGCCTTTTTTTTGTCATCCATTGTGTTTTTTTGGACTGGTGCTGTTGGGTTTTTTAACTCTTCACACTGGAGCACTGCTGCCCAATCCCCTATTGTATGTGCTCTGACCCCCAAAACATTGCAAAATTGTCTAAATATTAACTGTCATAATTACCTCCATTAATTCAGAAGATGTGATGTTCACATCCTTCACTTTTCCTTTCAAATGTGAGGAAGTGGATGTCTCCTCCCCTACATTTCCAGAGAAAAACCTTCTGGTGCTTAATCTAGAAGAATGTTCTCTTTAAAAAAAAAAAAAAATCTAAACTACGAAGGAGGAGTTTTCCTCGTGTTCTGTTAAGATTATATATTTTTTTGGGTCACACTGACTCGTACTGACATCATAGCGACAAAATTGAAACCAGCTTGCACCATTAGGCACTGACTGGTTTCACTTTGATTAATTCTCAATCAAGACTAGAGGATAAGTGCTGAAAAGGGGACAGTGTTCATCTTGGATTTTTGGACCAATATCCTGCCCTCCTTTACTCAAACCTAGTGCTTAAGTGCCCCGAAGTTTTTTCGCCTAATTCCTCAGTTCTTTGAGTCTGCACTAGCCAGCCTTGGAGGGAGAGCTGCACTGGAGGTCTGCAGGGATCCATCTTGCTTGCTCTGACCTTCAATAGGCTCTTTAAAAGCATGTTACCGATTTATATAGTTTGTTAAAAGTAGTTGCTTGTAGCTAACGTTTTTCCGTGTTTAGCTTGAAATTGCAGCTTGAAAGGATCCATTTTATAATCCTACTTTTCCTGCGAATTGAGTGTAGCTGAATCCATTGATTAATGATTAATATTATTGCTGTGCACTGAAAAAACGAAACTATTGAGTCATTGATAAGTCACTGGAGAATTCTAATCAGTAATTCAAGCATTCTCAAAGAAGCTATGCACAGAACTTTCGTGGCAATTATTTTGGAGGTCTCAACTGTAGCCGTGTAGCATACTTAGAGGTTATCTACAATAATTGAGGAACTTGCACTATAAAGCAAATGAGTGACTGTCGTAATGTGATTTGCTAGATTTTTCACATTGTTTAAATCCCTCAGTTGTATGTTGCGTTGCTGATTGTATATTTGTTTTTGTCTTTCTCTCAGTGAAGGTGGAGTATTCAAAGCTCATCTCACTTTCCCAAAAGATTATCCTCTCAGGCCGCCAAAGATGAAATTCATCACAGAAATTTGGCACCCGAATGGTAAGAAGTTACAGCAGATTTTTCTGTGTGTACTGTTGCTCTCCAGATCTTTTGCTGATCTTTTATACTGATGTATATAAAGAGAACCTGGAATTGGTAACATGATAATATAAAATGTGAAAACACTACATACATTTTTTTAAAACATATATTTCAATTCATTTTTCATTATTCAAACAAACTTACGCAGCCTTGGTTGTTACATCATTGACATTCTAGAGCTAGGTCAATGGACAAGTATTTCTGTCCTTCCTGGACATCCTCCCATTTAGGTGGGAGAGGGCAAAGGTAACAGGGAGTCAGCTGAGGAGAGGAAACATAATAGAAATGTCCTTTTCTGCAAGAATCAATCAGTTCCACAATATTTCTTTCTATTATCCAAGATATTTACATTTACAATTGTATATAATTGTACATGTATATGTGTTGTTATTGATTGTTGTTTGTTATGATTTTCTCAGCCTTGAAGAAGTCCATTCAGGACGAAACACGTGTCGGCTGATGGCTTTCTATTGTTTTTTTACATGTTTTGTGTATATGTATATTTGTGTATGTGCAAAATAAGTTTTTCTTTGTTTTGTATTAAAATTTCTATTGGTATGGACATATTTTGGAATAGTTTGTTTACATTTCTCAGGAAAGGAAGATAATTTATTAAGTATTTTAGTTAGATTTCTTTTTTGATTTTCCCATTTCTTCTCTTTAAGATATCAAATTATCTTCAAATGTAGACTTTGTCGTGTTGATGTGCCCCACTGAGTTGTTTTTTTCATTATTAGAACCGGTCTACTCTTAGCAGATCTGGCTTTACGCATCAAGGCAACGATGTGTGTCAGTGTATGAGCACTCATAATTTTTTGCTTATATATTTAGAATGTGCATTTATTTCAAGTAATGAGTTGCCATGTGTTGTTGATCAAATTGTGTGAAAGAAGGCCCCTACTTGGCTGCTGCCTCTCAGGAAAAGTTTGTTTTAAGCCTTTCTGAACCTCGCTATTCGGACCCTGGTATATTAGAATCTCTGTAGTATTTTGAGTTCTTTTAAACACAATCACAATTTCATTGCTACTTCCCTGAGGTATTGAATTGGTTTATCCCTGTCCCAGTCCTCCACGGCACCCAGTTCTCCCACAAAGTATACCCAGTGTGTTGGGTGTAATATTTATCAACATTTTGCTCATCAGTGAGATGGCTATGTGGTCAATGTAACTGTTTTCTATTGTGATAAATTCTTGAATCTCTGGAGTTACATGTGCCTTTAAACATTTGTTTGATATCGAAAAAATACTGCACTGAGATTGAAATGAGTTTGGAGTTCTTCAAACTATTTCATGTTGCCTTGTTTCCACACATTCCCAGTGTTCCAATACCTATCTGGTGTCACGTAGCAAATCTTTCAAGCTGTATTATTATTATTTTTTTTAGTATTTTCCAACACATGCTGCGTCCCAAGCTTAAATTGCAGCTGTTTTGTGATTGAGTCACTTCTTCTCTTTAGTACTACTGCACTGGTATGCTAACAACCCTTTTTTGGCTCACCGCGTCTTGGATCATGTTGCTGGGTGATATGAGGATGTGTATCACGCTGTCCATTTGTGTGGCCTAGTGATGATATGGTACTTTGATGGCTGGATTGTACTCTTTCATTAAATGAATGGATGGCGTATATGGATAATTAAGGAATCAAAATATCTCAGAATACGAGTGCAAGGAGTTGCAACAGGATTTTGGAGCTACTGTTAGTGACAAGCCTTCGAGACAGGAGACCCTTGAACAAAGTAACACTTGAACACAGGTCATATCCCAGGGATGTATGTAAAGAGCCTATGGGAATAGTTGGCGACACTGGCTTATTTATAGAATTTGAAGGCTTAGTCTGTTTACATTGCAAGGATTTTCTTTTTCTGTCAAGTGGATATATTGATAACGACATGCTTGCCCTGAAAAAGTCAGCTGCTGCCAGTGCATTGATGACGAAACTCATGTTGGTGTTAATTCGTACATTTTAAAACTTTGGAAGATAAAATAAGGAAAATAAATTACATTTGAAAACACGGACTGTTTATTGTGTTTACATGAAGGAGAATATGACAAAAGGAAATCACTTATGGAACATTGAAATTATATAGTGCACATGAAGACTATCCAAATATGTGGGATGAAATAAATTAGGTTTGGAACAATTGGGAATGAATAAAGTTCGAAACAGTCCTGTATGGTGTGCTCGAAGCTGTTCAATTTGTAATTTATTGGGAAAGATTAGAGTGGTCTTTGTTCCTTTTTGAGCACCAGTACTAATCTTGCAGTTTTTTTTTTTTTTTTTTTTTGCTACTACTGTGCAACTAGGTGAGAGTTCCATTTATCCCAACCACCCATAGGACCTCAATTGCTGCTGCTAAGAGCCTTTGTTTACCCATTGCATGTCTGTCATTTCTAAGAGATGGTTGTTCTTGAGTGTTACAGGCCTATTCATTCACAACGGTAAACTGGGTTGCCCAGTAATATTTACCCATATCGTGCAGAGGTATTTCTCCATCACAGATCACTCCAGCGAGTTCTGGTTAGCATTCTAGGAGTTTTCCCATTCCACAATTCTACATTTGGGGAGTTATCATTTTATATGGCTCCACCCTCACGATTGACGAAAAAGGGGGCTTCCTCCAATCGTGCACTTCACTTTTACATTTCTGGAGCTATTGTGGGTTGCATGGTATACTGAATATTGATATTTAAAGTTATTATGTGCTATATTAAGTGAATTTATAAATTGAGGATTAGTTGACCCTTGCATCATTATTGATTTATCTCAATCAATACTAAACCCGAAGTATGTGATAAATGTCTGGAGGATCTGTCAATCTCTCTGTGGGCGGGCTGCTTTATATGTAGTAGAGCATAGTCAGGATATAGTTACTTCTCTTTCCTCTGATCCTATCCCTCCATCTATTGCAGACCTGTAACCAGTGCATCAACCGTAACTCAACAGCCCAAGGTTTGAGCCCAATTTAAAAAGCTGTAATGCGAGGACAACAGTTTCTTGTTCTTTTTTAATTCAACCTTTCTTGAAAGCACACCGTTCATTGACTTTGACAGCTGTTTCTTGTACAAGAGGTGTACTTGTAATGGGTACTCTGCTCCAACTCCCGTCTTTGTATGAATTGGCATTAGATAAGACCATTGTAACAAATCTAATTTTTTTGCAACATTCAGTGATAGCACCACTGTTGGTTCTTTCATTGTCTGTGTCTACCATACAACCAAATGATTATCTGAGGGTCTGGTGAATCGTACTTTACCCAGTTTCACTACATTGCCTCGATATTTCCCTTCAGATATCTTGAGGAAGTGCTCCAATATACCTGGCTTCTTTATGCATGGATAGCGAATGAATGTCCTATCACCATTGTAGGTAGTTCCTTGTATAATTTGATGGGCTATCCGTTGGAACCCGGATACCTTGTACTTTGCATCTGAGAAATGGCGTCTGCAACTTACTCTTGACTTATCGTTTAGCATATACCTTGCATTCTGAGGTAATCACTGTGGAGGGATACTGCTAATAAAGTCTGAAAGTCCCCTGTCATTGTCCACTAATATTCCTGCTATGTCAGAATTTGTATTTGTTCTTAAATCATTTGGGAAACGTATCTAAACAATGGAGTCACCTCATCTTTTCTACTTAGTCTGCAATTAATATGCCTCCTCTGTCTCCTAAGTCATATAATTTCTTGCATTGTGTGATGCACTGATTTTGAACTTAATTTGTCGTTGAGATATTGTATTCTAATTTCTTGTGATCTAACTAGTGGTTAGCTCCTATTTATTACTTAAGAAATAGGCCCTTTCCAAATGCCACAAGCATTTGTTAGGTAGTCTTGTATAATTTGAGAGAGAGCCTGTTGACCTCTTTCTTCTTCTGTACAGGGAGTGCAGAATTATTAGGCAAGTTGTATTTTTGAGGATTAATTTTATTATTGAACAACAACCATGTTCTCAATGAACCCAAAAAACTCATCAATATCAAAGCTGAATATTTTTGGAAGTAGTTTTTAGTTTATTTTTTGTTTTAGCTATGTTAGGGGGATATCTGTGTGTGCAGGTGACTATTACTGTGCATAATTATTAGGCAACTTAACAAAAAAAAAATATATACCCATTTCAATTATTTATTATTACCAGTGAAACCAATATAACATCTCAACATTCACAAATATACATTTCTGACATTCAAAAACAAAACAAAAACAAATCAGTGACCAATATAGCCACCTTTCTTTGCAAGGACACTCAAAAGCCTGCCATCCATGGATTCTGTCAGTGTTTTGATCTGTTCACCATCAACATTGCGTGAGGCAGCAACCACAGCCTCCCAGACACTGTTCAGAGAGGTGTACTGTTTTCCCTCCTTGTAAATCTCACATTTGATGATGGACCACAGGTTCTCAATGGGGTTCAGATCAGGTGAACAAGGAGGCCATGTCATTAGATTTCCTTCTTTTATACCCTTTCTTGCCAGCCACGCTGTGGAGTACTTGGACGCGTGTGATGGAGCATTGTCCTGCATGAAAATCATGTTTTTCTTGAAGGATGCAGACTTCTTCCTGTACCACTGCTTGAAGAAGGTGTCTTCCAGGAACTGGCAGTAGGACTGGGAGTTGAGCTTGACTCCATCCTCAACCCGAAAAGGCCCCACAAGCTCATCTTTGATGATACCAGCCCAAACCAGTACTCCACCTCCACCTTGCTGGCGTCTGAGTCGGACTGGAGCTCTCTGCCCTTTACCAATCCAGCCACGGGCCCATCCATCTGGCCCATCAAGACTCACTCTCATTTCATCAGTCCATAAAACCTTAGAAAAATCAGTCTTGAGATATTTATTGGCCCAGTCTTGACGTTTCAGCTTGTGTGTCTTGTTCAGTGGTGGTCGTCTTTCAGCCTTTCTTACCTTGGCCATGTCTCTGAGTATTGCACACCTTGTGCTTTTGGGCACTCCAGTGATGTTGCAGCTCTGAAATATGGCCAAACTGCTGGCAAGTGGCATCGTGGCAGCTGCACGCTTGACTTTTCTCAGTTCATGGGCAGTTATTTTGCGCCTTGGTTTTTCCACACGCTTCTTGCGACCCTGTTGACTATTTTGAATGAAACGCTTGATTGTTCGATGATCACGCTTCAGAAGCTTTGCAATTTTAAGAGTGCTGCATCCCTCTGCAAGATATCTCACTATTTTTGACTTTTCTGAGCCTGTCAAGTCCTTCTTTTGACCCATTTTGCCAAAGGAAAGGAAGTTGCCTAATAATTATGCACACCTGATATAGGCAGTTGTCATTAGACCACACCCCTTCTCATTACAGAGATGCACATCACCTAATATGCTTAATTGGTAGTAGGCTTTCGAGCCTATACAGCTTGGAGTAAGACAACATGCATAAAGAGGATGATGTGGTCAAAATACTCATTTGCCTAATAATTCTGCACTCCCTGTACTGTCGGGGATATTTTCACCTTATTACTATGCAATTAGATAACTGTGGGAAAGCTTGTTAATATATCTTCCGTTTCCTCCTGAATTCAAATGACACATTTTGTATAGATACCTACGCTGCCAGTGGGCTTTAGGACATGTGTGGTACTGGTATTGAAAAGGGTTAAACAGGTGAGTAGCATTGTGTAATGTAAAATGCTAAAACAGGGGAACAGTTTCGGAGCTCAGGGAGGAAAACGTTATGAAACAGAACACCACATGTGGAGAAGGAGGGTATGGTTGAATTCTACCCTGACTTTAGGAAATAATTTGAAGGGAAAAGGTGCACCCCACTCTGGAATGAAGCGTTAGTATAGTTTTATAGAAAACCTTCACTACCAGGCAGTTTGTGATATTTTTAGTTCCTGTGTTTAAAACTAGTGACACGTTGAATGTTTTAATATGTTCCAAATTACTCTACACATGATTGTTCAAAGGGAGGTGGTTGTTTTTTTTTGGGGGGGGTCACAAGATTTTCTATGAGCAACAAATTGCACAGGAGTGTTTTTCGATAGCAAAAATAAATAAGTATTTGTGTATAGAAATGACCACAATTGCGCTGTTACAGCATGTTTATAAAACAGCATTGTGAAAGCGTTTTTTAAATTACATTGAATCGTTGTTCAAATAAGTCACCAAACATTTACATTTACAGTGAAAGCTGATGCAACTTCTACGGTTAAGTTTTAGAGAAAAGCTTAAAAAAAGGTTCATAGTCAAAAACTGGAGGCTGAAACGAATTCCTAGCATTGCATAAATAAAGAAAAACAAACTGATAATGTTTTTATTAGTGGTAAAAATGCAATTCAGGAGATACGTTTGATCAGCATTAAAAAAAGCATGTCCTCAATGGGAGCAGCCACTATTAGGGCTCAACATTAAAACAAAACGTATCCTTGTTGGGGAAAAAATACCAAGGTAACCTTGCCAAAAACAATTGTTTTTAGTTGAGCACTATTACCATCACCGAGAAGGTGCATTCACTTTGATAGCCAACAGCCTATCACATTACATCACAAATTCCAAGTGGGAAATCAAATTGAGAGCAGTTCAGTTTGGAGGCTCATGGAAAGGCATAATGATCACTGAAAACAGTTCAGGTTCTGGTGGCGAATTGGCATTCCAAGACCGAAAAGCCAACTCACTACAGCGAGGACCAGTATTGGTAAACAGTTTAATGTACCATGCACAGTAATTTGAACTTTATTAATCTTTTTAACATACCAAATGTTGACGTCGGTATAGGAAAAAACACTTCCTGTGAAAACAATAATATTAAGGAGAGTCTGATTAGGGATGGAAATTTACAACTTCAAAGACCATAACAAAAGTGGAGTGAACACTATGCCTCAGAATTAACAGAAGACAGAAAACCTATGCACTGATGTGTAATGGAGTGGGTGTGGGCATAATAGTGCCACTGTTACCTTGTTGCTACTCCTGCAGCAGTTGAAGCTAAATAACAGGCTGGCACTAAAAATTTTAATTGTTTTTTTGTGTGAATATGTTTGTATTCCTTTTTCCAGTCATAACCGGCAGCAAAACAAAAAGAATAGCCTTTTGCCAATACAAAATCTCAGACTAGCAGTTCTACCTGCCATACCCACTTCATGTGATAGTATCTCAGGCAAGGCCTGAGTCTCTGGCCCCCAATAATCCCCACTTACCAGCCATGACAAGTCATATGATGGTCTACTGCTGCCTGACTACACCTGGGACAATCTCCTTCCTTGCCCCATCCTGTTTACATCAGGTAGGTTTTACTGAGGATGTGCATGGTTACATAGGCTCAATGGAGAAGGTTAAATTGCACATGGAGGAACCTGGCATTACTAGAGACACCTTTATGGAACCCCCAGTGCCCACTCTTGAGTTAATGAGCGGGTCTCCAAAATCACGTTTCCATTTAGCATATGTTGGCAAAAGAGCATGTCCTGTAGCATTGTCCTATAAATGAAGGGGAGACCTCAGTCTCCCCTCCTGGAGCCCCTCAGTGGCACAGAGTATCCTATTCCAGGCATCGTTCTGCAAAACCAGGCAGCACCTGTGCACGGCTACAGTCAACTTAGCAAAGATTAGAAGCTGGCCTGATTTAAAATTTGAATCTAGCCTTGTCAAATGTGAGAAACATGTCCCCCTGGACCATCCGTTTAAGGTCTCAGAAGCTTGTGAGTTCATATCTCCATATCGAACTCAAATGAATTCCACACATGCACCACATGCCTACGAAAGTGGCCCCAGAACGAAGACATCAGTTCCACGAGGTACAGCACAGCAGGAGATTTGCATTTCAGGGTTAGATGTGCCACATTCAGTTCTAGGATAGCATCCTGCCAATAGTGACTTTTCCCTGTTGGGGGTATTCGTGAGTTATATGGGAGTTGTTGAACCTGGAAGGCCTTATGAGAGCACTCCAAGTCTGGGAATGGCAGGTCTCCTTCTTAGTATGGAGATTGGAGAGTACTCAACTTGACACAAGGATGCGTAGTGTTGATCTGTCAAAAGATGCATTGAGGCAAAAGGCACATGATGTCCTGAAATACATACAAGCTTCAGCATATTATAATCATGATGCTGACATGGAGATTGCATAGATTTCATGAAGACACCCCCAGGAGCCAAAACAAGAAATAAGGTGCACTCTAAAGAAGAGAGATGCTGCCTGGAACGTGAGGTGCAGGACCTCTTGGAAAAAGGGTCAATAGAGTGCTATCAGGGGAAATCAATCACTTCCTCATCCCAAAGCCAGACATGTCATTCAGGCCAATTCTTGACCTCTGTTTCTTAAACACATTCATAAAAACCCAAAGATGCTACAAGTGGTAAGCCTGCATCTTCGGGAAAAGGACTACATGGCAACTGTAGACTTAATAAGACACCTACCTACACAGCCCTGTCCACTGCAAGCACAGGAAATACCTACAGTTCTTTGTCAACCAAAACCATTACCAATTCAAAGAGTTTCCTTTTGGGATCAAGTCATCACCGAGGTTATTCACAAAATGCCTGGCCATATTAGCAGCCTACTTAGGAAGGAAAGAGATCCACGAATACCCATACCTGGACGACTGCTGATAAAAGCGAATTCATTCCATCCTCCCCATTCTGTAATTGCACTCTGCCTCTTAAGATCTCAAGTCTAGGAATATACCAATTTGCTTTTGGGACTCCATGTCTGGAGTCGCGGACAGTGTCAAAAGCAACCATAGTCAGTGAGCGGGATTGGTGTCTTTATAGGCCCTACACATCACTTCCATAGTGGAACAGCATCAATGTGAAGCGCACCCTTCACGTGTTGGTACTACAGAAAAAGGTTCAGAATCCAGACTGATGCCTGGAATATATTCAAAAGGTGAAGAATCTGCAGCTAGATAGTCACTACCAGAAAGAACTTTACTGAAGGTAATATACTTATTCACTAGTCATCAGCACATTGAACAATTTTAGGGCATTATCCCTTTCTGTAGTAGCTTTAGCTGTCATTTCCTGTTGGTCCCTTAGATTTTACTCCAATAGCCTTTCTTTGTAGTTTTCATAATTTCTTTAGGTGGATTAGGGCTTTTATATTTGCCCTTGAAATTCCTTTCTATGGCATTGATAGGTCTGGTCGAAGGACCTTGATAATCCTTCCATCTGTGACTTTACTGAACTTATCAGTTGAAGCCCTGCATGCCCCGCTCTGGTATATTCAAAATACGAGAGCCCAATGTCAGCTTACAAATTCTCTTCTTCGTTTCCCCAAATAAATATTTTTGTATTATTGGATACATCACGAAAAGGGTCTGACCACTTTAGTGATTAAATGAGTTGTCCATTATGTCTTTCCCTACAGCAAAAACTAGATCCTAGTCACTTTTTACTCATGGCTTGACTTCAAAGATTTATCACCCACCACACTTCTACATTCACACTGATGTGATCTATTAAGGTTGCTCTACCCTTCAACTGGAAAGGGTGTTTCAATGGCATATCACTAAAAAAGCTTACATTAAAACTATATTCAACCAGAAAGCTATTCAATTTTCTCTCATGTTCATTTATTTTAACAGGTACGCTCACCATGGCTGAAATACATATTTTTACTTTCAGTGTTGTACCTTCAGCTGAAATTGTCCCCACTCTAATGGAGATTTTAAAAATAAAATAAAAGAGCATTTTAAGAGACCTATCAGCCATTTCCTGGGATGTTTCATATGTTGAAGTACTAAGTGTGTTCAAATTATTCCCTTCTCCAATTTTCTTTGAGTTAGAACAGTAATCAGAGAATTGGAATGGAGCCACCACTTTCCAAACAGTCTGCCTCACGTTGTGCAGTATGTGAGGGGAAGTGTATGTTTGTCATTTCCTGTCTAGATTTATGGATACACGTGTCCTCCGTCCGCCATATGGTCCTTTAGGTCCTAGTGGGTGGTTTTCTTTCCGAGATGTTTGACCATGCCACGTCTCTTGGAATGCACAAGTAAAGTTACAGACCTACTGATTCTAACCCTAATTCAATAGTTTAGACATAAACAATGCTTGTGTGTCAGTTCTGCCCTTTACCAAGCACTACCTCAGCTATAATAAATCAATGAAATTCAAGCTTTAGCCAAGCTATTAAAATGTTTTACGTTGGGCAGGTGTTTCTCATCCTAGATGCTACAAGGTAGCGTTCGGAAGGAGATGCCTGACTTAATTATGTCATATATCCAAGGTGTTTGGAAAATTGCGCTTGAACAGTCTGTTTTGGAGGTGACTCACTGCATTGCTCTGCAGCCGGGAGAGTAACAACCTCACCTATTCTGGAAGGCGCCCGTTATGAAGTATGCATCCCAAACTAGCGGGCTGTCAGGAGTGTCAACAGAGCCCTGGATGCAGTGCCCAAAAGGAAAATGCAAATAAAACTTATTTCATATTACCCTGCATTAACTACACCACACATGACATAAAACAGACACCATGATTGCTTTATCTCTTCTTTCTGTTGCTGAGGGTCCTCAATCCATGGTACTGGAAAGGATGAAATAAAAGTTGGTTGGCTGTGTCGATTTTCTTTCACTGAATTGTGGCAGCTGCTACAGTTGTATGCAGTTTTTCAGTACTAAAAAATCCAATTTGAACAGGCATTGGCAATACTAATCGGTCTGGCTTTAAAGGAATGTTGTATTGTAATGCGAAGCATTACAAAACAATAGCATGTGAATGGGTATATATTTGTGTGGAAGCAAAAAATTGTAGAATGAGATTGGTCTATGTTAAAATGTCAGGTAACAGTTGCACTTTCAAGCCAGACCTAAACACCCATCTAGGTAAATGACTGCCCTCCTCCCATTTGTACTGCTGGCAGAGAAAACCACCATAACTTATATAGTTATCTAAGTTATCATAATAGCGTTATTGAAATTTCAGGGGTTGTGTGTGCCCCTGAAAGTTTAAACTCTGGCAGCTGGAAAAATAACACGATCACAGCTGTGCGAAGGGCAGTCACTTTTTTTAGAGCACACACCTTCTGCCCAATCAAAACATGTACTTCTGGCTTTGTTCAACTGCATCACAACACTCAGATGGTAATAATTCCGTTTATCTGGAGTATGCAGATGCTAGCTCCCACAGAGGTGCAACACTTTTTGTTGCACATATTTCTAAAATACATTTCATTAATCGGGTGAATGGTTTTACCGTCAAGAGCCAGATAATCAAGACTATTGGCTACGGCCGGTCAGAGAGACTGGGCAGGCACTTGCATCTGCATTAGAGCCAACAAACTCTTCCACAAGCCATTGATAGCATTCTGCAGTCGAAGCTAGTTATGTTTAAGGATATAGCACCAAACCAAGGCTCTCTCGGAAACCCCTTCTTTTACATTCCTTCTTTGGCTTAACATTTTTCAAGAGTTTTTTTGCACAGGCAGCATTCTCTTGAAACAAGTGCTGCAACTGCAGGAAGAGGGGTGCGAGTGAACTAGGGTGGAATTTTTTTGAAATCTAGGTAAGATACTTGTAGACTTGCCTACTGACAGCTGTAGCTGTTTATCGAAGACCCCACGTTTCCAGTTCAGTGCAACACGTATAGATAAATACCAGAGAGTGGTTTTTAAGTCAGTGCATTTCAGTCGTTTGCTGTTGGCATTTATGAATTGCCATTTGCCGACTGGGTTCCCTGTGTAGCCGAAGACATTTGGATTTTAAGGGTTCTCTTCCTGTCTCAGGCAAGCAAGCATTGAAGAAAGCATGCTACTTTATTACATTGGACTCAGCTTGAACATCGAAAAGTGCATGTAGTTCCCATTCCAACTAACTGCATTCCTGGCTACCTGCATTTATGGAACATGTTTAATATTAATAAAGCAATTTATAAAATGCGTAGTAACTTCAGCGTATCCCATTGCTAATGGCCTACTCTTTTATGGATTAAAACATCAAGATAATGGCTCTTGTAAATGTAAAAAGAAAAAAATTAAATTTGCACTTGTATAGCGCACTACTCACCCGTTAGGGTCTCAAGGCGCTGTACTCATACCGCTATGGAACCCCTCCTGGCTTTTCCCTGTGAGGTGCCCACTCCTGGGCACCCCCAGGGTGAAGCCAGGCATCCAAGCGCTGTTGGGGCCGTTGTGGAGATTAAGCAAGCTATTGCCCAGAGTTGCAGAGTGGGACCCATTAATTAGATTAGGCACCGAGGCGAGAATTATCTGGTCCAAGGGAATTGAGCCCAAGACCTGCCGAAGCGGGACTTGAACCCTGGTCTTGAGCCAGATCTCTGCTTCAGGGTCTGCCGCTCTAACCATTGTGCCACACTTCTCCACCTCTTGCAAAAGATGTATATAATAGAACCGTAGCCTCAGTAAGCATGCACGTATCACTTGTGGGGCAATGTCTTCCTGCATCCTCCTAGTACCCCAGTGCTGTCTGAGGATGCGTAGGGTATTGAGTAGTGGAACAAGGGCAATCACATTTACAAAGAGCAGGGTCTGCATATATAAGTTCCACAGTTACATCCCACAAAGGATACCGCAATAAATGTTTGAGGACCCATCTCCAAGAGCTCCTAACAAGCAACCACTGATCCTCTCGGGAGAAGAGGCTCCACATAAACATTTTAGAACTCATAGTGGTCAGTGGCCAGACAGCTTTTTTCACCACCAGTTAGGAAGCCAGATATTCTAGCCTGAACAGAAAACAATACTGTTCTTTATTCAGAATCATGGTGGCACAAAATCACCAGTGCAGTTGAAAGAAACACACAGGTTTTGGCACTGGGTGTTAAGCGCGGCATCAGCTAGGCACTGGAAAATGTGTCAGGCCAGTTTTGCAGGTGAGCTCTCGGATTAAGCAGTTAAGATGTAAGCTGTCCCAAATGGAAGCTAGAGTCCATACAGCTCAGGGCTCGAAAAATGTACTCGACCATGGCGAGTCCTATTTGATCATGTTGAGCTATTTTAGAACCTACTCACTGTTGACAGAGAACAGGTGTTCTGTTCAGTCAGAAACTGAATTAGAAATGACTATGCCTTTAAATCATTTTCTTGTCACATTTGCTGTGTTTAGAGACAGAGATCAAAAGTCAGTTTGTTTTCTTGCAATGCAATTACTTTTCCTTGTGACTGCAGGGTTCCAGGATTTTGTAAGGTGAACTGTCTGATCTGTGGGAAATGAAAAGCTGTCAGATTCGGGTTTTTCCTAACACATCATTTATATAACTAAGTTAACTTTACAAACATTTCAAAATATATTTTAGTAGCTGTTACAGACCATTTTTTTGTACTTCTGTGTGACAAAAAAAATATTTTAATAGGATGAAAAAAAAATCAGAACATTTTACTTGATGTGCAAATGATAACTGTTGTCTGAACCCCAATTTTCACAGAATAATGCACTATATAGTTTTATCAGTAAAGCTGCAAGTTAGTGAGAAGATTTTTGGGCATTTCTTGGAAATTTGCCATCTGTAAATGATCGTACTCCACCGTATCAGGCTTTAGTAATATACTTATTAAAAGTGAGCGTTTAAACATAGACTCACTCCTGCCCTGACGGCAAAGCTATTAGTAAACTAAGAGGCAATTCTTAGATCATGTGGACCCCTATTTGTGGGCTAGATTTATTATACATGGAGCATACGTTTAGTGTATTTAATCAAACAAAAGAGGATATTTTTTGCAGCAGAAATGCTGAACTCATATATTTGAAGTTGCACTCGTGAGAATGAAGAAAAAGGTCACTGTAAAAGACAACATTTGCCTAGGATCACACAATTTGAGACCCGTTTCCAGGTCAAGTACATTACAGTTACGTTGAGTAGATTATTCAAGCTACTCTACCTGCTGGCCTAGTAACATTTTTATGATTTTTAAGACCTGCAGTTCTGTCTTGTAATTCAGAAGTAGGGAACACCACTGTTGGACCTCTTAACAGCATCTCAGAATGTGAAATGCAACTTCTTCACACAGAAGGGAGTGTTTTCAGTTCCTTAGCACAGGATATTGGGTACACCTTTTTGAATTTCCCCAAATTCACATTGACCTGTAAAGAATGCCTCACAAGATTAGCCAAGTGGCTCCAGACTGGGTGAGTGAGTTTTGGTTCACAGCACCTTTGGCTGTGCAACTGCATTTTCTAATGAACAACTGAGGCCCAGTACTCAATCATTAAAGACTTTTGCCAAGGGGTGGTAGTGATACTTACTGCCTTTAATGAGACAACCAACCTTGTGTGAGCACAACAGAGGGTCAGTCATAAAAAGTCATGTTCAGCACATTCATAGGGTGTCTTTAATGATCCTTTCCGTGCAAACCCTGCTAACCATAATTTCTGTCTTTTTTTTTGGAAACAGTCAGCCATTCTTGGCAGGGGTACCTTCTATCAAGTTTAGCAGACACAAATATTCTCTGGGACAATTTTGTTTCACACTGCAAGTGCCAACAACCTTTCTTTTCAATGAAAAAGTAAATGTGTATACGTTTTTCCCACAACCATCAATTGAGTCTGAGGGTTTTTTGTATTAATAAGATGTCAAACGCTGCACAAAGTTTTATTTGAATAGATTGAATGTCTCATGTCAATCAGACCAGACATATTGGTAGCCAGGTGTACATGTTTTGATTGGACAGAAGTTGTATACCTCCACATAAAGTGCTGTGATTTGTTTTGTTTATCTGGCTTCCAATAGCAGTACAACTTAAACGTGACACAGCAGGAAAGGCTAGATTATGGTGGCAAGCCAGTAAAAATTGCTATAGGCTTGATCTGTTTATAGCATTCTATTACAAAAGCGTTAGGCCTGACATATTTGTGAAAAGCGTCTGCTTAAGTCTATGGGCATTTAAGCGTGGATTGTTACTAATTTGTATTGAAGCCTGCAGATAGGTGTTTTGCTACATAGAATCTCACAGGTCACTGTAGCAGGCACTGGTTTTGGTGTTGGTTACACCCTATGATAAACCATAGACATAGAAGGTCTATTCTGAAAATTCTAGTTATACCATCTAAGGGGAAATGGTATTTTACATGGCCAATTGTAATCTTGTATAGCTTTCAAATTCTTTGATTGTATCCGATGGGTGCCTTGTTATAAAGCTTATACTCAGAACTGTAGGTCTGGGTTGGTTATGGTGACAAGTTATGTGCTTGATTGGTGCACTGGAAAACATTATGTCCAGTGCTATAGGTCTGGTCTGCTTATCATGAAATGTTATGAAAAAGGCACTTGGTCTGTCTTATTAATTATGAACAGCATTTGATAAAGCCAGTAATAGTTGGTTGTTCTCATTGTGCTCATTGTTCTCATGCTACTTTTATTACATTGGACTTCCCTTGAACATTGAAAAGTGCATGTAGTTCCCGTTCCAAATAACCGCATTCCTGGCTGCCAGCATTTATGGGACATGTTTAATTTTAATATTAAAACAATTTATAAAGTGCGTAGTAACTTCAGCACAAAGTATCCCATAGCTAATGGCCTACTGTTTTATGGATTAAAACATCAAGCTAATTGCTCTTGCAAAAGATCTATATAATGGAACCGTAGCCTCAGTAAGCATGCACGTGTCACTTGTGGGGCAATGTCTTCCTGCACAGTCGTAGTCCCCCAGTGCCGTCTGAGGGTGCGTAGGGTATTGTGTAGTGGAACAAGGGCAATCACATTTACAAAGAGCAGGGTCTGCATATATAAGTTCCGCAGTTACAGCTTTAGATAGGTATGTTGTTCCATGTAATCAAAGTTGTGGAGAGTTTTTAGGTTGGCTGCCGAAGCAGATGAGTTCTACCCATTTCGTCCACCAATATTTTTCACTTTTGACTACCAGTTCATTTGGGTTTTTACTGTGATTCTCATTACCTGAGTCTCACTCACGGAAAATTCTTGGTAATTGGACGGAGCATGTTAATCCTGTGCCTGCCTTTTAAGATTACGTCGCTGCTGCACAGCTGGGCTAAAAGGCACAGAGCTAGCATGTATACAAGTGTACAGGTTGCAGGTGTGAGACTACAGTCAAGCGCACACCAGTATCTGCACACAGGTAGCTTGTCTCAGAAGTGACTGCATGGATAGGTGTCTACCTGAGGTGGGACTTATAATATGAGCAGGCATTCATAGTTTAGGTAAGAAGTGCTTACTGGAAAATCCGTGGTGTTTTCACTGCATTATACCTATAGGTTAAAGGTGCCCTCAAGTTCAATTTCTCTCTACTTAGGCCCACAGGGTCACAAGGTATCAAGCAGGTGAAATATCGAGCTTGATTTAGCAGTCTTCAATAACCCACATCTACTTCTTATGAGACTTCAAGATTTGCATTCTTTTCAACCTTTGCTCTGTTCATAATCACATTCTATGTCCTTTATCCACAACAACCCTACCCCTCCCTCAGATATTCTCCCAAAATGTATTTTGTTACTGCACCTTCTGATATGTATCCAGAGTTCTGAGAGACTTGACAGAATATTTATTTTTATTTCAAATTTTGTTCCAGTGTGCTAGGGACATAACTCCACCCAAACCTATTAGGTTCAGACTGTGCAAAGACTGCCCCAAATAGATGTTGTTGACAGACTGTCACAAGGTCTGTATCCGGGCTCTAAGTACAACTCAGTGTCATGTTCCAAGATGAGCCCGAAGACTATCCAAGACCATGACTACAAGATGTATGTTGAAAGTCCTGGGTCAAAGTCAAAGGTGCTGATGTGCTCTCAAGACATATTGTGAACGTTCTTCATCAAAATCATGATCTTCAGGTAAGTCTAAAAAATTGAAGAAACACAAGAAGCCTAAACATGGCTCAGATGTATCCCCATCATTCTGAGTCATGCGATAACCCAGGTACCTTCAGATCACAAACCGTTTTCCATCCCAGAACTGATTCTGACTGTCCTTCCAATTGGGTCCGACTTTCCTGGCTCTGTGGTGATACCACAGCAACTAATGGTGTTTAAGAAGTCTAGGGACCACGTTTTCAGTATCTGACTGGATCCTGTAGACCCCAAGGTTCCAAGGTAGCCTCCAGTCAGTCTGCTGCTGGTGTATCAGTCTCTGGCGCCAACTAAGTCACTTGACCTCATAGGTCAGCCCTAGCTTTGGGCCCAAAGCTGATACCCATTGCAACGACACAGCCCACAACACGCTACCAACTCAGGAGTGAGAGCCAATAGCCCTATTGGATTTGGAAGTGAACCCAGAGCGAGTTCTGTCGATGTTGCACCAGTGCCTTAAAACAAAACGTTGACCCTGAGTTGCTTCTGCAACAATTGTATCAATATGCTGTTGATGTCACCAGTACACCAAATAACAATGAAAACCTGTTTTCAGGACTCCAGTGACTTAGACACATCTCTTGACATTGGCCTTTACCTTTGCCTTTGCCTTAACGAATGTGGCTACAGCAGAGCCTGCCTTCTTTGACTCTCATTAGGAGAGCAGCAGAGGTTTAAGATCTCACCCTGCCCCACCACTTTTGTCAAGACAAATGTCTTAATGGAGGTCCTTCACCTCGGACAAAAGAATGCAACAGTCTCCCCTCTCTTTCAACAAAGCTGTCATAAAGACACTGTATTTACAGTGCAGAAGTGCCTGAAGGGGCAGAGTGTTTATACGAGGGAGCTACTGCAAGCCAGAAAATACCACCAGAACTCCTTTTCAAGCACTTTTTGTGTACTTTTAAAGAGCTGTTAATGCCAACGCTCAAACTGGAGGGCCATAAATTGGTAAGAAGCGGAGGCTTTTTGTGTAGCTCAATTTAAATCAAGTTGATGCTCAGATCGGACAGCTTAGTGGGAATCTACTGTAGGTGTGTGTGTGTGTGTGTGTGAACAAATAATTTGAAACTGTGCTTTTTGCTGGTCTGCCATGGTGATGCAACTCTTTAAACTGATGTAAGCTGCATTGTGTCACTCTTCCATAGGCCCTTATGTCACACAGCATTCAAAATTGTAAAAATATCTTCTCTTTGGCTACCTCAGTTAGCTCGGGCTTTCAAGCAGCGCATGTGATTAAATGTACCAACACTGACAGTTGATAGTGCGTTGGTCTCTAAATCAGTATTTGCCCAAACTGTATTGGAACATAGCTAGTGCTATGTTATGAGAAAACATGGCCTCTGTCAATACTGCCCTGATTTGTGCTAGAAAATATCAGGCATTTCCCCATGTTGTGAGCCCTCTTTGTTCCTGCACTCTGGTCTGTGCATGTCCCATGGCAGTCAGTGTGAAGACCTCAGCTTTGGCCAACCCCTCACAACAGCATGGAGGATGTATCAAAGGGGATTCTGGCTCTTTCTGATTGAGCTACGCTCCACTCCATTCCAAGAGCTGTGATAGATAAATATCACCTGGATTAAAAGAAATACATTATATCTGAACTGAAGCTGCTGTTAAACGACCAGAGGCTGCAATTATGGTGATCAACTCCAAATACTCTGCACTAGGCAGGCATGACAATTTGTAGAGCACTGATGTAGTAAAAAATACAGTTTTAAACAGCTCAGCTAATGAGGGTGACCATCATAGTTCCAGAAGGATTGCCAAAACTGTGCCAGAATTTTATAATCATCATATAAATTAAATATACATGCAGGTAATCTCATTATAACTGATTTGCATAGTCTGTGATTATCCTGAAAGTCTGGCATGGATTCTGACCTGTCTTCATGGACATCTCTGCCACAACTCCATTGTGACCCTTCTCCTTCTGCAAGTTCCCTGTATGGCAGTTTTCTTAAGATACGTTTGTAAAGTGGCCCCTCAGACTGGAAAATGTGTGGCTTCTTCTGTGTCTTTTTGGTAAAATGCTGATTTCTTGCAAGCCACAGTCTACGCTCCAGTTATTCCTAAGGTAGGCACTGTTATGCAGACTTTCAGTGCAAGTCAGTGTATGTTAGCTCTACATGATGCTTGTATGACTCTCTCTACCCCTTTCCCCGCACCCTCCCCCCCATGTTAAGCCTATCAGGAAGACCCGCAATTTCTCAATGTGAATGATCATTAACTGCTTCTCTTTAGAACAGCATCAGGAATTGGCTATGGTAGACTCTAATGCTTAAAGTGGGCAGGGGGAGATGTCCCCCCACAACGCAAAACTTGTGGAAATGTTTTTTACAGAAGGATTGCTAAATATCAACCCCTGCCATAGTTTCATGGTACAAGACTATTGAGGGCCAAAATATTGAAAGATAAGTACATATTTTGGAGTATAGATTTACTTTTCCTAAATCCACATCTGCATACCTTCATTATGTATGTACCGCACAAGTACATATATGCGGAATTAGGTATCCTTCAGGGGGCTGTGTTTGTTTACATGGTGTATATAGGAAGGAAGAGTTGACGTTTACTGCTCAGTACTGCTTTGGAAGCATATTTTTACCTTTAGAGATGAAGATGAGGAGGAATGTGAACACAAAGTACAGCAACTCTCTACCAATAAAGCACGAACCGTTGATCAACAGATGATGGGCCTGTAAAGCTTTAGTTTAGCCTAGCCCCTCTGGTGTTTGCTGGATTGATGGTCAGTCCTCACCTGCCAGAGAGGAACTTTGTGTAATCATCCTCTTGTTCCAATACTCTTTATCCACATTTAGGCAGGTCAGACCCCCCTCATAACAGCACTTTGTGGAACCTCTTCCTCATCCCCTATTGCGTGCAGCAGCGTCTACTATTTGTGAGGGAGCTTTGTTTCTGGATGTTAGGCCTACTCGAGGTATGTTTGCTACTCAAAATGTGCATAGGGTATTTCTGTAGGGTATGTGTGTATCTACAGAGTATGCATATGTGAAGGGTCTGTGTGTGTCAACAGTGTGTCTATGGTAGTGTCTGTGTATTTGTGCAGAGGATGCATCTCTCTGCTGGGGGTCTACCCCTGTGTGTATCTGCAAGGGTTTCGGTGTTTGTATACTGGAGGACTGTGTGCTTATGCAGGAAGGTGTCTGTGCAAGAGGTGTGCAGTGCTAGACTGTGCAGGAAGTGTGTGTGGTTGTATGCATCTATACAGTCTGTGCAGTCTGTCCCTGTGACTGTCCCATAACTGTGCAGGGGAATGTATTTGTGCCAGGATAGTGTGTCTAAGGAATAAGTTGTGTTTTGTGCAGTGGCTTAGACAATAATGGAGGTACTAGTTGGGAAAGAAGCAGGAAAAGGGATTAGAGAAATATGAGATCTGAGCTATGGAGACGTCAGAATGGACACAATTTATGCACGCAGTTGGACTGACAACTGGTGAAGGGTAAAGCTAATCTAAATGAAGGAGATAAAATCAGGGTAGACCCAAAATGCCCAATACCAGGTTCTGAATCAAAGCAGTCTGTTTGATAAAGGCCACCCACCAGGAAAGTCAGGATGGTGAATTGTAGATCAGTTTGTTTTGACTGCTCCTAGTACAGCTGCTAATTTTGAATTAAAAAAAAAAAAAAAAAGTCCTGCTGCTCCAGGTCTTGCCAGATAAGGAGTGATAAGTAAATCTGACTGCTTCTTTGAGGTACTAAATAACTCTTGTGAAGAAAATTAAATGTGTGGAATTGTAGTTCCCCATGCCAAATTCACATGTGCTTCAGTTAACACACTGCTCCGAATGAATATCATTCAGTGTGAGTTTCATGCTTGCCCCTGTTCAAAGACACACTGCTGTGCCAATTATTCACCATCACCAAATAATTGATCTTTATGTATATATACCACTGTTTGATACTGATGGGAATCACCACTGAGGCTGGTACACTACTTTGGAGCAGCACTTCTGCTGATATTTTAGAAATGTCTGGCAGGATGATACACTGAGCCATGAATAATGTACAACAGTGGTTCCCAAACTATGGTCCGGAGCCCCTCGGGGTCCACTAAGCCTCCTCAGTGGGTCCACGACTGCTTAGAAAGTTCAGTAATATTAACAGATTAATAAAGTGTATATACCTAAAGTGGCTAAATGTACAACTGAAAGTTTTAAAACTTACTGTAAATGTCAAGGAATTTGAAATTGAGGGCTAAAAATTATATTCGTACCCCCAGATTGGTTCACGGGAGCAGCATATTTGTTTGCAAATTAAATAAAATGTGTTATCATTTGTGTATGTGTTTGATGAATGCTTGTTTCTGTTTTTTGTGTGTATTGTTTTAAGTTTCAAATCATCAGCAATGTTCGGGCTGAGGTCCCCGGCTTCCAATAATGATTCATTGGGGGTCCCCGGGTTCTAGTAATAAGTGGGAGTCCACAGAGTTCAAAAGGTTGGGAACCACTGGTGTACAACCTTTTGACATAAGCATTTAGCCTCCACTATTTGAACAAAACTGCAGACATCTGATGAAAATCAGCCCCTCTCCAGTTGCATACAGTGTCTAATAGTTTTTTTGTTTTGACTTTAAAATGGGAGACATGCAAACTGGACACAACTTGCCTTTTAGACAAGGATGTCCAAACAGGAGTACCTGATGTCAGTTATTCAGGAGCATTTACTATTCTGTTTCAGTATGTTTTAGGTGAACAAGGATAATATCACTTTTCTCAGTAATAAAATCATGTTTTGCTTTGAACATTTTTTACACATTGCTATAGTTGTCGGTCAATTTAATTTAAACAAATACCTATAATGTTTCTGTGCCAGCCCTTATAACTGATGTAGGGATTGGGGGGACAAGGAGAATTTTTTGCAGGACTATTAGATTTACTTTATATTTTGTCCATTAGACAAGTAGCTTATTTAAACAATTCCACATCCCTGAGTCCACCTACAATCTGGCACCTGGAGATATTCACAAGGTGAGGACTCTGCAGTTAGAGTACCCGTAAAAGGGTTAAAGGTTAGTATGTTTTTCTCATGAAACATTGTGACAAAGCAAGTAGGACTGACATATTATTGTGAAATGGAAAAGAAAAAAAGGGGGGACTGGGAGGTTAACTGGTCCAGTGCACGTGCTCCGAATGTATGATATAGAAATGAGTGCACAGTTCCAAAAAAGTGGAGGGTATTCAAACCTCTCAACACAGGCACACACTCGTTCGGAAGCAATAGCCCTCATGCATAATCATCGGGCTTTGCTCCACACCAGACTGGCACTGCAATGTCTGGCGGGGTCCTACATCGGACCATCTTGCCACAAAAATGTTGTCTTCGTAACAACGAGTCTTAGGTTACTAAGAAACAGCTGGAGAGATGAACAATAAAAATAAAATTGGCTCGGGTACCTCCTCAGTATAAAAATATTTAATAAATGAGCATGGACCCGGTCAAGATTAAAAGCATAGGAAAAGTGAAAGGAAAATAATGATCCCACACTTTACATCCTCTAGAAGTCAAGCACAGTAACTTTGACCACTACGAAAAGTCAACATGTTTCACGCCTAAATAATTGTCCAGAACGGATCAACTGGCGCTTCATCAGGACTACAATAATCTTTTTCCAGAACATCAAAAGTTTAATGACAATATGTTCATTCAAACGAGAAGAGAGCAAAATATTTTTTTACTCACTCTCCAGCTCTGTGTCAACTAACACAAAACTACCGGAAACCGGCCAGAACTACTACATCCACTGGAAACATGAACCAAAAATCATTCAGGATATTCAAACGACGCAGTTATATGATATGGCCGCGTTTCCTCATATTCATATTGTGAAATGCATGTGTTGAGGGCAATAGGCTTGTAAGGATGGATTATTACACAGTGCTAAAACTATAGGCAGGAATTTTGTTACGTGAAATTGTACAGATTAGCGTAGTAGGCTAGGGTTTTTGTGTTTGTGATCCACCCTTTCAAATACTTGCAGATAGAAGATTTGCACTACAACAATCCTTGTTATTCTCTATTAGAACAGATGGTATTGGTTTGCCAATTGTAATTTTGTATACATTCATAGTTTTATGAGTATGCCACCTGGTTGCCTTATGTAAAGCTTTCATCCAGTACAGTAGGCTTGAGTTTGGGTATGGTGACAAGCCAATGATAATAGCTGTAGGCCTGGTTGTTTATAATAACAATGTACAATAAAGGTAGGCATGGCTTATCGATTGTGAAAGCCATGTGTTGAAGTCAATATACATTTAGAGGTGAATTGGTGTTACTTTCTATTAATTCCTACAAATAGTTTTTTCTGTTACCAGGAATGTTAGATTACTGTGCACGGCTTTTGGTGTTGGTTACCTACTCTGATAAATCACGGGTATAAAAAAGTTGCACTGAGAGAATCCTTGTTAAGCCATGTTAGGAGAAAGTGTTTTTCCAACTGTAATTTTGTACACATTTACAATTTTGTGATTGTACACTGTTGGTGACAAGCCAATGATAACATCTGTAAACTTGATTGGAGTGCAAGGAAATGTTATGCAAGTGACATAGATCTGACATTTCTTATGAAAAGTTATTATAGAGGCAGGCGGCTTGGCTTATTTATTGGGAAAAGCATATGCTAAAGCATTGAATTGTTATCACATATAGTACAGGCCCTAGGAGGGTATTTGGTTGCATGTAATCTCACAAATAACCATAGTAGGCAAGGGCTTTGGTGTTGCCTACTCGTAGTAGGCAAGTATTATTGCAGTACTTATCGTCTACGGATAGTATATATGCACTACAATAATACTTGCTAGACTCTTTTACAGTAGACAAAGCAAAACAGTATCTGTACAATGTATATACATTTATGCTTTAATGAATGTGCACAGGATGGTTGCTTGTGGAAAGCTTTCGCCCAGTACAGTAGGCTTGAATAGGTTATGGTTACAATTCAGTGACAGGGGCTATAGGCCTGGCTATGTTATGGAAAGTTACGAAAAAGGCAGTTTGCCTGCATACTGATTGTGAAAAGCACATGGTAAAGGCAATGGGCACTTATGGTTGGATTGTCATTATGCTGAATTAAGTACCAAAATAGCTTTTTTTTGTTACATGGAATCTACAGATTACCTTATGAAAGGGTTTTAGTGTTTGTTACCCAGTTTGTGCACAGTAAAAATCCTAGGTAAGCCTTGTTAGGAAAGAGTATTTTTCTTTGCCAATGCTGTTTTGAATGTAGTTACAATTTTTTATAACTGTAAGCCTGATGGTTTCTCTTGGGAAAGTATACGCTCAGTACAGTAGGCCTGAGTTGGTCAAAATGACAAGCCAATGTTAACTGCTATGGGCTTGACTGCTGTGAAGGGAAATTTAATGCCTAGGTCTGCCTGTTTATTATAAAACATCATTACAAAGGCAGTTGGCTTGGCTCATTTATTGTGAAAAGGATCTAGTAAAGCCAGTAAGCATCTAACAATGGAATGTTATCACATTATACAACAGGTTGATGGCTGTCTGGTTGCATATTATTTCACAGATTACATTACTAAGCTTGGGTTTTCGTATGATCACCCACTCAAACTCAAATTTCACTGTAAGGTTTAATGTTAGGACCTAATGAGATGGGTTGTATGTTGTTTTGCTAATTGCAATATTGGACCTATTTGTAAATTAGTTATTGCATGCCTGATAGTTACCAGTTTATGCACACTTTAGTAACCTGTGTTGTACATAGTGCCAAGCCATTGGTAAAACTGGAGGAACTATTGGTTCAGTGGGAAACTTTGTCAGATTTTAGGTTCGATCAGTTAACAATGCGAAGGTTTGAAAAAACAAGTAGGCCTTACTCTGAAAAGCATGGTAAAGGCAGTAGGTGTTTCATCATGGTTTGTTATTGCACTATGCTAAAGCCTTTAGGTCGTTTTTTCTGTTACGTGGACTCTTATAGATTACTGTAGTAGGCAAGAATTTTGGTGCAGGTGACCCACCCAAACAAACCATGGGAATAGACAATTTGCACTATGGCAATCCTTATTAAACCCTATTAGTAGGGCTTACATTTGTTTGGGCAGTTGCATGTTGAACATATTTGTAATTTTATTATGGTATATATTGTGGGAAATATCTTATGACTAATACAATAGGTCTGAGTTTGTTATGGTGACTCGTCATTGATGAAGGTTATAGGTGGTCATTACGACCTCGGCGGTCTTTTTACAAGACCGCGGAGGGACTGCCGTACGGAAGACCGCCAGTGGTGGCGGTTTGCCGCTCGACCTATTATGACCATTGGCAGCTCTCCGTCCTTTTATGGACGGAGAGCCGCCAACAGCCATACTGGCGGGAGGCGGGGAAGTGGAGGTTGCTCCACCTCCACCGCCACGCCAACAGAACACCGCCCAGCGAATCACGTCCTGTGATTCGCCGTGGCGGTGTTCTGTTGGCGGTGTGGTGTCGGCAGAGCTGCCCCTATGGCTCCCGTCCCCTCCCGGAGGATCGACGGAACAGGTAAGTCGATCGTCCGTTCGGGGAGGGGGGTGGTGGGGTGTTGTGTGCGTGCATTAGGGTGTGCGTCTGTGTATGTAGAGGGGGGGTGTGAGTGCGTGTATGCTTGCGGGGGTGTTGCATGTTTTGGGAATGAGTGCATGTATGTCTGTGGGTATGTCTGTATGGATGTGTGCGTGTATGTTTGTATGTGGGTGTGCGTGTCTGACTATGTGGATGTAGGCATGTATGTCGGGGTGTGTGTGTTTTGGTGGTGCCTGCGTGCGTGTCGTGTGTGTGTTTCTGTGATGTTGGGGATCGGGTTGGGGAGGGGGGCCCTGCCACCTTTGGGGGGTGCCAGGGGTGGTGGGGGGTGTAGGGGAGGGAGTCGGGGTGGGGGGGTGGGTGAGACCCCTATCAGTGCCAGGGAAGGAATTCCCTGGCACTGATAGTGCTTACCGCCATGGATTTCATTGCGGTTCCAACCGCAGGAAATCCACGGCGGTAAGGCGGGTCAAAATACCGCCAGCGGTATAGTGACGGCCGCCGGGCTGGAGACCCAGGTCTCCAGCCTGGCGGGTGGAACGGAGAACCGGCGGATGACCATGGCGGTAACCGCCATGGTCATAATACAACAAAAAAGACTGCCAGCCTGTTGGCGGTCTTACCGCCGCTTCTCCGCCTTCCGTCAGGGTCATAATGACCCCCTATAGCCTAATTGTTTACAATGAAACATTTTGATAAAGGCAGTAGGCCTGACATATTGATTGTGAAAACATGTATTGATGTCAATAAGCATTTAAGGGTAGATTGTTGTTGTACTGTAGCAAAGCCTGTAGGTAGGTATTTTGTTGGGATTCTTGCACATTACCGAATTAGCAAGGGTGTTAGTGTTTATGCTGGGTACCCCCTCAGACAAGACCGTGGGTATTGATATAGATTAAGATTTGCAGTGTCAGAAGATCTAGTATTTTGTTTTGCCAACTGTAACTTTGTGTACCATGTTATTTTAGAACTGTATGGCTGATTGTTGCCTTCTGGGGAAGTCAGTATTGGAGGCCTCAGCTGGTTATGGTGACAAGCTGATGATAGCTAGAGGTCTGATTGGTTCACTAGGAAAAATATTTGATGCCATAAGTCTGATCTGTTTATTATGATATTGGTTGAGAAAAGCATATGTCTAGTAGGCATTATTTAAGCGTGGATTGTTTTTCTCTGTAGTAAATCCTACATATAGGTATTTTGTGACATGATAATGTCCCGGGTTACATTTGTAGCAAAGGATTTTGGTGTTGGTTACTGGCTGTGACAAACCCTAGCGGGAGATGATTCACACTGTAATAATTATATATATATATATATATATATATATATATATATATATATGTTCGATGGCATGTGTAGCTGCAGATACACATGCTGTGCATATCCCGCCATCTAGTGTTTGGCTCGGAGTGTTACAAGTTGTTTTTCTTCGAAGAAGTCTTTCCGAGTCACAAGATCGAGGGACTCCTCACATTTCGGCTCCATTGCGCATGGGCGTCGACTCCATCTTAGATTGTTTTCTTTCCGCCATCGGGTTTGGATGTGTTCCTCTTCGCTCCATGTTTCGGTTCGGAAAGTTAGTCAGATACCGGAAAAATTTGACGGTACTGTTTGCGTTCGGTATCAGGTTAGTTAACACAGATCAACACCGAATTTTGAAGAGCTCCGGTGGCCCTTCGGGGTTTCGATTCCCCAGCGGGGCCTGTGCGTCTACAAGACTAATGGAACGGACCCCATTCCGCTTCTGCCCCGAATGCCACAACAAGTATCCTTACACAGATCAACATTTGGTCTGTAATTATTTTTTGTCTCCCGAACACAAAGAGGATACCTGTGCGGCCTGTCGAGCGTTTCGGTCGAGGAAAACGCTGAGGGACCGGAGAGCGAGAAGGCTTCAAATGGCGTCGGCGCCGTCAGGACACCACGACTTGGAGGAAGAAGAAACCTTCTCCATTGCTGACTCGGACGAGGCCGAAACAGAACAGATGCCGAAAACCGTGAGTAAAACAGCCCCGGCCAAAACTCATGTAAAAATCATCAAAGCCCAGGGGACGCCTCCGCCGGCAGGCCATGGCTTAACCCAAAAAATTGGTGACCGTCCATCGGCACCGAAAAAGGGCACACATGTGTCGAAGTCATCCGACTCCGGTCGAGATACCGGCACAGAAAAGACTCGGCCCGAGACACTGGGTCAGAACAATCTCGACATCGCGATACCGCCACCGAGATGAGTCGGCACCGAGAGATCGGAACACCGAAACTCAAAAAAGTGGCTTTGGAGCCTAACAAGACGGTGGAAAAGGTTTTGAAACCGAAACATCCAGCTTCGGAGCCGAAAACAAGTTCCTACACCGAGGAGCAAGGGCTTTCCACACAAATGCAAAGCCATAAATTCGGGCAAGAGCTAGAAGCAGGGGAGCCAGATTATACACAGAGAAGGCTCCATATCCAAAAGGAGACAGGGAAGATAAGAACTCTCCCTCCTAAAAGGATGAAAAGGAAACTGGCTTTCCAAGAGAAGGATAAACAACCACAAACAAAGGTGGCAAAACAAGTAACTCCGCCACCATCACCACAACGCTCACCGCAATCATCACCAATCGCTAGCCCACCTATGGTGCAGTCTCCAGCACACACAAGCATGAGCCAAGATGACCCAGATGCATGGGATCTTTATGATGCGCCTGTGTCAGATAACAGTCCCGACTGTTACCCAGCAAGACCATCACCACCTGAAGACAGTACTGCTTACACGCAGGTGGTGTCCAGAGCAGCTGCTTTTCACAACGTGACACTGCACGCTGAACCTATCGAAGATGACTTTTTATTTAATACTCTGTCGTCCACACATAGTCAGTACCATAGTCTTCTGATGCTACCGGGAATGTTGAAACACGCAAAGCAAGTATTTCAAGAACCCGTAAAAGGCAGGGTCATCACTCCTAGGGTGGAGAAAAAGTACAAGCCTCCACCAACAGACCCCATGTACATTACGCAGCAACTGACACCGGACTCAGTAGTAGTTGGCGCAGCACATAAAAGGGCGAATTCACACACCTCCGGAGATGCACCACCACCCGACAAAGAAAGTCGCAAGTTTGACGCAGCGGGAAAAAGAGTGGCAGCACAAGCAGCCAATCAATGGCGCATTGCAAATTCACAGGCTTTGCTGTCAAGATATGACAGAGCCCACTGGGATGAAATGCAACACTTTATTGAACATCTGCCCAAAGAATTTCAAAAACGTGCACAACAAGTGGTAGAAGAGGGCCAAAGTATCTCAAATAACCAGATACGTTCAGCAATGGACGCAGCAGACACAGCTGCAAGAACTGTAAATACAGCTGTGACAATTCGGAGACACGCATGGCTGCGCACCTCAGGATTCAAGCCCGAAGTCCAACAGGCTGTGGTTAATATGCCTTTTAATGGACAGCAGTTGTTTGGGCCGGAAGTGGACACAGCTATTGAGAAGCTGAAAAAAGATACAGATACGGCCAAGGCCATGGGCGCGCTCTACTCCCCACAGAGCAGAGGCACTTTTAGGAAGACACAATTTAGAGGTGAGTTTCGGGGCCAAACCACAGAACCCTCAACCTCACAAACCAGGCCCACATACCAGAGCCAGTATCAGAGAGGAGGCTTTCGGGGACAATACAGAGGTGGACAGTTCCCTAAGACTAGAGGGAAGTTCCCAAGACCCCTCAAAACAAACAGTGACTTCAGTGTCACAAATCCCCAACACATAACACCAGTGGGGGGGAGACGAACAGATTTTTACCAAAATTGGGAGGAAATAACAACGGACTCGTGGGTCCTAGCCATCATCCAACATGGCTATAGCATAGAATTCCTACAATTACCACCAAATGTGCCTCCAAAAACACACATGTCCAAACAACAAATGGATCTATTACAGATAGAAGTCCAAGCGTTGTTACAAAAAGATACAATAGAACTAGTACCCAATCATCAGAAAGGAACAGGGGTTTACTCCCTGTACTTTCTCATACCCAAAAAGGACAAAACTCTAAGACCCATATTAGATCTCAGAACACTAAATCTTTACATCAAATCAGATCACTTTCACGTGGTAACACTACAAGACGTAATCCCCTTGCTCAAACAACAAGACTACATGACCACATTAGATCTCAAAGATGCGTACTTCCATATACCCATACATCCTTCACACAGGAAATACTTAAGGTTTGTAATCCAAGGAGTACATTACCAGTTCAAAGTGTTACCATTCGGAATAACAACAGCACCAAGGGTATTTACAAAATGCCTTGCAATAATAGCGGCACATATCAGAAGACAGCACATACACGTGTTCCCATATCTAGACGATTGGTTAATCAAAACCAACACACAAGAACAGTGTTTTTAACACACAAAAAACGTCATAGAAACCCTTCACAAGCTAGGTTTCTCACTAAACTACCAAAAATCACACCTACAGCCGTGTCAAATACAACAATACTTAGGAGCAACAATCAACACAAAAAAAGGGATTGCCACTCCAAGTCCACAAAGGGTACAAGCATTCCAAAACGTTATACAAAGCATGCACCCAAACCAGAAGTATCAGGTAAAATTAGTGATGAAACTACTAGGCATGATGTCCTCATGCATAGCCATTGTCCCAAACGCAAGATTACACATGCGGCCCTTGCAACAGTGCCTAGCAACACAATGGACACAAGCACAGGGTCAACTACAAGATCTAGTGTTGATAGACCGCCAAACACACACCTAGCTACAATGGTGGAATCATATAAATTTTAATCAAGGGCGGCTTTTCCAGGACCCAGTGCCTCAATACGTGATCACAACAGATGCTTCTATGGTAGGGTGGGGAGCACACCTCAACCAACACAGCATCCAGAGACAATGGGACACTCGGCAGAAACAACTTCACATAAATCAGCTAGAACTACTAGCATTGTTTCAAGCATTGAAAGCATTTCAACCGCTATTAGCCCACAAACACATTCTTGTCAAAACAGACAACATGACAACAATGTATTACTTAAACAGGGAGGCACACACTCATCACAACTGTGTCTCTTAACACAGAAAATTTGGCATTGGGCGAATCACAATCACATTCACCTAATAGCGCAATACATCCCAGGAATTCAGAACCAGTTGGAAGACAATCTCAGTCGAGATCACCAACAGATCCACGAATGGGAGATTCATCCCCAGATACTACAAACCTACTTCAAAAACTAGGGAACACCGCAAATAGACCTATTCGCAACAAAAGAAAACGCAAAATGCCAAAACTTCGCATCCAGGTACCCACAGCCTCACTCCAAGGGCAATGCGTTATGGATGAGTTGGTCAGGGATATTTGCTTACGCTTTTCCCCCTCTCCCACTCATTCCGTATCTAGTAAACAAACTGAGTCAAAACAAACTCAAACTAATACTAATAGCACCAACTTGGGCACGACAACCTTGGTACACAACACTACTAGACCTGTCAGTAGTGCCTCATATCAAACTACCAAACAGACCAGATCTGTTAACTCAACACAAACAGCAGATCAGACACCCAAATCCAGCATCGCTCAATCTAGCAATCTGGCTCCTGAAGTCTTAGAATTCGGACATCTAAACCTCACACAGGAATGTATGGAGGTCATCAAACAGGCTAGAAAACCTCCTTCAAGACATTGCTACGCAAATAAATGGAAACGATTTGTTTATTACTGTCATAATAATCAAATTCAACCATTACACGCGTCTGCTACACGCATTGTAAGCTACTTACTACACTTACAAAAATCTAAGTTAGCTTTTTCATCCATTAAAATATATCTCACAGCAATTTCAGCTTATCTGCAAATTACACATTCAACTTCACTATTTAGGATCCCAGTCATAAAAGCTTTTATGGAGGGTCTAAAAAGGATCATTCCACCGAGAACACCACCAGTTCCTTCGTGGAACCTCACTATTGTATTAACAAGACTCATGGGTCCACCATTCGAACCCATGCACTCTTGTGAAATGCAATACTTAACTTGGAAAGTAGCCTTCCTAATAGCTATCACATCACTCAGAAGAGTAAGTGAAATACAAGCCTTTACCATATAGGAACCCTTTATACAAATACACAAACATAAAGTGGTTCTACGTACAAATCCCAAATTTTTGCCAAAAGTTATATCACCGTTCCACTTAAACCAAACTGTGGAACTCTCAGTGTTTTTTCCACAACCAGACTGTGTAACTGAATGAGCATTACATACATTAGACATAAAAAGAGCTCTAATGTACTACATTGATAGAACCAAACAGTTTCGCAAAACAAAACAATCGTTTGTAGCTTACCAAAAACCTCATACAGGAAATCCAATATCCAAACAAGGCATTGCCAGATGGATAGTGAAATGTATTCAAACCTGTTATGTTAAAGCTAAGAGAGAACTGCCTATTACACCAAAGGCACACTCCACTAGAAAGAAAGGCGCCACTTGGCCTTTCTAGGAAATATACCAATGACCGAAATCTGTAAGGCAGCCACATGGTCTACGCCTCATACATTCACTAAACATTACTGCGAGGATGTGTTAACAACACAACAAGCCACAGTAGGACAAGCAGTACTAAGAACTTTATTTCAAACAACTTCAACTCCTACAGGCTAAACCACCGCTTTTGGGGAGATACCTGCTTACTAGTCTATGCACAGCATGTGTATCTGCAGCTACACATGCCATCGAACGGAAAATATCACTTACCTAGTGTACATCTGTTCGTGGCATGAGACGCTGCAGATTCAAATGCGCCCTCCCACCTCCCCGGGAGCTTGTAGCCGGTGTAAGTTGATCAAAGTTAAACTCGTAAATTTGTAAATATAATACTTTGTCACATTATGTGAACATACTTACTCCATTGCATGGGCATTATTACTATATACACAACTCCTACCTCACCCTCTGCGGGGAAAACAATCTAAGATGGAGTCAACGCCCATGCGCAATGGAGCCGAAATGGCAATTTTGTTCTGAGAGATGCCACAAATCCAGTTCGACTAGTTGCTTTTCAAAAGGGATTCAGCGTTTCATTCATTAAAGTGCGAGGTGCCACAAAAAAAAGCCTGGCCTACGCCTTTTGGCAAAAAGCCTTTGACTGGGCCATCCCATAGTGCAGTGCAAAACATAGATTTAAAGTGATTACCTAATTTTTGTCTACATCTTCTCTTAAAGATATAAACACACACAAACCACTTGTGTAACCATGCAGAGCTAGTCCTATTCAATCAATCCTCCTCATGGCAGTATGAGAATCCAGATCATATAATGACCTTGTAATGAGCTACAGTTTATAGAATCACATGATCATTTGCATGAATTCACTCACTTTTTGATACGGTACTTCTCTTGATAAAATACTATTTCTTAATTAAATGCTTATCATAAGCTTGACTTAATATCAGGATTATTTACATTCGCTACAGCAAGTAATTTCCTCTCTTTTACTATTAGCACATGAACATTTACTAAAATTCACTTATTTTTTAGTACAGTACTTCTTTTGATAATGTGCTTTTTCTTAGTAAAATGCTTATCATAGGTTTAACTTATTGATATCACAATTATTTACATTCACTGAAGCAAATGGTTTTCTATCTTTCACTGTTGCCATCCTATCAAGAAGTAAAGTGCGAAGTGCCGCAAAGAAATCTGACCCTTTAAAGTACCTCATTATTCTCTCGTAGGGTATTTCCATGTATAGTCCTAAGCGTTGAATAGTTCTGCCTGCCTGCGGGGACCCCGGAGCACTTTTTCCAATATGACTTCTTAAGTGTCTATCTTACTTCAGGAAGGCCTGCAAAGTCACTTAATGTCCATATGCAGCCTAGAGGAAAGGCTACAGTGTCCAAAATTCTTCATCCACTGTGCTTTAAAAAGGGAAAAGGTTAAGACGCATGCATTCAAATGCATGAATGAGTTAAACCTTTTGCAGAAAAAAATCCTTCACATACCTTTTTATATTGCAAAACAATGATGGAGTGCAGGGCAGTGTAGCCCATAGGCTGCCATTATTAATGAAGAAAAAGGAGACTGTGGCTTTAAGAACAGCCATTCCTCCAGTATCCCATCATGCTTAGAGAAAGGCAGTTACCTCAGTTCATTTTTCCGGCTCCTGCTGACAGGACACTGGAGCATTGAGCTCGACCTATTTAGTTTTTTTCTTCAAAAATAACATAGGAGTAGTCTGTATTTGCTATTGGTCTTAAATATTGCAATATGCGTAGTTTCAGTTTGTTTACAGTGCGACAATGTACTTTTTGCCACATGTACATTCTAAGATGTAAACAACAAATGGGGTTTCACATGATATCCGGTTCCTGATCCTCCTCACGGATCCATCAAAACATTTGATCTCAGTCATACTCTTACCGTACCAGCAGAATTCGTGCATTTGACAAAACCTTCCGTTTGGAGCCAGCTTCTTGTTCCACTTCCTTGCGAGGGCAGATAGCTTTTGACTAGCAAGTCTTTCAAAGATAGTGTTTTTATATAGGTTATCCTTGGATGTTCAGTCACCCATTCTTTCAAGTCTTGATCTTTCTAATGATCCTCCAGTTCTTTCTAAGGCCTGTTCTGATTTCTTCATCTGAGCAGCTATAATCCATGATACACCTAATGATTTGACCCTGATTATTTTTCTTTTCTTTTTTATTATTTTTAGGAAGATGTATGTCACTTAACTGTTTCTATCCGTAACAGTGTACTGCCATTGGGTATCAGTCGTATGCTCTCTTGCCCTGTGAATGACTGGATTTTCTGATCACATATACATCCACCTGAAAATGAGTGTGCTTTAGTGTCCGGGCTGGTTAGCCAGTCCTTTAGTTTTCAGTTAGCTCATTTTAATAATGCTCTTTAATTTTTTTTGCTTCTCCTCTTTTTAATTTAATGTTTAAGATGCTACTACAGCTTTCCCGGCAGTGCTAAAAGGTTGCTTGCATTATTTTTTTTACATTTTCAGTGCACCTCATCTCACATGCCCACTTCCTCTGAACCAGGAGACCGTTATAGAATGCTGTTGTTCATGGTGTCATTGCTTTGCCATTCAAAGATGTCTAGGTGTTAGTTCCAAATGTGATGGCCAAGCTGGAAAATGTAATCAATGATAGACTATTTAAAATACCTTTGCAAGACAGATACCCGCTGCTGTTTAGTTTTGTTATTGCAAGCATATGCCATATGCCTGCTGTGTTTAAACAGCAGCATGTTTTCTTTATTTCTGCCTCTTTTCTTCTATCTTGCATTGTTTGCTGAGTTTGTAGGGTCAATGCAAGAATGAGTCTGTGAATGGATGCATGAGTGCAGATATTAGTGACAGATTGCTAGTGTGGTGATTTATTCAGTGCTTAACCCCATCATTCACACACAAGGCTCTTGCATTCATAGGATGGACCTATTGGAATTCCTTGTGCTTGTTATGCTTTTGGTGAAGCTAGCAACGGGCAGTTCCTTTTGAAGTGGGGGATTCTGCACTAGATGACAGTATGCATTACCATTTTGCTATGCCAAAGTTTAAATATGAGCACTGCTGCTATAGCAGTGCTTTTTACTGGTGTACCACTTGGAGAGCATTGGTAAAGGTTTATGAAACACTGCTGTGTAGATGTCCAGACACTATCTGAAGTTGCTGAGGAACAGTGGGAGCAGCAAAATCTGTTTAAGGATGAGCCTCATACATTTCTTCATCGGTTTTGGGTTTTTTCATGATTGTACAGCTATCCAGCATTAGAATCTTTCACTCCTTCCACTTCCTACCCCAGTGTGAGGGTTATTTTATGCTACACTTGTTGCATAGAAAATTAGAGCTATGGAGTAGGGAGTGTAGCTCAGTCTCTCCATCTCATTAGCCAGTTGAGGACACATACGAGGGATAGCGACAGCACAGACTGATTGGCTGAGCAATGTTAAACAAGTGCATTTTTATACATTGTGTATTGGGGAGACCCAGCTTCAAGATGCAGAACAATTCAGGCATTTGAATCAATGGAAAATACCAAAACTGTGAAACTGTAGTTTCAGGTAAGCAACCAATAGGAAGAGGAGACCAGGTAAGTGTTCACCCCCTTTAATCTGTACAACCAGCAGTGCCTCAGTCCCAGCAACAACTACTAACCTCTGAAACCCCAACAGAGTTCCCTACATTCTAATACATTAGATGCACGTTCCCCACATATCCCCTTTCCTTCCTAACAAAAGTATATCTAAACTGTACTTTGTACAAACATATAAACTATTAAATCAAACCAACAACAATGCATGTACCTCCCAATTCACACAAACCTATCCTTTAAATGTGTTTGGGTTACTCTTTCCTGTGCCGGGTTGTGCCTGTGAATCATTTTCCTGTGTGGAGTGTGGATGAGACACCCCACAAATACCAATTTACTGCACACAAAAGAGTATTTGGTCTCTAGTACCACAGACACCACACATTTGTACCACACTCTGTCATCATCCAACATCAAGTATTTTGCTACCTCCTTGATATGTTTAGGCACTACAAAGCGTACCAATCATTTCCAAGTGAAAACAGGTTTCTTAAAACAACTAAATCACCAACCTTCACAAATCACTCCCTACTAGATCTATTAGTTACATATTTACTCTGCACAGAATTACGCACATGCATCGCCCTGCCCAGTTTATCCCCATCTACCAGCTTCTGACCCATTCATTCTCTGTACAACTGCGTACCGGCCACTCTTCCCCTCAGCCGAGTGAAGCAAGATGCCGCCATGCTCATATGCAGTGTTGTCCTGTACACCCACAAAGGCTCCTTTATGCCCTCTTTCTGGTTCACGTTAAGTGCCTATTGCAGTTAATCTTTAATCACTTGATTTCAACCAGACCATTGCTGAGGGGATAGCACAAAGATGTGCTGGGATGCCTGATAGCAACACTCTTTAAGAATTAGTTGGATGACATCATCTGTTAAAATGTATTCCAGGGAACACCCTGATGTACACCTCATTGAGAAAATCAATAACTACAAGTGTACTGACGTTGCCAACATATTTTATTTGAGGACACTTTGATAAAAAATCCAGCAGTACTAGGTCATACTTCTGAGGTCCACCCAACACCCCAAATATCCAAAGCCAACTTATTTTATAGATTGTCAGCACATACCACAAGAAGCTCGGCCAATGGTATGCTCAACTGCGTCTGATCACTCAAACATAGGTTGTAATCTTTTGTATGGCTTTGTCAGCACGGACCACCAGAAATCTTCCCTGACCCTATGCTTCATGGCATGAGTGCTAACATGTCCCTTGTGGACAGAATTCAAAACGCCCTTTTGTAGACCTTGTAGCACAACCAACAATTCACATCGCCTCAACACATCATTAATAACTGATAACTCTTTGGTAACATGACCAAAAAGTGTCCACACCATCTCAAGGTCTTCATCCTCCCCAGCAGCGACCATTTCCACCTTTGATGGCAACCTAGAGAAACAATCAGCAACAAGATTCTTCAAACCGCCACATAATCAATCAATCAATCAAGAGATTTGTAAAGCGTGCTACTCACCCAGAGGGTCTCAAGGCGCTGGGGGAGGGGGAACCACTACTGCTCGAACAGCCAGGTCTTGAGTTGTTTCTTGAAGGAGAGGTGGTCTTGGGTCAGACGGAGGTGGATGGGGAGGGAGTTCCAAGTCTTGGCTGCCAGGTAGGAGAAGGATCTTCCTCCCATGGTGGCTTTTCTAATGCTTGGCACGGCGGCGAGGGCGTGGCTGGTCGATCGTAGCTGGCGGGTGGGAGTGTAGAAGGTCAGGCGGTTGTTGAGGTACCTGGGGCCCAGGTCGTGGAGGGCCTTGTGTGCGTGGGTGAGGAGACGGAACGTGATTCTCTTGCTGACGGGGAGCCAGTGCAGGTCTCTCAGGTGTCCGGAGATGTGGTTGTGTCTGGGGATGTCAAGGATGAGGCGTGCGGAGGCGTTCTGGATTCGTTGGAGTCTTTTCTGTAGTTTGGCCGTGGTTCCGGTGTAGAGGGTGTTACCGTAGTCCAGTCGGCTGGTGACGAGTGCCTGGGTGACTGTCTTCCTGGTTTCGGTGGGGATCCATCGGAAGATCTTTCGTAGCATGCGTAGGATGTTGAAGCATGATGATGAGACGGCGTTGACTTGTCTGGTCATCGAGAGGGAGGAGTCCAGGATGAAGCCCAGGTTGCGTGCGTGGTCCGTTGGTTTGGGTGCGCTGCCCAGGGCATGGGGCCACCAGGAGTCGTCCCAGGCAGAGGGTGATGATCCAAGGATGAGGACTTCCGTCTTGTCTGAGTTCAGTTTCAGGCGGCTGTTCATCATCCACTCGGCTACGTCTTTCATCCCTTCGTGCAGGTTGGTTCTGGCGGTGGCTGGGTCGTTGGTGAGGGAGAGGATCAGCTGGGTGTCGTCGGCGTAGGAGATGATGTTGAGTTTGTGTTGGCGTGCGATGGCTGCGAGGGGGCTCATGTAGACGTTGAAGAGGGTGGGGCTGAGTGATGATCCTTGTGGTACGCCGCAGATGACTTCGGTGGCCTCGGATCTGAACGGGGGGAGGCGGACTCTCTGGGTTCTTCCGGCGAGGAACGAGATGATCCACTCTAGTGCCTTCTCTTAGATTCCGATGTTGCTGAGGCGCTGCACTAGGGTGCGGTGGCAGACAGTGTCGAACGCTGCGGAGAGGTCCAGGAGGATGAGGGCCGCTGTTTCCCCGTTGTCGAGCAGGGCTCGGATGTCGTCAGTGGCTGCGATGAGGGCGGTCTCGGTGCTGTGGTTGGCTCGGAAGCCGGACTGCGAGTGGTCGAGGGATCCATTAGTCTCGAGGAAGTCGGCTAGCTGTCTGTTGACTGTCTTCTCGATGACTTTGGCCAGAAACGTGAGGAGCGAGATGGGGCGGTAGTTCTTGAGGTCGGTGGGGTCTGCTGATGGTTTCTTCAGGAGGGCGCTGAGTTCGGCATGCTTCCAGCTCTCCGGGAAGGTGGCGGTGTTGAAGGAGCAGTTGATGATGTCCCGGAGATGGGGTACGATGACGGAGTCGGCCTTGTTGAAGACGTGGTGGGGGCATGGGTCGGTTGGTGATCCGGAATGGATGGTGTTCATCGTATGGATGGTGTCTTCGGTGCTGACCGGGGTCCAGGTGCGGAGGGTGGTGTTGGGGGGCGTCGGTTTGGTGGTTGGGTGCGTGGTCTGTGCGCCGAAGCTGTTGTGTATGTCGGCGATCTTGCGGTGAAAGAACGAGGCGAGTGAGTCGCAGAGGTCTTGAGAGGGAGTGATGTCGTTGTTTCCGGTGCTGGGGTTGGAGAGCTCTTTGACGATGCTGAAGAGTTCCTTGCTGTTGTGTGCATTGTTGTCTAGTCGTTCTTTGAATGCTGTCTTCTTGGTGGTGTGGATCAGCTGGTGGTGTTTGCGGGAGGCGTGCTTGAGGGCGGTCATGTTGTCTGTAGTCGGGTTTTTTCGCCAGGCTTTCTCGAGGGTGTGGCAGTTCTTCTTGGAGTTCTTGAGGTCGTTGTTGAACCAGGAGGCTTTCTTGCTGTTGGGCCTGATGGGATGGGTTTTCAGAGGTGCGAGGTTGTCAGCGCAGTTGGTGATCCACTGTGTGAGGTTGTTGGCTGCTTGGTTGGGGTCCGCTGAGCTGGCGGGAGGGTTCTGGCTCAGTGATGTGGAGAGCTGGTCGGTGGTGATCTTGTTCCAGCTCCTGCGGGGAGCCTGTTGTGGGTGGTGGTGAGTTGTGGTTTTTCTGAAGCTGAAGTGGACGCAGCTGTGGTCTGTCCAGTGGAGTGGCTGAAGGAGATGTACTTGCTGGAGGAGAAGACTGGGTCAAGCGTGTGTCCGGCGTAGTGGGTGGGGGTGTTCACCAGTTGCTTGAGTCCGAGGTTGGCGAGGTTGTCCAGCAGGGTGGTGGTGGTGTTGTCGTTGTTGTTCTCCAGGTGGAAGTTGAGGTCCCCTACGAGGATGTAGTCAGCGGAGGGGAGGGCGTGTGGGCTGATGAAGTCTGCGATGTCTTCGCTGAATTGTGTGTGGGGTCCTGGGGGCCTGTAGAGGAGGGTGCCTCTGAGTGTGGTCTTGGGGTCGGTGTGTATCTGGAAGTGAAGATGTTCAGCGGCTGTGAGGGTGTCGTCGGAGTTGGTCGTGATGCGGATGGTGTTCTTGTGGACGATGGCGATGCCTCCTCCTGTCTGGTTGACGCGGTCCCTCCGGGTGATCTTGTATCCATACTCCTGTAAACAATACTGCCGCGTGGCAGCACGTGGTGTCACACTTCTACCACCCTGAGTACTGAACAGATCTCTACCTAAAACAAGTTTGCTAGCCCACACAAAATTCGGAAAATGTTACCCAGCCACATGCCAAGAGCCGCCTCATTTGTAGAGTGAATAACCTTAGCTCCACTAGAGGCAAAATCAATGATTTCCTCATTTCCCTGTGCTATTTTCTGTAACAGTACTGCACTTAAACTTAGACATGATGATACTAATATCTTTGGTGTCAAACGGCTTGAGGGGACAGGTAGAAACCACTTCTCTCGTTTTTTTGGGCGAACACACTATCACACTTATCAGTCCACTGGTAATTTTGGGTTTGCTTTAAAAGTGTGTGTAATACTACAGTTTTGGCAGCAAACATTTTTACAAACTTAGCTTAATATTCAACAAGTCCCAGGAAAGGCCCAGGTTGTTCTTTATCTCCTGGAGCAGGTGCCCTCTCTTCCCCTTCGAACAGTTTCCTCTTTGGTTAGGGAGCATTAACTGAAACATGATGACCCAAGTTGTCCACACCACACAGCATAGGTTTGCACTTGCCTACTCTGAGTCAACCCTCTGTTCTCGCTGAAATTCAAGCCTATACTCAGCTTTTGGTTGTGATCAGATACATCTCTCCCATATAGGAGGATGTCATCCTAGAAGCACACCGTGCCATCAGTTTTATCGAACAATTTTTTCATCATTCTTTAAAACACAAAGGAAGTGGACGTCAAACCAAATGGTATCCATAACTGTTCTTCACAGCAATGCTGTGTTGAGAACCCCTCAATTTTCTAAGCTCATTCGTGAGCACCTCAAGGTAATCTACCAATCTACTTTCATCCAGTTCACATAATACAGGACAATCTTTAAGACACTTGTCAGTTTAGCTCCCTCCCCCCCTACCATTTAGTCAACAAACTTTTACTGGAAATTAGTTGATCAGGGTACTCAGGATCCAAATCATGTTTAATTTGCCCAGATTTTTTAAACCCAACAAATTGGACCCATCCTTGGCAACATGCACTGTTATCTTGGCAACACTTACTCACAACCTCTACTCTTTTCCCTCCATACGCATACATTTTAATATTGATACTTTGAAGTTGTACCGTATTCAGCCTTGCAAGTTCTTCCTCACTGATCAGTGTTAAAGCCGACCTAGAGTCAGCCATTATCTTGACATTTTGACCCATCATGACTACATAACAATAAGGATGATTTTGTTTTCTTAGAATACTTACCGATGACGCTTCTGCTACATCACAATCACACAGACACACTACCAGAACAAAGTTTTCCTTGTCAGCACACAGTCCCTCATCCAGCTGCTGCAGTGTTTTTTCAGTTGATCTCTAATGATCTCATCCTTAATCACAATAAACACATGCAGCAGCCAGCGTTCGCCAAGGTCCCGTAAAATCAGCAGATTTTCCTGCGAACTGTGCCCTCTGCAGGAATTTGTGACCTTGCACTAACACATTCTTTTTAGGGTTAAATCTCTTATCCAGAGTTTTTAAAAGTGAAGCATGCTCGTCCACACTTTCCCTGACAATATCAGCATGCACAACAACGCTCCACAAAGTAATGTTTTTCAAAATAGACTTTCCTTCCGAGGCTAAATTACAACTTAGCAGTGTCTAACTCTGGCTTCTCCAATGAGTAGCTCGTGGGCTACTGGTAGCTCGCCAGCTCCCTGTAAGAAGCTCTCCTGTATGGAGTCCATCCTACTAAATTAGGAGTTTTGCTTGGTTGAATTAATATTTCCTTAGATTGAAAAGCCTGTATTCTGAAAGCATATGCTTATAAAGTGATGTTATGAGAAAAATGGATTTCTAAAATATATTTAAAGCTGATATTTGAGTGACAAATCATGCAGTGTTTGAGGAGACTTATTACAAATATTGTTCTCTTGGTGCTGGGGGAATTGCTGCTGTGGCTGTCGGCATTCCAAATTGATGAAGCCTTTTATTTTTTTTATATACAGTACTGCCAGTCTGCCTGCTGCACTGAGATGGGCACTCCTGATAATCTTGTGCTGTGTGGCCGCTGATATACGATTGTGTCTTGTCTGCTCACTATTTCAACACTAATAATAGTAGCTCCTGTTGATTTTCATTGAATATACGTAGCTCTTATTGTAGAAAAGGTTGGCGACCCCCGGTCTAACTAAGACTTCTAGCCTCAGATCCCTTGCCTTAGAATATTCCCCAGGCCTCAGACTTGAGCTAAAAATGTTTCCGAGCAGTCCCTGCTAGTTAGCATTGATGGGCTTGGACTTGGAGTGGTCCCCATCTGAAGTGGGGTATACAGTGCATATATAAGCACCACCCCTGCGAGCTGACCTCCGTGCCTCCTTTTCTGTGACAACAGTGCTGATCCGGATTGTGCTTCCCTCAGTAAATTTTGGACTGGATTGTTTTTGTTTTGTTTTTACATTTTTTAACACTCTTGTCAACACTTTACCCAGTGAGCCTTTTTTCTCCACTTTCTAATCCTAGGTCTTCAAAGAAACCTGTAGGATTTAAGCCTTGTAGTGCCTGTCACAGGCAGATGTCTGTGACAGACCCCACTTGGTTTGCTTTTAGTGCAGAGAATCGGATCAGGACTCCAGGGCTTTTACAGAGTGCAAGGCTATGCATCCAAAGGCGATCAGAGTGTGACCCATGAAGCTCTGGGACTGCTCTCTGAGTTGTTGCAGCTGGTCATTGTCCTCTCCAAGACTTCACTGGGTAAGTCCTACAAACAAGTCCAAGAAGTCAAAACGTTGTTAGACTTCTCCACTCCAGACCAAGTCAAAGTCCCACTCCCATGTCGTTCCTGTGAAGCATGAGCCTGGGTCCACTCTGCGCAACCCGGAGCGGCCTCCGACGAACTTAAATAGCTTTGTGAGGCCATGCTCCATAATTTTGGGCAGCTGGACTCCTCTGGAGCTCCTTTGTGCCCCATGGCTCTGAGGGCCTTCAACTTTTTTCGCCAGTGAAGTCACCCTCTGCATCAGTCGGGTCGATCATGTCATAATTCTGAGCTCGGATACGGAGCCGAGCCAGTGATGACTGAACCAAAACAGGCTGAAAATTTCTCAGAAAGGCCCTGTAAGGATTATGATTGGAGGGGATCTGAGGATCACTATAGTTATTCTATTTCCGCCGCCTTCTCCCAGCACACCACCCATCCAAGCTTGGTGGTCCAGGCCTTTACTTCCTAAGTTAACCCTGCTGCATTCCCGACTACACCGGTAAGGGAATCTAAGAGGATATATACCTTTGGCAAAAGTATTTTTTCTTCCACTACTCTTCCACTGCGGTCAGTGAACACCACATGCTTATTGGATTGATAGTCCCAAACTCTGAGATTCATTTGAGCAAGTCCTCCCTATGGTTTCAGAGTCGACCAGGGCCATACTCTCCCAAGCAATTGCTGATTGCAGAAACGCAGCAAACTTCACCATATGCTGTGGACTGGATATGACTGACTCACTTGGCAGAGTGATTGCGTTGTCAGAGGCATTCAGATGCCACATTGAGCGGTGTTATGCACTACCCTTCACGGATTCCTCACCTGACATTCCTCTGTCCTCACATCAGCTGAGGGAGGGCCACTTTTCATTTTTGCAACATGAAATACATCCTATTTTGGCCAAGGGAGGCGATCATGAGGATACCAGCATCAGAAGTTGGACATGGTTGCTATTTCTACAACCTTCCGATGCCAAAAAACGGTAGATGACTTGCCCATATTCCAGGTCTGAGCCCCTTCAGCTACTTCCTTAAAAGGCAATGGTTCAAAATGTAGATTTTGGCTCAAGTTTTGCCTGCCCTGGATTCCAGAGACTGGATGATAACATTGGACTTCTAGGACGCATATTCCTGCCCTGCCAGCCCAAAGTCATTACCTTCAGTTCACCGTGGGTCACGAGCATTTTGCTTGATTAGGTCATCGCAAACCCCTCTTCCTTCCCCACCCTGGTGCATCACTCCTGGGTTGAGGCAGCCATCCGGGAGAGATGGAGATCAGAAGAGACTGGTCTCCGGCAGAGTTTCAACCCCACATCAGCCTATTGCAGTTGAGAGTGATAGGCTTTGTATTGAAAGGCTTCCTTCCATCCATAGAGGGAAGCTGGATCAGGTGTTCATGGCCAACAGCACTGCCATGTGGTATTGCAAGAAACAGGGTGGGGTGGGGTGGGGTTGTGGGTCCTGCATTGGGCAGCTCTGCACATCTTGACATGACTGGAACATCTGGAGATTTCCCTGGTCGGATCTCTGAACGCCAGGGTGGACTGACTCAGTCATCGATGCCTCGCTATTCTAATTAGCATCTTCACCCAGAGGGGGTGCATGGTCTCCTTTACAACTAGGGAGAACCTTGGTTAGATGTGTTTGTCACTGCAGAGAACATAGTGTCAGAATTTCTGCATATTGGAGTTTCCAAGGCGGTTCTGCTGGAGACACGTTTTGTCTCGAGTTGGACTCTGATCTCCTGTATGCCTTCTGCTGATACTACTCCTGCCTCAAGTTATCAAGAAGATTGGAGCCGACTGCATCCAAGTCACCGTAGTGGCCCGGGATTGGGCATGGAGAGAATGGTATCCCAAACTCCTGAGCATGAGCCTCCGTTTTCCAATCAGGCTGTCTCTTCGGGAGGGTTTCCTGTCACAGCAAAGCATGTCCCTGCACCCAACCTGTGTGTTCTCCACTTGCATGTGTGGACATTAAGTGGTGACAACTGATATTTTCAATCAGCCACCCAAAGTATGTGAAGCCAGGCGTCACTCAACAAACCCAAAGACTGTTTACCCCTGCCAAAGCGGCAAATGTGTGGCTTGGTATTAGGCCAAATTGATTGATTTTCTGTCTGCACCCTTATCTGAAGTTTTTTGTTTGGACTGTCCCTCGGCCAGCAGAGCTTGCTTTGGGCACAGAGTACCCTTCAGCCATCTATGCGTTCTTATCATTGCTGGGTCAACCTTCCCTGTTCAAGTCACCCAATGTGGCACCTTTCATGAAAGATTTACAGCCCATATCTCCCAACCTGCAGCTCTCGTCATGTTCCAATGGGATCTTAGTCTTAACCTTTTGTGTTCACCTGTCGATCTCATGCCCAGTTGCACACTGGATTGCTTACTATCAAAACAGATTTTCTAGTGGCTATTATCTCCACCAGAATTGTTAGTAAACCGCAAGTGCTCTTAGTCCACCCTTTGTATACCACTATACCACTTTCTTTCCAAACAAACTGGTCCTTAAGACCTGAGCCTCATTGGTCCCTAAGATTGTGACACCCTTTCACCTCGGCCAGAATATCACACTGCCGACCTTCTGTGCTCCACCTCACCTCTCCAAGAAATAGCAGAGACTCTACTGCCTGGACCCACAAAGAGCATTCTGTTTTGAGCACATAATAAATACATCTGAAATGATGACTAATGTATTTGTTGGGTTTGCTGGAGCAAAGAAAGGGAAAGCAGTACATAAGAGAACTATCTCCAGATGGGTTGTGCAAAATCTGCTCCACACAAGAAGTAATCCCTTGAGTGCTTGTGTGCTAACTCCACTAGAGCCAAAGCAGAAGCCACTGCGCCAGCTCATGGAGACCCAGTCCTGGACATCTGTCAGGCAGCCATGTGGGCATTGCACGTGTTTGTCAAACAATACTCTCTCGACAGTCCGGTACATCATGATACGCAGTTTGGCCGTTTAGTCCTCCAGGACTCTCTAGTCTTACCAGTTTGCTGACTCTCCTCTGGAGAAGTATTGCTTGGGTACCTATCCTAAGGTAAGGAACCTTCAGTTAGTCTATCAGATGAACAGGTTATTAACCTTCTGTAACAGCTTGTCTGGTTGAGACTGTCTAGCCGCAGATTCCTTACTGGCCCTCCATTCTTCCCTTTCTGCAAACTGATTTCTATTTTAAGAGGTCCTTGAGGACGTCACTTTGGCACACTGGTCACAATACCTCAATATAGCTCTGTGCTTCTGGTGTGAAAAGTAGTCACAAAACTAAGGTCAGTACACTGGGGGGGCACCTGTATAGGCACAGTGTGCACTCCACTTCTTGCGTGGATGACACCTATGACACCAACACAGAGCTGATCGACACCGCCTAGCTGTTCGCAGTAGGACTGCTTAGAAAAATGTTCGGAACGAATCTGACACCTAGGGGTTATTCTAAGTTAAGGAATCTGCAGCTAGGTAGAGTCTCTACCAGTTAAGGCGTTACCGAAGGTAAGTAACTTGTTATTTTCTTCTTGGATGTAAAAATGTCCCCGTCAGTGGCTTCTAAATAACCTTCAGAAGCTTCATGCCACTGTTCTCAGCTCAAAGGTGGAATACCGAGGGTGTCCATAAATGGAGGAGGTGCACCATTCCTATTCATATGAACACGAGGTGAGTTGCTATCCCAAAGGAAAATACAGGTAAAAGCAAATGCCAAAATGCTCACCTCATCCATGTAGACCAAGGCAGCAATGTGAGCCGAATATAAATGGTGCAATGTGTCCTTGTCACCAGTTGGTATGGCAAACCTGCACCATACCATACCACATGATTGAAAACACGAACAAATGTGGACTCAAGATAGTTTCCATCCAACAATCTTTCTATCGCAGATAGGCCTTTCGATGTGTTTGCCATCCCCAAGGTGGTATCCGAATAGACGCGGCCTAGTGTTTCTGCACACGGGAAGTCTATAGAAATTAGGCCTTGCATTGCAGCTGCTTTCACTGCGGCCCGCACCAACATCAGGGATGCTCCCCGATTCTAGATTCAATGCGGTTTATAGGTATGATCTCAGCCCACGAGACGCCACATGCCGAAAACCTCCCTGTATAGACTGACCCACCATTGGGGGCCAACCCACCAGCAGGTTTTAAAACACAGCCCTCAGCCGGTCTTCAGTAGGCCAGAACAGCACGGGAAGAAACATGGATGGGTACCCTGGTTGTAAATCAGCACCACGAAAACAAGACCAAGTAAGAGTTTATCGGTTTTAATCTGCATAACCAGCACTTACCTTTCTTATTTGTTTTCAAATGTTGCTTTATTGGGTTGTATTGACACGCCGGTTGTATGACTCCCTCCAGTCATGCTGTTTAGGTGGTGTTAATATTTCTGGCGAACGTCCATTGTTTTCCTTTGATTTAACCCCAGACCTAGTATTCTCCTAAAGCCGGTTCTCAACAACAGTTGCATTTGGAAGTAGGACTACAAACTCTCCGTCCTAGGGTTGTAGTCCTGGCTTTGCTACATTGATAAAGTTGCTGGAAAGGGTGGCTGGGAGGAAACTTTGACCTTTTTATTGAGGAGGCAATCGGGCTAAGATGAAGCAGTACATTGGAAGAGGGGCTCCTTTCCTACACTGCATGGCGCAATGGCATTCATAGCGCTTTTACGCTGTTTACACAGATGCTAGTACATTTTCTCATTCATGTTTACAGTAAAATGTATTCAGATCATGGCAAAACTGCTACTGTCAACACTGTTTTACATTTTTTTGCAGTCGATAAAAATGGCGATGTATGTATTTCTATTCTCCATGAGCCTGGTGAAGATAAATATGGCTATGAAAAACCTGAGGAGCGTTGGCTTCCCATACATACAGTTGAAACCATAATGATTAGTGTAATTTCAATGCTAGCAGATCCCAATGGTGACTCGCCGGCAAATGTTGATGCAGCGGTAAGTGTAGTCTTAAATTTTTAATATTCTATGTGCATCCGTTTTCTTATACTTGACGATTGTCACCAATCCTGGTTCCCTTCATATATTTAATAAAAACCACAATGACGTTTTTTTTATGCCCCTGTCGACAGCTCTCGCTGGAGGTATTTGAGTATGATTTTTGTTGCTTTTAAGAAGGATGAAAAACGTTTGGTGTTGTTTTTTTTTTGCACTTTTTTGCTAATTATGAGCTGTATTGGAATGCTAAAGAAATATTGCTTCTTTACAGAAAGAATGGCGGGAAGATCGACATGGAGAATTTAAAAGAAAAGTTGCACGTTGTGTAAGAAAAAGCCAAGAATCTGCTTTTGAGTGACCATAATTGAGCAATTAGTAGCTTCACTTTTTTCAGGGTAAGAATTAACGTTAAATATGATTCAACATAAAACAAAATTTTATTCCAGTTGAAATTATTGTGGGACAACAAGAAAGGAAACGAAGGCCTAATTTCATATGTCCTCCTTTACCCTTTCATATCTGATGTGACCTCTGTAAAGAGTTTTAAAATCCACTGTTCTACACGCAGCATTTTCACAATTCATAATGTGACCTTTTGATGTATTTATTTTCTGGTGCAGTTCGAGTGATTTGAATTGATTTAAGCTTTTGGGTAATGTTCTTTCTATTTAGTTTGGACGTACCTGCTAGAACAACTAATCCCCAAGCCAAGGCGTAGATAAGGCTCTGTACAGCAACCTGCATCGTTTGTTCAAGTAGCCTAATATATTACCAAAGTACTTCTTAGACTTGGGAAGAAGATCATCAAGCTGCTATCTGGCCACGAAGCGGCTGGAGACAGTAGATGAATACAAATACCTGGGAGTCGTCATAGATAAATGCTGATCATTTAATCCCCAGAAAAAGGCTCTGAAGAGAAAAGGCAGTGCACTGGACTTAACTTTTAAAACTCTAAAGAAAAGGGGGAGGCCTGGCCAAGCAAGATTGCTGACAGGTCTCCTTCCTAAGCAGCTCATCAGAGGTCCGGAAAACATCCTGTAAAATCCTACAATGTGCCACTATGTGGGTGAACCAACAGACTGTAATTTTGGACCGACGCAGTCACCCCTGGAGGGGTGAGAGACTTCAGCGTCTGGCAGGTCCGTGTCAACTGTAACTCACAGGCCCGCTGGGCCGTTGGCGCTCCAGAGGAGAGTCTAGTGTGTGGTGCTGCCAGCTGCCGTCCAATGGGGAGCTTTTCTGGTCCAGTGGATGATTTAGTGGTCCAGCCATGTTTGGTCTCCAGATAACCCCCCTCCCCCAAATAATCCTTTGCGAGGAGAGCTGCCATAGATGAGTGGGCTGCAACATGGGGAATCCAGTGGAGCGGAGTTGCCCCGCTTGGAGTTTGTTTCAGGGGATGTTCTGACTGCCTCGTTTTGGGTGGCTTTGAGGCTGTCTCATTCCTGGCGCAGGCTGTGGGGGCCCGTTGTTGTTGCTGGTGTGGGTCAGGAGACTCATCCCAGAGGAATGAGTGTGCTGGTGCCGGGGGTCTGCCTAGTGCCGCAGCACAGAGCCTCCCTCCTCCTCCTCCTCAGCCTAGGGAAAGTGCTGAGGATCAGACGGCACAGCTTGTGGGGGGCCAGCGCCTAGAACTGGTGGGCCTCCTGTGTCTGCTGCTCCTACTGGGGACAAGCGCAGAACTCTATGGAGTGCTCAGCTTCACACTAGAAAGTGACTGGGTCCTTGTCACTGGCTCCTGCCCTTTGCTGTTGATTTGGGGGATGGGGAGGGGAGGTCTTCCTTGGCTGGCAGTAGTCCTGCTAACATTAAGACAGAGCGCTTGGTGGTGCACAGGACTCTGCTGGAGCACTTGCCTTGCTTGGTCCGGGGTGGTGGGTAATCCTTGAGGCCGCACATGAGGGGGAGAGTAAGCAGTTCGGCCCCCACAGGGGAACACCATGGAGCAGTAGACCATCCAATTGCCTGCCTCGCAGCGGCAGACCCAACAGGGTGATGCCTATGGTGACCCAACATCGGATCCGCCATCTGAAGAGCCCTCTCTGGCAGACATCCTGATAGCCATTCAAGAGAAGAGGGGGTGGCGTCCCTGCGTGGCATTGGAGGGCAAAACTGAGACTGTGGCACTAGAGGTGAACCTCCTCCGTGCAGATCTACAGAAAACATGGGACAAGGTCCGGGTTCCTGTGAGGGGTCCATTGCTGAATTTCAGACTGAGGTGGCTTCACTCAAAAGGCAGCTGGCTGTAGTCACATCCAAAACTGGGACCCTGGAGGTCTGAGCGGGAGATGCAGAGGGGTGATATTGATGCAATAAAGTCCGCCTCCTGGGGTTCCCTGAGCGGGCTGATTTCAATAGGATGGAGAGCTCTTTTGAGCTCTGGATCCAGGACATGCTCAGACCTACTGGGTTGTCATTTTTTGTCTCATCGAAAGAACACGAGGTGTTGGTGGGCCCTCCAAGGCCATTGTGCCGTGCTTGGTGGTGCACAGGACTCTGCTGGAGCACCTGCCATGCTTGGTCTGGGAGCCAGTTGGAGTGGAGGGTGCTTAGCCCAGGAGTGTCTACTCTGGCCAAGTGGAGGAGGTGTGCGGGTGGTGGGTACCCTTGAGGCCTCCACATGGGGGGAGAGCAAGCAGTCAGTTCCCCACTGGGGGACACCATGGAGCAGTAGACCACCCAGGCACCTGCCTCTTAGCGGCAGACCCAACAGGGTGATCCCTATGGTGACCCAACATCGGATCCGCCATCTGAAAAGCCCTCTTGGGCAGACATCCTGACGGGCATTCAAGTGAAGAGGGGGTGGCGTCACTGCGTGGCATTGGAGGGCAAAACTGAGACACTGGCACTACAGGTGAACCTTCTTCGCGCAGATCGACAGAAAATATGGGACAAGGTCCGGGTTGCTGAGGGGTCCATTGCTGAATTTCAGACTAAAGTGGCTTCACTTAAAAGGCAGTTGGCTGTAGTCACATCCAAAACTGGGACCCTGGAGGTCTGAGCGGGAGATGTGGAGAGGTGATCATGATGCAAAAAAACGTCCGCCTCCTAGAGTTCCCTGAGCAGGCTGATTTCAATAGGATGGAGAGCTCTTTTGAGCTCTGGATCAGTACATACACAGACCTACTGGGTTGTCACTTTTTTTTGTCATCGAAAGAGAACACCAGGTGTTGGTGGGCCCTCCAAGGCCATTGTGCCACCAAGGGTCATCGTAGCTCATGTCCTGAACTATGAAGACAGACTATATCCTCTGTGCACCTTGTGATACTGGAGGGTATCCTACCAGGGGAGTGGATGGAGCTATGCAAGAGTGTACCCTGGACTTTACGTTGGTTTGTTTCATCACATGCTATTGATACAGCTTTGAACCTTTGCCAGGGGCACCAAGAAGGCCTTCATAAAAGTGGTGGTAAGCCATAGTTGTTGGGGGGGTGGGTTTAGGCTGTGGGCCCTGACAGCATCAAAAGAAATGAACGAGCAGTATGGTTTGTTATATTGTTTTGCCTGGGTTTTCTTCATTTGTCCTCTGTTACGAAGGTAGAGTTTGTTTTTCCAGTGCAGATACTGGTCTGGAATGTTGTTTCCTTCGGAGGGGATCCTTTGTTGGCTAGCTCCATGATGGCTGACTGTCAGGGGATTGAGGGACTACTTTAAGTGGTACAGGGTACACTTGTATCTCAGGCATAACAAGGTCCAGATTGCTTTCCTCCAGGAAACCTATTTTATGGGCAGTGAGCCCCAGAAATTAGGGAAATGGTGGAGAGGGCGGCTCTTCTTTGTGACTTTCTCCTCATGTGCCAGGGGCTGTCTGGATTGCGCCTGGGTGCCATTTCATCATACATAGAGCAGAAGGGATTTTGAAGGGCATCATCTGCTGCTCCAGGGCACACCAGATGGTAATGAGTTTGAACACATAGACGCACCTAATGTGGATGATGGGAAGTTTTGAAGAAATGCAGGAATTATTTGAGGGTGGTATGGAATCCCCCAGTAAACTGGGCAGGGACTTGAATTGTCCTCTCTGGTCATAGGGACCGGCACCTGCCGAAGCAGGGTGAGAAACCAGTAATGACAGGATCACACTCTATGGCTCTGCAGAATCTGGGGGGCCCACCCCTAAGAACCCAGCCTCTTATTGGCCACTACCCCTGCTTAATTCAGGTGTTAAGATCCTCTGTAAACTACTGGCTAGAAGGTAGGGAGGGTTATACAGGAACTGATACATGACGATCAGTGTGGGTTCATGCTGGCCTGCAGTGCGGCCTTCAACATCTTTAGGCTGATTTGTGTCCTGTAGGAGACTATGGAAGATGATAGGAAACTGGTGCTTGTATTGATAGACTTATCTAAAGCCTTCAATACTGATAGTTGGGCTACGGGGGATGGAATTCAGGCCTGTTTTTAGGGACTGGATGCAATTACTCCACACTGACCCTATGGTATGCATCCGAGTGGGAGGTGCAATTTTGAAGACTTGGACTGTAGAGAGGGTTACCTGTCAGGACTCTTCTTTCACCGCTTCTCTTTGCACTAGCCGTTGGATGTTGGACCTTTGGCACTATTATTGCATAAGGAGGTGGAACCCTGGAGTATTCTCTGTGGGCAGGTCCAACCATATCATCTCACTAACTGCAGACACTGCGCTTCTCTATATCCACTCACCTAACAAGGCGGTGCCTTTCCTGAAGAGGCTTCTGGCTGAGTTCTTTGTGGTATCCAGTTTGAAAGCTAATGTTCAGAAAACACTTATTTCCTATGAGGAGACTGGTGGGGACACCCGGTGAGCAGCTCCCAGACCTTAGGGATCTGCTGGGAAACGGAGAGCTTACTCTACTCGGGCATCATGGTTACACACACTGAGTACACCCACCACCATTTAAACATAGACAGGGTTCTAGGAGGGGTTCGGGGGGGTCAATTGGTTTCTAGAACAAATAGCTTAGGTACTCTCCCGGCCCTGACTACCGTTGTGATTTTCCACACTTTGACTGTCGCAACAACTTGGCAATCCAACTGGTTATTACATATTCAGCTAACCTAATGCTGTAAAGGACAGCGTAGCACTGCAGGCTGCTTAGATTGTATTTCAAGATGTTATCCTGTAGTTTACTTCACGGCAGGCACCTTAGTGCCCAACAAGTATCAAGGACCATTTAACATGAATTTTAAGTCTTGATATGCACTACCCTACACGTTGGCATATTTTTTACTCTTCGAATACTCAGCGAACCTGTTGCAATAAAGGAATGCTTAGATTGCAATCTAAGGTTTGATCTGTATGTTACTCAACGGCTGGCCCACTGTGACTTAAGTATTGGGGACCACTTAGCATGCACTTTATGGTTTGATATTACATTTACTGATGATATTCTTGCAATAGTTATACTGCATTCTTACCATTGAATTTGCTTCAAAATACATTGGTCAAGTTAAATCTGCAATGGCCTGACACTAGAATCTGAAATGCACCTCACAAACCGGTCTGCATCCTTACGCAATTTTCTTCTTCCAGCTGTAGCTTTTAATTTTTAAATTGATGAACGTTGCTATTGTAATTTTACTTGTTTTACATTTTTTTTTATTGTTGCAAAGGTTTTTATTAACCGAGCAATATCCATAAACTTGACATATTCTCCTAAAAGTGGCTAATGAATTTTACTCCATCTTGCAGTCTGAACTTGAATACATTGTAGAAATGTAATTTGCATTGACTTCACATTTGGCAGTGCTTGGCATCTTCATAGTGTGTGTCAGCTTTTATCCCATTTGTCATCTCTTGGGACACTTCTGTGTACCATTTCTCATTTGCCTGCCTGTTGGGCAATTCACATTGTAAATGCTTCTGCAGATATTGGTAACATCATGTGAAGTATTATCTAGGCTTTTCTTCGTGTATGTGTGGAGTATGGTTGCATCCTCTGTAATGGTGCACGTACTCAAAGTATGTTTTTTGTCAAATCTTATGTCTCCCACCCCTTGATCCTCCAATCTTAAAACACATTCTCGTAAGAAGTCAGAGGATTCTTTAAGACTACAGACTAGAAGTCCCTTCAAGGTTTCACTCTCAATGTAAAATAAAATACATTAAATGCATTAGAGTTGTCAGACAAAGTTTTAGATATGTTACTTTCGTGAAATATTTAGAAAAGTACCAAGCTTTTAACTGTGTATGGTCGGGGTGGAAGAAGCTAGCTATCATGCTTATCCCCTCATGACATTTTGTGTGGAAGGGAAGTTGCCCAAGACTCGACAAAATGGGTCTCTCAGCCTCTTCTCTACAGGAAATCAGGCACAGGTTTAAATCAAAGTGTTAGCTCTTGTAAGTCACCCAGTTGTAGTGTATCATATTAGGAGACATAAGTCTACCCCGCCTACAGATACCGAAGAAGATAGTCCAATTTCAGGGACTGTTCCCACACACCAGACCTCAAAGTCTGAAAGCACTTCAAACAAGATATAAAATAGGCTGTTCATAAATAATTATTGAAATTATCATTTTCACAAATAGTCAAAGTAGTTGCCTGCCACATTTCGTCAGCTTTTTTAAGTATCCTCTTTAACCAACGTAACTGATTTTCATAACCAGAGTATAAAAATCCCTTGTGATTCCATCTTTAAAGTTTATAAACTCATATTATCAGTTTAATACTTGCGCCAATTAACCGTAAAGCTTGTCTCTGAAAATAAGCCCTCTCCTTCTGTAGTAATGTCCCACTGAGGAAAACACAGATGGATGTAATGCTTCCAACAGTGTAAGCCCCTGGCTATCATTCGACGCACATTCCAGTCCATCGTTGTTGTCCACAGCGCCACTTCAGACTGACACTATGCAAATCAGCCTTGGTTCTGCTTTACTAAGAATAGGCTAACCCAAAATTCCATACCAGGTCAGATACACTCTGAATGGGAACACAAGTAACATCAGATCGGTGTTTGCCTAGTTAGGGCTCATCAGTGAGATATTGCTAAATTCCTGTTGACATTAACTCAGGCTATCCACTCAGCACTCTTTTGATTTTTTCTGAAATAAGCAACATATTGGAAAAAAGTGTCCCCTCTACCCCATTTAAAACTGAGGAGATATCTTAATAGTTCTTGTCTGTTGGTGCAATATAAAGGTCTGTAATAGAAGCAGCAAATATATCCAACAGCATGTTTAGCAATTCCCAGCTCAGTCAAAGGTTTTCTCTGTATTCAAAGCATTACTGCTCCATCTACAGATTTCTTCACTCTACAATAACCACATGCAACATCAGATTGCCCTAACTGTCACAATTTCCCTATGATCCTGGTGGATCATTAGGAGAGCCACACCCTCCACTAAATTTGGCTTGACTTTAGCCAGAATGTTGGTTTCACAATTGTGAAATGGCATCCATCCTGCCCTGAATTATTTCCAATAATTAATTCACCAAGTAGGGAATCAAAGTCTAAATATTCTAGATACAATTCTGCACTCTGTTCTTCTAAACTAGATGCTTTCCCTATTACATGCTGTTAATCGCTGGTCACTAAGGCCAGAATTCCACGCTCTCATTTAGTTTTACAAAAAGATTGTCCATACTTGCATTATGTTTTTCAGAGTTCCTGGCTTACATGTATTCCTACTACTTGCGTAATTGATTGTTCAGCCCATTGCTTGATTAAGCCTTCAGCTGAATCTGTGATCAGTTAGATAATGAGACACATCCATCTCACTGCTTCAGTATAATCTCTGTTGGAATTTCCTTTCTGGTTGGGCGGCATATTGAGACCCCAAGCCAATTGTAGCTTTTACTTCTTGGTGGTGCTGGTGTTACATTTAGGCCTCTTTACTGATGAATCCCTGCTTGTGTATTGGCTGTTTCTGACGAATCCTCTATATGCTGATTCCTCTGCTCTTGAAAACCTCCAGGAGCCATTCTGGATCCAGAAACTAACCGCTTCCCGCGGCGCCAGGTGTTATTGTGGTTCCAACTCTACTCTGGGACCTGCCCCAGACACATCATGAAAATGCTATGGCACTCGAGAATGACTAATATTTGTACTTGGACAACAGCGAGAAATTACTGGTAGTAGCATAGAGCAGTGAAGAGGTGGTCACAGGCTTGTAGAGACCAAGGCGAACCTGCATACCACCCTGAAGAGTGGGCCCAATGTAGTGGTTTTATGGCTAGAGATGAAGGATCTGAGTTGGATTTATCCTTAGCAGTTATGGGGCCTGAGGAGATTTCCCTGTTTGATGTTAATTGGAGGGGGAAAAGGAGTGTTTCTGTTCAATTGCCTAGACAGTCTGTAGCCACGAGCAAAGGACTCTGTGTAGGTTTTCATGCAGAACTGAGACTCCTTGATGGACTTATTTTTGTTTTCTTTAGGATATTACTGGTTATTGTGCTGTGGTGTGTTATTTGTTGGTGTGGGGCAAAAGGGGCCTAGTTTATGTGAGCGGTGTATAGGGCTGCAACACTTAGGATGCCAGTGCCTTGAGCTGATCAACAAATGTGTAGTGTTGAAGGTACATTTGCTATGCATTAATGGGCCCAACTCCCATGACAAAAGGTCAGAGGTCTAGCTAAAAAAGCAGGCAACATAGTGCTGCAGCCAACATCTTAGAAAAGGTGAGGCTGGTAAGTTCAAACCAAGACTGTATAGCTCTCAGTATCATGCCTCAGGATGTACTAAAAGTAGATTTCTTGTTTCCTCTGTGTTTCCGGTGCTATACTTCACTGTGGATAAATATGAGAGTTATGTGGCGATAAATTGGCATTTAGGGTGGACCTGCTGACAATTCCTGCCATTTATTCTGCCAACTAATCAAAATCAGATTCTGTACACCGGTATGAGGAAGCTTGCTGATTTTGCTCAGGTTAAGACCAAATAACAGATGGGAGCTAAAACAAAGATACTGATAGGACACAACAGATCTGTTCTCTCAGCAGGAGTGGTGTCAGACAAAAATAAGGAGACCTTCGAGGGTGGGCCAAGCACCTAGTGCACTCGCCTGCAGCTTGGGCCCACAATTGTAAGGAGAGGGAATAACAGCTGTTATTGCCTGCAGGAGCACTTAATTTTGCCTAATTTCATGGCAGAATGGTTTAGATATCTGGTAAGGGAAGTTCCCTCAATCTTGGGGAAAACTGTGGATGGGTGTTTATAGGAGCAACATAGCAATACAGTACAGATAATCCTCCCTTAAGGGCTGCATAAGATACTGAATAATCCCCACCACTGGCAGTCGCTTGGGGCTGCATCCTAGTCCTTTGCCCACCATGCCACCTCGGTTTGAACCCAGCCATGTGCATATCAGTCTTGACCCCCCTCCTCCTCCTCCTCATGGAAACAGTTCACCATAACTCCCAAGCCAGGTCCTCCCTGAATCCGAATACAAGCCATTCTGATGGATACAACTACCTGTGGATTCCTCACCTCATGAATACTCCCATGGCGCCAGCATTCGACGGAAATCTTCTTACTAGTCTCTGCACGTCGACGAGGACGTCACTCTAGCCCACGCGACGCCGTCTGACGTCATACAGGCAATAAGAGGTCCTCGACGACGTGCGGACGTCAGTTCCCTTTTTTCCGTGCATTCGAAACGGTTATCTTCGAGGGAGCAACTGTTACTCTTGCGGTTACAGTGTATATCTTGCTGCGTAGTCTTTCGCTGTGGTAATAATGTCGCAGAGAGAGTCTGGATTTAAGCCTTGTCGTGAGTGTGGAGGCAAGATGTCGGTGACTGATCCTCATTCCGATTGCCTTTGGTGTTTGAGCTCCGACCACGACGTCTCGACTTGTGATTCATGTCAGCACATGAATCCAAAGGCCCTCAAGGAACGTGAGGCGAAGCTGTTTATGGCCAAGTCAAAGGAGAAACATCACAAGAAGTCTTCTTCCCCAAGACATCGGCGTCATCGAGACTCCCGGCGCCGTAGAGAATCTCGGCGTCATTCAAAGGAGACTCGTTCCAGGTCTTCGGATCGGCGCCGAAGGACATGGGAGGTCAGTCCCACGGTTACGCCGCATCCTTCGACGCCGTTGCCCTCTCCGGCGTCTCCAACTTCACCTGGACAGGCGTCGGTGATTGAGGTATTGGAGCCTCAAGTGTTTTCTCCGGCGCAGACGCCGAGGCCGGCGTCGGGGTCTCCTCCGAGACAGGCACCCCAGTATCCGGCTTTTCCCACCCCTGGAGCCGATAGTTCCGCATTCTTGAATGCGATGTATGCCATCTTCCAACAGATGGCTCCAGGGGGTGCTCCGGCTGGGCCTTTGGCCTTTTCTTTGGGTGATCCTGCGCCTCTTCGGCCTGCACCCTTTATGCCCTTTCTCCCGTTTGGGAACGTGGGCTCGGCGCCAGTGTCGGCGCCGGTGGCCGCTCCGGTGGCTTCAGAAGGATTGGCCCCGGGGATTTCCATCCCGTCGACGTCGGGATTTCGGCCTGTGACTCCGGTGGGTCCATCTGCTTCAGCTGCTCTTCCGATCTTCGACTTCGGCGGAGGCATTGTCGACTCCGCGTATTGAGCAACGACTTCATTCAAGGAGACGTGCTCTCCGTGTATTAGAAGAGCAGGAGTACCAACGAGCCCTAGAGGAAGGAGAGCTAGAGGACTCGGGTGATGGGCTGCGTGGACTGGAGTCGGCCAGTGGGCTGGACACTTCCCCTGAGTGGGACCTTTCGTCCCCGGGGGAATATACGGAGGAGGCTGCTTCCTTTCATGCAGTGGTACGGAAGGCAGCTAGTTTTTTGGACCTGCCTTTGCCGATGGTGGAGGCAAAACAAAACCTTTTAACAGAGGTGTTACATCCGGCCTCAGCCGCGGCAGAGCCTCTGTTACCATTTAATGACGCTCTGCTGGATCCGGTGTTAGAGGTGTGGAAGAGGCCGGCATCTTCCCCAGCAGTTCACAGAGCCGTGTCCAGGAGGTATCGGACGGCTCCAACTGACCCTGGTTTCCTATCTAGGCACCCTACGCCGGAGAGCTTGGTGGTGCAGGCCTCCTGTTCGTCCAAGTCAGCGCCTGGTTCTTTTCCGACGGTGCCTGGGGACAGAGATTCAAAGAAGCTAGAGGCGCAGTCGAAGAAGATTTTTTCATCCTGCAGTCTGGCGTTAAAAGCCACCAATGCAACCTGTATCCTGGGGAGGTATATTCATGCTCTGATGGATGACATTTCCTCTTCGTTTACAGAGCTTCCCCAGGGTCTTTTGGATCTTGTCTCAAATGCCCAGGCTGCTGCGACCCAAATTATCCAGACGGGACTGGATACCACCGACTCGGTAGCCAGGGCAATGGGCACAACTGTGGTGGCAAGGAGACAGGCCTGGCTCCGTAACTCGGGCTTTTCTGCAGATGTACAGTCCACATTGTTGGATCTCCCGTTTGATGGGGACAAACTGTTTGGAGCTAAGGCTGATTCGGCCTTGGAACGTTTTAAGGAAAGCAGAGCCACGGCTAAGTCGTTAGGGCTCCAAGCTCCTTCTTCCACGGCCTCTTCCAGATTCTTCAGGAGGTTTCGTGGATTTGGGCGTGGCTCTTCCTCCTCTTCCTTTCAGGGGAGATATCAGCAACCTGCTTCTTCCCATCCCTATAGATCTTTCAGGGGGAGAGGTAGGGTCCGCACCAGAGGAGCCTCTCAGCAGCACTCTGCCTCTTCCTCATCCTCTGGCGGGGTGCAGCAGGGGAAGCAGCCTTAGGCTTCCACCATTTCCCACTCACTCCTCTCCTGTAGGGGGAAGATTACAGCATTTTCTCACCAAATGGAAGACTGTTACATCGGACACTTGGGTTCTCAGTGTTGTGGGAAAAGGCTACACCCTTCCCTTTTGGGAGTTCCCGCCCCTCATCCCGCCCCGCCCTTATTGTTCAGAAGAACACCTCCTGTTGTTAGAACAGGAGGTGAAAGTCCTCCTTTCAAAGGGCGCGGTGGAGTTGGTCCCGGAGCAGGAAAGGGGTCGAGGAGTTTACTCAAGGTATTTCCTGATTCCCAAGAAGGATGGTCGTTTGAGACCAATTCTGGACCTGAGGATCTTGAATTGGTTCCTCAAGCAGGAAAAGTTCAAGATGCTGACCCTAGCACAGGTGCTTTTGGCGTTGAACATGGAAGACTGGATGGTGTCTGTCGACTTGCAGGATGCTTACTTTCATATCCCGATACTCAAGTCACACAGGAAGTATCTCCGGTTTGTGGTGGGATCGCAACACTATTAGTTTGCGGTCCTTCCGTTTGGTCTTACTTCAGCACCTCGAGTCTTCACGAAGGTGATGTCGGTGGTTGCGGCAGAACTCAGAAGGAAGGGGATAGCAGTATTCCCTTACTTGGACGACTGGTTGATCAAAGCCAAGTCCCCGGAGCTTGTGTCGCATCATCTGCAGTCAACAACCCAGTTGTTGTTCGACCTGGGTTTTTCGGTGAACGAGCCCAAATCTCACCTAGAGCCCTCTCAGCGCCTCCTGTTTATAGGGGCAGTACTGGATACAACATTGGGTCGGGCCTTTCCTCCGCCTCAGCGGATTCAAGATATTCAGGATTTGGTTCCAATGTTTCAAAATGGAGCGGTAGTTCCAGTCCTCAAGGTCCTTCGTCTGCTCGGTCTTTTTGCCTCCTGCATTCTGTTGGTCACGCATGCTCGCTGGCACATGAGGGCTCTTCAGTGGTGCCTCCGAAGGCAGTGGTCTCAACACAGAGGGGATCTAGAGGGTACTGTCAAGATCTCCAGAGATGCTGCTGTGGATTTGAAGTGGTGGATTGCAAGCAACAATCTTTCACAAGGAAAGCCGTTCCAGCAGTCGCCACCAGTGGCCACAGTCATAACGGATGCTTCCACTCTAGGGTGGGGAGCTCATCTGGGGGATCTGGAGATCAAAGGTCTTTGGTCTCCAGAGGAACAGATGTTTCACATCAATCTGTTAGAGTTACGGGCTGTACGTCTGGCTCTCAAGGCCTTCCTCCCTTCCCTTCGTGGTCAGTCGGTACAGGTCCTAACGGACAATACTACCACGATGTGGTACATAAACAAGCAGGGAGGAGTGGGGTCGTACCTTCTCTGCAGAGAAGCTCTTCGACTATGGTCCTGGGCAAAGGACCATCGGATTTGCTTGATAGCAAACCATCTGGCCGGAGTTTTGAACGTGCGTGCGGACAGTCTCAGTCGCCATTTCTCGGCAGACCACGAGTGGCGTCTCCATCCAGATCAAGTCCGTTTAATCTTCCAGAGGTGGGGGTTTCCTCGGGTAGATCTGTTCGCCACTCGAGAGAACGCGCATTGTCCGTTGTTCTGCAGCCTTCAGTATCCGATGCAGGGAGCGTTGGGGGACGCGTTTCAAATAACCTGGTGCGGCCAGTTGCTTTACGCGTTTCCTCCCATACCCTTGATTCCTCGAGTATTGAGGAAGATTCGCCAGGACCGGGCTCTAGTCATCCTAATAGCTCCGGATTGGCCAAGGAGGGTATGGTATTCCGACCTTCTCCAACTCTCAATGTGCCCGCCGCTCCGTCTCCCTTTCAGGGCAGACCTCCTCTCGCAGTCGCAGGGGCAGGTTCTACACCCCAACCTCCAGAGTCTGCACCTACATGCCTGGAGATTGAACGGGGCAACCTGAGTTCCTTCTCTCTCCCGCCTGAGGTAGTGGATGTTCTATTAGCGGCCAGGCGACACTCCACTAAATCTATCTACGCTAATAGGTGGTCTAAATTTGTTGCGTGGTGTGGAGAGAGGCAGATTGATCCTTTGCATGCTCATCTATCGGACGTTTTGTCTTTTGCTCTGTCTCTAGCGCAGAAAGGTTGTGCAGTGGCTACCATTAAGGGTTATTTATCGGCCTTGTCAGCCTTCATATGTCTTCCAGACCAACCATCTTTATTTAAATCCCCTATTGTTATCAGATTCTTGAAAGGTCTTCTAAATCAATATCCTCCAAAGCCATTCGTTATGCCGCAATGGGATTTGTCCTTGGTCCTGACTTTCCTTATGGGGTCCCCTTTTGAACCTATGCATTCTTGCCCCTTGAGGTATTTGGTTTTTAAAACAGTCTTCCTGATAGCTATAACATCAGCGAGGAGAGTGAGTGAGTTGCAGGCCTTATCAGTAAAGCCCCCTTATACAACTTTTTATGGGGATAAGGTGGTGTTGAGGACCAAGGCTGCTTTCCTCCCGAAGGTTGTTTCACCCTTCCATTTGGCTCAGGCAATTACTTTGTCCACGTTCTATCCTCCGCCTCATCCTTCCAAAGAGGAAGAAAGACTGCACCGTCTGGACCCAAAGAGAGCATTGAGCTTCTTTATTGATAGAACAAAGGATTTCAGGCTGGAGGATCAGCTGTTTATTGGATACGTGGGCAAGAGGAGAGGAAAGGCAGTCCACAAGAGAACACTATCCAGGTGGGTTGTTCTTTGCATTAAAATATGTTACTCTTTGGCAAAGAAGGATCCTCCTGAGGGCATTAGAGCTCATTCCACCAGAGCTAAGTCGGCCACTTCGGCCTTGGCCAGAGGTGTTCCTGTGGTCGACATCTGCAAGGCCGCAACTTGGTCGTCCCTTCACACTTTTGCAAAACATTACTGTTTGGATTCTGAGGTTAGAAGGGACGGCCATTTTGCACGGTCAGTGCTGCAGGATTTCTTGGTTTGACCATTTAGGCACCCACCGCCGGGCGTGGTACTGCTTTGGGACTCTATTCATGAGGTGAGGAATCCACAGGTAGTTGTATCCATCAGAAGAACGAGTTACTTACCTTCGGTAACGACTTTTTTGGTGGATACATTAGCTACCTGTGGATTCCTCACGGTCCCACCCGCCTCCCCGTTGCCTTTCTGGACTTACCAAGTAATCCTTGAGTGCGCTCCTCTTGGTCTTTGAGGGTGCAATAGATGTGTATATAATATATTTATATATATGTATATATCTTTGTGTATATACTTGGTGTGTGTATATATTTTAAAAGAGAGAGTTTTATATATATATGTATATAAAAAGATTTTCAGTTATTCATACAATGTTGTGTATTTTTACAATATAATGGATGTTGCCTTGCTCTTTCATTGCATTGCCTGGTTGTTCTCATGCACGTAAAAAATGATTGGTACTGACGTCCGCACGTCGTCGAGGACCTCTTATTGCCTGTATGACGTCAGACGGCGTCGCGTGGGCTAGAGTGACGTCCTCGTCGACGTGCAGAGACTAGTAAGAAGATTTCCGTCGAATGCTGGCGCCATGGGAGTATTCATGAGGTGAGGAATCCACAGGTAGCTAATGTATCCACCAGAAAAGTCGTTACCGAAGGTAAGTAACTCGTTCTTTAGGACTAGTTTCACCCTGATAATGGCTCATTAGCCAGGTATAGTTTGGTTCCAGTGGCAGAGTGAGCAAAGGACCGAGATTGTGCCAAACCCTTCACACTTAGGGCGTTGACTGCAGCAACAGCAAGGTAATGGATGGAATGCTTGAATTAATATCAGCCACTGGCTGTGGCGTAATGGGTATGCCCAGACATGGGTCCCATACTCCCTGTGCCACTGGAATCAAGTTATACCTGAATGATGAGCCATAATAAGGGTGAAACCGGTCCTAGGTTACTTGCATTCCTGTTCATGAAGGGCTTGGCCTGGCAGTTCAGGCTGGAATGCTGCAATGAGAAGCAGAGTCGATACTGGTGTGCATATGGCTAGGTCCCAACTAAGGTTGCATGGCGGGCAATGGATTGGGATGCAGCCCTGAGCAATCGCCTGTGGCTGAGATTAATTAAAGTATTACATCCATCATTTTATTTTTTGATGCCCCAGTGTAATCTGCGACATTCTTCAGGGATCCTTGCTGAGCTCCACACTCATCAACAACTACCTGACCCTCTCGCCAACATTATTTGTACATAGGATTCTGCATCCTTTCATATGCAGACGACATCCAGCTCATCACCTTCCACCCAGCAGAAGACACCTCAGAACTCCCAAGCAAACTTAGTCAGCTGCATGTCTAAGGTTATGGAAAGGATGAAAATCAACTGCTTTAAACTGACCGGCAGTAAGGCAGACTTTTTTTTTTTTTTTTTTTTACAAAAAAGATCTCTGGTTATCACCAGGTGACTGACAACAGAATCTTGATGACCAACCATGTCAACATGGTCAAAACAACCTGCTTCCACATCCTCATTTTACTCATGGTCTTCAGGTTGCTCCTGCTTGACCCCCAAGGTCCATCACACAAGTGGTCATCACCAGCAGACTGGACTGCTTCCATGAGAAGCAGGGTCAAGACTGGTGTGCATATGGCTAGGTCCCAACTGAGGTTGCATGGCAGGTGATGGACTGGGATGCAGCCCTGAGTGATCGCCCGTGGCTGAGATTAATTCAAGTATTACATCCATCATTTTATTTTTTGATGCTCCAGAAGACCCTTTGTCTACATCACTTGTCAGCTTGCCAAGAAGCTCCAAGTCGTACACAAGGCAGATGCAAGACTCTTGCGCAAACTATCCCACAGCACCCACATATCAAAATAACTCATACACTTCCACTGGCTTCCTAGCCACAGATGCACCCTCGTTAAAATGAAAAAAACACCCCCACTCCCACCCACCCACCAGCTGCATCCAGTTCCACACCAACCAGACACATTTCTAAAACATTTCAATCAGTACAACAATGCAGAATATTCTACTGAATTTTCTTACATCTAGACTGAAGACTATTGTATTTCTTCCAGTTATTGCTGTGTGCTTAAAGAATGATAACTGTAGCAGGATGGGTAGCTTGTTTTACTGTATTATTGATGTATGGTCTTACTGGAATCCAGCATCTTCATTCTAGTGAGCAACGTCAAATGATAGCTATCAAACACTCGGGGCTCGTGTAATGCATCCAAAGCAGTACGAGCAGTGCCAAGGAAGTTTAGGATATTGTGAAAGATTGCAAGCTCTACCACCATCACCCTCTCACTGGACCTCACCACCCAGCTGTCCCTCTTAATCAGTCAAAAGGTCACCAGTATTGGCGATCACTTCAGACCCCAATTGGACCCATCCAGTCTCACAGCAATCCTGCCCATCACAGTCACTACCCACAGGAGTATTCTGACCACCTGGCCCACCATAAGCATTCTAGAAACTGCAGACACCACGCAGTCCGTACACCGCAGAGCACGCCACAGACCACTGCCCTCCTCACGTCCTCACCAAAGGACTGGCTCAGCACTCACCCTGATCTACTCAGTTTACATGGCCATCTTCTTGGATACCTGGAAACATGCCATAGTAACCTTCCCACTCACAAACCCCTCTTCCAAAAACATTAGAAGACGCAAAGAGACTATCCAACTAGTGGCATATCTCCCTGCTACCTTACCTGGCAAAAGCCATAGAAAGAATGATAAACACATAGCCACTCACCTCACCGACAACCGCTTCCTTGACACCATTCAGGCCCAGCCACATCACGGAGGCCACCTTCAACGCTGTTACATACAACGTCTGACTGATCATGGGCAGAGGAGAAACATTTGCCCACATGCTGGTGGATCTATCCGTGCCTTTGACAGTCTCCCACCTCATCAAACAACTGCACACAGCCAGCATTAGAGGATCTGCACTGCATCGGATCTGCTCCTTCCTTATAAGGCAGCACCCAGTCAGTCAGCTTGGCTCCCTTCACCTCGACTGCCACCAACCTCATCTGTAGAATGCCTCACCTTGTGCAACTTTTATGTGGCCCCATTCGCTGACATCATGCATGCCCACAAAGTCCACGTCCTATCCTAAACAGATGAAACCCTGCTCTTGCTTCCCCTCTCTGACAAGGCACCAAACACCTGAACCAACTTCTCAGTCTGCATGATTGAAGTCACCAGATGGATGAACAACAACTCAACACAGACAAGACAGAAATAGTAATCTTCAGCAAAGACACCTCACTTTGGGACTCCACCTATGGCCTCCTTAAACTCAGACCTACACCCTACCAGTCAACCTATGCAAAGAACCTCTGAATAATAAACAGCCGGCTTACTATGATCAGGCAAATGAACCCAGTCTCTGCCTCCTGCTTCCACACACTCCAGATACTTAGATTTTCAAATGGCTCACCATCAACACTTGCATACCCATTACCCAAGCCCTCCCCACCAGAAAGTTGGACTACAGCAAAGCTCTGTGTCAGAACTGACGCACAACTGATCAACCAGCTCCTAACCATACAAACCTCAGCAGCTAGACTCACCCTCAAACTACCACCAGCACCTCCCACTGCACCCACATTACCCTGCACCTCAAATAAGTCCATTGGCCCTCATTCCACGAACAAGCACTCTTCAAATTCCTTGCACATACAAAGGTTTGAACAACATTGGCCCTAATTACCTCAAAAACTGCATAAACATCTACAACCCTACCAGATCCCTCCACTCTGCTGGGCTCGTACTAGCACACATCTCCACACATATGCAGCGCTAGATCTGGCGGTCGTGCCTTCAGCTACCTTTCACACAAACCCTGGACCCACCTGCCCGTTCATATCAAAGCTGCCTCCACAGCTCTTGAATTCTGCAAGAAACTGAAGACACAGCAAGTAGCCTTCCTAAGGTGTAACTTGATATGTTTTCTCTCTATGGACTTATCGAAACCTTCTTGTTTTTGTTGTTGTTTTTTTTAACTGAAATCTAAAGTTAAGTCAGATTTGCTTGTACTGTAAATAAATATAGTAGCATTTAAGTTCTGATCTTACCTGTGTAACAGTGAAGCTGCAAAGACAGCTTTGCTAGTTTATCAAGTGTTGTTAATCAAGTGTTAAATGAAGTACAGATATTATGTGGTGAAATCCTCGAATAATAGGGAAACAATTACAAGGATAAATAGGAGTTGAACCCACATGTAACACGTACATTGTGTTTGTATTACAAATGGCTTGATGTGAAAATGCTAAATGACTCAGTAGGAGTTGCGATACTAAAATTAATCTATTTTCATTTTATTTTAGGTCTCTTATTGAGAAATGTGGCACTGTTTTTCCTGCATTCTACCCACCTGTTGCTGGACTTCTGTTATAACAAGTTGGCAAATGCTGGCTCTAGGCTGCAATAAAACATGCCGGTTGAGAATGGCTGAAGTGAGCCTTACAAGTGCCAACTCAAAAGATGATTTTGCATTTTAGATTCTAAATGAACTGCTTGAACCTTCAGGAAGAATTGTAAAGATCTGTACATAGCACAACATGGTCAGGATAATATATATATGTATACACTTCAGCAGCACATCTGCAGATACTACTTGAACCAAATCATGAGTTCTCAGTTAGGACAAGAATCATGTAAATTCCCAATGATTTTAGCAGGTTTCATTTCTCTCACTCCTAACGTTTGTTTGAAAATGTCTTATGAAGCATACGATGTCCGATTACCAAATTGGGTGTGAAGTTTTATCATTTTGACCTGTTGTGGTTTCTTCAGTTATTCACCAATTCAACCTAAGTATTCGTCTCTGAATGAAAAGTGCCCAATTGCTACCTCCAGGTGATGCACTGCTGCTCCATCGCATCCCCATCGGCTCCGAGGGAGAGTGTTCCCTTGTTCATTCTAGGTATAACCAAGTATCTTAATGAAAAGACTTGATTTTAATGGCAGAGTTTGTTACTGGGTGCGTTTTTTCTTTTATACTCTGTTTCACACTATTTTGTGTGGACATAGCAATTGTATTTCTGGCTCTCGATGGCATCATGATACCTGCTCTTTTAAAGACTGAGATGTATTGTTCGCTTGTTCTCTGGTTAGGAAGCGAACCCTGCAAATCTGAGCTTTTAGATTTGTTTGGGTTCCTACACTTTTGTTTTGTCTGGTACCTCGAAATGATTTTGAATAAACAAGGCATGCACAGTTAGGTTTTTGTTTGAAAACAGTGACATTAAACTTGGTATTAAAGAATTTGGTAGTGCCCCTTCTCCCTTTTCTCCTTCCTCTTGGACTTTTTTGCTATTTTATTCTTCCACTGCAGTTTCTTCGCCTATTGTACAAAGAAAAAATTGCGATGTATATTTCCATGTAATTTGATTTGGGAATTTTGTCACTTGTGTTGAGTTCTTCCAAAATATAATTTTTTTCCAATACATGGTTTTCACGTTTCTTGACTGGCTTTGAATTTTCAGTTGTATAAAGTAAATAAAATGGAAAAGAAAATAACAAAAGGTGCAAAAGAAGGTCTCTCACACAAAGTACATAAACTATATTATTGCATTCATTATTTTTATAATAGGAACAAGGCACCTGAACATATTTTATGATTATACTTATAAGCAACAGTCATAGAGGTAAGGTTATCTTCATGAAGTTGTATATGCAGAAAGTCCATAAAATTGTCTACTTTGTAATATTCATGATGTGATCTATTTTCTCTATATACAGTACATCTATATTAGTTTTAGATAGCCTTCACTTCATACATATGTAGTTTCTAAGCGCTGTAAATACCAAATGTTACTGTTACTCTATTTATTGCACTTACTCTACTCTCTGAAAGATGAGGTTGAGCTTGCCTTGGTAGAAATCACAGCTATGGCCTTCAAATCACATTTATCAGTTGTGACATTGAAATGAAGATGAATAAAATCCTCTTCATAATTAAATCTGCTTTAGTTTATTCAGGATAAAAGGTACATGAAACACCCCAGCCAACAGACGTCTTCTCCGTAGCTCCCTCTTCTTAACTGTCAGATCACCCTTAGTTACTGTCACGAGATTCCTGTGACGTACATTCTACGCACAGAATGCCACACATTTCCCTCCCTTCATCAACAAAATAAGAAATGCAACATTAACAATAGTTAAGGGCACCTAAGTAAAATGACAACATATAAACATATAAGAACACATAAAATAAACAGGCATAAATACTAAACAAAGTCATCTGAAATTTTAGGGCGTTTGATAATTCTTGAAGGTTTCCTTGGTATAAAGTGATTGTCCACATTATTGTGTTTTCCTCTACACCATCTCCCTCAGATTTACTTTCTCCACATGCAGTTTTTACTTTGACCACTCTCCCAATATTCCACACTTTGTGATCTTCCGTTCTTACAGCATTTCCCAGAACTTTCTTAACTTTGAGAGGAATAGAACATTTTGAATGTTCTCTTGAAAGTCTAAAGCGAGGATTTTTTACTCTGACAAAATCACCTACTCGAATCACCACTTTCTTTACTGCTCTCCGCTTATCAAATCTGATCTTTCTTTTAGAAACTTTCTTAAGTTCTTTCAAACATTTCTGCTTATTACATAAAGTTTTGGATTTTGAACCAACTTTGTCATTTACCCACGAAGGACACACCAACGTGTTGGGTTTTCTCCTTCTGAACAACTTAAAAGGTGAAAAGCCCGTAATAGAATGAGGAGTCAACCGATAAATCCTGATCTTACATGACACTTCCTCCTTCCAACATTTATTATATGCTAAAGCCATTTGGATAGTTTCTTTTATTACTCTATTTAACCTCTCCACCATACCATTGGTCTCGGGATGGTAAAGAGAAATTTTCTTATGTCTAATGCCCCTGTCACTCAGAAGGAGTTCCATGTCTTGTGAGACCAATTGTACACCATTATCTGGGAGTATAGAGGCTGGAACCCCTTCTCTGTCAAAAATATCATTGAGAAAGCCTATCACATCACGTGTTTCCACGGAGGTAGTAATTTTGATTTCAGGCCACCTTGAATACATAGCCATTAACACAATCACATATTTATCAGAGCTGGAATGCCTAATCGGACCCAAAATGTCTAATGAAGTTTCTTGCCAAGGTTCTTTTGGTAGATCCCTCACTTTCATGGGTTGAATTCTACAAGTTAAAGTCTCGTCAGCCTTGGAACACTCTGCACACTCCCTAACACATCTTTCGATTAACACATCCATACCTGGCCACCAATACATGAGCCTCAACCTTTCTTTCGTTTTAGAAGTGCCAGGATGGCTCTCAAGGGCTATGGAGATTAACTCATCTCTCAACTTCTTTGGCGGAACAAGCCTAGTTCCTCTCAATATGAGATCACCATGAGATGACAATTCATCTCTGACTCTCCAGAATCTGCATAATTGCTGATCATTCTTTTCAGTACCATCCCATCCACTTCTGATTTTTTTTTTTTTTAAGAACTTTCTGTAAAACTTCATCACTGATTAACTCCATCACCCACTCACTCTCCTTAATTATACCATCCCTGATCACACATACATCAAAATCATCACTACCATACATGGAAACATCTTCAGTTTCCGAAACGTCACTTACTAACCTTGAACAACAATCTGCAAGGTTGTTTTCAACCCCAGGTATGTACTGAACACCAAATGTGAATTCCTGCAAAGCTACTACCCACTTTCTGATTCTACCAGATACAGCATCCAAACCCTTTTTTTTCAAAGATCTCTTAACGGTTTATGGTCCGTTCTTACCAAAAATTTGCCACCCCATACAAACTTTCTTAGCTTATTCACCGCCCAGAATACAGCTAACGCTTCCTTTTCAATAACAGAATAGTTTAATTCTGCTCCCTTCAAGCACCCCGATAAGAAGAGTATTGTTCTCTCAACTCCATTATGCGTTTGTATTAAAACAGCCCCAAGGCCCTTGGCACTAGCATCAGACATTATCACTGTATCATGCCCAGGTTCAAAGCTTTGCAAACTAGAGGCAAATTTCAAACTTTGTTTCATTAAAACAAACTCCTTTTCACACTCATTACTCCATTCAAAGGTGACACCCTTCCTCACTAATTCCCTCATACATATGGTTTTGTCAGCAAAATGGTCTGCGAATTTACTATAAAACTCTGCCATGTCAAGAAACTTTACCACCTCGTCTTTTGAGGATGGACTGGAGAGATTAACAATTGTCTACCAACTCTTTCTTGGGTTCAATACGCTTGGAAGACATTTTGTGTCCAAGATAGTCAATTTCATCAAGATTAAATTTAAATTTTTCTGCTTTTAAGGTCAGACCACTCTCTTCCAGTTTCTGAAGGACTCTGCGTACCCTTTCATTATGTTCTTTTCCATCCCTACCATATACTAGAATATCATTTTGATATATCTTGATTCCTTGAAGTCCTAGCCGTCTTTCCATGGCATGTTGAAATACAGCTGCGGCTGAAGCCAGGCCAAAAGGCATACTGATAAACTTGTAGATACCAAAAGGAGTGATGAATGCTGTTAAATTTTGAGAGTCTTTATGTAAAGTAATTTGGTGGTAGGCAGAAGTTAAATCTATAGAAGAGAAGCACTTTGCATTTCCTAATAAAGTTAGCATTTCATTAATGTTGGGCAAAGGGTAATGATCCACTACTATATATTTGTTAAATTTTCTCAAGTCAATGCATAGCCTTGGTTCACCATTGGCCTTTACAGCCATAACTACTGGGGCCAACCATTCCGTGGCTTTCACTTCCTCGATGATGCCGTTCTGTTTTAGCTTATCTAATTCTGCCCTAATTTTTTACTTGACCATTAAAGGTACACCTCTTACTTTACTGACCACAGGTGTGACATCTTTCTTCATCTTAATTTTATGCACATAACCTTTCATACATCCAAGTTTGTTTTGAAAAAGATCTGGAAATTCTTGCTCATATGATGGTCCCGGGTTGTTAGTAGTGATATCACCACACTCTTCATCTTTCACAGTATCAATACACTCGTCATTTTTCAATCTTACGGATGGACATTCATTAGGATCAAGATACACTCTTAAATCCCTCTGGTGAAACCAGCTAATGAGGGAATCTCCTCTCATAGAAACATAGATTTTCCCAGCTGTAAACCTATTTTTGAATTGAATTGATCCAACAAAGTAACCTAATAACTTAATTGGTTTTCCACCATATCCTATGGGTGAAATGTCTGGTTTGAAAAGTTTTACCGAAGTTCTATGGTGTTTTTTAAAAAAAACTCTAGGAATAAGCGTAATCTTTGCTCCAAAGTCCAACATCATGGGAATATGTACTCCCTCAACTTGTACTATTTCTATTGGGCCACTGATACCATTTTTGACCTGTAAAACAAATTCCTCCGAAAAATCATCATCCTCTAAAGTTATTTCCTGAACCCTTTTTTTTATTTTTTTTTTATCTGCACTCCTACAGCAAGAAGTAACGTGCCCTTTCTTACCACACTTCTTACAAGAGGCTTTCCAACCAACACAACCTTTGAAGTTAGCACAATGACCAATCTCTCCACACCTATAACACCTTCCTTGGAAGTTTTCCTTTTCCTTATTGACTTTCAAATTCTCCTTCACCATTTTCTGAGGTTTCCCTCTCTTGTGGGTTCTTCCTTTGACTAACAAAGTGTACATTACACTCTCTTTCAGTAAAATTTGTCCTCTTAATTTCTTCAAAACAGGCTGAACTATGTTCATGCATTTTAGCAATTACAGTTACTTCACTAAGAGAAGGGTTATCTTTGTTCCAAAAGGATTCTCTTGCCTTCTCAATGCTACAGCCCAACATGAACTGATCTCTTAACCTTTCTTCTTTATTACCTCCAAAACTACATGATGAGGCTACCTTCCTTAGAACGGTGATGTACTCCTCAACAGATTCACCTGGGTATTGAACCCTTTTTCCAAAGTGATACCTCTCTAAGACTGTGGAAACTTTAGGTAAGTAATGCAAATCAAGTTTCTTGATACAAATCTCAAAATCATTGAGCTCACCCGCATTTTCAACAGAAAGTTCAGGAAGCTTCTCAAACTTCATGACCTTCAGCCCCTAAGCAGTGTAACAAAAGTAACATTTTGCGTTCAGCACTCAACCAAGTGCCACAAACCCTTGCATAATGTGCAAATACACATTTCCATTTCTTCCACGGAATCTGTGGTTCACCAGGAGAAGGTAAGAAAAATGGGGGACATGTCACATTCTGCATACTGAATGATAATAATAAATAAAATATTAATATCTCCTTTTAAATTACTAATACTTGTAAAACTTTAAAACTTTCCTAAATGTCATACAAAATACCCTTCATTATTGAATCTGTAGATAATCTTTTACCCCTTGTGAGACATCAATCTACTCAAAACAATACAGTATTTTTAAAACTAAAGAGTTTCCTCCTTCGTCACAAATGGCTTCTATATATTACAGACTAGTACGTGATTGGAGAACTCAAAGCCTTCAAAGTTCAAGAGACTTCCTTGCTCCAGACGGTTTCAGCCATGAAAGTACGCTACTACTTGCTCCTGACGGTTTCAGCCACGAAAGTACGCTACTACGCTGAGACCGCAGTTCCAGGAAGCACTTTTCCACGACCCCCAGGACTTCCTGCTCACCGCCGCGTCACCATCTAGCACCCGGAACAACTTTCAAGACAAGAGGTTTACCGTAAAGAGACCTCTGGAGAGATCGCCGTTCAACTCCTCAAGCGGGGCCGATGAGCACTAGTCAGTGCTCGATTGAAGTGCCGCCACACGCTAAAACAAGCGTGAACTGGGACAATCTTTCACGCTTTGCAGCTCAAATCTTTCATGCTTTGCGGCTCTGTTGTACCGTGCCGCAAGACGTCGTCTTCATCGCGGGCACTTTAACAACAGAAATTGAGAGTGCTTCAGTATGCCGCAGACGTTTTCACCGAAGGAACTCCAACGGCAGAATCCAAGGGCACCTCGGTGAACTCCAACGGCAGGATCCGAGATCACCTCAGTTGCCACCAATCTCACCACCAACAGCCCAAGAGTCTCAGGATCTAGGTGAGTCCAACTGCCCCTTGCGCAGGTTTTACAAATCTATAGAAGTGTTGGGGTGTTCACGCCTCACTGATATTGTGGAAGGAACTCCGATGGGTTCTTCTACCTCGTCGCCAATGAAATGAAGATGAATAAAATCCTCTTCATAATTAAATCCGCTTTAGTTTATTCAGGATAAAAGGTACATGAAACACCCCAGCCAACAGACGTCTTCTCCGTAGCTCCCTCTTCTTAACTGTCAGATCACCCTTAGTTACCGTCACGAGATTCCTGTGACGTACATTCTATGCACAGAATGCCACAGACATTTTAGCTCTCTTGCGATATTTTCTTAGTGTGAGGGACAATCGTAGGTCTCTCTTCATACTAAAAAGGTTTTAACACGCATATATATTTTAATTGTTTCAAAGAGTGAAATAGATCTTTCCACGATGGTGAACCTTTCTTTTCTGTCATTTATACTTGTGGAAACCGGTAGTGCAGTGCATCATACTTGTAGAATTTTACTACAGTAGTGCACAAGGTAGTTTTAGAAATGATAACCTGTTCGCAACAACTAATCAGACAATGTCATGAGGTTTGTTATTATTTTACAGTAGATAGTATCTAAACTGCATTGAACGCCGCAATCTGGTTCTTTCCATTTGGAACAATACCTTACTGGTAGTGGTGGAGCAAGGTTGCCATTGACTCTTGGGCAAATAGAAGAAATGCTCCACCTCTCCTGCTTCTTTCCCTTTTTGTTCTTTTCTCGCAGTCTTCTGTACCATTTAGCTCTCCTGTTCTGTGTCTTCCTTTCCTATTGTATTCTGCCCTGAACTTTATTTCCAACTCTCCTATATACGGATTTCCCCTTAAATCTAATTCCTCCTATACTCTTGTCTTGCCTCTTCTCCTTTGCTTCTAATCCTACCTCGTACTCTTTTCCTCCACTCTTCCATCAGTAAAATAAAGCCATGCATGTCAAATCTTCAGTTGCAATCTTCTTTATCCACTGGGCAGTTGAAATGTTGGGACCCCCCCCCCCCTTCTCCCCTCCCCCCCCCCCCCCCACACACACACACACACACACAACCACCACCACACCGCAAACGTAATAGGACAGTGGGTGAGCCCACTTCAGCCAATTGATTTTTACTCTGTCTCCACATTATGTATCTTCACATTATGTGTCTTCACTTGTATGCAAGGACTAGGAATAAGAAAGCGTTTGTGTTTACAAGTGACTCATAGTACCTATGTATATTTTTGATATATACATATATATATATGTGTGTGTGTGTTTGTGTATATATATATATATGTGTGTGTGTGTGTGTGTGTATATATATATATAATTATTATTATTATTATTATTTTTAGTATTATTATTTATTTAAAAACAAAAAAAATGTCTGTAATCCTCACCTTAGAACAATTCCCAGGTGCTGGACTGGATCCTGAAACTTTTCTTCAGCAGTGCTTTCGCTACGTGGTGCTGTGCGATTTTGTGTTGGCTCTGCCCACAGAGTGGAGCCGCATATAAGCACCTTCCCTGCTCTGACCCTATTTCATATTGTTCCTTTCTATCTGCACCTTTTGACGTATATCCAGAACGGCACTCATGATCTTGTCTGTCTTGCAGCAACTTCTAACAAGCATTGGAAATGTAATCAGTCTTGGATTTGTTTAAGTTACAGCTATTGGGATTGTAAATGGGAATGTATTTTACCTGTGTGTTATGGAGTGTATGTATGTAGGTTGCATTGGATTAGTTTGTTGTAGAATTGTGTGGCATGGAACTGTGTGGTGTGGAATGGATTTTGGTACTGGAATTATGTGGTTTGGTGTGCTGTAGAAGTATGTGAATAATAATTGTAGTGTATGGAGTGGGATTGTGTGTTATGGATTGTAATTGTGTAATGGTATTTTGTGTTGTGGAGTGGTATATAGTTGAGTTTATGTGGTGTGCTGTTGAAATTTGTGGCAGGACGTGGAATTGTGTGCATTGGATGTTTGTGGTGTGTTGTGTAATTGTGTTGTTGAGTTGTATTATGTGGTTTGGTATCGTTATGTTGTGGATTGGAAATCTGTGGAGTTGAATTGTGTGGCATGAAACTGTGGATAGCTTTGCCTTTTTGATGATGAAAAGCAAAGAAATACGTTGAAGCTAAGCTCCAGATCTGTTGTAGGATGTTTTAAAAAAAAAAAAAAAAAAAATAGAAAGAGTTAGAGCTTTTGGTGTTGAAACTGTAAATGTGTCTTCCCTATGTGTTATGGAGAGGATGTATGTGGAGTGTATTGGTACTATGTGGGTTGGATTGGAATTGTTAGTTGTGGCAGAAGGAGACAATGTGGGGGAGAAAGAGAAAGCGGAACGATGGAGAAAGAGAAACGAGGAGAAGATGGAAAGAGAAAGGAGAGAAAGGATAATAAGGCAGAAAGGGAAACGATGCTGAGAGAGATAGGAGAGGGAGAAAGAAAGGAGTACCTGAAAGAGAAATGCAGAGAAAAAGCAGGAATCATAGTTCAAGAGAAATAGGAACGGCAGAGTAGTGGTTTGGAGTTGGAAAGTACGAATAGAGGCACGAGGTCAAAACCTCAATTTTTAAGAATAAAGACCTTTATGATTTCAGTGTTCTGCGCAAGGAATAAAAAACAACACATAAAGGAAAAAAATACCTTTCATGAGGTGAAGAAGAATATAGTATAGTTATTTTTAACAGAAAGGAAAATGGAGAGAAAAAGCAGGAACCAGAGTTCAAGAGAAATAGAAACGGCAGAGTAATAGTTTGGAGTTGGAAAGTACGAATAGAGGTACAAGGTGAAAACCTCAATTTTTAGGAACTACCTTATGATCTCAGTGTAGTGCACAAGGATAAAATAATACAAAATAGAAAAAAGTTGCTTTGTCAGGTGGAGAAGAACATAGTATATTTATTTTGATCAGAAAATATTCTACAGGATGGATGACATTTCAAAGGAGCTGAAATTACTGGATATGTTATGTTAGAATGGCCACCTTTCAATTCGTTTGTTGCTACTTGGAGAACTGCAGAACATCAATTTGATCATCCATCTATTTTGATGAATAAATAGATGAATAAATACAGCAGAGTATTTTACATTTCTTGGGTGCAACAGTTGGGAAGGCCCTTGACGATACTTAGAAGCAATTTTCCTTTGAAAATATGTTTCTCTATTGAATAAGCTGCCGTCGAAAGGGTGGAACAGCTGCATATGGCTAGTTTACTAATAGGAGCATGTGACGTAAGTCATGCTCAACTAGCTAATCAGTGACAGTGTGACGCGGGGACACGAGGCATATGGAGAAAGGGGCCGTGTCTTTCATCATTTAGCTTGTGAAATGGAACAGTGCACGTCAGTAGCCTTCTTGCGCATATACTGCCAAAGATTGAGATCCAAATTGAGCTTCACATTAAACAGGAGGAGGGCAGGCACACACACACACACCCATGTGGCATTTGTAGCTGCAGATACACATGCTGTGCATTATCCTGCCATCTAGTGTTGGGCTCGGAGTGTTACAAGTTGTTTTTCTTTGAAGAAGTCTTTTCGAGTCACAGGACCGAGTGACTCCTCCCTTTCGGCTCCATTGCGCATGGGCGTTGACTCCATCTTAGATTGTTTTCTTTCCGCCATCGGGTTCGGACGTGTTCCTCTTCGCTCCGTATTTCGAAACGGGAAAGTTAGCAAAAGCATCGAAAATTTGACGGTATTGTTATCGCTCGGTACCGGGTTAGTGAATCGGTGCCGACATCAAGACCGCATCGGCGGCCCTTCGGGGCTTCCACTCTTCACCGCGGCCTGGTCAGCCTGACCACACCCGTCGTCCCAGACTAATGGACCGGACCCCCTTCCGTTTCTGTCCTAAGTGTCACGCAAAGTATCCTTATACAGACCAGCCCCGGGTCTGTAATCTGTGTTTATCACCCGAACACAGAGAGGATACTTGCGAAGCTTGCCGAGCGTTCCGATCGAAAAAGACCTTGAGGGATCGACGCACAAGAAGACTACAAATGGCGTCGAAAACAAAAGAACAGCTCTACGTCGGAGAGGAGGAAAAGCATCTCCATCCAAGAGACTGACTTGGATGAATCTGAAGGTGAACGACCCTCGACGGTGCAACGAACCGTGAGTAAACCTGCCCCGTCCAAAACTCAGGGTCACACCAAAACATTTAAGGCCATGGGGACGCCACCGCCAGCAGGCCATGGCTCAACCCACCAAAAGGAAGGTGACCAAACATCGGCACTGAAAAAGGCCAAAGAATTGCCGAAGACTTCTGACTCCGGGCGAGAATCTGGCACCGAACGATTTCGACATCGAGAGTTCGAATCGACCAAACCACGTAAAATCTCCTCGGAACCGAAAAAGACTAACAGAAACCTCGGTACCGAAAAAAGCGGCCTCAGAGCCGAAAAGAAGCTCTTTTAAAGAAGAGCAAGGACTTTCCAGCCAGCTTAAGGAAAAACATTGATTTGAGAAAGAATTATGTATGGAAGAACCTGACCATACACAACGGCGGTTACACATTCAAAAAGAGACTGGCAAGATACAAACTTTACCTCCACTCAAATCAAAAAGGAAACTTGCATTTCAGGAGACAGAAATGCAACCTAAGGCAAAAGTGGTTAGAGACAAATCTCCACAACCGATGTTCTCACCACAATTGTCACCAGTGGGAACGCCTATAATGCAGTCACCCACACATACGGGGATGAGACAGGACGATGATGATGCATGGGACTTATATGATCCACCAGTATCGGACAACAGTCCAGAATGTTATCCAACAAAGCCGTCACCACCAGAAGACAGTACTGCATATACACAGGTACTATCCAGGGCAGCTACGTTCCACAACGTAGCAATGCACACACAGCCAGTGGAGGATGACTTCCTTTTTAACACTCTGGCATCCACCCACGCTTCCTATCAGAGTCTGCCGATGCTCCCGGGCATGCTCAAGCACGCGCAACAGGTCTTCCAGGAGCCTGTTAAGGGAAGAGCTATCACGCCTAGAGTTGAGAAGAAGTACAAACCTCCCCTAACAGATCCTGTGTTCATAACACAGCAACTTACACCGGACTCAGTAGTTGTAGGAGCAGTAAGGAAAAGAGCAAACTCTCAATCGTCCGGAGACACCCCACCACCTGACAGAGTAGAAAATTTGACGCAGTGGGCAAGTGCGTGGCAGCACAAGCAGCCAATCAATGGCGAATAGCAAATTCACAAGCCCTACTTGCACGCTACGACAGGGCACACTAGGATGAGATGCAAGACATCATACAGCACTTGCCCAAAGAACACCAAAAACATGCCCAGCAAGTAGTGGAAGAGGGACAGGCCATATCTAATAACCAGATAAGGTCCGCAATAGACTCGGCAGACACGGCAGCACGGACTGTCAACACAGCTGTGACCATTTGCAGACATGCCTGGCTGAGAAATTCTGGATTCAAGCCAGAGATCCAACAAGCCGTGTTAAATATGCCGTTTGATCAACAACAGTTGTTTGGGCCGGAAGTCGATACAGCCATTGAAAAAGACACGGACACGGCCAAAGCCATGGGCGCACTCTATTCCCCGCAAGTCAGAGGCACCTTTAGAAAACCACATTTCAGAGGAGGATTTTGGCAGCAAACATCTGAGCCTTCCACCTCTCAAACCAGACCCACATATCAGGCACAATACCAAAGGGGAGGGCTTCGTGGTTCCTATAGAGGACAATTCCCAAGAGGAAGGGGAAAGTTCCAAACAACCCAACCAAGCAGTGACTTCAGTGTCACAACACCCCAACACTTGTCACCAGTGGGGGGGGGGGGGGCTAACCACATACTACCAAAACTGGACACATTACCACAGACGCATGGGTCCTATCAATTATCCAACATGGTTATTGCATAGAATTCACAAGATTCCCGCCAGATGTGCCACCCAAAATGCACAGACTTTCCCAACAATACTTAGACCTATTACAAATAGAGGTCCAAGCACTACTACAAAAACCAGCAATAGAGCTCGTACTCAATCATCAAAAAGGAACAGGCGTCTACTCACTATATTTCCTGATTCCAAAAAAGGACAAAACGTTAAGACCTATCTTAGATCTCAGAACACTGAATCTCTTCATCAAATCAGACCATTTCCACATGGTAACACTTCGACGTAGTTCCCTTATTAAAAAAGGAGGAATAAATGACAACATTGGATCTCAAGGATGCGTATTTCCACATACCCATCCATCCTTCTCACAGAAAATACTTAAGGTTTGTAATGCACGCCATACACTATCAATTCAAAGTTCAGTTCGGAATAACAACAGCTCCAAGGGTATTCACAAAATGCCTAGCGTCGTAGCCGCTCACATAAGGAGACATCACATGCATGTATTCCCATATTTAGACGACTGGCTAATAAAAACCAACACTCAACAACAGTGTCTTCTTCACACGCAATACGTCATAGAAACTCTACACAAACTGGGGTTCTCTATAAATTACCAGAAATCACATCTGCAACCATCCCAAATACAACAATACTTGGGAGCAACACTCAACACACAGGGCAATTTCCACTCCAAGTCCACAAAGAGTCCAATCGTTCCAAAATGTAAGATCAAGCATACAACTGAACCAACACTACACGGTAAGGTTTGTAAGGAAACTACTAGGCATAATGTCCTCATGCATAGTCATTCTCCCAAATGCAAGATTACACATGCGGCCCTTACAACAGTGCCTAGCAAAACAATGGACACAAGCACAGGGTCAACTTCAAGATCTAGTGTTGATAGACCGCCAAACACACTCCTCGCTTCAACGGTGGAACACTATAAATTTAAACAAAGGGCGGCCATTCCAAGCCCCATTGCCTCAAGCTGTAATCACAACAGATGCTTCCATTGTGGGGTGGGGAGCACACCTCAACAATCACAGCATACAGGGTCAATGGGACAATCAACAAAAACAACTTCACATAAATCACTTGCAACTGCTAGCGGTTTTTCTAGAATTAAAAGCGTTTCAACCACTAGAAGCCCACAAACACATTCTTGTCAAGACAGACAACATGACAACAATGTACTATCTCAACAAACAAGGGGGGACACACTCGTCACAACTGTGTCTCTTAGCACAAAAGATTTGGCATTAGGCAATTCACAACCACATTCGCCTAATAGCACAATACATACCAGGCATTCAGAATCAATTAGCTGACAATCTGTCGATCACCAACAAACTCACGAATGGGAAATACATCCCCAGATCCTACAAAATCACTTCCACCGCTGGTGAACACCAAACATAGACCTATTCGCAACAAAAGAAAACGCAAAATGCCAAAACTTCGCGTCCAGATACCCACACCCTCAGTCCAAGGGCAATGCACTATGGATCAGTTGGTCAGGGATCTTTGCATACGCTTTCCCCCCTCTCCCACTCATTCCTTTTCTGGTCAATAAATTAAGTCAAAACAAACTCAAACTAATACTCTAATACTCATAGCACCAACCTGGGCTCGCCAACCGGGATAACTGTTGGACTTATCAGTAGTACCCCACATCAAACTACCAAACAGACCAGATCTGTTAACACAACACAAACAACAGATCAGACACCCGAATCCAGCATCGCTCAATCTAGCTCCTGAAGTCTTAGAATTTGGGCATTTAAATCTTACAATAGAGTGTATGGAGGTCATTAAACAAGCGAGAAAACCTACAACAAGACATTACTACGCAAACAAGTGGAAAAGATTTGTTTGCTACTGCCACACTAATCAAATTCAACCACTACATGCCTCAACAAAGGACATTGTAAGCTATTTATTACACTCACAAAAGTCTAATCTAGCATTCTCTTCCATTAAAATCCATCTCACTGCAAGATCTGCCTATCTGCTGATTACACATACATCACTTTTTAGAATCCCAGTCATTAAAGCATTTATGGAGGGACTAAAAAGAATCATACCCCCAAGGGCACCACCAGTTTTGTGGAACCTTAATATTGTATTAACACGACTCATGGGCCCACCATTCGAACCCAGGCATTCTTGTCAAATGCAATATCTAACTTGGAAAGTAGCCTTTCTAATAGCTATCACATCACTTAGAAGAGTAAGTGAAATACAAGCATTTACTATTCAAGAACCCTTTATACAAATACATAAACTTAAAGTGGTTCTCCGTACCAATCCAAAATTCTCACCAAAGGTCATATCACCATTCCACCTAAACCAATCTGTGGAACTCCCAGTCTTCTTTCCGCAACCAGACTCAGTAGCTGAAAGGGCCTTGCATACATTAGACATAAAAAGAGCACTAATGTATTACATTGACAGAACGAAACAATTTCTTAAAACAAAACAATTGTTTGGATATAGGATTACCTGCATGAGGTTTTTGGAAAGCTACAAACAAGGCATTGCCAGATGGATAGTTAAATGTATTCAAACTTGCTATGTTAAAGCAAAAAGAGAATTACCTATTACTCAAAGAGCACATTCCACTAGAAAGAAAGGCGCCACAATGGCTTTTCTTGGAAATATACCTATGACAGAAATTTGTAAGGCAGCTACCTGGTCTACGCCTCATACATTTACTAAGCATTACTGTGTTGATGTGTTAGCAACACAACAAGCCACAATAGGACAGGCTGTATTAAGAACATTATTTCAGACAACTTCAACTCCTACAGGCTAAACCACCGCTTTTTGGGGAGATTACTGCTTGATAGTCTAAGCACAGCATGTGTATCTGCAGCTACACATGCCACCGAATGGAAAATGTCACTTACCCAGTGTACATCTGTTCGTGGCATGAGACGCTGCAGATTCACATGCGCCCTCCCCGGTAGCCTGTAGCCGTTTTTAGTTGCATGGAATAAATATTATTTTAATAAGACATTAGGTACATACATTACTACTCCATTGCATGGACACCTCTAGTATACTCACAACTCCTACCTCACCCTCTGCGGGGAAAACAATCTAAGATGGAGTCGACACCCATGCGCAATGGAGCCGAAAGGGAGGAGTCACTCGGTCCCGTGACTCGAAGAGACTTCTTCGAAGAAAAACAACTTGTAACACTCCGAGCCCAACACTAGATGGCAGGATAATGCACAGCATGTGAATCTGCAGCATCTCATGCCACGAACAGATGAACACTGGGTAAGTGACATTATATATAATCACAAAAAATGTAGCAACTGCCAAGACATGGCTGGCATGTAAAGCGCATTTAGAAACGTATACAAATGATCTTGTCTTTAGGAATAGCCATTACCTGTTTTAGAAACGTTTGAAGCTGTTATAGGCTGAAATGCATTCCAGTTAACAAGGTCTTGCTTCCGTACCTTACGTACAGAATGGTTACATGTTGGATACATGTTGGGTAGCATCTATGTCAGTCATGCAGCTGTGGAAAGCGAAGCTGTGTTTGCCAGCGTCACGTTATCCCACTGAACATTTCTATTAATTGGGTCTTTGAAGCTTTAGAGGCAGGAAAGTCACAACTGTTACATTAGCCCAGTGACTCCAATTTTAGACGTAATGCATCCATACACCAGCGCAGAGTTGTAAAACGGGCAAGATTGTCTATGCACGGCGATAGGTGTATTCTGGGATATGTGCATCATGTATATTGGGGACACTTCAAAACACTGCACAGTCTCAGAAATCAGACTTCTAGAAGGAGGATGCCTTCATTCTGAAACAAACGTGCAATCCGGTTCGAAAACAATTCATTTTTGCATTTATTTGAAAACATGATTTGTCATTAAGAAGCAGCATTGAAGGTATAGGCATCAAGTGACCAAATGGGGAGAGAATATGGTGTAATGGCCAGAGCTGTCGACTTTGGAACTGGGGAAACCAGGTTCCAGTCTCTGCATCGGCTCAACACCTTGTTGTTCTGGGCAAATCACTTAATCTCCCCATGCCTACCAGAAATGACTGAGTCCTTGTGTAATCTAATTGGTGCTCATATAAAGTGCTCCAATACCTTCGGGTCAAGTTAGTGCTATACAAAAAATAAATGTAATGGATCACACTGGAAGGCCAGCCCTGGCTTTCAGGCAGTAACAAAGCTCTGATGTTTGCCACTTCCTTGTCTGAGTATCTCACCAGGCCCAATTTTTCATTGTGTACTGGGATCTGCAACCTTTATAAAAAAAAATATAAAAAAAAAACACAAAGCCATTAATACAAGTCCCAGAATAAAATTAAAAATAAAAAAAAGTCATGGTGTTGATGAGCTACTCACACATGGAACTGGAAGCATGAGAGCTCTGATATGGATTACAGATGACATGAAGCGACTTGGATATTATTTAATTGCAGAATCAATTGTATGCCCTATTTTTGTTCATGATCACGTTATGGTGATAGTTTGTTTAAAATTAGGTGGCTACATAAACAAAACTTGGCTTGCCTATGACACTGATGATCTTTTCATTAAGGTGCAATATTAAATCAAAACATACATCTATCACCAGCGATTTCGTTGACAGTAACACCCATAAAGAACAAAGAGCATTTTATTGACCACTCAACAACAACCCCTGGAATTGGATAGCTTTATTGTTTGAAACAACACACTCGCCAACTTTCATAAATGTAATCGTGGAGATCTGTCAGGAACATCAGGGATTTGTCTTGTTTTCCGTTAACAAGCATTAAATGGAGAGATATTTCTCGACTCCAGCAAACAAAAAGACACATTTTTAAAGTACAAGGGAAGGAGAAAGCAAACAGCTATAAGTGCCGGTGCTCCGCACCGGAAACAACACACACAAATTAAGCTCTGCATGGGGGTGAGAGGTTTGGCAACCCCCCAAAACTGTGTGAACACAACAAAATTGCACAAAATCTACCCAGGTCCATACACTTGTGGAAAATAATTAACTTTGTAAGCAAACTTTCCCACACGCACAGGTTACTCATGTTCCTCGAGAATGGTTTTCCCTTCACTGGTTCCATAGTTAAAGGTGCCTGTCCGCAGTAAGGCATTTCTTCAATATGCTGCTTTCTCTAATTAAACTAGCGGCTCTGTGCGTGACCCATCTGTGTGAGGCGTGTACCATGAGGGTAGGTTGAGCGCACAGCGTCCCTCCACCACTGGCATTCACCCAGTGAGACACATTAAACAAAAGTAGCACACGACGCCCATACCCCACCGGCACTCACGATGTGCACTTTGAACGCAGCAAGACACATATTAGAGCCCTGCTGAGAAGAGTTTTGAGGTTTGTGAGGATATGCCGACGAATATCACAAACCCTTAAAGTTAACACGAGGAGCTGCACGAAGAGCGCATCCCCTAAAAGCTTAAATAAATGAAAAGAACATCGCGCAAAGCAGGTGCATAAATTAAAAGAGCATTGCACCAGTGAGGTGTGTGCCATGAGAGAAGTGCTTGATTACATTGAAGTGTGGTGGCGTTAATCAGGTGACGCGCTGAGTGCTCCTCTGAATGAGTTTACTTTTTTTTTTTTTTTTAAAGGTTCCTAAAAGGGTTCAGCCCTATCCCTAGAAATCTGTTTGCAGAGTGGGGAGGATGGGTGGGTTGGAAAGGAATCTGCAGCTATATATAGACTTTACTAGATAAGGCATTACTGGAGATAAGTAACTTGTTCATCTGATATACTTCTAGCTGCAGATTCCTTACCTTTGAATAGATAACCAACAATACCTCCCTAGAGGTGAGAGTCTGTGAACCAGTTTCAAAGAAGAAAGTCCTGCAGGACCAAATGGGCAAAGTGCTCATCTCTACGGACCGAACTGTCCAGGCAGTATGGTCTGGTAAACATGTGCAGGGATGCCCATGTTGCTGCCTGGCAGATGTCCACGACTGGAGCTAAGCATGCTAATCGTGGTCACAGCTTTAGCTCTAGTGGGATGAGCTTGCAAGCCTTCAGGAGATTTTTTCCTGGCCAATGCATAGCAGATTTTTATGCAAAGCACAACTCACCTAGAAATGGTTTCTGCACCGCTCGACCTTTCTTCACACCAACATACCCCACAAAGAGTTGGTCATTTTAGGAAAGTAGCCTCTTTTTAGCATGGTTACCCCCACTTTTTGCCTGTTTGTCAGTGTGTTTGACTGTGTTCACTGTGATCCTGCTAACCAGGACTGCAGTGACTATGCTCTCTCCTTTCTAACTTGGTAACTAGTACCATTGTCAGCCCACATTTGGCGTACTGGTACCCCCATGTAAGTCCCTAGTATATGGTACATAGGTAACCAGGGCTGTGGGGCACCAGGAGATCCCCATGGGCTGCAGCATGTATTATGCCACCCATGGGGAACCCATGCAAAGTGTTCTGCAGGCCTGCCATTGCAGCCTGCGTGAAATGTGCAATCACCCTTTTTCACCTTAGGTCACTGCACCAGGTCACTGTCACCCCTATGGTAGGCCATCTTAGCCCAGAAGGCAGGGTGCAAGTACTCCCTTAGCAGAGGTGCCCCACGAACTCCAGTGCCATTTTCATGGACTTCGTGAGTGCGGGGACGCCATTTTATGCGTTTACTGGACATAGGTCACTACCTATGTCCAGTTACATAATCGTAACTCCGAACCTAGGCATGTTTGATATCAAACATGTCAGAATCATACCCCAATACTGTTGACCGTATTAGAAGTATGATTCCATGCACTCTGGGGGCTCCTTAGAGGACCCCCAGCATTGCTCCTACCAGACTTTTAGGGTTTTCTATGCAGCCCCAGCTGCTGCCAACCCTCAGACAGGTTTCTGCCCTCTGGCTGCTCGAAGAGCTCAAGCCCAGGAAGGCAGAACAAAGGATTTCCTTTGGGAAAGGAGGGTAACACCCTCTCCCTTTTGAAATAGGTGTTACATGGCTTGGGAGGGGTAGCCTACCCAAGCCACTGGTATGTTTTAAAGGGCACATTTGGTGCCCTCTGTGCATAAACCAGTCCACACTGGTTCAGGGACCCTCAGTCCCTGCTCTGGTGTGAAATAGGACAATCGAAAGGGGAGTGACCACTCCCCTGTCCATCACCACCCCAGGGGTTGAGCCCAGAGCTCCTTCAGAAGGTCCCTGGGTTCTGCCATCTTGAATCCAAGGTTTGCAGGAAACTCTGGGAGCATCAGAGTGGCCAGGCTGGTGACGTCAGAGCCCCTTCCGGATAGGCGGTCACCTGGCTAGGTGACCAAGCCCCCTAGCAGGGCTACTTATGGTCTTCCTCTAGTGTGGGTCCTCACATTCTGCTTGCAAGATTTTAGCAGGATTGCTCTGCAACCTCTGCTTCTGGAAATGCGACTGGACTCTCCAGGACCAGACAATCTACCTCCAAGAAGAACTCTTCTGCAGCATTGTTTCCATGGCTCCTGCCAGCTTCTGCAAAATTTCCACCAGCTGTGCATCCACTGAGGGCGGCGAGTCTTCAGCCTGCTCTAGAAGGAAGAAGGAATCTCCCTCGAAGTGAAGGAGTCACTCTCCTGCAATGATGACTGGCTGGGTGGATTTCCTCTCATCCTGAGCTGCATGGATCCTGTATCATGGGTGGTAGTCCAGAGGAGTCCTCTTGATCCTCTGTCACCTGTCCAACTTTAGGGGAGGTAAGCCCTTGCCTTCCCATGCAGGACCGTACCCCCTTGCACCACGTCTCTTGCAACTGCCAAGGCTTGTTTGCATCTCCTCCAAGGGAAATTCAGGGTGCAGCTCCAGCCCCCAGCACTCCTTCCTGCGATGCACAGCCCTCTGCGAGGTTCTCCTGCGGCGTGGGACTCTTCTGATGTGCTGTGTGGGCTCCTTCTGCAACTTCTGTGTCCCCATCCTGTGGGACTCCGGTGGGTGCTGTCTTTGCTCCTGTGGACTCCCTCACTGAGGGTTCCCTCTGACTCCTCCTCCTGAATTGAGTCCTCCTGGGCATTGCTGGTCCCCGGCAGCACCACTTTCCACCAACCACAATATTTGCCTTTGCCAAGGCTTGTTGGTGGTATTCCTGCACTGACTCCTGACCTCAATCCTCCTTCCAGCGTAGGACATCGTCTGCATCCCTCAGGATCTCTTTTCTGGCTCCAGGCCTGCAGTGCTGACCTTCTTATTACCGTCGACCAACTCCTGCAACAACAGCTGGGTGGGTAGTACCTCCCACTTCCTCCTGGACTCCACTGACTTTTGGACTTGGTCCCCTCTCTCCACACGTCTTCCTCTCCAGGAATCCACCGCTGGTTTCTTACGGTCTTGTATGGGTGTCGTCTTTTCCTTTCTTTTGGGCGGTTTGGGGAAATTCCAGTGATTTACTCCTGGTCACTGGGTAGTACTGTGTTACTTACCTCTGTTTTTTTTTATTACTCCCCTTTACACATCCCACTTACCTAGGTGGGAGTCCTGAGTTCGCATTCCATTTTTTAGTAGGTTTGGGCACCCCCTAGGGTCACTATTGTTTATTTGCAACTGCACTGTTTTCTAACCTTTTCTATGCCTGTTACTGTTTACTCATGTATATAATTAGTGTATTGCTTACCTCCTATTGGAGGGTTGCCCGTCTAGTATCTTGTGGTGTTGTATGACCGAAAATAAAGTACCTTTATTTTTATACAACTGAGTGTTTTCTTTTATGTGTGTAAGTGCTGTGTGGCTACAGTGATTTTGTGTGAGCTTTACATGTCTCCTAGATAAGCCTTGGCTGCTCATCCACAGCTCTCTCTAGAGAGCCTGGCTTTTAGACACTGCCTTCACTTCACTAATAGGGGATACCTAGACCTGGTATAAGGTGTAAGTACCTTACGTACCCACCACGCACCAGGCAGGCTTCCTACAGTCGTCCACCCAGAACTATTTTGTTTGGTCAAGGTAGAACAATAACAGTCTTTTTGGGTCCAGACGATATAGTGTCTCCTCTTCTTTAGAGGGATGTGGAGGTGGAAAATGGTAGGCAGTGTGATTGATTGGCCTACATGAAATGGGGTGACAACTTTTGGCACAAAGAAGGCACGCAGGGGTACTGCTCACAAAAATATTCCTGATCCAGTCTGACGCATGGTAAATTCAAAGGTAAGGGATCTGCAGCTATAGTCTCTAATAGAGTAACTTGTTCGTCAGGCTGCTAGGGAAAAATTGCCCCACCCAAAATGACAGTTTGGAAACAATGCAGTGATTGCACAAAACCAGTGTCGACCACAGACCCGCAGAAGAGGTCTCTGGGCTCGGGCCATGATTCTAAGTTGTTGGATAAATATGTCCTCATGCACCCAAAGGTGATCCAAAATCAGGAGGCAAAGCTGTATGTCATTGAACACAAGACGTTGCAGCCTTTGACTAAGTCCCATAGTAGATTGCATGTGTGAGCTCATTCCTGCCCCTTGTGCGTTCCTGCGAGCAGTTAACTTAGCACTCTTAAGTACTCCGATAAGTTGAAATCTAAGTCAAAGTGCAAGCATGAAGCAAAGCGGTACTAGACACCATTTCGACATTCTGGACCTAAAGAAAAGGTGCAAGGGTGTCACAATCTCAGTAGTTCACCTTTAACATCTTTGGTGGTAGAAAAGATTCCTGAAGTGATCCTGGCGTGCTCTGAGTTTCATGGGCTATTGGTGACACCGCAGCAATTTGAAGCCTTGAAGGAGGCCATGCTGTACGTATTTGTTGTGCTTCTGGTTTCCTCAGGCATGCCTTTGAATCCCAAGGAACCTCCATAGACTCCCAGTCCGATAGTGGCAGCAGATCCTTCCTTGCTGCCATCGGACCTTGTACCAACACCTGTGTAGACTTCATTACTGCTCCAAGACCTGCATTGGTCCCTTCTACAGCAACACGACTATCACTGAAAGACAATCGGATGCCGACACCGATGTCAGCTGACTTTAGATCTATCTTGACCAATGACATCCTATCAAATCACGAAAGCGAAACCTGTCAGCATGGTCTACGACTGCCCTGGTGCCTTTACCTTGGCATAGACTAGAGGAGAGGCTCCTTTCTCTTTTTGACTCAGATGTGGTTCTGAGAGCAGCTGAAATTATGGATTTACTGCTGCATTCTGTGGGAACCAAAACATCCTGACAGAAATGTTGCTGCCTGGGCCTGCTACTTCTGAGCCCTTGCTCTGATACTTTGATGGTCACTTAGTCAAAGCCCTGTTCATGTTAAGCTGTAAATAGGCAGGTAGCCAAGCATCTCAGACTGGCCCTTGTGGGCCCGATTTTCTTATACCAAACATCCTATTCCAGTGAGCTTTCTGGTTCAAGCCTCAACAATTTAAGTGAATCTCAACCCATTCCCAAGCACTGCATTGAATTTGGCAAATGCTGCCTGCTTACTGGGTCGCTGTGCCCTTTGGAATTTGGCCAGCGAAATCTTGTAGCCAGTCACGGAAGACCTTAGGACCTGTTTGTCTCAGACAATACATGGTGGACAAGATGCCACCATGTATCTTATCTGTGCTGGTCTAGATACTACTGATTGCCTGGGAAGGGCAGCTGCCTTTAGAGTTGTGTTCATTGGGAAAACTGAATGTGTTCCATGGGTGTTTTGGATGGGTCATGCCTGTTTGATGAGAGGCGGCCTTTGTGTTGGTGCTTTAAGGAAAGAGCTACAGCACGTTCCTTGAATCGGTTGAACCCTGCCAGACAGTTTCCACACCAGTTTGAAACGGTGAGAGGATATTCCACGGGTCTGACATATAGGCAGAAACAGTCTCCCCAAGAGTCAATCACTTTAGTCCTTTTGAGGCTGTGGATGTGGGTCTATGAGATACTGTACGGGCCAGCAAGGGACATCACTCCTCTTCCTTTTCCCCTGCTGCAGCAGCCATCAAGCCTCTTTCATTTACCCTTAGTGGTGCATGCCCATTCAGTGGGGGTGGGGGGAGTAGCCATCTTTGCCTTCCATTGTGCAAATCCATCATGTCTGACAGATATTTCTCAAATTGTTCAACATGTCTATGCCCTGCCTTTTCATTTTGCCATGCCAAATATTCCCCAACATCAGAATGAATTTCCGAATAGCATCTTTATAGTCTTCTGCAAGAGATGTGGGCATTGCTCTCCAAAGGTGCTATTGAGAGAGCACTGACACAGAAAGAGGAGAGGGTTGTTATTCTAGTTATTGCCTGGTTCCTGAAGACGGTGGCCTCAGATCTATTTAGGACCTGTGGCCTCTGAATGCCTTCCTGCATAAGGAACAGTTCAAAATGCTCACATTTGCCCAGATCCTGCCTATCCCCTGGACCCAGGGGACTGAATGGTGTCCTTGTACTTGCAGGATGTGTATTTTCATATACTGATACTGTAGTCCCACATATTGTCTCTGCAGTTCAAGGTAGGCTAGGGGCATGTTCTGTTTGTGATACTCGCCTTTCGCCTTGCCAGTGCCCCTTGAGTATTTACGAAAGTGATGGCGGTGGTCACTGCCTACCTGCACAGGTTGGGGTTACTCATGTTTTCATACCTCAGCAAATGGGTGTTTGTGGGGTGTTGGTGCTCACGACAGTCGTCATAGTCCACCTCCAGGCAAAGGCAAACCTCCTGACATTATTGCAGTTCACCATCAACCCGCAAAAATCGCACCTGACGACTTTACAGAGGTTTCCATTCATTGGGGGGATCTTGTACACTGTGCAGTCCTGAGCTTTCCTTCTGCCACAATGAGTCCAGTCCAGTTCGGGCTATGATCCCTAGGTTTCAGCCTTTGTCTTGGATCACAGTGAGAGAAACTCCATGGCTGTTTGGCCTCTTAACTTGCTGGTTCTCTTTGTCAACTACACCAGGTGGCGCGTATGGGCTTTGCAATGAAATCTGAAGTTCCGGTGAGTCCAGCATCAAAGAAATCTGACTGATGTCATCCAGTTCTCGAAGGAGACATCTCATAATCTACAGTGGTGGCTGTTCAACTGAAATATGGTCCAGCAGTCATTGCTGCTTTCTCCAACCAGAGCTGTTGGTGGTGACAATGTATCCCTGCTGGGCAGAGGAGGCTTTTTGGGCAAGGTGAAGATGAGGACACTGGTATCTGTCCCAAGCCTTGCCCCACATCAATATGGTTCTGAAGGCTTTCCTGCTGTCCAACAGGGAGAGGCTTTTGCAGGTTTAAAAGGACAACAGACCACCATGATTTTTTTTCAAAAATCAGGGCGAAGTGGCATCCTGGGTCCTGTGCCAGGAGGTTTTGCACCTCTGTAGTTGGTTGGAGCACGATTTCTGTGATTGTGAACAACCTGTCACGGTTGAATGCACAATATAGAAAGTAATGTGTTACACAAGAACACTTGTTAGGCGATGCATCCTGGCTGGAATGGAACATAAGCTTTCCTGCCCCTGCCTCTCCTGTCAGTTGTTAGAGGTTCAGAATGACCAGTCCAATTCATTTTAGAGCATTGCAAAGATCTTGTGTTGCGGCTCAGGGGCAAGGTCCTCCACCCAGATCTGCACAATCTATACCTACGTGCATAGCGATTGAGTGGCCAAAATTGACTGTTTGATCTGCCACATGAAGTGGTGGATGCCATCCTTACTACCAAGCTTCCCTTCCACAAAAATCTTTTCATGCTGGCGCTGGGACAAAATTGTGATGGTTGTGGCACTTCTACAATTGATCTCTTGCAAGCAAAGCTGTCTGACGTCTTTGGCCCAGCAAGGTCTTGCAGTAGACACTGCTATAGGTTTTTTTGTCAGCCCTTTTGTCCTTTCTATGTTTACTGGACTAATTGTCCTTATTTAGTCTGTGATGACTTATATTAAAGATTCAAAACTTTTCTTCCTAATCAGTTTTTGATCCCACAATGGGACTTTAACTTGAGCCTGACATTTTTCATGTGTATGCCCTTCAAGTCAATGCAGTTGCTTGCTGTGTCTCCTGACTTTAAAGACTATCTCCTCCTCATCTTGATCACATCAGTTTGACGCATGAGTGATCTCCAGGTATTTTGAGTGCAACTGCCATCCATTACCTTTTCCCCAGACAAGTTGGTGTTGTGGACTTGCGTGCCTTTCTTGCCAAGTCATGGCCCCCTTCATGTTGGCCAATCCATGACTTTGCCACTGTTCTTTGTTCCCCCCTCACTGCTCGAAAGAGGAAGTAAGACTAAATCTGCTGGACTCCAAAAGGACTTTAAGCTTTTACATTAATCATACCAAAAACCACTGGGTGTGGACAAGAAACACTTTCTGCGGTTCTTTGGAATAAAGATAGGGAAGGCTGTGCCTAAGAGGACACTGTTGAGGTGGATAGTCCTCTGCTTCAAGATCAGCTACGCATTGGCCAAGAAGCAGCCTCCTGAAGGTCTTGGAGCCTATTACTCTAGGTCTCAGGCCACTACCACTGTGTTGGCACTTAAAGTGCCTGTCCTTGACATCTGTCAGGCTGCAACTTGCACGTCAGTGCATAAGTTCATAAAGTGCTGCTGCTTTGACAGCCAGGTCCAATTAGAAGGATTCTTTGCCCACTCAGTCCTGCAAAACGTTTTGGATTTTGGTCCATTACACAGGCCTTCTGTATGGGGAAGTACTGCCTTGATATCTGTTCCAAATTGAGGAATCTGTAGTTAGAAATATCCATCAGAAGTAAAAATTACTTACATTTGGTGGATCTCTCTTTCTGGTGGATACTCTAACCCCTGATTCCTCACCACCTCCCTGTTTCTTGGAGTGGCATATTTTTTAACATAACAAAAAGGTTCCTAGTTAGTGGTCAGCACCTTTATACCAACATTTGCTCGTGCTGCATGTCTGATGGCATGGAAAGGGAAAAATAAGATACCAACATCAGCACGCAGGCGTAGTGTGAATATGCAGCTCCGCTCCCGCGCTTCAGTGGCGGTACAGAGCCAATGCTGAGCCACATGATGCCTAGCAGCGCGCAGAAGAATTGCTGAAGACAACTTTCTGAATCCGATCTGATGCAGGGAGGAATCTACAATTGGAGTATGCACAGGAGAGCACTTCTGTCCATAAGTAATTTGTTTGTCATCACCTACTTACAAGACTCCTATTGAAAGCTGTAAAATTAACTAATTATCATTTGGCTTTCCTGTTTTTAGTTTCTTTTTGTTTTGATTTCTGGTGAGGTATTTTTAGTGTTTTCAAAAGGTGTGAAAAATCTTTGGTTATTAGTGTTTACTATGGTTTTTGTACCTTAAAGTTGTGGGATAGTGTTCCAGTGCTTATGAAGCAACTTGCTTGTATGTATTACCTTTCTTCCTTCTTTAGTTGTATTAATTATTGCTCCCTTCTATCTTGCACTCAATTTCCCCCATTTTAATTAGTTTTTTCAAGTAACATCATTATTTTATCACATCTGAAGTTCTCAGTACTCCCACGCCTCTTTCCAGCAGCCCAGCCCCAACCCATGTCAGGGATGTGCTTGGATTAAAATGTTTTAGTAGGAAAACGTTTAATGGTGGCTATTTATCACTTTCCTGATGCTGTCTTTAGCCAAATGGAAAACTTTGTGTGAATTAAGGTTTTCTCCTTGGAACTTGAAATTATGTTGTGGGTGTGCTCATTACACTGTTATTGCAATCTAGTTGTCATACTGCTGTGTTCTTTGTCTTGAGCTCTTGAGATACCATAAAAGAAATGAGCTAATGAATATATTATTACTGTCTGAGGAAGGAGGAATGAAAGTTTAATTTTCCATGAGCTGTATCTTGAACTTGTCTTACTTTGGCACACAGACTCAGAACGGGCCCCAGCACTTGTTTTACTTGAAGTGAGCACTATGCAGCAAATACAAGGAAACACTGAGGAGTGTTTGCACCTTCTTGTTTGAGCTGCACCATTTACAGCTCATACAATAACAATACAACCTTACTTTTGTTCACAAGGGCATAGTAAGTGGCTTACCATGGCCAGATGGGGTTGAAGTGGAAGAATCCCCCACAGAAAAGAGCTTCATGGTACCCTACTATACCTACACCAGCAAGGGCTAAAGCATTACTAGTGCAGTAAAATTGTATTTTCAGTTTCTACTTTCAGTGGTGTTTTATTGATTATAACAGGTATCTGATAAAGACTTCTAGCTGCAGATTCCCGGTGTCAGCTTGGAATCTTGAATTTTTTTGCTGAGCATTACCCTGCACGTGCTGTGTCATTGAGATCTGCGTGTGTCGATTGGCTCCGCATGGCATCGTTGGAGCAGTCTGACATCACGGTCTCCTATAAAGGCACCACCCCTTCGTGTTTATGTCGGTTCTTTTCCTTTCATGCCGGTTAAGTGCAGGTCCGGATTCGAGCTGCCCTATGCCTTTTTTGGCAATCTTTTTTCGACCTTTTTGTTGAGTGTTTTCAAAGTCTGTGCAGGATGACATCGAGGAAGACTGGGTTCAAGCTGTGTGGCAGCTGCCATCACCCCATGTTGGTGACGGACCCCCATCAGGTATGTCTCTGGTGCCTCGACAGAGACCACGATTTGAAGTCGTGTTTTGACTGCCCAGCCATGGCCCCAAAAGCTTTGAGAGAGCGGTCTCTGAAGGTCATGGCGCAAGCAGTCAACTTCGGGTGGCGTGAGTCCTAGGAGGTCGCAGGACTGCTCCAGGAGCCCCAAGTCCTATTCTGCGCACTGAAGGTCCTCCAGTCACTCGGGGAAGAGCGACAAGAAGAAGTCCAAGTGGACTTCAACTTCGCCACACCCATCGACCAGCGAGGCATCTCGGGGTCATCAACGTTTCAGGCACGGTTCCGCAGAACCGATGCCAGGGCTGACTTCGAGCTTTCCCCCCCACCCCCTCCTTTCCAGGAGCCGGAGCGACCCCCGCGCAGCTCAAGAGTTTTACAATTCCACGCACCTCATATTTGAGTGGGGAGCCCCTGCTGGTGCGCCTTCGGGCCTCTGCGTTGTCGGCAGGGGCCCCATCGGATTCGACACAAGCGGCTTCGGCACCGTTTGGGACTCCAGGATCCATACCAGATCAGGGACAACACAGAGTACACAGTCAGCCTCCTCCCACGTTGCTCCCGAAGTCGACTCTCCCCTCTCTGCCAGCACCCACCGGTGGAGCGAGCCCCATCCTTATCCCAGATGATCCGGAGCTGGAAAGTCGTGCAACACCGATCCCGACTTTGACGGTGCCAGATCAGTGCCTGAGACTTATTTTGATCAGAAGGTACAGGGGAGGAATGAGAGGTGTCCTATGACCCTTTAGAATATGGTTTGGAGCAAAGGGACTGGTATGAGGAACTAGGGGAAGCCAGTTGACTGGATACTTCTCCAGATACTGGCATGCTCTCACCTCCTACTGTGGCTACGGAGGAGGAAGCTTTATATGCTATGGTGGTCCGTAGGGCAGCTGAGGTCTTGGACCTAGAGTTGCCTACGGTGCCAGTCAGGACTAACCTCTTGACTGAGGTGCTTCAGCCGTGGGTTTCCACATCAGAACCGATGTTACCCTTTAATGAAGCCCTCACTTATCTCCTGCTGGGGACGTGGTCCAAACCCAGCACAGGGGCTCCTGTTAATAGGACAATCGCCCGCTGTCATAGGCCAGCTTCTAATGATCTTAGTTTCTTCACCCAACACCCCACCCCACCAAGCTTGGTGGTTGAGGCCTCCACTTCCCATGGTGCCTTTCCTTCGGCTTACCCGGATAGGAATTTCAAGAGGCTGGCCAGCTTGAGAAGATGTTTTCTTCCTCCAGCCTGGCATTGAGGTCCGTAAACACTTCATGCCCATTGGACCTTTTTTCATATACTTTTTGGGATACAGTGGTACAGGTGCTAGCACACGTCCCAGAGGGCATGCGGGACACTCGCACACAAGCTGTAGGAGATGGGAGAGGTGCAGCAAAGTTTACGATACAGTGTGATTTGGACACAACCGACTCGCTGGGTAGGGTGATTTCATCGACTGTTGCCCTTTGACGCCATGCCTGGCTCCGTATATTTGGGTTTTCGGGGGATGTCCAGGCAAACCGTATGGACATGCCCTTCGATCTCTCACGCCTATTTGGAGCGCTTGAGCGGTTCAAGGACTCTCGGGCTACGGCCAGGTCCTTGGTCCTCTCTGCAACTGCTTGCCAGCAGTCTGCCTTTCAAGGCTTCGGAAGGGATGTGGTACCATGCCACCCACAAGTCATCAACCGTCCTCCATCAACTCAGCATCCAGTTGGAGGACAAGGTTGTGGTACCTTCAGATCCAGAGGGTCTAGTCAGAGGTCGACCACCACCCAGCCCCCCTCTTCCACAGCGGCCAAGTCCTCCTAGTATGATTCTGCAAGACCATATGGGTCCAGTTGGAGGGAGGATTCAATTTCATTTCCCTCACTTGCGGTCCATAATATCAGACAAATGGGTCTTGCAGATCATACAGAAGAGCTATTCCCTCTCCTTCCAGTCTTTTCCTCCCTCTATGCCTCCATTAAAAGAACAGCTGATGGAGGATCATTTAATCTTGCTCCGCGAGGAAGTTGCTGCTCTCTTGGCCAAGGGAGCCATAGGAAGGGTCCTGATGTCGGACATAGGCAGTGGTTGTTGTTGTTCCCGCTACTTTCTGATTCCAAAAAAGGACAAGGGTCTTCGCCGTATTTTTGCTTTAAGGGACGTCAATCTTTTCCTCCAAATGGAGAAATTCAAGATGCACACTCTTGTTCAGGTCTTTTCTGCCTTAGACCAAGGAGACTGGATAGTAGCGTTGGACTTACAGGATGCGTATTTTCGCATCCCCATTCTGCCTGCCCACCTGTGCTTCTTACAGTTTAAGGTGGGCCACGAGCACTTTCAGTTTACAGTGCGTCCCTTTCAGTCTCACCAGTGCTCCTCGGGTGTTCACCAAAGTGATGGTAGCAGCTCATCTGTGCAGGTTAGTGGTTTCAGTCTTCCCCTACCTCGATGACTGGCTGTTGAAGGCTCCTATGCCCCATGCTCTCGTCAACCACCTTCAGACAACAGCGAACCTCCAGCATTCGCTGAGGTCACTATAAACATGCTGAAGTCACACCTGACTCCCTCTCTGAAGCTCCCTGTCATCTGAGCCATTCTAGACACAGTGCAGTTTTGGGCTTATCCTCCTGAGCAGAATCCAGGATATTCAAGTTAGGATACCAATGTTTCGGTCTCTATCTTGGATTTCGGTGAGACAGACTCTGAGGGTGTTGGGCCTCATGTACTCCTGCATCCTGTAAGTCAAGTATGCCAGGTGGCATATGAGGGCTCTGCAGGGGGACCTGAAGTTCCAGTGGGGGCAGCATCAGGGGAACCTTACCGACATGGTTCAGATCTCGGAGCAAACTGCAAAAGACCTGCAGTGGTGGTTAGTGAACTGCGATTGGGTCAGAGGCAGACTGCTCTCCCTTCCCCAGCCAGATCTCACAGTAGTGACAGATGCTTTACTTCTGGGATGGGACCTGGTCAGTGAACTGCTCTGCCTCCCGTAGCTCCACCTGTAAGTAGAGCCCTCGTTCCTCTGAACTCCTGACCTCTGTCAGGAGTTCGAGGCCCTCCTCAACCCGCAGGCTTCTGCCTGCGCCTCATCCCTGGTGTCTAGTGGGAGAGCCCTGCTTTCCCACCAGGCTGCCCTCTGCCTCTCTCCTCCTTTTTTCTGCTTCGCTCTCTGTGTGCTTTCTCTTCTGTCTGCCCCCTTTGTGCTCCTTTTGCCTCACTTCTGCTTTACACTCTTTCTTCGCTTTTCTCTCCCCTCACTGCGCTCTCGCTCTCTCTCTCCCTCTCTTGCTCTCCCCCATGCTGCTGCCCCTGTAGCCCACCCCCCCCCCTCTCTCGCTGCACTCCCACCACTGCTGCCCCCATGGACCGCCCCCTTTTTTCACGCCGTTTTCGCTCCCGCCTCCCAGCTGTCCTCCCCCCCCCCCCCCCCCCCCAAACTTAATGGCAGCCGTGCCAGAGGCATGGAGGCAAGCCCATCTGCGTCTGGACCGTGGGTTCTTGCCCCCCCTCCGCGCAACACCGGACTCCGCTACAACGTCATATATACCCAAAAAAAATGATTTTCATTACACAATTTTTCTGTGCTGTATCATTTTAGTATCATTACTCTCCTCTGGGCTCGTGTTTTACTATGACACCCGATCCTTTCATTGGGACGGTAAGCTGATGCATTTTTTGGTACCATATATTACCACTGAGCATGGGGTGGGTGTGTGTGTGTGTGTGCATTCATTGTTTAATCTAACGTGCGACATAATCTATATATTCTTATGTCTTTTTAACAGGTTGACCCTTACTTTTGATGTGCAGTTTTTTTTAAAGTGACTGGAGTTTAATATGACTGACAGTTTTGACGATTTATACTTTATGATAATTTGTTAGGAGAAGTATTGAGATAAATTTGTTGGTCCTGATGAAGTGTCGTTGGAACCCTTGGGACTGCTAAGACACGAAACATGTCGACCCTTTGTCTCAGGGTTTAGGTTATTTCCTCAACCCTCATTTCTAGGTATAACGCGAGAGTGGTTTGAACATTATTTCATCTCTGACTCTCCCACTTGTTTTTATCTTGGCCATCACCCATTTTTTTGTCCATTAAAATTTGATGTTCTATTAGGGTTTTGAGTCAATTTTAACCTCCTTTTTTCCATTTCTTCTCTCTCCTCGTTTACGTGGTGCCTGGAATAGGGGCACTATCCACTTTTCGGCAAAGTGCTATTGAGAAAAAGATCTCCAGCAAAGAGCCCCTGTCCAGGGGTGCCCGTCAGACATTGCAGCGCCGGTCTGACTAGGAGCTTGCCTGATGATGAAGCATGACATCCAATGGGATGTGTGAGGGCATTAGCTTCTAACCTAAGGGTTGCTCTGTGTTCACTTCTATTAGGAACAGTGTATTCTGTTTTTTTTTTTGCTGGTACGTTTGGGAGAATATACACTGGACCTTTAAACTTCCTGTCCCTCTTTCGTTTGTTTGTCCGCTACAACGTCACCACCCTCCACGCACTCAACACTGGCTGCTCATCCAACTGTCATCAAGCCACCCAGCAGCCCACCTGTGGACTCTGGACTCTTCTCCTGCCGGAACTGCACCTTCACCAGCCTCCACGCCAATGACCGACCCACCAAGACAGGGCGCAACCATCTCAGAAGCAACCTACTCATCACCTGCTCTGTCCACAAACACTCCGTCGAACTCTGGAATCTACTCGTCTCAGCCTCCCCAGACGTTGCCTTCCTGATCGAGACCTGGAGGAACCCCTCCTCACCATCCACTCCGGCTCACCATCCGACCCCTGCCCTCACCACATCTTCAACAAAACAAGCTCCGTCATCGCACCCTGACTCCTTAAGATCATCAACAGTTCCTTCGATACCGCCACCTTCCCGGAGAGCTGGAAACATGCCAAGATCAACGCCCTCCTCAAGAAACCCAAGGTGGACAAAAAGGACCTCAAGAAATTCCAGCCCATCTCCCTGCTCCCCTTCCTGGCAAAAGTGATAAAGAAAATTGTCAGCAAACAACTGACCCGTTTCCTCTGAGAACAATTTGCTGGACCTGTCCCAATCCGGATTCCGCAGCAACCACAGCACCAAACCCACCCTCATCGCCGTCACTGACGTTATCAGGACCATACTTGACAACGGCGAAACCGCAGCCCTCATCCTCCTGGACCTCTCAGCCGTGTTCGACACAGTCTGCCACCACACCCTACACACACCTTAACGACAGGGATCTGCAACAGAGCCCTGGACTGGATCACTTCCTTCCTCACTGGCAGAACTCAGATTACGCCTCTCTCCATTCCGCTCTGAAGCCACCAAAATCATCTGCGACGTACCCCAGGGATCGTCCCTCAGCCCGACCCTCTTTAACGTCTACATGGGTCCACTAGCAAAAATCGCACGATCTCACAAGCTCAACATCATCTCATATGCTGAGGACACCCAGCTGATCCTCTCCCTCACAAAGGACACCGCCATTGCCAAAACCAACCTCCACGAAGGAATGAAGGCCATCGCTGAATGGATGAAGAACAGCTGCCTGAAACTGAATTCTGACAAAACTGAGGCCCTCATCCTCAGCTCCACCCCCTCCGCATGGGACGACTCCCACCAACCACGCATGCAACCTGGGATTCATCCTGGACTCATCGCTATCAATGACCCAGCAAGTCAACGCCAGCTCTTCCTCCTGCTTCAACACCCTCCACATGCTTCGGAAGATCTACAAAATGGATCCCCACAGAAACTAGAAGGATGGCAACCCAAGCCCTCGTAAGCAGCAAACTGGACTACGGCAATGCCCTCTATGCAGGAACCATGGCCAAGCTCCAGAAAAGACTGCAAAGCATACAGAATGCCTCCCCACGCCTCATCCTGGACATCCATGCCACTGCCAAATCAAGGCCCACCTGAGAGACCTACACTGGCTCCCTGTCAACAAGAGAATCAAGTTCAGACTCCTCGCCCACGCTCCCAAGGCACTGCACAACAACGGACCAGAATACCTCAACAGACAGATCTTCTTCTACACCCTGAACCGACAGCTTTGCTCCGCTGACCCTGTCCTCACCACCATCCCACGCATCCACAGAACGACCGCCTTGGGAAATTGTTCTCCCACCTTGCCGCCAAGACGTGGAACACTCTTCTGACCCACCTGCGACAGACACAGGACCTACTTACCTTCAGGAGACACCTCAGGACATGGCTGTTCAAGCAGTAGCAGCCACCCCCCCTTCCCATGAGCGCCTTGAGACCCTCACTGGTGAGTTGTGCGCTTTACAAATGCTCTTATTCATTCATTGATTGATGGCCATCTGGGAGAGGTGGAGATCATGGGTCTTTGGTCTCCGACAGAATCTGGATTCCGTATCAATTTACTGGAGCTTCGGGCAACCCGACTGGCATTGAAGGCATTTCTTCCTGTTGTAAAAGGGAAGATAGTGTTCACGGACAACACCACCGCAATGTGGTACTGCAACAAGTAGGGCAGTCTGGGAATCATGGACCCTTTGTCAAGCGGCTCTGTCTCACTTGACATGGCTGAAACAGCAGGGCATAACCCTGGTAGTTCAACACCTGGCAGGTTCTCTGAACACCAGGGCGGATGAACTCAGTTGTCGGTGCCTAGCGGATTATGAATGGTATCTCCACCCATCTTTTAGCAATGGGGAGAGCCTTGGTTTGATCATTTCCCCTCTGCAGATAACACACACTTTCAGCTGTATTGTGCATTGGCGTTTCCAAGGTGGCAATCGCTCAGCTATGCTTTTCGAGACAAGTGAAATTCTGGCCTCCTGTATGCTTTTCCTCCCATACCACCTCTCCCCAGAATTATCAAGAACGACTGGGCCCAAGTAATCCTAGTGGCTCTGGGTTGGTATCCTGAACTTCTGAAAATGAGCATCACTCCTCCAATCAGGTTGCTTCATCGGGAGGATCGCCTGTGGCAGCAGCAGGGGTAAGGTTCTCCACCCGAACCTGTCAACTCTGCGTCTACATGCGTGGAGATTGGGCAGCGACAGTTGATGGCTTTTGACCTTCCTCCCGAGGTTTTTAAAGCTATTTTGGCAGCCAGGCGTCCCTCCACTAATACAGTATACGCCTGCTGTTGGAAATGCTTTGTACATTATTGTACAGAAAGGTCTATTGATCCTCTTTCTGCTTCTCTTTCTGATATCCTTCTCTTTTTACTATCCCTTGCTGAGCAGGGTTCTTTCTAGGGTACTCTCAAGGGCTATCTATCTGCTTATCAGCATTTCTTCGACTACCTGATCAGCCTTCACTTTTCAAATCACTCACTGTACATCGATTCCTCAAAGGGCTTGTACATATGTTTCCCCCATGCCCTTTGTTATGCCCCAATGGACCTAAATCTGGTCCTCACATTTCTTGTGTGCTCCTTTTGAGCCCTTACACAACTGTACCCTCCGGCTGGTCACCATCAAAACATCTTTCTTAGCGGCAATATTATCTGCCAGGAGTGTGAATGAGATGCAGGTTCTTTCATCCAAGCCTCCATATCTCATTATGTTCCTAGACAAGGTGGTTCTCAAAACTTGTGCTTCTTTCCTCCTTAAGGTGGTGACCCTGTTCTATCTGGGTCAGAATATCACCCTGCCCACATTCTTGCTCCACCCCATCCCTCTAATGCAGAGGAGCAACTCCACTGGATGAACCCAAAAAGAGCATTGCCGTTCTACCTTGACAGCACAAGAGAGTTCTGGGTGGATGACCAACGTTTTGTGGGGTATGTGGGAGCAAAAAAAGGTTGGGCAGTGCAGAAACTAACCGTTTCCTACTGGGTTGTTCTCTGCATCAAGATCTGCTATGCATTGACCGGGAAGCAGCCTCCTGATGGCTTTTTCTACCAGGGGCAAAGCTGCTACCACTGCGCTAGCTTGGGGTGTTCTAGTCCTGGATATCTGTCGGGCAGCAACATGGGCATCCTTGCACACGTTTGCAAAACATTGTTGCCTGGATAATCGGGTACGGAGAGATGGACACTTTGCCCATTCTATAGGACTTTTTAGTTTATGTAGAGGTATCTGCAGCCCACTGCCAGGAGCTAATGGCTTGAGTGTCCATTCTAAGGTAAAGAATCTGCAGCTAGTAGTCTGTCAGATGAACAAGTTACCTTCGGTAATGCATTATCTGGCAGAGACTCTATCTAGCTGCAGATTCCTTACACCCACCCATGCCTCACCGCTCTGCAGATATGTCTAGTAGGGTTAGGGTTCATCCCTTTTAGGGGCCCTAGTTTTGCACAGACAAACTTGGTTCTATCCATGACTGCGCTTCTGGCATGTAAGTTTGTGGGTAAAAGAACTGATGTTTGCGCGCCGGGTGGTGCTTTTATAGGTGACGTGATGTCAGACGACTCCAGCGATGCTCACAACGCCACACTGAGCTGAACAACGCACACATATATGAACGACGCCACCCAACTGCACGTGCAGAGTACTGCTCAGCAAAAAATTCCAGATTCCAAGCTGACGCCAGGAAATTCTAAAGTAAGAAATCTGCAGCTAGATAGTCTCTACCAGATAATGTTACTGTAAGGAAATGTCTCCTTGGCATGTTACCCCCTGACTTTTTGCCTTTGCTGATGTCAAGTTATGATTTGAAAGTGTGCTGAGGCCTGCTAACCAGGCCCCAGCACCAGTGTTCTTTCCCTAACCTGTACCTTTGTCTACACAATTGGCACACCCTGGCATCCAGGTAAGTCCCTTGTAACTGGTACCGCTGGTACCAAGGGCCCTGATGCCAGGGAAGGTCTCTAAGGGCTGCAGCATGTCTTATGCCACCCTGGGGACCCCTCACTCAGCACAGACACACTGCTTGCCAGCTTGTGTGTGCTGGTGGGGAGAAAATGACTAAGTCGACATGGCACTCCCCTCAGGGTGCCATGTCAACCTCACACTTCCTATGGCATAGATAAGTCACCCCTCTAGCAGGCCTTACAGCCCTAAGGCAGGGTGCACTATACCATAGGTGAGGGCATAGGTGCATGAGCACTATGCCCCCACAGTGTCTAAGCAAAACCTTAGACATTGTAAGTGCAGGGTAGCCATAAGAGTATATGGTCTGGGAGTCTGTCAAACACGAACTCCACAGCACCATAATGGCTACACTGAAAACTGGGAAGTTTGGTATCAAACTTCTCAGCACAATAAATGCACACTGATGCCAGTTTACATTTTATTGTGAAATACACCGAGGGCATCTTAGAGATTCCCCCTAAAAACATACCCGACTTCCAGTGTGGGCTGACTAGTTTTACCAGCCTGCCACACACCAGACATGTTGCTGGCCACATGGGGGGAGAGTGCCTTTGTCACTCTGTGGCCAGGAACAATGCCTGTATTGGGTGGAGGTGCTTCTCACCTCCCCCTGCAGGAACTGTAACACCTGGCGGTGAGCTTCAAAGCCTCACCCCCTTTGTTACAGCGCCACAGGGCATCCCAGCTAGTGGAGATGCCCGCCCCTCCGGCCACTGCCCCCACTTTTGGCGGCAAGACCAGAGGAGATAATGAGAAAAACAAGGATGAGTCACTGGCCAGTCAGGACAACCCCTAAGGTGTCCTGAGCTGAGGCGACTTGTCTTTTAGAAATCCTCCATCTTGCAGATGGAGGATTCCCCCAATAGGATTAGGGATGTGACCCCCTCCCCACCGGGAGGAGGCACAAAGAGGGTGTAGCCACCCTCAGGGCTAGTAGCCATTGGCTACTAACCTCCCAGACCTAAACACACCCCTAAATTTAGTATTGAGGGGCCCCCAGAACCTAGGAAGAGAGATTCCTGCAACCTGAAGACGAAGGACTGCTGACCTGAAGCCCTGCAGAGAAGACAGAGACACCAGCTGCTTTGGCCCCAGCCCTACTGGCCTGTCTCCCCACTTTGAGAAAAACTGCAACAGCGACACGTCCCCCAGGGTCCAGCGACCCCTGAAGCCTCAGAGGACTAACCTGCATCCGAAAGGACCAAGAACTCCCGAGGACAGCGGCCCTGTTCCAAAGAAACTGTGACTTTGCAACTTTCTGTGCTGACTTGTGTCCCCCCGTGCCCTACAAAACCCCCATGGTCTTCCCTCCGAAGTCACGGGTACCTACCTGCTGGCAGACTAGAACTGGGGCACCCCTATCTCCATTGAAGCCTATGCGTTTTGGGCACCACTTTGACCTATGCACCTGACGGGCCCTGAGCTGCTGGTGCGGTAACTTTGGGGTTGCCCTGAACCCCCAACGGTGGGCTACTTTGGACCCAACTTTGAACCCTGTAAGTGCTTTACTTACCTGCAAAACTAACCAATACTGACCTCCCCCAGGAACTGTTGAATTTTGCACTGTGTCCAATTTCAAAATAGCTTATTGCCATTTTTGCCAAATCTGTACATGCTACTGTGATGATTCAAAGTTCCTAAGATACCTGAGTGAAATACCTTTCATTTAAAGTATTGTTTGTAAATCTTGAACCTGTGGTTCTTAAAATAAACTAAGAAAATATATTTTTCTATACAAAAAAAACCTATTGGCCTGTTATTGTCTTTGAGTGTGTGTGTTACTCATTTATTGCCTGTGTGTGTACAACAAATGCTTAACACTACCCTCTGATAAGCCTACTGCTCGCCCACACTACCACAAAATAAAGCAATAGAATGATCTCTCTTTGCCACTATCTTACCTCTAAGGGGAACCCTTGGACTCTGTGCATGCTATTTCTTACTTTGAAATAGTACATACAGAGCCAACTTCCTACAGTTACCAAAAGTAAGTAACTTGTTGTTTAGCCAGAAATCCTACTTAATGTACAAAAACATTCAATCATTAAATTAGCAAAAATGGATTTCCAGATTTTTATGATCAAGTCCAAAAGCCTCAGCTTTGTGAAAGACGTTTGAAGAACTTGCATCTGATTCCAGAGGGAACAATTTGAGTAACTTTAGAGTTGTGAAGTGGTTGTTAGGCTGTTGCATCTGCAGTGGAGGAACATCTAGCAGCTACTTGAAGTACTGTAGGTTTGTAACTGTTTTGTGTTTGCTAATTATGTTGTCATTACTTTCTTACACAACAATCAAGACATTTATTGAAAACTGCAATATGGACTCATCCTAAACCACCTTCACATACTTAACCTATAGAAAAAAAGAACAAATCATTAAAAAAAGCAAAAGTGAATTTGTGCAACAGCCACAACCCTCAGCTTTTTGAACAACATGTCAAGAAATTGTATATGCATCAAGAGGGAGATCCCGTAATGATTTAAGGTACTTATTGTTTGTGGAATAATATCCAAGCTGCTGGATCTGGTGTGTATGTTTATTGTACAGGTATTAAAATCCATTACAATTTAAAACCAAGAGCAATCAAATAATACAATACACAAATTGAAAAACCCATGATACCAATAAAACATGATGCTAATATCAAACATAATCACGGTAAAATACTCAATTGGTTTGTATACATTATCTAGGTGAAAACATTCAATAATAGCAGGGGATCCAACTGTGAGATACAAAATTGCACATGATTGTTACTAAAGTTACTTTTTAGGCTATAAAAAAAAATGCTTCCCTACATGCCATACACCCTTCCCATGAACAATAAACATGGAGCAGACGACTATCTGGGTCTTTAAAGTACTTACATGCATTGGTTAATTCATCATAGAGAAGCAGCCAGCAATATGTTAAGAACCATAATAAAAGGATTAAAAACTCAGTGGCAGGTCAAAGTTGGTTCAGACCCAAAAGAATATAGTTTTCATACACCGTTAATCACTGCTCGCAGTACCCTTAATGACCTTGACCTGAGCAGCATTATTACATTTTGTCAACAAAACATTCAACATTATGTTATCAGGCTCCAGTGACTTAATACCGACCTGCCGGCAGGAGCGGTTCCCCAGTTCATTCCACGTGTTTCGTAACAAGGATCTACGCTCCTTCTGCAAAGCTGGACAAAGCCAGACCATATGTTCAAAAGATTTTTCCCAGCTACCACAACCCCTAAACATGACACCCTCCCCTGGGTTGAGCAGCCAGGTGGGTAAATGCTTCAAAAAAGCCCAATCACCCATCCTTAAGGCCATACATTTTCTTTCAAATGAATGCCATAAGAGCAGGAGAAATAACCAGCTGAAGTAGCTGGCTGGAATGAATTAATTACAGTCCAGGCATATTCACGTTTGGCAAGGAGAGCTTGATCCGATAGTAGGACCAATGCTGAACACTCTTTTTAATACCAAGTTTGAAAAGGGACTAGGTGGATTGGTAGCTTAGAGATCTTCAACTCAATATCCGTTTACAACCCGTGAAAACACAGACGTGAGATCCTTTTGCCTCAGTCCCACTAATTTCGAGCAACGAAACTAACTCCAAAATACCCGCTTTAGCCCTTCATAACTTACATCAGAGTTTCAAGAAGGCACCTGCACCTTCTGCCTGCTGATCTAAAAGGGCAAATTCAAAACGAACCCGAGCTTGGGATGCGGATTGCGGTAAACGAAAAACCCTCATATCTTGGTAACCAACCTTTCTGATGGATACAACTACCTGTGGATTCCTCACCTCATGAATACTCCCATGGCGCCAGCATTCTACGGAAATCTTCTTACTAGTCTCTGCACGTCGACGAGGACGTCACTGTCTCGCACGCGACGCCGTCTGACGTCATACAGGCAATAAGAGGTCCTCGACGACGTGCGGACGTCAGTTCCCTTTTTTCCGTGCATTCGAAACGGTTATCTTCGAGGGAGCAACTGTTACTCTTGCGGTTACAGTGTATATCTTGCTGCGTACTCTTTCTCCGTGGAAATAATGTCGCAGAGAAAGTCTGGATTTAAGCCTTGTCGTGAGTGTGGAGGCAAGATGTCGGTGACGGATCCTCATTCCGATTGCCTTTGGTGTTTGAGCTCCGACCACGACGTCTCGACTTGTGATTCATGTCAGCACATGAATCCGAAGGCCCTTAAAGAACGTGAGGCGAAGCTGTTTATGGCCAAGTCAAAGGAGAAGCATCACAAGAAGTCTTCTCCAAAACATCGGCGTCATCGAGACTCCCGGCGCCGTAGAGAATCTCGGCGTCATTCAAGGGAGGCTCGTTCCAGGTCTCCGGATCGGCGCCGAAAGACATGGGAGGTCAGCCCCACGGTGACGCCGCATCCTTCGACGCCGTTGCCCTCTCCGGCGTCACCAACTTCGCCTGGACAGGCGTCGGTGATTGAGGTATTGGAGCCTCAAGTGTTTTCTCCGGCGCAGACGCCGAGGCCGGAGTCGGGGTCGCCTCCGAGACAGGCACCCCAGTATCCGGCTTTTCCCACCCCTGGAGCCGATAGTTCCGCATTCTTGAATGCGATGTATGCCATCTTCCAACAGATGGCTCCAGGGGGTGCTCCGGCTGGGCCTTTGGCCTTTTCTTTGGGTGATCCTGCGCCTCTTCGGCCGGCACCCTTTATGCCCTTTCTCCCGTTTGGGAACGTGGGCTCGGCGCCAGTGTCGGCGCCGGTGGCCGCTCCGGTGGCTTCAGAAGGATTGGCCCCGGGGATTTCCATCCCGTCGACGTCGGGATTTCGGCCTGTGACTCCGGTGGGTCCATCTGCTTCAGCTGCTCTTTCGTCGGCGCCGAAGTTACATGTGGCGCCGGACGCGGCGTCGGTGGCTTCTGAAGATCGGCGCCGATCTTCGACTTCGGCGGAGGCATTGTCGACTCCGCGTATTGAACAACGACTTCATTCGAGGAGACGTGCTCTCCGGGTACTAGAAGAGCAGGAGTACCAACGAGCCCTAGAGGAAGGAGAGCTAGAGGACTCGGGTGATGGGCTGCGTGGACTGGAGTCGGCCAGTGGGCTGGACACTTCCCCTGAGTGGGACCTTTCGTCCCCGGGGGAATATACTGAGGAAGCTGCTTCCTTTCATACAGTGGTACGGAAGGCAGCTAGTTTTTTGGACCTGCCTTTGCCGGTGGTGGAGGCAAAACAAAACCTTTTGACGGAGGTGTTGCATCCGGCCTCAGCCGCGGCGGAGCCTCTGTTACCTTTTAATGACGCTCTGCTGGATCCGGTTTTAGAGGTGTGGAAGAGGCCGGCATCTTCCCCAGCAGTTCACAGAGCCGTGGCCAGGAGGTATCGGACGGCTCCAACTGATCCTGGTTTCCTATCTAGGCACCCTACGCCGGAGAGCTTGGTAGTGCAGGCCTCCTGTTCGTCCAAGTCAGCGCCTGGTTCTTTCCCGACGGTGCCTGGGGACAGAGACTCAAAAAAGCTAGAGGCGCAGTCGAAGAAGATTTTTTCGTCCTGCAGTCTGGCGTTAAAGGCCACTAATGCGACCTGTATCCTGGGGAGGTATATTCATGCTCTGATGGATGACATCTCCTCTTCGTTTACAGAGCTTCCCCAGGGTCTTTTGGATCTTGTCTCTGATGCCCAGGCTGCTGCGACCCAAATTATCCAGACGGGACTGGATACCACCGACTCGGTAGCCAGAGCAATGGGCACAACTGTGGTGGAAAGGAGACAGGCCTGGCTCCGTAACTCGGGCTTTTCGGCAGATGTACAGTCCACATTGTTGGATCTCCCGTTTGATGGGGACAAACTGTTTGGGGCTAAGGCTGATTCGGCCTTGGAACGTTTTAAGGAGAGCAGGGCCACGGCTAAGTCGTTGGGACTCCAAGCTCCTTCTTCCACGGCCTCTTCCAGATTCTTCAGGAGGTTTCGTGGATTTGGGCGTGGCTCTTCCTCCTCTTCCTTTCGGGGAAGATATCAGCAACCTGCCTCTTCCCACCCCTATAGATCTTTTAGGGGGAGGGGTAGGGTCCGCACCAGGGGAGCCTCTCAGCAGCACTCTGCCTCTTCCTCATCCTCTGGCGGGGTGCAGCAGGGGAAGCAGCCTTAGGCTTCCACCATTTCCCACTCACTCCTCTCCTGTAGGGGGAAGATTACAGCATTTTCTCACCAAATGGGAGACTGTTACGTCGGACACTTGGGTTCTCAGTGTTGTGGGAAAAGGCTACACCCTTCCCTTTCGGGAGTTTCCGCCCCTCATCCCGCCCCGCCCTTCGTATTGTTCACAAGAACACCTCCTGTTGCTAGAACAGGAGGTAGAAGTCCTCCTTTTAAAGGGCGCGGTGGAGTTGGTCCCGGAGCAGGAAAGGGGTCAAGGAGTTTACTCAAGGTATTTCCTGATTCCCAAGAAGGATGGTCGTTTGAGACCAATTCTGGACCTGAGGATCTTGAATTGGTTCCTCAAGCAGGAAAAGTTCAAGATGCTGACCCTAGCACAGGTGCTTTTGGCGTTGAACATGGAAGACTGGATGGTGTCTGTCGACTTGCAGGATGCTTACTTTCATATCCCGATACTCAAGTCACACAGGAAGTATCTCCGGTTTGTGGTGGGATCGCAACACTACCAGTTTGCGGTCCTTCCGTTTGGTCTTACTTCAGCACCTCGAGTCTTCACGAAGGTGATGTCGGTGGTTGCGGCAGAGCTCAGAAGGAAGGGGATAGCAGTATTCCCTTACTTGGACGATTGGTTGATCAAAGCCAAGTCCCCGGAGCTTGTGTTGCGTCATCTGCAGTCAACAACCCAGTTGTTGTTCGACCTGGGCTTTTCGGTGAACGAGCCCAAATCTCACCTGGAGCCCTCTCAGCGCCTCCTGTTCATAGGGGCAGTACTGGATACAACATTGGGTCGGGCCTTTCCTCCGCCTCAGCGGATTCAAGATATTCAGGATTTGGTTCCAATGTTTCGAAATGGAGCGGTAGTTCCAGTCCTCAAGGTCCTTCGTCTGCTCGGTCTTTTTGCCTCCTGCATTCTGTTGGTCATGCATGCTCGCTGGCACATGAGGGCTCTTCAGTGGTGCCTCCGAAGGCAGTGGTCTCAACACAGAGGGGATCTAGAGGGTACTGTCAAGATCTCCAGAGATGCTGCTGTGGATTTGAAGTGGTGGATTGCAAGCAACAATCTTTCACAAGGAAAGCCGTTCCAGCAGTCGCCACCAGTGGCCACAGTCATAACGGATGCTTCCACTCTAGGGTGGGGAGCTCATCTGGGGGATCTGGAGATCAAAGGTCTTTGGTCTCCAGAGGAACAGATTTTTCACATCAATCTGTTAGAGTTACGGGCTGTACGTCTGGCTCTCAAGGCCTTCCTCCCTTCCCTTCGTGGTCAGTCGGTACAGGTCCTAACGGACAATACTACCACGATGTGGTACATAAACAAGCAGGGAGGAGTGGGGTCGTACCTTCTCTGCAGAGAAGCTCTTCGACTATGGTCCTGGGCAAAGGACCATCGGATTTGCTTGATAGCAAACCATCTGGCCGGAGTCTTGAACGTGCGTGCGGACAGTCTCAGTCGCCACTTCTCGGCAGACCACGAGTGGCGTCTCCATCCAGATCAAGTCCGTTTAATCTTCCACAAGTGGGGGTTTCCTCGGGTAGATCTGTTCGCCACTCGAGAGAACGCGCATTGTCCGTTGTTCTGCAGCCTTCAGTATCCGATGCAGGAAGCGTTGGGGGACGCGTTTCAAATGACCTGGTGCGGCCAGTTGCTTTACGCGTTTCCTCCCATACCCTTGATTCCTCGAGTATTGAGGAAGATTCGCCAAGACCGGGCTCTAGTAATCTTAATAGCTCCGGATTGGCCAAGGAGGGTGTGGTACTCCGACCTTCTCCAACTCTCAACGTGCCCGCCGCTCCGTCTCCCTTTCAGGGCAGACCTCCTCTCACAGTCGCAGGGGCAGGTTCTACACCCCAACCTCCAGAGTCTGCACCTACATGCCTGGAGATTGAACGGGGCAACCTGAGTTCCTTCTCTCTCCCGCCTGAGGTAGTGGATGTTATATTAGCGGCCAGGCGACACTCCACTAAATCTATCTACGCTAATAGGTGGTCTAAATTTGTTGCGTGGTGTGGAGAGAGGCAGATTGATCCTTTACATGCTCATCTATCGGACGTTTTGTCTTTTGCTCTATCTCTGGCGCAGAAAGGCTGTGCAGTGGCTACCATTAAAGGTTATTTATCGGCCTTGTCAGCCTTCATATGTCTTCCAGACCAACCATCTTTATTTAAATCCCCTATTGTTATCAGATTCTTGAAAGGTCTTCTAAATCAATATCCTCCAAAGCCATTCGTTATGCCGCAATGGGATTTGTCCTTAGTCCTGACTTTCCTTATGGGGTCCCCTTTTGAACCTATGCATTCTTGCCCCTTAAGGTATTTGTTTTTAAAAACAGTCTTCCTGATAGCTATAACGTCAGCAAGGAGAGTGAGTGAGTTGCAGGCCTTATCAGTAAAACCCCCTTATACAACTTTTTATGGGGATAAGGTGGTGTTGAGGACCAAGGCTGCTTTCCTCCCGAAGGTTGTTTCACCCTTCCATTTGGCTCAGGCAATTACTTTGTCCACGTTCTATCCTCCGCCTCATCCTTCCAAAGAGGAAGAAAGACTGCACCGTCTGGATCCAAAGAGAGCGTTGAGCTTCTTTATCAATAGAACAAAGGATTTCAGGCTGGAGGATCAGCTGTTTATTGGATACGTGGGCAAGAGGAGAGGAAAGGCAGTCCACAAGAGAACACTATCCAGGTGGGTTGTTCTTTGCATTAAAATATGTTACTCTTTGGCAAAGAAGGATCCTCCTGAGGGCATTAGAGCTCATTCCACCAGAGCTAAGTCGGCCACTTCGGCCTTAGCCAGAGGTGTTCCTGTGGTCGACATCTGCAAGGCCGCAACTTGGTCGTCCCTTCACACTTTTGCAAAACATTACTGTTTAGATTCTGAGGTTAGAAGGGACGGCCATTTTGCACGGTCAGTGCTGCAGGATTTCTTGGTTTGACCATTTAGGCACCCACCGCCGGGCGTGGTACTGCTTTGGGACTCTATTCATGAGGTGAGGAATCCACAGGTAGTTGTATCCATCAGAAGAACGAGTTACTTACCTTCGGTAACGACTTTTCTGGTGGATACATTAGCTACCTGTGGATTCCTCACGGTCCCACCCGCCTCCCCGTTGCCTTTATGGTCTTGCCAAGTAATCCTTGAGTGTGCTCCTCTTGGTCTTTGAGGGTGCAATAGATGTATATATATAATATATTTATATATATGTAGGTATATGTCTATATATCTTTATGTATATACTTGGTGTGTGTATATATTTTAAAAGAGAGAGTTTTATATATATATATATATATATATATATGTACATAAAAAAAGATTTACAGTTATTCATACAATGTGGTGTATTTTTACAATATAATGGAGGTTGCTTTGTTCTTTCATTGCATTGCCTGGTTGTTCTCATGCACGTAAAAAATGATTGGTACTGACGTCCGCACGTCGTCGAGGACCTCTTATTGCCTGTATGACGTCAGACGGCGTCGCGTGCGAGACAGTGACGTCCTCGTCGACGTGCAGAGACTAGTAAGAAGATTTCCGTAGAATGCTGGCGCCATGGGAGTATTCATGAGGTGAGGAATCCACAGGTAGCTAATGTATCCACCAGAAAAGTCGTTACCGAAGGTAAGTAACTCGTTCGTTTAGCAGACAAGTGCCTCTACCCAACATGACTTCCTGGCAATAGCTCAATGAGGGAGTAGTCTTTGTTCTCATAACTTCCAATAGCGGGAACAGATTAGGCCACAAGGGTTTTAAGTAATTTTGAAAAAGACATGTGCAGAGCCACCGCTTTGATTTTAATCTCCTTCCTCTGCCTCACAAAACTATACCTGGCATCGAGGTGCACCCCTAAGTGTTTATAACAGTGGTCTGGAAATGGTTTACTTCTCTTATAATACCGGTTACTTCCCAAAGGCCTTTCCCTGCCTAAAGAGACCACTTTTGTTTTTAGCAGATTTACTTCCAAATAGTTCACAGCTGTTTAAAGTGGAAGTTGGTTAAGCAACCGTTGAAGGCCTACCCTGGTATAGCTGAACATTGCCAAATCATCATCGTAGTGCAGATGACTAAGCCAAAGACCACCGATTTTAGGAGGGTGAGAATTAATGGCATCAAGAGCAGGTGACAGGTCCCCAATAAACAAATGGGCAAGCACGCATCCCTGCTCACACCATGAAAGGTGGAAATTTTTGTAGAAAGGGAGCAGCCATCTCCTCGTTTAATGCGGACCTAGGTGTCTGTATGTAACTCTATATTAGCCCCCCGGAGCACAGATTGGATTCCCCAATTTTGTAGTTTAACCCACAATGAACCCCTGTGGACCCGATCGAAAGCTGCCTTAAAATCCACAAAATTGCAATGCAGCACAAAGCCTGATCAAATCGCTTTGCCCACCAAAGTGGATAGAGCTAGTAAATTTGTAGATGTGCCTGAACCAGCTGAAAAACTTGTTTGGCATATTGGAATTAATCCCTTCAACACCGCCCAGGATCCAAGATCTTCTAACAGATGGCTCCCATAAAACTAAGCCTCATTATCAAGCAATGCTATTAGCCTAAAATTGGCTGGGATTGACCTTGAGCCACTTTTATGTTATGGGTGAATTATAGTACCACACCAAGACTCAGGAATTCTTGAAGACGACACAGTAATCGAAAAGATTCACCAGTTGGTCTGCCCAAAAGGAGATATCCTATCTGAACAGCGTCTGATGAAGGCCATTGGGACCCAGAGCCCCATCCCGTTTTGCCTTTGAAATAATGCAATGAAGAGATGGCAGAAAAAACTCATGGCTTCTAATTGAGGGTACGGGGGCCTGATGCTGAAGCTGCAATTTAAGCGGTACTACTGTACAGGACTGCACCCCCACATCCAACTTGTTTTCTTCAGGCATGCTTACTGAAAAGTGTCTAACCAAAAAGGAAGCCCATTTGCCCTCTGGGATATTAACATTACCAAGCCCACCTTGACTGTTTGTTAGATTGATAAGGGACCAAAATGTTCTTGGATTTGAGTCCTTACTGGCGCTTGTAAGTTTTGCCCAAAACAGCATCTCTGATTTTCTTTTTTGATGGCCTTCCTATAGCCTTTCTGCAATTCCTTAAACTTAATTAGTAAGACCTTTGAGTCGGGGCTCTTCTTGATTACCCTAGCAGCTTTATTGCGAGCTTTCCTTAACTCCTGGGTCTCTTCTCTGATTTTCTTTATTAATGGCCTTCCTATAGCCTTTCTGCAATTCCTTAAACTTAATTAGTAAGACCTTTGAGTCAGGGCTCTTCTTGATTACCCTAGCAGCTTTATTGCGAGCTTTCCTTAACTCCTGGGTCTTCCTTGAGGTAACAAACTGTGTAGATGAAATAGTTATTTACAGGTTGATGAAGTCTTGACCATAAAAAGAAGACAAAAGTGTCCAATAGCTTAATTGGAGATAGAGTACCTGTTACTTTGGAGTCAAGGTAGTTAACACACACAGCCATTACTGCACCACTAGAGGAAGGCTACATTTTATGCGCTTTAAAGTCTCAATACATACGCCCCACCCACAGCCCAAGCCACCGCACGGTAATGGAAGCTAGATTTTATAACTATGGTCTGGGGGCGACAATAACTCTCACACCAAGTGGATATTAAAAGTTTGTCAATAAAGGGGAACAGTTCCATATTACAGATAGTATAATCCATGTAGGAATAAGTTGGCCCATCGGATTTCGTCCAACTATGTGGGGGGGGGGGAGGAAGGGGGAAAGGAGGTATATGGGTGGGGGAAGGTGTCTTGTGGCAAAAGGCCATTCAAGATTTTAAATCCCATGCTGTTTAAATGCATTACCACATACTCACCCAAGGGGCTATGAGGGCAATCCCTTGGTATTGATTGTTCTGCAACTAACAGGTAGTTACAAAGATCAGGTCCCTCGAGGGCTTCAGAGGTATCCTGAAACAAATTTGTGTTAAAGTCCCCAGTTACCAAATAATCAGCATAAGGATGTTCCCCAGCTAGGTCACCCAGAATCTTCATTAGACAAGTCAACTACCCTCTTTTTTTCTCTTTTGATACCGCAGCAATATAAACATTAATCACAAAGAGGGTTTGCGTGATCTTCAATTACTGATCTTAATATCCTGAACCCAGTCTTCTTCCCAAGCAAGTGTCCTAATACGACCTTTTAATTTAACGGCAACATAGATGGATAACCCCTCTTTCACCCCCCCCCCCCCCCTCTTAGCACAGCCACTTTCTGATGGATACACCTACCTGTGGATTCCTCACCTAAAGAATTCTCCCCCTCGCGCCAGCTTCAACGGAAATTTTCTTCTAGCTCTGCAGATCGACGATGACGTCACAATTGCCCGACTCAACGCGACGCCGTATGACATCATCCAGGCAATAAGCCCTCGTCGACGTGCAGACGTCAGTTCCCTTTTTTCCGTGCCTTCGAGTAATGGTTTTTCTTTGAGGCTAACAGGGAGCTACAGTTGCACTTTGGTGTTACTATGTCGCAGCCAAGAAAATCTGGCTTTAAGCCTTGTAACCAGTGTGGGGGTCGGATGTCGGTCACTGACCCCCATGAAAATTGTTTATGGTGCCTTAGTTCCGACCATGAGGTTGAGTCATGCGGTTCGTGTCAACGCATGAAGGAGAGCGAGGCGAAATTATTCTTAGCCCATTCTAAGCAAAGGAAGGAAAGGCGTCATCGTAGAGAGTCTTCTTTGAAATTTTTGAAGACTCATCGTCGCCATGGGGACCCTCGGCGCCGATCGAGCAGGGGTCGGTCCAGGTCCAGATCTCCGTCAGCTCGGCGCCATCTGACTTGGGAGGTTAGCCCGACTATCACTCCTCCACCTCCAACGACTCTGGCTTCTCCGACTTCACCCTTGTCGGTGTTTGAAGTCGAGCCTCAACAGGAACCGGCGGCTTCTCCGGAGCAGGAGATGCCTGGTCCATCATCAGCCTCTATGCAGGCTCCGGCTCGGCAAGCTTATCCTGCTTTGCCGGCGCCGGGTACGGATCCTGCTGCATTTTTAAATGCAATGGTCAATATCTTTTCCACCATGGCACCTGGTGGAGGACATGCAGGTCTGTCAGGCCCTTTGGCTTTTAACTTGGGTGCTCTGGCTCCTTACAAGCCGACACCCTTTATGCCATTTCTGCCCTCTGGAGCCGCTTCGGCGCCGATGCCCTTGGTGTCGCCCAGGAGGCCTGTGACGCCTACAATGTCTGCTACCCCGGCACCGGTGGATTCTCCACGGATCCAGTCTACAGTTAAGTTGCCTGTGGCACCAGAGGGTCCGGCGTCGGATGGATCCGGAGAGCGGCACCGGCGAAGATCTTCGGCGTCGGCCGACGCCGGGACTCGAATCCAGGCTCCAATCCAGGAGATTAGCTGGAGGAAGAGGAATACAGCAGACAGCATTTGGAGGAAGGCGAGATCTTGGAGCCTTCAGGTGATTTCCAAGGCTTGGACACAGCAAGTGGCATTGACACGTCCCCTGAATGGGATTTAGCTTCCCCAGGGGAGTATACGGAAGAAGCTGCATCTTTTCATGCGGTAATAAGGAAGGCTGCAGACTTTTTGGATCTTCCTCTTCCTGCTGCAGAGATGAAAAGAAACCTTCTGACTGAAGTGCTGCATCCGGCTTCGGTAGTGGCGGAGCCTCTCTTGCCCTTCAATGAGGCTCTCTTGGACCCCATTAAAGATATTTGGAGGAAACCAGTGACTTCTACAGCTGTCAACAGGGCGGTAGTGAGACGCTATTGTGCGGCTCCAGGTGACCCGGACTTTCTCTCCAAACATCCAACTCCGGAGAGTTTGGTTGTTCAACATCATGCTCCTCCCGGTCAGCTCCTGGTTCGTTCCCCGGGACCCCTGCGGACAGGGAGTCTAAGAAAATGGACCAAGCAGCAAAGAAGGCCTTTTCTTCGTGCAGCATGGCCTTGAAATCGACCAATGCAACTTGCATTTTTGGGCGTTACATTCATGCCCTTATGGAGGAGACAAAGGGTCATCCTGAATTGCCACAAGAGGTGTTGCATCTATTAACGGATGCTCAGGCGGCGGCGACCCAGGTGATACAGTCTGGGTTGGACACCTCGGATTCCGTGGCAAAAGCTATGGGTACATCCATAGGGTTGAGGCGTCAGGCTTGGCTGCGTTCATCAGGTTTCTCCTCGGATGTGCAAGCTACTCTCCTGGACCTGCCTTTTGACAGAGAAAAGCTCTTTGGGACAAAAGCAGATTCTGCCCTTGAGTGTTTCAAAGAGAGCAGAGCCACAGCGAGGTCATTGGGATTTCAGGCAGCCACTTCCTCTACCTTCAGATCCTATAGGAAGTTTAGGGGTTTTTGACGTGGCTCCTCCTTTCGTGGCAGGTTCCAGGCGCTGCAGCATTCTGCAGGATCCCTGCCTTACAGATCCTTCAGGGGCAGGGGTAGAGTACGTATGAGAGGAGCCACCCACCAGCACTCTGCCTCTTCCTCTTCCTCAGGAGGGGTGCAGCAAGGAAAGCAGCCTTAGTCCTCCACCACTCCCTGTTCACATGTCTCCGGTAGGGGGGGGAGACTTGCCCAATTTCTTCCCATGTGGGAGTTTATAACATCAGACTCCAGGGTTATCGACATTGTGAAGAAGGGGTATGCTCTTCCCTTTTGGGAGTTCCCTCCTCCCTTCCCTCCCTGCCCATCCTTCTGTTCGGAAGACTATCTTCTGTTACTGCAACAGGAGGTGTTATCCCTATTGTCAAAGGGCGCGGTGGAGTTGGTGCCGGAGCAGGAGAGGGGGCAGGGCTGTTATGCAAGATACTTCCTGATCCCCAAAAAAGATGGTCGGTTGAGACCAATCTTGGACCTGAGGATTTTGAATTGGTTCCTCAAGCAGGAAAAGTTCAAGATGCTGACCCTATCACAGGTTCTTTTGGCGTTGAACGAAGGAGATTGGATGGTGTCTGTCGATTTGCAGGATGCGTACTTCCATATTCCAATCCTCAAATCGCACAGGAAGTATCTCCGGTTTGTGGTGGGGTCACAGCATTATTAGTTTGTGGTCCTCCCGTTTGGTCTTACTTCAGCACCTTGAGTCTTCACAAAGGTGATGGCGGTGGTTGCGGCAGAGCTCAGAAGAAGAGAGATAGCGGTGTTCCCCTATCTGGACGATTGGTTGATCAAAGCCAAGACTCCAGGGCTCGTGCGGCGTCACCTGCAGTCGACAACTCAGTTGTTGTTTGACCTGGGATTTTCGATCAATGTGCCCAAATCTCACCTGGAGCCCTCGCAACGCCTCCTGTTCATAGGGGCAGTACTGGACACAACATTGAATCTGGCCTTTCCTCCACCCCAGCGGGTTCAGGACATTCAGGCGTTGATTCCAATGTTTCTAAATGGAGCAGTAGTTCCAGTCCTCAAGGTCCTAGGTCTGCTCGGTCTTTTTGCTTCTTGCATACTGCTGGTCACTCATGCACGCTGGCACATGAGGGCTCTTCAGTGGTGCGTCCGCAGGCAGTGGTTTCAGCACAAAGGAGATCTCGAGGATGCGATCAGGATCTCCAGAGACACTGCGGTGGATCTTCAGTGGTGGGCTGTGGTCAGCAACCTGTCGCAAGGAAGGCCATTCTCGCTGCCTCCGCCAGTGGCCACGGTTGTAACGGATGCTTCTACTCTAGGGTGGGGAGTTCATCTGGGGGACCTGGAGATCAAAGGCCTTTGGTCTCCAGTAGAACAGAGGTTTCACATCAATCTGTTGGAGTTGCGTGCTGTACGTCTGGCACTCAAGGCCTTTCTCCCTTCCATTCGCGGTCAGTCAGTCCAGGTTCTGATGGACAACACTACTGCAATGTGGTATATAAACAAGCAGGGAGGAGTGGGGTCGTATCTTCTCTGCAGAGAAGCTCTTTGACTCTGGTCCTGGCTTCAGGATCACCAGATTTGCTTGGTAGCAAGTCATTTGTCAGGGGTTCTGAATGTACGTGCGGATGTTCTCAGTTGACGCATCTCGGTCTACCACGAGTGGCGTCTTCATCTGGATCTGGTTCTTTACATCTTCCAGATGTGGGGGTGTCCGAGGATAGATCTGTTTTCTACTCAGGAGAACGCGCAGTGCCCGTTGTTTTGCAGCCTCCAGTATCCGGTGCAAGGAGCTTTGGGGGACGCGTTTCAGATGTCCTGGAAGGGTCAGTTGCTTTACGCGTTTCCTCCCATACCCCTAATTCCTCGAGTTCTGAGGAAGATCCGACAAGACGGGGCTCAGGTCATCTTGATAGCCCTGGATTGGCCGAGAAGGGTGTGGTATTCGTACCTTCTCCAACTCTCTCTGTGCCCTCCGTCTCCCTTACAGGGTAGACCTCCTCTCGCAGGGGCAGATTCTACACCCCACCTCCAGTCTGCACCTTCATGCCTGGAGATTGAACGGGGCAATCTGAGTGCTTTTTCTCTCCCGCCGGAAGTGGTGGATGTTATTTTATCGGCCAGGCGACAGTCCACCAAATCGATCTATGATCGATGATGAGCTAGATTTGTACGTTGGTGTGGAGAGAACCAAATTAATCCCTTAAAGGCTTGCTTGTCTGACATTATTATTTGCTCTTTCCTTGGCACAGAAGGGTTGTGCAGTTGCCACAGTTAAGGGCTATTTATCAGCACTGTCGGCTTTTCCGTGCCTCCCAGATCAACCCTCCTTGTTTAAATCTCCACTTGTTTTGAAGTTCGTTAAGGGTCTCACTAATAGGTTTCCGCCCACTCCGTTTGTTATGCCACGGTGGGATCTTAACTTGGTATTAACATTTCTAATGGGATCGACATTTGAGCCAATGCACTCTTGTTCTTTGCGTTTGCTGGTTTTTAAGACTATTTCTGGTAGCCATAACATCGGCCAGAAGAGTGAGTGAGCTTCAGGCTCTTAGTGTAGAGTCTCCATACCTTTCCTTCTTTAGAGACAAAGTGGTGTTAAGGACCAAGGCAGCTTTCCTCCCGGAGGTTGTTACACCCTTTCACTTGGGGCAGTCTTTTACTCTCTCTTCCATTTACCCTCTGCCTCATCCATCCAAGGAGGAAGAGAGGCTCCACTGACTGGATCCACGAAGAGCATGGAGCTTCTTTGTCGAGAGGACGAGGGAGTTCAGGCAAGATGATCAGCTCTTTTTTGGATACGACAATAGGTCCACAGATTTGATCTTCTGGGCAACCCCACTGATATTCCCAGAGCATAATGACAGGGGTTTGTGCTTTGGCACGGAAGACAACTCTGCAAGGGTCATTTGGACAGCCCATGCGATAGGGCTGAAGGCAACCAATCCCAATTAGACCCCAGCTGGTTACCAACGTCAGTCCTTGCTATACACCTATGAGTAATGGAGCTACCTTGAACACCTTTCAAAATTTAAAATGGCTTCAATACAAAGAGAGCCATAAGATTTGATAGTTCAGGCAATAAGGCAGGATAGCCAGGATTCTTATGGGGAGTGAGCGTAATACCCCAGGAGTGAAATGTGTTCTCTGGTGAGAAGTGACTGTGCTAGGGCAATGGAGAACAATTGACACTAGAGTAGTTTCCCCTGTTGGTAAACCCTTTTGGGGAAGAAATTTGATGGAAACGATGTTTTCTTTTCTTCCCCCCCCCCCCCCCCCCCCCCCTCTCTCTCTTAGTGTATGCTGCACATCAGGATCTACCTGTGACAAGGATGATTTTAAAGAACCTGCTTGTGGAACACAGTGAAAGGGGGAGGATCAAACTGAATCCATGAGTTTGACTCCAAGTAAGCAACCCTTTTGACAGACTGGCCTGGCTGAAATACCTTGCTCGGGAGCTCCCATGGCATTGTGCTGGCTCGATTTTAATAATTGATTAACTCTTTTCTGGGATAAAGTAATCATCCCGTGTTTTAATTTTGTGGTTTTTTTCCATGCCAAGTCTTGGTGGGGCCCCAAATTCAAAGAAGCAACATGAAGCTGAGCAACACTGAGCAACATGAAAACCTCTTGATTTCAATTAGGACCGAGCTTAAAAAAGTAGGAAGGGATGAAAGACTTTCAATAATCTGAGAGCAACAGCAGGCTGCTTGAACTAAATTGGCACTTGTTTGTACTCTAATAATTAACTGATTTACATTTTTTAATTATCTAATTTATGATCAATTCCCGCCATATAAGTGGCTAATGTATTCAACAAATCAACATGCACATCCAGTTTGTTGGAGTGGTAATTCAAGGCCAGAACAGTAGATTGCAAAGTTTGGAGAAACTGAGACCAGACAGGGCTGCTGGATTCAGCTGGGACATTGGACACATGCTTGGATTGAGTATCTGCACACTCCCCAGATTCAGTTTGAAAACAAGATAAGTCCACAAGCGATTGCTTCTTAAGCTCTCTCTCATTGAACTCTGTTTGAGAGTTACCCCTGCATTCCCCACTAGATCTCGTGGGAAGCATAGGTAAGATGCTGCCAGTTGGACTACGAGTCCATTGAGAGGATGGTGGGCTAATCAGATAGCCCATACTGTTGTCCTGCTGGCAAACTTGACTATCAAGATCCTGTACATTCTGCAGTGAAAGCTCTAATGGGGAAAATCCCCCATCCTTGGCGTCAAAGGAATGGTCACTTGATATTACTATTGAAAAGATCTTATGCTTGAGTGGAACCACAGGCAAATTAGCCACCTGTGACACCAATGGAGTTATGTTTTCTTTGGGTGAGTGGGGAGGGGTGGGGGGGGCTAACAAATCAGTGTCTGATTCCTCGATCTCTGAAGTACTGACTGGAAAAGAGTGATGCACAAAGATCGCTGGTAAAACGGGTTGATGTAATTGTGCATGTATTTCAAAGATTGAGGGCCTTTTACTGACGCCTCCAAGGTGCCAGACGTCAAGGATGCACTCAAACCCATCAAGTGCCGAGTGCCACCGCCGTCCATCTTTTTTGTAACTTTTTTGTTTTTTTTTAATAGAGCAGCGCAGGAAACTCGCAAAACCTCAGTGAACTTGATTGAGGAATATTTATGAAAGGATCCAGGGGGTTGAAAACTACAGTGCTGAACGGTTCAATGTCTTGTGAAGCAATCTGAGGGGCCAATGGTGCAGTAGGGCTTAATGGAGAAGACTGGGGCTCATCTCCTTGGTCTGGTGACAGATGGGCTATGGCATTGCGCACGGCCTCGCCTCATCAGCACTTCTTGCGTTTTTGGGAGATGACTGGTTCCCTTCTTGCTTTACCAGACCTCATGGCCTGTGCAGTACTTGTGCAGTCACGTCCCCACCCCCCCCCCCCCCCCCCCAAAAAAAAAAAACCTCGACCAATGATTGACTGCGAAAAGGTTCAGCGTGCTACAGGTCCCTCCGATTTTAAATGACAGTATCGCGACGCTGCAGCAAGACAGACAGAAGAGATAAGGCGGCTTGAGGATTTAGGGTAGGGCAGTGGGGACAGGGCAACGTAGGGCAGGGCAGCACAGCCCGTGCGAGCTGCACTGGCCTCATACCAGCCGCCGCCGCCGCCGCCGCCCAACGCTAGCTGCCTGCAGCCTAAGCTCCAGCCCGCCACACCGCCCCCACTTGCCTTACACTTGCCTCACAATTTCCAGCTTCGCCTTGGTCCTCCACTCTCTGATTTCTAATTTCACCTCCGCGCTGTGCCCGAAGCCCCCAACACACCCGGCAGCGACAACAGCGCAAGGGGTGGAGGCGGCACAGCTGATGGTGAGCCCCGGGCCCCAGGCTGGACCGATCTACAGCGGCCTGGGGCTTGAGGCTGGGGCCTGGTGAACTCATCAGGGGCTCCCAGGGGTGGGTGGGATCCCAGAGAGACCCAGGTGGGTCAATGGGTCAGACAGGCCAAGCGGGCCCAAAGTCCAGGGGCGCAGGGCCAGCCCCACAAAGCAGAGGTGGGGGGCAGGCCCCACTGAGCTCCAAGCTCCGCCTTCCAGACTCCGCCCAGCTCAAAGTGTCCGCGTGCTTCCGAGCTACTGGGTCTGATTAAAGAGAAGTACCCAATGACAACATGCAGGCTTGTGAACGTCTGGTAAGCCTGGAATTTGGTTACAAAATAATCTTGGTAAACTACACTTGTATTTGGAATACACTTTTGAACAAATTTCTTTATCAACTGATTGGTTCAACTCAAATCAACATTTTGTTTTCCTCTGTCATAGCATTCATTGTAGGACAACTGAACAGCTCAGCAGTAGATGGGCCTCACACAATGCATCTGCAATTTACTGGACAATTGTAGCCAGTCTGCTAAGATAAAAGGCATTACGACATACCAGTCACTGCTAGGGTGTAATTACAGTGTACCATAGCAATCTATACATTTATAGACTCGTTATCATAAAATAGTTTTGGCATATGTTTATCCTAGAGAAAACGACCATAAATCATTGGAGAAGCAAAAATGCACTTGCAGATTTATATGTGAACCCGACAATCCACAGCTGTGTGAAGGACATGTCGAGCAGTTTCATCTGGCTCTGGAGTGACATTTGATGGCCCTTTGAGGTACTGCAGCTTCGTGAGGCTTTGCTGGCTGGTGCTTTTGATTCGAGATGGACATCTAGTAATGACTTGGGGTACTGTAGCTTCGGGAAAACTTCAAACCGTGGACTGGAATCCGGACATCCAGTAACCATTGGAGTTGTGTGAAAGACGTCTCAGGCTGGCACAGGCGGCTCTACAGGGGCAGCTAGTAGCTGCAGGTTTGTGAAAGTCTCGCTAACCGGGAGCTTTCCAAAGAAACTGAAAATACATGCATAAACATAGAAGGGCTCCCGGTCACATTTTTTGGTTTATCAGTTTGGTTTATCAGTTTGTTTTTCAGCTGTCATTAACGTTGCCCCCTTGTACCACAGCACAAGATCATGAATCAGCGCAGTTCAGTCATCTCTCACTATAAGCTACCTGTACCTCCAGTTGAAATGTTTTCGGAGACTAGTGTTTAACGCGCTTTAATTTACCAGAAGCTGCTAATAACTGTTAATGGCCGAGAGCCTAATGCAGATTTCCTCCAAATGAAATGCATTTTTCCCCGTTTACAAACTTATTAGTCAGATGTGCTGGGGAAATTGCACAGGAGGCTTACCTCTCTTAACGAGGTTTGCTGAGTTAGATGTCAGAGAAAAGGAAAATCCCTGAGGGCATTTCTGGCCAAGCACCTAGAAGCCTGTAATTGGTTGAGTGCACAAGTGCTGCCACTGTTTACTTAGCTCAGAGTGACATGATGGAAGGAGAATGCCAGAAGTAGGAACCATGGGCGTAGGAAGTGTGGGGATGTATCCCCCCCAAGATTTTGGAGGGTGGGGGCAAGGGGAATGAGGGAGGGGGGACAAGGGGACAAAAGAATTTCCCCTCTTCTGTTATTCACAGGGCCATTAGCACGCAAAAGCGCTACTTATAATAGCCCTGCACTGCCCTGCCTCCAATCTAATGGTAACAGAATGAAGGTGAGTCAGGAGCCCCCCCTCCCTCCCATGTCCTCTGCTTTTTGTTTGTCTTGTTTACAGTTGTGGGCATTAAGGGCACACATGAGAACAAAGGGAGCCAGGAGGAGAAAAGAGTTTTTGATAATTGCTGTCTGCATCACCTGCCGCCTTGAAGAGGAGCACTGCAGGACAATGAGGGCGATCTAAAGAGGAAACAGAGTCCCACTCAGCCTGCAGACTAGAAAGGAGACTGTGAAACACAATATTTGTATTTGCCTCAGATCACACCAGTTGGTGAAACAGGGAAGTCGAGATTGAGCCCAGATTTTACCTTTTCACACTACACAATTTAACTAGTAGAATGGTATATTTTTCTAACATTTATGTTTAATGTTTTTTTTTATCTAGGTAATGAAGGGTTTGATTACAGCGTGGCTAACAGGGAGAAGCTATATTTCATTTGGGCTGTTATGTCAAGCGTTATTATTTATGCTGTCTTTTCTTCACTCTCCTCTAAAACAATCGACCCTATGCCACTGCACCCTACACCACTTTTCTCCACACAGTGCTACTCGACACCACTGCAATCTATGCTGTACCACTCCACTCCACTCTACAGCACTCTGTACTACCCCACTGCAATCTATGTTATTCTACTCTAACCAATGTATACTACACTCCTGCACTCTACACCAGTGCACTATTAACCACTTTACTCAAAACCAATGCACTCTATGCCAATCTATTCTGCACCACAACACTTTATGCCACTGCACTCTGCACCACAGCACTCTGTCAATGCACTCTATGCCATTCTACAATACACCACTGTACTGTATGACCCTCTAATCTGCAACATTACACGCTCTGCCGCTGAACTCCACGCCACTCTACTCTGCACCACTGCACTCAATGCCACTGTACTCTGCCCCACTGCACTCTTTCATGCTCCACTGCACTCTAACCTACTCCACACCACTCCACTCTAGGGCACTTCACTCTACTCTGAAACCATCTACTCTATGCCACTGCAATCTACGCAACTCCACTCTATGCTATGCCAGTCCAATCTACCCTGCACCACTCCAGTCTGCTCTGAACCACTCTATGCTACTTCACTCTACATCACTATGCTCTACTCTACGCCACTGCACTCTATGCCACTCTATTCTACTCTGCACCACTGTACTCTACGCCACTCTTCTCTACTCTGCATCACTCTACGTTCCTGCACTCTACGCCAATTAATTCTGTGCCACTCTACTCTACACCACTGCCCTTTATGCCACTCTTCTCTGCAACACTGCACTCTGCCACTGAACTATACTCCTCTCTACTCTACACCGCTCAACTTTATGCCACTCTACTGCACTCTACACCAATGTACTCTATGCCACTACACTCTGCGCCACTCTACTCTGCATCACTGCACTCTACACCAGTCTACTCTACCTTGCACCATTCCACTCTACCATGCACACATCACTCTGACACACTCTGCACCAATGCAATCTATGCTGTGCCACTGCACTCTGGACCCCTCTACTCTTCACCACTCTACGCTATTGCACTCTACTCTAATTCAGTCCATGAAACTCTACTACTTTCTCCACTCTGTAACTTCCTACACAACTTCTTATACGCCACTCCATTCTACTTTACTCCACTCTATGCCACTTCAATGTACAATACTCTACTCCACGCCACTCCACAACCCTCTATGCCACTCCACTATACAACCATGTACTATGCTCAACAACACCCTACCCAACTCTCTCTATGCCACTTTACGTTACTTTACTTCACTCATTGATACTTCACTCTTCTTTATGCCTTTCCACTCTACGACACTCTGCCACTCCACTCTACGACACTCTACTACACTCTGAAACTAATCCAGTCTACTACTACTTTATGGCATTTGTGCTTGATTAGAGATTCAGATCTCCATTGATTACCTTCTCACTCATGTGAGACGTGAGTCAGATTTTTATCTTGGCCTTTGTGGTTACAAGCACTCTGTAACCCTTTTATCTCAAGCTTATCTAGGGCTGAGGATGATCCTGATACTTGTCTAGGGGATCGAAACGTCGACAGTCAAAGTACCTTGACTTGAATGTGTGATATTGTATATAAGTTGGCATAAGCATAGGTACTATGAGCTAATGACTTCTTGATTCACCGTTTGAGTAATTCATGTAAAAACCGATGTATGAAAGCATGTAACTCATTATTGTGGATGCTAACCACTGTGCTATCCGGGTTACTTTTTACATTTTTCTTGAAATTGGTGACATTGGGTCATCCAGATGTCAGTGTAATGCCCAAATACCAAAGTGTTTCTTTATTTCCTCTGTTGATGTTTTCCCTCTACATTTGATCTTTTATATTTTGATTGAATAAATGCACAGAACCTTCCATTTGGGTACTACTTTAATATTGTTTATTGGAGTGGTGTTGCATTTTACTCAAGGGACCCCTGTTCCTTTATAGCTAGTTTACTACTCCATTCTAAGACACTCTACTTACTCCATGACACTGCGCCACACCAGTCGATGACACATCATTCTCCTTTACACCATTAACGTTTAGCCATGCTGAATAGTAGTCTTACTAGTGTACAGCATGTCTAAAACACATTGGCAAAGGCAATAGATCTTGCATAGGCAAGACCTATTGGCTTTGCCAATGCTTATTTATAAGGTATGAAATTCGAGGTGACTTGAAATATCCTTATGTGCGCAGGGTGTATTTTACCCCATATAACACATGGTCACACCACCGACTTTCCCACAAACCACTTAAAACCTTAGTGCATAGCTTCTGTCACTGCAAGCTATTACAACAGAGCAGAAGAAAGAAAAGCAACATTCCGTTTGTTGCTTTAAACAGTTGCATTAATTATGCTCTGTGACCTGATCTGCCTTTCACCTTGGCTGCTAGCTCTGGCAGAACTCATTGTGATGTCTGAACTCTACTGTAATGACCTTACAATAGTCATTTTCTGATGTATTTTCTTTATAATCAGTGAATGTTTTTTCTTTATAATCAGTGACTTGGTGCATCACAAATAGCTGATTCTAAAGAAATTAGTGACTGCAGTTTATACAGGGATTAAAGAATCCCATATTTATATAGCCTGTAACTCCAAGAGCTTCTTCAGTTGAAATGCTTCCAGTTATGACTGATGTGGAGCTGAGTTGCCCAAGATCACACACAGGAGTAGAAGTGTTATTAGAAATATGGTTTCTGAGCACAGTTTACAACTGTTGTATCTAATCGCTTTTTAAATATCTCCAATGTGGTTCCAATTGGCATGAGGTAAGGAGCATGATGGGTGTGGGGCGCAAAGGGCATGTTCTTCCCTTTAACCCTCCTACCTTTATTTGCTTGGTTCAGAAGATGCAAGGTTAATCAACATGTTATTTTTACATTTGAGCTAGTTACTTTGTGAATGTAAATAATAATAAAAGATACTTTCAGACTGTGACAACATGCCTTCCTTTTTCCCAATTTCACTTCCAGTATATATGATTGTGTACATTTATCGAAGCCTGCAGTTCGCAAACAACGAGTCATTTGTATAGGGTCGATTAAAAAGTCCCCAAGGCTGTCCCTGTCCCCCCCAGAAATGTATTGTCTCCTACACCCCTGGTAGGAACATTGTACAAAGGGTTGACAAACGAACGGAGTGTTTGGAAAACTAAAAAGCCATGTTACAAGAATTGTATTATGAATTTAATGCTGACATATACTCCCGGAGTTACGTAATGAAGGTCAGATGCTGAAGTTGGTATGCGGCTGGAGGAGTAACATGCCTTTCAAGGCGCTGGGGAAGATCTAGGGTGAACGTCCTCTCTCGTGCATTGGGCTTTTTTTTCGTGGGGACCTTTATTGTCAAGAATTAATGCAGGCATAGCCACTGTGTCAAAAAGAGATCGGTTTTGTGGTTGTCGTGTATTGTAGATGTGGTTAACTTCCTCAATGCACTTTATTGATTTGAGAATTGCTAGCTTAAATAATAGTAAAACTATTGGAAGCACACATGCAAAAAATGGATTTCCCAAAACATGGGTCCAGATTTACAATGCCCTTGCGCCCCTTAGCGCCACATTTGTGATTTTTTTTTGGCACAAACGTGATGCTAACAGGCTACTACCATAGCGCCATATTTACAAGGTGGCGCTAACTAGGTTTAAGCCACCTTATACACCCTTTGTGCCACATCATGCATAATATATGCCTGATGTATGCAAAGGTGGCGTTCCCTCGTCAGATTCCATTGAGTCATTTCTAGTGTCATTTTTAACGCCTCAACACTGTACTGGATTAGTGTCATATTTTTATGCTAATCCAGTATAGCATTACAATAGCATTAAAAAAATGACGCTATTGCCCCTAACATGGGCCATGGTGTGCCATATTGTAAATACGGTGCTACCATGGTGGCGTTAGGGGACGCAAGGTGGCCGCAAAAAAAGTGGCGCATCACTAGTGATGCGCCACTTTCTTGTTAATATGTCACATAGTTTGACTTTTAAGGTACACCTACGACTGGGACAAATCATCTCTCTTCATTTTTAAATATTCATTTTCCTTAGCCGCCTAACACAAGAGCACAACCCCAAAATCAAACCTCAAATCGAAGGATACCATAAACAAACTATGCTCTATTTTGTTTATAAGCTATGAACAATTAAATTAACTGGAAAGAAAGAAGTAGGGTATAGTGAAGGATGGCCCACTTTTATTCTAAAGCAGGTGTTTAGAAAATAGAATACTCAGGTTTTTATTTATTCCACAAATGTTTGTATTTTTTTTTTTTTTTAAGTAACGGCTGCCTATAGCTCTTTTTCATACAAAGAGCCCCACAAACAGGGTTCACACCTGAGTGTAGAATGTGTGCATAACGTGTAATGTGATCAATTCACAAAGATAGTTTGTGCAATTTTTAAGGAATTGGAGTTTCATAAGATAGTGATCATGGAAAAATCAGAAATGGTTCTAAATATATATAACTATGGAAAGGGGGCTTGATACTTTCAGAAGGATGCCACTATAGAGGCCAAAGGAAAGAGTCTTTATGTAGAACAACATATGATTCCAGCTCCTGTAATTGGCAGTATTTTATGGTGACTCTGAGAGAATACAGCTGATTGAAAATGTTTCCAAGAAAAACACTATACTTACCAAGAGCCCTTGGGACAACAAACAACTACAATGCAGTAGAACCTTGCAACAATAACCAGTCCTGATTAACTAAGCTGGTCATTAAAGCTCTGTTTTTTTGTTTTCTTTGTTTTTGAACATTTAAGATGGGGAAAAAGGCCAGGCCACCGGTGGAGATCCTGTGGCTCCCTAGGAGTCCGAGGTGCTGTAATCGCTCCACCTCCCTTATCATGAGGGTGAGTCTTGAGGCCTGGTAATACCTGTCTTGCAACAGGGGAATAACCACCTTCCCGTCCCCTTTGATCCCCGATACATAGGAACTGAGGCTTTTCACCTGGCCTTGAGATATCCAAGTATCAGATTTAGATTACAAATGGCTAGTACCACCTTAAAGACTAATTCCATAAGGGCTTCATCTGCCCCTTTTGCGATCTCAAACAGACATCCAATATCTCAGTGTGAGGGGATTTCACAATCTACAGATCATGCACTGGATACTTCATCCCTCAGTGTGGGAAGCATCCTTGAGACCCTTCATGTGTTTTGAGAAATTTTGTCAAAGCCTCACCTCCTCTAATCTCTCAAATATATGCCACCATACTTCTTCAGGCTTCTCAAACGTAAGTCCTCCCCACCCAAGAGGAAGGGCTAGGAGGAAGATTTAGGGGTGGCACTGACCGATAAACTAAGCAGTGGTGGTCCATCTACACATGCACAACAAACTTTGCCAAACACACCCAGGGCTGAGAGTCACTTTATAGGATATTATATAGATGGTACTACACTCCAGCACAACTCCATATCATGAACAGGAACCCTCTTCCACATTTTGTGGACCTGCCCATGCCTAGGGGGATAATACTGGGAAGAAGTCCTGGCAACTATAGATGACCCGGCTTTGATCCTCTTGGGCCTCCCCTGGAGCAAACATACCCTTTCGTTTACAAAAAGGGAGAATTTCTCACTTCCTGCTTGTGGCTAAACAGACTATAGTAAGCCTGTGGGGGAGGGGGGGGGGGTAAAGACCTTATTCCGAATACCATGATGTGGCTGCAGAAACTCTGGTTGCTTGTAGCAGATGCAAAGATAGCACATGCCATCCAGGATGCATTGGACAGGTTTGTCAGGATGTGGGACCCCATCCTGTAATATCTTAACCGAGACAAAATAGACCTGACCTGCCCTCAACGCATAGGGGCCTTGGGTCCGCTCTCCCAAAGAAGAGCTGGCATGGTAATGACCTCTGAATGCAGCTGTGTCAACAGCGATTAAATATCTCCTGAGCTGGGGTGGTGACTGAGGGTGGGGGGTGTTTCAGTTTTGTCTGTTCTGGCGACTCTTCCACCTCATGGTTGTACACTCTGAAAAAAAACAATAAAAATGATTGAAACTAAGACAGGAAAAATATAATTAATTGTAAATGAAACTGCTTAGAAATGCCTGTCCATGCATTCTGTCGTAATAGGAAAAACACAATGAGCATGGTGGGGGAACACCATCCTTTCACAATAATTTTAGTAATCATGTTTAAAGCATATTAGCCAAAAACAGTATCACAAAGAGAGATAGAAGAAATGGGGGCTTCCCCCCTTTCCCTGTCTTTATACACCCAACAATAAGAGAGAGCCCACTTCCTATGTCCTAAATAACCCTAATCTGTACACTAAGGACTCCAAAAACGTTTTAGAAGAACCCTCAATCACTAGCATCCGCTAGTGACATGCTTCAACATAATGTTCCTATCTGAGATGCCTGGTGCATCTGGGTGTGCTGGACGCATGTGTTACAGCGGCGTGGTTGTTTCTTTAGGGATCAAGATGAGTAAAATTACCTCAAGGAACCCTACCGCAAAGGAAAGTTTTATTCTGGGAAACTTGGGTAAGGTTACAAATGGTCGATGTGAATTGAGATTCTTATGGTCTCTCACATTTTGGTCTATGATATTGGTAAATACCAGTAAATCAAATATGCCAATCATGGATAAACCAATCAACAGTACAATTTCTATAGGGAGCGCTTGCACTTTAGCACTGATTAGCGGTGGTAAAGTGCGCAGAGACAATAAACCAGCAAAAACAGACCTGAAAAAATAGGAGGAAGATGGCAAAAAGTTTGGGGATAACCCTGCAAAAAGGGCCATTTCCAACAACCACTATGTGTCAAATGGCTTTCTTCAGGACCAACAGATCCCTATAATGCCGTGCTCATCATGCACTCGTGTACACATGCCTACTCATTGATTGTGCTCTCTTAGGATTGTGCTGTAACTTACGATCTTCGTTATGTGAACGCACAGTGACACGACCCACCAGCTTGGACTAAAACATTCTGCTTCCTCATGACTAATTCCTAGTTAATCAGCCACAGATCCCCTTGCCAAATGTACCCCAAAATGCTACTTGTCAATTTCAGTGACACAAACCATCAAAATGCACGGGGAAATAACAGAGTGTGGTTCCCCCGAGAATTCCGAGGTTGAGGGATGGAAGGATGTCTTGAAGGTGTTCTGAATTCATATTTCTTTAAACATTTAAAACAGATTTTCACAATCAGGAAACTAAGATAAGAAACTGAACTTGAATTTGTGTGTGATTACCCTTGAAAGTTGTGTCCTTTTAGAAACATATGACAGTGTACAGGAACATACCTTCTTAATAAGCATAGTTTTAGATGGCATTAGTTTAAAAGATAGATGTTGGGGGGGAGGTGGAGGTGGAGGGACGAGATGGGGCTGACACCTGAATCAAGGGCCCAACTCCTGTATCCTGGCTCATCAGCCCTAATAAGAAGACAGCATGACAACTGATGGAAATATCCACAGTGGAGACCTGTATGAACTGATAGCTGAGATGCATCATTGAGAGATCTAGCTGGAAGCTCAATATTCTCCTTAGGGGCTGAGTGGGGGCATCTGAAATGGTGACCACCTTGATGCTTGACTGGCCTAACATGCAGAGAGCGCAGGTTTTAGCATGGATCTCTGAATGGCTATGAGGCCTCTGCCTACTGCGGAGAGAGAGTGACACGTTCAATGTTTGTGAAAGCTGCCAAGGCCTGCGACTGGCTGCCTCAGCTTGTGAAGGGACTCTTGCCTGTGACAGGCAGAGGCACACCCAGAAAGCACCAGCAGACCTTTGAGATATTCTTGCAGTGCAACAATAAGTTATGGGAAGGGAGTTCTTGCACCCCTTTTCTTTTTTTTCTCTTGTCTCTTATTGTCAAGAGGTGCTCGCAGCAGAAGAAAGGAGTGTCCCTTCCACCTCAGGGACCCAGGGCCAGTTTGGACATCCAGAGGGCACCTGCACAACGTACACCACACCAATGATATCTTGAGGGGGACCACTTGGACTTCCTGTTTTATAAAAGCCTGCACTCCACAACAGAGCCTCGGGCCAATTTCCAGAGCACGCATGGAAGACATCCAACTGTGTTCCAGACTTAACTGAAGCTGCACGGTTCGGTGTCAGAATGTGGATTTACTCCCCTCTGTATCAGCTATACCATTGAAATATTTCACAGGATGAACATTCCTCTTTGCCTGACCCTTGGGACCCATACCAGATTGTTTCTCTCAGTCTAGTATCCAGCATTCCAATTTCTTGGTTCTTACTGGTGCTTTTTGTCCAGTGTGTTTCTAGGGGGTTGCCATGAAACCCATTGACGTTACCTTGTCTTTCACTGTTTGTAAAAGTAGCCCATTCATTGATTACTTGTTTTTAAAGGCCTTACAACAGTGCTACTTCATTGATTGGAATTCCTGTCCTTCGCATTCAGAACCTGCCAATGATTTGCCAGTACTTAAATTGTTGCCCAGTTTTTCTGCACTTTTGCCTGCTCTGAATTTTCACGTCTTGTCGATGGCCCGTGAACAACCATAGGGTCAAAACACCGTTGAAACTCCATGGCAAGAAGACTTTTTGGAGTCCTGTTGGCAAAAAGGGAGCATTGACTACGTTTGAACATTATTTATACATATCCATTTGGATTTACTTCTTAAATAGACATTTTGGCCTCTCATCTTTCGCCATTTTTAATTTCATCAAACTTTATTGAGCTTTTTGTTTGCTGTTTTTTTTTTTCACCTTCACTGAGTGACCACTCACAGAGCACTATTTCTGACTGTAAACCTATTATTCATTTGAATCATGACCTAACAAAAGCCAGGGTTTCATCATGTTTCAGTTTTATATGTCTATTAAAATAATGTGATAGAGACACTGGATATACATTAAGGATATTTTCCTAACCGGATAGGAATAATTACTATTTTAGAACCTCTTCCATATTTTACATTGTGATAATTGATAACTGGTTGGGCATTGTTGTCTTTACATTATTACCCACTCCTCCGCTGGTGTATGGATAGCTCTTGTGCTTACTTTGAGTCGGGTATACGGCAGGCAGTTCAGACATACGCATGCTCATACATGCAAACCCCTTGATGACAGTGACTCATAGTAGGGGGGGGGATCAGGTATGGGAACTCACCTTCATGACATAGAACATTAGAGGTCTCAATAATCCCTACAAAGGCAAACAAGTGCTGCTTTATGTAATGAAAAATTGTATCAAAATAGCCTTTCTCCAGGAGACTCACCTCCTTCCCCGGGCTCCACCCCTACTTGCATCTTCTGGGGGGTGCGAATTCGCATTTGAAATGTCTCGTGCTTTAGTACATACTCTCTCGGAGTGTGAACATTAATACATATAAGTGTCACCTTCATGCACACAGCCAGTTTTATAGATTCAGAATAGAGATATGTAATTGTTGCTGGAATTATGGCAGGTCAACATATCCTCTTGGTTAATATTTATGCCCCAAACATAGATGCTCCTAACTTTTACCTGGGACTCTCAGCCCAAATGGGGTGGTTCGAAGCCAACATGATCATAAAGTGAGGAGATCTTAACAGGATGCCTGACCTCTTGACAGACTCCACATGATCGAATGCGGGCGGTAGACCATGGGCTTTACGCGTCCTATGCGATATCACTGATACATAAGCTTTGACTGATGCCTGGCACCTATGGCACACCACTACCTAGGAATATACATTTTACTCCACACCTCATGGGGTATGGATGTATATCGATTTTTGGTTTATCTCTGCAAATGCCACTCTGTGGCTGGGAGATGTGACCCATCTACCACGCACAGGTCGAACCATTCTCCAGTGCGGATTGTACTGAAGGTACCCTATGGGGTGGTGTGGGGCAACAATGGCACTTTCCAAGCATCGCTGTCCAGAATGAGAAATTCCTTACGAAGCACCACGACTCCATCACTGAATACCGTGCACTCAACATTGGCTTTGCTGCAGAGCAGGCCACATTGTGGGGTGCCTTTAAGTCATATATATGTGGGGCGTGCATCTCCAAGCATGCTGGAGTATTACGGGAAATATGCACTCGTCTTGCCCTATAGAGATGATACGCGATATTGACCGTGAGGATTCCCAGCTGTGCCACGGGCACCAGATACATCCTTGCTCAGTCCTGCTGGACAAATTCTAAAATAGGGGAAAAAGATATACAGCAGGGAAAGTGCAACACAGTAGGCACAACTAGCCAGGGGAATGGCCAGCAGACAATGACACACCCTAAAAACCTTATTTGGGTACACCAGCGGGGCAAAAGGAGGAGTCCTCACTCCCCACTATCTTAGGAAGAACTTACTGTGACAGTAACCACCTCAGCGGGGCAGACGTATTGCTACTTTACAGTCAATGCAGCATGTCCTGAAGCAGTACACAGCCATATCACAGAAGTAGATAGGCCCTGCAAACTATGTGTGTGACATGCCAACTAGGAAGCTTCAGAGAAGGAAGAGACTTGTGGACTCACTGGTCTTTGACAGTCCTTATTTCCTACAGGGATTCAATCTGATCTCCAAAGCTCACATAAGAAGTTGCCTTTTTGCTTGCGCTCGAGAGTGCCCCTACAATTGCAAAGACCATCAGCAAAATTATGAAGCAGACATCAATGACTACACATGGGAGGGCCCCATAGAACTCTTGAGTCTGGCCATGACGAGAAAATAAAATTGGGGACCACAGCCTAGCATTGAGCAAAGAGAACCATTGCAGAGCAATGCTGGAGCTAGCTACATAGTAGAGGTTTTCGTGGGTGCTCCTCTACCAAGAGCAACCATGTGACAGGAATTGTTTGGGCCAAAGAACTACTGATAGGTGTATTGGCTCCTGAGCTACCAAAACCACAATCTGTGTCATCTAAAGCCACTAGTTATCTGCAAAGTCTAAGATACTTTCCCTCTTTGTAAGGGACCAATATAGGAGGCAACCTTGTCCTGCCTAAATAACAACACAACTGCCCAAACACAATGACCGGAGGCAAAGGCATCTGAGATCTCCACCAGACTGTACAGCTAGTGACAAAGGTGCCTTAAACACGACTGACCCTGAAAAACCTTCAGACCAGCAGAGTAGCTCGATCAGAGAGTAACCAATAACTTTCTTCTACAGGCTTTTTAGGAGGTCAAGGAAGAGATGCAAGTCGTCAAACTGGATTTGACCTGAAGGAGATGTGAAAATACATCAATGGACCTCAAGATAGGAGGACGGAAAACTGAAGCAGGCCTATGTGAGCTGGTAGACGACTGTGAGTGCCTTCAAAGATAATCATTGGAAGAACATTATCTGATTATCTAGCAAAATGCAAAAGCCAAGAGAAACGATCAAGGAGAAACAACATTCACATCTGAAGACATTGCTCAAGTAGTAACTCAAGGGGAGATACTAAGATAAGGTACAGACATGTTCAACGCTATCCTCAAAAGATTGTGAAAGCCCAGATGAAGCATGACAGTAAAAAAAGAGTGACTGCAATATCCTGATCAGCCGGCTCAACATCCGATGTACTGTTGTTCATTTTTTATAAAGTTAAGAAAACAATGTCTAAAGCGCAACAATGACTAACCTCCTCTAATGGCTGTCAACAACAGCTTTACCAGCCACTTTTGCCATCAAGTTAACTAAATGCAAATCCTTCAAGTTACTCACCATTTGATGACAAAAGGCATCAAATACTGCAACACCTACTTTAGGGTGATCTTCCTAAATTCCTGAACGATATCACAATAAAGTGAAACAAACATGTTATCCTCCTATACTTAGCTGCAGAAAAAGCATTTGATTTTGAGGCATGAGGAAAGACGCTTCAGGCAACTTTGGGATGGGAGACCACTTTATAGGTTGGATTGAGGTTGTTTATTTACTCACCCTGAGCTAAAATATGTCGGGCCCAGGGCGAGTAAATACGAACAGGAAACTTTCAGGGCACATTGTCATGCGATACTGGTCAAGAGTTCCCTCTATCACCCTAGGTATTTGTTCTGTACTAAAAATTCTATCTACAAGTGAAAGGAGTCACATTTAACAAGGTATGCATGAAATCTTAGCTTTGCAGAAGCTGTATTGCTGACACTCATAGAACCGACACAGTCTCTAAATCAGGTTTCTCCAACCAGTAGCTCATGAGCTACTGGTAGCTCTCCAGCTAACTGTGAGTAGCTCTCCTGTGTGCAACCAAGCCTCTTAAATTACTGGATATTTTGGTTGAATTAATATGTATGTATATGAAAATGGAAACTTGTGCTTTTGCGATGAAAATGTGTGTATTTTAGGAACTCATAATTTCCAAAATATATTTAAATCTAATATTTGACTGATGAATATACAACATTGGAGACTAATTATTACCACTATTACCTTGGTGTCACTGGCATTGCAGCTATCGCTGTTATATATTACCCATGTAGAGACATCTCAAATTTACAAAGCCTTTTTTGCATTGTGTTACTGGGGGAAAACCTATACTGAGGTGGACACTGCTCCTAATCTCGCAAATGTTGACCACTAATTTATTCTTGTCTAGTGTAGTTAACACTAATAATATTAGTAGATTGGGGTAAGTGCAGTTAAACAGAAGTAGCTCTCAAAGGTTGGAGACCCCTGCTCTAAATTAACTGAGTCCAGTCAGTTCTAAAAGACATCAAGACTCCAAATCAGCCTTAAGTCAGGCCAAATCCAGGTGACGGGGACAATCTACAGAAATGCGTTTGCAGACCACAACCTTTTTCAGAAAGTTGTTGGACGGTGTTCGAAACCTAGGTATCAAATTGACACCAAACATATACCAAAGTGCAAGGAGTAACTACAAGATACTACTAAGAAAAGACAAATCCACCCTCTCCTTATGGCACAACCATGCATCATCATGGGTTAGTAGGATAGTAGCACTCAAGATGACTTTACTTCTGAAAATCCTATATACATTTCAGGCCCTATCTCTTCCGCTCAGAAAAGGCAAGATAACCCAACGCAGCACATTCTTTTGGGCTGGGAGGTAAAAACCTCTGAACCCTTTCAGTAGTTTCCTGATCAAATGAGTGTTATCTAGTGTAATGCAGCCATCTTCTCCATTGGCAATCTGAAAACCCATATGGTCGAGTCACCATTTCCCACCTACGAGAAACACAGGAGCTGTACAAGGATTGGAATCCCTTTCATTGTACTATATAGCCCATTGAGACAAGGCAATATGCATGCTAGGGTCCAACAGGTTTATTCAGAAACAACCAGTTACAACCCAGGTTTATTTGTAAAAATAGAATATTTGTCTGCTTTAAAAAACAAAGTTAATAGGACACAGAACTTTAATTTTAATTAACGTGACATACTGGAGAGTATTCGCATTTAAAGTAAGTTTATGTAGTTTTATTTTTTAGTCCTGAAATTAAATTAGAAATATATCTTGAGATAAGTCACCAATAACAGATGTACACACACGTGCAATCACACACTTATCAGTAAATTAATGCATAACTTTAATTACTCAAATACAAACTTCCATGATCATACATTTACCATCAAAATACAACCAACATTATCGGCAGTGCTTGTACAGTTCAACAAAACACAATCAACAATAAACTAACCATACACAACTGTTTAAAAAAATCAAATTACCCACATCAAAAATCATAAGCTACACATGCCAGAATTTACACTTAAACAAGCGTACATACTTGTATACTTGTATCCTCCAGCAAATATGCATCATAATTAAATACTCAACGTTTACTGCCTTTTGGCTAGTTTCATGCTGTAAAAATACCACATACTTGTAAATCAATAAAACAATACTTACATATGCATGCAGCACTAAAGTCACATACCCAATGAAACATACCACCTTAAGCATGTTTACTTTCAAAATGTTTTTACATTTTAGCTGAATGCAAATATCATTCCTACACACAGACGCAACAAAACGTGCACAACATATATACAATGATATAGGTACAAAATAATTTACTCACACACAAGCACATGCAGACATCACGCTACGAGGAGTAGGTCTACACTTAGGCCCTCATTATGAGTTGGCAGTCATGAGACCGCCAAACTTGCGGTGGTCTAACCGCCGCGGACCCGCCAGTAAAGACTGCTGCATTACAAGTTGTGCGGTTCGGACAAAGGCAAACCGTCACAACGCCGCCGGTCCGGACAGACCGCTGCAGCCGACGGTGAGCTCCTCTGGGCCGGCGGCAGGCCCAAGGCCGCCAGCCGTATAGGGAGGCAGCGACCCGCCAGGCTTTTTGCAGCGGTTGCCCACCACAAAAACCCGGGCGGTAATGCACCCAGCGACAGGAATCCCCATTCCTGTCGCCAGCACACACACCCCCACACACATGCAGACACCCCCCACCCATCCACATACTTGCAAACACCCCCACCTGACTGCATGCACACATACAAACACCCCCATGCACTCTCACACTGACATACACCTCCACCGCAATCATTCACACCCCCACCCATCTCTGAATTCATGCATACCCCCACTCCCTCCACGCGCGCACGCATACATTCACACACACCCCTCATCCGCACACTTGCACACACCCTCCCTCATCCACACACTTGCACACACCTTCATCCACACACTTGCACACACCTTCATCCACACACTTGCACACACACCCCCATCCGCACACTTCCATACAAACACCCCCACCCGACCGCACGCATCCACAAAGACACCCCCACTCATCCACACAGACACCCCCACTCACTCACAGACTTGCACATATGCATCCCCACTCACATTTATCCCAATACACACACCTACTCACCCCAACACCCCGTCCCCTCTGCATACATGCAGACACACACACCCTCCCTGCACACATACCTACACACATGCACTCATGCACACCCATACTGCTACACATACACGCCCACACCACACCCATGCACACAACAGCTATCCCGTCCACACACTTGCAAACACCGCCCACCCAACCGCACACATACATGCAAACATCCCCTCTCGCTCTCACACTGACATACACACACCCCCTCGCTCACACATACGCACCCCCTTCCGCATTCATACACACAGTCCCCACTCTGCATTCATACACACATTCCCCTTGTGTGGGGCTGACTAGTTTTCGCCAGCCTATCACCACCAGACATGTGTTTGACCTCCTAGGGTGAGAGCCTTTACTCTCTGGCAGTCAATCACAAAGCCTGTTCTGGGAGAGGTTTTTACACACCCCACTCAACAGGAGGACTTGCAGACCTGCATTCCAGTAGAAGCACTTTCCCATGTTAAACAAAACGCTCTATGAAGATATTAGCACATTTCTTGGAGAAGGGACACAATAAGAATAATTTATTCTGGACTATCATTGAGAAAACACAAAATACAATGTCTATCCCTCAGGTTCTTATAGACCTGGATGAAGAGATCCCCTGGAATCAGTTAAACTCTACATTATGACCTTCCAGTACGGAATCAGACTTATTAGTAATATCTTTAAAAAAGAGGGCTTAGGGCCTGATATATTGATGTATGTATACTAATTAATCAATTGTGTTACTGAGACACAACTCTGCATGAATATTGAAGCAAGATGTGAATAAAGAAATATATTCAATCACATGACAGCACGTGAGTTAACCTCCCCTCCCCTGTTTTTGTTCTCCATTGTGCAACACTAGATGTGACACGTGTATTTTTACACATAATAATACATATTCCTACCCATTGTTGTGTTCCATGATTACTGAGTTTTTCAGTAAAAACACAGCACGGGCTCACAGAGCCAGGAGCAAGCGGGCCATGAACAGGTGAGGCAGCAGCATGGTACCCTTGACTACATATGTTTCACACGGGCCCACTTTGCTTTCCTCATTTTGCATGTATGAAAATATCATCCTCTGGAAAGTGAACACTGAGCTGGTTATCTGTTCGTGTCTTTTACAGACACTCATTGCTCTGCCAGCAAGTACTGTCAGGCGAGTCTCCACATTTATGCTATGCAAGATGTTAGCACTGCATGATTGTTGCACATAAATTATTCATTATTGTGATAAACATGGGGCAAATCTATATTCTGTAAGTCCTGATGAAAGCCCAGGACCTTGTGTAGACCAGCATTAGGGCTGAAACATGTTGACAATGTAAGTGAGGGTCTTAGGACCATTAGAAACCTAATCATCCCTCCTCTTGAATTTTTAATCATACAATCGAAGGCCACCAATTAAGAATATACTTGACCCTCAATAGGTATTTTTATCTTTGGACCCTGCATTAGGTTCTGCGGAGTGGTCCCTGAAATATGGTTGGGCCCACCTTGTCTTTTAGGGTCCGAGGCAGACCTGATGATAAAGCATGCCACTACTAGAGAGGGTGAGGGTCACACATAAAAATACATTATTTTCTCTCCATACATGTCAAGCGAAAGTCTTTTCTTTCTTGTTGTTTTTACATTAGATTTGGCTAGGAATACCCATAAAATGTGGGCGATAATCATAGCCTGGGCCATGGCCTTCTGAGACTGGCCCGACAGAGCCCAGAGAATATTTTTTTAAACTGTGCAGTAGGTTGAATCAGCACCTAGTCAGTTTATTTATCTGAAGGTTCATATTCGAGTTGATGTTGAGCCAATCTCCAGATCCTTTACTGCTGGCTTAGGAGAGGGAAATTGGCCGAACTCATCTGGCCACCAGGCCTCAGACCACAGTGCAAGCTGGTTTCCGACCAACAGCACTTCATTTTGGCACCCATTAAGCCAGAGGCAACTTTTCCCATCCCAGCAGGAAGAAGCTAGGCTTTCTGCTGAGCAGCCGTGCTCTGGTGGAAGTAAAAAGAGAATAGTGCAAAAACAAAGGATTCCTTAAGTAAGGTCTGCCAGATGTCGGACATAGATAATTAAGAAGAGTTGAACTCCAGGACAAACCCTGTGTATCTCTACTTTCTGCATCTCCTTCTGTCTTTGTGGGGGCTCTGGTGTGTTTGGGGTTTAGTTGCAGCACCGTGGACTATTCCCTTTCCACCTCACTGGGCACGCCTCATGATTTGTGGATGAAAATGCCACTGTTCGAATGGTCACCCCCTAACTTTAGCCTTTTGTTGATGCCAGCTTTGATTGAAAGTGTGCTTCGGACCCTGCTAACCAGGCCCCAGCATCAGTGTTCTTTCCCTAAAACTGTACCTTTGTCTCCACAATTGGCACAGCCCTGGTACACAGACAAATCCCTTGTAAAAGGTACCCCTAGTACCAAGGGCCCTGTAGCCAGGGAAGGTCTCTAAAGGCTGCAGCATGTATTATGCCACCCTGGAGACCCCTCACTCAGCACATGAACACTGCCTCACAGCTTGTGTGTGCTGGTGTTGAGAAAAAGACTAAGTGGACATAGCACTCCCCTCAGAGTGCCATGCCCACAACCCACTGCCTGTGGCAAAGATGAGTCACCCCTCTAGCAGGTCTTACAGCCCTAAGGCAGGGTGCACTATACCACAGGTGGGGACATAGCTGCATGAGCACTATGCCCCTACAGTGTCAATTCTTAGACCTTGTAAGTGCTGGGTAGCAAATACGAACTCCACAGTTCCATAACGGCTACATTGAATACTGGGAAGTTTGCTATCAAACTTCTCAGCACAATAAATCCACACTGATGCCAGTGTGGGATTTATTGAGAAATGCACACAGAGGGCATCTTAGCGATGCCCCCTGCATGCCAGCCCAACTGCTAGTGCTAGGCCGACCAGTCTCTGCCAGCCTGCCACTTCCAGACAAGTTTTTGGACACATGGGGTGAGTGCCTTTGTGCACTCTGTGACCAGGAACAAAGTCTGTCCTGGGTGGAGGTGCTTCACACCTCCCCCTGCAGGAACTGTAACACCTGGCGGTGCGCCTCAAAGGCTCAAGCCTGGTGTTACAGCACCCCAGGGCACTCCAGCTAGTGGAGATGCCTGCACCCCTGACACAGCCCTCAGTTTTGGCTGCAAGTCGGGGAGATAATGAGAAAAACAAGGAGGAGTCACCCCCTGAGCCAGGTCCACCCCTAAGGTGACCAGAGCTGAAGTGACACCCTCCTTAGAAAATCCTCCATCTTGCTTTGGAGGATTTAGCCCAATAGGAAAAGGGATGTGCCCCCCTCCCCAAAGGGAGGAGGCACAAGGAGGGTGTAGCCACCCTCAGAGACAGTAGCCATTGGTTGCTGCCCTCTAGCCCTAACACACCCCTAAATTTAGGGGAGACCCTGAACCCAGGAAATCAGATTCCTGATGACCTACAAAGAAGAAGGACTGCCTAGCTGAAAAACCCTGCAGAGAAGGAAGACAACAACTGCTTTGGTCCCAGCCCTACTGGCCTGTCTCCAACTTCAAAGAACCTGCGCCAGCGACACATCCTGCGGGCCCAGCAACCTCTGCTGATTCAGAGGACTGCCCTGCAACTACAAAGGATCAAGAACTCCCGTGGACAGCAGACCTGTCCAACTAAAGAAAGAAGAAACCATCTTTAAAGGGACTCCCACCTCACTCCAGAAGCGTGAGTCCCAACCACTCTTCACCCAACGCCCCTGGCCTGTGTCCAGAGAAACCAACGACCCAGAGAGGATCCCCAGGTGACTCTGACGACGTGTCCACCCTGGGCTAACTTCTCCGCACCCACAAGACAATACCTGCAGAGGGGATTCCGAGGACCCTCCTAACCGCGACTGCCCAGGACAAAGATATCCGACGCCTGGAGAAGCACTGCACCCGCAGCCCCTAGGCCCGTGAGAATGCAACTACCTGTGCAGCAGTGACCAGCAGGCGGCCCTCACCCTTGCCCTTTCAGTGGCTGGCCTGAGAAGCCCCACTGTGCCCTGCCTGCAATGTCTGAGTGGCCCCCAGGTCTCTCCATTGAAATCTATTGCAAACTTGACGCCCTGTTTGCCCACTGCACCCGGCTGCCCCTGTGCCACTGAGGGTGTGTTTTGTGTGCCTACTTGGGACCCCCCCAGTGCTCTGCTAAACCCCCCTGATCTGCTTCCCGAGGACGCAGGTACTTACCTGCCAGCAGACTGGAACCGGAGCACCCCCTGTCTCGATAGGTGCCCATGGTATTTGTGCTCCTCTTTGACCTCTGCACCTGACCGGCCCTATGTTGCTGGTGCTGGGTGTTTGGGTTTGACTTGAACCCCCAACGGTGGGCTACCTATGCCCTGGAGACTGAACTTGTAAGTGCTTTACTTACCATATTAACCTAACTGTACTTACCTCCCCCAGGAACTATTGAATTTTGCAGTGTCCTCTTTTAAAATAGCTTATTGCCATTTTATGAAAAACTGTATACATTATTGTTTTGGTTCAAAGTTCTAACTATACCTATGCAAAATACCTTACATTTAATGTACTTACCTGCAATTTGAATCTTGTGGTTCTAAAAATAAATTAAGAAAATAATATTTGTTTATATTTAAAAACCTATTGGCCTTGAGTTAAGTCATTGAGTGTGTGTTCTCATTTATTGCTTGAGTGTGTACAACAAATGCTTAACACTACCCTCTGATAAGCCTAACTGCTCGACCACGCTACCAAAAATAGAGCATTAGTATTATCTATTATTGCCTCTGTCAAACCTCTTGGGGAACCCCTGGACTCTGTGCACACTAACTCTCATTTTGAGATAGTATATACAGAGCCATCTTCCTACAATGTGTTACTATTTACGCAAGACCAGCAATACCAGGATTTTTTTAGACAATACTGAGCTACATAGAAAATAGAGAAAAGACTGAATATATGCAAAATCATGGTCTAACATTTCAAAGATTGGGAGTAAAACACCTTGATGTTTTAGCTGTGATTTACTAGACTCTGTTAGATATAATGAAAAATTAACACTACCAAAGGGAGAAGACCTACTAAACTCTTGGGAAGCAGAGATAGTGGGGAAATGGTAGTACAATTAAATTTATGTTTATCCTCATGGTCAATGTTTTCACAAGCATAATACCCATACGTATTTCTGAAGATTTCTTTATAACACTTGATGGATACATTGCTGATGTTTTGATTGAAATCCAAGAAGAGCAAAATATCTATGTACAAAATGAGCCAAAACTGAACCTGCCCAACTTTGTAAAATATAGGGCATTTTTCTTATTTGACAAGGAGCATATTGGTTTCTACAGGAAATTCAAAATACCCATGACTAGTTCAGATCAGATAAAGATTCAGGGCTGATTACGACTTTGGCGATCCAACTATCAGACCGCCAAAGCCACAGGGGTGAGGCTGCCGGCAAGCCGGTGGCCTCACCCCCCGTCATAAGATGTTTCCACTCGGCTGTTGTATTACAACATTTCTGCTGGTCAGCCCAGTGGAAACAATGTGGCAGCATTGGCCTCGACTCCCTTAGGGAGCCAAGGCCAATGCCGTCGCTCATCAGCGCATTCCGAGTGTGCTGGTAGGGGGGCCCCTGCACAGCCCATGACGTGGTCTCCACACACATACGTCATGACGAGGCTGCCATTTTGTTAATGTTTATTTAGCATTAACTGATGCTGGACACTGCTTGGAGTGGTAAATTAAAAAAAGAATTTCTGAACATTTGTAAATGTGCTTTTCAAAACAGAGCATTCTGATGGCTAATGGCAGCTTCTGGGTCATCCCAAAAAAACCACAAGTGTGTTTTTTGAGGACCATGATCGTAGGGATGTTGAACAACAGAAGAGCTGGCGGAGGTGAAGTAAACAGAGCACATAGGCTGTGGGCAAAGGAAACAACAGAGGATCTTGAGGTGGGCGGGAAAGAAACAAATCTCGAAAATTGATGGGATGTGGGACGCAATGGATGAGCTGCAGTGTGGGGGAGGAGGAAGGAACATGAAGTACTCAAGGTGATATTTAAAGAGGCAATCCAGCACCTGAGGGAGTGAATAAGTTAACACATGCCCCTCTCCATAGAGTGATTAAAGAAACACAAAAAAGTAGTTCCTTAAACGCTGTGGGTAGGTGAGGCATATAAATGACATCTGCTGTGGCTTAATGCAGAATGTGCTCTGTTATTGAATCAAATTTGTGGTGGTCATGTTCAGAACTGATCAGACACTTAACACATATGTTTTATAAGCAGAAACCTGAAAGAGCATTATTGAGGGGCATACAAGATGCCCTACAAAAATGTATCGGTATCCCAAAATATTTAGATTTTACCACAGTCTCTTTGGGTATATTTGCCTCTCCTGTAGTTCCGCATTTACAATTGCAATAGCCTCTTCTGATTGAATCAGCTCTGAACTTTGGAACTAAGACCATAAAAAGTGGAGTGGAAAAATGCGAACCACTTGTCATTTCATACTCGATGGACGTTGTTGTGCCTCACGAGGAGAATGGATAATAATACATTGTTTAATGAAAATTATACGCCTACCAAACAATGGTGGGGTGTTATTTTAATTCAAAAATTCTTATGATTGACAAGGTTTTCTTGGTGTCCAATTTAACGTTGGCACTTATAATTTAAGAAGTCTTATGAGCAAGAGACAATATTATTTTTGGAGGAAAACACATAGTTGATTTTAGTGATCTACACCAATTAACAACAATCAAAGGCCAGTTGGTATCTCAAACCTTAACTAATAAAGAAGCAGAATATCCATCAGAGTTATTGGACACTTCAACTTATGAATACATCTTAATTGCCATGAACAAACAGAAAAATATGCACGTTGCAAAATACATTTCATATATGGACCAATATTAAAAGACATACAATTGGAAAATTAAGTCTAACAGCAATCAAGATTAATTTCTAATTTGGTCTTTAAAACACATTGGTAAGAAATATTAAGGAAACTATAATTGAACTAAAAATGCAGTGTGCTTAATGCCCACTGTTGAAGACAGTGTTAAAAAGATAATGATAGCTTGTTATCCAGTTACCCACCACTGATAGACCAGAAGACTACTTACTTATCTTAGAAAACACAAGCCTGAGAAGATAAAAGAATTGGACACATCGATATATGAATCTGCAACTTACAAAATAAGTTACAATTCTCAATTAGAAGTCGGGTAATGTTGAAAAGAAACTTTCAGACATAAAGATGATTTGTAAAAAATGCCATGTGACACAATTTAAGCTTTGTTTATCACCTCATAAAACAAATAAGTTTAACCAATTTTAGTTAAATATAGGAAGCACATCAAATACATTTCAAACATCTGCATCCACAGGGAACAATTCTCTTTTTGCCTTTCTTATGAAGGAACAATTAATAAATCTCATGGACATAGATTAGAAGAAGTATTAGTTAATAATGGACCTAAATCATTCATGAAGGCATGAGTTATCTAGTGTTATTTAGAGTTCTCACATTGAATTGATTATTTTTATATGGTTGGATGCAGCTAAAGTAAATATTGATATTATATACCTAAAGGAATATATATTATTGATTATGATCAATTTACTCATCAGAATTACATTTGTAACATGTTCTCAAAAAGGTACTTCCATACCAAAACCTCTACGAATATGAAGAAACTCCCAAAGTAAGAAGATCAGATGAGCAAAACCCTTCATTTAAAAATAGAAATGGAATATTTTGCTACGCCATTGCCACTTGGCATTACTACTAACAAATGGTAATGGCCAGCAAAAGAACAACAATGAAGGCAAAGTACAATCTAGAATGTTACCAAAGATACTTCAAGATCGACTTCAACAAACAAGAACTGCCTCCACTTTGCAAATAGGTGAAACAGTGGATGTTCAAAAAACATATATAATTTAAAAATAATACACGAGATGCCAGTTGTATTTCAGTGTTGACAAGATGAAATTATATAAGTCAGAGAGATTGTTAATGCAACTTCCAGTTGGAAATACAAATGTCAAACATGTTTTATGACTGCAAGTTCAAACATCGGAAACAATCACATTTTTATGACCGGTATGCCTTTAAAATGACAACATTGAAAAGCTAAATACGTCAACATCAACATATCTCCAATGGAAGAAAGGCAGACCAGATTTAAATGCTGGAGTAGCATTGATAAAGGCAAAACTGCTGAAACGCGTCTACTGTTGAAAATAAATGGACTGCAAAACCTGTGAGTGCTCCAAGCTGTTTTTCTTTTGGGAACTTTGTTTTTGAATATATATATATATATATATATTCAAATATAACCTACTGACTTTCACATATAGGTAGTTATAGTTAGGACCTAGCTTCCATAGGAAGAGTGTTTTCCGTTTTGCCAATAACTTGGCCCTCATAGAGCCATATATGGCCCTGGGGACAGCCACCCCCCAGGGCCGGCTCCCAGGATGCCCACCCATGGGACATAGCCATTTGCTATGACTTGGTGGGAGCTTTGGTAGCTCCCACCAAGTCAAAGCAAACACTCTGCTTACAGCAGGCCAGAGCTGTCAAAGTGCTCTTGCCTGCTGGAAGCAGAGGTTTCATGTCTTTCCCTGCCTGCAGGCATGCAGGCAGGGAAAGAGATGAAGCAATTGCTTCTGCATGTTTAGCAGCTCCTTGTGTGAAAAAGCAGTGCTGGCTCCCTTTAAATTACTACAAGTATGCAAATGTGCACATCGCCTCAAAGCTCTGCCAGCTTGGCTCTGCACTGCCCACCTTAGCAGTATGCAAAGATCTTCCTGCCTTTTACCAGGATGATGTACAGCTTACCAAGAAGCCCCCCAGTGTGTTTCCCGCCGATTTTAGTGGCACTTTCTTAATACTGAGGAATATGAGGACTTCTCCACAAAACAAAGAAGCACTTACATCAAATAGATAAGAAGAGGACCCTGGTTTGGTGGAGATTTACATTGTTGTAGTCTTGTGTGCCTCTCTATAGCAGGGTTCATGGTATCACAGAATTCTGGAGAAAGACGCACTAGGAACAATCACATTGACAATCACATCCACTCACAGACCTATTTAGACACTCATGCACCCACTCACGTGAGTGGATGAGTGGATCTGTAAGTGGGTGAGTGAATCTCTGAGTGGGTGCATGAGTATTTGAGTGGGCCTCTGAGTGGGTGCTTGAGTCTCTGAGTGGGTCTGTGAGTGGGTGCATGAGTTTGTAAGTGGGTCTGTTAGTGGGTGCGTGAGTGTCTGAGTGGGTCTGTGATTGAATGCATGAGTTTCTGAGTGGGTCTGTTTGACAGCTCTCACTTGCTGGGAGCAGACATGTGTTTGCTCCATCTTGGCAGGAGCTATCACAGCTCCTGACAAGTCACAGCAAACAGCTATGTCCCAGGGGTGGGCACACCAGGACATAGCAGGAGCTGGCCCTGGGGTGTGGTGGTCCCCATTTAATCAGTCAATCACATGTTATTTGTACAGCATGGCTTGTCACCCGAGGGGTTATCCAGGCGCTTGCTACAGGTTTTTATTCTAAAAGCCAGGTTTCCAGTCCCTTTCTAAAGTGGGTCAGTGAGTGTGTGGTATGGAGGTGGAGGGCGTTATAGGCTTTGGCAGTGAGGTGGGTGAAGGAGCGTCCTCCGGTGCAGTATGCGTGGTATCTTTGCGAGGGCTTTGTGTGCCAAGTGAAGGTTCCTGGTTGTTTGGAGAAGGTGAAGGCAGTGGTTCAAGTAAGCAGGTCCTTGGTTATGGGGGGCTTTGTAGGCATGGGTCAAGAGCTTGAAGTGGCATCTTTTCTGGCTCAGGAGCCAATGGTGGTCCTTCAGATGCTGGGTGATGTTGGTTCTCTTGGGATTTGCTGAGTTCCACGGTGTACCAGATGGCTTTTTTGGTGGTTCTGTGGGTGTGGGTCTTGGCTAGTTTCGTCAGGGCGTCCAAGTCGGTGGTGCTGATGATCCAGTCGTTAAAGTTCTGTCCTGCCTGATCCAAGTTGGTGGTGATGTTGGGCTGTGAGGTGGTAATTAATAGCACCACGAGGGGAGCTGTACAGCCCCCCTCTAAAATTTAAACAGCCCCGAGGAGTTAGTGGTCCCCGGGTGTCTGCAACGGACCCTCTATCTTCTTTTCTCAAGTCCCAGGGAGGTGGCAGCCCCCCGGACTGCACGGGGGGCAGTGAGGCCCCCCTTATTTTGAAACAACTGCCCCAGGGAGGTGGCAGTTCCCAGGGCTTTGGGCGGGGGTGCGTGGAACCCCTTATTTTGAAACAATTGCCCCGGGGAGGTGGCAGTCCCCAGGGCTGTGGGGGGTGGCCACACACCCCCTCATATAATATTCAATCTTAGCCCCAGGCAGGTGACGGTCCCAGGGGTGTCCACAGGACCTCCCTAATATAGTTAAAAGATTTTGCCCCGGGGAGGTGGTGGTCCCCAGGGTGTGGGGCGTGGTGCACGGTTAACCCTAACAATTTAGTTTAAGCCCCGGGAAGGTGGGATCCCCGGGGCATAAATAAGCCCAGGAGGGGGGGCTCTGTGGCCCCCCTCCTTTATTTTCTATATGCTCCCGGGCCTGGCCCACTCAAGGACTTCACTTAAACAAGTCAGGATACCGCACTTACTTTATAAAAAAATAATTTGCAGAAAATTTGCAAACCCGTTGCAAGCTCAGGGCAACATTTTTTTTTAAAGTGTTTTTTTGCCCTGGGGAGTCCCAGAGCTAAGGGGTCAGGGTGTCCCTACCCTGGACCCTTTTCTTTTTTTAATCTATTTTCCGGGGCCTCAGCTGAAGTTGCGCCTTAAGATGGTTGCCAACAATTTCTCTTCTCCCCATAGTTAAGACCTTGTTTCTATAGATAGTTATGGTTAGAACCGTGTTTCCATAGAAAAAGCATTTTGTGACTTGTCTATACCTTTGGCACTGCTTGACGAATCTTCACGAAATTTTCCAAAGAAAGTGTGCTGGTGGTTCTTGTTGCACATGGGAAGTTTCTGGGTGATCCGTCCAGTAGGGACCAAGAGCAATGGGGGTGGGGGTAGGGTTGTGGGGGGGAATGGAGGTGTAATCAAAAAAGTTGTGTTTCCCATGTTAATTTCACAGAGACATCTTTAAATATGCCTGCAGCCCGAACCACTGAACGGAATTACACCAAAACTGGCAGAATGGTAGTTTTTATTCCGCAGTAGGCTCTTTTTGTTACTTGGTGTAAATCCATCCAGTAGTTTAGGAGAAATTAAAGAAAATTTACATTTGTATATCTGAGGTTGTTACGACTTCATGAATAATAACAAGCTTATGCAGGGAAATGCACAGCTCTGATTGGCTGCCAACACTTCAACTAGGAAGTATTGACAGCCATCTTGGGATTCAGCTTCAGCCGAGTCCCAGAAAAAAAGATATAAAATAATAAAAGGGGGAAGGTTAGAGTCACCATGACCCCTTAGCTCTGGTGCTGGGGTCTATAGGGACTCTCTCAAGCCAGAGCAAAAAACACTTTGAAAAAACATTTGGCAGCCAACAATTTTTTTTTGTTTTTATGAAGGCCCCAAGTGGGCCATGTCCTTAGGCATTTTGATTTTGATGCTCCGGGACCGCCACCTCACCTGCTTTTATCAAATATAATGTGGGGAGGCCGTGCAGCCCCCCATGCAGTTCCCTGGGACAGCCACCTCACCGGGGCTCTAATGAAATATAATGTGGAGGGGGGCGGTTGGCACCCCCCGCAGCCCTAGGGACCGCCACAGCCCCGGGGCTTTAAGTAATTCAATGTTGGGGGGCTACACCACCTGATCCCTGAAGACCACCACTTCCCGGGTCTTTAATGAAACACAATGCAGGGGTGCACAGCCTGTCTACAGCCGGGGGGACTGCCACCTCCTCGGTGCTTTAATGAAATATCATATGAGCGGGCCACGCAGCCCCATGGACCGCCACCTCCTTGGGGTTTTAATGAAATATTGTGTGGGGGTGTGCAGCCCTGGAGATCGCCATATCCCCGGGGCTATTTTACATTGGAGGTGGGGCACACGGGCCCCCCCTCAAGGAGCCATAGATAGGCCTGGGGCCACCACTATCCAGGGGCAGCTCCTGCAATGTCCCGGGGTGATCACTCCCAGGACATAGCAGTTTGCCCTAACTAAAATTGTTGATTTGTTAATATCTTTGTGGAATAAGGGTTAGCTGTAGGGCCTGGCCTACGGCCTGGTCTGGTATTTTTATTTTATTTTTTTAAGGCTATGCAGAGTCTATTTTGAGGGTTTGTTATATTGAGCAGGAAATGGACAGCAGGAGTACACAACCTTGTCCAGTATGCTTGGGGGACGTTGATTTTCATATTCAGATCCATGGAACATTTGGAAGCTTGGGTTCAAGGACTCTCTGTAGACTAATGGTCACAATACCTTTTAACCCTTTGACGCACACTAATAAAGCACACTAATTCTTTTTTAATGCTGATTTCTTAAAAAGAACTCTACAGATGTACACCAAACCAAGCAAAGACACCTCACAGACTAAAGTTCTAGTTTCATGTCAAATTTGGTGTTATTCAATTTGGTGTTTTTTTCTGTAAGAAGAACAGTAATCCCTCTGGGAGTTAAAAGGGAAAAATGCTACTTTTTTTACTTCCCTGTTAGCGGCCCCCTTGACGGATTTGCATGAACCTCAAAATATCAAGAGTAAGCTAAACATAAAGTGACTGCCACGTGTTGTGCAGATCCATAGAATTGTCCCAAAGTTAGCAAATAAATGATTCCTTCTCCCATTGGATGAGCATGAAACCTTTAATTCCTGCGCTGGCCTTGACATGCTAACTGCCTGCCAAATGATATACAGATTCATAAAAGAATACCAAAGTTATTAACACATTAATATAATGCCCACTTAAGTTTTACTTTTGCCCCCTGCTATACCCACAGAACATTAAGGCGGTCATTCTGATCGCGGCGGGCGGCGGTCGACGCCCGCCATGCGGTTACCGCCGAATGACCGCCCCGCAGTCAAAAGGCCGCCCGCCGGCCCAGCGGGAAAGCCCCTGCAACGAGGAAGCCGGCTCCGAATGGAGCCGGCGGAGTTGCAGGGGTGCGACGGGTGCAGTGGCACCCGTCGTGATTTTCACTGTCTGCAAAGCAGACAGTGAAAATCTGTATGGGGCCCTGTTAGGGGGCCCCTGCACTGCCCATGCCAGTGGCATGGGCAGTGCAGGGGCCCTCACGACACCCGTTCCCGCCATCCTGGTTCTGGTGGTGAAAACCGCCAGAAACAGGCTGGCGGGAAGGGGGTCGGAATCCCAGTGGCAGCGCTGCAAGCAGCGCCGCCATGGAGGATTCCCTGGGCCAGGGGAAAACCGGCGGGAAACCGCCGGTTCCCCTTTTCTGACCGCGGCTTTACCGCCGCAGTCAGAATAGCCCAGGAAGCACCGCCAGCCTGTTGGCGGTGCTTCCGCTGCCCTCCGCCCTGGCGGTCACAGACCGCCAGGGTCGGAATGGGGCCCTAATTGTGCTAAACATGTGCCACATTTCATGTTGATTTGTCAATAATGCCAGTTATGAGCATAATGAACACCTTTTGACCCCCACCCCTTTTAACTGTGCCCCCAATAAATCTACACTGATTTGAAAATACTAGTAGTAAGCTAAACATGCCAACCATCTACAATATTTCACGCAAATTCATCAAACAGCCCTAAAGCTACAGGCAAAAAATATACACCTTTCCATCTTTAAAGATATATCTATGACCTCGTCATACTCACAAACCATTTTTATTCACTAATTCCTCAAACTACTTAATGAATTACTCTAAACCAAGCAGAGGTACTCTATGGCGTAGAGTAAAGTTCTACCTTCATGCCAGTTCTGTTGTAATTCTGTTGAGCTTTTTTGTATTAAGAAGCAAATTAACCTAAGGGAGTTACAATGGGAAATGTAATTTTTTTAACCACCCTCCCCCCTTTTTTTGACCCCTGCTTGACGAATAAGCAAGAAACTTGCGATGCCAAACCCAAAGTGGATCAAGTTTTTATATCGGAAATGTTTGTGCAGATTCATCAAACAGTAGCGCCAAGGATATTAAAAAAACAAAACATGCAATTTCAGGGTGAACGCTGACTAAACAATAACTACACAGCAGCTAGAGCTGCCTGCATAGAGAGATGCAGAGAGAGAGAGAGAGAGAAAGAGAGTGAGAGGGAGCGAGAGAGAGAGAAATAGAGAGAGAGAGAGAGAGAGAGAGAGAGAGAGAGAGAGAGAGAGAGAGAGAGAGAGAGAGAGAGAGAGAGAGATAGATAGAATTAGAGAGAGAGAGAGAGAAAGAGAGTGAGAGGGAGCGAGAGAGAGAGAGAGAGAGGGAGCGCGCGAGAGAGATAGAAATAGAGAGAGAGTGAGAGAGAAAGAGAGAGAGAAAGAGAGTGTGAGAGAGAGAGTGTTACCACTCCAGTAGTTACAGTATTAACAGACATTGTTATAGGATGCTCCATATAAAGGAGCTGATCTCCACCTAAACTGTATTTTTCTACCTCGGGGTGGAGTGGCAGTAGGGCAACAGAGCCAGTGGGTGCATCTCGTGGATGGCTAAGTTTTGGTGTGCTCCGTGGTCCCATTGTTCTATGATGGGCTTATACACCATCATAGGGGCAGTCACTAGCGCTCTTGTGGACTGACCATCTGACTGTGATTACAAGACTGTGGTGGCACATTGTTGATGTTTGGCCACAGCAGCAATGGACACCATGCACCTGTGTGCCCTCCGTCCTTATTCAAGAGAGCCTGGGGATTCACATGGGTCATTGGGATGGACAGCCTCAGCACAGGCAGTTTGATGGCAGCCAAGGCACTTAGAGCTAATGGGCTGGCACAAGGGACAGAGATTACGTACATGTCTGCGTACATGGCTAACCCCAGATCCACCTGCCCAGCTGAAAATACTATCCAATGGAAGGTGAGTATGGGCGGACCAGCAGAATGGGCCATACCAGTTTCTCTCTGATGTGGCTCACAGTGACATATGATGTCACCACTCCACCTAGTCTCGGTTGTTGTAAAACTACATTAAATCATTAATCTCTTAGTGCCTCATCCAAAGCTGAATCCTGCCACTAGAAAGCACTGTAGCTCTAAACCTTCAGTGCATGTACCTATTACACATAAACTCTGGCACAATTTAAGCTTCAGATCCATGCCCAACTTTGTTTATTGTTGCTGGACCCCAAGACTATTGAATGAGACTCAGAGCCTCCTGTGAATGACTGGATGCGAGGCAGTGAGACAGAAGCTCCTCTGGCCTACCAGTTCCAGAATTGTTCAGAACGATACTGTGTCAGCTGCCCAAAGTATCTAGAACACTTGGAAGAAGTGTAAAGGGGACACAGTCAATGGAATTTTTCAGAACAGTTGAATATCACATCTGAGAGCACCAAACTGGCATGATGCGCAATAATTCAACATGCATTTATATTTATGGGAACAATATGTTTCCAGAAAAAAACATACAGGCATCCTTGTGTCTATTGTTGGAGGAATGCATCAGTTCCATAGCTTCTGAATCCAGTTTCTAGCAGAAGAAATGTTGACTTTGAGAGGACTCATAAGATGCTTGGTAAAAGGTCCCCATTGTGTTAGAAGACATCTGTGTACTTGAGGATGAGTCTTTATAAGCTGAAATTGTCCAGGACCAAGAGTCATATGCACAAAACATGTTTTGTTTGCTGAAGGTCCAATTCTCAGAATCGGGATGTTTGCGACCACAAAAATGCCTTTTGTTATGTATAAACTCAAATTGCGATTTGGTAACATGTTGCAAAATCTAAATTTAGGTTTGCGACCAAATACTCAATTGTTAATGAAAAGGAAGTCTTTTCGAAATGTGATTCAGATTGGCATGTAGTAATGTTTTGTGACTAAAATCCTACTGCAAAATATTAATATTTTATTGACTACACAAATGTTTTGGTAACACATTTGCAAGCGGGATGGTGATTCAAAGGGACCCGTTGCCCTTTGTGAATGTTGACAAAATCATTTTTTAAGAGTAGGCAGTGGTCGCCTGTTTCACTGCCTACTCTGAAGAAATGTTACTTAAACTTGTAATTCTTTTTAAACAAATCCCGTTTTCTTTTAAGGTTGCATTAAAAAAAAAAAAATACCTTTATCTAAAAGCAATCACAGACATAATAGTGTGTTGATCTAAGCAGGCCACCATAGCTGTGATGGCTGCAAATCATAACCTACTGCATTAATATTCATGAGGTAGGTCACATTGTGACCCACTACGAATCGGGTTTCTGCAAACCAACCTATTAATACATATTTTGGTTTTGGTAAAAGTTGGTGCACTATTTCGACTACTTTTAACAAATTTATTCTTAGTACATCCGACCCCAAATTTCATATTTTGCGACTGCTTGACAGATTGTCTGCTTACAATGCAGTCAGATAGTTGGCTGTGCCACAGGCCTTTTGCAAGGTCTGCTACAGACTTTGAAGAAGTACCTCCCAGATAATTAATGGACATCAGAGCTATTGCCTTTTCAGCATGAGGAGGTTACAATTCTCCTCAATCTGAGTATGAAACGCTTAACAGCAAGGGGTCCTGATTGGAGCTCAAGACAGTTTTTCCAGCCCCTTTTGAAATTTTCCCATCAAAGAAAAGGATAGCTGGTTATATCATAGTGTCCAGGAAAGACCAACAATAGTTCTGGCATTCCTTGTTGGCTTGCAGGTGATGTGACACCCAAAGGAAATCAGGAGAATGGAAAAGCATATCTGAGTTATATAGACTATGTTGGACAAGTGCCCTTCAAGAGTGGGCAGTGGGGAGGTAATTGAACACCAGAAAATATGACAAAAGAATAGTCACAACTATCTTAGTGCAAGGGCTTTCATCCCTCAATTAGTCTGCCAACAGCTGTTGGTATTTGTATTTCTTTCTTTCTTGGAAACATTTTCTGATTCCACTTTGTTGATGTTTCCATAACATGAGCCTTCGATCTTCCCTCAAAATGTGAATGTAGGATTTAGAATTGCCTGTAAATGAATACTGTAAAAAATATTAGAAAGGCATTAGCTATACATTTATTCCCTAATGCGCCCCAACTGTGATCTACAGGTAAATACAGCATCCTCTTTTATTTTGGCACTAAGACCAACAAGAAGCTTTACCAGCTATTCTCAACCCTGATCTGATGAATCTCAGTACGTGTAGCAACATAAGGGTTAGAAATTAGCCTCAGGCTTAGAGTCCTAGGATACCTCTTCACAGACATCCAGGTTGGGCACTTACGGACTAAGAAGCTTGTGCTCCCTGTCTATTTTTGTTTTCCCGGTGTGCTCGCAAATACACACCAATTGCCCCCCTATCCCGCTTTCTTGAACAGGCTAAATCTGCCTTCACGTTCCCTTGAGTCTAAGTTGTTTGTTGTGGTCTAATATGTGGGTGTGTACTCGTGCTTGGGAGTGCAGGTGCTGGGTGAATTGTGTCCTGTGCAGGTATATTGTAACATCAGTACAAAATTGAGGCTTCCCTTCAAGTTAGGTTTGTCTTGGTGGAAGTGACAACCTGCATATAGTGTCCACCAGCAAAACCCTGTATCCTTACTGGGAGGTTTCGAGGATCGAGTGATTCATGTTTGACGGCTGAAACAAAGCACTGATCATAATTGATTTGACAGCACGAGTCACCCGATCCTTACATCTGCCTAGTGATTTCTTGATCAGGATGTTTTGCCTGAATCTACCCTAATGTCTAGTCATGTGGTCATATGAGTGTCCCCTTTTGTACCGTGCTGAGAGATTCCAGCACCAGGAGTGCCCCACTCAATATCCCTTTAGACTAGTTGGTGCTCCCTATGCCCCTACAAGTGTTGCAATTCCCAGGAAGATGCACCATTTATCGGTAAACTGTAAATAGAATTTTTTGAAGGTGATACACCTTTCCATGGCCCCTTGTTTACAGCCAGCCCCTCCCACTATTGGAAAAGAACAAAACTTTGTATTGAGCTGACCCTCTGGGGAAACTATGCAGTGCTAGGTGAGAAATATATTTTGCTTAGAACTTGTGCTGCTGTTCCCCTCAAGGGTAGAGCTAAACCCATAATACTTGAGTAACCCATGCTGCTATGACATGCCTTGAACAAGAGCTGGCAGACTATTTGTGGTGAGAAATACCACCCTGGCCTCAAGGACAAGTTCAATGCCTTGCTGACCATGACCTATTTCTAGGAAGGAAGGCCTGGCCGGGCGCTATTTGCATCTGCAGCCTGACTAGCTGTTCCCAGACTGAACAACAGCTGCATTACTTGGGTATTGAAGACTTGTTGTTATCATTGAAAGGCAGTGTCCGTTAGTTGAGCTGACACTACCATTTGACCTGCCTAACTTTGTAATAGTCCATGTCACCCTTCCCTAAGTCCAAGAGAAAAGCAGCTGTTAAAGGAGGTAATTGGGAGAGGCTGCTCATCCTGACTCTGGAACCTCTGGATGATTGGGCTACATCACACAATCCTGGGGATGGTGGGCTTCGAAGTTCGGATAAACCCAGACTCCCAAGCACTAATTCCTACCCCAAAGTCAAAATCCATACATCATACTTTTATGTATGGATTTTGGTATTGGGCATATGGTTTCTGAGCAATAGGACCATTGAGAGGTATAATGCTGTATCCTTACACTCTAAGCAATAACACCTGTGCAGCTGCTTGTTGGACAATATTGCTATTCCAGTGTTTTTCCTCAATAACATCTTCACTGGTCTCCCATCTGCATCTGACCATCTCCAGTGCCTCCAACTTGCTGAGTTATAAGTGTCTTGTTACTATACAGTGATCCATGTAAGGGATATCATCTGCCCGTGTTGAGGTCAGTCAACACCTTCCTTTCTTCCTCATCGCTAATATGAAGTTCCCAGAATAACGTAGACAAGTAAGTCTCAGGATGCTTTGAGTTAAAGCTTTATTAACTAACTTCATCCACAAGCTTCTTCCAGCAACTGTCCAGTCCAGAGTCCTTTTGGTTGTTGCTTGAATTTTCGTTCCACAGAATTCCAATACATTACAGGATCACTAATGTTTTGGCATCTTGCTGCTGCACAGAGGGATCCCACTTTAATTGCTTATTCATCTCTTTACCCCAGTGTCGAGCATGGCCAGAGGAGATGGAGATGCTGAGCATCCCAGTCCTCCCATCTATTACCTAGACAGAGGTTCTACCAAAGCAACACTTCTTATGGAAGCCTGAGGGGAAAACTGTGAAGGGAAAGGAATGGGTCATCAGTGTGAGCAGGCTCAATTATGGGGTATTCTTACAAAGGGGGTCATTATGAGTTTTGCGGACTGAAAAGGGCGTCCGCCAGACTTCGGTGGTCAGGTTGCCACCAGTGCTGCTGCCTCCCCGCGGGCCCACTTAGGAGTTTCCCACTGGCCCAGCAGGAAACAGCCTACAACATTGATGCCGGCTCATAATTGAGCCGGCGGCAATGCTGCAGTGCGTAGGGTGCTCTAGCACCCGTCAAACTGTTCACTGTCTGCAAAGCAGACAGTGCAAAGCAGACAGTGAACAGTGTGATGGGGCAGTGTGATGGGGCTGGCCATGGGAGCCCTTGCACTACCCATGCCAAGTGCATGGTCAGTGCCGGGCCCTCCAGAGGCCCCCTGCACCCTGTCTCCACCAGTCTTTACATGGCGGTGCTACCGCCATGTAAAAGCTGGCAGAGAGGGAGGTTGTAATCCCCAGGGAGGCGCTGGTTGCAGCGCTGCCCTGGCGGATTAGGACCGCCTGCACTGCCAGTCTCTCCTGTGGAGGAAAACTGGTGTGCTGGTGGTCCAACCGTGGCACAACCGCCACAGTCGTAATCTGGCGGTCAGACTGCCACCACAACCCTGGCAGACTTCATAATGATCCCCAAAGTGTCTTTGGGGAATCTTGAGAAGCACACTATGACAGGGTAGCGACATCCCTCCCTCCCGGAGATCCTACGGGGCCGTTATGTTCATACCCCAGGGGTACCTCGGAGGGGGCCAACGATAGGAGCGTCAATCCGGATATCAGATTGACAATAAGCCAGAAGGAGACCGTAAGACGCGAGTACATTATGTGAAATATAGATTGTATGACTTACCTAGCTCCAGGGCACATGTAGTTTTGATCGGCTCTCACACCAGGAAGTGGCTGAGAACCCCAGGACTTCGAGGAGTGGTATGATCATAGCATTGTGCGATCAGCCTAAATCCCAAACAGACACATAATCAGAGACAGAACATTGCTTTTTTAACCAAAGCATAAGGCTAAATTTACACCTTGTATGCAAAGCCATTCACTGCATCAAAGCTCTTAAATATTAAAAATCAAGGGCAAGCCCTTGTGGGAGCAGTTTTTCATATTAAACCTGTAGTGCCTAATTCAGGTTTTCTTTGTATAAGGTATTTCTTTGTGTTAGCATGCCAAGGTGCATCAGGCTGCAGCATTTAAAAGAGAGCTTGTTTATTTGTGTGCACGAAACCTGCACATTCATATTCCCTTTCTGTTTCAGAAAATCGATTTAATTAAGCTGGAAAACACCATCTCTATTTGCATATAACAAAATAATGTTCCATTTGCTTCCCTGGGAAAGGATGTTCTGATATTAGAACATTTGTATGGCCACTTAGCTAAGCCTCTATAAACGTGTCGATTTATTTATGTGCAAAAGCAGCTTATTATTTCCATCTCTGTTTTTCATTGTTAAAATACATTATTTTCTCTCTGCAGCAAATTATGTGCACTGTTAGCCTTTGCACGTATTTGTTATTTTTAAATCATAATGTGACTGGTGCTGTGTAAATAACATTTTAGTACTGCAAATTTGAATAATGTAATATATTGACAATTGTGTGCTTTATTTGTCTAAAACATTATAAAAGACGTTCTTTTTAGGGAACAGCCAGCATTTATGCAGTTTACTTGTTACTTCAGAGCAGTGAGGGTTGCAGTCAGATGCAGTTCCTTTGCTTCAGACTTTGAATGAGACAGACCTTATGTCAGTATGCTTGACAGAGCTCGCTAGCTACTTGTAGTCTTTTGCTTATGACTATGCTTATTTCCTTGATGGATTAACTGACCTTTTTGCCTTTTAACAGAACTAAGGGTCTGATTTAGAATTTGGCGGAGAGGGTTACTCCGTCACAAAAATGACGGATATCCCATCCACCGTATTACAATCGCATAATAGCCTATGGAGATCGTAATACGGCGGATGGGATAAACGTCACGCTTGTGATGGAGTCACACGTACGCCAATCTATAAACCAGGCCCTAAAGTTGGTGTCTAAAGCCTTTTCCTTAGTGTTATTTGTTAAATATATGATACCAAAATATGTTTCCTTTTCCCAACTTGACCCCCATAAAATTAGATGAGTCTAGGCGTGTATTTTTTGGAAATGTTATCATGGGAGGTCTGTCTTGCCGAATCCATTACTATCTCAAATGCTGAGACTTTTTTCATATACCTACTCATGATGGGATGGCGAAACATTTAGAGGAGTACTGGTTGGATTTTCATTTCAGAACAGTTGCAGAATATTTCTGTCAGAAATATATAGTGTGCCAAAAAAACAATCTTAGAAAGAAAACGTGTTAAAATGAGTCATGAAGGAAAAATAGCAGGACTACAGATTTATTTTGTAGAAATTCCACCCTGCAACAAACTGAAATATATATATATATATAGATATATAGATATATAGATATATATATAGATATATATATATATAGATATATATATAGGTCATTGTTTGCTGCTTGTTTTCAAAGTGGATTGAGGAATACCTAACAAGGGGGTGTGATGCACTGACAGCAATAACATTTTTATTTTTAGAATGCCAGATTCCACTAAGTCAAACAAAGTAACACATTTCAAGAATTAGATTGAAAGTTTTATGTTTTATGACATACTTAAGTGAACTTATTTGCTAGAGGTCTTACGAAGGATGGGTTTCAATCCGATGTTCAGGGGATGGGAATGACTTCTGTATATGGAACCTGTAGGCAGGGTGAGAGTTGGATGGTTGGTCTCTGGCCAATGGACAATTGAACAGGGCACCCAATAGGGCTGTCTCCTTTCACCATGGCTTTTTGCATTGGCTCTGAAACCCATAGTAATTATTTTCTGAAGGTAGTTGTGGAAATGGGGAATAACTGTAATCTCTCATTATGCAGACAAAGCACTGTTCTTTTTAACATCCCCCAAAAAGTCAGTTTCAATTGTTTTGGTTTATATGCAGAGGTTTGGGGAGGAAGCAGGCCTAAAAATCAATAGGGGCAAGACCATTTTATTTCCAAAGGGCCTATTGGCTAAGTGTCCAGAGACACAATTGTCTGATCTCGACTTAAGATGGGAATTTAAGAAATTCAGGTACTTGGGCATTATGGCTGACAGACCCCAGCAAAGCACATATATACACATATAACATGAGAATGGTTCTACTTCGCCTGGATGCATCCATCTGATTTTGGAATTCCCTACTAATATCAGTAATTAGCAGAGTGGCAGTCACAAAGATTGTCCTTCTCCCAAGATGCCTTTATCACCTATAAATGCATTGTGTCTGTTAAAACTCAAGATTTTTCAAGAAATTGAACACCATGTTGGTGTCCTTGGTGTGAGTAGGCAAAAGAGACAGAGTTGCGTTAGTCCTGCGGAAGCTGGATCAGGAGGAGGGTGTTCTGGGTCATCCTGATTATACTGCTAAATTGGTATATTTTAATGCCCTATACTGCACCTACATTACCCCCCTACCTAAAGCAATATATATATATATATATACATATGAGGATTTTATCGCAGTGCCAGAGATCTGGTGCAGATGGAGCTGCTATTATACATCTGGCATGGACATGTCAGAGGCTCTATGACTTTTGGAAGGTGGTCATGAAGATCCTACAGGAAACAGTAGAGATCTGGGTTGATGTCTCCCCCAAGTAACGTCTATTGGGAGGTACTAGTAAACCCAAACACAGAAAAATGCAGAATAGATTTCTACAGCTGGTGCTGCTATTAGCAAAAAAGGTAGGTGTCTATTAGTTGAATGAATACCACATTCCATGATACCTGGGTTAGTGATGTGTCAGAATGGGCATTGAAAGAGGAGATTTATATTACATGTACTAGGAAGATTGACCAAATGGTGGGGGACATTCTGTTATGGCAAGAGATGAGGCAGGTACTTTTGGGCGGGGAGGCATCAGGTGTGTACTAACACCTGCATCCCTAATATGTGATATCAATATAAATACATTGTGTTTAATATGTTTAAAAACAAAAGGCAAATACATTATCCACTGCTCAGAAGGTTTGTTGAAGGAATCGATACTGTGCAACCTGCGGGGGGTTAACTCAGATGTGATGGTTATTATTTAATGAGTAATGTAATCGCATGTTCAGTGTTCTTTTTTCTGTGATGGCAGTAATAAAATTGAAAATAAAATGTTTTAAAAAAGCATTATATGTACTCCTCAAATGTATATTGGAATGAAACATCACGAAGTCCACATGGAAAGAACTGTGAGGCTTCCAGAAATGCTGCCAACAATTTCGATAAACTTTATTGATAAGTTGATTTTGAATTACTGCAAATGCCAGGCTGATACAGTATATACTTTCTTTGGGCACAGCTTGCAGCACTTTCTGCAGTTTCTCAACAGTGCCACGATCTAGAGTCAAGAGACTGGGCCCTTGTGAGGAAGCATGTAAGGAAGTCGTGCCTTGAGTCAAGGCAGCAAGGTCCTCATTAGCTTATTGTGGTGAAGAATACAGCTGTGAAGTGTGAAGGTTTGCCTATTGGATCCACGCATCTCACACAAAGACAGTGCATGCTTTGGATGATGAACAGTGAAGCAAGCTGTTGAATCACAAAGTGAAAATCAAGTTCAAAAAGGTGGATGGGAAGGGGATCAAGAAAAATAAACAAGAAGAAAAACAGAATCCAGAAAGTCAAACTTGCAAATTTCAAAATGTTTAAGCAAATGAAGATGAAGAAAATCAGACTCTAGTAAACTAAGAAGGAGTTGAGACCTGTCAAACTTCAGCAGAGAAATTAACGAAAAATGATGAAAGCTTGAATCAAGTGCACCTACCTGAAATTTATAGGGGAAGACATCCAGCTATGCAATGTATGGGACAATTTAAAATCAGTGGCCTTCAACCCCAAGATTGTCCAAAACAAACTTTTAACAGACGTTTTTAAAAAAGGCAGAATTTTTGGCTCATTTACTGGGCAGCCAATGAAAAATCTTACAATCTCACCAAACGGGGTAGTTCCTAAGAAACAACAGGGTGAGTTTAGACTGATATATCATTTGTCCTGACCAGAAGGTGAGTCTATTAACAATTTCACTGTCAATGAGGATACAGGTGTGAAATACATATCAGGGGATGATGCAATTGCTTTGGTGAGGGATTGTGGACATGGGGAGGAATTGGCAATGTCAGATATTAATTCAGCTTTCTGGATTTACCAGTGCAACCAGTGGAATTTTCACTCTTAATTATACAATTGAGAATGGACTATATGCTGACAAAATGTTACCAATAGGTCGTTCAGTTCCATGTTAATTATTTGAATTTTTCATTACCTTTCTGCAATGTTTTTTCAGTTCATGTATGGTTTTAATAAAGTTACTCATTACTTGGTGTTTTTCTCTTAGTGAGTGGGGAGAATTCAGGAGACTGCAGCAGACCTCTTGAGGTCTTTCGGAATGCAATGAAGGAGTTAGGTGTATCCTTGGCACCTGAGTAGTCCTATTAATAAATGTGTTTATTAGGACAAAAGTCCATAATACATATTCCATCAATTAAAATGCAATAAAACTGTGATACTAAAACCCCAATCACATGATTGGAATATGATTAAAGTACAATCTTGTCCACCCTATCATTTTTAATACAGAGTTAAGAAAACAAACACGCTAGACCTATTGCTACTTCGAAAAATACATGTTAGCCAAGAGCAATTGCTTCCTGTCTGGACCATGTCTGGTACTTTATAAATAAGGGTTTTAAATACTTAATTCAGACTGATTTAAAAGACAAGCAACATATATATGTGTGTGTGTGTGTGTGTGTGTGTCTCTATGACATATAGCACATTTCTTATTTAAGGAAAAATGACACACTCCATTATTCTCCTTCCAATGTGTATGCCATTCCTGGTGTGAAAAAATTGTGTTACAAACAAGCTGTTTTTGAAGTACTTCTAATTGTTATTTGGGATCCAGCAAGCTGAAAAAATACAGGAAAAGATATGTGTGCCTTAGGGTTTTACCTGTGAGACTGATAATGGGTTTCATGTTCTGTCTAAAGGAAACCTGGGATGCTGATTGCTTCAGTAGTTGTTTATATGGACGTGAATGCCATTTTGATATTAACTTTAGAGCAATTTGTATACATTTTAATTTGTTGACTATTAACAACCACTCTTGCTCATTCCCTTTCACTGGTACAAATTTCCTCCAAACACAACTTGGATATTTTTGATGACTATTCACTTTGGGCTAGCAGATTACGGGACCTTAGTAGACTGGAACTTGCCATGAGATGCTATGAGGTTAAGTTGAATTCCCGCCGGATACCTTGAACCATGACCCCCTTTGCTGAAACCAATATCCTTTTAAAGACTACACTCTCAATCGAATCCCAGGACAATCAAAGGTCCGAACATAGAATCCCAGTTCCATATAGGGCTAAGGGTGGGATTCGGCGATATAAGCTTTCATGCAGTGGGTCCAATGAAAGTCTTTCATGAGTTAGATCACATTTTATTTAAAGACCTTTTGTTGATAAACCCAAGCTTTTATAGTTTTTTAGGTGGACTTCCCAGCTCAGATTTCTAGAACGTGAGCCCTAAATATTTATATTGATTCACTGACTCAATCTGTGCCACATTGAGTTGCCATTTGAACTTTTTTACTTTTTCCCCCAAGAGATCAATATCTTTGCTTCCTCCAGGTTTATCGGCAATACATTTTCTTTGCAGTAGGAACTTAAAGCATTGAATTTTATCTGTAAACCGATGGCTGTGTAGTCTAAAACAGTCAGGTCACCCACATACAGAAGGCCTGTTATATGCGTGGAGCACATTTTGGGGGTAAATTATGTTGTATCTTTTAACAGGGAAGGCAAATCTGCTATATATAATCTAAAAACGGTGGGGCTAAGACACAGCCATACCGGAAACCCTTCCTAATTATTATTTTCTTTCATAGTCTCCCTCACTTGTCCAGTTTTAGGTGAGCCCAGTTTGACATGTGGAGAGCCTTTATTGCAGTTAACAACAAGTTTAGCAGAAATATTCCAGGCTCTCAGTTTAGCCCATAGTTACCCTCGTTCCACTGTGTCAAAGGATGTGGTAAAGTCAATAAAGCAACAGTACAGCCTTTGATTCTTTAATAAGTGCCCATAATGCAAAGCAATAATCTGCAGTGCAGTGGCCTTCTCAAAACTCCACCCTTGTTCGATGGGGAGCAGGCTATTATCCAGGCCCGTTGCCCTTGATGCATGGCCCTCAGCTATGACCAAACATTGAGGGCCTTATTATGAGTTCAGCCAATGGTTTAGGCCGTCAGCCGAGCTTCCGACGGGGAGGTTACCATTATAGTGGCACCTCCCCACCTGTCCTATACAGAGTTTCTCGCTAGGTCAGCGGACGGAAATCTGAGTTTCTGTCCGCTAGCCTAGCAGGAAACATTGTCTCTGGCTCGTAAAAGAGCAGGCAACAATGGTGTAGGATGCAGGGTGCACCAGCACCCTCGCAATGTTCACTGTCTGCAAAGCAGCCAGTGAACATTGCGATGGGGCTGGCCGGGGGGGGCCTGCACCTGTTCTCCGCCAGCCTTTTCATGGTGGTGTTACCGCCATGAAACAGCTGGCAGAGAATGAGGTCGTACTTGCTTGCTTGCAGCACTGCCCTGGAGGATTAGGACCGCTGCAACCGCCAGAACACCGGGATCTCCGATCCTGGCAGAGCTGGCGGTCCCACTGAGTCCCGACTTCCATCGACGATCTGACTGCCATCCACGAGTCTGGTGGTCAAGTGACCGCCAGACTCGTAATGAGTCCCTAAATCTGCTCTCCTAACCCCAGGAGTATTGTGGCATAAGGATACTGAGGAAAGAATATTGAAAGGTACGTGCATATAGGGAAGTACAGATTTACTTTTCCTAACTCCACATCTATATACCTTGTAGTTATAACTATGTGGAATAAGGTATAGAAAAACTATACTTACCTTCCCCTCATTATTTTGGATTCGATATTCTGTGTCATCAATATTCTGATTCCAATATTCAGGTGCACACCATGAGATTCCATGTCAAGGAATGTGTGGATTTTTTAAGGTACATTTTAAAGCACACTCATACAACATTTCACAATCCAACTTTAAATCCTATCAGTTAGAGGGGATTTAAAGTAGAAGGGTGTAAAGTTGTAAAGTAGGCTGGCTTTCAACTTTGTGTATTTTCAAAAATGTTCAATCTTTGTGCAATGCTGAGCTCATAAAGTACTTTTAACAAAAAAGGTGGTCTCAGGTCATAGTCCTTCCTCTCACATCTCTTACCTCAGTCTGTGGATGCCCAGCATCTAAACTCACTTTTTTTTTTGCTGGAGTATGTCCTACCTGGGACATTCTGCATTAGGAAATCATCACACCTGGAAGGCCTTAAAGGATAAACCTTACCTTAGGTAAATTTAGAATATTTCATCAGCTTAAAAACTGTGGAGTTTCCTAATTCCGGCCAACTTCGTAACTGAAGATGTAATTTAACTTGTCACTAATTTAAAATATCTTTAGAGAGACCATGGAGCATATCCATCAAGAACATTTTAGGAAATGAGTGGCAAACAGTGCATTCTAAACATTTGTGGGATGCAAAAATGGTGAAAATTACATTTAATTTAAATGTAATTTTACAGGGGAAGTTGGGAAGGTTGCACAAAGAATTTCAGTATAAGGTTGTGAAAAAAATGGATATTTCAATTACATTTCATCAAAAGCACCAGTCAAAACTGCATGGACTTTATGCAAGCTCCAACATTGGCATACACCCCTCATAGTTAAAAACAGGTTGTGCATAAGGGGCTTTTCAAAATGAGACCTTTGCTAGACATCGCCCAGCAAGACAGATAGGCATGGAATAGTATAGGTGATCGTGTGAGCCCAGGATGGGTCTCTTTGAGGCCTGGGGGCTGGTTGAGGACACTGGTTCCATCTCGAGTTAGAGGAGCCATAGATGGGTAAGCACCAGCTGGCTCCAATGCTCTGATTGATGATTTTAAGGTTGCATCTAGGATCCCGCTCTGTGATAACATCTCTGTTTGATGCTGCTTGCATGGTACCTCCCATTTGGAAGCTACAGAGTCCTTCAGTTCCGTAATTATGGATGTTCTCTACTCTTTAACATGCAGTAGAGTCCATGCATATGACCATCAAGGTGGCACCCTCTATGGATAAACATGCACTTTTCTGAGTGGTGAATATAGAAGGTATCAAAGCCTTCCATGTGTACTAGAAATGGAAAATATTTACTTGCAGAGGGATTATTCGGCATTACTACAGGTGCAGATAAAAGTCAACATTCATGGTATGAAACAGTTATGAGACTGCTAGATTTAAATAAACGCTAGAAATCCCAGTAACCCCACAATGGAACTTGTACTTCTCAGCAAGCAGGGTTTACTTTCTAGCGACTATACCAGCATAGACATGGCTAATATCCAGTAAAAATGAAGGTGTCAGCATTTCTCACTATGAACATATAGTAACAAATAATAAGGGGCGCCATTGGTATGCAATTTGCAAAAAGAAAGAAATGTGAATCAATTAACAATCCTTATCCTTTTTAGGATTTTAAAGACCACTATGCAAGGTGATGTTTGGATCTTACATTAAGATCCCTTTTATAAAAAAAAGAAGTGCAATATTCTGCTTTGAAATTACATTGGACCATGTGTATTGTAAAAAACATGGTAAGCTATAAATTCCACGTAAAATCTCCAATCACCATTTCTCTGTATACCTAGCTTTTAATTTACTCCTTTAGGCTCATTCTTACTTTCTCTATTCTTTCCCAGTCCTCAAATCTCTGCCCCCAGTGCCTCCACCTTTTCTCCACTCTCCCTTTCTGCTGTATCTATCTTCCCATTCCTGTTTCTCCTGCTCTCTTTTGTCTTTTTCTATTAGCTCTCCATTTGTTCTCTCAATCGTCTCTCCTTTTCTAGAACCTCTTCTCTCCATCTCCTCTTCTATCTTCTTTGTCCTTCTCAATATTTTGTATTCTATCACTAGCCCTCTTCTCCATACACAGTGTAGGGCAACTGAAGCTTTCCCTTGGCTGGCTGTGTGTGGCCATTACCTGCACCTGCCACCTTTCTTTCACCTCTGTGCTTTTCTCTGCTCCCCAGTCCCAGAAGCAAACAGTCCAGTGCCCCTCCTGGAACTGGAGAAGTCCCCGGGATCATGGAACAAAGAAGTTAGTGCTTTGTGACTATCACATGCCTCCAGCTTGTCAGTTCCTCTTGGACAGGACATGCGGCTGCATGGTTTTAGTGGAATTTAACCGCTTTAGCGCAGGCAACAACCCATTGACATACATCACCTTACTTTCAAATATAGTGTACTTCATTGGGTCATTGACAGTACTAGAAAAGAACATGTTTCTGTTAAAACTACCAGAAACATTTTATTTTCCAAAATCAAAGTCAGCATGGGAGGGAAATGCTTTCAACATTGTTTTGCTGTACTGCCCAGCACACTGTGCGCACTGACGTTACACAGAAAAACAAAACTGAAAGCAGACCACGCTAATGGTTTATGTGTGGATCCACAAATGTCCTACTCCACAGCATTCCTACACTTCTCTGGATATCAATAGTACCCCATTTTTGTGCCGGAGCAACAGCGCATGAAGGGAAAGACTCCCTAAGATCCTTAAGACACAAATAAAGATCAAGATTTTGCCGTGCAAATTGACCAATTATGGCTACGTGAGTAGCTGCAGTATTTAGGCCACGGCACTGTCTGCACCCAGGGAAACCTGCCAGGCCCAGATATTACTGACAACATGCTACCTAGGATAGTCTGGGGTGGGGAAGCTTTTCTTACCTAGAATGCCCGACAAACACCAAACATTGGCTAAATCACAGATTTTCCTCATATCTCTGTGAAGGAAAATTACGGAATCTGTGTGGAACCATAAAGCATTCCCACACTCCTCCCAATAAAAACATTACCCTAAATGTTTACCAAATTATATGCATTTAGTTCATTAATTACATGGGGCCTCATAACAGCAATGTATGTGTTATGACCATAAATTAGTTAAAGATAAAGCACAATTTCAAAGGAGTCAATACATTTTAAAAAGCAGAATCATACTACATAGATCTTAAAGTACAATATACAAAAATCAGGAAATGTTAGTCAATGGTCTGCAGAGATGTCTAAAGAGGCCAATTATAAAACAAATGCTTTCAGATTCCCTGACTATGGTTTCCACAATATTTGTTTCAAGAAAATTAATCCTCATTGTGTTCACCCTGGCAGGGCTATCTAGATATTAAACCGTTTTTTAAAGATAGTCTAATATAGCAGCCCTTTGTGACACAGAAGGCTATGCTGGGTTGATTCAGAGTCACATTACCCCTCGTTAGGGTATTTGCAGTCCTCTGCAGCAGGCACATTAACCTATAGAATTATCTGGCTCCTGCAACCAGAATAATGATCTGTAGAGCAGCTACATTATTTCACCAGGCTATATTTCACAAAAGCCCAGTGTAGGCTGGAGCAATGTCACTCAAATATGAGTTGTACTTGACTTGTGATAACTGTGCCCCAGCACAATTGACTAATCAAACACCATGGCATATTGGAATTTGAAGTTTCCAGATTCGACATTGCTTCTCAATGACTGGTAGGTTTAGGTAGCCACAACCACTTACGTATCCGGAATAGGAAATGTCATGAAAGTTGCTGGCTTAAGAACAATTGAACTCAATGACCTGTACAGCTGTTCAATCTCTTCACACAGCAGATTTTGTTTGACATATCACATGTGAAAGCTGAGAAGGGAATTCAGCTAATGCTGATTGAGTTCCTGGCATCTCAAGTGTGACAGTGAACTAGTGTTGATACCCCACTTTTCATACCAGCTGCTCACACACAACATGTGGCGTCACACAGGGGTTTATCAAATGCCTTCTATTATTACCTTACTTCATCACCAAACCTTACAACTATATAGGTGACACCCGAATCATTTCTAAAAATGAATGGTCTGGCAGACCTCTACAATGTAAAACCCTTGTCATTAACATATGAATGATGAATAACCATCTAAAGCTAAATACTGCAATGAAAGATCTTATAACCCGCAGACAATGACAAAAATACCTGCCTACCACCATAGGGCCTAAGGAACGTGAGGCCCCTCCAACAATATCAAGAACAATCACAAATACAGAGGATAACCATTGATACAGACCTATACTCGATACAGCATGTTAACCAGCATCATAGAGTGCCTTCTACACAATGAGAAAACTACATTGCATCTTCCTATACCTCGGACACAAACAGAAACTGTATACTTGTATTCTGCAAGCTTGACTTTGCCAACAGCCTATACCTTGGTGCACCTGCATTCATCATAAGCAAAATACAACTCATCCAAAATAGTGCTGCAAAACGTCTTCTCAGCTTTCACCCAAGATAACACATAGGTACAGTCTTGTAATCACTCCACTGGATACCTATAGCAAGAAGGGCACTGTCCAAGGTGCTCTGCATTGTTCACAGAGCCTCCAATGAAAAGGACTGCTATACTTGCAAGCTAAAAACAAGCAAAACAAATAAATGAGGACATTGCACTCCAGGCTTGCACCAGTTATCATCATACAGCCTTACAGTAGCAAATATGTAGGAGGCACCGTTTTCTCAGTACATGCCGCCAAACTCTGGAGCACACTACCAAGCAGCGTTTGAAGCTACAAAACACAGACGAAAACAAAGGCTGTTTCCAAGACAACTACACCAGCACACATTCTGGCAGCTGAACCTAGAAAGACAGTTGCACCCTCAAGATCAATCTTTAGCTTACAAACCACAGATTCTTATGATATTATCAGGTAATTTAAGGAGAGCTGACCTGTGCTTCACCAGAATATTAGAAAAACATTCATACATGACATTTCTGGCTCACACTAAATCTAATACCATAACTCGTAATGGTCAGCAGCCAACAGCGACTTACACCTCTTACATTCAACTAAGGCATATATGCTAAGAGAGCTGTCCATCACCAGTACTACACAGTCAATAACCTAGCCATCACTAAAAGAACAGGCATGGAATAACTGACGATATCTGTCAGACACTGCAGGTGAATTGGAGGACTCTATTCTAGTCCATGACTGCAGGTCCCAAATATCTATGCACTGGCCACATCTTTACATCTCACAATGGCTTTCAGATATGAGATGATAATAAGAATGCGCACCCCAGCAGATCTCTCCACTTCTCTCCGTACAGAAATGCCAGCTACACTAGACAATACACTAGGGAGCATATTTACTAAGATTTTGTATGAGGTGCGTTACTTTTGTGGCACAGCCTAACAAAAAATCTTTTTGGGTGTTCACTAAGCCATGCAAAGCCATTTTGCATGGCTATACGTAGTTTAATAAATACAAAGTAATGGAGGGCAGCGCATATCACTGCCTTGTGTTACCAAGATGGTCCATAAGTGGAGCAAGTGCGTTCCCAGGCATCCACCCATGGATTTTGGCGCATTCCCAGATTTACTACAGCTAGTATACCTGGGAATGCATCAAAATCCTATGCCTTCCCCAGTGAGGGGTAATGGGAAAAACATTTTTTATTTCTCCTTGTTGCTTCATCATTCTCTGTCTGCAGCATTCTGCATCACTCATAGAAAGAGGAATATGTCTTTAAGGATTGTTTTGTGCTGGAAGATGTCCCTTCCTGCCCCAAAACAACAATGCCCATAGTGCATGGGTGCTGGCATTGGTGCTATGCAGCACACAGTGTGCCAGCACTAGGAGACAGAAGAAATATGCCATACCTTTGTAAATATGGTGCATTTCTGCTGTCTGCCTTTCACACCTTTCACACAAAGCAGCATAATAAGCTGCTTTACTGCATTTTGTTGTGTGAAATGTAAGTAAATCTGCCCCAAAATGTCTGATTTGGACAGCCCAGTGAAGTAACAAGTTAAGCAGACTATAATCATATAATCATAAGAAATGCCACAAAAGGACCTGCAGAGCTTTTCAAAGTTGCCAGTGTACTGAAAAACCATAAACTGTGCTTCTGTGTCTCCACCACACTGGTACATGTTGCGTCTCATAACACGATAACCACATCTCGGTGGTCATCATGCACAACAAGGAAACTCTTCCCACATAGGATCACAAACAAAGAGAAAGGCCTTCCAACTACACACCACCCTTTATGGTGTAGCTTACTGCCATGTAGGTAAATGCATCATTGCCACACATAGGGGTAATAAGCGCTATAAAAATGTGCAACACAGTGCAATACACTAAAATATTTATTATTTGTACATCACCAAGATTTGTTTTGATCTTTGTTTCTATCACACTTCAGAATTATAATACAAAATTTGCTTCATGTGTGCTTTCATAATCCATGCTATATGTTGAAATATTTGTACAGGTAATTTACAGGTATTTAATTGATTGTGAATTAGAAACAAGTTGAAAGTCTACAGTAGTTTTTTTGCACTCCCTGTAAGCAAGTCCACCATAATTACGTAATTTGGTGTTTTCTGAATAATTAGGAATTTGCTTCATTTACCACATAATCCATCATCTGTGGCATAATCTTCAGATGTTAACAAAAAAACAAATTTAGTTTGAGCTCAAACCTTACAAAAAAGTCTGTAACGTGCTGCTGCACACTGGAAGGTCTTTCGCAAAGGTTGACTAGTTACCTTTCAGTTACTTATAGCTGTATGTGGAACCTGTGCTGATAAAGTGAAACCGTTGCCCAGACAGTGGTAATGTGTGAAAATTAGAAAATAATAAAGTGATACTGGGCCAGATGTACAAAAGTATTTAGCATCTCTTAACAGACCGAATCGCAGTTACAGTCTGTTAAGAAATTATAAATGGCCTTTCCGTATGTACAAAGGCATTTAGGGAATCGCAAAATGCGATATCTGCTCAGAAATCGCATTGTGTGATCCCCAAATAGGAAAACGCAAATTGGGATTTCCTATTTGCGATTTCCTAAGCACATGTACAAAGCATTTCCGAAATGCAAAATGGGCATTTAGGAAATGCAATTACCAATGACTCCAAATCGGTGGAAATTCATCAAAATGCCTTTTTTACAGTTAGAAGTAGTGTGCACATGCCCCTAGGGCATTTGTGCATGATACATGTGCACCACCTGTTTTTGGGGTGCATTAAAGGGGTCCTTAGGGCCATAGTCACCCTTGGTATTGCATTTCCTAAAGGTTTTGCATTTCCTAATTTGCGATTTCCTAATAGCAATTCCTACTCTGTAGGAATCGCTATTTTTGTACATTCCATTTTGCATTTCCTAAATAGCGATTTCTAAGGAGTCGCTATTTAGGAAATGGAAAATGAGAATTTCGTACATCTGGCCCTTAGTTACAAAATGTGCAGCTTTAAACTGCATAATTTGTGTTTTCTTGCCACATAATTTAATCCACATTGCTGCATAATTCAGGCCTCCCCTGTCACATAATTCCAGTGGCCTTGTCTGTACCCCAGCGAGATTGTCACATAGTTCACTTTACAAAATCCTGTCCCTTTGCAGTTGTAGTAGTAAACTTTATTGTTCAATTACTTAAAATCGTTACAAATTGCCCTAAAAACAGCTCATAAAATATCAAATGCAGGTTAAAATGTTAAATGGATATACGCATTTAAGACACTTGACTTATTAAAAGGATTGTGTGCAGCAGTCTTGGCCATAGTCCATAGACAAATGGACCTGTGTTTGTACCAAACAAGATTTTGGCCCAATAAGGTATGTCGCTACTAAATACCATAAAAGCTTATCATCAAATATCAAATTCAGAAAAAAATGCGAGGAAAGTATACATATTTAAAACACTTGACTTGTTAAAAGGATTATGTACAACAAATGAAGCCTAAGCTGGTAAGCAAGTGGACCTGCATTTATGCCAAGGGAGGTTTTGAGCCAATGACGGATGTCAAAGCCCGCTCCACTGAAAGGTGCTTCATAATCCAAGAGATCATTCTCTGGTCTACTAAATTGAGGCAACATAGAATTGCTTGCCTGCAGGTACGCACCCTTAGTCAACTCCTCAGTGTGGGCAACCATTTTCTGCATATGGCCAGAGTGGCTTTGTAAATACGAAACATGTGGATCATGGTTTCCGAGGCAAGCCCACATAAGCGGCAAGGCACGTCCTTTTTTGCCCTCAGCCAGGGACTATCGTGCTTCGTGACTAGTGAAATCCCCAAGCAGTATATCAGGTATTTCTTATTTATTCTATAAGATAATACTTCTCCAAAGAACGATTGTGAGTGCAAGGTCTTATAACTATTTAATATTAGCCAAGCATGAGAGTGTTTCTCAAGGGATGACTTGTCTTCTAAGGAGGAAGTTAATTTAGTAACTTTTTTGACTGTTAATTTAAAGATGTGATTTACTGCTGGTGACCATAGGACCCCAGGCCCAACCAATCAATTGAGTCATCAAGATAATCTTGAGCTGGTGAGTGTAACTTCTTTGTAATCTCCTCCCATATATGATGGTTTATGGTATTGTACGCCACGTTTTTCAGTTTTTGGCAGATGTTGACGAAAGCTGCACATCTAGCATGTATGCTTGGTTAACCCAAACTCCAGCCTGAGCTGAGCTGGCAAAGTAGATTGGGGGAGGGTAAAGATGTACCTGTATATACATGCTTAGGTTGCATCCAGTACCTTGGAGTCTCTTCCGTGGAGGGCCAGGCTGCCGTAGGCCAGAGTGAGATCAACCTTTGCTCTGGCTACTTCTAGCAACAGGCTGAGTGAGTGCTTGTACAGTTTCTCCGATAAAACTAGGAGCCCTGTGAGAAAAGAATGCCTTTCTTTCTGATTTAATACTTATGCAATTGAAAGGAGCCATTATTGTCAAACATGTGGTCAAGGTACTTATAGCTTACTGTTTCTTATAGTTTACTTTCTGCTAGGCTCCAGGTTGCTTTTACTTTAAGTGCTCTCCCACCAAAAACCATAATTTTACACTTTTTTTAGTTTATTTGAAGGCCATTCTACAGGGAGTAAGCTCGGGTCACATCCAGTAGTCGTTGCATGCCAACCCTGGTTCGGCTGAGAAGTACAACATCATCTGCATAGAGAAGATTTGACAGTTGTGTTGATCCCAGCTTTGGAGCATGCAGGTTGATGAAGGACAGAGCTGTGGGGAGGTCGGCAAAAAAAAGGTTGAATAAGGTTGGTGCCAGGACGCAACCTTGGTTGAGGCCTTTTGTTATTGGAATCGCCCTTGAAAGATTAGATCCATCCCCTAGTTTTCTCCCTACACAGGTCCTGAAGTATAAATTTACTATGGCTTTCAAAATCTTCAGCAGGGTATGTCAGTTCTTAAGTGTTTCCCAAAGCTTACTTCAGATAATGCTGTTAAATGAAGCTTGAAAGTCAATATAGCAAAGACAGAGTGGTAGTTTGGAGATCTTTGACAAGTAAAGTATTAATGATAAGGCCATGATGTTTGTTTCCGAGTCTGACTTGCTTGTAAACCCAGTTTGATTTTGGGAAATTATGGAATTCCGGGTGGCCCAAACACAGAGTTGTTCAAGAAGGATCCCAGCACAATATTGTCTATCAGTGCTATCAACCAGTAATTCCCTGTGTCAGATGTATTACCTCCTTTGTGGGTAGGGGAGATTATTGATCCTCCTCAGGAATCTATAATAGGATCACCTCCAAGAGCATAGTTGCACCAAAGAGCGGCACCATAGCTTCTGCCCATTTTGATGGGTCAGTCCTATAGCCGGCCTGTGGTACGCCGTTTGGTCCTGGAGCCCCTGTATTTCTTCCCTTTATTATCTGTCCACGAGCAGCAGCAATAGTGACGTTATAATTGCTACCTGCCTTCGACTTCATTTGGTGGTCTGGTTCATAGTTATGCTCCAGTACGGCTGAGCGTTGATTATGAGCGGTTATTTGTGCACTGTCATAGGAGTTGAAATAGGCTTTTAGGAACCAGGGTGTGATGTTGAGGTGCCCCCTAAGGGACTAACCTTTTTGGCAAACTGTTCTGTGTAGCTTTTAATGAACGCTTCCCATTGTTCTTTGACTGAGCCTGCAATTTGTAGCGAGTTTCACAGATGATGATCGGCCTCCTGGGCCAGAATATTAATAGTGTTGGAGGACCATTTGATCCTATTTAGGTGGCATTTATATTTGGATCCAGCCAGTTCTAATGTGCGCTTAATCACCGTGGGGACAATTTTTAATTCCACTTCCTGTGGAAGATGGTCACTTTCGGATCTTAGCGCCATTTTAAATGAGAGGATCATCAGTACAAGAGGTAGGGAGACCAGTGTGTAGTCAATTAATGAGTCTCCGTTTCTTGAATAGAACAAGAGCGAAGGTGGAATGTCCCCTCTAAAGCGGCCATTTAGGACCCTTAGTCCTAGGTGCTCTATCATCCCCAGCAAGGTTAGGCCTGTTGAGTCCCTCCTCTCTGAGTTGATTTGGAATTGTTTAGGGATGTTCCACTATTGTTCCTGGGCCTTGATTATTTTGTTGCTTTCATATTGACTGAGTAGGTTCATGTTGAAGTCCCCTGTTATTATTAATGGCAGACCTAGGTATGATCTTCCCAGTTGGAGGATATGTTCCACTAGCTTATTGACAACTCCTCCTGTTCCTTCCGTCTTGGTGGCACTTAGATGTTAGTTGGGATGATTCCCACTCCTTTCCCCTGGTTGCAAAAGTTATATGCAGTGTTAAGTATTTTAAATTAACACGTTGCGACTAACTTTTAGGGGGGTTAACAAGTAAATACCTAGGTTGCCTTTACCTTGACCAAATTTTCTTTCCTTGATAGCAGGTAACAGGGAGTGCGAATAACCCGGGATTGATATTGGTTCTAGGTTTCCTGCAGAATGATCACTGTTAAACTTTGTAGATAATTTATTCTATCTGGGTCATTGATTTTGCCTTTCAGTTCATGGATATTCCATGAACAAAGCCTTAAATTCACCAACTACTGGGCCAATTCTCTTTCCAAGCTAAAAGTTAACTTTGTTAGTTGCTGTTGGTTTATTGTTTTGGTGATACACCTCCAAATGCTTCTCAGTTGGCCATCCCACCTGCTGGATTATTTGAGGTAAAAACGGATCCGGACCTAAACATTAGATGGATCCATGAAAGAGGCCCCTTTGGCGCTCTTAGGTGCTGAATAGGGCTCAGATGACGTCTGTGGTTTCTTGGCCTGGGTGCCTTTGTGTCGCTTCAAGGGGAATGGATAGCCCAGCTCCAAGAAGGCCTCCAAAATAATCCCCCAGACCTTGAACTGTTTACTTCATAAAGAATTGCCTGGGCTATTTTGGAAGATCTCCAGGTGACTTTAGTTGATTCACTGCCTTGCCCAGACACTAAGTCGAGGATTTCCACTAACTCGATCTCGGCTGAGGAGTCGTGAGTTAGGCCAGGGATCAGCATTAACAATCTGAGTATGTTCCCACGGTTTAGGATGTCTTCATTCCTGAGCAAGCAGTATTTTGGGTGAAACATGGTTACGCGTGCCAACCCATTTTTTAAGTTGTTCATTGCACTATTATTGTGATGCCTCTTGTGGATAATGCCGCCATGTACGTTGGAGATGTACTGTTCAATATTGTTGTCAGGGGTGCCTTTGACCAGCTTTGTTGAACTGCTTGCCATTACCTCCCTGCGGAGGGTGTGGGCAAAGTCTGTCTTGTGGTGGTCGATGTTGCTCTGTCCAGAGGCGGGCTCCCTAGCTAACTGTCTGAGCTCTGAGTCTAATGGAGCCCCCTTGGCATGAGGGCCAGGTAATTGTGTCACTCCCAGACTGAACTTTTTCTGGCATCTCTTGGATTACAGTGGAGCTTTCGGCTTAAGATGCCCATGATGGGCAGTTTGTTGCTCCGGATTTACCCTGCCCACTAAATACAGTGATGGAGGCTCCTCGAATCTGACTTAGGGTGACCACTTTCCCTTCCTGATTGCAGTTTAGATCTGGGAGGCGACTCTTATTTTTAGATGAGCCAGCTTCGCAAGCATTAGTTGAGTGAGTCGTCAGAGTATGATCTGTGGGCTGATCCACAGACTGAGCTGTGGCTTCTATAGAATGTGACTTGTTACAAGGATTACTTGCTTTTGAGCCAAACTGGTCGAAGATGGCATAGGACTGCAACCACATTGTTTTTGGATGGTTTTTATTATATGATTTCCGTTTTTGATTTCTTTCGGATTTGGTTTTGTTACCTGTTGTAGCAATAGAACAGTCATTCCCCTTTTTTTGCAGTTGCCTTGGCTCGGGCTCGTCCCTTTTGCAGACTGCCCTTGTGTTAGTTGTATTTTGGATATTAGCTGTAGGCCTACAGAGATTTTCTTGACTGGAGGGGGTGCATCTTCCGGAGCTAGACCGACTGGTGGGAGAAGGTTGATCGTGTCCGCCCAAGATTATGGGGGTCATTCTGACTTTGGCGGGCGGCGGAGGCCGCCCGCCAAAGTCCCGCCGGCAGAATACCGCTGCGCGGTCAAAAGACCGCTGCGGTAATTCTGAGTTTCCCGCTGGGCTGGCGGGCGACCGCCAGAAGGCCGCCCGCCAGCCCAGCGGGAAACCCCCTTCCATGAGGATGCCGGCTCCGAATGGAGCCGGCGGAGTGGAAGGGGTGCGACGGGTGCAGTTGCACCCGTCGCGATTTTCAGTGTCTGCATGGCAGACACTGAAAATCTTGGTGGGGCCCTGTAAGGGGGCCCCTGCAGTGCCCATGCCATTGGAAAGGAACTAAATCAGGGAGAAGGAATTGGAGTTCTGCATGTCAGGCACACAGGCAGCGAGCGAAGGGACATTATCTTGGGTGCATTTGATGAAAGAAATTAACCACATCTCGGAGAATGAAATGGTACTCTGCACGAAACGTTCATGGGAAATGAGCAAGAAGATATAGGGGGTCATTCTGACCCTGGTGGTCATGGACCGCCAGGGCCAACGACCGCGGGAGCACCGCCAACAGGCTGGCGGTGCTCCCATGGCATTCTGACCGCGGCGGTACAGCCGCGGTCAGATACGGGAAACTGGCGGTGTACCGCCGGTTTCCCGCTGCCCAAGGGAATCCTCCATGGCGGCGTTGCAAGCAGCGCCGCCATGGGGATTCCGACCCCCTTACCGCCAGCCTTGTTCTGGCGGTTTTGACCGCCAGAACCTGGCTGGCGGTAACGGGTGTCGTGGGGCCCCTGGGGGCCCCTGCAGTGCCCATGCCAATGGCAGGTGGCTGGGAAGAGTGTTCCACGTTTTGATGGTGAGGTGCGAGAATGATCTACCGCCAGTTATAGTTCTGTGGACGCGTGGGACGGTTGCGAGGGTGAGGTCGGAGGAGCGGAGATGCTGGGTCGGGGTGTAAAAGGAGAGTCGTTTGTTGAGGTATTCTGGTCCGGTGTTGTGCAGTGCTTTGTGAGCGTGGGAGAGGAGTTTGAAGGTGATTCTCTTATTGACTGGGAGCCAGTGCAGGTTTTTCAGGTGGTCTGTGATGTGGCAGTGGCAGGGGATGTCCAGGATGAGGCATGTGAAGGCATTCTGGATTCGTTGCAGGGCCATGGTTCCTGCATAGAGGGGATTGCCGTAGTCCATCTTGCTGCTTATGAGGGCTTGGGTGACTGTTCCTCTGGTTTCAGTGGGTATCCACTTGTAGATCTTTCGGAGCATGCAGAGGGTGTTGACTTGCTGGGTCATGGATAGTGAGGGGTCCAAGATGAATCCTAGGTTGCGTGCATGGTCGGTGGAAGTCGGAGTGGTTCAGAGAGTGGTAGGCCATCAGGAGTCATCCCATGCGGAGGTGGTGGAGCCAAAGATGAGGACTTCCGTCTTGTCGGAATTGAGTTTGAGGCAGCTGCTCTTCATCCATTAGGCGATGTCCTTCATTCCTTCTTGGAGGTAGGTCTTGGGGGAGTCCTTGGTGAGGGAGAGGATCAGCTGAGGTTGTGGGATCAGGCAGTGTTAGCGAGCAGGGCCATGTAAACGTTGAAGAGGGTTTGGCTGAGGGACGAACCCTGGGGTACGCCGCAGATGATTTTGGTGGCCTCTGAGCGGAATTGGGGGAGGCAGACTCTCTGGGTTCTGCCGGTGAGAAAGGAGTTGACCCAGTCCAGGGCTCTGTCGTGGATTCCAGCATTGCTGAGGCGTGAGCATAGGGTGTGGTGGAAGACGGTGTTGAACGCAGCCGATAAGTCCAGGAGGATGAGGGCCACAGTTTCGCTGCTGTCCATCATGGTTCTGATGTCATCGGGGGCAGCGATGAAGGCGGTTTCGGTGCTGTGGTTGCTGCGGAATCCGGATTGGGAAGGGTCTAGGGTGCGGTTCTCCTTGAGGAAGTTGGTTAGTTGTCTGTTGACAGCCTTCTCAATTCCTTTTGCTGGGAAGTGGAGCAGGAAGTTAGGCCAGAAGTTCTTTATGTCTTTTGGGTCCGCCTTGGATTTTTTGAGGAGGGCGTTGATCTCTGCGTGTTTCCAGCTCTCCGGGAAGGTGGCGGTCTTGAAGGAGCTGTTGATGATCTTCTCTAGTTGGGCTGCGATGATGGAGCTTGCTTTGTTGGGGATGTGGTGAGGGCAGGGGTCAGATGGAGAGCCGGAGTGGATGGTGTTCATGATTTTGATGGTGTTGTTGTGGTTGACGGGGGTCCAGGAGAGCAGAAGGCTGGTCGGAGGTGAATCTGTGGTGTTAGTGGTTGCCGGGGGGGGTCTGGGTGCTGAAGCTGTTGTGGATTTCTGCAATCTTGCGGTGGAAGTAGGAGGCTAGGGATTCACAGAGGTCTTGGGATGGCGGGATGTTGTTGGCATTGGAGCTGGGGTTGGAGAGTTCCTTCACAACGTTGAAGAGCTCCTTGTGGCTGTGTGCGTTGTTGTTGATTCGGCCTTTGAAGGCCCTTCAATTTCTGAGCATCCATGATCGTGTTTTAAAAGCAAATAATCAATTGCAGTTCTATTCTGCAATGCAGTTTTTCTAGTGCCTCGTATATCTAGTAATAGTTCTGCCAAAGCAATAGATGTGATTAATATTTTTGACCATAAAACATGCTAGTTTATTAATAACTTGGGTATTATAAACAGCTAATCCTGGGACTCCTACCATAGAGATACCTATGCTTACATATTCTGATCAAGATAATGAATGAACTTCAGAGTCACAATCTTCACTTAGTTGAACTGTTTTCCTTGTATTTCGAGTATGTAATGCTTAGTGCAATGGAAATATCATGAGTCCTAACCCTGAGAAAGCACACTCCCCTCCTGTTACATTTGCTGGGATATATCTGTAAGTGACATTACCACAAAAAAATAACCATCCAACAGGTAACTTAACGTGCTTGATATGACTACCAGCAGACACTACATTTCTCCCAGAACAGACTAATATTTACATTTAACACATTCGGAAAAGGACTCAAATGACTCACCCCACTTCACTGGTGACCCTCTTACCTATGGCACCTCCTGCAACATGTCCTCATCTTCCACAGGGGCCTGTGCCACCTGTTCATGCAGGGCTGCGGTTCCTGCTGGTCCCAATCGAACCCTGTCCTGCATGTTTCATTTCCACTTAATGACACTTGCCTCTTGTACATGCCCTATTTGGTAAGTTTTGGGTGAACTCATAACCCACTGAAATATAGGGATTTTGGGCCTCAAAATCACATTCTACTCTATTGTCATCTACTCCGTATCTACTAGAGCCCAATAACACACCAGATGCTCCATATCTACTAGAGCCCAATAACACACCAGTAACTGTTTTTCAAATGGAGTGTACCCCTCAACAGCGTCTGGTAAATTTTTGGTCCAGAAACCTAGGGGCACTCTCTTTCTTCCCTATATTTGCCACATACTCCAGTTTTGAACTGTCCCAGGTAAATATATGTCTCCCTCCTGTACTGGCCACAAGTCTAAAGCATGTTGAATCGCTTAATTTGCCAATTCGAACGCAAACTGCTGCTGCTCTCCCCATTCAGATTAATGTTTCTTCTGAGTCACTTTGTACAAAGAGACCAAAATCTGACTCAAGTGCGGGATATGCTGCCTTAAAAAAAAAAACAATCCAATGTACTGCTGAGTTTACTGCTTATTACGGGGTGTAGCAAATTCTAATATTCTTTGTCTCACCTACGGCAACACCTCCCTATGGCCCTGATTCTATTAAATTCCTAGAAACTTTACACTTTAGGAGGGTCCTTGTACTTTTTCAGGATTTATCTCCCACCCCCTGCTCTGCAAATGTTCCACAATCCTGTCCAACTGATTCTGCACCTGTTCTTGTGTTTCTCCCTGCACCATCACGTCATCAATATAATGAGAAAGCTGCACCCATGGAATGACAGGTACTTCATCCAGGATGTTCCGCCACCAGCTGGCGACAGATAGTAGGGCTATATACATAGCCCATGGGAAGTTTAAAAAATCTAAATTGTCTCGCGGACCACGAAAATGAAAATTGCTCTCGATTCTCAGGGGCCAAAGGTACAGTGAAAAATGCATTGGCAATATGAATTGTCACATGCCAAGGCCCTCATTATAACATTGGCGGTCCAGCTCTGCCACGCTGGCGGTAACACCGCCGACGGCGTGGCAGTGCTGGACCACCAGATAATGACACTGGCGGTGAACAGACTGCAAAGCAGCTAGTTCACCACCTGTACCACCAGGGCGGTCAGACCGCTGGTGCTTCACCCGGCGGTCCACCATAGACCGCCGACAGTATTTGGAGTCTCCTTTCCGCCAGGGATTCCCTGGCGGCAACACCGCCAGGAAATCCCGGGCGGAAAGGATACTGCCAACAGTAATTTACATTCCTGTTGCCAGTATGCAACTTCCCCCCCCCCACACAGCCACGGTCCCTCTACCCTTAGAGACCACCCCACCCCATCCAAACATGCACGCACCACACACACACATTCAATCACACATTCACACACTCATACAGACACACACATACACTTGCACACACCCCTACCACCCTTGCATCCATTCACACAATCACACAGACACTCACAATCACACACATACACGCACATAAACCCCACCCTCCTCCAAACACACAAACGCACACTCCCATGCATGCACACACCACTCATTACCCCCCCTCCCCTATCGACGGGCACCTACCTTTACACAGTGGACGTCCAGGAGGTGACGGGATCCTTTGGGCCTGCTCCGCTGGCACTGCCCTGTCACCACAACACCGCCACACCTATTACCAACTCGTAATAGGCGTAGCGGTGTTGTGATGATGTGGCAGTGCAAGCGGAGCAGGCGCCACTGCACCGCCGACCACCAGTATGGCTGCTGGCTACTCTCCAACCAATTTCTGGCGGACAGCAGCCAGCAGTTATAATATGGTGGTCAGATGACCACGATCCCTGGCGGTCTTGTGGCTGGCGGGACTTCAGCTGTCCAGGTTTTAGACCGTCAAAGTCATAATGAGGGCCCAAATCCCTTTATGTCTCTGTATCTTTTTAATCAAAGTGATGGTGTCTGGGACGGTGGCGGTTAAAGGGGGTGTATGTTTATTCAATTTGCGGTAATCAACTGTCATTCTTTAGATTCCATCAGGTGTGCACATGGGCCACACAGGATTGTTCCACGCAGTAGTGATCGGTGCCACCACCGCCGCTTCTACCAAATCCTGTATTTTCTTACTTATCTCCTCATGCCCTCCTGGGATCTGACATTGCTTCAAATGGACCACCTTTGTGGCTGAGGGCACCTTCACCGGAGGTATTTTTAAATGACCCACCCTCACTCCTGCCTCTGAGATGTATCTCTTTGATCCAAATTGATAGCACCAAATCCCAAGCGGGAACCGCCAGAAGACCGTACCGTGGTCAAAAGACCGCGGCGGTCATTCTGGGTTTCCCACTGGGCTGGCGGGCGACCGCCGAAAGTCCGCCCGCCAGCCCAGCGGGAAACACCCTTCCCACGAGGACGCCGGCTCAGAATGGAGCCGGCGGAGTGGGAAGGTGCGACGGGTGCAGTAGCACCCGTCGCGAATTTCAGTGTCTGCTAGGCAGACACTGAAATTCTTTTTGGGGCCCTCTTACGGGGGCCCCTGCATTGCCCATGACATTGGCATGGGCAATGCAGGGGCCCCCAGGGGCCCCGCGGCACCCCCTACCGCCATCCTGTTCCTGGCGGGAGACCCGCCAGGAACAGGATGGCGGTAGGGGGTGTCAGAATCCCCATGGCGGCGGAGCGCGCTCCGCCGCCATGGAGGATTCTCAAGGGCAGCGGAAAGTCGGCGGTACACCGCCGACTTTCCGTTTCTGGCAGCGGCTGAACCGCCGCGGTCAGAATGCCCAGCGGTGCACCGCCAGCCTGTTGGCGGTGCTACCGCGGTCATTCGCCCTGGCGGTTTTTACCGCCAGGGTTAGAATGACCCCCATAGTGTCATCCCCTTCACAATATAAATTCCAAGAATATATTTAAAGAGGGGCACTATCAAGACATTGTGGGGGTCATTCTGACCTCGGCGGTAAATGGCGCTTACCGCCGGCCAGAATGCTGCCATAACACCGCTGCGGCCGTGGTAAACTGCCACGGTCATTCTGACCCGCAACTGCCAAACCGCCGAAAACCCGACATCCTCAATAATCCGCCACACCAAAGGTCCGCGAAAAAATAGCGCTGACCAAACCTCCACCTTCACGCCAACAGAAATACGCCCATACCATTCCGACCCACAAATCCACGCGGCGGTCTTTCAAACGCGGTATTCCATTGGCGGTACACACCGCCGCTGTCAAAATACACACACCCATAGAAAACTCAGCCACATTGGTCAGTTCGAAATACACACACCTGATACACATAGTAACACCACTCCCACACACCCAACACAATATAAATCACACACCCACATCACCCACAAGCCCCTACGACCCGAAATCATTGACGAAGGCTAGAGACAGAGCACAGAATCGAGAATCCCACAACACAGAGGCACACAACACCATCACCCACACAGAATCCACGCACCAAACACCACACACCACCACACGCACCACACTCATCACCACAAACGCCACCCCACACCTCAACCACACCACCCCATGGCACCCCAAAGACACCCCAGGTTCAGTGACGCCGAACTCAGGGTCATGGTGGAGGAAATAGTCCGTGTAGAGCCCCAGCTCTTTGGGGCACAGGTGCAGCACACCACAATTGCCAGGAAGATGGAGCTATGGCAAAGGATAGTGGACAGGGTTAACGCGGTGGGACAGCATCCACGCAATCGGGAGGACATCAGGAAGAGATGGAACGACCTACGGGGGAAGGTGCATTCCATGGTATCAAGGCACAACATAGCGGTGCAGAAGACTGGCGGCGGACCCCCACCTACTCCCCCAGAATTTACCGCGTGGGAGGAGGAAGTCTTGCACATCCTGCATCCTGAGGGCCTCGCTGGAGTAGGCGGAGGAATGGAGTCTGGTAAGGCAAATCTTCACTACTGCTTCCCACCCCATGATGCCAAATCATACCCCCACCCCCTCCCCCATCACACCAACCCCTAGCAAAAGCCTCACCATCACAACCCACCCATCCCAACACCAAGCCCTGCATGCGACCCCAAAGCATGGACACCCATCACCAAAGCATGCCCACTGCACACACACATCACCCCCACAAGCCACCCTCACAAAAGCCCCCACAAGGAAATGCCTGCACATGGGTACACGGACACCCACCCATCACACGAAATCCCACACACAGAAGCAATAACCATACCTTTATACCCCTGCAGGACCCGAACGCCACCACACCGCCACGGAGGGTCCAGAGATGTCCATCCCACCCCCAGAAGAGGCCCCCAGCGATGACAGCAGCTCTGTCTCCCTGGAGCCAGACGACCAGCCCGGCCCATCGGGGACCTCTGGACAGTCGGTTCCCCACAGACAGCCACAGGCTACACCAGACCCAACCCCCTCTGGGAACACCAGCACAGCTCCCACCCAGCGGGCCCATGCCTCTGTCTCCAGGGCACGTAAATCAGCGGTGTGTCCACCACTACAGGGCACCCAGGTTGACCCACCACCCCAACAACAACAGGGACCTGGGGGCAGTGGTAGTGGGCACACCGGCCAGGGGACAGAGGCCCAGGAACACAGGGGAACTGGGAGGGCTGCTGTGCGACGGGGGGGACAGGCCCGGGGAACCGACTCTCCAAGAGGCCCTCTCCTCCATCATGGGAGCATACCACCGCTCCCAGGAGACGATGGCGACGGTACTGGCCCGGTTCCAGGAGATCCAGGAACTGCAGGAGGAACGGTACATGGGGTTCAGGGAGGAACTGAGGAACATCGGTTCCGCAATGGGGACCATCGTCCTGGCCCTTACCCAGATCGTCACCACATTGCGGGACCATGTGACACCCCAAAGGGCCCCTGTCACTAGCCCAGGCCAGGAACAGCCTACCACCTCCGCCGGCGCCAGTGGACAGGAGGCCCCCACACAACGACAGGCCACCAGAACCCCACCTCCTGCAGAAGAAGAACCACCCCGCAAGCGGAACCTGAGATCTCACAAGAAGACAGAGTAGGATTGCAAGCCCCCCGCCAGCCTAAGATACCCCCTGATGTCATCCCACTGTCCCACATTGTCACCCTGTCCAACCTTGAACTGCCCCTGCTCCATCCTTCCACAGGCATATGGACAATGCACCTGTGCGACTGAGAACTGGACCCTGCCATGGACATTACTCCACCCCCACCCATCCCCGCTTCCCAATCATTTACCTATATCTAGCACTTAAAATAAATCACTTATTCCACTTAAATAAACAGGAGTCTGCTTGTATTCTTAACAAATGTATTACACATAACGGTTCAATAATGTCCAGTTACTTTGTGATGACAACATACCAATTTCAATAAGCTTTAGTCCATGGGCAAACAAAGCTGAAGTCAGGCAGTGGGTCATACAGCTCTGAAAAGGGAAGGGAAAGTCACAAATCAGTTAACAGGAACTGGGGGAAAAACACAGACAGTGGAGACGCATGAGGCCTTAAGTAAATGTAAATTGGGGTGGCTGTTTCTTACCTGTGTGCTACTGAAAGTATTGTTGTATGACTGTATCCCTGTTGTCCGTGTCGTCCCCGTCGTCTTCCTCCTCTTCACTCTCCACAGGCTCCACAGCTGCAACAACACCACCATCTGGACAATCCTCCTGCAGAAAAGGCACCTGGCGTCGCAATGCAAGATTGTGAAGCATACAGCAGGCCACGATGATCTGGCACACCTTCTTTGGTGAGTACATGAGGGATCCCCCTGTCATATGCAGGCACCTAAACCTGGCCTTCAGGACCCCGAAGGTCCTTTCTATGATCCTCCTAGATCGCCCATGGGCCTCATTGTACCGTTCCTCTGCCCTGGTCCGGGGATTCCTCACTGGGGTCAGTAGCCACGACAGGTTGGGGTAACCAGAGTCACCAATTAGCCACACACGGTGTCTCTGTAGCTGTTCCATCACATAAGGGATGCTGCTATTTCGCATGACATACGCGTCATGCACTGACCCAGGGAACTTGGCATTTACATGGGAGATGTACTGGTCAGCCAAACAGACCACCTGGACATTCATTGAATGATAACTTTTTCTGTTTCGGTACACCTGCTCACTGTCTTTGGGGGGAACCAAAGCCACATGGGTCCCATCAATGGCCCCAATGATGTTGGGGATATGTCCAAGGGCATAGAAATCACCCTTCACTGTAGCCAATTCGCCCACCTCAGGGAAAATAATGTAGCTCCGCATGTATTTCATCAGGGCAGACAACACTCTGTATAAAACCTTAGAAAACATAGGCTGAGACATCCCAGATGATATGGCCACTGTTGTCTGAAACGACCCACTTGCCAAAAAATGGAGTACTGACAGAACCTGCACCAGAGGGGGAATCCCTGTGGGTTGGCGGATGGGGGACATCAGGTCTGGCTCCAGCTGGGCACATAGTTCATGTATAGTTGCTCTGTCAAGCCGGTATGTAAGTATGATATGTCGTTCTTCCATTGTCGACAGGTCCACCAGCGGTCGGTACACAGGAGGATTCATCCTTCTCCTCGCAAGTCCCAGCGGACGGTGCCTAGGAAGGACAACATGGAGCACAGAGTCAAGCAACCCACAGGTTCGTTCACACAGCTTGCACAGTACACGAATCGCTATGCATGGAACGGCTTGTATGAGTGGCAATGCAATGCCTAGGCCTGTGTGACGCAGTAGAAATCATGCCATGTGGGCCCTTGAAATGGCGGCTGCCTGACCTGTGAAGTGTGACAGTGGGATGTGAGGTCACTGCGCTGGCGTGGCACACCGTGGCGGTAGGCGGTCGAAGACCGCGGCGCAAAGCAGCATTGGTTAACATTGAACCCTATGGGTCTCAGGAGCCAATGACGATGTGCGCCGGCGGTCGCGGTACGCACCGCCGCGGTACGCACCGCCGCGGGCGTGACCGCCATATTCTATCTGATTAATCACTCGAGACCTGATCATCCACAGGAGAGGACCTATACTGCAAGTGCTGCTGTGACCTCGGTCTGGGAGATACAATGGCTGCTGCGACTGGGGAAAGGGCCCCTGCCTTCACTTCCGAAGAATTGGAGAAACTTATTGATGGGGTCCTCCCCCAGTATGCGCTACTCTACGGTCCTCCAGACGAACAGGTTAGTACACAGGGTGCATGCTGAATGGGCTATGCCTGTGTTGAGTGGGGTGTATGTAAGATGGTGGGGAGGGGAGCGAATGAGGAGTGCAACGCACGACAGATGGGAACATGTGCCACATGGCAAGGTTAGGGAGGGGGGGCCACTCACATCTACCATGCAGAAAAGTGATGATATTTCCTTTCCCACCCTGTACATGTCAAATAGGTCAGCGCCCATCAGAAGATCGACATTTGGCGTGCCATCGCCAAGGACGTCCGGGCCCTGGGGGTCCACAACAGACGGGGCACCCACTGCCGAAAGAGGTGGGAGGACATCCGCCGCGGGACCAGAAAGACCGCCGAGTCTCTGCTGGGGATGGCCTCCCAACGTAGGAGGGGTGCCAGCCGCCAATTGACCCCCCTGATGTCCCGGATCCTGGCGGTGGCCTACCCCGATTTGGATGGGCGCGTGAGGACATCACAGCAGACACAAGGGGGTGAGTATCAGCACATTCTGCTATCTTTGCGCGCAGTGGAGGTGTCTGGGTTGAGGAGGAGGGCTGTGGGTAACTCAAGGCCAGGGCGCTTTCTGTAGGCTAGCCCCTCCGTTAGGCATGGTCCTGTGCCCCCGCCCCCCACCTCTGTAGGGTGCCAAGTACCGCTATCCATGGTCCTGCATCACCCATGTGTGCATTTGTCGTCCATAGACCTGTAGGCCTAGTCACAAGAACTGAGTAGTGTACCCCGATTGCGCAGCGTAGTGCAGGGGGCTTCTGTGTCTGTCCTCTCCGCCAACGGTGTTGCCAATGCATGCACTCAACCTGTCTTCATTTCTCCCCCCCACCCATTTTCTTTTTCTTCCTGTGCATGTGTGCATTAGCATCATCAGGCGGAGGAGAAGTGGCATCGGCGCACGAGGGAGCTGCATCTCACATGGCCCCAGAGGGCCATGCAACCGACTCCGAGTTCACCAGTGAGACGGAGGGCGAGGGGAGCTCCACAACGGGGACCCGTGGAGACGTCAGCGACACCGACACGTCCTCGGAAGGGAGCTCCCTTGCGGTGGCGGCAACATCCGTGCCCACCGCCACAACAGGTACAGCCGCCACCCAGCGCACCAGCCCCGCCCTCCCAGCAGCCCCTCAGCCTTCGCTCCGTGCCCGCTCACCCAGGAAGGTGGGCATCTCCTTCGCCCCAGGCACCTCAGGCCCTGCCCCAGTTACCCCTGCTGCCCTCAGTGAGGAGGTCATTGACCTCCTCCAGACCATCATTGTTGGGCAGTCTACCCTTTTGAATGCCATCCAGGGTGTAGAAAGGGAGGTGCATCGGAGCAATGCATACCTGGAGGGCATTCATTCGGGTCAGGCTGCCCATCAGCGATCGTTCAACGCTCTGGCCTCAGCACTGATGGCAGCCATTGTCCCTGTCTCCAGCCTCCCTCTACTAACTCCCTCCACCCAGTCCCAGTCTCCTGTTCCTCAGCCTATCCCATCCACACCATCAGACCAGCCTGCACACACCTCAACACCCAAGGGCAGCTCATCCAGACATAAGCACCACAGATCCCACAAGCATTCACACAAACAACATCCAGATGCAGACATGCCAACAGTCACTACCACCTCTGTGTCCCCCTCCTCCTCGTCTCCCTCCTCCCTCCCTGTGATGTCTCCACTCACACCTGCATGCACACCACCATCAGCCAGTACTTCCATCACCAGCACACCCTCCATTACAGTCAGCACACGTGCAGTCACCACCCCCACTGCCATTTACACGTCCCCTGTGTCCTCTCCCACTGTGTCTGTCACCCCCTCTTCCAAACCACACAAACGCAGGCAGCCACCCACCCAACAGCCATCCACCTCACGACAGCCTCCAGCCCCCAGCCCAAGCACCTGCACCCAAAGACAGCACACTTGACTCTCCTACAACCACATCCTCTTCCTCCACTCCCATACCCACTGCACCTACCCTTCCCATTGCTCCTAAAAAACTTTTCCTCTCCAAAATTAACCTCTTTGCATCACCTGACCCACCCCCTCCATCTGGTAAGAATCCAAAGAGCACCTCAGCCACCACCAGCCCTGCATCTAGTATCACCATAGTGCAGGGCTATTGGAGTCCACCAGCTCCTAGGGAAGGAACATCGGCCAGCAGCAAGGGGACAGCCAGCCCACCCCCTGGGAAGAGGACAAGAAAAATTAAGGGCCGGCGCGAAAAGCCTGAGACGGCTGCCACCAAGGAGAGTGGCCTTGCCACGTCACCTGCCACATCATCTAAGGGAGGCAAGGGCCAGAGAGCTGCAGCGAAGGAGGGCAAGGGCAGCAGGGCGGAGAAGACATGCAGCAGCCGAGCGCACCAGGAGGGCCCCACCAGTCCCATACCGGGTGTGACGGACGACACCCACGGGCCCAAGACTCCATCACAGGAGGGCCCCGCTACCGCAAGGTCGGAGGGCGACTAAGCGGGGAGTCTTGGCCAGGTCTGGCTCCCTTGAAAGACAGGACAAGCACCGCTGAAGAGGGCCCCGCCAAGACAGGCACCGCTGAACAGGGCCCCGCCGTGAAGAGCACCGCTGAAGAGGGCCCCACCAAGAGAGGCACCGCTGAACAGGGCCCCGCTGTGAAGAGCACTGCTGAACAGGGCCCCCAAGACAGGCACCGCTGAACAGGGCCCCGCCGTGAAGAGCACCGCTGAACAAGGCCCCGCCAAGACAGGCACCGCTGAACAGGGCCCCGCCGTGAAGAGCACCGCTGAAGAGGGCCCCGCCAAGACAGGCACCGCTGAACAGGGCCCCGCCGTGAAGAGCACCGCTGAACAGGGCCCCGCCAAGACAGGCACCGCTGAACAGGGCCCCGCCGTGAAGAGCACCGCTGAACAGGGCCCCGCCAAGACAGGCACCGCTGAATAGGGCCCGCCGTGAAGAGCACCGCTCCGCTGGGCCCTTCCTGTCAAGCACCGCTCCGCTGGGCCCTTCATCTCAAGCACCGCTCCGCTGGGCCCTTCCTGTCAAGCACCGCTCCGCTGGGCCCTTCCTGTCAAGCACCGCTCCGCTGGGCCCTTCATCTCAAGCACCACTCCGCTGGGCACCGCCGTCTCAAGCACCACTCCGCTGCGCCCTTCCTGTCAAGCGCCGCTCTGCTGGGCCCTTCATCTCAACCACCGCTCCGCTGGGCACCGCCGTCTCAACCACCGCTCCGCTGGGCCCTTCCTGTCAAGCACCGCTCCGCTGGGCCCTTCATCTCAAGCACCGCTCCGCTGGGCCCTTCCTGTCAAGCACCGCTCCGCTGGGCCCTTCATCTCAAGCACCGCTCCGCTGGGCCCTTCATCTCAAGCACCGCTCCGCTGGGCCCTTCCTGTCAAGCACCGCTCCGCTGGGCCCTTCCTGTCAAGCACCGCTCCGCTGGGCCCTTCATCTCAAGCACCGCTCCGCTGGGCCCTTCCTGTCAAGCACCGCTCCGCTGGGCCCTTCATCTCAAGCACCGCTCCGCTGGGTCCTTCATCTCAAGCACCGCTCCGCTGGGCCCTTCCTGTCAAGCACCGCTCCGCTGGGCCCTTCATCTCAAGCACCGCTCCGCTGGGCCCTTCCTGTCAAGCACCGCTCCGCTGGGCCCTTCATCTCAAGCACCGCTCCGCTGGGCCCTTCATCTCAAGCACCGCTCTGCTGGGCCCTTCATCTCAAGCACCGCTCCGCTGGGCCCTTCATCTCAAGCACCGCTCCGCTGGGGCCTTTCTCTCAAGCACCGCTCCGCTGGGCCCTTCATCTCAAGCACCGCTCCGCTGGGCCCTTCATCTCAAGCACCGCTCCGCTGGGGCCTTCCTCTCAAGAACCGCTTCGCTGGGCACCGCCGTCTCAAGCACCGCTCCGCTGGGCACCGCCGTCTCAAGCACCGCTGGTCCATTGACAGTGCCGGTTCTGTGTCGAGCAGGTGTTCACGAAGCACTCTGGGCACCATGCCTCCTCCAATACCAGTGGAGTTGGTTATCCATTTGATGGACTGTGGCTTTGCACTCCCCAGGATGGTACAGTGGGCATGGAGGCCCCTCGTGGATCTGGCGTCGTGGACTCATGTGGCTGAGGTGCCCCCCTTTCCCTTCCCCCTGAGGTGCCTGTTGTTTTATCATCTGATGCCCCTGCAGTGTTCTCTCCAATGGTATCCGGTCTCCTGTGTGGGCTTTGCACATGTGTTTGTACACATTGGCCCACGGACTATGGATATTTAACGGACTGTGCAGGACTTATTGACTATGTTTATACTTTGCACTATGTTCATTATTTCTTTTGTATGTTTCATATGGCATATTTACCATGACTTCAATGAACCTATTTTATACATAAATTTTAAACTTCATTTTAATTATGTCTTTGCATTCTTCCGGGGGATTTGGGGGGTGTCACTCTGACTTGTTGCTCTGCATTGGTGTGTAGGTATTGGGGGGGTGGGTGTATCGCGTATGTGTGTGCACGTAACCTTTCCTCCTCCCCCCTCCCCTGTGTCGTAGGTGCAGTACTCACCGTTGTCGTCTGCGCCGGCGTTCGTACTCCTGGTAGATGAGCAGGTAGACAATAGCCGGTAGGATGTGTAATTCGGGCTCCATGCTGTCCTCCTTCCTCGTGGAGTGTGTATAGGTGAGCGTTTTCCCGTTCGTAGTCTGTTTCCGCCGTGTTTTTATCGGTGGGGCTCCCGCCCCGGAAAAGGTGGCGGATTAGTGAGTTGTGATAGGGTGGGCGGTACATTGTCTGCCGCCTGCCTGTTGGCGGTGATCGCCGCGCTGTTTGTCGGTCCCGCCGTGGCGGTCGGAGTGTTAAAGTGGCGGGCTGTGTTGGCAGTTCCCGCCAGGGTCAGAATTGCATTTTTTGGACCGCCTGCCTGTTGGCGGGTTGGCCGCCGCTTTATCACCGACCGCCAGGGTTAGAATGACCCCCTGTATTCTTGTTTTGGCGTTCTAACTATTTTCATATGGACCTTAGTTTGCACGACACGGGTTTCTTTTCCACCTAACCATGTAAAAGTGTAGTTCTGTCCTTTAAACTTTTTTAGATTTCCAATTATCAAAGAGGCCTCCGCTCTCGTGTCCACAAAGGCTGAGCCCTTCTGGACATTCCTGTTTTTCCAATAAATTTCTAAACCAACATATTATTCTTGCGAGCGTCCATCCCTCTACCGGAGCTTGACCTATTTCCTAATCTGATTCTAACTTGCTGACTTCCATACAAGTCGAATCTGGATATACGTTCTTATACATGTATGGCAACTCCTCTTCCCCCCCCATTGAGCCTGATCAAGCAATCAGTGTCCTGTTCTTCCTCTTCCTTTACCTATGACGGTCTACTTTTCTCCCTCTCTCGGTCTTCCTCCTTAATTTCAGACTTGCCCTGACTCATCCACTTATTATCCTGCTTATTCACCTTCTTGCTCCCTTCTTTTCTGTCTAGCCCTCGCTTTCGATATATTCTTGGTATCTATCCATCTATCTGTTCTTTCTTCACACCATCCTTCAACAATGTCATGAACATATCTTTCCTAGATACTCTGTTATCTGTACGGCCCTAAGACCAAGAGTCTCTTTCAGGTTTTATCCATTCGCCCAACTCTCCTAACTCGTGGACTGTCTCCAGTATATCTTTTAAGGGATTACCTGTCTGATTGATCAGTAGGGTCATTATCACATGTTTGTAGATTGAGGGAGCCAAACAAATGATTTTGTTTCACACTGACACTGTCCACAGTCCATCCAGCAAACAGTAAGCATCACACAGAAAAATTGCAGTTTTCATACCTTCTGCCTTGATTCTCTGCATTACATCTCTCAGTGTTAACCAGGGCTTATCATTTAGGGGCCAGTCTGACTCAGTAGGATACCTATGATTGCACCTGGTAACTGCTATCTGCAATAAGTTGATTTGATTGTTGCTCTGAAAACCCCTAAAATGCTCCTGTACAGTGGGGTCAGTATATATGACGTCTCCTACATCTATCATCACTCCCAAGCTCCTGTTTCAATCGCACCATCCATGTGAGCAATGTTTCCCCAGGCCTCTGCTGAAATCTGTTTATGATATCATTAATCTCTTGCTGAGTGTAATCCTCCAGGAAGTCCATCCTGACCCCTCCATGCACTTTTCGTCTGTATATGGGCTGTGCCCAGACCACCTTCTGCTCCTCTGACTCACCATGACCACTATTTTGACAACACTCTTCCCGAGAGTTTGAAAACTCTGAAAAATCCCAAATATTACCATTCCTTTCCTCAGGATTCCAGTTTAACCCTGCTTTGGCAATGGCTAAATAAACCTCCCTTTTATTAACTCTTCCCCATCTCGTTTTGTATTTATACTGCGCCTCACTCAGCCACATTCTGGTAAGTATCAAGTTTATCTTGCAGCAATTTATTCTGTCATGGTAACATTGTGGAAGTATTTTTTGCTTCCACTAACAGCTTTTCCATCTGTTCACGTTCCTGTTCTATCTGAACACATTTCTCATGCATTTTACGATAAGCACATGAGAAGATCCAGTCTCTATGATCTAAAGTACTTAATTCTTTTCCTTTTTCAATTGGTACTTTCAATTGCTACTTTCTGAGGGCGGTTGAGCCCCGTGTGACCGGCGATCAGCGCGAGTGTGCCCAGCTGCCTGGCAGATTCAGAGTGGCCAAGTGGGGCTAACCATCGGAGCGAGGAGCGCTGGGCAGCGGAGAGGCATTGCTGGAGTGGGTACCCAGTCGGGGGCACTGTGAGTGCCGGGCCCATTTGGATAGCGGCTGAGGGTGCTTGGTGCTCCTGCCGCCCATCCCCACTACCACAGAGGATCGCAGTGAGGCTGGGGACCGGCGACCCTGGAGATAGGCCTCAGAGATAGGTGGCGGCATGAGGCGAAGGGTCCTGAAGAGGCGGGCAGGGCGAGCTGCAGTCCTGTCTTCTGCCTGCGCCTGGATTGAACGGGCAGTGCGACGCGGGCAGCGACCTGCATTTGCTTCCTGCTGTGGAACTTTACTGGACCAGCGAGAGGGGGAAGAGGGTGGTCTGCCCCCTCCCTCCATTGGCGGCAATGTGGGTGAGGCCCACGGGCGCTTGGGAGTGGCACGGACATGCCACCCCTTGGGAGAAGCAGAGATAACGCCTGAAGTCTCTGCATGAAACAGCATGTCACCGGTGAGGGCTTTGTGTGGTGAGAGGGGCGCTGCCTGGTTTGCTTGACTTTGCGCTGGGGACAGTGGTGGCCGGAGCCAGAGCGAGGCCCCAGCTGGGGGGGTGGTCACTGTAGAGCCTCATGGGTGGGAGAGCCCCTCCAGCGTGGTCAGAAATAAAGGCCAGCCTCTGCAGCAGTCGAATAAAATGGACAAGTACACGGTGGCATGGCAGACAGGGTGGCCCTTGGTGTCAGACAGCAGAGAAGGGGGACAAGAGAAAGACCGGGGCCCCTCGGACGAACCCTCCTTAGGTGCAATAATGGCAGCCATTCAAGTCCTGAGGGGATCGCTGGAGCCCAAGCTGGATGCGGTGACGGTGGATGTCACCCTCCTCCGTGCTGATCTAAAGAAAGTCACTGAGAAAGTTACCACCGCAGAAAAGGATATTGTCCGGTTACAGACCAGGAACGGTTTTTCACCATGGAACATGAGAAAGTGGTGGCTCGCCTGGAGGATCAGGAGGGGAGGGCCCAAAGAAACAATATCAGAGTGGTCGGGGTACCAGAGGGAGTTGAGGGCCCGAGTGTTGAGCTCTTTCTGGAGACCCTAATCACAGGCTCACTGCACTCTAAGAGGCTCTCTAAGTTTTTCACTGTTGAGAGGGCACACAGGGCTCCGGTCCCACCTCTGAGACCATCATTGCGTGAATTTTTAACTTTCGGGACAGAGATGCCATCCTGCAGGCTGCCAGATCCCACAGAGATCTTCAGTACGAAAATGCTACTGTATGTTTTTTTCCAAACTTTGTGTTGAGAGTCCAACGACAGTGCCAAAGCTTTCAGGAGGTCAAAAAAGTACTGCGGGACCGTGAATTCAAATGCATGATGCTCTTTCTGGCAAGACTGAGGGTAATCGAGGAAGAACAATGTGGCACTTTGACTCACCAGAGGAGGCATGGGAGTGGCTGGAGGGGTCCCTATCAGCAGGCCGCTTGGAGAGCCGAGGTCCTGTGGTGGGACACAGCGGACAGAGGCAGCCTCACCCTCACAATGCCAGGAACAAGGACTGGAGACAACAAGATCATCGCCATAATGACTGGTGGCTTCTGCCTGGACGCGCTGGGGAGAATACAGAGTTTGAACTGTGGTAGTGCATGGCTCTGGCTGGGGGCGCGGCAAGCTTGGCGCTCCACTAGTGCTGGTGGGAGGTACAGCACTTGTAATTTACATTGGGGTATTGTCCTGATTTAATATCAGCAGTGTTGATGGTGAAGGCAAGGATTGGTGGCACTAGCCCACCCACACAGGAGTTCCAATTGTTTTGGGCGACAGGCGCTCTGTGGATTGGGGGGTGGGCAGTTCAAAACCTGCTAAGCGGGGTTGCAGGGTAGGGGGAGTTCCTGGTTGGGGTTGGTTGATCTACTGTTTATGGTTTTATACTGTTTCGATGCCATTGTACAGCTATGTTATGCTATGCGACGCTGCTCGGATGGAGGTGGTATGGTAGGGACTACCAGTGCAGGCACTTGGATCAGCAACCCGGTTGGAATGGGAGGGGCTTATACATGGCAGGACTGACGGTTCGTACCCATAGGGTCATGACATGGAATGTGAATGGTCTGGGTAGTCGCATTAAACGAACTATAGTTCTTCAGTACCTACACAGACATAGGCCCAACCTTGTCCTGTTACTGGAAACACATCTAAAAGGGAACTACTACAAGGCATTATATAGGTTTGGGTATCAATTGGCCGCTCATGCGGGTTACACAATGGATTCGAGGGGGGTAGGTATCCTCGAAAAATCAGTACCATTTATCCTATCACGCACTTGGTGGGACACATCCGGGCAATATGTGGCAATCTCAGGAGTGTGGGAAGGGTGCGTTCTCAACATGTGTTCGGTATATGTTCCCCTGGAACTGCAGGGGTCTAACTTTGGTGGATCTTGGGGCCTTACTGTTGAGTCTCCCGTTGGGGCTACTGGTTCTGGGTGGCGACATGAATCTGGTAGCAGACTCATGGCTAGACAGAGTATCGCGTACGGGGAGGGCCTGCCCCCCCCCCCAATGGCGTTGCACTCCTTTATGGACTACTTCAGCCTGGTGGACCCGTGGAGGGAGCAGAATCCCAGGACGAGGCAGTTCACCTATCACTCAGTTCCCCACAATTGTTCGTCAAGGCTGGACTATCTGCTCACGATGGGGGCTTCTGTGGGTAGGTTCCGGGATGCAGCACACTACTCAAGAGGGATTTCTGACCATTCCCTGATAGGAGTCACTCTGCTTGGCCCTTTGCGATCCTACTCTGTGCCGCCTCGGCTTAACCCTTGGTATCTGAGAAACAAATCCTTTGTTGACAAAATGAGGGAAAAGGAGACCCAATATTTCAAGGAAAAATTGGGATCCATTGACTGTAATTAGGGGCCACGCGCAGGACATGATTGGTGGACAAAAAAAGGAATGTAACATGCAAGCCTCAAATCCTGAGCGGGAAATAGCAGCACTTGAGGCCCGTTTTGCAGTGGACAGGGAGGCGGAGGGCGGTCTGCAGCACCAGCTACGACTCAAGCATTCCGTTTTTTGGATTAATTGGGCCAAGTCGTTGGTGTTCCCTTGGGCGGGGACCCCCCCGCCCTGCCCCCGGGTTGTGAATTACAGACCCCACCGGATGGGCTTAAATACTTGGGGATATATGTGACCAAGAATCAGGAGCGTTTTTTCCGGGAAGACCTGCAGCCTTTGCTCGACAGATTCTGTAGGGACGTGGCCCACTCGAGGACGCTGCCTCTCTCTCTGGTGGGAAGAGCGGCCCTCTACAAGATTATGACTCTGCCCATTCTAATATATGTTTTTCAGAACACCCCTTATAGGGTTCTAGCGGAGGTGTTCCATCATTTGGATCGCAACATCAGGCTGATGCTTTGGGACGGCGGCTGTTCCCGCTTGGTGTTGATGAAGCTGAAACTCATGGTGTACGAGGGCGGGCTGACTATTCCGGACCCTCTTCGTTACTACTGGGCATCCCAATTGGTGACTGTTAATGTCTGGGCCTTTGCGGACCAGGGGGACCCGACGTTCCGGGTGGACAGACAGAAGATGGGCGGGGGGATATGAGCAGGCCCTCCACACCCCTGGGAGTGCACGAACGCTGCCGGTGCATACAGTGACGGTGGTAAGGGCATGGTGTGATGCTACCTGCTTCCTTGGTTGGGGAACTACCTTGACAGCGCGGACACCATTGTGGTGTAGTGATTTATTGGGGGAGCTGAAGATTCTGGGCAGGTTCCCCGGGTGGTCTCTGCTGGGGATCGAGCATCTGGGGGATGTCTGGAGAGGCCAGGCACTTGTAACTTTTGAAGTTCTTCAGCAAGAATATGCTATGGGGGGCACAGAGTGGTTCAGATACTTGCAACTTTGACATGCTCTGGGCAGATATGTCCCAGAGCATGAGCAATTGCCTGAGGCTGCCCGCCTGGAAAACCGCCTGTTGACGGGGCCTCTGGTGGCAAAGGCCATCTCCCTATTGTACAAGACATTGCTGAATATTTCTGCGGATCCAATGACTGCCCTCCGCACCAAATGGAAGGCGGACGTGGTGGCACTGGACGACGAGGACTGGGGGGAGGCGAGACGGGGTCCTCGGGTGGTGGCAATCAAAGCGCGACTCAGATTGATTCAGTTGCAGATCCTACACAGGGCATACTATTCCAGGGTGGTATTGCACAAGATGGGCAGAGCACAGACCTGGCAGTGCTTGCAGCGATGCAGGTTGGAGGGTACCTTCTGTCACATACTATAGACCTGCCCAGTCATACAGACATATTGGGCAGGGATTGCCGGGGCAGCGGCCCGGGTGCTGGGGAGAGAGGTCCCGTTGGACCCCAAGCTGCTCCTGCTCAATATGGCAGGGAGGAACACTGGCCAAAACATCAAGGAGGTCATTTCAACCCTGGCGGTACAGGACCGCCAGGGCTGAAATGACGGAAGCACCGCCAACAGGCTGGCGGGGCTTCCAGGGTCATTACGACGCCGCGGTCGCCAGGGCAGCGCTGCCCAGGGGATTATGAGTCCCCCTACCGCCAGCCTTTTCCTGGCGGTTAGAACCACCAGGAAAAGGCTGGCGGTACGGAGAGTCACGGGGCCACTGGCATGGGCAATGCAGGGGCCCCCTGACAGGGCCCCATGCGGCTTTTCACTGTCTGCTCTACAGACAGTGAAAAGCACGATGGGTGCAACTGCACCCGTCGCACGGCCGCAACACCGCCGGCTCCATTTGGAGCCAGCTCCCATGTTGCGGCCGACATCCCCGCTGGCCCGGCGGGGATGTCATAATGGGCACCGCGGAAGTGCAGCCGCATTGGCGGCCGCATGGCGGTTCCAAATTGGCGGGCGACAATGTTGTAATGAGGGCCCAAGTATTATGGCTGGCCATAGCTGTAATAGTTGCCAAATGCAACATAGCATGGGTGTGGGGTGCTGAATCTCCACCAAGTATTCCTGGGTGAGAGACGGATCTGGACTGGTGCTGCAGCAGCAGGGGCTGCCCCAAGAAGTGGGAGAAAAGGATGAGGGGCTTTCCGGTGCACGGTGTGACCAGTGGTGGGTCGGCTGCAGGCGAACCGGAGGGGGTGGGATTGAGATATGACTGTCTATGTGACGGGGGTTGTCCAACCGACATGTCAGAACCTGGAAACTTGATACATGCTTTGATTGGTTTCTGAGTAAGAGATCGAAGATGGGACTTTTATTGCCATCCGCTATAATGTACAATGGCTGTTTCATTGTTTAATAAAAAAATATATATATATATCTGCATCCCACATAATATGTTCCAGCACTGTCTGACTCTTCGCTGGTGAAGAGGAAAACAAGTTTTGCACGGAAAAACAATATATGAAAAAGACGTGGAGGAAAATGAGATTACTCAGTGTAGCCATAACCACTTAGGTTGTGATCCTATCACTGCTTGCGATCTCTTTTTAAGACTGTTGTATTGATATATATGCAAGGGATTCTTCCTTTTGGATTGGGTGGTCTCACACACTCAACGAACTCAACCTCATGGTGGACTACACCAAGAGGGAGTTCTTAGATAAAGTTTTCTGGATAGTAATGCAATCCAGTTGAGTTTTAAAATACCTAACGGACTACCAGTGTAGTACACCTTTAATAGTGATGTCCGTTGGTAAGGTTAAAAACAGATGTCAATGGTACCAATGAGTTCAATGATTCACCCTGTCTTAGAAAAAAGCCAACATGTTTCTACCCTCATAAAGAGCCTAGCCTGGTTTGGGGCATTTTTCAGGGCTAAGGATCCCTAATCATGCATGTGAGAGCAGAATACTGTTCTACCTCACAAGTGAAAAGGAATATTTTATATTCACAAACTCAAGGACTATCTGAGTGCCAAGGAAAACTTATGGCTACCTGTTTTAAAAAAATATATAAAACTGAAACATAACGATGAATATTCAGTTCCTAGCAAACACTGCAAATAAGATGAGTGAATGTGTGTAGTGAACACACAACAAACCACTGCAAACACAAGTGCTAAGACAAGTGAAGATACAATACAACATGCACTTCATTATTGATTAAACTAGAGTGCTCTATATCGTCAATCACTAATTATCTATACTCATAAATGATAACAGCGACCTTATCGCAGGTTCAATTAAAACCGTGTACAGCTGACAACATATAATATCCTTACCCTAAATTATATGGATTCAGGCCTCTGGTCTGGGGCAGGGATGATGCCCCTCGTAGTCACATGCTGTGGAAGGTGAAAACAGAGTAATGCACACCTCAAGGGGGTTAGCTCACACTAAGGGCCTGATTACAACTTTGGAGGACGGTGTTAAACCGTCCCAAAAGTGGCGGATATACCACCTACCGTATTACGAGTCCATTATATCCTATGGAACTACGGTAGGTGGTATATCCGTCACTTTTGGGACGGTTTAACACCGTCCTCCAAAGTTGTAATCAGGCCCTATGTCCTGATCACGAGATGTCACGGATAGCCATTAGATGGTACTGATTGGTACTGTGTCCTAAGCAGAAGACAGTGCTGGGGTTTAGTAGGGAAAATGAGGCCCCACCTTATCGGAATGCCTTATTCAATTCATCCCATAACATCAAAGTCTCAGATTTCCAAGCACTTTTGCAACACTGGTACGTCTCTATGAGTCTCCCGATCTAAAATGTTCCCTCTTTCAGATCGTGATCCTTATCGTGCTCAATAACGCACGCATATATCGGTAAAAAGTGGCCTTCCATTGGACAGGGAAATAAAGTATAGACAGCAGTCTTAAAAGAGATCACAAGCAGTGATAGGATCACAATTTAAGTAGTTGTGGCCACACCGAGAGATCTCTTTTTCCTCCACACCTTTTGTGTATATTGTTTTTACATTGGGAGGATGTGTGGAGGATTCACCTCTCAACTCTCTCTTTGTGTAAGTTGTACAGTTGCAGCAGGGCACAAAATAGAGTTGATGGTCAAATGATGGTTAAATCTAAATAGCATCACAGCTTACTGCGTCCAGCGAATGGGGGTTTATGTCTTCCGTTCCATGTAACTGTCTATTGCAGATTTAGATATTATCCTTGTTCCAGCTGATATGGAACGCACTGGCTTCACAGAGAAGTTACATTGAGTTTATTGCTAGAGCGCTCAGTAAGATAGTTTAACACCTGTGATGTTGGTGAGCACTTTGAGGGGGCCCATAAAAAACTTTTCACAGGAAGCACTAACCTCACATGTCATCATATGCATGCTGCACAAATACTTTGTTCAGTCACTCAGGGTGACACAGAAGAACAACATTTTTGCCTCAACGTCAGCAGCAGGTGTGCAACGCCCACTGGGCTGAAAGGGCTCTAGCCCTCTCTGTCATGCTCTGTAGCCCCGGATCCTGCAGCCCCAGGACACAGGATTCTCTCAGCAGACATGTAAGCTAGGGCTGTTGTACATCACAGCCGTTCAAATTCCTCTGAAAAGTGGAGGAGGCTTTTGCGTTTTTTTAATTTCTTCTTGTGCCCCCTGTGGTCGATCTCTCTTCAGCCCATTTGCAAAGTGTCAAAGACTTGGTGGGGACAGATAAAAGGCTTCTTTAGCATATCTCTCAATTTTCCCAGTTGACAAATACACTGCAGGTGTTACTTGTCGAGGCTTAACTTCTAAAAAGGGAAAATAATATACATACCTTTGTTTTAAAATGTAATTGAGTAAGACAGTTATATTGTATTATAATGTAATTTTATAGCACTTGTACAATGCTTGTGAGGCCTAGGGCGCTATTACATCAGAAACAATTTAAGAGGTCAGGAAGAGGTAACAACAAAGCCTTAAGATAAGGAAAGGCAAAGAGATACCCATTTTCTGGCTGATTTGTACAAACTGAAACCAGAACACTGGATACATCGTGACTTCACTTCTTACATTATGTGATCTTAGGCAAATATTTTATTTCACCAAAACTCTATTTTCTTCATATATTTTATTAAGTACTTCTCTTTGCAGTGCTATCATGAGATATATTAATGTCAAAGGTTCATATGTCTTTTTTAAATTTTGAACAACTATTATAATTTACAAGAAATGTGTTATGTGATTTACATAGCAAACATTTTCAAGGCTCTGCACTTGCTCTCAGATCCGAGCCAGGCCCTTGGCTCATCTCTGACCCAGCTCTCCCTATAAATTCATTGGCTCGTCCACCTTTAGCAACAACACATGGCAAGAGCACTCTCTGAACATTTTGCACAACATATACACAACCTTTCTAGGATGCATAACAAACACATTCCACTCATAGCACTCTCACAGAGCAGTGACCTTCAGCTGCTCATAAGGAGTGTTAATCCTTATACAAATACAATTAAAATGCAGTACAAAATACTTGAACCCTACAGAACTACTGGGCCATAACAATAGCAACACAGACATGAACAGTTATCACTTAACATAACCTGTCCATACCTTCTATAACTTTACAGTCTTTGATCAGGTCATGATTAAAAGTTGTGTTTTTAATTTCCATCATAGCAGAGTTTGTGCATCAATCAGATTTTGATTTGTGCAACTACGGCTATACTGCACAACTTTTCCTTGACAGATTTTGCCACTAAAAAACAGGTGAAATGTATCAGGAGAAAATGCTCATAAATAAATGCTAAACATTCAGTTCTCAGTGCAGTAAATGCTGATTCCACATGTTAAGTCTTATTCTGAAGTGGGGAACTCACAAACGAAGGTAGTAACTTCACCCAGTAAATAAGCCACACCAGGGTAGCTGTAATTTCTGGGTGCTGTATTTATCACCCAATTTGTGCACAACTCAGAATCAAGGTTTAAATCTCCAACTCTGAATTATAGTGATATCCTTAAGGTACATAAATATATATATATATATATATATATATATATATATATATATATATATAATTATTTCAGTTTTTTAAGTTTCTGACAGCCGACGTGCTCCAGACCAGAGTGAGCGTCCGAAAAAAACAAGTCAGTGTCCTTCGTAACACTTGCTCCAGGTCCTTCATATGCATACCCAAAGGCTCCGATGATTTTTTGGTGCTCATATAACGTTATTCAATTGCTGCTGTCAAATGTGTTTCGGTCGCCACCGTGATCTTGATCACTGACAAAGGGAATTGATTTTGTTTCCTCTTCAAAATGTATATGACTCATGGAGCTTGGCAGTTGTTCCCGCGTAGAGGGTGTTGCCGGTGTCCAGTCTGCTGCTGACGAGGGCGTGGGTGACCGTTTTTCTGGTTTCCACGGAAATCCATCTAATGGTCTCGCAGAGCATTCGAAGGGTGTTGTAGCATGAGGACGAGATGGCGTTGACTTGCTTGGTAATAGAGAGCGCAGAGTCCAGTATGAAGCCGAGGTTGCGTGCGTGGGTGGTTGAAGTTGGGGCCAACCCCAGAGTGGCAGGCCACCAGGAGTCGTCCCATGCTAATATGTCGGGGCTGAAGATCTCGGTCTTCTCCGAGTTCAGCTTGCGGCGGCTTACTTTCATCCAGTTGGCGATGGTGTGGAGTCCAGTGTCGAGGTTGTTCTTAGCGGTTGCGGGGTCCTACGTGAGAGAGAGGATGAGCTGAGTGTCGTCGGCGTAGGAAACGATGTTGAGGCTGTGGGATCGGACAATGTTGGCGAGTGGAGCCATTTAGACATTGAAGAGGGGTGGGCTGAGGGAGGAGCCCTGTGGAACTACGCAGATGGTCTTGGTGGCCTTAGACAGGAACGGGGGGCGCACTCTTTGGGTCCTTCCTGAGAGGAATGAGGTGAGCCAGTCCAGGGCTCTGTGGCGAATTCCGGCATCAAAGAGGCGTGTGCACAGGGTGTAGTGACAGACACTGTCGAAGGCCGCGGAAAGGTCAAGGAGGATAAGGGCAACAGTTTCACCTTTGTCGAGCCTGTTCCTGATGTCGTCGGTGCAGACGAAGAGGGCGGTCTCGGTGCTATGGTTTTTGCGGAATCCGGACTGGGAGATGTCGAGTAAGCCGTTGTCCTCCAGGAAGCGGGAGAGTTGGTTGTTGACTATCTTCTCGATCACCTTCGCAGGGAAGGGGAGAAGGGAGATAGGATGGTAGTTTTTTAGGTCTTTGGGGTCGGCTTTGGGCTTTTTGAGCAACACGTTGACCTTGGCGTGTTTCCAGCTCTCCGGGAAGATGGCGGTCTCGAAGGAGCTGTTAATGATGGTCCGGAGTTGGGGGACAATGATTTGGCTGGCTTTATTGAAGGTGTGATGAGGGCAGGGGTCAGTGGGAGAGCCGGAGTGGATGGTGCTCATGGTCTTGGTGGTTTCCTCATCCTTGGTGGGGGTCCAGGCGCTCAGTACGTTGTTGCGGCAGGGCCCGAAGTGGTCGACCTTGGTGGTGGTGGTGGTGGGAGACAGCGGTGAGAAGCTTCCATGGATGTCTGTGATCTTGCAGTGAAAGAAGGTGGTGAGGGAGTCGCAGAGGTCTTGCGAGTTGGGTGGGTCGGCGGAGCAGGACTTGGGGTTGGTGAGTTCCTTGATGATGCTGAATAGCTCCTTGCTGTTGTGCACGTTGTTGTCAATTCGTTCTTTGTACAAAGATTTTTTGGTGGATCAGATGAGCTGGTGGTGGTTGCGGATGGCTGATTTGCGGGTGGCGAGGTTGCTTTCTGAATGTTCTTGGCGCCAGATCTTCTCAGCTTTCCGCATTCTCGTTTGGAGGCCTGAAGGTCTGCGGTGAACCAGGGAGCTTTCTTGTTGGCGCAGGTGATGGTGGTTTTCTTGAGTGGGGCGAGGGTGTTGGCGCAGTTGTCGAGCCACTGGTTGAGGGCGGCGATGTTGGGGTCGTTGGTTGTTGGTGGTAGGGCGTGGGCGAGGTTGGAGAGCAGTTGGTCCTTGGAGATCTTGTTCCACTTGCGGTGGGGGATTCGGAGCTGTTGTTGGTGGCTGGTGGGTTTCAAGAAGGAAAAATGAACACAACGGTGGTCGGTCCAGGGGAGTTTGGTGGTGTGAGTGAAGGTGATGTGGCTGCTGGAGGAGAAGATCGCGTCAAGTGTGTGACTGGCTGAGTGGGTGTGCGAGGTGACCAATTGCTTGAGGCTGAGGTTGGCCAGTAGGGCAGACGAGTTGCTGTCGCTAGTGTTCTCTAGGTGGAAATTCAGGTCACCCAGGAGCATGTAGTTCGTGGAGGCGAGGGCGTGGGAGCTGATAGTGTCGGCGATGGCGTCGCAGAATTGAAGGCGGGGGCCTGGAGGTCTGTAGACGAGGGTTCCTCTCAGGGTGTTGTTGGCGTTGACGTGTATCTGGAAGTGCAGGTGTTCTGCGGCGTCCAGGGCGTCGTGGATGTCGGTTGAGATCCTGATGGAACTTCTGTGGACTATGGCGATTCCTCCTCCTGGCTTGTTGGTACGGTCTCTTCGGGTGATCCTGTAGCCCTCGGGGATGGCTATGGCGATGTCTGGTTCCGATGAGAGGTTCATCCAGGTTTTGGTGAGGAAGGCAATGTCCGGGGAGGTTGATGTGAGCAGGTCCTAGAGTTTGATGGCATACTTGTGAACGGAGTGGGTGTTGATGAGGATGAAGCTGAGGTGGGCGGAATTGTTGTGGTGCTTGGGGTCTTGCGCGCTGGTGAAGAGGCACGGGCGGCAGGAGAAAGGTCCATGGGTGTGCCTAAGGGAGGTCTGGACACAGGCGGTGGTGCAGCCGGGGTTGAGTGCGAGGAGTTCTGAAGCGGTGTAGCAGTGTCTGGCAGTGACCCTTGACCCTGCTTCAGGCAGGTCGCTCCCCTGCACCGCGTGCCGGTGTTGCCGCTGCTCCAGGTTGCCTTTTGTTTTCTCTGCCCTGCTGCTGCGTTCCTGTGTCCCCGCCCCCTCCCTCCACTTCAATTACCTTTTTCCCGCTACTGCGCCCCTGCGTCCCAGCCCCCCTCCCTCCACTTCAATTTCCCTTTTTCCCACCGCTGCGTCCCTGTGGCCCGCCCCCTCCCTCCACTTCAATTTCCTTTTTTTCCGCCGCTGCATCCCTGCGCCCCACCCCCCCGCTCGCCCATTCGCTGCCCCCTCCTTCCTCCCTGCTGCCCCTCCCTCACACCTCCCCTTTAATGCCAGCTGCGCAGCGGACACGCGCCTAAGGCACACCCGTCTGTGCCCGTCCGCATCCAGACCGCAGCCAGCGCCAGGACCCCTGGTCCCCAAGACCACCACGGCCAGCAATGCCATTACACCGCCAGCACCCTCCGTGCACTCAAAACTGGATGAGCTCACGCCTGCTTCCTAGCCTCCCCTAAGCACACCAAGGGACCCTTCACCTGCTGGACCTGCAGCCTCACCAGCCTCCAAATCGCCAAACCTCCTGCTAAGCCTGACCGCAACTACCTCCGATGCATCCTACTTAACACCCGCTCCGCACGCAAACACACCGTCAAACTCTGGGACCTGCTGGACACCTCCACCCCAGACGTCGCCTTCCTGACGGAGACCTGGATGAACGCCTCCTCAGCCCCAGACATCGCCATAGCCACTCCGGATGGCTACAAGATCACCCGCAGGGATCGCACCAATGGAGTTGGAGGCAGATTTGCCATTGTCCACAAGAACACCATCAGGGTCACGACCTGTACCGACGACACCCTCAGCACCGCCGAACACCTGCACTTCCAGATCCACACCAACCTCAACACCACCCTCAGAGGAACCCTCATCTACAGACCCCCTGGACCACCGCCTCAGTTCTGCGACTCCATCGCCGACCTTGTCAGCAGGCACGTCCTAGCCTCCGCCGACTACGTCCTCCTCAGCGACCTGAACTTTCACCTGGAGAATAACAACGACCCCAACTCTACCACCCTAATTGACACCTTCGCCACCCTCGGACTCAGACAACTTGTCACTACCCCAACACACTCTGCTGGCCACACGCTGGACCCCATCTTCTCCAATAGCCCCCACGTCACCTTCAGCCACACCACCGAACTCCCCTGGACCGACCACCGCTGCATCCAAAAACCCACCACCGCACCCAACAGATCCCCGCCGCAACTGGAGCAAAATCAGCTGAACACCAGCCACGCCCGAAAACCACCCACCAATCCCGACCTCGCAGCCTGCAACCTCTGGCGCTGGATCAACGACTGTGCCAACACTCTCGCCCGCTCAATAAACCTTCCAACAGAGGTGCCAACAAAAGAGCCAGCTGGTTCACCTCGGACCTTCGAAACTCCAAGCAAACCTGCCGGAAACTGGAGAGAAAGTGGCTCCTCGAACAGACACCGGACAACCATGCCGCCTTCAAGAACGCCATCCGCAATCACCATCACCTCATCAGATCTGCCAAGAAAACCTCCTTCAAAGACCGCCTGGACAACAACGCACACAACATCAAGGAGCTCTTCAACATCGTGAATGAACTCTCCAACCCCAGCTCCAGCACAAATGACATCCCACCTTCACAAGACCTGTGCAACTCCCTCGCCGCCTTCTTCCACCACAAGATCACAGACATCCATGACAGCTTCAACAGCCAGACCACCCCGCCAATCACCGACTCCTCAGACTCTCCACCCACTTTCAACTATGACCTCCTGCTGGGCCAACGTGAACGAAGACGACACAATCAAAACCATGGGCACCATCCACTCTGGATCTCCGTCAGACCCATGCCTGCACCACATCTTTTACAAAGCAAGCACCACCACCATTCACCCCACCTCCGCAAAGTCATCAACATCTCCTTCGAGACCGCGACCTACCCCGAGAGCTGGAAGCATGCTGAGATCAAACCCCTACTCAAGAAACCCATGGCGGACCTGAGAGACCTCAAGAACTTCCGTCCCATCTCCCTGCTCCCATTCCCGGCCAATGTCATCGAGAAGATCGTCAACAGACAACTGATCCGCTACCTCGAAGAAAACAACATCCTGGACCCATCCCAGTCAGGGTTCCACAGCAACCACAGTACTGAAACCGCCCTCATCGCCGCCACCGACGATATCAGGGCCCTGCTTGACAATGGAGAAGCCGCGGCCCTCATCCTACTGGACCTCTCGGCTGCATTTGACACCATCTGCCACTGCACCCTATGCACACGCCTCCACCCTAGTTTTGGTAAAAAATTTAACACAAATAATTATGTGAACATTATATACTAGTTTCAGAAAGTATTACAGTGGCTTGTTCTAGAGAAAATTACACACACTTTGGCTTAGACAAATAGGTAATTTTGTAAGATTTAGAATCCCTTGATTCAATAGTGTAATGCTATCCGTATCTAACCACCAATTCCATCTTGACCACTGACTCCATTTTGTGCTTAGCTTAGCTTCAAATGCCGTCACATCGGTGGCACGTGTATTTTTCCATGCACAGCTTCTTTTCTACATTGAACATGTTTTCGCTCGTCTCACAAGAGAAGGGAACATATCATGGGGGATGCGACTGTGATAAGAGTGTACCAGGATGAGAATGTTTGTAGCAGAGAAGGGTATGGCTCTGTCTTGGAAATGCACATTGGGATCTGGCCAATTCTTGTGTGTATTCTCAACAAGACCAAGTACAGCCAGCCCTTGAAATTCACAACTTACTCGAAGGGAGAGGGGAGGTTACCAGAACCTTCCTCTTGGGTTTGTTTAAGGTATATAAGGTGGAGAAATGTGGCGTTGAGGCAGAAGGAACTCATTTTTGAGGGTGAACGCACTGTTAAAAAAAAATCTGAGTCCCATTGGGGAATATTTCTCCTGTCCCAGCTGTCCAGGGTTCCATAGCTTGACGTTGGCAAGGACAAGGATGATGTTGGATTCGATCCCCTTGGTGATACATTTGTAATTCTTAATTATCTAGCTTTGCTGTGTACATGCATAAATATATATATATTCACAGCATATATATTCATTGTTGATATATTGCACTTTTGTCTGCTTATTATTATTCAACTGCTGTGATTATTTTAGTATCTGCATGTGTTTTGCTGCATTCAAGTTAAATGCTCACATTAATATTTTTGATGCCCTCGTTTGACACCTGGGCAGTGCCTTAATAAATTCATTACTTTGATTAAGGGTGCTGCATTCTTTGCATTCTTTGGCCTTGTTCTCTCTTAATTTGAAGCTAAGCAGAACGAATACCTATCTAGGATGGAGCACGTGGGCATGATGCCCACAATCACAGAGCACTGTGTTTATTTGTTTGGAGAAAGGGCATAGTCTACTTCTGCACTGAACATTGTGTATTGGAGAGGAATAGACTGTTACTTCAAATAGGATATAAATGGACCATACAGTGAATGTGCATGTGGGTTGGTGAAAATAGAGGTAGGGATGTTAATCTAAACCTTTATTAGATTAGATTCTGCATTGCAACTTCGTCCCAACATACTACTACACAAAAAGTGAGGCTTGGGGAATATAGTGCAGTTGATCTAATTGTCATATTCAAACTCTATGAAATGTTGATTTAGAAAAAGTGGCAGGTATGTTCTAGGTGTCTCATGAGAAAACAAGTCAGTGGAGGTGGTTGATTTTCTTACATCTCCTAATTGTGCAAATAATTGGTATTTATTGATCTTCACTGGTTTTATGGTGCCCATCAGCACCCACAATATGCAGTAGAGATGGATAGAGGGTGTTCTTGTTGTCCAGTTTGATGGTGACTATGGCAGGTGTGATGGTCTTTCGGGTGTTGAAGATTTTCCTCAGGATGTTGATGGCATGGAAGCAGGATACACTGATTGTGTTACTTGTGCAGTCATGTCAGCTTGATGTCAATGATGATCCTGGGTCCAAAGTTGGCCGGCCACCAGGTTGAGTCCCATGGTGAGGTGTTGTTGCCAAGAATCACTACTTATGTCTTGTTGGTGTTTGGCTTGAGACAGTTGACTTCATCCAGTTGTCGACTTCAGTCATGTAGGCTGTGAAATTTTTCAATGCATTGTAAGTCTTGACTAAGATGGAGATTTTGAGTTGCCTGTCATCGGCAAAGGAGAGGATGTTGATGTTGTGCGTGTTGATGACCATGGCTAGAGGGATTATGCAAGCATTGAAGAGGGTTGGGCTGAGGGACAAGCTTTGTGGCACTCCACAGACAAGTTTGTGAATTTATGATGAGTATGAGGGCAGGCTGACAGCTTATATTCTGCCTGTCAGTAAGGAGCAGGTTTATTGGAAAACAGGTCCTTGGATGCCAGTGTTCTGCAGGCATCAGATAATGATGGGGTGGAAGACTGTGTGAAATGCTGCAGATAGGTCCAGCATTACACAAGGAAAACATACTTTTTTGTGCACAACACATTCCAATGTTTGAATGTGTACAACACAATTTTTCCTGCAATTAATAAAGCACATTTAAGAACCACCTTTACAGAGACTTGGTCATTCTCCCAGAAGGCGTTCTGAAGAAATTATTAATAAATTGTGCATTTTATCAAGCACATTGCCCATTCAGGCTTTACCAGTAATATATTTTAGTGGTTTGACACTGTAGGTGCTGTGGGTCTTACAAGAGAATTGAAAGCTGTTTGTTAAAATGCATGTTAATACAAGACACAATTTCTGTTTTTTTTCAGAGTAACTTAGTCACAGGACAAATTGCCAGCTTGCTCAATTGTGGGGTGTTAACAACAACTACGTTATGTTTAAGATAGTGCAGATTCATGGCAGGGCAAATAACATGTAATAATATTGCCAATTGAGTGGTATTCAGTCTATTTCAGGAGGAATGAATGGTGTATCAAGAATCAAACTTCTCACTTGCCAGTCATCCCCCTCAACCAAGTGTGTTAACCCACCAAACTCTGTTTTTTTTAGACATGTGCATGAGTGCAGCCTCTAACAAGCATAGCAAGGAATCCCCTGTCACTGATAGGGCCGACCGCCCACCGGCATCACAATGGCGGCTGCCGGGCTGGAGATTCTTATCTCCAGTCCTGCGGCTGCTACTGCCATGGCGGTCGGAGTGGTACATTGGCGGGTTGGCTGATGTCATAATGTAGCAGTAAGTACTGCCAGCCTGTTGGCGGTACTACCGTCAGATTAGCACTGACCGCCGGGGTTCTAATGACCCCCTAATTATCATGTTATCCTGGCCTGGAGGAATTGTCCGAGAATTGCCAAAAATGGGCCAACATTTTGAAATAACTTTATGAAAACTTGTTTAATTTGTTCTGAAGTCTGTTCAACCTGCTTGTTACTTCATTTCTTTCAACCCCTCCTTTAGTGTTCTGTATAATTAGTCTCTAAACGTTGTCAAATCCACACAATCATGTTTTAGTAATATTGCGTTTGTCCAATATGTTTGAAATACACAGTTTGTCACTAATTTGTTGTATTGGCTCTGAGGATAAGCCCACTCCTAATTGTTTGACGTATTAGCTCCGCCTCCATTGCTTTGGGTGTCAGCTTACCCCCAAAGTTCAGGTCTAGTTGTGCCCCTGGTCAGCAGTATACATGATTTAAGTTACACAGCACGATGAGCGGTGGGAACCTCCACGTGGAATATGGTGAATATTGACACAGCCTGTGAGCATTCATGGCTCTTTTAAGTGATGATATTTGCACCTTTGATGCTTGTGTAGTATTAAATAATGCACAGATGAGGTTGCTGATATTTATTGTATTTCTGTATCACAATGGCGACCTCTGTTTGGTGAAGCAGTGGTAAGTTAAACAAAAGCTGTTCGAGACATACATGACATTCCTTATTTTGTTTGACTAGTAGACACACTGCTTGTTTTTACTTGGTCCTAAGGAGGCCGTAAGCAAAATAAGAAATAGTATCTGTTCTCTGTTGGAAAAGGAAGGTAAACAAATTTTCAGATGTAGAGGAATTCTAGTCATTGGGTGAAGGGGACAGTAGAGATAAAAAGAAGGAAGGTGGTAAAAGAAAAAAAAAAAAATCATATAGAAAGATTGTATGATGAGGATTTATCCTCTTTAGAGAGAAGTGGTCTAAGCACAACAGAGGCAGATGGTGACCTTGGTGGCACGCTGGAAAGTGTTCTTTGTGACACAAAAGGGATTCTATTTCAGGACCGGAGGCTCCGATTATGCTGTCTCCTTCTTTACTTACTCCAAACAGCAGCCAATCAATACACAGAAAAAACAATAACTACAATCCCCATAAGGCATAAGTCCATCATCACATTGCCCAATCACCACCCACATCCTCTGTCCATAAGTGTCACGACCTACAACGTCACTTCCTCTTTCTTTGCTGCTCCGCAGCAGATAAGTGACTTTTCTATACTCTCTATATAATTGTGTATTTACATGTTATTTACTGACATTTATTATCTGATTATTATAGTCGGGTAGCAACGCGATTCCGCTCGCGCTGACCCATGTGTGTTTACTCAGACAGTTTCAGTTTTATCGGCTTTCTCGACGATTTTTTCTCAAGCCCTGTGGAGTGGGAGCGGGAGCGCTACACGGCCATGTAGTCCGTCTTTTATTGTGACGCTCGCGCTTCGCGCACCGAGCTCATCACTTTTGATGAGACGGCTCGTTTTGCAGACGCGCGGAGCGCTCGCCTCGCCTCCCCTTTGTTCCATTCGATATTCTGCTCCCTGACACCCGGTTCGTAATAGAACACGGGTTGTAAAAATAAAATAAGGCTTCTGCCTAGAGTGTTTTTTTTTTTTACTTCATTTCGGGCAGCTCCCTCCACGCTATACTCGGGCTACTGATTGCCTGCCAGGGGCTCACACTCCCCCTGCTATTAGAAAATCATATATATATATTCTATCCATTATGGCACAATGGAGTGACAATGAGACAGGGTACTACCCTGATGATTTGGGCAACCAACTAGAAGTAAACCTAGTTAAAGCCCTGGATAACAGAGTGCAACAATCTGTGAATGACGCCCTGGTAAAAGCTTTGGGCCCCTTTTCAGGGCAATTATTTGATTTTGCCAAATCCCAGGGTTGGCATAATGAACCTCAATCATCTTCCCAAGAGAAGAAATCCCAAGAGAAAAAATCTAAATGCAAAACTAAAACCAAAAATCTGGAAGAAGTTGAAAACACGATCTCTGGTATTCATGGGGACGCATTTAACAAATTATTTAAAAAACATGCTTCCGAGCATAATTATAGTAACTCTAAGGACCTAGATTCCTCTCAATCCTCTTCTACCTCCAACTCTGACACCAGCGACTCTGACGCTTCGGACCCCCCTAACCCTGTCAAAAAACCTAGGAAAGAACCTACCTTAACAAAAACCCTAGATTTTGACCCCACTCAAATCATGCACCCCAGAGCCTCCAACTGGACCCCATCCCCCGAAGTTGCGTCATACGTACATGACAATGTCAGAAGAAGTTTTGACAAGGAAGTACGCTCACGTCTTAGGGCTGAATGCCCTAGACCTGATGTAGATGAAAAAGTGACGGTCACTCCTGATATTGACCCCACCATGGTCACTTTCATGAAACAATTTGGCAAAGACCCCAAAAAAGGTTTGGACAGATCATGGCGGATTTACCAAGACAAACTACTTGACGTCACAGGACCCTTGACAAAAATCCTAGACATGGCATTCCTGGCCAAACAGTCTAATACTCCTGTAGACACAGATGTCCTGATTGGCTGGGCCCAGAGATCACTTTGCCTTCTGGGCAACGCAAACTGCGCTGTGTCGTCGGAACGTCGCAAGTCCATCCTTATGAGAATAGATCCCAAGCTAACAGACTTGGCGACCTCTGAAGCTGGCCCATCAGCCGATGGCCTCCTCTTTGGCTCGTCATTTATCAAGGATTTAGCAAAGTTTTGCGCTACCTTCTCCTCCCTCGACAAGGCGCACTTATCACTTAAGAAGGTCTTCAAACGTAACCTTTTTGCCAGGGCCGGAAGTTTTGGAGGGCGTATACCCGGCCGCGGATCATACCAAAGCTCTCAATATTCCCAACCAAGAGGAAAGAACACTTGGTACACCGACCAATCGGATACCACCTTCTACCACACCCGCTACCGAGGTGGGCACCCTAGATACAGACGAGGACCCCGCAGAGGTCAACAGGGTGCAATCCAAGACTCCAGTTATTCAGGTGAGCATTATTCCTCATTCTCAAGTACGCCTTGGGGGCAGAGTGGGCTTATTACTAGAAAATTGGAAAAGAATTTCAGGAGATCCTTGGATTCTCCAGACAGTTACTGGTTTTCATCTAGAGTTTATAGGAACCCCGATCCAGACTTCTCCTCCAACACAAATGTTTTTTTCCCTAACAGATCAGACTTTTATAGATGCAGAGGTACAAGACCTCTTACACAAAGGAGCGGTAAGCTATTCCTCCCCTCACCCAACAGGTTTCTTAAGCCCCATCTTTGTCATAGACAAGAAGGGGGGCGGTCACCGTCTAGTACTAAATCTCAAAGACTTCAACTACTGGATTTTGTACAGACACTTCAAGATGGAGGGTATCCACTTGTTACGAGACATTCTTCTAGAAGGAGATTGGATGGTGCGTCTCGACCTCAAAGACGCTTATCTGTCAGTACCCATTTTTCAACCCCACAGGAGATTCCTACAATTCCTTTGGAAAGGACACTGTCTGGAATTCAATGCTCTCCCCTTCGGTCTCTCATCGGCCCCGTGGTGCTTCACGAAATTATTGAGGCCTGTGATGGAACGTCTGAGATCCAAGGGAGTCAGACTCATAGTTTACCTCAACAACATCCTTCTGATGGCTCAGAAACCCCAGACACTCCTGATACATCTGGAATGGACAATCAACCTTCTGCAGGAATTAGGTTTCCTTATCAATGCGCAGAAGTCATTATTGATTCCTTCCCAAGTGATAGACTTTTTGGGATTCAGGATAGATTCCAGCCTTTCACTTCTCATTCTCCCACCTCAAAAGATCCGAGGCATCAAGAGAGAACTGAGAGCAGCCTTAGCCAACCTGATGATTTCCCTGAGAAACATTGCCAGAATAGTAGGTCTCCTGGCCTCTTCGATTCAGACAATCTTCCCAGCCCCTCTCCACTACTGCGCCCTTCAGAGACTAAAAATCATTGGCACTATTGCCTCAGTCACCGCCTGACTATCATGGCAGAATATCTCCCAGGGGACCAGAATACGATAGCGGACTGGAACTCCAGCTACCTGACAGACTTCAGCGACTGGAGACTGGATCCGATAACATTCCAACAGATCTCCAAAATTTGGGGCTCGTGCGAAGTAGATCTATTTGCATCTCGTCTCAACACTCAGATACCAGCTTTCTTCAGTTGGCGTCCAGACCCTCTGGCTCTAGCGACCAATGCTTTTCTCCAAGATTGGTCGAAGTTCCGGGGATATGCCTTTCCACCATTCTTAATGATCCCCAGAGTACTGTCCCAGATAAGACGCCAGAAAGTGGAAATCATATTGGTGACTCCTTGCTGGAGAGCTCAACCTTGGTTCCCACTTGCCCTTCAGTTAACCTGTGCTCTCCCTCTTCTCATTCCTCCTCGCCCGAATCTCCTTTTGAACCCGGAGAATCATCAACATCCAATGATTGTTTCACTGAAACTAACATTGATGGCTTGGAAGGTTTCAGGGCAAGATGGAACTCCCCAGGAATTTCGCAGCAAGCTGCGTCATTCATCAAACAAGCCTGGGCAGCAGGTACCCACAAGAGATATATATCTGCATGGCGAAGATGGACTAGTTGGTGTGATAGACGGGATCTCAATCCCGTGGAATCAAATATTGAAATGATTGTTAATTTTCTAGCCGAACTAGTTGGCTCAGGTCTAGCATATAGAACAGTCAACAACTTTAGATCAGCCATTTCAGCTGGCCATAACCACCTGGATGGAAAACCTGTAGGTGAGCATCCGTTAGTATGTAAGTTGCTTAGGGGTATTCGATTATCCAATCCTCCCCAAACTAAATACTCTGTCTTGTGGGACGTCAACATTGTACTAAGATTCTTGGAATCCTGGCCGGACAATATTTCTTTATCCCGTAAACAACTTTCAGCCAAATTGACAATGTTACTATGCCTCATCTCCTGTAAACGCGTCTCTGACGTCAAAGCCTTGGACTTAACAGGTAGAGTTTTCTCACCAGAAGGAGTTACTTTTAACATCTCCAAACGGACCAAGACTAACTACAGGTCGGTATCTTACCCAGCATTCTCAGATAACCCAAAACTTTGTGTGGTTCAATGCTTAAGACAATATGAAATGGCTACAGAACCTTTTAGACAGAATACCTCTGGGCAACTACTTATAGCTCTACAAAAACCATTTAAACCGGTCTCATCTGCTACCTTGTCTCGATGGGTTAAATGGTTAATGAATGAAGCGGGCATAGATATTAACGTATTTGGAGCTCATTCAGTGAGAGGCGCAATGGCGTCCAAGCCGTATGCTCTAGGTTCTCGCTTAGAGGACTGGTCGTCGGAATCCACATTTAGGAAATTTTATCAAAAACCTGTGTTAGATGTTGCTTCTGTGGTTATTAATCAGCTTTAAACGAGCATAATCGGAGCCTCCGGTCCTGAAATAGAATTAAAAAAAATCTAGCTTACGCATCAAGAATTTTCAATTCTATTAAGGACACGGAGGCGAGGATTATCCCTCCCTAAGAAACAATGTTATTAATATAATATGTTTGTAATTATGTTTGAATTTATAATACGCATTATTTCTTCCCACCCTGAAATGTTATTGACATTGAAATATTCTTCTCTAAAATGCTATTGACATTGAAATATTCTTCTCTACCTTAGTCTGAGATATTACCTTATGTATATATTTTTCCTCAGGTTCTGATCAGAAGAACGCTTGAGATCACCTATTACTACTCTGAGGAACTCCTTCAAGGACCTGTGCGTCGATCCTTCAAGAAGTTCGGTTCCAGAGCAGTTCATTTCACATCAAGTTTGGAGTTTGAGAACTTGTTATTTTAACTGTTTGCGAAGGGACCTAACCAAAGAAAGAGGAAGTGACGTTGTAGGTCGTGACACTTATGGACAGAGGATGTGGGTGGTGATTGGGTCACGTGCTGATGAACTTATGCCTCATGGGGATTGTAGTTATTGTTTTTTCTGTGTATTGATTGGCTGCTGTTTGGAGTAAGTAAAGAAGGAGACAGCATAATCCTCGCCTCCATGTCCTTAATAGAATTGAAAATTCTTGACGCGTAAGCTAGAATTTTTTTTATTCAGGCTAGGTCTGATGATGAGAGCTATATTTTTCCTGTTGGAACTAGTTTGGATAAGTCAGGATGTGACGAATATGTCTTTGATGCTTATGGTGAAGATTATTGGGATCTGAATAGTGATTAGAAAGCAAAGATTCAAAGAGGAAAATGGGGAATAAGACATCCTCTATGGGAAGCTATGTTCTGTCCAAACATGATTAGGCACCTGAGAAGTGCAGACTGGTGACTGTTTAGTCATATTGTCAGGTTTTATGAGAATCTGGATTCACAGACGTTAAACAAGAATGCTCTAGCGGTGATGTGGGTGGAATGCTCTCGCCCAGTTATTGATAACGAGGTATGTGCCACTCCTGATATAAACCCTGATCCTATTAGGCATTGGTTTAAAAAAATAACAATGTATTAGTGAAGCTTATTTAGTTTTCTATGTCACTTTGACTACTGACTTAGTGATGTTTGGGGTTTCTCCACACCGTCATCACACCCAGAGTCAGGTAGCTAATTCTCGGCATCCCACCCTCTTTCCACCACACTTTTTTGTTTTGTATTCTATTTTGTATTTTATCCCACGCCCCCTTTTATTATTGGATAAATTGATTCATTTTTTGTATTATGCGAATGCTATGGGATTTTTTTTATGGGAAAGGGCTGTAACAGCTTGCTGCTAGTAGTCAAATCAGGTACGCAGGTAGACGGTGTGCAACAGCACACTGGTTTTTATAGGGAGGGGATCCCAGGGCGGGAGAGCACAATCTAGTGATGTCGGGATATATATAGTCAGGGAGCAAGGGAATGGACTGAGCTAAGGTGACAGGGCAGAGAGTGGTGATGTCAAGGGCGCCTGCGTAGTAGGACTGGGTGGTGTGTGTGAAGGGGAGGAGGGTGTATGGAGGTGCACACTTAAGATTTTAAAAGGGGGTTGGTTTCAGGAAATAAAATTGTATTAATGAGGTTTATTTAGTTTTGTAAGGCACTTTGCCTAGGGAATTTGTGTTGATTTGGGTTTTTCTATGCCCCATCTATTAACGCTCCATGTTACTCTTAGAATAGTGTGGTTGACTTATTGGGAGTAGTCTTGCCCAACGCAAAATCTGGTTAATTACAGTGTATTTGTTATGTAATAATTGGGAGATGTTTATACAATATGTTGAATGGGAAGAATATGTTCACCAAATGAAATGGCAAGTTCTGCCTGCAAATAAGATGCTGGCAGAATAAAATAATAAATCCAGCAAACAAATAATAAGCTGCTGCCGAGTAAGATGTGGACTTCACTCTTTCAATAAGCTGGAAAATAAGATGTTAACTTCTTCATGGCCTCCGGGTGGTGCTATGCACATATATGTGTGTCTCGCAAACTTTATGTTTCAGTTTGTAAAATATTTAGGGCCATATGTACAAACACATTTTCCCATAGACACAGAATAGGTAAAACAGTTTGGTACATCTGGCCCTTAGTCCTGCATCGAACAGCGTGCTCTAACTTGTGTCGTGGAGCATTGTGCACCTGCAGTAACCCCTCCGGAACCTAGTATACTCTACACATCCCCTGGAGTTTTACTCCGACCCATTCTAATCTCGCATCTCGCGAGACCCGCTTCTCCTCTCGCTGCGGGCTGTAGGATGCCCCCTCACAGCTCTCGCGAGATCAGCCCGGACCCATCATGGCGGAAGGTACTGCTTGTTTGCTCAGAGAGCGCCAGGGTTTGGTTTCAAGGGGTGGTGGGAGGGTGCCTGCTGTCTGTACATGCACCCAACCCCCTTGGGTCACACGTGTATGGTTCCCGGGTAGGGAAGCTAGATTAAAGGCATACCACCCCTTCTTCATTGCTCTGGTCCACGCCCTGCTGAGGCTGGAGCCGGCTAACCTGTCACCTCTTAAATAGTGGTGCTGAAAATTTGTTATCGATGCGTCTTGTGCTTGCATCCTTTTTTTCCCAGCAAAATAACCACTTTGCCTTCAGCTAAATATTATATCTAAGCCTGCTATTGACAAACCCTTGAGTTTCAGTAGATGATAGTATGACTTTACTCTTCGATATCCGCATCGCGATACTTATGTTGGAAAACCCAAGAGGCAGATTTTCTTTTTTTCATTGAATAGTAGTGCGGGTTATCTTAGAAATTGAAGAATAACCTGTTAAATATGACAACATTTGTGACTTGTACGGGAGGCGTGTTTTTTGTGTAAGAAATGGGCATTTGTGGATTTGAAACTCACATAGGTGTTGGGTTAAGCCTGGCTCGGCAATGACAGACAACTTACCAACACTCACAGACCGGATCCTCTGTGTAAGTGCTGCGTCGAGGTTGCTCATGCACATACCAGACAATGTAAAGAACCCCTAAGTTTTAATCGATGAATCTTGTAAATGTCCCCATCGCAAACTTTATTTCTGTAGTAGTACATGATAAAAGCTTGTGTAACGTATTGTTCTGCTTGCCTGGTTAAAAAATAGAGCCCCTAAAGGCCAGTGGCCCGAGTTACGCCCTTCCCAGTGACTTTTCTCATTACCATGATTACGTTGTCAAGAAGAACCGGGGGTCCAACTCAGCTTTATATTTTTACGCTTTGTAAATTCCTCTCGTTTATAACTCAACGTTTCTATTGCAATTAATCACATTATGGATGAGGTAAACTGTTTAAAAAAAGAAGCGCAGTCGAACCGTGCACATGCGGTTGAAGTATAAAGTACATGATTATCTAAAAAGCGTTCTTAAGTCTTGCAAAAAGGCGACATTCCAGAGTGTTGCAGCCCTTGTAAAATAAGCAAAGAAAGCCCCTCGTTTGAGCTACTAAATGATTCAGTACTTTTGGTTAAAATGAGCGAAGGTAAAACAAATCTACTTCTCGCTGTTAGACTTCACCCAAATTACTATTGTGTGTATCGATTCGATGGTGAAAGGGAAATCTGTTAGTAAAGGACTACAGGGGGGCTCTGTTAACATAATTTTGAGTTTGTATGTTTTTACTGCGCACTGCAGTCAGTTTTTCCATTTCTTCTCACACTGGTTTATTTGGTGCCAGAGACATGAACTAAAGATTTATTTTTGGCATTCCCTTGTAATAATTTATACCATCTAGTGTTTGTAGCCCTATGGAAATCCACATCGTGTGCCTTCTAAGTGCCCTTTTCTTAGATGGGCTTGCCTCATCGGTGTAAATTCCTTCCAGAGGAGAAGTGGAAACGGCTGCTGTCAGGTGTGGGCAAAAATACCACTCGCGTAATGTATATTAGCTATATGAGAATTTCAGATGCTACTCCCGGGTTTTGTAATGTTGTGAGACGTGCAGGTTTATGTAGTATGCAGTTCAGCCAATTAGATTCCATTGACGTAATAGTAGAATATACATTCAAACACATCACCTTTCCAATTAGCGATACTGGCCAAATGCAGAGGACCCTTGTAGAACTTGGATGCGTAACTGATGTATTTTCCTCCTTTCGAGCCATGAAACTTTTTGTATTCCTAGGCTTTCCACTTTCTTTAATAACTTTCCAATGGTGACCTTTTTTTGCAGCGCTGTAGCCCATTGCTTTAATATATATATATATATATATATATATATATATATATATATATATGTTTGGAAAGTTTTTTTAAGTCAACATTGTGCTGTTACCAAGGAGATTGCAATTAAGGAGACATTTTTGTTGCCACTGTTTAAATCTGTGTGCTTAAAAAAATATTTATTTAAATAACTAGTTTGCCTCATGCTTCTTATATGTAACCTTTTATGCCGCTCCATAAATTAGTCATGCACTATTCATTACAGTTAATGTGGTGAAGTCTTGCTGCTGTTTTCTGCATCTTTGACGCGCAGCGCTCTGGTGTCCTATAATAGGCTGTCATATATACACTGCGGAGCACTTGTACCAAGATTTCCATCTTTGAATGTCCCCACACTTGTAAATTTGGGTAACCTACCCCTTTCTTTTTGTGCTTTTTACAATTTACCCCAAGCGGAAGTCTTATGGTTCCCCCCTTTCTATGTCTTGGACAGGTCTCGTTTGCTGCTCTGAATCCAACGGGAAACAATACGTTCAGACACGTGATTCAATCGGAAACGAAAGTTTAAAAGTGCAGTGTTAGAAATGCTGTCGAGTCATCTTCCCAGCCGAAAAGAAACGGAGGGTGTAATATGAGGCGTTCCTACTCTTGTCATTCCCAATTCATTAAGCGTGTTTCTACGATACTTTAATTGGTTAATAATATAATTACGGTACGGTTTAATTAGAAGTGGCTACCTCCTCTCTAGTACCCCCCCACACTTTTACACACATTTTCCTTTAGTTAAATTGCTTTACGGTTCCTACGCAGCCTTTGTACATCTGTATTTTCCAATTCCCTAAAGTGATTAGGGTTCGGCCTCTGCTGCTTTCTTTTACAGCTTTTTAACTGTACACGAGGATGGGGCCGATGCAAAAGCTGTGTTCATCTCAGCAGTTCTTGAGGGGCGTTCCCCGTGGTTTTAATGAAACCAGATGTGTATATTTGCTTGAGAAAACCCGATTGTGCAATTTGTAGATTTCATTCTTTAAAAAATGCAATTCTCTATGGGCTTTTTATTTTATTATTATTATTAACTAGAATCAATAACCCATGTAGAATACTTTTGAAATACTGCACATTAGGTAACTGATGTGCACCAAATACAAACACAATTTTAGCTGGCACCACACGAACAATGACGAAATAAATAAAAAATTTAACTCATTTTGTTATTTGAAGTTTTAAGTCGTGCGATTGTTTTTTTTTTTTTTAATATTTAATTATTTGCCGTAGATATCGTTAAAATATTTGGGCTGCATGGCTTTACTTTTTAATCACTGGTTTAAAAATGCTCTTTCATAAACTGAAGCACATGACCCGCAAGGGGATCATTTACAGCATAATGCTCTCATTAAATATTTATGCATTTAGATATCTATAACTCCCTGAAAAAATTCACAGGAATCAATCCTGTGTCTTATATTGCGGATGAATACAGAGACGATAATGTAATTACAATCAGTTGGTCTCTGTTAAATCGAGGGGTAATGTAGGGGCTTCCATGAACAACAAGAAACACATATATATTAAACATGTTAGTTGTACATATTTTCATGCATGGATTCGCTGAGACACAAGTGTATACTCCTCTTAATACCACTGTAGTGCAGGGTATGTCTCACTCTTGGCTATCTAAATAGAAGCGGTGGAATGTGTGTCGACGCTTCAGTCTCGTGTTGTATGAATATGCAAGACTACCTCAAGACTAAGAGTAGTAGATAGTTAATGTAGAGGACCCTGAAAAGGTTCTTCCACTGGGAGGAGGATCAGAAAGAGTTTAATTATTATCATATTTGTGGTGTTAAACAAGGAAATATTGCCAGACTTCTTTGGGAGCTGGACTTTGTGAATTACTTTTAAAATATTTCACCTCAGCATGGACCCGTGACTGCAGTGTGGGACTGCAGATTTAATCTGACAGACTACAGCATGCCTAGGACATACAACACATTTGCTGTTTTTGACGATTGACTAGGAGCCACGCTGTCATCTGGCTGAATATCCAGCACTCAAATTTTGTTTCACAAGCAGCATCTGGCTGCTCATTTTTTATTTTATTTTTATTTTTGAGTGGATTCCACTTTTCTATTTACAAATATCTCCAAATCTTTTGAGGTGAGCACCTTAATAATCATGCTCTGGCTCTAACAATTAAAATTTGTTGATAAACTGTGCAATACGTGTTTTTATTATACAAATGATGTGGAAAGTCTAACTTTGAAACTGCATCTTGCACAATAAATGTACCTCTGAGTTTTGAATATGTATAAACTTCAGAATTGAAGTGTGGCAATTTTAAATTAAGAATTTAGCTGCCTCAAATTTGTGTAATAGTGGGTTGAGCATGAGCAGGTTGCTTGGTATCTGAAGCAACTAGTACCAATCAATCAATAAATTTGTTGATCGCGCTACTCACCCGGTAGGGTCTCAAGACGCAGGGGTCAGGGGGGTGCTACTGCTCGAAGAGCCAGGTCTTGAGGTGCTTTCTGAAGGACAGGAGGTCCTGGGTCTTGCGTAGGTTGATGGAGAGGGAGTTCCAGGTTTTGGCGGCGAGGTGGGAGAAGGACCTGCCGCCGGGTGTGGTGTGGTGAATGCGAGGGACTGTTACGAGGTCGGCGGAGCAGAGCTGGCGTGTCGGACTGTGGAAGTTAAGTCAATCGTTGAGGTAGGCTAGTCTAGTGTCGTGGTGGGCTTTGTGAGCGTGGATTAGGATTTTGAAGACAATCCTTTTTTTGACGGGTAGCCAGTGTGGGGTTCTGAGGTGGGCGGAGATGTGTTTGTGGTGAGGGAGGTTGAGGATGAGACATGCTGAGGTGTTCTGGATGTGCTGGAGTTTTCTCTGGAGCTTGGCCGTAGTTCCCGCGTAGAGGGCGTTGCCGTAGTCCAGTCTTCTGCTGACAAGGGCGTGCATGACCGTTCTTCTGGTTTCTACTGGAATCCACCTGAAGGTCTAGCGGAGCATACAAAGGGTGTCGAAGCATGAGGACGAGATGGCGTTGACTTGCTGGGTCATGGAGAGAGAAGAGTCTAGTATGAAGCTGAGATTGCGTGCGTGGGTGGTGGGTGTCGGGGGCGTCCCCAGGGTGGCCGACCACCAGGAGTCATCCCATGTTGACTTGTTGGGTCTGAAGATGATCTTGTTTTGTTTCTGAGTTCAGCTTGAGGTGGCTTGCTGTCATCCAGTTAGCAATGGCGAGAAGTCCGGTGTGGAGGTTGTTCTTGGCGGTTGCGGGGTTCCTCGTGAGGGAGAGGATGAGCTGGGTGTCATCAGCGTAGGAAATGATGTTGAGGCCATGGGGTCGGACGATGCTGGCGAGCAGAGCCATGTAGATATTGAAGAGGGTGGGACTGAGTGAGGATCCCTGGGGGACTCAGCATATGGTCGTGGTGGCCTTTGACCGGAACGGGGGGAGGCAAACTCTTTGTGTTCTTTCGGAGAGGAAGGGGGTGAGCCAGTCCAGGGCTTTGTGGTGAATTCCGGCGTCGAAGAGGCGTGTGCGAAGGGTTTGGTGGCATACAGTGTCGAAGACTGTGGAAAGGTCGAAGGATGAAGGCAACATTTTCACCTTTGTCAAGCCCGGTCCTGATGTCGTCGGTGAAGGCGGTCTCGGTGCTGTCGTTTTTGCAGAATCCAGACTGGGAGACATTGAGTATGCTGTTGTCCTCCAGGAAGCGGGAAAGTTGGTTGTTGGCTATCTTCTCTATGACCTTCGCGGGGAAGGGGAGTAGAGAGATAGGTCTGTAGTTTGTGAGGTCTTCGGGGTCGGCTTTTGGTTTTTTGAGCAAGGATTTGACTTCAGCGTGTTTCCAACTTTCCGGAAAAGTGGCGGTCTCAAAAAAGCTGTTGATGATGGACCGGAGCTGGGGAGCGATGATTTGGCTGGCCTTGTTGAAGACGTGGTGAGGGCAGAGGTCTGTTGGAGAGCCTGGGTGGATGGTGCTCATGGGTTTGGTGGTTTCTTCATCGTTGGTGGGGGTCCAGGTGCTCAGTACGTTGGTGCGGCAGGGTGCAAGGGGATTGACTGTGTCAGTGGTGGGGGACAGCGTTGCAAAGCTTCAATGTATGTCTGCGATCTTGCGGTGGAAGTAGATGGAGAGGGAGTCACAGAAGTCTTGTGAGTGGGGAGGGTCGATGGAGCAGGATTTGGGTTTGGTGAGTTCCTTGATGATGTTGAATAGTTCCTTGCTGTTGTGTGCTTTGTTGTCTATCCGCTCTTTGTAGAAGGATCTTTTAGTGGTCCGGATGAGCTGGTGGTGTTTGCGCATGGCTGATTTGAGGGTGGTGAAGTTGCCCACTGATCTTGGTGCCAGGTTTTCTCAGCTTTCCTGTTGATGCGGGTGTTGTTGGTTTTCTTGAGTGGAGCGAGGGTGTTGGCGCAGTCGTCGAGCCATTGTTAGAGGTTGAGGGCGGCGGTGTTGGGGTCGTTGGTTTTGGGCGGTGGGGATTGGGCAAGGTTGGAGATCAGCTGTTTCTTGGAGATCTCGTTCCACTTGTGGTGAGGCATCGGATGTTGTTGGTGGTGGGCTTCAGGAAGAAAAAGTGAGCGCAGTGGTGGTCAGTCCAATGGAGTTCGATGGTGTGAGTGAAGGTGATGTGGCTGCTGGAGGAGAATATGGCGTCAAGCGTGTGCTCTGCTGAGTGGGTGGACGAGGTGACCAGTTGCTTGAGGCTGAGGTTTGCGAGGTTGTCCAGCAGGGCAGTGGAGTTGCAGTCGCTGGTGCTCTCCAGGTGGAAATTTAGGTTGCCGAGGAGCAGGTAGTCCAGCGTGGCGCGTACCCACTATTATTTAGTTAGTTACACTCCTCACCCCACTTGAATCAGTCTTCTTATTTAATGTTGAGGTTAAATTTGAAAAAATATTTTTTCTTTCATCTCAGTACTGCCTAACACTTCTTCTTACATCTCTCCCCTCATGGTTAAAACTATACACATTTTTAAATGATGGGAGAAAATAATTTCTAGTGCCAATTGTATTACCATTACACTAGTACCTTTAGTGGAGTACACTCTTAACCATTAAGAAGGATTAACTTTTTTAGAAGCACTAGTTACATAATCTGATAACCAGTGCCAAAATGTATGCGCTATCGTTGACCACAAAACACATTTAATTTACATAATTTCATGCTTTTATCTGGTTTATAGTTCTGTTTATTTATATAATTTTACTGTTGATTAAATCTTTTTTTGTTTTCCTCCTCTATTGATTATTTTCACTATGTGGGTAAACATGTTCTATTAGTTATCCCTAGTTCTTTGAAACTTTTGTAAGTTAGTATGCTACTGTGATAGTTACCCACTCCTTTTAAAAATTGTATTATGGTAACATATATACTTTTTTATTAGAAATTGTAAGCTTACAGAATTCTTTTTTTGTCTCTTTTTTTCTGCATAGATAAAGCAGCTTGCAGAGCTGTTGCGAAGCACTTGGTGGCTGAATTTATTATTCAATAGAATCTCTTGTGTTCATGTTACATGATTCTCGTTGTGTATTGATGTCTTAATTTATCAAATTGGTCATTTAACCTTGATCTTTTTCAATTTGATAATGAGAATTACATTTATTTTTCATAGTCAATTATAATAAATACATTTTCATATTGATCAGATGGATCATGTAATTAGTACCTTTATATACATTTTATTCTTCTTTGAGGTTAGAAATGTGTTCTTTAAATTACTAATTCATGCACGTTTTAACAGTTACTGAGACCTAGGCAGCACCATTGTCTACTAGGTTGCGTGGCCGATTGCTTTTTTTGGTCTTGGCTAGACAGTGCATGTATTGTCTCGAAGAGACATGTGTTTAATCTGTGGGCTTCAGCCCACCCACAGGCTCTCCATTTGCTCGCTCTGTCGTCTGTCTGATAATCTTAGTCATTATTTGTCCCTGGCATGCACGGTCATGCCTCTTCTTGTGGTTAGTTCTCGCCCCCATTTTAAGGCCTACTATTTTCTTTGTTTTTCAGCACGCTTCACAGTGCTCCGCTTCGTCTCATCCCACCCGCCCTCAAGTCCCGTCCATGGATTACCTTCTTCCCCGTCACTGCTTTGCCCTTTATTGCGCTTTCCGTTTCCCCCACCTCCTCCCTCCTGTTGCTGCTTGTTTTCAATTTCAGTACTGAGCAGCACACAGTTATCGGAAGCAGTCATGTGGTCAGTGTTTTGTGTATGCCTAGAGGACCCTCCCTCCATCAGATTACTCGGAGAGCCCAGCTACCTGCAATCTCGCTTTCGTCTCCCAATTCTTTACCTTGAAAAGCGTGTCAGTCAAATAAATGACACACCCACTCCCCAGTGGGATCGGAATCATACCCTACAACAGCAGTGTCTTTCCCTGGCAAGACGAGCGCAGCATGTAAGCGTAACCAAATTCTCCTGAACCTCATCTTCTCTTTCCCCATTTTACTGTCACATGCTTCTTTGAAAGGGCCGACAATTGCGGCAGCTGGGACGTTTCCGTACTGTGTCGCATATAAAAACAAGCATTTGCAATGCAACAGGTCTCGCATTTCTCCAAGTTAGAGCTATTAGCAGTTGTAAACTCCCAACCGGACTTTTCTTGCCTCATTAAATGGAAAAAAAGAGCGCGATCGCGCTGCTACAGTTCACTCGTATTGAAAACTATCGGCAATTATCTACGTAATCGGCAAAAGTGCAATTAACTATGTAACAGGATCGATGTCATGCAAAGCGCTCGACTTCTGCCAAGCGAGACCGTACTGCGAGAAAAAGTAGTCCACAAACCAGACAGAAAACAGCGAGCCTCGTATGTTTTCAGTACTTGCCAGCTGCGCTCGAGGAGGGCTAACCACCGGAAAAGGCATGACATATGCATGCATTCCGCTAATGAAAGCAAGCAGATTTTAAAAGGCAAGCCCACGAACCAATGAACCACACTTACATGACATGGGTGGGGCTCTGGGCCCTTTTCTAACTACTGCAGCGTCTTGCAAGCGATACGCATGCACAAGCGCATGCCAGCGCAGGCTCGACCCTAAAAAGGCCAGTTATCTTGCCTCCTTTCTGTGTGTTACTAAGTTGTCCATCTTGAAAGTTAACAGAGATTGTTGGAAAACAAAAGGTGTGAACCACTAAAGAAATACCCCGACTTCAACTTGATATGACGTATTCTATGTACCTCTTTCAATGAAAAAAATAATTATAGATTTTTTAATAAAACATATATAACAAATGTAAAATGTTTTCGTCTTTCTGACTGTGATCTCTTATATGAATTATGTCTCAAAGCCCCTGGTTACAGAGACAAATAATGTGATGTGTGTTTTGATATTTTTAGGAACTGGTTTTATACTCCATTCCTATCTTTCTATTCTTTTCAGGACTCCTGTACATTGGTGATGGGCTATGTGCATTTCCCCACCAACGCCAATGAACAGCAGCATCTTTCCATGACCATACGCATAATGCAGACAAAGTTAGCGGCAAGCCGAGCTCAGCAGGGAAAGGGTACGGTATTTTAGCACACACATCGGGCAGGCGCTCTTATTTTTTGGGCAGTTAGCCTCCCTGAAATCTTTCTGATGGCAGTGTAATTTAAATATTGCTTCTTAAGCTTGTCAACACTGACGTCCCTTGCAAGGCTTTGCTTCTGCTGTCTCTGTACAAGGGACGAGCAACTGTGCAACCATTCCAAACACCTTTTGCTAGAATCATGGAAAATGTCTCTGCAACCAGAGATTAAAACCCGTGGGGCAGGCACGATTATCTCCGTGAAAGTTTCTCCATTCAAAGTTAATGTTTCACATTATTTAAGGTATGCAGAAAATTCAGTTGGGAGATCCATTGTCAACTACATGTGCAGGAGGTTTCGTGTTTTGTTTGTTCATAGGACTTAGGGACAGATACGAAACGTCTTTTAATTTTTAGTACATTTCTACGTAGAAAAGAGATTGTTTCCCATTGAACACCTACCCTACTTTGTATACAGTGGCAATGCAAGTAAATGTCCTATTGTCGTGGTCTATATATCAACGTTTTCACGCTGATCTCGTTTCCGGAAGAAGGAGACCTTCACAATTACACTTGGTATGTATTTAAACGCTATGCTATTCTTCAAGGGGACTAATATCTCCATAACGAAGGTAGTGGTAAAAATTCATAGCATGAACTACTTTAATGAACTACAATGGCCTCTTCATAAATCACCTCTCATCCTTTTTAATAGTTCCACCTTTTGTGCAATATATTCAGCCTGTTTACATAGCTTGTTAAACTCTCGGGTCTCAAGTTACTCTTTTTCTCTTACTCTTATGTTTCAGCTGCTCAGAACTGAATGACTCGAGTAAGCCTGGAGTTATTTAATCTATTATCATCTTGTTTGCTTTTCTCAGTCACCGGTTTACGATGGTTTCTATCTCTTTGTCTCCCTCGTTTCGGAACCTAGGTATTATCTTTGTCTCTTCCTTTTGTTTCTTCAGCCACATTGCCCACATTTGCGAATTTCAGTTATTCGGGGTATTCATTATATATAAAATATGGCCCTATCTTTCATTTTCTAGTGTTAAATTGTCATTCTCTCATACTGAACCTTGCTCCTTTTATTTAACTGATCTTCTTTCCTTCTTGCAGTAATCTCTTGAATCTGTTTTCAATTCTGCCTGGAGGCCAAACAATAGCCTAGAGTTACGCACATGTATTTCTGTCCTCTTGTCTCACATTGAAGGTTAAATTTTTCTGCCAGTTTTTATTTTTGCTTCCTTTGTACTGCGTAGAAATGTACTATGGCCCTTTTCTATCCCATCTATCTTTCCTTGTATCTTATTATGTGCTTCCAGAATCTTCTTTTCACTCTTCATCCCCTATACTAAAGAGCGCTTCTATTTCTTTGTGCACCAGGCCCCTAGAATATTGAAATTTCCTCCATTTCTCTTTGGTCTTCCTGCACCATCTCTTCTTTTCCTCCCACCGTTAAGAAGCACTTTCTCTCCACTGCATAGTTCTTCATGTTTTTATATAGTTTTGTACTTGATTATTTTGTAGTCATTTTTAAGTGTAATTAATGAAAAGCTTTTTGGCAAAAGAGTTATGTAAATAAAATAGACAATGTGACACATAACACAGTTTACGATATTAGAGAGTGTATGAGAAGGATTACAAATGTTCCTGCCAATCTGCTACTACTGGCTTAAGCCTGCCACATGCTGAGGCCAGTAAGTTAGTCTGCAATAGTTTTTAGGTCCCGCCTCCAGAGAACTTGGTGTCTTTTTTCGACACCTATTGTGGAACATACTAAAACTTACAGTGGGCTTTGTGCCAGCACCTTTTTTCTTTTAGCGTGTTTTCAGCATTGTTTAGCATCTATCTCCAATAGAGTTCATATGATTGTGGTCTCTCCCTTCTACTCTGGTTCCCCTTTAATATACCCACCCCCCTCACATGCTCCATATTGCTCCCTCCTTTCCACACCCACAATTCATACATTATTCCCCCTACCCTGGCTTTTTTTCAATATCTTGGAACACAAAAATAAACAAATGAATTGTGACCACAATGTCATCTTATATGTGTGCTCATGCGTCATCACGCTTGGCTACCATAGCGTCAGGATGCATATTCGTGCATGCATATGTACATATCGGCGTGCCTTTTTTCATTTTTTTCCATTTTAGTTAATGCTGCAAGACACTGGCAAAGTCGTTAAGATAAAAAAGACATGATCTGTTGGCTTTGGCAATGCTTGTTTTACTTTCAGCCATACTGTACAACATGGCAAAGGAAACATTGGCAAAGCCAAATAGCTCTACTAATTGGCCTTTTAATGTTTTTTAAGCCGTCTTGTACATCTGCATGGCTGCTGCGTAGCATGGTTGTAAGTAAATAAAAAAAAAAAAGCCATGACGCTGCCAGCGTTGACTGCGTCATGGCACTTTTTTTTTTTTACACTTTCAGCCACACTACACAGCAGTTGGGCTGCTGTACAACATGGCTAAAAACATTGACAACACCAAGAGCTCTCACATAGGCAAGACCCATTGGTTTTGTCAATGCTTGTCTTGCGTCTGTTTCCATCCTGTTTGTAGTGCATATTTACTGGATGTAGAGCAAGTGGATTACCAGGCACTCAAGAATAATGACGGTGCATCTGCACAGCACCACAAATGTTTCATCACCCAGTTAATATTTCCGTGGAGAGAGCAACCATGCATGTGGTTGACAGACAAGTTGTGTCCCGACATCTCTCAAGAACCCGGTAAACTCTTTCGTTTGACCAGTCAATTTTGATTTGGTCTAATGGCAGAATGGAGTTTTTGGAGTAAATGATTATTCACTGGAAGACTGCAGTTGTCTTCTTCAGTTGCCCCATAAACGTATAATTCACTGAAAAACTCTGAGAGACCTTGCATTGACACTTCTGGGTAGATCAATGTCATTGTTTGCATATATGGTACAACACTAAATACCTTTTGTGAAATGTTTCGAAACTGTCATTGTTACCAACCTGGCAGCTCCAACATGTTGTCTGTTCTGAGTGTGAAAAATGACTTGTCAAGTTTTTTTCATTTTGGCCTAACGTTTTTGTTACCTTTCATGTTTTTCAAAAGGAATTTGTAGTTCCCTACTAGGGCAAGTAGCTGTTCAATGTGGCTTTATTTGGTGATGTTCATCTCCTTTTGCAAGTTCCCTCTAAAGCTTGAACCACTTCCAAGCTTATCTATCGTGGATGCACATTCTTTTGGATGTCATTGGTATGTTGCTGTTTTTAGGGATTGATTAGATTCAAGCTTGGTAAGTAGCAACAGGAGGTATTTTTGTTGGTGCTGCAGAACTATGTTGCATGCATTGTTTGGGGTTGTCAGACATATACAAAAATCTGTTAAGTGGCCAAGTAAATTTTTTCCTGAAATAGAATGTCTGAAGTGACACAAGGCGCAATTCACACAACATTTTGCACATATAAGTGTCATTATGTATGCATTAAGTAGAACCCCTGCTCCGAAATCCCAGCTCCTGACTGACAAAATCTTGATCAGGTCAGATTGTCTTGCAAAGGTTCTACAGATAACTGCAGAGGTTCTGCGTATTTGCTTATTTATCCTCATGAGAAATGACTAAGGAGTCGGGAAATTGATATTCCCGTGGGAGGGGACTATGCAAAAGTGGTGGATATGCAATTTTTTTTAATTTTGTGCAGCCATGGAAACATTTGCAACTGCCAATTTTCTGCTCTGCAGAGTAGTGTTGTAGAGATACAGACACATTACTTGAAATCTGGGCACATTTTAGATTTCCCTATTCTGTACCTGGGACGTTTATGAATGGGGACAACGTTGACAGTATCTGAAAAACATAGTTATGAAAAAGCCATGTGCAGCTTACTGTCAGTGATAACTGATAATGTTTCGATTATTTAGAGTACATCCTGCTCTTCAATATGTGATTCCCACCAGCAAGTTGGCATAAAATATGGACTGCCATTCCCAGTATCCTTCTGATAATACCAGACCAGGCAAAAGAAGATTTGTGGGATGGCATGACAAGAAAGAGAAGGACAAGGAGTAATGAGTATTACTGTTAGCTTTCTGGATATCACCTTCACGCCCTTGTTCTCATCCTGATCAGAACTTAAGAATACCAGTCCTCAGTAACATTTGGACTGCAGCAGTAAGTGACTTTAAGAACAGAATTGTTTTTAGACAGGATGAAACTAAGAAGCCCCCACTCCAAAGTTTCTCCATCATTCTCCAAACCCAGAAGCCTGTAATCTTCTGCAAATATATTGATGAGGCCCAGTTAGCAGCTTTGAATTTCTCAGCCGAGGGAAAACCCACAATTTTGCCCAAGAAATAGTTGAACCCCTTCTAGACCTACCCTACCCTGAATATCAACAGGAAGGGGAACCCACAGCAAAAGAATAGATCATGACTATGGTGGACCTACTCCACCTCTCAATGGTTAACGGGGAAGCTTTTCCGCTGTGATCCACTGCCTTTAAAGATCTCAAACAAATGATCTGACAGGTGAAAAGGAAGAGATCTGTCCAAGTATATCAGTAGCTACAGTCTGACATAAATCAAATGCAGCATCTCATCCTCCTAGGGAAAGGAGATGGGGGTGGCGGTAACGAGACACTGGTAATACGACCCCTTGTGCTCTGCTTACAGTGAATACTGTTTTCATAAATGGTCGGGATAAAGAACCACCCCAGTCCAGAACTGATTACTTGGAAGCCCAGCATAACAGGGCACTTAATTCTGCATGCTGAGATTACCACTTTTAACACTACCGCCTTCATGGACAGCAATTTGAGGCCCACAAAGGATTGGGGCTCAAAAGGATGACCTTGTAATGCCCTCAAAACCAAAGGTAAATTCTAAAGAGGACAGACCATAGATCAAGACAAAAAGGAACTCTTTAGGAGATGAGTATTGAAAGCCTCACTTTCTGCCAGGTAGAACAAAAGATCTTGATAAGCCCAGATTTCTGGCCATTAAGCCCTCGAAATAGGAATGGGGAAATTAGGTCTGAAACCACCCCACTAGAACTGGCAACTAGAGAGCAGGTCCATGTGTCAGATTTGCCTCAGGTCTAGCAGCTGTGTTTGCTGCCTGCTGACCCTGCTCTACTGTACGGTTTTCTATTGTAACATTATCGAATTTATATTGTAATTCTTTATTATTCATAAGTGTGCCAAGTCCATTTTCACCGTTGTTGTTTTACCCGGTGCACCGTTCCTGCCTGTTTTTCATCGACTGCACTCCTGCCGGCCTGTCCACTACCACCCATTTCCCTCCCTTTCCCCAGAACCTACTTAATGGAGGCCGCAGTGTGGCTGCCCCAAAGGCAAGACCATCTGCACCTGGGTGACGCTCAGCCCCAGGAACCTTTGCCCTCCGTTGACCGACTGTACTTCACCACTAAACTCCGGACCATGGAACCCCAATGCCCCAATAACTGAGCACGGACTCGCACCAACAGACTACGCCTGCAGCCTCTGCATAATCCTCGACAGCAAACTCCCCATGAAGCTCCAAACCAACAGAGTTGCCTCCTTGCTTCCGCACCCTCCGCAGAATCTTCACATGGATCCCCATCAACACCAGAAAGACTGTCACCCTGACCCGCGTCACTAGCCGGCTAGACTTCGGCAACTCGCTCTACTCTAGGATCTCCACACAACTCCTCAAGAGACTCCAGACCATAGAGAACATAGCAGCCAGACTTATTCTCGGCCTTCCCAAACAAACCCACATCACCCCTCCCTCCCCCATCTCAGGAACCTCCACAGGCTCCCCATCCAGAAGAGATGCCAGTTCAAGCTTCTTACACATGCCTACAAGGCCCTAAATGACCAGGGACGACATAATTCAACCACTGCATGAACTTCCAACAACCTGCCAGACACCGGTGTTCCGCCTCCATGGCTCCATTTGGTACAACCACAGTGGGGGTCGCTCCTTCTCCTACATCGCCGCCAAGACCTGGCATGACCTACCCCTCCACCTAAGAACAGCACCATCCCTCACAGAGTTTAGAAGGAGACTCAAGACCTGGCTCTTTGACTAAGACCTGCAAAACATAAATGAAAATTATAGGGGTGCACAACACACAAAGTAACTACTCAAAAAATCCAAGTACCATTTACAGGCTGTTAAAATCTTCTTTTATTTGTTCTTCTTAAAATCATCACATAAATACTGAAGATAGCTAAAGCGTTTCATCCCTATAAGGGACTTCTTCAGGGCATGCTGAAGGAAAAGCAGTTTCTCCAAATCAATTGTATAGAGTACATCAAATATAAGTTCTTAGTTATTTCACTTCATAATGTAATCCACACACATCCCGGTTCACCAATATGATGGCTAAAATACATCATTAATGAAAATGAAGTATATAGATCTCATGGTTCCTAAAATATAACATCATCACTACAACACATCCGCCATTTTTAAAAATGTTGTCCAGAAAAAATCGGCCCGGATTAGCAGTGTCTACTCAAGCGAAATTACTTCTCTAAATGATACAAAAACACAAATCAAAAAAGAAAATCTCAGGACAATTTTTTTTTACGGAGGTATATCAAGGGGCCAGGAATACTGGGAGAAGTTGGAGAGCAAATGCAAGTTACTATACAGGAACTTCAGGCAGGGAAAAGGTAACTTTCTAAAAGTTACTTTTCCTTAATGTTTAATACAAATCTGTCTTCACCATTAAATTTGATTTGCAATAACTACTGCAAATAGTTGTTAAATTATTTTTCTAACGAGTCCCATTACTGAGATACAGTATTAGAATTTGAGTCTGTACTCTGGTGTTCTACATAGGACAGTTAAGCCTGCTACAGTGAAAAATAATTTTAGGGTGCTAGTCACTGCGAGGAAATGTTAACATTGAATTTCTGCATGTCCTACTTGTGGGCTACAAGACCCATGTAAGGGTTACCTATCTATATTTAATATTTAAATGGGATGTTTTGACTTGTCAAAAGGGTTTATTTTGAGAGGTCCAATTGCAGTTTTAACACTTGTACAGTCGAGAGATACTAGCAGGCCCGAAGACATGTTTTACACTGTCACTATAGTGGATGACACAATAGGTTCTGTGATTCACTAGTGATGTTTAACTGATAGGCACTGGGGCACTCTGTACCAAATAGTAGGAGCTTATAGGTAAGATAAATATGACAATTAGGAGTATACCAATTTCATCATGCTTGATTGATTGCGAAATTTGTAGAGCTCACATCTGCTTCACCAGGATGCAGCCAGTGCTATCCCACCAAAAATTAATTATGGGAATCTTACTTGTCCACAAAGAGGAAAGTGTTTAACTTTTTCCTGAATAAAGTTTCTTTAAATCCAGCATCCTAATTTCAATTAGAAGTTTGTTTCATGTCTTTGTGGCAAGTATCAAAATGGAACGACCCCCCCAGCCTGAATTTGTAGAATCTAGGAACCAGAAGAAGACATTGATTAGCAAAGCAGAGCTCTCTAGGGGGATGATAGATGCAAAACCTATTTGAAGGGTACACAGAACTCTTTTTTGTAAATTGACTGGAACAAGATTACCAAAGCTTTAAACGTGACTCATTATTTATTAGGGAACCAATAAAGTTGGCTTGAGGCCGACTCAAATTGATTGTGTCTTCCAAACCTTAATAATAGCTCTTGCTGCTGCATTTTGGGCCAGGTGAAGCTTTCTGATTTGGTCGTCATGGGCACCCAAATACAGGTAGTTGCGTAATCCACTTTAAAGTTGACTAAGGCCAAAACAATTTGTTTTCGAGCCTGGAGTGGTAAAAGATTCAAGATATTTCTCAACCATTTCAAAGTAACAAATCGGGTGCCTATCAAAGCACTGATTTGGGCTTTCAAGATGAGTTTCTGATCAAATTGTACTCCTAAATGTTTTACCATACTATCCAGAAGTGGTGGCCCACCAAAAGAGGTTGGTCACAATTGTAGGAGGTCAAAGTGTTCTATTCCCCCAATGCACTGGTTAGCAGGGGTATAGTGCACAGCGTTCTAAAGCCAACAAAAATATAGCATTTAGCTAAAAGGTGAAAAACTTGGGGTGACCACCTATGTTGCTTGTAGGCTGCGCATGTGCAGCCTTGCTTGTTCCAGTGCCCAAACCTTCTCTGGGAGCACGCTCACGCCTTCCAAGACGTAAAGACAAAAAGGAGGTGTGAAAACTCCTCTTTTCTCTGTTCGCGGGTGGCGCACCAGGAGGCTCAACAAATTCATCAATGATAAAGGGGCTGCTTCTTTAATTTGAAATCATGGTGTTTCGAGAGGCTGAAGTAGGCACTGTGAAATAAACACATGTATGACTGTTTCACACTGCAGTGAGAGGCTGAGCATGTAGCATCATTGAGCTCCTGACTTTGGCACCAGGGTTACAGTTTTGATGCTCCTGTAAAGCACTTCCAGAGACATTTTAAGGAATGGGCAAAGTGAGCTGTGGCCCAGAGCCCCCAACCTTTTTGAGGACCCCCGGATAAAGCCACCTCTATTGTGCAATGAGCTTGCCATGATGAACTTGAATAATTCTTAAACTGCTTTGCTAAAGATACAGTTTTCCTTGAATTCATTTTTAATGTGGATAATGTGTTAGTCTATTACAGACATTTTACAGAGAATTGTTGTGTTTGTTTCATGCAACATCCATAAAAAAGGTTCTTTTAGTTCAAAACAGGGGACCTTACGCATGAGAAACTGGGGGTTGTTGCAGAGGTTATTTGCAGTAATATTAGTTAGTGGTTGCTGTTACAATATAAAAAGAACACGTCACTATCTCTGAATATTAGATGTCAACACATTTAGAATTTGGACCAGTGTGCCTGTGCACTGTCTGTGACCTGGCAAAAGAGGGCATGAAAGAGCTGAAACTGGATCATAAATTCAAAGCTGTTCTGAAGAGGGGCCCTTACCAATCAATATTTTTAGAGCGCGCTCATCACCTGTAGGGTCGCAAGGCGCTAAGGAGTATGTCCTCAGGGTTCAGTCAAAGAGCCAGGACTTGAGGTCCTTCCTGAATTGAGGTAGCAATGTTTGACTATCTGAGGTGGAGAGGTGAGGAGTTCCAACATTTTGCCGCAAAGGTAGGTGAATGATCTCCCTCAGCCGAGGACTTCCTTATGCGGGGTACGGTGGCGAGCGACTGCTGGGAGGAGCAGAGAGGTCTGGCAGGGGAGCAAAAGGTGATGCAGTGGTTGAAGTAGCTGGGCCTACGTTTGTGGAGGGTCCTGTATGCGTGTACGAGGAGCTTGAATTTGATCCTCTTCTCGATGAGGAGCCGGTGGAGGTCACTCAGGTGTCCTGTGATGTGTTCTTGGCAGGGATGTTCAGGATGAGTCTGGAGGAGGCATTCTATGTTTGTTGTAGCTTGCTCTGGCTCTTCTTAGTGGTTCTGGCATAGAGGGCGTTGCCGTAGTCAGGTCAGCTTGTGATCAGGGTGTGTGTCACGATTTTGTGGCAGTCGCTTGGGATCCATCTGAAGATCTTCCATAGGAGTCGGAGAGTATGGAAACAGGTTAAGACGACGGAGTTGACCTCTCTTGTCGTGGTAAGTGCTGACTTGAGGACGACGCCGAGGTTGCGTGGTCTGTAGGGGTGGGAGGCAGCCAAGTGTTGAGGGTCACCAGAAGTCATCCCAGGAGGGTCCCAGGTTGAGGATCTTTTTCTTGTCGGAGTTTAGCTTAAGGCAGTTCTCCTTCATCCAGACGGCGACTGCTTCCATCCTGTCTTGGAAGTTATTTTGGGCTGTTGTGGGGTTTTCAGTCAGGTAGATGATCAGCTGGGTGTCATCGACAATGATGAGACGATGTTCAGTCCGTAGTTTCTGCCAATGGGGGCAAGCAGGGCCATGTAGATGTTGAACAGCGTGAGACTCAACGAGGGTCATTGGGGTACTCCACAGCTGATCTATGTAGGTTTTGACAGGTGTAGTGGGAGACTGACTCTCTGCGGCCTGTCAGGAAGGAGTGTATCTACCAAAGGGCCTTGCCACGTATGCCTGCTGTGTGGAGTCTGGCGCATATGGTGCGGTGGGACACTGTATCGAAGGCGGGCGTTAGGTCTAATAGAATGAGGGCTGCTGTTTGTCCACGGTTGAGGACAGAGCAGATGTCATCTGTAGCGGCGAGCAGGGCAGTCTTGGTGCTGTGATTATTTCTGAATCCTGATTGGGAGATATTCAGGATGTTGTTGTCCATAATGTGTTGGCGGAGCTGAGCTTTGATTGCTTTTTCTGCTACCTTGGCAGGAAAGGCAGCAGCGAGATGGGGCAGTAATTCTTGAGATCCGTTGGGTCGGCTGTGGGCGGATCTCGCGTGCTTCCAGTCCCTCGGGAAGGTGGCTGACTCTAGGGAGCAGTCGATGGTCGTGTGGAGCTCAGGTGCAATCAAGGCACTGGCCCTGTTGAAGATGTAGTGGGGACACGGTTCGGTGGGGGCTCCGGAGTGGATGCTGCTCATGATGGAGCGAATCTCGTCTGTCGTGAGGGGGTCCAGGCGTGCAGGAACAGTGGGGGTTCAGTGGATCCGGGTTGGGGCATTGTTGGTGAGTTGAGTCTTGGGGTCCAAAGCTATCATAGATATTCTTGATTTTCCGATGGAAGAAGGCGGCTAGTCTGTCGCAGAGGTCCTGGGATGAAGGGATGTTAGTGGCCTCAGCTTGTGGTTTGACGAATTCCTTGATGACGGCGAAAAGTTATTTTGTGTTGTGAGTGGTGGCGTTGATGCGGTCCTGCAGGGTACTTTTTCTGATGGATCTGATGAGGCCATGGTGGGATCTTGTGGCAGATTTGAAGACTGCAAGGTCCCTGTGGCCGTTCGGAGTGGAGCTAGGGTGTTGGTGCAGTTGGCGATCCATTGGCGGAGGTTGCAAGCTGGTGTTGGCATCTGTTGTGTTGTGGGGTGGCGAGTTACTGAGGGTGTTGATGAGTTGCTCCTCTGTGATCTTGTTCCGTTTCCTGTGGGGGGGGCGGGTGGTGTAGATGTGAGCTGTAGGTGTGGTGATGGAAAAATGGATGCAGTAGTGATCAGTCCAGTGTAGCGGTGTTGAGTTGTCAATGGTGATATTGCTGCTGGCGGAAAAGATGGGGTCGAGTGTGTGTCCGGCGATGTGCATTGGTGAGGTGACCAATTGCTTGAGACCGATTGTGTCAAGGTTCTCAAGCAGCGATCAGATGTTGTGGTCGTCGATGTGGAAATTGAGGTCTCTGAGGAGTGTGTAGTTGGTGGAGGCGAGTGCGTGGGGGGCTATGAAGTTGACGATGGAGTCGCTGAACGCTGGGCGTGGGCTGGGTGGTCTGTAGATGAGGGTGTGTGGATGGTGGTCTTCGGGGTGGCATGCACTTGGAAGCGGAGGTGCTCCATGAGGGGGAGTGTTCCTGTGTGTTGTTTGAAAGGTGGAGGGTGGTCTTGTAGTTGATGGCTAGTTTGCTGCCTGGTCTGGAAGGTTGGTCCTGGGGGAGCAGTTTGTAGTCGCTGGGAATGGCGATGATGATGTCCGGTTCAGATGCTGAGTTGGTCCATGTCTTGGTGAGGAAGGTGCTGTCCGGGCAGGTGGAGTCTATCAGGTCCCAAAGTTCCACAGCGTGCTTGTGCAGGGAGCGGATGCTGAGGAGGATGCACTTGAGGTGGCCTGGAGGGCTTTTTGATGGTTCTGCGGCTGGGGGGGGGGTGGGGTTTGGCGTTTGGAGTGCGATGCAGGTGTTGTCAGTTGCGGCAGGCAAAAGGGCCATGGATGCCTCTGGGGGAAGCGAGGTGCCTGTCGGTTGAACGTCCTGGGTTCAGTGTGTGGAGGGTTTCGGCATTGTATCAGTGAATGTTGCGAGAGCCAGTGTCTGTGGCGATGGATGCGGTCCAGGCGCGGATCAACACAGACGAGCTTGCCTTTGATGCACCCGCTGTGCGTGGCCGCCCAGCAGCCACCCTTAAGAAGGGGAAGGGAGGGAGGGGATTGGTCAGCTGGGAGGCGAGATGGTGGGAAAGCGCTTCGAGGGTGGGGTCGGGCCGCAGGGGCATCAGCGGCATGAAGGGAAGTGCGAGAGCAGTAAAGGGCAGAGCTCAAAAACGGGTGAAAAGTGCAAAAACAGAAAAGGAGTGAAAAACTGGAAAAAGAGGAAAGACAGAAAAACAGACAGACACAGATGGCCACTAGGCCACCAGGGATGAGGCGCAGGGGTGGATCTACGGGTGGAGGCGAGCCTCGAACACAGAGCGGGTAGGCTCTGTCAGACAGCAGGAGGGGCCATGCAGGAGGTAGCGACTGACGCTGACCAGAAGGTCATAATACTTTTAGCCCAGAGCCTCCAAAATCCTTAAGATATTCCTGAGAGCTCAAATACTTTCCAGTCGAGTTTGGTATATATAACTTAAAAAAAAGGAACATCATCTTCGCAAATGAGGCAGGCTTTGCAATTTACAAAACATCTCTTATGTTTGATTTATGAGCCTATTAAGTTGCTCCATCTATAATTAGATTCTAGGCCACATATAGGGTACACATAATCCCAAGCTTACCTTTTGGCTCACTGACAGCATTGTCTTTATAAGGGAGTGGGGGGCAGGAACATTTCTTAGTTCATGTTTAAATACTCTAACGTTTAATAAATACTTTGCACAGAATCTGATGTACTAAGGTCAGGGCTACTGAAAGTATCTGGCAGGGCAGCACCAAATTAACCGGCAGGGTTGACTACTGTGTGGCAGGAGGCAAATTATGTGGCATAATGTGGCCCATTTTTTGTTAGTATTACTTCATTGTTTTTACACATGGTAATATTGTCTGCAAGGATTTCACCTCATTATTACCAGTATAACAACCAAATGCAGGGAAAGGAACTAAAGGATGACCAGTTAACCTTTGCTAAGGGCCTTCCATTGCATGTGAACATATGCTGCCATATTTTTAGTTCCTTTTGATCAGTTTGAGCTAGAATCATATATTTTTTTAAAATCTGCAGATTTTCCAGCAGATGATGGATTATATGGCAAATCCTGCAAATCCATAAACATGTGGAAAAACCTCCAGCTGCAGAACCACATAATTCTGTTGTCCCACACCAAAGTGAAACGCTTCCACATTAAAATTTTTTAAATTTTGAAGACACCTTGCCATATTCTAACATGATCTCTAATTAATGATTGACATGCCACAATTTTTCAAGGCTCACGTGTGCATGGGCTTTCAAGAGCCAGAGCTGACCCTTGGCTCAGCGGCCCCTGTTAATTTGTTGGTTCACCTTCCTCCACCTTGCACTATAGTCCAGGCCACTGGAACTATGAGGTAGGAGAGGACCAAATGCTTCGGGGTTGAACCATGCGGCAAGAAAAGGCAAATTATGCGGCATCATTTGACATATTTTGTGATAGTATTTATTTTGTCATTTTCACGCATGCTAACACTGCAGCAATAAAGGTAGCCGTGGCTTTGGTAACTTTTGAACTATTTGCTCTAGAAACTTATTTTGGGGGTTAAAATCTGCAGATTATAAAAAGATGATGGATTATGTGGCAAAACCATAGTGTTTTTTTTTTTTCTTCAAATATATTTTTATTAACTGTTTGCTGTTTTACATATGTAGGTCTGTTTACTGTAACATTTTGTTCTTATGGTACATTTCTGCTCACTGAGCCGCAACTCTGTTATACTTTGCTTGCGATGCGTGTTACAATTACGTGTACATTTCAATGATATTATAATATAATACTTATACATCAGTATTTCCAATTCTAAATCAGATCGCTTTTATGTTGTCAGTACTTTCAGAACCCCTTGTTACCTCTTGGATATTGTGACCTAATAACAGACTTAACTCAACTTCAAACTTTGAATAAACTTATTGGCTTAAGTGGGTGGATCTGCTTAATTTCTTAATGGGGCAATTGTCAGGGCATTACTTGTTATGTTGGGTTGGCCTGTGCTTCGCACCCCTCCGTCCTCTATCATTTCAGTTATTGTGTCCTGTCCCCCCGCTCTCTCACTCTCCGCGTCTGGCTCGGAGGGGCGCCTAGTATTCCTCCTGTCATAGTTACGGGGACCTTCCCCTACGATCCTATCCGCTGGCCATTTCAATTAGTTCATCCCACCCCCTCAGGTGCTTTTGGTCTCTTCGTTAGGTCGTCCCAGTTTGTCACTAGGTTTTCCCACTCCGAGGCGATGGGAGTCTGGCGTACCCCCTGGCCTCTTCGGCCTTAAGGACCTGCAGCTCAGCTCTGGACCATCTTGTGACATCGCTTTTCCATTCTGTCAGAGATGGGTGAGTGGGAGACTTCCAACCCTTCGTAATCAGTCTTTTATATAGGGCTAGGGATAGGTCAAGGAAACGGACCCCTACCCTACTCCACTTGATGCCGGTTCTAATGCCCAATAGACACATGATAGGGGTTGGCCTGAGCTCCATCTCGAACAGCTCCGTGAGGATTGCCATCATCGCGTCCCAACCCCTCTGGAGTATCGTGCATCCCCACACCATATGGTCAAAGTCGGCCTCACCGTCCCCACATCTTGGGCATGTCCTGGGCACCCCCCCATATATGCGGTGCAGCCGTTGAGGAGTGAGGTATGTTCTGTGTAGATAGTTGTATTGGATGTATCTCAGCCTCGTGTTGCGCGAGATCATCCTGGGATAAGCTAGTGCTCTGTTCCACTCGGTTTCAGACAGATCCCGCCCAATTGTCTTCACCCATTTTTCTCTTAGGGAATGCAGGGGGTCCACTGCTGCTTCTATTTGGGCCCGGTATATTTTTGCAATCAAGTGAGGTTCCTCTCCTGCTGTCAACAGGAGGTTCAACACCCTGTGAATCGTGGGTTCCGCGTTGATCGTGTCCCAATGCTCTTTCAGGGTGTGCACCAACCTCCTGAAGAGTAAAAATTGTCCTTGCGGCACTCCCCCCCCCCCCCCCCCCCCCTTGCTACATCAGCGAAGCTCCTCAGCACCCCCTCCTTGAATAGCCCCCCCCACTGTCACTATCCCTGCTCTCGTCCATGGTCCCAATCCCAGCCCCCCTCGCTCCCCCACTCCCAGGTCCAGAGCGACGGCCGCCAGCGGCAGAGCGGGAGAGTACGGCGGTCCCACCCCAGTCCTTTTCTCGCACCGTTTCCAGCATTTCATCGCCACATTGCACATTATGTTGTCTCTTATGGGGGCAATCTTCCTGCCCACCATACTTGCTGCTATCCGAGCTGTGTCTATTACCCCGTGCGCGGTAGCTAGGTCCAGCCGTCCCCTGCCCGCTAGCCAGCCGGCCACCCACTGTAGCTGGGATGCCAAGTAATAAGCCTCGAAGTCAGGAGCACCCAGCCCCCCCAAGTGTGTCGGTCTACAGATGGTCGAAAGCGCTGTTCTCCTGCGACCCTCATCCCATATCAGCTCTCTGAGCAGAGCATTCAGCTCTCAGAACCATGCAGAGGGGACCTGTAGCGGTAAGTTAGCAAAGTAGTAAAGGAGGCGCGGAAGCATGATCATTTTTGAGAGCGCCACTCTGGCCATTATTGTTAGCTTCAATGATCTCCAGAACCCCACCGAGGTGCGCAGGGATCCGAGTGTCCTGCCAATATTCCCGTCTCTAAGGTCGTTCAATTCGTGAAATATCTGTATGCCCAGGTATTTAAAAGTCCGCGGGGCCCAGTTTATATCCGCTGGGCACGCATCAGGGCGCATGCCGTCTGACAGCACCGGGAATACAAATGTTTTCCTCCGGTTAAGTCGGAGACCAGATATGTCTCCGAAGTCTTCCAGTGTCCCCAGTGCCCACGTGAGTCCACTTGTCCCGTCTCTCAGGTAGATAAGTATATCATCAGCATACAGAGAAACAATATGCTCATCCGGACCCCACACAATTCCCCTACCCATGCCTTCACTTCGCAGCCGCGAGGCCAGGGGCTCAATTGCCAGAGCAAACAGCAGTGGGGACAAGGGGCAGCCCTGCCTAGTTCCCCGGTATACTGGGTATGCACTAGAAATTATCCTTCCGGTCTTAACTCTTGCTAGTGGGGATGAGTACAACAGATCCACCCATTTCACCCATTCCTCCCCCAGCCCCATTTTAAGCATCACAGTTCTTAAGTAGTCCCACCTGATAGAATCGAAGGCCTTCTCGAAGTCCACCGCGAGCAAGACCCCCGCCGTCGGCCTCAGGTTCTTAGGCATGTGCAGAACCGTAAAAACCCGTCTCAGGTTCAGGGAGGTATTACGGCCGGGGACAAAACCATTCTGGTCAGCGTGCACTAGCTTGGTCATAAGGGGGAGTAGCCGAGCAGCCATGATCATGCTAAGAATTTTGAAGTCGCTGTTTAGCATTGATAAAGGCCTAAAGTCCGCCACCGAAGCTTCCCTGTCTTTTGTCTTGGGGAGTGGCACCACCAAGGCTTCCCGCAGTGTGCACGGTAGCTCTCCTTGTTTCAGTGCCTCCGCATACATCTCCATCAGTTGGGGAGCCAGCAGTGATCTGTATTTTTTATAAAAATCCATGGGGAGGCCGTCTGTTCCTGGAGTCTTTCCAGGTGCTAACTGTGCTATTGCGTCGTTTACTTCTTCTACCGACACTGGACCCCCCAAGCCGTCTCTCTCCTCTGCACTCAGTGTAGGCAGTGGAGTTTGTAGTAAGTAATTATCAAAGACCTCTGTCCGCAGCTCACTGGGTTTCCCATACAACTGCTTGTAGTATTCCCTGAATGCGTCATTTATGGGGCCCGGTCTGAGTCTGCGCGATCCCTCCCTATCTAGTACACAGGTGACCGGCTCACCCTGCCCCCCTGGGCGGACCAGCCATGCCAGCAGCCTTCCCGATCTGCCCTCCTCCGCCTGCAAGGATGCTATGTATTTTTGCCTATCATGACATCTGAGCTGCTCTTCAATACGGGAGTGTTCTCTGCGGGCACGGCTGTATTCTCCATTCTCCTGGACTGCCTTCCCCTGTCTCAACTCCCCATCATGCATATCCTTCTCTAGGGCTTCCAGTTCCTTTTCTAGCGTGCGCCTCACCCCCACTGACTGCCCCAAACAGAAGCCCCTCGTCACCACCTTGAGTGCCTCCCACTCCAAGGCCCTAGATGGGGTGGACCCACTGTTCGTCTCAATATATTCTGCTAGGTGACAGTGCAGGGCCTCTCTGTACGCCTGGTCCTCAAGTGCTGAGGGGGACAGTCTCCATGATGGTATGGGGGGTCTATCTTCTGACAACCTCATCGTTATTAGCAAGGGATTGTGGTCAGACAAGGTGCGGGCTAAGTATTCCGAGCGTGTCATGTTATTCATCAGGCCTGCAGTACAAACTACCCAGTCAATTCTAGTGTGCACCCGGTGAAGACCCGAGTAGTAAGAGTAATCCCTAGTAGTTGGGTGATGCACTCGCCAGACATCCGACAACCCCCACGTGTCCAACCACTCGCCTAATCTTTTGGCTGTTCTAATTGTAGCTGCCCCTTGTAGAGGTGGGGTGGATCTGTCCATGTTTGTGTCTATCACTGCATTAAAATCACCTCCCACTAATAGTTGTCCGGCGTGTTGGTGTGTGAGGTGTCTCGATAGGCCCGATATGAAGGGTACCTGGTCTTGGTTGGGGGCGTAAATGCAACTCAAGACCATTGGTATACCGAGTAGCCTCCCCTCTAATATCACAAATCTTCCCTCTCGGTCTATGTTAGAAGAAATCATTGTGAATGGGACCCCCGCTCTGATCCATATTAATACACCTCTTGCATAGGCTGAGTATTCTGATGCAAACACCTGCCCCCTCCACCTGCGTCTTTGCTTCTCTCCCTCTCCAGGCGCCAGGTGAGTCTCCTGCAGTAGTGCCACCTGTACACCCCTTCTCTTTAAATAGGAGAGTATTTTGTGCCTTTTAGCTGGTGTACCCATTCCCCTAACGTTCCAGGTCAAGAGATTGTAATCTGCCATTTTGTGATTTCAGACTGGTAACATTGTCCCCGGCCCTCCCAAGCCTCAGAGTTGTATTTCCACATATTCATGACTTTGCCGCAAACTAATTCTGCCACCCACTGTGCCATATTAACTTTTAACTGTGTATCCCAACTCCCGATCCCCAGGGCGCCTCTAAGCCTGTAGGTTGCCCAGCTAATTGTGCAACAGTGCAACTTGTTTAGTCTCTTAACAGCAGTACTCGCCATTTTTGGATAGGTGAGATTCTGGTCCGGGGGTGGCCAAGTCCGGAGGGGCCGTTAGTTCCCATGACACGCTCTATCTCCGGCGCCCACCGCAGGTCCATGTTAGCCGAGTTCGTCAGCCGTTTGTGGGGTTACCTTCGGGGCCCGGGCTGAGTATTCCAGGTCTCCCGCAGAGGACACCAGCGTGTCATCCGTTTCATCCCCAGAGCCTTCCTGGGGGGATGCCTCGCCACCCATGCGTGCTGCTGCTTCCAGTGCTTCCTTCCTTCCTTTCTCCTTCTGTGTTTGCGTAGGCGCCAGTCGTCTGCGGTCTCTGGATTTCCTTCCCTTCGGAGCTCGGCGAGCCCTGCCCCCATTCGCGTCCTCTTCTGCTGGCCCCCCAGCCCGTGAACTGTGTGACTCCAGTCATTCCCACGCCTCTTCAGTGGATTGGAGGAACGTTGTCTTTCCTTCCAGCATTACCCTTAACCTGGCTGGGTAGAGTAGCGAGTACTGGATTCCTTCATCCCTTAGGGCTCTCTTGACTGTCAGAAATGAAGCTCGCTTATTTTGCACCTCCAGGGTGAAGTCCGGGAATAGTGTCACCTCCCCGTTTGCTACTTTGAACGGGCCCGATTCCCTGGCCCTCTGCAGGAGGGTGTCCCTGTCTCTGTGGTGTAACAATTTAGCTATCACTGCCCGGGGGGGCCTGCCCGGAGCAAGGGGTCTCGCCGGCACTCGATGCGCCCGCTCCAGCGTGTAGAAAAGAGTCAGGCGCCCGGGCGCCACTGTTGTGCTGAACCACTTCTCCAGAAATTCAACCATGTTCGCCCCCTCGGCCCCCTCCGGGAGGCCCACTACACGTACATTGCTCCTTCTATTCCTACCTTCCGCGTCTTCAGCTCTCTTTTCGAGGCGCGTCACTCTGTCAACCAGGGAGGTCACTTCGGCCGCCAAGTCTTTCTGTTTTGGTGCAATGTCCGCCAGTGCAGTTTCTGTTTCTTTGACTCTGTCCACCAATTTGTGGTGGTCCGCTCTCAGCAGGCTCACCTCAACCGCGACCTGGCTTATCTCCCCCTGCAGCGTTGCTTTTGTGTCCTCAATCGCTCCGAGTATTTTATCTAGAGTATCCTGGACTTTGAGCTGCATGTGGTCCTGCGTGCCCGGTCCCCCGCTCTCAGCCGGAGCCGCAGTGTCCATGGTTCTGGTCTTGCGGCGGCTCTTGGGGACATCAGACTGGCTTCCGGCCTTGCCCTAGGGGCCCCAGCAGTGGCCCCAACGATGTTTATAGTTCCACTCCAGGGCGTCACTTCCACTCACCATAAGCGGCACCTTTTTTGTTCCTGGTTGATCCTCAGCTGGGCCCCTGCGCTCCGTCCAGACCCGCTGTTTTCGGGCCGCGGCGTCGGGGGGTCTTTACGCCGACTTTTCCTGTTTAGCCGCTAGCTTCACCAGTTCTTGGCCCTTTGGCACGTCGTGGGCTCACGTCTGTCTCCCCTCTTCGCGGCTCCGCTTTGCGTCCCACTTGGCTTCCTTATTGCACCAATAAAATTTCTGGGCACCCTGTTTCACCCCTCTGGGGCTAATCCCCCTTGTACTGTTTCCTGCCCTACTCGTTTAGGGGTCTCCGGCCCTCTAGGGCGCCCGAGGGATTCCACAAGTCCTTCCACGTTCCGCTCACCCCCAGGGCGCGATCCGCCACTCACCGGTTCCACAGGCTGTTCCTCTTGCCCAGTTGATTTGATCCTGTCAGTTGGATCCTCCCGCCTCGGGCTCCAAGTCCGCCCCCAGGGGGCTCAGGCAGGCGCGGTCCCGGGCCACTCTTCTCTGGCACCCTACCCCAAGGGGCCACCAGTCGCACTGCGAACTCACCGATGTCTACAGGGGTTCACCAGGGTCCGCTTTCCTCTAATCATTTCACTTCTTCGGAGTTTGCCGGGGCCCCGAGCTCCACCTCCAGTCAAGCGGCCTCGTGGCCAGCTCCCGGGTCGCACCGTCACCCCGGTGTCGTGCTGCTCCTACTCTCTCTGTCGGCCACTCGTCGTCCCCACTCTTCTTCTCTGGGGTCATGCTCTTGTCTAAGAGCAGCGCCTCAAAGCGTGTCCACTATTGGGCCACCGGGCCCCAACCGGCGACCCCGCCGCAGCGGGGGGGACTCCCTTGGCGTCCCCCGCTGCCCTCGGGCCGATCGCCCTCGTGCCGCCTCGGCCCGCAGTTCCGCCCGCGGCCACAAACCTCGTTCGTAGGCCGGCCCCCGTATTCATCTGGGGCCGACCGCCTCTAGGGGCATTGCCCTGCCATGCCCCGATTAGACGCGGTCACTCTTGGGCTCTCGGGCCCCCTCCGGAACCCGCGCCGCCGCGGGGAGACCCGTCCGGGGTCCCCCGCCTCTCCACTCCGTCTGCCCTCACGCCGCTTCGGGCCTCGGCCCAGCACGAGGCCGCGGCTTCGGCCGCGCTCTCAGGCCTCCAGGCCCCGAGCCCAACAGCTGGCCGGTTTCGCCCCCCGGCACTCTCCGTGGTCGCCGGAAGGGTCCGTGCCCTCTTGGCCACCCCCTCCGGCCCCGTCCCTCCGCTCGGACCCCGGCAGGCCCGGAGAGGGCACGATTTCAAGCACTTTCTCGCCGGCCTCTCCGGAGCGAGAAGTTCAGGCGTGCGCCATCTCCGGGTCGTTGGCCACGCCCCCGTGGCAAAACCATAGTTATGCAGAAAATGCCACAGGCTCAAAACTTGGTGTGAACGTTCTGTCAAGTATAGGTTTTGTACTGGAAGGGAATTGTTGCAGTACAAAAAATATTCTTTAAGACTTTTCCCACTGTCTATGTGTTGTTCAGCGCAACGCACAAGAAAAGTTTAAAAAATATCGATACTTTTAAAAGTTGCTTCACTTTTGTGTGTTCCTCAAGGAGATGTAATTTTTTTGTCTCAGATCCCTGTCTATAAATGCTAGTAGATAGGGTTTTGCCTCAAAACCCATAGGTGGTTGCATGGAAACGCCATGTGCCACCCATGTTATGCCCTTTTGATTCAAAGTAGCGCAAGGTAGGGCATACTGCTACTGTGTGCTACTGAGGGCAACTTTCCCACACAAATCATGACCTGCTTTGGAATGTAAATCCCACCATAGCACTGCGTGCTGGGTTTGCATCACTTTGGTGGTGAACGCTCAGCTCAGTGTTAGTAAGTTTGGACCAGAATCTCTGAACAGGTACTTGTCAATACTATGAGGAGATTTTAGTTCTTACTGTAAAGCTAGTGCAAATTGGTGTATTTTAATACTAACCCATGGGCGAGAAGGGCATTTTTTTGTGTTTGCATTAGGCCCATGGCACCCTTATTATTCCACACGCTTGCATATTAAGTTGTTGCTTGTCTTCAGCGCCTGCAGCTTTAGCTGATGTGCACGGAGCACCTTTATTGTTGCACATAGAGGGAGGAAATTAGAGGGAACATTGGTGACCACACAGACCAGGTGTTTTCTTACACCTATTATCTGAGGTAGAGTTCATTCAAACTGGTACAAAATGGGTAATGTGTCCTCCTTTTGGAAAAACAGGGCCATCTTCAGAATAGTTTGGACTCCTGTTGTTTTCTAGGAGAACTCTGCTTCTGCGAAAAACCACAGTCTGTCCTTATATGTGATATCTGCAAGATTGGAACAGTAACTGCTGCCTCTTTGAAAGCTGCTCAGGGCTGAAGTTTGTTCCTGGTGCTTGAGGAAGAAGGAGAAGGTTGATGTCTGAAAGAAGAGAGATGCTTCTTTTCACTAAAGAGTCTCTGCCTTTTGTGTATGAGTTCGGCTCCACTCCGAGAGACTGGTCTCCTAAGAAGGCAGACAAAGAGCGGTTGACTTCTATATGTCTTTTGTATGTCATTCCTAAGGAGAACATCACAACCAGTTGCTACTGAAGCCCCAGTAGACCAGGCTGAAGCATGCACCACATCAAATGAGACATTAGGAAGGGACTTTATCTGACTGTTCATCCCTTTCAAAAAAGCAGAACCCTCTGCTCTATCCTCTGTGATGTGAACTGTTCATTAAATGTAAGTGTAAGGGATTTTACTCTATATGCCCCATATGTACCTGACCAAATGACTCCCATAGCGTACCATCTTTGAGGAGGAATCCACTTCCGAACAGCATTTTCCGACATAGGTGTGTGACCCAATAGACTGCCTACCAAGGAATCCAAAGGAACGGATTTATACATAAAGTGAGGTAAAGTAATGACTGCCTGACAGGGACGTTCAAATGGGTGGAGCAAAAAGGCAGAAGTAGTTATTCTTCTGAATATAAGCGAAAATTCCAGGAAACAGATCATTGCTAGATCATTGGCAACGTATTTGTACATTGCTCGTAGGGGCAACAAACTCATCCCTTCCCACAGGCGCATTGTCTTTGAAACCTGAGGCCCTGTCTGGGATATTCTCAGTATGATGGTAAACATGAAACTTGATCTTCATTAGGGTTGCCACAGCCCCCAGAATCAAGCACTTTAGCCTCTGTACCTCGTCTGCCACTCTAGAGGCATGAAATAACCTTTTTCTAACAGAACAAGATAATTTAGAGTCAGGAGTCTGAGGGCGACTCTTTAAAATGTTTTTTATGTGCGTGCTTCCCTACAGCGTAGTACACAGCAGGACAGCAGGATCAGAATAGATACAGGTTACTTCCACAGCTTTTAGGTCTTCACAACAATGAGGAACGACTAACCTGGACCACAGCGGTTCAAGAAATAGTAAGTGGTTGTGTCCCACATCTCCAACCAAAGAAACCTTCTGTATTTGCACTGGCCCATCAAGATCACATGGTCGAATGATTTATTTCAGCCCCAGCTGACCCAAACAAGAATTTCCTCATGAGGAGAGTTTGACAGGAATGAATGCATCAGTTTGGGAGCTATTCCTTGAATGCTGATAGTTTCTGTATTAGTCATTTGATGTTTAATCTTTTCAAAGTCTTTTATGATTCATTTATAAAATAGGTTGATGTTATCCTGATCTGGAAGTTTTGGCACAAAATGTGATTTAACGTTGAAATCACTGTTACTTATGAATAGATAGTCATCCATTTTTTAGCTAGGCCTTCTAAGTTCACATTGCCTGGTCATGTCTGTAATTATTTTATGATTCTTCTTTATTTTGGCCTCAAGAACTTTGTATATTATTGGATCAGAAAGTGAAGTTGATCAGTTGAAATTCAGTAATTGTGTTTTCCTTTGAGCTAGTATATATACTTGTATTATTTCTTTGTTGTTTTCTTTATAATTTTCTTTTGTTAACTATACGCAGTTTCTTAATATTTTACACTTTTCGATTTTCTTTTTCTTCCAATAAACACTTGACTTCCCTGATGAAATGATAATGTAACAGTCTTGAGACTCATGTCGCTCATATGGAAAGTATTACAACTATTGAAAGACTCAAACAATATAAAATCGGTTATTTTAGAATAAACATTTTTATGATATTGAAACAAAATGTGTATGATTTGAAATGTGTGATTTAAAAACACAGAGGAGTACACCAATATTGGTAATCTATGGTTGCCCCAAAATTATGTCAACTATGTAGTGTAGTTTCAGTAGGTCCCGTTTTATACCTCCGGTTTGGATGTAATGAATTTATTAATTTCAGAAGCATTATATCCCCTCTTGTCATCCGTGCTTGCTCCATCGGACCAGAGGGTATCCCCAACTGGCATACTCCATTTAGCTCCACATGGAATGAAGAACTGTTTATTTTCTTTGTTGCCATGATTCCCTAGCTACAGAAATAGCAAATGAGTAGCTCCTGTCAGGATTATTCCATTGCGTATAAAGCCATTATATGCAAAGTTGACTCACTCTTGTCTGCAGTCTGCTTCCCTGTAGGCCTGCCATCAGGGTGGCCTCTCGTCTGCCCTACCCCCTGTACATTGAGTTTCCATATCATAGGAGTACTTCATCACTAGTCTTCAGGACTAAATGTCACTTTGGCTCATCTGTCACCCACACTACACCCCCGCCCCACAAAGCACATTAAGTACATTTGAGGCTGTAGTTATGCTACAAGATCACAGAAGGAATCGTCTCTTCATGCCACTGGCCTGGGCACATGGAGCTCTGATGCATCCCTCACCACTCCCCAATCATTCACCTGGGGTAACAATGGGCCAGAAAGTGCCACCATCAGCATAGGGTTAACTTGTGATATATTGCTTCGTTGAAGGTGAGGGTGCAGACAGTGCAGTAAGATTTCAGTGCCCTGCAGAGCACACCACTTTCCCATCTCTGCATAATGATGAGGGGGTGGTTACGTAGAGCTTACAAAAGTCGTGGCCATTTTGGCCTCTGATGTGCCTGCCCATCCTTACTGTGTAATTTAAAGCAAACCTTAGTAAAGAGTAACAAGTATTTGCAATACAATTGATCAATCATTTGCTCCAGTTAATGCTATTGGCGTTGTAAATTCCTAACTGGACTTTTCTTGCCACATAAATTGAAAAGGAAAAGTAAGACAGTTGACAAAAGCTAGCCGATTCAAAGTGCAATGGCCACCGTGAGCGTGAGGGAGAGACAAAAAAGAAAAAAGAAGTTCGCTCACAGTCAAACATATCGACAATCTTGCAATTATCAATGTAAAAGGGTCAGTCTGCAAGGCAGTAACAAAACTTCCCCAAAGAGGGACAAACGTAAAGCATTTACCAATGATAACAGGAATTTTGAAAGGCAAGCCCACAAACAAGTGAAAGTGATGGGCATGAGGTGGGCGTGGTTAAAAGCCCACTATACTAACAACAGGTCAAAGCGCTTGCACGCTCGACCTAAAAACGTTTTATTATGAGCATATGTTTGTTGCATAGTTATTTCATTATAAATTATTATGGTGTTTTATAACTTAATATTTAATTCATGGTGTCTTATTGTAGGTGGGAAGATGTGTAAATATAGTAGGTTTTAATACAGTAAAAATTGTCTATTTCTTATCCCCTTTAGAAGCGAACACTTACATTCAGTTGTACATGAACTATACCTTATAGTTAGCAGGTTGCTACTTCCCCAACCTTTAGAATGTTATTACATTCCATGAGATGTCCAGGGAGTCTACTTTAGAATAGTGAAGGAAGAGCTGGAGTCTGAAGGACCAAAGTGGAGCAGTGGAGATGTGAATTAAGGCTGAACTACTATAAGCTGCATTCGTTCTTATTTATAACAGTTTTGTTTTCACCCAAAAAATTAAAAAAAACGTTGCTGAGGTAATTATGGTTCTCCAATTAGATTATGTACCAATGGGATTTATAGGAAACTCTTATGAAAAAAAAAAAAAACACTTGGAGACCCTTTCGTTACTATTCAAATCTTACCAAAAAGCACTGAAATTTGGCAGTTGCAGTTAGCTGGGCAACCATAATCGTACACAAATGTAGTGCTTAATATACAGGTAACAGTGCAGATGTCTTGGTTACCCAGCAATACAGCAATCAAAATATATTTTTCACCAAATTTAGGAAAAAACACATGCACTGTGTTTTGTCTTTATGGCAAGTTTGTTGTTGATCTTGATTTTTTTCTCTTTCACTAAATGTTGAAATTTTTCATGAGAAGTTGAACGTCTAGGTCTCCATAACTTGTCCATACAAAGTTTTCCATCCTCAGGCTTGTATACAAGGATCCATGTTCTATGCTAACTCAAAAGAGCACAGAAGCCAGAAAATACAAAAGATCTTTATTGGAAGGAGGTCAGTGACACCTGCTCTGCTATTGTATTCCTGTGCCAGTCACCGTCACTCCTGGGACTTCAGGCTAATTTAAGAAGTTGTGATGTTTCTGAGATCATGATTATTGCTAGGAACTGGAAGGTTTATTTTGCAAATATGGTGCTTCAGAGTTCACCAGGTTAGATTTTGAATTTCACAGTCCTGCTTCCAGAGCTGGCAGTTGTTGGTAAGAGATACTGTGCACACGTTCATAATTTCGGCTATTTTGGATCTTTCCTGTTATACCTTGGTGCCTTTATCATAGAATAGCTCCCCAAAGGTGTCACGAATAACATTATTCAGGAATTTGTTAGATCTCAAAGGTTCCTCAATAGGTAATGTGCATAGGGACAGCCACTAGAGTGAAGATTACCAGTATGTAAGTTTACAGTAAACCATCTTCCCAGAGGGCAGCTCAAGATTCTGCATATTGAAAAAGTCTTAAACTCAAAGCAGAGTCTGAGATTTACAAACACTGCTCTAACTTTGCTCCAGTCAGAAAAAGCAGGTAGTACAGATTTAGACCTTTTTCCAGAAATTGAAAGAAATAGACCTAGGACCATCATGAAAGAAGTGGTATCAGGCAGCATACTAATGAAAATGTAACAGGAATCTTTGTGCTTACTACTTTCTGGCATTCAATTTGCCCGTTTGAAATGAAACCACTTCTTTACTGTGAATAGGCTATATTGGTTCAGGCATCATCCAGAATCTTCTAACCAGTATCCAATTTGTAAGGAAACTGAAGCAGACCATATACATTGGAATGTGTATTCTCTTTCGGAGGGGACCTAGCTTAGCAGTTCGGACTGCACTCTTCCCATTCGAGCAGGACTCTGTCTGGAGTGGCATATTGGCCGACTGCGGTTATTGCCCGTGGCTTAGAATTTTTGCAAGCATTTCAGCCATCATATTTGTGTTTTCCTCATATACGCACCTTCAGCAGCTGCCGTAGGCTCTAGCTATTCTGGAGCTTTGTATCTAAGACTCTAAACCTTGCACTGCTAAGCCTAAGCCTTTGTTTGGCTATTTGGGGTAGTTTGCGCTTAGTCCCCATAACTTTTTGTCCTCAAAAGCTATCCATGCTTTTTTTGGGGGAAAATTGGAAAAAAGTGTCTTTTTTCCCCCTCCAAATGGCATCAACGAAGGGTTTGAAGTGCTAAACATACCATCTTCCCAACTTTCAGAAACAGTCCGACTTAAATCAGAAAGTCAATTTATTTTTAACAGTTTTTGGCATTTTACTGGAACATAGCCCATTTTTCCTATTTGTTATGCTTTCAAACGCCTTCCAGTTAGTGGTAGAAATGGGTGTGAAACTAATGGTGGATCCCAGAAAGCTGTACATTTCTGAAAAGTAGACAAAATTCTGAATTCAGCAAAGGGTCGTTTGTGTAGACCCTTTGAGGTTTTTTCCAAAGAAAGTAACAGTTGAAATAAAAATATTTTGAAATTGAGTTGAAAGACAGCCATTCGTGTCTACGTTTTCATCTGTAACTCCCTTTTAATTATGGCAGATTTTCGAATGCCTTATACCATTACGTTCACTGGACCCTTGTGAGTGTGCGGATATATAGAACTTGTAGGTTCACGAAGAACCCTACATACCCAGAGCCAATAATTGAGCTGTAACTTGCAATGGTTTTTCATTGTGTCCCAGGGATGCAGTATTTCATTTGGTAAACTATAAAGAGAGAAATATAGGTATCAAGGAAACTTATGTATTTCTAAAATGGGCACAAGATTTGAAGTTCAGAAGCATTGGTTATTTGCACATCTCTGAATTTAGCGTTACCCGTGCAAGCATGTGAATTAGAGGACATTTCTTAAAATGACTTCTTTCTTACAAACTGTCTTAAATTTGGAAGGTGCAATTGCAGAGAAAGACAGTTGATAACAACACGTATTCTACTGTGCTGTTCTCCTAGGTCTGATGATAATATTGATACCGCACTTTTGTGGGTAGGCCTAGTGCGCACGGTAGAAAATGGCTCAAAACGCAACATGGATTCATCAAATGTTTCCATGCAAAAACTGACCCATTTTGTGCAAAGTTTGGGTAGCTGTGGTTTTTGGGCCCTGCCTCAGATGGCACCTAGGGAAACCTAGCCATCCTATACATTTCTGAAAACTAGACATCTAGGGGAATCAAGGGTGAGGTGACTTGTGTGGCTGTGAACAGGTTGTTTTACCCAGAATCCCTTTCAAAACTCGAAATTTACCTAAAAACCCAATTTTCCTCACATTTCTGTGATGGAAAGTTCTGGAATCTGAGGGGAGCCACAAACGTCCTTCCACTCAGCATTCCTCCATGTCTCCCTATAGAACGGTGCATCTCATTTTTCCACTGAGAACTGACCCTTTTTAGCAATGAGCCTAGCTGTGGATTTTGGGTTCTAGCTCAGCTGGCACCTAGAGAAACCTAGCCAACATGTTTTTGATAACTAGACACCTAGGGGAATCCAGGAATGGGTGATGTGTGTGGCTCTCACCAGGTTGCTTTACCCAGAATCCATTGGGAACCTCAAACTTTGACTTCAAAAACAAATTCTCATAATTCTGTGATGGAAAGTTTGGAAATCTGCACAGAGCCACAAACTTCCTTAAACCCAGCATTCGCCTAAGTCTTCTGATGAAAATGGTACCTCGCTTGTGTGGGTAGGCTTACTGCCCATGACCAGAAACGGCCCAAAAAGCAACATGGACACATCAAATTTTTCCACGCAAAACGTACCTGTTTTTTTTGCAAAGTGGGTAGCTGTGATTTTTGGGCCATACCTCAGCTGGCACCCAGAGAAATCTAGCAAACGTATGCATTTTTTAAAACTAGACACCTAGGGGGATCCAGGATAGGGTGACTTGTTTGGCTATCACCATGTTGTTTTACTCAGAATCCCCTGCAAACCACAAACTTTGACTAAAAATACATTTAACTCACATTTTTGTGATGGAAAGTTCTGGAATCTGAGGGGAGCCGCAAATGTGCTACCATCCAGTGTTCCTCTCGGTCTCCCGATTAAAAAATGATACTTGACTTGTGCAGGTGGGCCACATGCCTGCACCAAGGAAGGGCCAAAAATGTGTATAAATTGAGGGGGGGAACCAAAACAGGTCCAAAAGGGCAGTTTTTAAAAATATGTTTTTAGACTGACTGTGCTTTGGGCACCCAGACAAGCGGGGCATTGTCTTTATCAGTACAGATGGGGCAGTGCTGAGTGGTAGTAATTTTGTGGATTCCTGCAAATTCCAGAAGTTTACATCACAGAAATGTAGGGAAAATGTGTGATTTCATGCAAAGTTGGAGGTTTGTAGGGCACTGTGGGTAAGAAAATGATGTAGGGTGCATGTGAAGCATACCACCCTGGACTACCCCAGATATTTAGTTTTCAGAAGTGTCTGGGTCTGGTATGCTTCTCCAGATGGCAGAGCATTCCACTCCTAAAAATTCAGCTGCTCTCTTTTGCATATATGGCCCATATGTAAAATCAAACCCAAAATAATCCAATGTCTTCTTGCTTGCCATTAGGATGGGATGCTTTAGTCAGCAGGGAGAGTGGGGGTGGGGGGCAGAAAGACTGTTGCCCGCTTCATTTGTTATTTTTAAACAAAATGCTTCCCTTGTGTCTAGTGGGCTTTCTGCCCGCCCTGGCGGACAGATCGGGGGTAATAATCCCCATCTGCCTCCCAGGAGAGGCAGAAAGACTAGGCCCATTTATGGTGGGGGCATTGCCATGTATATTCTGGATAGCTTCTACCCCTACACTACCAAAACAAATCTCTTGTGCCTAGTGGGCTTTCTGCTTCCCCATGGAGGCAGAACGGAGTATATTGCCCCCCATCTGCCCCACCACCCCCGGGGGGGCAGAAAGATTGTGCCTATTTCTGGTGGGGGCATTACAATGCCCATTCAGAGCAGCCCCTTCCCTAAATTTACATTAAAAAATCCCCGGTTCCTAAATATGTTAAAGAAAAAACAGGGGGTGCCAAAGCCCTTGCCCAAGGGGCTGATCCCCCTCTTCCTGGTGTCTAGTGGGTGCCTGCTTGAGGATCGCCCTCCTGCGGTGATCCCCCTAGCAGGGATCCACTAGGGAGGGGTACCAGTGGAAAGGGGAGATTCTCCCCTTTCCAATGATACCTCTCCTACCTGCCTCGGTGCTCGGGCTGAGATGACACCCTGAGCACCAAGGCAGTGAAAGTGAAATGAGCCAATTGGCTCATTTCTTTTTTGTCTCCAGTGAAATGACGTCAGCGCGCCGCGCACGCTGATCGTCATTTTATGAAACAAAAGAAACGTCCTTGGGCGATAGGAAGCTCTCTCCCCTCTCCTGAGGTGTTTCTTTCCGAAAAAAATCCCTTTGGTGCCCACACCAGAGGGATTTCAAGTGCCATACGCGCAGGTGGCTGGGAGCCGTCCAACACACATGTGCACTGTAGTGTCGGACGGCTCCCGGCCATCCGACGCATGGAACCGGTTAATAAGATCATTGGCAAAGATATAGATTTAAGCTACCATATCAGTATGAATGGAAGCATTTTAAACTTGGGGAATGGGAGCAGAACTTGCTAAGCTGCTTGATAAACGCCGCTCCAGGAAGCTCTGGCCCAGCTCCCACATTGGGGTTGGCATGATTAGGCAAAGGCGACTGTAGCTAATGGTATGTCTACTTGTGGGGCAAAGAACAATCTGGTCCTGAAGACCCACAAATGCTGCTGTAGCCTAAGAAGTCTAGGGAAGCGCTTCCCATCATGCCCAAAAAAATATAATTCAGTGATTTATGAAAAGGCCAAAGTGCATAATTGTAGCATTAACCGTCTTGATTTAATACCTTTCAAGACAACCATAATGTAATGCTAAATAGGTCCACAGATTCCCTATTTTATTGCATCCCATTCAGTAAATGCAGCAGCCATTCAATGTGCTCCGACATCCCTTATTCTAAACTCTACTTTTTAGTCTAATTTCCTTCTGCTATATTTAGCTTCATAAGAGGAAAGCCAAATAAAACTGTGGATGAGACTTAGTATTTGTGCAACAGAAAATATAGTAATAAAGTGTGCCTGCGTCCATGCTTCATTAATTGGTATTTTTACAACTGGCCTGTTTATCACTTATACATACAAAAAACATGTTCTTCACTATTCAATATTTAGAAATGCTTTTTATTTTCCCTTAGTAAATCTAAGTATGTTGCTTAAAAAAATATAACATAGTGCTCAGACCTGCACATAAAGCCTTCTGTCTAATCTAGTTGTTCCAGGTTAACTGTATTTTGTCTGTGAAAGGCAGTGTCCGCAAACTGCTGCAGCTCAAAAGAGGTTTAAATATTTGTGTGGTTTATGGTTACATACAACCAGTTTGCTACTAGCACTGGTGACAATAGTGCTATTGAGTATAAAATAACACGTTTATTTAGGTTTTAGTTTGTGTTTTATAAAGGGCCAGATGTCTACTGGGGCTACTTTTGTTGTGCACGGCAAGGGTGCAGGGTCCCTTTGATCTTATAACAAAGAAGAGTGAAGTTTGTTGATTGGTCAGTTATTCATTTATTTAGAGTAATACTGTTTTCAGCTTCTTGCTGACCTTCAGTCCCTGTTAAGATCTGAGCACGTAAATTAGAGCGTGCCACGCTTCAGGTCCTTGGATTCTGCTGCCATAGCTGATTCCGTTGTCTTTTGTAGAGTTTAGAAGTGCCCTTGTTAGGGTTGGTGGGGCCTCTCATGTGACAAGAAACAATTTCAGGCATGCATATATAGAGTGAACCTAGCATTAAGGGCAGTGGGGCACTTCACATCTAACAGAGAAGTGTGGCATCTCCCGGTACATAATGGCAGCAGCTGACATCGGGCGCTGAGAGTCATTTTGCTTGGGACTGAGGCCTGGAATGGAAAACACTTGCTCGTACCATACAGAGTTTTGAATGACTTTGAAGGTCATCACACAAGTTACACAGCTATGTTCCTTGGGTAGGTGGAAGGCAGATCTGTGCAATCTGATTAAAGGAATAATTATCAAGTCAAGAGTATTTCTAACTTAACTCAATATAGTCATAAGCCTACGTCATCTTGATAGTTACAATAAAAAATATGGTGTTCTCCCTATCAACCACACCATCTTCTGCTGCAGTTTTAGAAGATTTCACTAACCTCACTTTACACATCCCAACCAAGAAAATGCCCTGGGCCTTCACCATCTGATCTGCCTGAGATGTTTCCTGGGAACAGTTAACTCTTTTGATGAGGAAGACCTGCGATCCTGATTCAGTATGTTCATAAATGCCTCTATATGGCCATTTTAGGTACCCCCAAAAGGGGACTGTTTTTCCTGTGTAGCTCCCTTCCTGTTACTCCAACCTATCTTGAGCTGCCGTGAGGTCCCTGGTTTGTATTTTGCACCCTTTCCTACAAAGAATGATATCCGTTTTCAGAAGTAACCTCCATGCCCTCCACCTCTTGGGCGCTTCTAGTCATTGAATTCAACGTTCTTTCCTTAAGTACCATTTAGTGCCAGCAGTATCCATTTTATGTACATAGGGTAGCTTTAATCTGTCCAGTGTTTGCTAATAAGGTGGGGAATTGTGATTCTCCAAGTGCTGTGATAGAAGAACCTGGATTGCCTTAAAGATATGGAGGCTAGCACTATGCATTAAACGCCATTCAGCTCTTCAAATTATTTCATAACCATAGTCAAAATTCAGAATTAGAACATGACAGTCCTTAAAACCCCCAGTAAAGCATGCCCATCAACAGGTGCTCTGAGGCTTAAATTAAAAAAATGTAAAAACAGCAACGTAAAACGTAAAATTATTAGTCTTCCACAGCTCTTTTTGTGGATGCTGTGTTTATTAGCAAAACAATGAAAATACTTGTTTTTGAAACACGACAAATTGCCAAAACACTGAAATTTCTCATTTAAACTGTCCCTCTTCCTTTGTTTCTTTTTTTAACATATATCTCAATTAGAACCTTGAAAGAAAACCTTACCTAAGGGAGGGATAATTGTAGCCTCTGTGTCTTTAATGAAATCCAGATTCTCCTATCACTTTATTTAGATCATCTACATTTTATGTCAAGATCAGAGTCTAGCATGAGTCTTTAAAGCTATTTAGAGCCACAAAGGAAACCTGTTCCAGTGTTTTCATATAAAACCCTTCAAATTCTCCAGCATTTGACCAATCAGCCACTTTTTAAATCGCCTCAAAGCATCCTTCTGGTGAAAACACTTTACTCACCGTAGCGCCTTTCACTGAATATGCTCAAAATTTACTTAAGTCAACTCTGGCTTCATTCGTACACAATCTCACCCATCTGGCAATAATTACAGAACAGAGGTGCATAGGATTTTACATTAGACAAAAATAATTGATTTTTCTCATCTCTCCCACATTCTTCCATCCTAAATTCGTACTCTTTCAAGTATCTAACCACACATAACTTTAGGTGTTTATCAAACCGCGGATAAAAGTTTGCAGATGAAAATGTCAACGTTATTTGAGGATTGTGAATCAAAACCCCATGTACATTATAAAAACACTACTTACCCCTAACCCTTTTACATCAGCAAGATATCAAGCACAACAAAGTTACTCATTTACTTGTCAACTGTTGTAAAGTCAAGTGACTATTTGATGGCCATCTCTCCACTTTCTCAAACATTACATTTAAATCCCACAAGAACTGTACTTCAATCTGGGATTTCTGTGCAATTCAATACCATTCATTATTCTGCAAAACAAAGATCTCTCCCCATCAAAATTCCATCAGGCAATTTATTACCATTTACCACCCCTGATGTATAACAATTAATAGGCATGCCACTTAAACCCCTGATTAAAGAAATATATATTTATATTGCAGAAGCCTTCAAGGGAGGCAGACTCCTTTCCAAGTACCAAAACACCCAATTCTTCCATCCTCCCACACACTGCTTCGTGGTACCTGGGCCCCAGGATTCTGTGAGTAACTCTTGAGCCTCATCTGAAAAGCAAGCAAACTGGCTACTTCTCCTGAAATCTTCTAAGCAACAAAGCACAAAACAGCTTTTCATACCAGAATGATCTTCTCCGTCTGGAACCAATTAAAAAACCTATTGACTATGGAATCAAAAGAGGTTCTTCCACTGCTAACTCCACTAGCCCTGGAAACCAACGTTGAGCCACCCAAAAAGATATCACCAAAACTATCTAACATCTCCTCACCATTCAGAACACTATCGGAATCATTATGAACCGAGGGAAAGCATAACTCTGAAAGTCCGTCTAATCCTGTTAAAAAGCATCCACAAATTCCACTGGTGGATCTGGTCACCAACTAAAATATCGACCGAGTTGAAATTCTGAATCAGTCATTTACCAATCTTGAACCACCTTCAAAGGGCCCCAAATCTCGTGTAACCTCAGAAAAATCACTTCATTCAGTTTCCAATTGCTGTAATCCCTTCAGTATATTGAATTCCAATCCACTGTAACATTACTATGTTTCGGAAAAGATCCTGGCTTTAGACCTATTTGGGGTTCCTGTCAAAAGACCCAAATCTCTTTGGTCAAATTCTTGGAATTGCTCCCACCTTGTCGGTTGATATATTGCACCACAGAGACACTTTCCGTCTTCAACAGTACATTGCAGTTCTTTAACATGCTACCAAAACACTTCAGAGCAAAAAGACCTAATTTCATTTCCATTATGTGAGTCTATCTTGCCTCCAAAGACCTGCCACCCGTATCCCCAACCATAAAAACTTGCATCTGTTTCTAAAACAAAATCTGGAGACCTTCCAAAAATAGCTCTACCATTCCAGGCGTCTATATTGCTCAGCCTACAAATTAATCCCGCCTCTGTTGCTACTAACAATAATCTGATTCTCACACCATAAACCTACTCTCAAATTGTTTCCCTTCATTCTTTGTAATGTACTTCAATGGTGGGGGGGAGTGGGGGCTTTTGGGAGCTTTGCCAGAGGAGAAGATAAAAAAAAATCCTATAACTTTTGCTACAGTCCTCAACAAAACACTCTTTTCTTTAGAATATACCTCACCTCTGAATTTCTCTCTTTTTCCCTCTGCTAAATTCAAAATCGCCTGCACAGAATACACTTGAAACCAAGAAAGTTGAGAATCTGACCTTGTTTTCGATCATCTGTAGATTAATCCTCAACTCCTCATATCCCGAGACATGATCAGGAAGTCATCTAAGTACATAATCATACAAATTCCCATTTCTCTGAGATATGCAGCATTTGTTCTTAAAACCTTTTATTAGACATGATAGGGCCAATGCGCACCCAAAAGGGAGGTATGTACAATGAAAGGACTCCCGACCGCCTGAATTTGTCATTGTAGACATTTATGGATTTTTTTTCTGACATTGGAATCCTAAAGTAGGTGTCTTTTAAACCCCACTTCACCATCCAGTCGTTCACTTGCAAAATATACCTTAGCTGATGGATCCCTTCCATCTTGAAATTTGTACTCTATGAACCAATTGAAATCCCTTACTTTTATCACCAGGTGCCAAACATTTCCTACTAGAAATATTGTATTCACCAAAGTAATCTTTTCTCCTGATGTCTCCTCTATTGCTCCCTTTTTCAACGTATCTTGACCTTCTATATTTACCAACCTTTGTTGCTCCCGTGGAAATATCATCCCCCTTAGTTCCTGAAATAGAACAGGAGTTTATCTGAATTCTATTACATATCCTTTTATCACATTCAAAAAAATCATTCAACATTTGTTAAATAACTCTAAATTTCCCACAAATTCCTTAGACATTGCTTTACCACTTCTGGGAAAGAACCTGAAGCATCTTCATATTTACCTTGGTTGTCTCAAGTAATCCGTTGAGATCTCGATTGTCAACTCCTTCCAAATAATTTCCTTTGAGGCAAGAATCCGGTAGCAGACTAGAGACTTCTAAATGTTCGATGACCTTGTGTATAATAGTGGGACTTACTGAGACCTCGGTCAGAAACTCTGGCCTTCTCAAAAGCTTTTCCTCCGAACACTCTCTGAAGAGATGATTGAGCCTTGTCTAGACTTGTAAATGTTGAAACATATTTTTCAAATTACCTATCAAGACCTTCTTTAAAAATACAAACTTTCAGGTCCTCAATAAGTTCCTTCTTAGCAAAGTCTCCCAACTTGGGACAAATCTTTGTTAGAACTACTTTCCTTCTCTCAATATTTACGGCAGCATTAGTGTTTCCCAATAAAATACTGCCCTTTGACTCAAACCTCATAATAAATCAACCACTCTTTTTATTTAATTTTTTTGAATTTTTTTTTTTACTCTTCCACCATATCTGATATCCTGGCATGAGGTCCAGTCAAACCAAAAGTGTTATCTTTACATTTCTTAAAGCCTCTTTGCAAACTCTTTCTATGATCTTTGTCTATCTCCAAAAGAAAGCTAATCAGATCAAGGTCTACATCAGGCGTTGCATACACCTTATCAATAACTGGGCAAGAAAATTTTTCGGCATCACAGCTCTGGCATCTTTGTCTAACATCTGTGAATCCAGAGTCTTATAAAATCTGACATATGAATTAACGGCCACCAGTCTGCACTTCTCTGGTGACTAACCATGTCTGGACTAAACATTCTCCCCTAGAGGAGGTCTTCTACCCCATTTTTTCTGAGTCTTTGCTATGTTATCACTATCCCGATCCCAACAATCTTCATCATAAGCATCAGAGACATATTCGTCAGAACCTGATTTATCCAAAAGGAAAAATATAACTCTTGTCATCTAATCTTACCTGATTGTCTTTTGTGTCACACAGGACACCTTCCAGCGGGTCGCGTAGAACACCTTCTGCCTCTGTGGTGCTCAGACCACCTCTCTCTAAGTAGGATAAATCCTCATCACACCAACTTTCTGTATGTCTTCTTTTATTTTTTCTTTGATCACATTCCTTCTTTTTATCTATGACTTTCATCCAGTGACCAGAATTCCTCTTCTAAATCTAAAAAATCTTTCACCTTCCTTTTCCTGCCGAGAACAGATTCCATTGCTTCTTTAAGTGAAGCTTTCACCTCTTTCTCAATCAATGTTAATATCTCTTCCTGAACATATGAAGGTGACACGTCATGCTTCTCGTTGAACATTTTAAAATGACTTTAAATATGTAAACACAACTATTTTAAATATTAAATCCTCTTTCAATGCTTTACGTTGTATTGATGAAAGCCCACCCTCGATTAAACAAGTGACTGGTGTTGGAACTGGCCTCTCTGCAGGGTCACCCTCAAACTTTTTGCCTTCCTCCTTCTCTTTTTCTGACCTCATTTTTGTTGGCTTTAGGACTTTGTGCACTTTAATACTGCTAATCAGTGCTAAAGTGCATATGCTCTCTCCCTAAAACCTTGTAACATTGGCTCATACCAAATTGGCATATTTAATTTACTTGTAAGTCCCTACTAAAATGCACTACATGTGTCCAGGGCCTGTAAATTAAATGCTGGTAGTGGGCCTGCAGCACGGAATGTGCCACCCACATAAGTAGCCCCTTAACCATGTCTCAGGCCTGCCATTGAAAGGGCTGTGTGTGCAGGTTCACTACCACTTCGACTTGGCATATAAAAGTACTTGCCAATAGGTCCGAAGTAACCCCTAGGGCAGGGTGCTGTGTAGGTAAAAGGCAGGACATATACCTGTGTGTTGTAAATGTCCTGTTAGTTGAAAACTCCTACATTTGTTTTCCACTGCTGTGAGGCATGCTCCTTTCATAAGCTACCATTAGGGCTATCTTCATATACTGTTTGAGTGGTAGATTCTGATCACAAAGGGGTAAACAGGCCATATTTAGTATGGCCAGAATGGTAATACAAAATCCTTCTTATTCCTGAGGTTGAATTTTATATTACTAGTTTAGAAATGCCACTTTTAGAAAGTGAGCATTTCTCAGCACTTAAAATCCATCTGTGCCTTACAGCCTGTCTCCAGTCCACATCTGGGCTGGGCTGGTTGACAGCTCCCTTGTGCATTTCATCCAGACAACTACAAACGCAGGATACTCAGTCACACCTCCACTCATCTGCATACTGAATGGGTCTTCCTGGGCTGGAAGGGTGGAGGGGCCTGACACTTAAATTTCAAAGGCTAGTGGCCTGCCCTCACACAATGGGCTGACAAACCCCCCCCTCTGGGAACCTGGCAAACAGACCTGTACTGAAATGGGACCTTGTGCACTTCAAAACCGCTCTTTGAAGTCTCCCCCACTTCAAAGGCACTTTTGGGTATATAAACTGGGTCCCTGGCCACACCAACTCAGACACATCTGGACCTGAACCTGACAAGAGGAGCCGCCTGGCTGCCCAAAGGACACACCTGGACTGCTTTGCTGTGAAGGACCGCTGCCTTGCTGTTGCCCTGCTGCCTTGTTGGCCTCTGGTTCTGTTGAAAAGTGCTCTCCAAGTATTTGGATTGAGCTTGCCTCCTGTTCCTGAAGTCTCAGGGCCAAAAAGACTTCTCCTCTTCAAGGAAACTCGTTGTGCTGCGAAAATCAAAGCACACCCTGCTGGAACTGACGCACAGCCTGCCCAGCGGTGAAAGAATCACTGCATTGCCGAACTGGAACGACACAGCATGGCTCCCCGAGTGAAGATCGAAGCAGCACCTGCATTGCGACCGGAACTTTGACGCACAGCCATACTGGATCGATGCATCGCCGAGCCTGAACGACACAGCCCGACTTCCTGCAGGAAGAATCGATGCAGCACCTGCTGTGCGGCAGAAACTCCGACACATCGCCACACCGGATCGACGCAGCACATGTCACTTCGTTCTGCACGCTCAGGATTACCCCGCATCGTCCCTGGGCGTCAAAAGATCCCACATTGCAGTGAGGGTCCAAGACTGTGTCCCGTAAAGCGACGCAAAACCCTTGCAGCGTGGGGAGAATGGTCACATCGCCTAGGCACGTCAGGATATTCGATGCACACCTTCCTCTTTCCGCGCAACTCCTCCTCTGCGGTCTTCGTGTGTGTAATGTTGACGCATACCAGGTACTTTGTGCACACAAGAGACAATTGTTGATTTTCTAAAGACCTAAGACTCTTCTTATCATTGCAAACGTGATATTTCAACTTGTGCTTATCAAATCTTGATAGTTTTGACCTTAATTTACTCAGATAAATATCTTATATTTTTCTAACCTTGGTCTTTTCACTGTCTTGTTGGATGATTTATTGCACAAATACTTTGCGTATTGCCTTCTAAGTTAAGCCTGACTACTCCGTGCCAAGCTACCAAAGGGTGGGCACAGGATAGTTTGGATTGTGTGTGACTTACCCTGACTAGGATTGGGGTCCCTACTTGGACAAGGGTGTATACCTCTGCCAACTAGAGACCCCATTTCTTACAACTGGTAGATAAAAAACATCAGAATGCCCTTATAAACTTGTCTCAAACTACTTCACTTATTCATTAATCACAGGCCATTGCCCATAGTAAAAATAAATCCGGATGAAATGGGATTATGCCATCATGTATGCGTAAAGTGGCAAGAAACAATGTGCTGCACCAAAGCAAATATGGAGCCTGATGTCCATTGCAAGAAGCCAGCATGCTGAAGACAGTATAGCCCTCACTGGGGACAGTAGACCGCTCATTGAGGACAGTAGCCCTGCTCGGAGGTCAGCAGACGCCTCATTGAGGACAGCAGGCCCGCGCTCAGGACAGCAAGCCAGTGCCCAGAACCGCAGACCTGCCGTTGAGGACAAAACGCCCTGTGCTACAGAAGGCACATGCAACTGATTGAACTCGCTGCTTTCAAAGCACTAAAAAGCAGTAAATATGAGGCTGTAAAATCCTTCAATTTCCCATGTTTCTTGTTTGATTGGCCCATACCACAAGCAGAAAGTTTGCTTCTGTGCAGTTCAGTGAATAGTAATCCTGAATACTCAAGCAAAATACACTAGCAAAATGTCCTAAGGAACAAAAATGATTGGTTGTGCAGACAATAGTTATTTTCTAGGAAATAAGGCACATTGAAAGAGATCTTGTAGTAAAAGACAAATGTTGTTTGAAAAGGCAATATTTGCCAGAATCTGGGAAACTACAAAGAATAAAAGTGTTATGAGCTGTCTCTTTTTTTCTTATTTGAATTTATTTACCATTCTTTATTGAGAATAGAATTGTGAGCTCAGGTTTGGTGCTCTTTTTTAGTTACTTTTTCAAGTAAATTTTCTGGGTTTAAATAGGAATTAAGATGTATTCCTGAAACCAGGCTAAAGAGCTGTTGTTTTTCTTGCAGCAAATATAAAATGGCTTCATTTGAAACACGCTTGAGAGTTAGGCTAATATCGCAGGCAAAGCTCAGACCACAGCACAAGCATGTCATTGCATCAGTAGGGAAGTTATGACAATTAAGCTTTCAGCAACATGTTCCGACTGTGACATATTGCTACATTCTCATTGCAAATATAATACCAACGAAGATAAATAATAGACGTTACTATTGTCAAACTTAATGTTTAGCATTTTACCTACCTTGGAGGGATTGGCAAACCCAGTGACTAACAGTTTGTATACAGATACTAGGAGCAGTGTTTGTTTATTTTACCAGTATGTGTAACATTATTACAGGTGCAGGAATAAATAGTGCCATAGGGTGATTAAACATCTGTGTACACTAGTTTGTAAAGTGTACCATTGATACAGTTATTATAGTCTATTCCACAGCCTTGTACGAGTTCAGTTTTGGGAAGTTTATCGGGCCAAGTACATTTTTGGATAATCATAGAGGTTTTTTGTTAAGACTTGCATAACAGCTCGTTCCTGCCAGGTGCAGCAAAAATGCCCTTTTGCACCTTAAGAGATGACATAGAAACTGTGTGTTGAGGGTGGGTAGAAAGAGACTGCTAAATCATACAACTTTATGAAATGACACATAACCATAGAGAAATATATGCTGGTTCTGAAGTAGGGCTTCACAAGCCTGATAGTTGCTGCCCTAGTAGAGTCAGCAGGGCTCTGATGATGTCACTTGGAGAAGCAATAGCAACTAATAATAATAAGACATAACCAGCCTTTTAATGTAGAACATATTGGTACAGTATTGTGGTCACAAAGCTGAAAGGCAACTTACTGAAGACATTTGGTGTGACATTAATGGAATGTTTAAGAAACCGTGACCAAGGAAACCTTTAATTTTCAACTTTAAAGGACTGTTGAGGTACACTGGGGAACTAAACATTAGACTTATGGCTATAGCCTCCATTTTCCTGACCACATCACTTAGAAACCTCCTCTACCGTTGTTTTATCACAATCTACTATGTAGTACAAATTGACAAAATTAAAATACTTATATCATAAATATGAGTAGCAGTGCTTTGAAATATTTATGTTGAAAACATGGTTAACTGAAATTTAAAAAGGTTAACCATAGTCATTGAGTTAAGATGAGGGTTAGCTTGTGGTTTAGGTTCAGGATTAGTTTTTGGAGTCTCTCACAGGATTAGCAGGTTCTTGGTTAGGTTTAAAAATAGCGGCTGAGAACAATAATCTCAAATTGTGGTAGACATTAAAGTTGCAAAAGAAAGTGTCCAACTGCATGGATGATCATTATATTTTGGGCTCTGGTCTTTTCAATTGATTCACACTGGGACTGTCAGTAACCTGTCAGAGGGGCAGATTATTTATGACCTGCATCCCCGATCACAGCCATGCCAACCATTTCCACTTTTTCTGATTCAGATGCCTTGGGCAATTTTATAAATCTGAGGGATTTGGGAACATCCGCAAACAGTAGATCTGTGTTTCTGAAAGTATATCTGTGAAGAAATATTTAACTTTCAGTTTCCATTTATTTGTATTTTCAGTTTGCTAACTTTTGGGCTAATTTTACAGACAAGTTGATTCACACTGGGACTGTCAGTAACCTGTCAGAGGGGCAGATTATTTATGACCTGCATCCCCGATCACAGCCATGCCAACCATTTCCACTTTTTCTGATTCAGATGCCTTGGGCAATTTTATAAATCTGAGGGATTTGGGAACATCCGCAAACAGTAGATCTGTGTTTCTGAAAGTATATCTGTGAAGAAATATTTAACTTTCAGTTTCCATTTATTTGTATTTTCAGTTTGCTAACTTTTGGGCTAATTTTACAGACAAGTTGATTCACACTGGGACTGTCAGTAACCTGTCAGAGGGGCAGATTATTTATGACCTGCATCCCCGATCACAGCCATGCCAACCATTTCCACTTTTTCTGATTCAGATGCCTTGGGCAATTTTATAAATCTGAGGGATTTGGGAACATCCGCAAACAATAGATCTGTGTTTCTGAAAGTATATCTGTGAAGAAATATTTAACTTTCAGTTTCCATTTATTTGTATTTTCAGTTTGCTAACTTTTGGGCTAATTTTACAGACAAGTTGTCCAAGGTGGGATGAACGACTGAAGCCTCTTGTCTTGGTTCTGTAAGATTCCCTCACCCTTCATTTAAAGACAGTCCATTGCAATTTTTTCTTTTTTTTTAAATATACTTTTCTATGATTACCGTAATTTTGTAGCTTTGTAGATTCTCTGAAGCCTACTCATAACCTCCTGGGGTGCACCCATTAAAAGAGAACATTAGTAGTCTACTATGGTTCCAGTAATAGCCCTTATCAGGATGGCTCTCTTATTTGTAGAAAGGAAGGACCATAAATTGGCCAGTATGGGAATTTGGAATATCACAGGATATTGTCTCTTTCCCTACGTGTGATTATCTTAGGGCACTTTTAAGGGCTTGACATTTTTGGTAAGTTTGACCTCCGAATTAACTGCTCATATGATGCTGTAATTAGCAATACGTTGGTCCACTGGAACCCTTGAGGCCGCTGGTAACAAGTGTTTTTTAAAGAGTTGATGGCTAACTAACTCATTAATTCTGTTCGATTTTTGGCCTCCTTCTCACTAATCCCGTTCAGCCGAAGTACCAACTGGGCACATTTTGCATATGTATAAAAACCTACCACACAGGAGGACAGCAGTTCATGAAGAAGCATTGAATAGATAAATGTAGTGGATGGGAGAACACTGAAATTCCTCAATAAAACAGAGCATCTGGGATTGCCTCTCCATCTCTCATAACTTAGATATATTTGACAGAAATTCTCAAACCACTAATGAGACTGGGTTTCTCCCGATACCTGCTGCCTGCTGGAGATGATGTAAAAGAGTGCTATTGTCGATGGTATTGTATATGGCTGAGGGATCCGGACGCACCAACAGCACTGGAGGACCCTCACCTGCCACCCCAAATAACCTTTCCCTTATGGCCAACAGCACAGTCTCTGTGCTCTTACCAGGCCTAAACCCGGACTAGAGGTTTTCAGGCAGGTTATGCCACTCTTGAGGTAATGTAAATTGTGTTAGCATTTTTTCCTAATAATTTTACTTGGAATTGGGTTTCAGCAATTGGCATGCAACTGGCTGGGCCCAATGTGTCTAAAGTTTACTTTAATAACGCAGGAAATGGAATAAGTTTCCATTGCCGCCTCTACATAGCCAATATTTTTGTATAGCTGCCTAATTCTCCACAACAAATTCTAAATAGACGTGGTTAATGTTTCGTTAAGAGATTTCATGAGCTATAATGGGAAATGGGTTCGAGAAATGTCTCTAAGGATCTCATAAAGTTCTCTAGTAAAGTTCCCAGCAGCTACCATCTTCGCGTTAAAATGAGCAGACGTCACTGTTTCAGTGCTTTCTCTGTAGTGTTTTCTGGCTTAATTTATTATTTGCTTGTCTGTCTCTGGGAGGGATTTCTGTCATTTAGTGGTGTCTGCACAAAGGTGAGCTTTAGACACAAATCTTCCTTATACCAGCTCTTTGATGGCCAGGATTGTTTTCTGGTACAAAACAAATAGAACTTAATCCTTAATTTAACTTAATTTAGTTGATCCTGTCTTGTCCTTTGATCCAATTAAATTAGACTTATGGGGCCAACTCCACATTCAAAGGCCTGTGAACAGGTTGCTTAAAATTCAATACTACTTTTTGTGGCACAGTGCAGATAAATGTGTCATTTATAGCACACAATAGCATCCCCTTAACCTCTCTTTCACTGGTTTTGAGCCCTTAAACAAGGCAGGAGTCCATGTTTCTTTAGCCAAATGTGCCCAATCTTAAAAAAAAAATTTAGTATATGAGCTGTTCAGTAAGTGATGGGAAAAGAACAACCCCCGTAAATTCAAAATATCTAAAATATTGGCAGCCTTAAGACCAAAAAAGTACGAGTGTTCTTGTTTTCCTGCGCCTGGTTGAGTATTAAAGTGGGCTTGTAAAGGATTTGTATCCCATCCCCTTCAGAAATTCTACTCTGGTTACCTGGCCTAAGAAAGCTGACCATGCTTTCTGCACCTTTACACAGATCCTTAGCAACATGATTGGTTTTGATAACTCTAGAGCACCCTAAAACTACAGTGACTGTGCCATTCTTCGTGATGTTACCTTGTTCAAAGCAGAGCATACCACTGGTAATGTTTCCTTTTTGTTAGCCTTGATTAAATTGTTGATAGCTTCTCTGAATATTCAGCCTTGAATGTAACCTGTGATTCTCTGTTTTTATTCTTTCATATAATATGGTCTTACAGTCTGCCGTAGCGGGCTATACCGGCCATGAAAGGCCTGCTTTATAACTAGTGAGCGGGCCTTTAATGGCCGGTATAGCCCAGCTACAGCTGGTTATAAGGCTATTAGAACATTCCACCCCATGAGGGCAGACTGCTCTAATTAATAAAACAAAGGCCTCGTTGAGCCTGAGGGGATTGAAATCCCTTTGGAGTCCACCAGGCCTTTGTTCACAGCAACAGCTGTGATCAACAGACATTGGAATGTTGATGCTCCAGGCTTTTACCAGCCGTTAGAAGCCTGGAGCACTCCATTGTCTTCAGTGCAGTTCCCCGCATTACAGTGTTCCAATAAATGTTTAAGCATGTATGTTCTCCTTATCCATATCAAAATATTTAAATCATTTTAACAGTTTGTCTCTGTGCATTTCGAGAAGCTAATATTCTTCGTCAAGAGGATGAGTAAAGGCGGAGTAATACAATAACAAGCTGTGAAATCAATAGATTATACTCCCGTTATAATGATCGGTCTCTGTAATAGAACATGACATACGCTTAGGTGAAATGACATTTGTTTTTCAAATATGTTTACACATGACCTGTGTTAGCCTACAACATAGTAGGAGTAGTAAATTGATGTCTAGTGCTAGAGATATATATGTATAGTTAGTTTATCCAATGTCTATAAATTCATATGGTAAGACTAGGTTAAGGCAACATGACATTAATATATGAGTTTAAATGATACTTATGATGATTCTGAAAAGCACGCTCAGTAAAGAAGCGTATTGTGTTGTGTTGATGCAAAAACTGGAATCCCCTTGTATATTTCTTTGCTTAGGTATTGCATCTTTAGTGTAGCTAAATTTCTGATCTCTGTTAATGATGAAGGCTCTAAATGTTCTCTAATAGCCAGTGGCAATAAAATAATGGCTAGTGCATGCTCTAGCGTAAGAGGTAAGCATGCTGTCACTCCAAAATGTGTCTCACAGCTTTAAACAAAAGGCTTGTATAGGGTTTTATGTGTAAGGAAAAAATAGTGCAGCATACTTGAAGAAAAGTACCAGCTGAATGCAAGAGTACCTTAATTATGTTGAATAATGTGAGAATGAAATACCCTAATTATATGGTAGGACGAGCCTGAAAGTCTTAAAAAGGGTAAAAACTGAACACCACATCAAAATATGTAGCAATTGTAGATACCAGACTCGAGTCCTTAGTTATGGTGTATTTTTTATGTCTCTTTTTTTTTTTTTTTTGATAAACAATTTTACTGATTTTATGAACAGTGATACTGACTGCTTGTAGGGTACTTTGAGGTATATGTCAAATACAGTTCATGGTGCACACACTACATCCATTATGAATAGACGACAATCACTCTGTGATGGGAAATATCAAGAAAATACAAGCTTCACTCGGTGACGGGAAATATTAAGAAAATTTAAGCATTGCCCTTGCACATAGCCCAACTATTTACCCCAAACTCGCTCGTATATTGCTGGACAGCCTCTTGCTTCGTATACTGTTTTTTCTTGCATTGCACATCAGTCAAGCCCCTTACACCATTGTCAGGGTTGGGGGATTGGGACTCCTTCCTTTTACTGCGATTTCACACTTGGCTACCAATGTAGCAGTGCCCAGGAATGCCTTGTCCGCCTGGGTGTCTCTGGCGCCTTCTACCACTTCCAGCAGGAGGACCAGAATGGTTTCTGGGTCATCCCACCCCTGGTCATGAGTGAGCCCCTGCACTATCTCTGTCCAGTATTTGTGGACTACTGTACAGGATCATATCATGTTGTAAAAGTCGGCTGGGTTTTCTGAGCAGCGGGGCAGTCAGGTTAAGGGAGAAAACACACATGATGGAGCCTGATGGGAATAAGGTAGGCGCAGTGTAGGTAGTATGTTTGGATTAATCTAACTCTGGAGGAGATTTTTATGACCTGGGAGGCCATAATGGCGTTGCATCAGTCATTATCCTCCAGGGACCCAACCATTGTTCCCAGCGCGATCTAAGGTAATCAAGGGTCATGGAGACATCAATAAGGAGGGTTCTGTAGATCTGCAAGATTCTCCTTTTCCCCAGTACTCCCATTAGGACTTTGGCCTGTGTCAGGGTAAACTCCGGTAGGGAAACCTCGTGGGGAGTTTAGTTGGGTGGAGAGTGCATGTCGGAGATGCAAGTTTTTGTAAAATTGTGTGGAATGCAAGGAATAGTTGTCCTTTAGCTCTTGAGAGGATTGTGAGACCCCGAACAGATGTTTCTCAGCTGTGTGATTCCTATTTCCTGACACCCTCCAGTGTAACCTCCTTTCCAAGCCAGATACCAAGCCACAGTGGGGTTTGAGCGTAAGTTTATCCTCCCAGTGTGTCTGTCGGAGGCCAGCTCTCCATGCTAGAAAGACCGCTTGAGTGACCACTGGGAGGGTAGCGGGTACTGGGGAGCTGTAGGCTTTGCCATAATCTGGGGGAACCAAATGAGCTGTGGAAGGAGTGTTGCCCAAATCCCTAGGTAGTAGAAACTTAGGCGACAGACAGAAATCTCATACTACCATTCCACATACTCACTGGACTCATTCAAGACTGACTTGGCTGGGATTACCTGTAAACCCGATACTTCACCAAAACGTTGGAGGACCCGAAGGCAGCGAGGGCCTGTCTTCATGGAGTATGACAGAAATAGTAGGACGTCGTCCACATAAAAGTGTGCCCTCTAGGATGGCATCCCAGTGCTAAACCTGTATCTTTTGAAGTTGAACTAGTGGCTCAATCGCCAAGGCAAATAGAAGGGGAGACAGGGGGCAACTTTGAGTTCCTGGCCTAATGGGAAAGGAGCCTGATAGGTCTCCGTTGTCCTGAACTCTAGCTGTAGGATTGGAGTAGAGCATGTGGACGAAACTGCGGAAATTTGGCCCAAAGTCCATTCTCACACCAGACAGCTATCCGATACGACCCACCAAGCCGCTGGCTGCCCCAGCAGATGATATAAATTCTTAGCAATACTCTTTCTAGATACCATCAGTCCACTGTGATGAATGCCTTTTCAAAGTCTAAAAGCAGTAAAATCTATAAGTAGTAAAGCCAGGCGGTTTGTTAGCAGGTGGTGATGGGCTAGGGCTATGTGGAGCCACCGAAGGGAGTGCCTCATGCTCCTGTGGGGCATAAAACCGCATTGGTCTGGGTGAATGAGAGTTTAATCACCTGTCAAAAGCAGGTAGCCAGGATCATGGCTTACATTTTCACCACGGTATTTATGAGTGAGATCAGCTGAAAATCGGAGCTAGAGGTTGTGTCTTGGGATAACTGTAACCGTGGCCATGTCTCTGTCAGATGGGAAGGCACCGTTCTTGACAGCTTCCTGGTACAGAGCGTGGAGTCTGGGTGGCTCTAAATATAGAGTAATAATCTGCAAGGAACCTGTTGAGGCCCAGGGTTTTCCCAGATGCCACATACGATATGGCTGCACCAACCACCTTTATTGAGAGAGATTGGTCCAACGGCAGGGATTTGGTCTGGGTGAGTCTCGGGAGAAGCACCTCATCCAGGAAGGGGATTGTCTTGCTCACACTTCATCAGTGGGGGTTCTGCATATTCGATGAAGGCCTGTGCTGTATTTCGTAGGGTATGATTGGGGTGCTCTCATGTGTCCACTACCTCCAGAATTATACGGTTAGTCAGTGGATGGGAGGCAAGCCAATAAAGGAGTTAACTATTTTTATGCCCCTAGCCATAGACTCTAGCTGTCTAAGCTCTCCACATCTGCCTCGCTGTTTTGAGGGAGATATGATGGATTTCCTCGTGTTTGAGCCCGAGCCGATGAGATGTGTCATCTCCACTGCCCAGGGTCAGTTCCCTCTCAAGGCAAAGGGCCCTGGCCTCTAAGTGTGAAAGGCGCAGGGACTGGGAACGCTCCTTACATCTAAGGTGGCTTATGATAGTGATGAGCTGCAGAGAAATGGGTGTATTGAAGCCGTTGGGGGTTCCATAACTTCCATACTTCATAAAGGTCTAGCGCTGAGACCCAGTCCAAGAGGCGCTTGCCACCTGTTCGCCAGCCAGCAGGGTCCAGTACTGCATTGGAGTCGCCCCCCAATGACTTTCAATCCCTTTGGAAGGTCTACCACTGTGGTAGAAAGGTCCACAAGGATCTAAGGTCGCCAGGGATGCAGATAATGTTAACAGTATGTCCTCCCATAGTGCCTGTGATTGCCAAGAAGTGGCCATGTGGGTCTCCGATTTCCTTAGTCACCACCTGGGGGAAGTAACGACGAATGAGCATTGCCACTCCCTGGGAGCCCCATGTGAACACAGCATGAAACAGTCTATTGAATGCCTGGCATTCCAAAAATGGACAGTGGATCCCCATTAGATGTGTCTCCTGAAGTAGTTGTATGTCAGGAAGAAAGCAGTTTGAGTATTGCAGAACAGCGGTGCATTTGACTCTATATAGAAGCCTGTTGACGTTCCAGGAGAGTACCCCCCATAGTCCCTAGGTTAAGGCATGTGGAGGCCATAGTGTTGCGGGAAAAAGAGTGGAGGCAGAGTATGCAGTCTATGGGCCATGGAGTCATATAACGTCTAGAGGGACTGGTGAAGTGTCACCCGGATGGTGTCGAGAGCAGAATTAAGATTTGGTTGAGTAACATATTCCTGAAAGCTACCTACAACCTAAATAAAGGAAAAAAGCACAGTAAAACATCACAGTTACTCTACACTCCTACCAACCCCCCTGCACATAATTCACCCAGAGAAGCATCAGTCACCCCAAACGGTTTAACAGAATTATAACACAGTTTGAATTCGGGACCCCTCCGAGCATAGGATCATGAGCAGGATTTCAGACCTTTCACAAGAGGTAGCTGGTAAAACAGCGTCTGCAACTGCCAATGAAGGGAGACGGCTACCACATCAGAGAGTTCTGTGGGAAATCAGTATCATCTGTGGGTCAGCTGGCGGCGTGGTGGGTCATATCAGATGGTTGCCTGGTGTGGTATCGAGAGGCGAGAGATGAAGAGATTGGAAGCTGGGGATCAGGCTTACTCCGGTATGTTGTTGCGGGCAATGGGGAGAACAACCGTTTGATGTGGCGCCCCCTACGTTAACGAGTACATTGCCTTTTCGGTTTTGGGGCTGGATCTTGCTTGGGTGATCCTTCTGATCCCACAATGGCGATTGAAGTGTTGTTTGTTGTGAGGAACGGTCGTTCTTCAGTTAGCCAGGTCCAGACTGTCTCAGGAGTGTCAAAAAGAGGCTTTTGCTGACAAAGACCATACTGAACCATGCCGGAAACAGCATTCTGTAGGAGAAGTTGAGTGATCTGCATTTCTCCTTGACTGCGGTGTAAGAGCGGTGCTGTGACTGCACCACCTTCGATTAGTCTGGGAAGATGAGCACTTTGTTTCCTTGGGAGTACAGGTCAGAGTGAGAGCAGGCCTCTTGCAGCACAGCATCTCTGTCCTTAAAGTTGAGGATTCAGGCAATGATAGTTCTGTGAGGGGCCCCTGGAGTCGGCCGTGGAGTGAGATCCTGGTGTGCATGCTCAACGACAAACTACGGGGAAAGGCAGTCTGTAAGTATCCAGGGTTTGATCCTAATACCTATGAAGGCTGCCTCTTGTAGGGGGTTCCCACTTTCAGGTACCACAACAAAATGAAGGTTATTGTGTTGGGAGCAGTTTTCTGTGTCTTATGCACGGTGATGAAGCTCAGCAGTGTGCGATAATAATTTGGTAACTTGGGTTTTCAGTACAGTAACCTCATCCTCCACTGTGGACAGATGTGCCTTTGCCTCAGTGTTTCTTGGTGTAGCGTTAGGTAGGTCCTATCTTATGAGATCTGCCTCAACACTCACCTCCTCCTATTTTGTTTTCGACCAAGGCTTGGGAGGTGTGTACGGCTTAGAGGATGATGGTCAAGTCGCCGGCAGGGACAGAAGATGTGTCTGGGTTGATGCCCTCGGTGGTCCTTGATTGGTCGCATAATAATCCATTACGGTCTGTGAAGTCTTCGGACGGTTAGGTTTGTCCTTGCCTATGGTCGCTGAGGGTTGGATTGCCTCTTTAGAGTGTCATGGTGGACTGGCCCGCTTTCCGCACTGGTGCGGGAGCACGAGCAGCCAGACCCTAGGTCCGCTGCCCTGACCATCCAGAGGCCTCAGGTGTATGACTGTGGAAGCTCACGGACAAGCTGAAACCAGGCAGTTAAGGCGATACCCAAGCCTCCGGGATCAGGTAGTCAATTCGGAGAGTCCAAACCGATTGGTCAGCATAATGAGCCCAGTCTGACAGAGTCTGGGTAGTGCTACAGGCCGTGGGCTCTTATGGCGACAATGAGGTGTCACTAACTGGGTTGCTGAGCTCCCACTCAATGGCCAAGACCCCCAAGGTCCAGTGTCGGCTCCACATGGAATGTCAAAGGGACTGAGATCACAGGGTTCTGAGAGTGGCGTAGTATGCCGCTTGTACCGCCTTTGTGGTGCTAGGGTGGGGGGGGAGACAGTGTGCACCCACTAAGTGGCAATTCCAGATGGGTTCCAGGGAGAGAGGGGAGTCAGGAGGGTGACTGTATCCGGAGTGCATGTCAAGCAGGGGGGCCCTCTCCCAAACCGGTGTGGGTTAGAAAAAAACCCTGGGGACCATACCCCGGATAGGAATAATGTTGGTAGTGTTGCCAGGTTACGGGTGTTAAATCTACATGTGTGTCCTACATGGATCTGTGGTGTTAAGGGCTCCACGGGTCATTGATAGGACGCAGACCAGGGAGATGGGTTCCAGCAAAATCACCAGTGCATCCAGTCCTCCTAATGTTTTGGTTAGGCCCTCTCTGCCGTAGCCACCTTACATGAGAGTCAATGCGTGGCAAGAGGGCCCAGGGTCAGCACGGTCAGGAGCACCAGCACCAGAGGGAGGTGTTCAAATTGGTAGCATATAGTGTCCCTGGTCCCTCCTCTGCAGAAAAAACACTGTTTATTTCAGCTACTTAAGACTGGGGGCTCACTTACGTGGCCTCCTGGAGACCTGAGTCTTCTGATTTAAATAGAAAGGAGGGGATTTTGGTGTCTTGGATCTCAGTAAAACACTGTCTGGGCAAAGTGTGTCAGAGATCACCACACCTCCTCAAGTATCCCGTGCGTTGGACTTGGGGGTTAGAAGGCACCAGACGGGGCATGCCGATGTTCCATTCTTGTTGGTTGCTGACAGCTGATGCAGCACAGCCCTGAGCTGATTCTGACCGTAATGTGCCTTGGAGGAGCAGGGCGCTTGGTTGCTGGGAGAGCCTCAGAGAGGCCGCGTCATGTAAGGAAGGCCTCAGGGAGGCCGTGTCATATAAGGAAGGCCTCGGACAGAGGGAATCCCTTGGGGAGACTCACCTTATGGGCCCAGGCATCTCCGATACCAGAGCCCACAAAGCAGTCGCAACTGTTACGTGTGGCCCACCACACGGTCTTGAGCTTGTTCGATCGGTCTTCAGTAACCATGGCCCCCGCAATCATCATCCCGCCTTGCAGCGGGTCACTGTGTGAGAGTCTCACAGGGGCCGACAGAGATGGAGCTCAGCCTCTGGACATCACCATCTTGTTGCCTGGTGGGAGACAGGCCTCTGGCCTGCCACTGGTAACCAAGGCAATCTCTGGATGGTGGGGTTGTGATTACCAAATCCTGGTGTTGCTGTGCGGCAGTAGGCAGTGTGAAGGGATTCCGAATGTGGATGAGAGCAGATGACGGAGGGGTCGGGAGCACTCTTAAAGTGCAACTGCCATCTTGAATTTCTGGGCCACCTCTATGTCTGTGAAAACCAGGAAAGTAATTTGGAATACGTTTTCGAAGTTGAGTTGCCATTAAATCAAGTCAACACCTAGAAAAAAATGAAAACATATTTTTTAGAACATTAGTAAACCTGTCTACGAATGCTGATATTTGTTCTTTAGAAAAGCGATCTATACAAATACTGAAGCAAACATATGAAGGTATTCAGTCTGAGTATTTAGTCCAGTCATGCAGTGACAGCCCATTCTGCCACCCAATCTGAATTCAGAATCCTCCAGGAAGAAAAGCTAAAACAGAGGCCCTGCAGAGCTGTGGGAAATGGAGTGGCCATCTTGAAACATAAGACGGTTGAACAAACCTCACTTAATTTTCCTTGAACAGTTTTTTTTTTTTTCATATATAAACTGTAATGTAAAGTAACAACTTTAGCAAATACACAAAAGCAACACCAGAATTTTCAAATTTATTATCAAGTAAGCTCTAACAATGTCACGATTCAAATCAACTTAATAATTATTTTAGAATATGTATACCCAGACTTACTGAACATGGCCAATCCCTCCAGTGTTTTGTTATTTTCACACAACTGCTATATGGTGGATCGAGCTGTGCCGACTTGGAGAATGTATCCTCATTTTCATTGGGTACACATAGGTAAAACCAAGAATACCAAAATGTTATCATTGCATAAGCTTAGCAGGCAGGATTTACAATATCTGATAGAGACTAGATGCAGATTCCTTACCTTTAGAATTTCCAGATGTCAGCTTGGAATCCGGTACTTTTGCTGAGCAGTAACCTTGCGCGTGCCGTCTGGTGGCTTCGTTCGTATCTCTGTGGCTTCGTTGGAGCTGTCTGTGATGTCACGGTCTCCTATATAGTTACCACCCAGACACGCAGACGTCCATTCTTTTCCTTCCACGCAAGCTAAGTGCAGATCCAGGACAGAGTTACCCTCTGTCTTGTTTCTGCTGGGGGTTCCACATCAGAACCGATCTTGCCCTTTAATGAAGCCCTCACTGATGTCCTGCTTTGGACGTGGTCCAAACCCAGCAAAGGGGCTCCCGTAAATAGGACAATTGGCCGTCGCCCGGTTCCGGGTGACCCTAGTTTCCTCACCCAGCCCCCTACCCCAGAGAGCTTGTTAGTCCAAGCATCTACATCCCTTGGCGCCTTCTCTTCTGCACCTCCAGATAGGGCATCCAAGAGGCTGGATCAGCTTGGGAAGAAGATGTTTTCTTCCAACAACCTTGCTTTGAGGTCGATAAACACCTCATGTCTTTTGGGGCGATTTTCCCACACTTTGTGGGATTCGATGGTGCAGGTGCTGCTTTGGTTCCATAAGGACGCGCAGGCCATTCTTTCCCAAGCAGTTAAGGACAGGAGAGATGCTGCAAAGTTTACCATCAGGTATGGTTTGGACAAGACTGACTTGCTGGGTAGATTGATTTTGTCTGCAGTGGCCCTTCAAGGCCACACCTGACTTTGTACATCTGACTTTTCGGGGGATGTCCAGGCAAACACTTCTGCCCAGAGTTCTCTAGAAGATCAGGAATGACCAGGCCCAAAAAATCCTGGTGGCTCCCAAGTAAATCTTGTGGCTCCAGACTGAACACAGAGAGCCTGGTATCCCAAGCTTCTGAAAATGAGCATTGATCCTCCGATCAGGCTGCCCATTCGGGAAGATCTTCTGTTGCAGCAGCAGGGGAAGGTTCTCCACCTGAACCTGCCAACTCTGTGCCTTCATGCGTGGAGATTGAGCGACTGCAGTTGACAGCCTTCGATCTTCTTATTCTGACAGCCAGATGTCCATCAACCATGACAGTATATGCCTGCCATTGGAAACTCTTTGTAAGTTATTGTACAGAAGGATCTATTGATCCTCTTTCTGCTTCTCTCTCTGACATTCTTCTCTTTATCTTGGCCCTTGCCCAGCAGGGCTCTGCATTGGGCACTCTCAAAGCTTATCATTCTGCCTTATCGGCTTTCCTTTGGCTACCCAATCAGCCTTTATTATTTAAATGCTGTGTTGTAAATAGATTCCTTAAAGGGCTTATACATATGTTTCCTCCTATGCCTTTATCATGCCTTAGTGGGACTTAAATCTGGTTTTCACCTATCTTATATGCACTCCCTTTGAGCCTTTACACAATTGTCCCCTCCGGCTGCTCCCTATCAAGATAGCCTTCTTAGTGGCCATAACATCTGCCAGGAGGGTGAGTGAGATGAAGGTTCGCTCATCAAAACCAATGTATCTCACCACGTTTTTGGGCAGGGTAGTGTTTTGCACTCTTGCCTCTTTCCTCCCTAAGGTGGTGACCCCATGTCACCAGAACATCACCCTGCCCCACTGCTTTGCTCCACTGCATCCCTGTAAGGAAGAGGAGCAATTCCATTGACTGGACCCAAAACAATGTGTTGTCATTCTGTCTTGACCGCACCCAAGAGTTCCGGGTGGATGACCAACTCTTTGTGGGGTACGTGGGAGCAAAGAAAGGTGGGGCAGTGCAGAAGCGAACCAGTTCGAGTTGGGACCTTCTCTGCATAAAAATATGCTATGCTCCGGTCAAAAAGCAGTCGCTTGAGGACTCAGTCCACCAGGGGCAAAGCTGCTACTACTGCGTCAGCAAGAGGTGTACCTGTCCTGGACTTCTGTCAGGCTGCAACGTGGACATCTCTACACACGTTTGCCAGGCACTACTGCCTGGACAGTCAGGTCTGCAGAGAAGGGCATTTTGCCCGTTCGGTCCTGCAGGGCTTTTTTAGTTTGAGGATAATTTGTCCTCAGCCCTCCGCCAGGAGGTCATGGCTTGGGTATCTATTCTGCAGGTAAGGAATCTGCAGCTAGAAGTCTCTATCAGATGAACAAGTTACTTACCTTCGGTAACTCATTATCTGGTAGAAACTCTATCTATATGCAGATTCCTTATACCCACTCATGCCTCCTCGCTATGCAAACTAATTTCCTAGGGTTTAGGGTTATCCTTTTCAGGGCCCTATGTTTTTTTGCATAGACAAAACTGTCGGTTCTTTCCAAAGCTCTGCAATTCTGGCCTAGAAGTTTATGGGAAAGTACTGGCATCTGCACACCTGGGTGATGCCTTTATAGGCTACCGTGACGTCACAGACTGCTCCAACGACGCTATGTGAATCCGAACAAATGCCACCGGACTGCGCGTGCAAGGGTATTCCTCAGCAAAAGTTACGGATTCCAAGCTGGCGCCTGGAAATTCTAAAGATAAGGAATCAGTAGCTAGATAGAGTCACTATTAGATAATGTGTTACTGAATGTAAGTAACTTGTTTGTTATGACGTCTAGATTAACACTAGAGCTACACTTGACGTTAAGGTTGTGCTCAAATTTAAATCAATGAAAACAGACAAGGGTCCTTTTCCCTTGCAATAAGGTGCAGTAAAGACTTCACGATAATGGGCATGTTTGTTACTCAACAGGGAAGCATCAGTATGTGGCTTGCTATTGTTTCACCATTTTAGAAGCAGCTCAATGGCCGCCACGCTCTTCCTCAAACTAGCACTTTCTTTTGAAGGACTCCTGAGCACAGTTGAGAGCAGGCTTTATCTTTTACAAAGTACTTTGAGAAACAAGCAGCGATGAGGATGGAGGGATGGGCAAAGCAGCAATTTGACATCGGTGTTCAAATGCACAGTAAAAGTGATGAGATAAAAACAAGAGGAGTTCGGAACAAGTGAAAACATGCGCTTGTGATAGGTGCTCTTTAACAAAGATAAAGGTAGTTCCTGGAATAGACCCTAAAATGAAAGCTGTGGAGGGATAGTGTAATGGGTTTAGCCCTCCTCAGAAGCAGGAACCAAAGAAGAGGCATGACAAATGCATGCCATGGACAAATGAGGAGAAAGAATATGAGAGCGACAATGGAGCCAGCAAATGGGAAGCTTGTGGGCGGGCTGAAGCCCACAAAGTGTATACAACATGTTTCAAAGAGAGAGTGCAAGAGCTGCCTAGCTGAGGCCTAAAAAGGACATTATATTGCTCATGCTAATAAAGATGGGCGTGGGAGGGTTGGGATTGTGACAAGCAACACAGAGGGATGATGGCATTGGTCAGTTTAGACTGGTATTATATCTTCAAGAATTCTGTCTGACCAGAGAAGCCTATGGTTACTAGTTGCTGCTTTGTAAGCATCTAGGTCACAAAGCCCAAGGAGATGTCTTGCATGTGCTAACCTTGATGTTACAAAGGCTATGGAGCTAACAAGTTGTAGGCTTGGAAGCCTAAGGAAAGATAATCTTTATGATATTTTTGGGGAATGAGCAGTCCATCAGAGGAAGTGGATAAAATATTTTTTTCCGTAAACTACTGAAAACCTGATACCATTGTTGGAGAAGACCTAGATTTCAGAACACCCAAGAGAATGTTTCCAGCTTCCAAGCTTTCCCCAGTCTCACTTTGAAGCCACCAAACGCAAAAGCGGAAGGTATTCACTTTGAGAGATAACTAGAGATTCCTACCACTTAAAGGAATATGCTAATGCTGATGTATGCATGCTGATAGAATATTCAGTAGAATACAAATGTTTGCATTTTCCATTTCTGTAGACCTTTCAGATGGGTTTTTTGTTAAGTATTCATTTATTTGATATGAACTTAAAATTAATTTCACACTAAATCAATTTAGACATGACGGAAATGGATAACAGTTGCAGCAACATATGGCAGTCCAAACATTTACAGTTTTACTTTGCAATCTATAGAAAAAAGGCCTTCTGTATGTTGATCTATTTCAGTGCGCTATGAGGTCTTAAACACGCCCCCTATTTAATTTTTTTGATAGTGTTAGCGAACTACCTTTTCATTCTTGTTTACTTCAGGCCTTCCATGACCTCTTTTAACAACTTTTGCTGTGGAGCCTTCACCAGCTGTTTAACAGGCCAGTGTCTACTTGTCACTTGTGAGGGTCTGGGTCAACACATCCCTTTGGTCAGGTGTTTGTTCAACATGATGCAAAAAGAGAAAAAGTAGACTCCCTGATCCCCACCAGTATCTTTCCCATCAGACAGCCTGCAGACTAAGAGGGTGGTCTACCTAACTGTACACAGATGAACAAAGACACTGACAAGCAGTCACGGTTATTGAGCCAGGCCTGCTGTCCCTGGTAGGAACTTTGCCAGATATGTATTCATTTAGTTTCATATTAAATGGACTATGAATACCGAAGACGTTGCCTGCTGAACTTCACATGCACAAAGTTGGACAGAATACATAATTGATCTAATCTGAGGAGTGGAGTGGTTTGCAGTTCTGGTGGTGAATGAACTGGCAGCAAGTATAACCAGAGAACAAAGGAGGTGGTCACAGAATGCATCACAACCATAGTTAAAGAGAATGGGCTGAGCACAGAGGATGCTGGTCCTAGTGAGGACCCCTTATTAAGTAACTTGTAACTTGTAAGCTGTTGAATAAATCTACAACCTCTATCCTACATGAAGTGGCTACCTGGCTCCTACTTACCAAGATGGAATCTTTGAGTACAGCAAACCAGCTGCAATATTGTCCAATTAAAACGTTCCTAGAGACGCATTCTGAAATATGTGATTTTAACCGATGTCAGTTTAAATCCAATTACCAAATGTTAGCTAGCTGGCTGCTTAAGTATTCACTTCTTTACATGGCTTTTCACAAGGACTGTCTTTAGAGGGATTTATGTTTGGGTCTTCAAATAGTCACTAAATTGTACTGGGAAGTGAACTTTTCCTTTTTTGACACTTTCTCTATGAAATGCTCCTCTTGGTAAAATCGATTTTGTGTTAGGGGTTGTTATGAAGTATTAAGTCATCCCATGGACTTGCTGGTCTTCTCTGTTGTCAAAACCTTTACCTTTGTAATCCTGTATAAGTTCTGCATTGAGATGTATGGATAGGAGAAATCCAGTTGTTATTTTTAATGGGTTGGAGCAAAGCACGACTATAGAGTAATGTCACAGGAAGGATGAAATAACTAGGTCTATACGGGATGTTGAATGGTGGTTTGTCCTCCTATAATTGGTAGTGTGGTGATAATGTGTGGAGAAATGTTGCTTGCTACTGTTTAGCTGTGGCTAGTATGTCTAGGTATAGGGTGTCTGTACACAGTTGTAGGTTGGTATTTCTGGGTAAGTTGAAGTAGGCTAGGGATTTTCAGTGAGGCTGTACATAATGGTGAGGTTTCTGATGTTGTTATTCCATTTGTTATGTTGATAGCCGTGGTATGAGTGCACAGTTATGATTTGTGTATGTTGTAATTATATGAAAAGTGCGTTGTTATATTGTAGCATTTGGAATGTTACGACACTCCATGGGTGCATTACCCATTCCTCATTCCCCCCACTCCCCTGTGCCATCTATGTTTCTGTCTTTGGTTTTTCACCCTTGTCCATGTGCCTGTGCTCCTGCATACCGCACATTTTGGTATATTCGCTTCTGTCTGTTTTTGTGTCCCCTTGTCTCGCCCTGTACACGTCTCGCAGTCCCAAATCTGTTTGCCTTTGCCATGTTGGACTAGTCTTTGAGCCCTATTTTCAAAGCATGCACAATGAGAAAGTATTGCTTTGCAATATTGTGTTTGTGTAGGTGGGGCCAATAAAGGATAGAAGATGGACCAGCAGTACTAGAAAGGTGATCAGTTATGTTTTAGGGTCGAGCCTGCATCGCACATGCTTGCGCGTATCACTTGCGAGATGCTTTAGGAATTAGAAAAGGGCTCGGAGCCCCGTCCACGTCACGTCAGTGTCTTTCATTGGTTCGTAGGCTTGCCTGTTAAAATCGGCTTGCTTTCATTAGTGGAAGGCACGCATACGTCATGCCTTTTCCGGTGGTTAGCCCTCCTCGAGCGCAGCGACCAAGTACAGAAAACATGCGAGGCTCGCTGTTTCCCGTCAGGTTTGTGGAATACTTTTTCTCTATTTTCGCAGCACGATCTCGCTCTGCAGAAGTCGATTGCTTTGCATAATATCGACCCTGTTATATAGATAATTGCACTTTCGCCAGTTACGCACATAATTGCACTGTTGCTGATAGGTTTCATTACAATTGAACTTCTTTCAATGTGGCAAGAAAAATCAGTTTGGGAGTTTACATCTAGTAATAGCTGTAACTCGGACAAATGCGAGACCCTAGTGCATTGCAAATGCTTTTTTGTGAGTGGCATTGTGCAGCACCTGATTTGTGTATGGTCTGCAAGCTCCCTATTTTGCTTTCATATAGCCTTATTTTCATTGTCTTTCTGAATGAAGTGTGGTCTTGCGTTGAACACAGGAGATGGAGAGATTGCACAGGGCGGGGCAGGTGCCTCCTTTCCTTCTTGGGATTGATTTATTGTTTAGGTGTGTGCCGTTCTCCCTTAAAGTATGTCTTTTACTATATATAGGAAGATTAAGTTAGGAAAACAAAGCCTTTTTATCATAGTAAGCTTAAAGTGGTATGCAAAGTTCTGAATTTGAGGCTTAAGGTGACATGGGACCCATGCCAAGTCCTTGGTGTGGGGAGAAGTGTTCACGTGTTGCATCATTTTAGATTCTTTGAAGTCTTCTCAGATGTGCCAGCAGGCCCACAAAGAATGCATTTGCATACTTCAGGTAAGAGGAGTTAAGGGAGGGTATTGCTGAAGTTTTTTGAGAGTCTGCCATGTAGGGGAATATATTGCAGAGGGTGTGGCGATAAGAAGCCTCTTAAGGTTACTTTGTTGCCTTGCCCTCTAAGTTGAGTTCATAGTTCATGATTCATGATTACCCCAAGGCATTTTTTTTTACTGTGTTGGTGAGCGAGGAGCTGATAGTGTGATAAAGCCTCAGTAGGAGCAGTTGTGCAGCTTACTGTAATGATGCTGGATCAGTTGTCCGGAAGAGGATGTGATCTTTTTTTGTATTACTAGGTGCGTTCTTTATTATAGTCTTTTGAACTTTACCTAGCTTTAGAAATGCACAGATTAATTGTACAGGGATTTCTCGACCTTTTGTTTTTGGCTTAATCCCGTTTTCCAGGTTTTAGAGTGTTGCGCCCTCATCTACCTCCATTTTCACCATTGCGAAGACTGTCTTATGCTTGATTTACCTACCGCCGACTGGAAAGCCCAGCACAACCTTGTTCTGCTCTGTAGGGTTCAGACTATTGGGTTTGAGGAATCTTGCACCAGATAAAGTAGATGGTTATCAGTATTGATTCTTTATAAGTTTTTAATCCAAATGCATGCTTCTCTTATAAGTGAATCAAAACTTTTGTGATGAAATAAAGTTTTTACAAAATGGAGCCAAATATGTATAATCTTTTCGGTATAGCTATATCAATGATTGTTGTTGCAAATTTTGCCTACAAGCGTCCTTCTATTAAACCTCACGTCCTGATTGTTGCTAATGTGTAGGTTTTTTTAAGCTGATGAGGAAATTATGGGCATTTAGCTTCTCCAGTATTGGAACTTTCATAGATTCACATGCGTGAATCATTCCAGTGGTTGAAGTGGTAGTCCCACGGTACCTTAATAAAGCAGTACATATCAGTATCGTAGGCTATAATGGCAATGAAAAAGTCAGTTTAATGGCCTATCTATGTCCCTTTTTAAAAAAGGGCCAAACTTGAAATATAACCAGTCAAACACAAAACCCTCTAAAACACCCCCAGCATAGGCTGATTACCTCAGAGTTTCTACCGCAGGTCGTGTGATGGGAGTCTCCTTGAGCTCTGCTCATACTGTCTGTTTCCTCACATTTCCTTCAAAGGAATTTACTTCCAGAATATCATCTTTTCTTCTGCATACTGATTTTTGACAGGACACTATGGCGGTCACCGCCAAATGGCCGCTCTGCGGTCAGGAGACCGCGGATGCCATTCTGGCTTTCCCGCTGGGCCGGCGGGCGACCGCCAAAAGGGCGCCCGCCGGCCCAGCGGGAAAGACCCTGCAACAAGGAAGCCGGCTCCGAATGGAGCCGGCGGAGTTGCACGGGTGCGACGGGTGCAGTGCAAAGCAGACAGTGAAAATCCTTATGGGGCCCTGTTAGGGGGCCCCTGCACTGCTCATGCCAGTGGCATGGGCAGTGCAGGGGCCCCACGACACCCGTTCCGGCCATCCTGTTCCTGGCGGTAAGAACCACCAGAAACAGGGTGGCGGGAAGGGGGTCGGAATCCCCATGGCGGCGCTGCAAGCAGCGCCGCCATGGAGGATTCCCTGGACCAGGGGAAAACCGGCGGGAAACCGCCGGTTCCCCTTTTCTGACCGCAGCTCTACTGCCGCGGTCAGAATGGCCCTGGAAGCACCGCCAGCCTGTTGGCGGTGCTTCCGTGGTCCCCGGCCCTGGCGGTCATGGACCACCAGGGTCGGAATGACCCCCTATGTCCCATATCTTAAAGAAAGGACTTTTTAGACCCTGTGACACCTGTTGCAAAAAAAGACTCCATTCAGAGGACCCACACACGCAATGCATATATATTCTCTATCCAGAGCATAAGGTGAGAGACTGTAAAATACGTCACACCTTTTCTAAAAAAACTCTAAAGGACAGGGGAGGCAGACTTTTACTGTGGCTCCAAAAACTAAAAAACAGAGAGTTCCCTTTATCTGAGGAAGAGAGTGCTGATTCTTCGCAGACGCCATCTACCATTAAAAGATCTAAAACTGGAGAGAAAATTACCTAAGATCTACCAGCAAAGGTCAGTAGGAAGTTAAAACATGCTGACATTAGGCACAAAATGGAGACAGAAGGACCCTCTTTCAACCTCCAAAAAGGATAAATATGCCTCACAAATAACTTGATCTGAGCCTACTAGCCCTTCCCTGAAAGAAGCATTGCCAAAGCGTGCTTCACAGTCTGTGCCGTTGATGACAGAATCCAAGAAAACTGTACCATCATCAACGAACACACCGCCAATGACGTGCTTGTGGATGACCGCATCGACTGTAACAAGAACAGCTGCAACATCGACCTCTACCACTGCAGGGTTGCCAATGATCATATCATCATCACCGCTGTCATCTGTGGCGATTGTAACTACCAGGATCCTAAAATGCCAGTTGTTGGAGGCACCATCGAGGACCTCCTTTCTCAACTTTCCGTCAGTGACGAAGATCCCGTTGACGTCACAATAGTCACCAGCGATGGACTTGTCCACGATGATACTATAGATGAAAAGCTCGTCCACGATGAAACCCTCTGCTTTCCCATTGAGGACGGTATCCTCGATGACAACCAGCTTGTCGACGATGATACTGTCAATGACGATGACCTCATCGATAGAACTGTCGACAACGCTACAGTCGACGACACAACCAATGACGACCTTGCCGTTGCTGAAGAAACCTCCAACGATAGAACACTCAGATCCAAAAACAAAGCAATCGACCAAGACATTCCCACCACTATCTTTAATATCTTCAAAAGGGAAAGTCATCGTCCTCTACCATCCTACCAATTCACACCTCCCCAAGAAAGGGTCACCTTATTGGCCAGCGCACCTCTTGGATGAGGATGATGGCTCTGATGACGGAGGTCCTTTTGGCATAGCAAGTAGCCCATTCCAGCTACGGGTCAAATGCCAAGATTTCGGAGAGGGTGAAGATGAAGTATATCAAGGCTACTACTCCGCTATAAAGAAGACAGGACCATTCCATCAGGAATACTCAGTGCACCAACAAGAACAGTATACTCCCATACATGTGTCCCTCGTAACAAATTATCAGGGTATGTTACAGGACTATTACCGCAGATTTCCACCATCTGCTCCTGCACACCCATGACACAGAGAGCACAGCCTGTAGAACTATTTCAGACCCCTACTCCATTGCCAAGACCCGCAGTGTTTACAACACCTACTACCCCCTACCAGGATTAGCAGCTGATTTACCTCAACCCCCTGCTGAGAATGCACTATCTAATTAAGATAATAGAGAAGAGGGAGAAATAAGAGATGTTGCAACAGAACCAGATGAGTGGGGCAACTACCTTGTCCCCACCCCCACTCCACTACTGGTGGCACCTGTAGACTTTATACCGGAAGACATTGGCGGATTCCATAACTTAATGGAAAGAGCAGCCAAACGTTTTGAACTACCACTGCTTACAAAAGAAATGGACTGTTTTCTGCCTTATTTAAAAGAATCTGCTAAGAAGTCAGTCAGAGCTATCCCGATAATTGATTTTATTTGGCAGGAAAACCTGAAAGCCATGAAAAACCCGGCTATGGTATCTCCAATCATCCCACGATTAGATAAAATATATAAAGCACCCAGAAACTCTCCAGCTTACCTTGTTGGTAGTCCAAAGCCAGAATGTAGTATCACAGGCAGTGTAACATCGCTCTAAGAACTCCTCCACACCGATTTCCTCTCCTCAGGACAAAGATGGCTGTCGCCTTGATAACATTGGCAAGAGGTTCTCCACCGTGGCGGCCACTATAGTAGGAGCGGCAAACTCATTAGCTATATTGGCCTGTTATGATGGCCAGATGTGGTTGGATATGTCACCATACATGGACTTGTTATCGGAGGATGCAAAGCTTGAAGCACAAAAGCTCCTCCAGGACGGAGAGCGCGTATTAGCAGAAATGATAAGACTGCACTATTGATGTATCAGGTACTAGCTTCATAGATCTTGCAAGTGCTGCGGTTCTCTGCTAATAGGGATGGTTGAAATCCACCTCCTTCTGCCCAGAAATCCAGACTAAAATACTGGACATGCCATTCGATGGGTAATCATTGTTTGGCAAACATGTGGATGATGCCCTAAACTTTATATTGACTGACACAGATACAGCAAAATACATCTGCGTACTCCAGCTTAGAAAACAGCCCTTTCAAGGAGCAAGAGAAAGAGGAAATTATTCCTTTAGAGGTGGTTATCGACCCTACAGATAGTATCCGTCGGGCCAGACACAATACCGCCTACAATATGGTCAACAGCAGCCATATAGGCAACCACCAATGGCTGCATATAAACACTGTAACAGAGGAAAGTTGCCTGCCTGAGGCAGAGGTACAAGAAAACAATGACCAGATTGTAATACCGACTACCTCATCCTCCTTGCCATCCTGGATTGGAGGGCAAATACCACACCAATTCAATCAGTGGTCCCACAATAACATCAGACAGGTGTGTTCTAGATGTCATATCCAGAGGACTTTCCCTGAAATTTCGCTAAAAACCTCCAAACACCCCACCATCAGGACCACCACCCCCACGATTAAAACAACTTCTAAAGGAGGTCTCCAATATGATGCGAAAAAGAGGGATAGAAATAGTTCCATGGACCCAAAAGGAGTCCTGCTTCTTTCTCATCAAGAAACCCTCAGGAGATTGGCGTCCTATTCTCGACCTTCAAAGACTGAACACATTTCTAAAGAAACAGTCTTTTCACATGGTGATGCTTCAGGGCATACTACAACTCTTGAACAACAAAGATCATATGACATTACTCGATCTTCAGGACACATACTTCCGTATTCCAATGCACACAAAACATAGCAAATTCCTCTCCTTCTAGTTAGCTGGTATCCATTTTCAATTCAGGGTACTACTATTCGGACTAAAGTCAGCCCCCAGAATTTTCACCAAGATGCTGGCCCCAGTAGCAGCTCATCTCCGACAACAAGGAATCCAAGTTTTCCCATACGTGGACGATTAGCTCATAAAAGCTTCTACATCTCATCAAACAACAGCAGCCCCAGCCAGCTGCCTCTCATTATGCAACAAACTGGGTCTAATGACCAATTACCAGAAGTCTCAATTAAAACCAACAACAAGGTTAACATTCTTGGGGGCTATTCTGGACATGGTAAAAAACAAAGCTTTTCCCTCCAAATACAGGCAAAGAAAGAGTCACCAACTAGCTCACAGACTACCCACAAAAAGGTCAGATTCTGTCTGGATATGCAAATCATTGATGGGAATGATTTTGTCTTGTATCCCTCTGGTCCCAAACTGTCGATTACATCTGTGCCCACTGCAGGAAGAACTTGACAGACAATGGCTCCAAACACAAGGTTCCTTCGAAGAACTCATTCACCAACGAGAATAGCCATGTATTGGTGGACACAACCTTCAAATCTATCCAAAGAGCTTGTATATCTACAAAAAAATCCCAGTTTTATAATAACAGATGCTTCACTAGAAGGTTGGGGTGCCCACCTCCAAAGCTTACAGATCGCAAGCAAGAGGAGCCCAGAAGAAATGAAGCTTCACGTCCATCAACTGGAGCTCAAGCCTATCGCCTTAGCACTAAAAGCTTTTCTCCCCAAGAAAACACACTCATAGGACCTTATACGAACAGACAATACCACCAGTATGCTCTGTCGCAACAAGCAAGTAGGAATGCGCTTGCCAGCGCGCGCACTCTCTTCTCAAGCACAGGACATCTAGAACTGGGTGCTTCAACATAGCATATTGCTCAAAGCAGAACATGTACCAGGAGTTCCCAATCTCCTTGCAGACTCATTAAGGAGGACCACCATTCCCTACAATGAATGGGAACTGAATCAACCGGTTCTGGATGAACTTTTCAACCGGTGCGGCAAACCAGACCTAGATCTTTTTGCAACAAAGAGAAAAAGAAATGCCCATTCTTCACAAGTTGGCATCCCCAAAGGGGGTTGTGGAGTAATGCATTTTCGATGCAATGGTTAGGAATCTACGCTTACGTCTTTCCCTCATCCCATTGATTCCAAAGGTAATCAACAAACTTAAGAGGGAACCTAGCTGACTTCTCCTCAAAACCCCAAGGTGACCCAGACAATTCTGGTTCACTAATCTCCTACTCCTCTCAGAACAATCCCATGTACAACTCAAAACGACACCAGACTTGCTGACAGTGAACCAGGTCCAGATACAACACCCAGGCCCAACATCACTACCCTCATCGTCCTGGATCCTGAGTAGTTCATTGATTTATCTTCATTAGACATTCCTTCAGATTGCAGAGGAATACTTGCCAAGGCAAGGGCAGACACACGCTTCTGCCTTTGGTGCGTAACCTCTGATATACACGCTAATCATATCACCGTCAGAACAAATCCTACCATATTTGCTACACCTAGCGAAATCTGGATTCTCATTCATCAGTAAAAGTACACCTGGCGGTAATTTCAAGATTTTGATGGACTGATAATGCACCTTCTCTATGGTCTAGTCGGATTATTAAGCAATTCCTCAAGGGCCTCTTCAGGGTTTTTCCACCTCTGTAAAAGCCTCCACCATTATGGTATCTCAACGTAGTCCTGGGACAGCTCATGCAGCCACCATTTGAGCCAATTCATAAATCAGATCTGAAACACGTCACTTGGAAAGTGGCACCTCTACTGACTCTCACTTCGGCTAAAAGAGTAATTGACATCCAAGATTTTACCATCAAATAACCATTTCTTTAATTTACAAAAGGCAGTGTTATTCTTTGAACCAACCCTATGTTTATTCCGAAAGTACCATCAGATTTCCACTTAAACGAACCAGTAGTTCTCAGGACTTTTTTCCCCAAATACTTTGCATTCTCCACACCTCAAACGATGCTTCAAGTTTTATTTACACAGGACCCATCACGTACGGAAAGCAGACCAAATGTTTCTGGCATATGGGAGTATCAGGAAACATCTGCCAGTAACCAAACAGACTATCGCCAGATCGATTGCTTCCACTATACAGTTTTGCCATTCACAAGCCGGAAAACCATTGTAGGGCAAAGTAAGGGCCCACTCCACCAGGGCCGTTGCCACTCCCACAGCTCTTTTTGCTGGAGTACTGATTCAGCACAGAGTTCTAGTTAATGTGCAGCTGGTGCTTTGTTTATTTGCGCGTGTGTGGACTGTTTCCAGTTTTAGTCTTCACTAGCCTATGGGACTAGTGTTCTTAGTTGTTAGCTGGTCTCCCATGAGCCTTGTCACCTCATCACCAGAGCGTGTTGCTGCTCTGCTCCGGGAGTTGCTTAGCATCTGTTGAGAAGCCTATAGTTCTGCACGTAAATGAACTTTGATGCAGTTGCTTAGCCACACCGCTTTTGACAGTAACTATGACCACACGGAGGTGCATGATGATGGTTAGCAAAAACACAAGCTGCTTAGCTCTCAAAGATGTGAAAGTTGCCCAGCAAGGTGTACGTTTGTTTATTGATAGTATGTGTTCTTTGCTTCTCTATTTATGCATGTACCTTTGCCCTGTGAGATTTGATTTTTTTGAGTATTTTTTCTACTTGGTAGTTGTTGTTTTGTTAAATCCAGCATGTTGCTGCTGTTGGTATGCAAGGAAAATGGTTATTATAACTTCAATTTTATATTTCCATTTGTACAGTTAGTTATATGCTAACTTAAGTTGACCATCGTTCGCTGATGTAGATGCAAAGAGCTGAAACTAATGTTCATTCTTTGCTTCACTGGACAAGTATCCTGTTAGAATGACATGTTGTAAAGGAAGATAGTTCTTAAGATTTTTGAACTCTTAAAATTGACTTTTTTTTAACTAAAGTTTTTTTTTCTTGCTAAGTGCATTTTTTTGTAAATGAAACCGTTATTTACATACCATGTGCTCTCTTGCCTACCGATTAACTGTTCTGCTGAGAACTGTTGCTGTTGAGGGGTTGAATGAATCGTTGTATCTGAATTTTTGCATGTGTTCTGGATGTTTCTCGCTTGGCATCGTTTCCCCCTTCAGATCGTCAGCTTGCCAGTGCAAAGTGATTAAGCCAATCAACACTCAGTGTTCCGCAACTCTAGTCTAAATTGGATTTTCCAGGGTTCATGTTTCTTGCCAATTTCACTTTATTTTCACTCCTGTCATTTACAAATCCAACTGAGCAATATATCCTCCGATTCTACAAAGCATATTATGTGGACTGTTATCACATAGCAGCATCATAAAGAAGCATAGTCACAGGGGCTTCCGGTGTGGTCCTCAAATTTCAGTTTCCCTTGCAGTCGACATAACAGATTCTATTGCTTCATGTGCATAACTTGGAATTCCGTGTACATGTTATAATCATTAGGGTATAACATATACTTAATAAGTCTTGTTTCCACAAAGATTTATTCCCAGGTAGGAGACAGCTGTTAAATAGTTATAAAGCTAGTACAAAGCTCCTGTCTGTCAGACTTATAGTGTGCCTGGCGACTTTGTATACACATGTGTATTCTTACTAAATGCTTTTCTTATCAATAGCATTCCCATGATGTAGTGTATTCTCACCTGCTACACAATCCAATCCAGTCCAGTCTGATGATCTCCTCTGCACGTGTGAATTTGATGCATGTATATTTTGACATTGGTTGCCTTTTGGCCATAGAAGTTTGATACTGATAACTTAAACTCAAGCTATCAAATTATTCTGAGATGAATTGATTCGCGATTCATTGGTTTTCCTACATAGTGTTTTTTCGATAGCCTGTATGTCAGCAGTGTTTTTGGATAAACATTCTTTTAGACAGTTCAGTGGGACCACCTCATCTTTCCCTGTTGTGAAATAGTGGCAGCCTCTGTGTATAAGCCAACACATGCCTTTCTTTTACTTTCTTCTCTACTAACCTCAGTGATGAACAGACAAGACAATGTTTTGTGGTCATTGTCTCTGCGATAGTTCTGAGCTTTGGTATGTTGCATTTGTTTTTGTGAAATGCTTCACACCATATTGCTGCCTTTTGAGAGTGCTGTGAGGAAAGAGAATGGGGAACACAAGGAGCTTTTTTGAATCAGATGATGGTTATACAGGACATAAAAAAGAAGAAACTGAAAAGATGATTGCAAAATAGGATCTTTGAATGTAACTTTGGAATTGCTTAGGTAAATAGTAAAGTCTTTGGTGATAAGGAAAGACCGGAGATGTCTTGGTCAGTCTGTGGTGGTTGACTGATGTATGTGGAGGCGCTGAAGTGAGTTAGGACTTTGTAGTCTAGACTTAATGTCTAGGATGGTGGGTCTGAGCTTCAGGCAAGTGAGAGGTGTCTATCTTTAATGCTTTGAGGCCCGTCCATGAATAGATCTGCCAGTTCATCCAAGCCTGGGTTAAGGATGACCAGTACCCTCAGGCAGGGAGATGGGTGGCTGGGATGAAGGGAAGAAAGAGTTTTTTCTGCTGGCCAGAGGTCCACTGCATGGCGGTCTTTAGGCAGTCTGCAAGGTTCTTAACTGTGATCTTTGTTTTACTAAAGACCAATGTAGTGTCCTAAGGGAGAGAATATTATGGCCAGTGTGCATAAATCCAAGCATAAGTTGGGATTTATGGTATCAATCCCATTGCGGTTTGCAGCTCCCGATGAACACCCTTTTAAAGAAGTTCAAATAGTCCAAGTTGGAGATCACATAAGATAATGCAAAGACATATTTTAGGGCAAGAAGTGCCAAAGGCAGGCTGCCTGGTAGATGAAACGGGTGAAAGAATGAAAGCAAGATCTTAAGCAAACTAGACATTTCGATTTCACTTTCAAAATCGGCGGCAGAGGGTGCCAGAGGAATCTGGCAGACAAGGAGAAAAGAAAAGAGGAGTGTTATTCACTGAGCCTATGTGCAGAATTTCTTATTTCAGACTTAGAAAGTTTTGTTCATCTCATAACTGAGTTTCCTTCAAAGCGTTTACACCATTACTCCAGATATATGAATCGGTTTAACTTGGATACAAGTAGTTGACAACATCCTGCTCGTCAAGGCTGTGGCAAATTGGCCATGTACGTGTTGACAAGGCAGAGTTAGAGGGATGTTTGTTGAGGGATACTATGTGATGATGATGGGTCTGACAAAACGCACTCAGTTTAATTTGATGCCTGTTTGCAGATAAAATCCTTGAGCCGTGTCCGCAAAGCCACATGTTATCAAACTAATCCAGATGGTCAAGCAGAAGTTTATTTGTGGTGTCAGGGTATGTCTTGTTTTTTCTGGTTTTTAAAGAAAAATAGAATTAATAGTAATTGCATCACTTGGCAATTGAAGTGTTCGCTATCAAAATGTATTAAGTGTATTGTACTGTCAAAGCAACACTTATTTTTTTACTTTATTCTTTTTCCTCCGAAAATTAGCCTACGGTAACTAGAACGCTCCTCAGCACCTTACCCTAAACAGATTTCCAAATGTAGTACAAAAAACAATCATGGGGAGCTAACCTTATACCCTTAACTCCAAACTTTAACTCTGCATCTCAAACCCTTAACCTTATACATCTAAACCATTACCCTTGTACTCCAGACCCTTATCTTTACACATTACGTCTGTAATCTCTGATGCCTAACATCAGAGTCCTAACCCTGTAACCCCTGGCCGTTTAAGCCAAACCCTTTACCCATAATCTTAACCCCTGTACCATAATCCTGTATTTTAAATCCCACAACCCAAACCCTCTAATACTATACACAAACTCATCTCCATGCACCCCAGATCCTTTCTATTCCCCAAATACATAGCTATTTACTCTTAACCATTGACCCATAACCCAAACCCCTACTCACCTAATCTTAAACCTCCTCCAAAACCTGGTACTGCAATCATTAATCCTTAACCCTGTACCACAAAAGATTAACCCTTGACACTAATCAGTTAACCCCATACCTTCATAGCCAAATAACCATAACCGTACCCTTAATCTTATACCCCTGTTAATCCTATACCTCAATCGCTTAATCCTATACTCCTTATCATGTAAACAGCTAACACAAATCCTTAATCCCTATAATGTACATATTTCAACTCCTGACTCTTTACCTCTTTCACTCTGTCTGTACTTCAATGTATTTTGAACAAACTCTTTGGAACATGTTTTTTATAACTTCTGTATTTTTCGAACTGCTTACTACCATTCTCAGAAGTTTTATTCTTAGAAATTTTAGAATGCAATCTGTCTCTGTATCTGCCATCGAGGAGCCTCTACTTTGTGTACAGTAGCGTAGTTTTATTCTCCGGAAGAAAGTGGAATCTCTGCACTTCTCCAGGTTACCTGTCAGTGTGAGTTTGCTTCTGTGGAGTGACCTGTTCATGCTACTGCCCCCCACACTCTTCTGTTATTTTCAGACAAGACACCATGCGTATTAATTGTTCGTTTGCAAATTCCTAGGCTGCAGATGACACCTTTAGATAGATCGAGGCACTGGACGTTGCCACATGATCTTGGGGAAATTGGGGCTTCCTAATCAGTAGTGTACATATACCCCCTTCTGCTGATGTAAGAAATGGCTTCTAAATGCAGTGACACAGGTCTCTCCTCCTCCTTGCTTTTCTCAAATTCCAGTCTGTGTGAGTTGCTTTATCAAAGAGTATGCAAATATGCCGGTGTGTGGGGGGGGAATCCTGTTGACTAGTGCAGCTCTCAGGTTGTGTCTGTGAGGAGACATGTTGGGGACAAGGCAAGTGCACCCAGTAATCGATTTTGCTTCTTTAGTTTCAATGCTTTCTAGGGCAGCTTAAGCTATAGATCTCAGACTTGCATGTCCAATATAATGCCGCATCTGTCACTTTGGACAGCATCCTTCTGGCAAAGGCCCAAACTGTACTCCTTTGTCCCAGAAGAACAGTAACGTAAAGTAATGACATCTTTAGGTTAAATTAGCAATCATTTGAGCCATTGGAATGCGTACGTCATTTCCTCCCATTTCTTTATGTTTTAAGTGTGAGCTTACCGAGATTCAAGGTATTGTTTCATAATGTGCCTTGTCCAAAAGAGAGGAAAAGATACTGCAGAGGTGACGCCCATATCAGGACTTAGGTTTCCACAGTAGTCGTTGGAAAATTCTCTCTCAAACCTCTCACTAGAACCAGTGCTATGAATAATTCTTTCACAATATCTTTTTTTTCTGAATATGTTTCTGTAGTTGAGTCATGATAGTGTTGTGATACTCACAAAACTACATTCCACCCTATTTGTATTTTTTGGCACAATATATAAAGGTCAGTTGGGAACGTACAGCTACAACAGATAAACCGTGTCCTGGTTAAATTGTCTTGTTGGCCTGAATTAAGTCCCTGCAGGATGACCATCCTTTGAGCTCGGACGAACTTTTGTCAGCGTACCCACCATAGTGACAGAGTTTCCTGTATTAGATATCACCTTATCACTACTTTATTCTGCCCAAAAGTAGAAATTTGGTTGTGTGTCTCTCGTGGCTACGAGAGCCACCAAGCAGTAACACATTTCAAGATGCAAAGATGCATTTAGATATAGACAACTGCTGATAACGGAAAGGCATCTATACTGGTAGTATAACAAATCATGCAAAATAGAGGATTCTGCTTGGCTAGTCTTAATTTCTAAGTTTTGTGTAGTGCAGTTCTTCAAGTTAAACATCCTATAGGCTTTTTTAATGTTGTAAACAAGAACTCTAACTTAAAAGTAAGCTGTGTGATAGGTGTGTCTTAATTATTCTGTGACACTAGGGTAGTTATTAAAATGAATGATGAGGACAGTGTATTCTACATGCTAGACCTGCCACAGTGGAAAGGTCGCCTCTTGAATGCTTGGCTGATTCCGGATAAACACCCAAGAAGATGAACTTAAAGGTTTTGCTAACATGTACACACCTTGATTCTCAGTCAGGCTATGGCTATGGCTAGTCCATAGAGGCACGTAGAAGCGTCCTGGACCTGTAGTCACTAGAATAACCCATGGGATGCAGACTTTTGTTTCTGTGCTTTCAGTTTTATAGCGAGCGGCACTGCAATTTTCTTTATGTTTGCAATTTGTAGGAAGTCATAATTTGAGAATGTGAAATAGTGTTTTATTTGGCCTAGTTACTGAAGTTTATTTAGATTTTTTTTTTCATGTATTTCTGTGTCAGTTCGACTTGTATTTTTGATTCTTCTTATACGCCCAAACAAATGTCTAATATATCTGTTGGGGTGTGATTGAAATGTCAGCTAGTGGGATTATATATTCGATTTATTTGGGGTTCGGAAAGGCAATTCTGAATGAAGGATATCATTTATGAAATGCCTATTTAACGTTCGTGGTTGGTGACCACTCAGCACCGAATCTTTAAGTTCATGTCTTGCACTTCACGATCTCTATTTAAAAAAAAAAGTTTTTCGTCATAATAGTGCTTTTTGAGCTTTTAATTATATACACATGTGCAAGAAGCAACTTAGGATTCCACAGTAATAAAAATTAATGAATGGGTTCATTGTCAGGTAAATATGATAAGCCCTACGCAGTCACCCTTCACTTTTGAGTGGATGTGTTCAAACAGAATTACCTTTAATCTCAAATGGAAAAGCAGTAGAGAAACAACACATTTCTCTCTCTGTAAAACAACGCTGAGAATAGACTTCCTTTTATTGTTGGAAAACAACCATTCCCTCCCCCACCGAATCACAGACCTCTGCTTTTGCTCCCATTTCTTTTAGAGTGAGCAAGGAGGGTCATAGCCCGTGGTTCCTTTTATAATACTGAAAAGTCTTTATAAAATCCATCGGAAACAAGGTGTCTCAGTGGCATTCGCATATACTGTTATCTGAACACCTTTTGAACTTGGTAAATGTTTGACCACGTTGCATGCCTTGTGCAGACTAATACAGTGAGGCCTCAAAGAAAAAGTGCTTCTATAACGTTGTAATGAAAAACAATGGTGCTCAATGTAGATATCTTCTTAAAGCTTGCTGTTACTATTTTATGTCGCTAGTAAAGCATTCTACAAGGTAGAGGTCACCCTCATTTATATCATTGGATTACCTCTACACCAGTGGTTACCAATCTTTTGACTTCTGTGGACCCCCACTTTATCATTACTGGATTCTGGGGACTACCCAGTGAGTCATTACTGAAAGCTGGGGACCTATTCTGTTAATATTATTTAATTTTCTAAGCAGTTGCTGACCCCCTGAGAAGGCTTTGTGGACCTCCAGGGGTCCCCGGCCCACAGGTTGGGAACCACTGCTCAACACAGTCCACAGTAATATCTATAGGACATTCTGCTGTGCATTTGTTTTTTCAGAGGTGACAAATGATAACTTCAAATATTAGGAAAGCAACCTAATGCTGAATTCATCAAGCAGAGCCTAAAAGGGAGTTGTCCAAATAGAATTTCTTTAATGGGTAAGATGACCGAGGGACATTTGGAAATGCGGATAATTTCATGCACTGAAGTAACAGAGTGAACATCACCTGAAAAGAGTAGAACGGAATCCCATAAAGGAACATCCTTCACTTACCTACAAAAGTACTCAACCTACAAAAGCATTATTTAATGTACAGTTTCTGATTCCATCAAAAATGTTCAACACTTCATCAGCGAAAAAGATAGAGGTGTAAAAACTAAAATGGCTTTATTCAAGCACTGTCTTGCCATATTGCATTAACATTTTTGGGCAGTTTGGAGACATCCGTAAATCAAGACAGGTAGTAAGCAGCTTATGTCTTTCTTGTGTTGCTCTCACTTAGTTCTAAGATTTGCCATCGATAAATTATATCACAAGCCTAACCATTCCTTTTGAATAAATGAGCCTAGGAAATTGTAGATGTAGGAAATCTGCCTTCTCTGCGTGTACACCACAGATTTTTTTTGCCTTTTGCTGGACCCTGTATTTATGGTGGGTTTCGAGCTCTGTGCATTTTACCCCTGCTAATCTATAGTAGAATGTCTGTGCTCCCCTTTAAACATGGTCAAATTAGCATACTCCTAATTGGTATATTTAACGTGTCTACAAATCCCTAGTATAGGGTACAAAATGTATTCAAGTACCTGGAAGGTAAATGCCAGTAATGAACTGCAGCATATATCATGACATTCACGATAGTGGCAGTGCAAGCATGGCTTCAGGTTTACCACTGTGGCAAAATATGCTTTGTGACTATTAAAAATAAACCCTTTTTGAGAGGGAAAGATCTTCCTTTTAAATATCACTGAATCACCTCTATGTAAGCCTTGTAGATCACAAAGTAGGTAGCTTGGTAAAAGTGGGACATCGGGAAAGTTAATGTTACCAGGTCCTTACTTTATCTCAAGACTGGGGCCACCTAGAAGAATAATTAACCCATCAATTTTTATTAGCTATTAAAAATTAAATTCAGTATTCAAGTTGCCAGATTTTTAATATTAAGGAAAAGTAACTGTCTATCGTAGGTCCCTGTGCACAGCCTTGAAAAGGCGTGCAAACGGTGTGACATACCTCTCAAGACCATACAATAGGCTTACCTGAACGGGCAGAGATGACTCCTCTTATATCTAGAGAATATGCATGTTGGGGGCTGTGGGCATTCTTTTTGACACTACATTCTGCGTGGCAGGTCTGATCCACATGTAGCACATGGGGCACACTTCGAAGGGAGATAACAAGATGCCAAGACAATTCTTCTGTATCCACTGTTGGTTGCTGTAGGACCTGCTTTTGTCCTATTAGACTTCTGTCTCTGAGTTTGTTGTGGGTACAGTACCTGCCTTGAACTGGGTTTTAGTGTTAGGTGTGGGAGAACCCTAAGATTACCATCCACAAGCTAGTGTCCGGTATAAATGTGGCACCTATGGGGACCCACTTCAGAACATTTCCAGGACCTGCAGAAGAATACTAGAGGACTGGATCTGCTGTCTGCGACCTGAGAGGAGCTGTACAGGAATAGACCTGCTCCATTGTGTTATCAGGGCAAAGAAGGGGACTCAGAGGGTCAGTTTGCTGACCAGCTTTGTGGCCACAGGGAGGCAACTAGCCTCAAAATGTATTTTCTAGGAAGTACCCAGCTGTCCATAGGTAAGTGGACCTGGACTGGGAATTGCTGTTTTTCTCTGCCTGACATTGTTCCTATCCTAAGGTCCTGGGCACATTAATAGTGTACTCCTATTGTTGGGAACTAAAAGACAGACGGTAAAATCTTTGAGCAGGACGAACCTGATTAGTGTATCTGACCCGCGCTCCATCATGGTCAGCCTCGAATGGCTCCTAAGTCCTGGTTTCCAGTGACTATTGATTATCAATGCATTGTGCTTTTTCACACCGTTTCTACTTAAAACCTTATAGATTCTTATCTTCATTTTCCCCTTGTTGGATTTTGTCATTTTATTAAATTTTACTCTATTTTTCTGACCCTGTTGGAACTTTAATTATTTAGCATTTTTATTTTGTGTTTGGCTTCCGAATGAATACTTACACATTGTTTATGGTAAGCTTGTCTGCTCCTTGCTATATCTAGGAGGGGGTTGAGCTCAGGTTATTTTAGTAACTTTAAGTGTTCATACTGACAAGGGTTATTATTGGTTGAAATAGTTAGACCCCCACCCCACCCCAAATAATAACCCAGTTTCTTACAGTAGATGAAAACTAAAAAGCAGAAATATGTGGTGGTAAGACTGCAAGTTCTCAAAGAAGACAAATCGCTGTATTCAAAGAGACTGGTATATTGTCAAATAACTTTTTTTTAATTTCAGGTTGATGGTACAAAACAAGGTAGCACTCCATATAATTTACTATTCAGCATATCGGAGGTTGACATTTTAAAATATTTTTTTTACATCTATAAGGTAGGGTAATTTTATTTTTAAAGTATGTAGACTTAACCGCTGAAAAAGGACAACAAACATTTCTGACCAGCTTACTTGAATTGTAGCAGGGCAAGCGACTAACGAGTGCATGGGTAGAGCTTCATGCAGGGTATTCCCCTAGTTATGTGTTACTTCCATCACCAACTGAGAAACATTCACAAGATGAAAACCTCTGAAAGAATATCAACCCCTGTTGAATCAGAGTTGTTCTGATGTTAGATCATGACACTAATAAAAAACGTTCCGTGACTGACAAAGATGTGTATGGTAATATAAAGTGTGTATTAAAAAAAACTCAATTCCACCACCTTACTGCACAGTGTGATACACCCTTAAAATTCTAAAGTCCTCTATCCACAAATGATTGTGCAGAGGGGTGTTATGGCCTCAAAAATCACATAGCTCATGTTGTCAAAACTTGTTCATACATTCATTCAACTGTATTGCGCGAAATTTCACTGCAAAACATTGAGTTTTCTTTGTTCGTGTGGTTGAGAATTTTAAGCAACAACAGCCAATTCAGTTTATATTTTTATTATGTGTAATCTCGCTTTGCTTCTTGAGGTGGATCCTTGAAAGAATGATCTGATCGTTGCTAGAATGCTCTTCAAATTATAGCGTTGCATTCACACTCGTTGACTAATGGATGGGGCTTCTAATAGAAGTAATACAACTGCTGATAGTATTTCTGTTCTTCAACAGAGGAAGTGGCCAAGTTACAGAAACATCTGGCGCTTCTCCGGCAGGAGTATGTGAAGATGCAGCAGAAATTGGCAGAGACTGAGAAAAAGTGTTCACTTCTTGCTGCTCAAGCCAATAAAGGGACCTCCAGTGATTCATTCATCAGCCGGCTTTTAACTATTGTAGCCGAACTCTACCAGCAGGAGCACTACAGGTGAGGCAAACATTACAATGCAGAATTCTCAATTTCTGTTATATGTTGAATGATAGCAGGTAAAGTATAGCTTGGTCGGGATCTAAGATAATGCTTTTGTAGCCTCTTATGTTTGCAAAAAAAATCGCTTTGAGTTAGTTGATGAATTCTACATTGAGGGAATTCTTTAATGAATATCACAAAAAATAGCTCTTTCTTTTCTTAGTTTTCAAGCTTTTGGAAACTTGTGTATAGAGACAGTCAATGCTGTTCAACAGTCTTCAGCCAATCCCTCCCCTTAACCCCATTGAACTTCCCTTCCCACGCTGAAGTAGCACATGCTGACGCTTTAGGTTTGGTCAGATACTGAGTCTGGCAAATCTGCCTTGGAAGACATTGGCCCCTGGAGATGTGTTCTCCTTCATGCAAGCTCGGTGTTCTGTGCTTGACTTGGAAGGAATTGTTCCATTGTGTCCTCTTTATCCTCTGCTGTGGACAAAGAGGAAGGAAAGAGATTGCTCTATGTCGTTTCCTTTGGACTGTTGTAATCAGGAACATCATTTCAGTAAATGCCGTAAACGCAAGCCTGTAGTAGAAGGCACGCTGATGCAGTCTTTCTTGGCTTCCTCTTGCGTAATTGTGATGTGTTGCTTTGTAGGCAAAAATGTACTGGCAAATAACACATCCTATTAAGTATACTGTCTTCAGTAACGTAACTAAGGATGCATTATTTCAAGCAAAAGGACAACTCCATAATCCTTTGTGAGCGTGGGTATCAAACTATAATGAGGGACTCATTCAAAGGCACAAGAATTTCAGAGTTTAATAAGTTTGAAATGCCCATTTGTGGCATCGTAAATTAAATAGTGGTGTTACATAAAACAATTTGACAAATGGAAGTCCAGAAAAAAATAACAGACAGGTGTGTGTAATGATTAAATAAAAAAAAACGTATGGTCAAGGACAGCAAATAATGGGGTTCAATACAGATGATGTTCAACTATCCATTTGACCATGTGTTTTCCAAATAAAGCTAGACTGTTTATTTGTTTTCATCTGTCAGTGCACCAAAAACCCACGCTCGATTGAAACCATGTGAATGTCAAATAGAATTTTTGCAGAGAGATGGGGTTGTCTTTTCTAAGGATGCAGCACTGTATTCTGCACTTGTTTAATTTATAACTTAAGTTTGTGTCCTTGATTTTTTTCTTAATCTCTAAATTTCAGGTGTGTGTATAATTTTCACAGAAAGCTAATAATTTAAGAGACATTTGCCTTTTGTGGAAAATAAGCCTGCTTGTATTGAGGTTCTGCAACTTGCACATGCACGGCTATTTTTAACTGCCGCTACATGTTTTTATGTTTGGTTAGTACAGTATCTTCTTTCTCTTCAGAATTATTACTAATCGTTAATAGTCCAGTTTAAATAGTGAGCTTTAAGAGGGTCTTCAGCTATCAGAAGTGTGCAGAACTTAGTAGAGTACGTAGTAAAAACTACCTTTAAAAGCTCCCTCTTCCGTTCGTGACTCTGTGGAGTGTGTGTGTGTGTGTGTAAATCTACAGCTTGACCAAGTTGCTGTAATGTTCACAACACAAGGTCCAACTGCAGCAGTGTAATGTATGTTCTGCAGTGTCCTGTTCAAGTTGCTGAAACATCTCCTCTGTATTTCTCACCTATCTACAGCTCTCCGATGCTTAGCTCATTTTCCCAGGTTACAGGAGCAATAGTAGAACTATCAAAAGGTTGAAAACATTACATTTACAAAATGGTGGGTGCCAGATCTCGGTTCACTGAAACGTGTTACATTTAACACTAATGCCAAGCTGGTCCACAACACATTGTGCCCGATAAATAATTTTTGGTTGCGCAATACCAAAATGAATATCCAAGGAGATGCAAATTATGATGACTTGATCTGAGTATGAAAGGTGTTTTGAGCATTATGATCTCTTGTCTTTTGCCTCTTAGTACTCTTTAGTAAGTCTTGCCTTTAGCATCTTCTATACAGATTAATTTATATTACCATATATTTGTTTCTGTTCACTTGGTTTGGTTTAGTTTAGGGCTATGTTATTTTTCATCTGCTACTCGCTGATAAGTTCTTGTGGTGTTGGGATGCGGAACACATAGAATCGCTTTGTTCCCCTTTTATTTGGAATATCTGGCAATTTTGGGTTGGCTTATTTTTTGAAGCTTGATTCTTTGCTTTAAAACAACTCTTAGAAATCTGACTCGCAACATTAGATGCATCCTCACTCCAACACCCACACGCAAAGTTGCGCATGCACCTTTAGCCCCAACCTTTTTGTGATGTTGAGCGCTTTAAAACTCAGACAAGCCCTGTAGTTCATACATATTTGACTTACTCGTCCTACATACTCACTCTGTGAAGGAGCATTTGCGTTTAAAACAGCCGTAAAGGTCGCTTCAGCAAAAAATTAATTAGCTTTTGCTGTAATTTTTTTGCCCTATTTGACAAATGACGATGTCTGGCGTATCCTTGCTCGATTTTCAAGATATCCATATCAAATTAATTTATATACAACAAATCTAAATGGGAATAATTCATGTAATGTGGCTTATTCTTAAATTCTTCCACGGTAACCGCCCTCCTGGACCTATGTTGGACACCCCATTTCTAGATAGTCTTGTTTCTTTTACATTGTTTTATTTTTGCTAATGTGATACGTTTGTTGGAGGAAATGGTTCATAGCATTAATACCATTCTAGCATTCCGGCCTCATCCACCCTAAACATTAAATATTTATTTTTTAAATAAATATTGAGATGGGCATGTTTTGTGCTCTCTTTGGGTGTAACAAACTGCCTTATATAGAATCTGGCTAGGGAGTCCCGCCTTGGGTATGTTAGTGTTGCCAGATTTAAGTAGGAAAATTGCTAAAGACATTGTTTCTTCTTGGTTTTACGAATGAGAATGTTTTGAGGGCAGTTCCTTTTCGACATCTCATACTGTAATTGTATTGTGGCCATCCCAGAAATACCCTCGGCCGCTGTTTCCTTTTCAAGCCTGCACTTCCTTTGGAACAGAGGTTTAAGTTCAGAGGGCTGTTTCCCGTTTTTAGCTCGTTTCAGAGAGATGGCCTTATCTAGTTTTGTAAAATGACTCCCACACTTTTACACCAGGCTGCATCCTCAGATCTAGTAGCGCCAGCCTGCTCAGCATGCCAGTCTACACAGTCCATCAGTCAAACCCCTTACTGTGGGTTCAGAGTATTGAGCCAAAATAGTCGCCTGGTAAGATGGGCCTCCTCGCAGCCATGCAATGCAGTACACTTACTGACCTATTAATCCTAGCGCATAGGCTGAGACTGACTAGAGTGGCCTTTGTGCAGATAACTTCCTGCTCTGATTGTTGACCCTTGTTCCTCAATGCGCACCGAGCTGAGTGGAGCGGTGTGAGCAGTGGGCCAGGTCTCTAAATGCATGGGAAGCCTCCAAGTGGTATCCAGGCATCCCCATGCTTCTGAGGTCAGTAGGCTGAAGTGAGGACTGGGCTGTTGATGAGAGATGGCCGGCTACCACCGGAGGTGTGATGAGCATGTGAGTGAGGCCCATGATTGAGGCTTGGTATAATTGGAAGACAGCAGTCTCTAGTGTGAGTGGGTAGTCCCGCTAACACTCCTGTGGGAATTTGTTTGGCCACAAAGTAGATGACCCTGTGACAAAGAAGTGCCCATCTTTAACTGCTATTGAAAACTAGAGGCGTCTCAATACATGAGCCTAACATGTCTGGGTCTGTAACTAGGACCAAAATGATGAATCTAGTTGGAACAAAGGGGTAATGGTATGTGAAAGGCATCATTTTTTTGCAAATACAATATTAACTTCCACTGTTAGTACTGTTAAATACTGCACACCTATCTCATTATTTCAAGGGGATCATCTTTATATCCTAGTGGAAGTATAAGGCTGACGCTTAGCTGGCGCCCTACTGTGAGTGCTGATAAACCAAGCAGAGTAACCTCAGGCCAAAATCAAGTGGAGGAACGGAGAACTGTACATTACATATGCTAACTGCGACAAAGGGTCGCTGGATGGTGCATGTGGCTTAAGCAGTTAATATAGGTGCAGCTCAGTGAGTACTATCACCATTGCATAATAAAATAAGGCAGCAGCATCAGCGCCACTCTGATCCCTTCATACCATAAGCAGGACCGCAAACAAAGATTTATGGCAGCAACTCTTTGAGCTAATAAGCACATTACTGAAACAGTTGACACCTTGGCCATTGCCATTAAGCTCTTGCGACAAGACATTGATAAACTGCATGATGCAACCTGATAGGCAGATCAGAAGGGCTTAAAAATAGGGCAGAGAATAATGCATATTGCCTGAGCACAGTGCAGGGCACTACGAAAAGGCACAAAGCAAACCTTATGGCTTTCTAAAATTGATGCACGATAACATGACATCTGGGTTGCTAGAGGGCGCTGAAATGTTGCAATGGTCATATACGTGTATGGGCTCACACCTTTTTTGTTCACAAACACAGAGGAGGTTCAGGTCCTGCAAATTATTAGAGCTCAGCGGACACCGGTGCATTGCCGTTCGTCTGGTTTCCTACCTAGAATAATTATGATTCAACAAAGTGCAACCTCTCACAGCCACTAGGAAGCAAGGGGAAACTGATTTACCGTGGTCATCACACATCATTCTATCAAGGCTTTAGCATAGAGACACGAAATAGTAGGCCATTGTTTTCAATATATATAAAATAAAGTCTGCAACACCAATGACACATTACATCTAGCCTACTCTATCGAACCAAAGGCCAATTAGCTCCTCTCCAATGGCCAGGTAAACTTTATGCAGTTTTATAGATGTCTCATGGGATTCTTTCTAGTCGCTCAGGAGAGATGCTCAAATGCAGAACTCTAAATAGCTCCCTATCTTAGAGCCCTTATATGCTCATTAGTATAAAAGGCCTAAAAATGCTCCTGAAAAATGACCTGTTTTCTTCGCTCATCAGTTGCTCACATGCCAACCCTCTTCTTATCCTGTCTTTGTGCTTTTGAGTCCTCTGAAATCTAATTTTCCCACCAATGAGAGTGCCACCTTGTTGTAGAAGTGTCTGTTTGCTTTTAGCAGGGTATAACCTGCCCAGGTTTATTTGAGGTGTTCTAAGTTTCCCCCTCAACATGGCTATTTGGTACTGGAAGTATTAGGTTTGATTGCCTTTGTTAACCTGTTCTAGGGCCTATAAGTATTTAATCTTCTAGGTCTGTGGTGGGAATAGTCTCCCACACTACTTTTAAGTGTGTATGGTCGGAAATGTAAATGTCTGATATGTGTACTCCTTTTAGACTTCTTAATCAGTAAGAAGTAAGGACAACATTTGTTCTAGAGTAAGGCACATTGATATCTCTCTGTTCATGGTGAGGAGCTCTCCAGGCACCAATCAGCCTCAAACTAGTTATGTCTCTCTTGAGCCTCACTGACATTGCTCCCATGCCTGATAACCTATCTTTCCTCCTGTCTAATTACATGTCCCAGACCTAGGTTAAAGATGCCCCCTACAATGATGTCACCCCTCTCCACTCCAAGGAGGTCTCTTGGGGTTTGTCACAGGAACAAGCCCTTCTTTAGTGTTGGGAGAGCAAATATTGAGGAGGGGATTTCTGAGATCCTTGCAATGTTAAATGTACAATATTGTGCCTTCTCTTCTTGTCTCTGTACCTTAGCCTTACCCACCCCCAAATGTGCTCTGCATTGAATTGCAACTTTCTGCAGTTTTGATAGGTGCAGGAGCCCAGTATTGCAATGGCTATGCTCTGTTTCATACAAAACTCTTTGTGGGTGAGGAGGTGAGTTTCTTGAAGGGGTGTCATATCTGAATCAGCCTTGGCAACATAACTCCACATTTAGTGCTGTTTACTAGTGTAAATTAGACCTTTTACTTTCATCAAAACGGTCTCCTGCTCCTGGTTATTCATGTGGCAGGCTGAGACTGGTATTTAGGGCAATGATGTGTTCTGGCTGGAATGCTACCTTATGGATCGATCACAGGCTGTCAGCATGGGCGTTATCAATCGGGAATTAAGGGGGTGTTTTATGGAGTTCTTCAGAGCTCTGCATTGAGTCCAACACTTTTTAATCATTATGAGCAGTCTTTGGCTTGCTTAAATCGCTCCTTTTCTCTCAAGCTTGAGTGTTACGCTGACAGTCCCCAGTTGTTGATTTCCTTGGAAAACTTTGCAAAAACGTAATTGCAATATAACAGAAATATTTGTAATTTAAGGTAGATAGTCTCCTAAATCCCTTCCGTCCAGCTTTTGACCTGAATAACTGGGATCCTTCCTTTCACCTGTGTCAAATGCTCCGAAATTAGGTTTTCAGACTTAGCAAGAGCCATCACTGTCTTCCTAGATTAGAAAGCTATCTTCGTTATGCGTCAGTTTAATGAAAGACGGCTAGGGGATTCTGCTGTTTCTGACTGCTCATACAAGGCCATTACTATGAGTGACTATTTTGAGCCACTTTTGTTATTCTAATTCCATGTTGCTGGCCCCTATAGATTTTCTTATATATTGGCTGCACCAGATTCAAAATGCAACAGATCATCTGGCTATGAACCCTTTCAAGCACTCTTCCACCTCTCAGTTCTTGAGGGCCTTCAACTAGCTTGTAGTATTGAAAAGCATAGTTTTCCTGGCTATGTGCACTTTGTTCTGCACTCTTCATCAAACAGGCCTTCAATATCTGCAGGGCAGATTTCATCCTTCTCTACCAACCTGTCTTCTGAGATCAGATTTCTTGCTAACAGTTTCTAAGGTTTGTCTGGCTTGTCTAAGGGATAGATCTTTTTCCAATGCAGAAGCCAGAATTTGGAATTCCTTCCTTTGAATCTCAGGCTGCATGATTTACTGCTACCTTTCTGAAAAGCTCTGAAAACCTGGTTATTTCCAAGTCATTGGCCTCTGTTTTCTTTTGATTTAGTTAGTTAGACAGAAACCATTTTGGTAAATTGCAGGTAAATTACATTACAGCGATAATAATTGGAACAGGTGTCCATGAGTGGACCTGCTAGGGTATGAAACCCTGTCCATCTTTTGTTATTTTCCTGAATGTGATGTAAGTATGCTCCCTTTCTCGTTTTCAACCCCACACCACCCAAAACCGGAAGGAAAAACTCAGACATGACCAAATGAACTTACCCAAAACCCCCAGTCATAGTTAAAGAGATTCATGTGTGAGGTGACCTGTGGAAGTGTACACCTCCCAAACATTGAGCCATTATGTGTACGGGGGACTGCCCAAAAGAGGATATCATGGCACATACAAGAGGGGTTTCAATACCAGAGTCGTCTTCTTGCCTGAGCACGCCCAGCTCATGCTTTACTTCTGTATCATCACATCGTGGAGAATGGCCCTGTAATTCTTTTACTTCTTTTTGAGATGCCTCTTCCTCTGCTCTCTGGTGTACTTATGCAGGGTGAGATCTCATTCTTCACTCAGGAGTCTCAGATGCCAGAGTACATCTTTCTTTTCTTTGATGTTTGTATTACAGAAATATTCGGGTTCCGTTTTCTTCTGCACTGTATGACCTTCAGGTCGAAGAGCTGATTGTTTTTCCCTGGTCTTTACTCTCATCTTCCTCTTTCTTCTCTGAATTCCCAAGAGATCTCTGGCTTCAGACAGATGATTTCAGAATTTATTGTTTACCCTTGCAAATAAAAATCAGGTGAAGGGCTGCCCCAATTGAGAAGTTATATTGTGGTCCTTCAGAAAGGCCAGTGGCAGGGTGAAAATCTCTTGTTTTCCTCAGAGTGACAGCTGAAAGGTTGGTAGAGATGGATTTTGTGGCCTTGAAACTCAGCAGTCTTGTTTTCTTGCCTTAATCATAATTTGTTCCTTTCCCTCGAAGAAATGCTATCTGGTGACGATGTCAAGCGGGAAGTCATGGCAGTCCACGGTGGAAAAGAACATGTGTGATCAAATCGAGTGCGCCTCTGGCTGGCTTCTGATCGGCTCAGGAGGTCCTGAACATATCCCTGGATATCTTCATCCTCTGCTCCTGTGGGGACACCTCATATGTGTATGTTGTTCTAGGAGCTGCAGTTCTTTTAGTCCTCCTCTTGTGCCTGAAGCTCAGTAATTGTGTTCCTCTAGAGCTAGCTTCTTGTCTCAAAGGTAATTATGATCTTCTGCTGTTTCATCAGCAATGTGCTTCAGGTCGTTCATTCTGTCCCTCAGCTGAGTGATTTTGCCTCACAGCTCCTGCATCCAAGATTTCAAGTCTGTTTTGGATGGATCCGATCTAAGTTTGAATCTGTGTGAGGAAGTGTTTCAGATATGGTTGGGTAATGTTAAGGGGAGGACTGTTTGTCAATTTCATGGTTAAAAGTAGTTCTTCTGATGGATACCACTATCTGTGGATTCCTCACCTTATGAATTCTCCCATGCGCCAGCATCCGACGGAAAATCTTATTCTCAGCTTTCCACGTTGATGAGGACGTCACAATTGCACGGCTCCACGCGACTCTGTCTCACGTCACCGTGCCAATAAGAGGTCCTCGCCGGCGTGCTGACGTCAGTTCCCTTTTTTCCGTGCCTTAGACGCGAACGGTTTTCTCCTAGCTCTCGCTACTGTTGAAGGTGTTCCATCTTGTTTCTGGTTACAATCTTGTTTCTGGTTACAATGTCTCCTTCTAGGAAGTCGGGATTTAAGCCTTGTTGAGAGTGCGGGGGTCGCATGTCAGTCACTGACCCTCATGATGATTGTCTTTGGTCTTTGAGCTCCGAGCATGACGTCGAGGAGTGTGTCCTGCCAGAGCATGAATCCAAAGGCTCTGAAGGAGAGGGAAGCCAAACTCTTATTAGCTAAGGCAAAAAAAGGACATAAGAGCCATCACAGGTCGTCTTCTCACACTTCGTCGAAGAAGCACAAGAGATGACGTTGTAATGACTCTCGGCATCGTTAGGCTTGGAGCTGTTCAAGGTCCAGGTCTCCATCTAGACGGTGCCGTGCAACTTGGGAGGTTAGTTGACTGTGACTACACAACCTCAAACCCCTCAGGCTTCTCTGGCGCCGTTGGTCTTCGAGGTGGTTGCGCCTCCAGAGAGTCCTAGCTTTTCACCTGTGGCACAGGATTCGGATGCTCAACAGGCGCTAGTGCAGCATGGAAACCAGCGGTATCCTGCCTTCCCGGCTCCGGGAGCGGATCCGGCGGCATTTTTAACTGCCATGTTTTCTATGTTTAATGCTATGGTCCCTGCTGGTACACCGGCTGGTCCCCTGGGTCCTTTATCATTTACGTTGGGCTCCCTGGCTTCTTACAAGGTGGCGCCGTTTATGCCCTTCTATCCGGCTAAGGGTGCCGGTTCGGCGCCGATGACGTTGCCTCAAAAACCTGCAGTTCCGATGACGTTGCCTTTTAGACCTGCGATGCCGATGTCATCACCCTTTCAGTTGACGCCTCAGGTGACCACGGCGCCGATGGGATCTGCTTCAGCGCCAGATGTCTCTGGATTAAACGGTAGTCAGCCTTCTTCTCCTGGTCCGCGCCTTTCAGTTCTGAAGCCGGTGTTATGGACGTCGGCTAATTCTATGTCGACGCCAAGGTTAGAGGCCAGGCTGAGGTTGCGCAGAAATGCTTTAAGACTTTTGGAGGAACAGGAGTATCAAAGGCAGTTGCTGGAAGAAGGAGAGTTTGTGGAGCCCTTGGGGGAATATCAAGGACTTGACTCAGCCTGTGAGCTGGACACTTCCCTGCAATGGGACCTTTCTTCACCAGGGGAGTTTACAGAGTAGGCATCTTCTTTCCATACTGTGGTCAGGAAGGCTGCAAATTTTATGGATCTTCCGTTGCCTGCTACAGAGGCCAAAACAAATATCCTAACTGAGTTAATGCATCCTTCTTTGACTTCGGCGGATTCATTGCTTCCGTTTAATGATGCTCTTACGGAGCCTATTTCAGAGGTATGGAGGAAGCCTGTGTTGTCCCCAGCTGTCAACAGATCTGTGGCAAGGAGGTATAGGTTGGCTCCTGGAAATCCAGGATTCTTGTCAAAACATCCTACCCGGGAGAGTCTAGTTGTTCAAGCTTCTTGTTCCACACGGTCTGCACCAGGCTCTTTCCCTGTGGTTCCGTTGGACAGGGAATCCAAGACGATGGAGCAGTCGGCGAAGAAGACGTTTTCTTCTTGTAGAGTGGCCCTCAAAGCAGCAAACTCTACCTGTGTATTGGGTAGATATGTGCACACCCTGATGGATTCAGCTAGGGCTATGGTTCCGGTCCTGCCGCAGGAGGTGCAAGGACAATTTGGAGAACTCCTGTCGGATGCTCAGGCCGCGGCAAAGCAGATAATCCAGTCTGGTCTGGAATCTGCAGATTCGGTGGCCAGGGCAATGGGTACCTCTATTGCTACCAGGAGGCATGCATGGTTGAAGGTCCTCTGGCTTTTCCTCGGATGTCCAGACTGCTCTAAACCTACATTTAGAGTGGCTTTCACCAGCACAACACATGGCAAAAGTAAAGGTATGACTAATAGCCAATTAAAATTTGAAATATGTTTACTGTCATAGAGGAAAAGTGAAGCGAGAGGTACTGGGATCACTGAAGAACTCTGTCCAGTGAAAAAAAAGATTTAACAAAAAGTATTGAAAGGCTTCAGAAATATGCTTATCTTCAATACGTGGCGAGACATATCAACAGTGGGATAAAGCATATGATTTGCTGACCTTGTTAGTTAACAGAAAAAGAGAAATGCTTACAATTATTTAAATCATTAATAATATGAGTATATTTGAACCCCCCAGTGTGGGGAGATAGGGGAGGGGGCAACCCTAGATAGAATGCTGTAGACAATAGGTGGGTATGTTATGTCCTAGACTGCTAAAAGTGTATTCTGAGCCTATGTCTATCAGCAAGCTGCGTGAATCTATGATAGAGGCATTCGTGATTGTGCTCCCCAAAGGTGTGGGAAAACCTACTTGAATGTAACTCATAGCGGCCCTCAGCTATGATGAATGTTGATACCAAGATACTGAGTAAGGTACAGGTGGCTAGATTATCTAAAGAGATGAAGGGATCCTTCCGTCACCCATGATTTTCACGTTGGTATTTGAATCCCTTGCCTTGTTACCAAAGAGCAGGCAATAGCAGTGTAGACAGAGCCCCTTTGTAGGTTCATCATATTTTACTGTGTATGAGGGAGCCTAGTGCAGTTTTTTCATACACCTTAAAAGAAAAGAAGTTTCCTGCATATAATCACGTTGTGTGCAGAGAACAGTGACATGCACACCTGAGTGACTAATTAGTAAGCAATTAGCAAAATGATAAAATATTTAAAAAACACCAGGTAGATGTGCATAAACCTTCCAGAAATAAAGTTAAAGATACATGATGCATCACCAGCATGGAGAATATTGGAGATTCCTCAGCAGCCATATCTTCACCAGACAAACAGCTTTTCAATACATTGAAAAGTGTGGAATAGCTAACTTCATGCAGGTTAGGCAAAGTCAGTGTTGTGCCAGATAGCAGTTAGAACCAAGCAAGGACTCAGAGTTGCCATTGAGCAGACAGGATTTGCTACTTGAGGATACAAATCAATCATGAAGTGAACAAGGTTTATGAGGAGAGTGTAGAGCTGCATGGCTGTAAACTGGAGAAATCAGTATTCTAGTTGACCTTTCAAATGTGTCTCGTGGTTAGAATTGCACTGCTTAAAATGATAACGCTGTTTTTGTTGGCATGCATGGCCAATGAGATTCTGCAAAGAGTTTCCAAAGTATTGAATTATATCCTGGTGAAATTGGTTTGGGTTTGGAAAGTGGCACAGATAATTCTAGCTGCCGATACGGCGTACCTGCAGTTTGACTCGCAAGGAAGGAAGGGGCAACCAGAGCACCCATTAGTGATAATGAAAGATTGTTAGGTTTCAGAGAGTTCTGCAGCAAGTATTCAGTGGTTTTCAGAGAGTTCTGTGACAAAGGAAACATCAAAAACATGCCTTTGCTATTATGTGCCAAAATGATCAACATTCCAAAACAAACATTGGATACAGCAAGTTTAACGCATTGCAGATTTTTGGAAATACTTTGCTTTATAACATCAGATTCAGCATTAAAACACGGAAATATTTAAAGTGTACTGAATGGCTTGGGACTGAATTTTTAAGCATTTCACTATCTTAAGTCCAGTTCAGTGTTGGACTCACAGGAGGTTCTACCTTCATCCTCATGTAAAAGACACAGTCCTGAAGATGGTCTCACTGATGTACTACAACCAAGACTGAAATGTTGACGCATAACCTAGTTTTTTTCTGAAAAATATTATGTTCGAAGAGTCTTGTATTTTTTTTTGTTAAGACAGTCGCTGATTGTATGTTTAAAAGTGGGTATCTTGTACATCAGCATATGTTGGAGATCATCTCAACTGCATTCTGAGTATATAGTGTCAGTGTGCGTTGAGATTCATGTCTTGAACACCTAGAATTTGTGTTGATTATTTCTGTGTTTTTTAAATATAAGTTCAAAAACATACACACTTGCATATATATTTTTTTTAATGTATGAATTAAATAATTTCTATTCAGTTGGGATGTCACCTTGGGACATCATAAATTTATAACAAAAATATTTTGAAAACATTGTTTTTAAGTAAGTGGCTTGTTTGCAGATTTACTTTTCTAATTATAGTTACTCAAGCCGGCAAGCGTACATTGGGTTTTCCTTTTGTAAACACCTGCCCCAACATATTAGCCATGACACCAGTGCAGCATCAGTGTGACATATGCCTCATCATCACCTGTGCTCATTTTCATGATGAAGCAGCCGGTTTGGCTTTTGACCTGACATGATGACATTTGCTCTTGCATATATCATGACACTGTGTCTTTGTTTTAAAATATACTTTTCTATGGAGGCGGACACCAATCTCGGACTAGTAAATTAAAAGAATAAATCAAATGTGGGCAAAGTACATTTGGAGAAAGAAGCTGTAACGTTTGTGCAACCTGGCTTTCTGGGTGCAACAAATGAAATGTCCATCTCTTAACTTCTCTGAGCCCAATGAGAACCATCCAAACAATACTGTGCTGGAGAGCAGTGAAACTGTCCAAAGAGGACTGGGATGAAAGCGAGAGAAACTGAGACACTGGATATCGTCAGTCTGATTGGTGTTACAGCAGGTCTAAATCTGCACTGCAGTAGTGTTGATATCTAAAATGAGAAAGAACGCTTTTAGTATTTTCCTATTAAGTTCCAAATTCACTGTTCGTAATGTAACATATGGTGTTTCTTGAACTAACGTCTGTGATCCATAAGTCTGTGTTCTGAGTGATTCTTATTATAACTTGTTCATCAACTGTAACATAATAAACACCAATTGATTTTGTACCTTTCATCTTGACAACAAACATTAACTTTCCTACCACTGTCGTCACCATATGTGAATCAGTCAGAAAATATAAATGAAGTCTTTACAAGTTCAGAAATCTTGTAGATCCTCTGAAGGAACAGTAAGTGCAATTGGAGTTTACAGTCTTTGGAAGGATGACTGAGTAATGTGCACATTTCAAGGGTTTAAATCCTTGATCTGAAGTAGTATCCAGAATACTTCTCTGTATCCTAAAACTCCAGACATAGACAAATTATGGGAACCAGACTGCATCTACTAAATAACTTAACTGGTTAGCACAGGACACTCCTAAAACACAAGAAACTTATACTCAATAAATCCAAGATGGCCCAAGAATCCAAGAAATCCAAGAAGTTGTGTGACCTTCTCCCCCACCCAGGACGTGTAGTCTATCTTGACTCCACCTGTTTGTTTTGTGTGTTATGAGCTTCGCAAGCCAGAAGCTTTGCAGGAAGTGGTGTGCACACTTTGTTAATACTGCTGATCACCTCTGCTGTGAAACAGCCATAGATCGATGAAATTCAGAGGAGCTAGTCATCATGATATGAACAACCCATAGCAAATTGCATCTCCTAAAATGTAAAAAATAAAATAAAAGGGTATGAGGTGTGGGGTGTCACGGGGGGGGGGGCAGTCCGTTAATGTTCCTCACTAACAGGAGTGAGCAGAGAGGAGTGGGAAAGCCGTGGACGAGCAGAGGGAGAGGGGTTAAAAAAATAGGGGGACTTGGAGGAGTCAACATTGCAATCAGGGTGGGAGAGGAACATGAAGAGTACAGGAAGCGAGAATATGGAAGGGGAAAGCAGCACACAGTTTAGAAAAGGAGAGAACACGAAAACGCATGCACTGCCAAAGAGTGTTGAAAGTAAAAGAAATAAATATTTCACTGAAAGAAAGCAATGAATATATTCAAGCCATTCAAATAGAAAGATAGAAAAGAAGCTGTGCTCCAGAAGAGGGACCAACACAAGAAGAGGAAGGATAGTTACTGAATGAGAAGCAAGCAAATGATACTGACAAGGACCCCAACCAGTGATAAGCAGGAGTGACCCTAAGCCTATTGTAAGTAATGGTACTGTGCAGAGTAGATACTTTGGATAAAGCGATAAAAGGCGAGTTCTAAAAATAGAATTTCAGGAAGTGTGGCAAACTTTGTGAAGCCCCGCCTTTTCAAGGTACTTCTGTAATCCTGACAATATGTTTCTGGTGTTCATGCATTTGTACTGTGGTGCTACTCGGTCTGCACCGTATCTGTGAATTATATATGGTTGGCTTAAAATTAAAATTAAGTAAAAAAAAAAAATATTTATTGAATAAGCTTTTACCCTGATGTTAATTTCTGACTATTTACAAGTATTGTGAGATGTGTATTACATGTTTCACCTTGATTTTACTTCAGTGAATGTGTCTTTGATATTAATTGATTACACCAGTTTAGTTGTGATTATATGCATGGAACTATATTGTGAGTGCACTACAAGGACTACTGGGAGGGGATATTTTGTTTGGTTAATGTATTTTAAGGTTCTTATTGTAAAATAAAAATATTGGTTTCTAAAAAAAAAAGTATTTCACAGAAAAACTACAGCAGTGTTTTTGTTGCCAAATAAGCAAATGCATATACATTTCTTCGTCCTGCCTCGCCTCTTTGACAGGTTATCAAGAACAAGTTTGTTTCTGCAAGAAGCTAAATAGATTATATGATTCATTAATTGAGATATTATATAGCTGTGCCTCTCCAGGTCACACTATGCAAATATCACATGCATGATACAAACTCAATTTTGTAACTGCACCTCGCTGTGTGGAAAAGCAGACCCTTAGCATTGTGCACCCCCTCTTTAAGATGCACCTGGGATGTATGTCGGAACGATGCCTTCCGGAACAAAGAATGCCTGAACAACGAGGTCGGAACAACGACCTCGTTGTTACCACTAATGCCTTTACCATTAATGCCTTAACAATAATTTTTCGTTGTAAAGTCATTCCTGGTAAAGGCATTAGTGATAGGCATCCATTGTTCCTGCATGCGTCCCCCCTGGCCCCCCATCCCCACCCCTAAAAATTACCGCGACCTCCCCTTCCCCCCCCAAAACCACCCCCACCCTTACCCCTAAAACTACCCCACCCCCCCTAAAACTGACCCCCACCCTACCCCTAAAACAACCCCAACCCCCACCCCATCCCTGAAACCTAAAGTACCCCCACCACTAAAACTACTCCGAGACCCCCACCCTGCCCCTAAGCCCCCCAACCCCACCACTAAAATTACCCCACCCCCCAACCCACCCCTAAAACCCCAACCCCTCCACCCCGCCCCTAAAACTGACCCCCACCCTACCCCCAAAACCTAAAACAACTCCAACCCCTGAAACCTAAAGTACCCCAACCCCCACTCCTAAAACTACTCCGAGCCCCCCACCCTGCCCCTAAACCTAAACTCCCCCAACTCCCCACCCCGCCCCTAAAATTACCCGACCCACCCCTTAAACTTCAACCCCCCACCCCGCCACCAAACCAGAAAATACCCCGGCCCTAAACCTAAAACCCTGACCCCCTCAGCCCCGCCCCCCAAACCAGAAAATACCCCAACTCCCCACCCTTGGCCCTAAACCTTAAACCCCGACCCTCCCCCTGCTCCCCGGCCCCAAACCAGAAAATACCCCGCCCCCCACCCCCAAAAACTAAAACCCCGACCCCCCACCCCCGCCCCACTTACCTGAGTCGTCGCATCGTCCTCCTCAGCCGACTCCCTTGTTTGTGCCTTAACCATGCATGTGCGTTGTTCAGCACATGCGTGGTTAAGGCACAAAACAACAAAGTCGTGGTTAACGAAAGCGTTGTTCCGCTTTCGTTAACCAGGACTTTGTTGTTTAGGAGTCGGCGTTTCCCTGTACCTGTACTCTTTAAGATGCTTTGAAAATAGTGGAAGCATCCGATGTTTCTTGAAGCTCTTTGACCGTTTTGTGCTGGCAGTTTTGGACCAGTGCAGTTAAGTGATGATTTCCCCGTAATAAAACATCCAGAGTTTCAGTAATTACATGGCAAGCATATTTTCTGGAATGTTTTATTTATCTTTAATTTATCATGCCACCACTATAAGATGGACCTTTTGCCCCAGTCTTTTAGCACTGATAACCTAAAAACGATTGTCATCTTCCTTTTAATATGTTCACTGTAGATTTGTGGGTAAGTCTTGCACTGTATTTCTGTAGTTGGTTTTTAATGAGTGATTTTATTTGTTTTGTCATCAGTGATTTGAAGATAAAGGTTGGTGACCAACGTATAAGTGCTCACAAGTTTGTTCTGGCAGCTCGCAGCGAGGCATGGAGTTTGGCTAACTTGGCATCAACTGAGGAGCTGGATCTGTCAGGTTTGTCCTTATTTTATGTTACTTGTGTGTTAGTACATATTGCAACATGAAATCATTTGCAATTGCTATTTTAAAAAGTCTTTCTGCTTCTAGGTGCCCATTCACGTTTCTACTTCTCTCTCCCTAAACTTTTCAGTGTTAAAGCAGGAGCAGATCCGAGCTACAATTGACATTATCTTAGTATTTTTAAAACAGCGTCTGAGCTTTTTTTTCAATGAGGTTGCAAAGATAAATGTAACATTGCCTGTCACTTCAGTCACTGAGTTTTCATATTGTAAATAGGACATCGACACATATTAAATCTGTCTTCAAAAATATGTTCATGTAAAAATATGTATGTAAAACATGCCATTAAGTAGGTCCTGGGAGGGGGGAGGAGTGTAGGATGCTGTGATGTCATTTCCCGTGCTGATGGGAAAAAAAGTCCTCTTTTCAAAATGATTTGGCAGAAAAACCAGTTACGTCACTCATTGTCCAGACAGATGATGGGACATTCAGTGGTCACTTCCTGTCCAGGTGGATGATGGGAGATTCAGTGATGTCACTTCCTGTACTGATGGTTGATGGGAAATGAAATCCTCCTGTCTGGCTTTTTCTTTTGAAGACAGTTTTGGATTGAGTTGCGTACCTCAGGACATAGCAGAAGGACTGGTGTTTGGTCTTATGTATTTATTCTAGAGATGGCGTCACGATGATCAGTTTATAGAATTCACATATGTAGATGTCCATTAGCACAGAAACAATGTGTGGTAGTTGGACTCCATATAGATAATCAATATAATAAGATACTTTTTCTGCACACAAATGACCTTGTTTTATATTTCTGTCCCACATAGCCTTACTTTTCTTTCAGTTATAGTTCAATTACTTGGTTTTCATAGCTGGAGCAATCTAACTTTTTTTTTTTTTTACTTTGTTACTATTTCAAACTGTTGGAGAGTGTAGCTCACCAAGGAGACTCAATTTCAATACTTCGCCACAGATTCCTGGAACCTGTCAGTTGATCTTCAACGCAATAAAGTCTATTAGCGTGCTACTCCTGCATGCTCCTTCCTGATGTTCACCAGATGACAATTGTGTCTCCTGATTTTTTTCTTGCAGAATGCATGTAATGTTTCTAGGCATACAGTTGTGCACAGAAACATGTTCACTTATTAAGCATGACTTTAGGATTTTTTCATCATGTGCCTGGGGTACATAAATACATATTTTCATTTCTTTAGATAGGTCTTACGGTACTGCACTTGTTATAAAATATATAATTCCTCTCCCTGCGCTCACTGAAGGGTACTACAAAAATAGTGATTAGGGCATTGACATAATGACCATGCCCTGCACCTAGCCCCCCGCCCCCCAAAAAAACCTAGATTACTGGGTTAGGTTTATTACATAAATTATGTAACTTTGTTGGATGGGTGAACCACATGATGAGGTTTGCCACATTATGTAGATGAGGGTTCTGTACCTGAATGACAAAGTGAATGTAAAATTTAGGACATAAAAGTAACACATGTCAGTTACCATACACTAATTCTAATGCATACTTTTTCAGGAGAATGTGTGGTGGTCTGTTTAAAATCCCTCTCACTTCTACCCACCAGGCATCAGCGCTGCAGCATCAAACAGCCATCATGTGCTGCTCTGTGTGAATGTAAAAAATATATAATAGGTCTTTCGCATATCACCATCATCTCATTCTGATGATGTTAAGTTACTGAGGTGCTGGGTTCAGATGTCCTGAATGAGATTTCATTCAATAAGGTTCTCCGTTGCCACAAGAGGATAAGGAGGAAGAACCGCTGATGTAAAAACTAACTTGACGGAGCTGGTGTCTCTATTGGAGCCCAAACCTGTTACTTGCACAGCTTCCAAAATCGGAGATACTAAAATAATTTTTGTTACCAGACATCAGTAGAAACCTTCCCACCCCCCCAAAACAAGAGACTTGAGCACCAGCACATCAACAACTCCCACTGGTGTCTGGTAACCAGCTTAGCTCTGTTTGGAGGTGGGGTGGCTACTCCTTCACTAACCCCAATATGGCCAGTAACTTTCTCTTGGTACTTAAATTGAAGACACTCCGTACATACTCTTTACATGTGTACTTGAAGAATTGACCGGTTGTGGCAAATAGTAATTGCAGTCATATAGCCAAGGACATGTTTGCTAGTGAAGCAGATTGTCAGCTCGGAGTAGAAATGCACAAGGGCTTCTTTCAAGCCTTTATTGTAGGCTAACAAGTAGGTGTCTCTTTCGGCTTGATTTGAACTATTTAAAAGAGAGAGACAAGAAAATGTTTGGATAGTAGCTTCATGTTTCATTTACATTTTCACAAAGAAAAACAATTTATAATAGTTCTTTCCTTATATTTAGGAATTTCAAATTGCACTGAAGCTTTTCCTCTAAGACCACGCTGTACCAGATAAAGTTAAATACTTTTGCTGTCAATGTTTGTAATGGTGACATCTCTACAGATCCTTTATCACAAGCACATCTTCCATCACAGGTTTCTCATTATTTGGATGGCGGGGGCAAGTCAACGCCGTGTCCTCCGCCTGCTTCCTCACCCTCCGCATGCTCCGCAAGATCTTCCGCTGGATCCCCGCCGACACCAGAAAAACCGTGACCCACGCCCTCGTCACGAGCCGCCTGGACTACGGCAACACCCTCTACGCCGGGACCACAGCCAAACTCCAAAATCGCCTGCAACTCATTCAAAACGACTCGGCCCGCCTCATCCTCGACGTACCCCGCAGCAGCCACATCTCCGCACACCTGAGACACCTGCATTGGCTCCCAGTCAGCAAAAGGATCACCTTCCGACTTCTCACCCACGCACACAAAGCCCTCCACGACAAGGGACCGGAATACCTCAACAGACGCCTCAGCTTCTACGTACCCACCCGCCTCCTCCGCTCCTCTGGCCTCGCACTCGCTGTTGTCCCTCGCATCTGCCGCTCCACGGCGGGTGGGAGATCTTTCTCCTTCCTGGCGGCCAAGACCTGGAACTCCCTCCCCACCAGCCTCAGGACCACTCTGCTTTCCGGAGACTCCTAAAGACCTGGCTGTTCGAGCAGCGATAACCCCCCCTTTTCCCCTAGCGCCTTGAGACCCGCACGGGTGAGTAGCGCGCTTTATAAATGTTAATGATTTGATTTGATTTGATATTCTGTTACCCTTCTGAGAAACCAGTCTGGAACCCAAAACTAAAGGGGCATCACCTAGTATTATGATCACACTTTAAAAAGGTTTCCACTGTAGCAACCTGTGCCTGGGATCTTTCTGCAATGAATGATCTGCAGAGGGGGACAACAGTGTATGAGTGTTACCAAAGGTTCATAAATATTTGTTGTCCTTCTGTTTATTGCTCCCCTAAAGCCATTGCTTTGTCACTGGAATCATAAGGGAAACAACATGTCTTGGTAGGTAGGTGATTTTCAGGCAGTGATGGCTTGAGGGGGTCCTAACTTAAAGAAGGTGGTCAGATTCGTCTGTGTAGATGGATGTGCATCTCACCCTTGTTGGGACAAGATGTTCTTGCATTTCATGGTCTTGATGACCATTAACAAGGGCCTTTTAATTGCTTCACTTGTGGTTCATCTGTACAGGCTTCCATTGCCTCCATCTCCACTCATCCCCTTCTTACCTGGGGCCCATCTAGTACTTTCCTGTATTCAGCATCATGACGTGGAACCTATTGCCCTACTGCCTAGTCTTAAATGCCTGTGTTGTGAACTATTTTCCTGTTCACCTCAATATTATTGGGTCACACCAAGTATGTCACATTTTCTCCAAAAGGAAATGCACCCCTTTTGCAGAAAGGGGGTATACCAGTGTCTTTTACCTGCCTTCTACTGAGTTATGCACCTTTAGATAAGGAGCGGGAAGAGTTGGACAGAGCTGTCCGGGATTCTGTTATCCGCAGGTGGTAAGTGGAGTCCCACCCGTGTACCCTCAAATCAGTATGCACACACTGTGATTGGTATTTTACTATCATGATTATTTATTTTGGCATATTTATCTACAAATTATATGTCTCAGAATGGTCATAATTGTTATAAGTAACGCAAAGAACCCATTACATTTATTTGATGTTAAGCAAGCTCTAGTGTTTTACAAGGACAGAACTAAACTCATTCACAAGGCAAAGCAGCTCTGTGTTTTATTCAAGAAACCCACCTTTGGAAATCCATTTTACAAGTCAGGCCTTGCGAGGTTAGTTAAAGGGTGGAAGTGTGTTATGTGAAGACAAAACAAACTCTGCACTCTGTTCTTTGAGTTCATTCTACTATGAAAACGGAGGGTAAAATGGCAACATTCAGTTTGCCATAGTTGTAAGACTGTGACATGGTCAGCTCTACACACATTTACTGGGCATTACTGTGTTGATATTCAAGCTGGGCAAGAGGCTATTGTCATCCAAACTACTTAATATTTTATTTTGAACATCTCCTTCAGCTGATGACTAGTCACCACTTTAGGAGTGGCATACTGCGTTATAGTCTCTACAGAGCATGTGTTCCACAGCAGCACGTGCTACTGATAAGACTTGTAATTCAGTAGATTCACAAGTTCCTCCCAAAAAGTGAGTTTATGCATTGGAAGTTCTCACACATTCACAATGCAATTGTACACATTTACCATACTCTTTTGCTTCACTCTACTTAATAACCGCCTTGGTGGGAGCATAGTCTAAGACGGAGTCTTTGTCCTTGTGCATTGTGGGCTTCCAGGAAAAGTTATGCAATATACTTACACGAAAACTCATTCGAAGAGCAGCAACTTGCAAACATTCGCACACCGTACTAGATTGCAGGAGTGTGCAGAGCATGTAGATCATCATCGCTGCATGCTACAAACTCACAGTTACCGAGTAAGATACATTTTTTTATCATCACACATTCCAAATCTGTTAGGTTATTCCACACCAAAAAGCCCGAATGTTGTCAGCCACACAGTTTATATGGCTGTAATAGTTTGCTAAACCTAAATTATGCCAAGCTATGTATACTTTCCTTTCATACCTTACGCTGTCATCCCTTCAGCTAGTCAGCCCTTCAGCATCTTCCATCAGTAACTCAACTCCTGCACCAGGACCTTATATATCTTTATCACTAATAATTGTCTTATGGGGCAAGGAGGGGGTTCTTTGCCTCTTTGCAGAAACATGCGAAAGCTAATGCCACTTTTTCCAGTTGCCTTTCAAGGTGGATCACTGCAAGGTTTTTTTTCCTCGCAGCTGCAGTTCTCAAGCATACACCAGGGAAGTGGAAAGTTTTTATTCTTTGTCTTGTTAGTAAGAACTAACAAGACAGAGAATAAAAAAAGTGTTTTTAAATTAAAAACAAGAGGTCAAGCACACAATTTTAAAAAAAGTGTTTCTAAATTCAAAACAGGAGATCAAGCACACACTTATTAAAATTACCATTCAAATATTTAGATAAATCCGCTATTCTAGGCTCTGTGCTTATAAAGCACACTCTCTAATATTAAACACAGGCATGTTAACATGCAACCAGGATTGTCTTGCTTGTGACAGGAATCATTAGCAGTGTCATGTGATACTATAATCCATGAATATATTTGTCATAGTGTTGGTTATAATACTAAGTGTATGAGAACATGAAATACATGAAAAATAGAACCCGGTTACCCTCCTGCTCTCAAAGACCACCACTCCGCCTTTACCATTCACTTCTTATCAACACCCATCTCATCCAAGTCAGGAACATCATAATTTGTGTTACTTTCTTATTTTATGTAACTAAAACATTTCTGCTTCTACAGACGTAGTTTTTCTATATACCTGTATGCTTTTTTAATAATCCGTAACAACCATCCCCTTTTTTTGGCTCATACAAAATATGTAATGCCCTTTTTATAGAAAAAATATTTTGTTTAAATATATGTGTGTATTTAAAATTTAGTCTTTAGATTTTGGCAGAAAAATATCGTGTTAGATTGTAAATGTCACATATGCATAGTGTCTTGCTCATAGTTTTGTGTTCTTGCTGTGCTCTTTAATCTCGTGTTTAGTTCTCCACCTGCTTTCAAAATGCATCTTGTCTTTGGTTATTTTCTAAAGAGCACATGCGGCTTCCACCATACTACAAACCTGGGACATCTTAGAAGATACTCCTCAATAAATAAACTTTTTTAATGTTATGGGGACGTGGAGTTTAATTGATACCAGGCTCTGGCAGTTTGTGTATGTCCCTTAGCTCGAATTCCCATTACAAATTACATCCAGCCACATTGATCCACCTGTAAACTTTAGGGCAAGTTTAAATATAATTTTCACTGTTTCCTTTTTGCTGTGCGTTATTTTTTTATTCAGGGACTGGCATACTGGTTCATATAACTGCATGTATCTTTGAGTCATAATTCTTTATCAGTATATTTATAAAGTGTTTCCCATGTTACAAAGATACTGATAATAACATTCCCTAAGGACAATGTAGTTTTTTTATCTCTCCCTGTGCTTCCAGCTTTCTGATGTAGAATTAGTAAGCCAACAAAATTGACATAATACAACAAATACAACTAAATAGAAATAATACTGATACATCTGGAACATTGGCAGAAAAATATTGGATGTACAATACCCTTTTCATGCTGTTTTTCCATACCATTCAAGTAAGCCCTCTTACACTATGGGAATGCTTAATAACTGGTAAGTTTTTTCTATTGAACAATCTAGAGTGATTGATTTATCCATACCCAACATTTATATTCTGTCAGGCAATCAGATCTGATATTGTAACTGTTTTTCTCTTTGCTGCTTTTTGAGAACCTTGTTTATCTATTTCTTGCCAGATGCCAACCCTGAGGTGACCATGTCAATGCTGCGTTGGACCTACACAGATGAGCTGGACCTGAGAGAAGATGATGTCTTTTTGACAGAGTTAATGAAGCTTGCTAACCGATTTCAGCTACAGCTGCTAAGGGAAAGGCAAGTATTGACTGTATGCCCAGGGATGATTATTAGTGCTTCAAGACTAGAGACACATGTTTTTCGGCCTTTCCAATTTACTACCCAAGCTGCAGTAACTAGTTGGTGGCGGCGTACTCTAGGATGCAGCTTATTTTTTTACGTATTTGTAAAGAAATTGCTTGTACTCCAACTGTATCTGTAGGATAGCTATGATGAGTAGCCCTCCCTTTCAGTGTGTTTTCTTGGTGTATTACTTCATCTTATATATTGTGTTATTCATGTTGTTTTTAAATACTCTAGAAATTAGTTTTCCTTTATGGTGATCGTTAACGAAAATATGTAGATGTTTTTGTTTTTCATTTTTCTGTAAATTCCATATTAGACAAACATTTTGAAATGCAGTTCTCAAATTGGAGTACCGGGAAGCTAAATAGAACAAGTCAGCAGGACCCCCACACTAAACACTACACCTTTGGCCTAAAAGACAATCTAAAAATGACTAAATCAGCTCATTGCTGCATCCCTAATGGACAGGTGTTGGGAAGGGTAATAGGTCACTGACCTTCAGAAGAGCACAGAGGATCTTGTATATTAGAGTAGAATTCCATGGCTCAAGATCAGTTCCTGCTACTTTGAGGGGAGTGACTCTCTTTGAGACCAAGGACACACTAAAGTAAATCATTATAGAGAAACCAAACAAAATGCTGTTGCATTATATGTGCAAAGCACGTGCTGACCTGAATGGACATCATGATACTAGGACTGCAACTGTGAAAGAATAATCTAACCCCATTAACTGCCACTCAGAGCACAACAGGAGCAACCCCAACAGCTCCACAACCCAGATTATAAGTCATTAATATTTTGCTTTGACAAAAGAAGACCTTAAGAAATCAGTTTAGACTGTAAATGCTTGTAAATTTTGCAGACTATGCAGTTTTATCAGTAATTAAACCCTAAAAAAGCAGAGGGTGTTGGAATTTGTGTAACGTCTGCTTGTGATGTATATTTTACTGGGCATGTTGTATGACAGAGACCTTTTTGATAGCCTTTTCATGCCTTTGCATTTTTAGGTCGAGCGCGCAAGCGTTTTGACCTGTTGTTAGTATTGTGGGTTTTAACCATGCCCACCTCTTGCCCATCACTTTCCCTCATTCGTGGGCTTGCCTTTCAAAAATCACTTGATATCATTGGTAAATGCAGCCTTGAGGCTGTTTTTGTCAATCCTCGCAGACTGACCCTGTTACATGGATTACTGCTGATATAGGTCAGCGTGGGCAAACTGTTCCTTTAGGGTCTCCCCTTCGTTACGTATGTCGGCCATGGAACTCACAGTGCAAACAGACTCAACAGCGTGAACTAGATCGGTGGTATTGGAGCGCTGGTCACATTTTCCATAATTATCTAAACAGAATAATTTCTTGTGGCTCTCCCCTTAAAACATTTGAAATTGGTGAATGCTTTATTTAAAACAGAAATCCTCACAGCGAAAGCAGCTCTCCCAGCACAGCGGGAGAGCCGATATGACAATATTCGCTGCACTCTGGAAAACTCGACCCTTAATGCTTTGCAGGGCATTACTTTTACAAAACATTTTTGCTCATCACTCAGCTTCTGGTGGTCCTAGGGCAATGGGGCCACCACCAAAGCATTCACAACAACATGCTGTTTCTGTCTACGTCATATTTGGATCGCCACACTAGGTTAGTGGGGACTCCAAAATAACCCCTCTCACCATTCAGTGTCTGCTTAAGCTCCCTCATAGCTGGAACTTTTGTTTTACAGCTGGGAATAGCTTTGGTTTTAGTGGCCTTCTTTGTAATATCATTGCTATAGGCTTATTACCCCCTGAAAATGTGTAATGCTCTGCCCTTTAGGGGCTAAATATAAGGTTACATTGCATTATTTATTGCCATTTTCTTTTTGTGTGGTTATGCCCTTTAGGAGCTAACTATATAGTTACATGATGATGTTTCTTACAGATGCTATTTTAATTGTGGTGTCCTCTAGGGGCTGTTCAAAGCATTCCGGTCATATCAACATATTAAAATATTTGTGGCACAGAAACTTGTCCCATATTGCTTTTCAGGGCATTACTTTTACAAAACATTTTTGCTCATAACTCAGCCTGTGCTAGTCCTAGGATAATGGGACCACCTTTAAAACGCTCTTTCTGTCTACATCATCTCTGGGTCCCCACACTAGGTTAGTGGGGATCCCAAAATAATAACATCTCCCACCATTCAGTGTCTTTTAAGCTTTCTCATGGCTACAACTTAAGTTTTTAAGCTGGGAGAAGTTTTGTTTTAAAGCCTTGTTTGTAATACCATTGTAGTAGGCCTGCTAGCCCTAAAAATGCCCTCTGGGGGCTAAGTATATGGTTACACTGCATTACTTTCTCCTGTTTTTTTCATGAGGTTATCCCCGGTAGGGGCTAACCATATGGTTACATGACCATGTTTCTTACAAATTATATTTTTGTTATGGTGCCCCCTACAGGCAATTTTAAGCATTACACTCTATGCCAAAAGTTTATTCCTGATAAAGGTTAATCTGATAATTCTATACGTTTTAATATTCTTTCCTTTACTATTATGACCATGATTCAGGCCAATTTAACATCCTTATTACACTGTGACCGTTTGAACACTCTTGATATGTTTGGGTGACCCTTCTAGTTTATTTCTCCTCTGTGGCTGTCTTGTGTCTTTTTTTGGCGAATTGTGATAGTAAGCCAGCAACTCTGATGGTGGGGTGTTTAAAGTGATATTCTATTGGAATTAGCATGACCGATTTAAATTAGGATGCTACATGGCAACATTTTCATTTTTTGCTGCAGTTAGAGGAAGAAGGTAAATGGAAGTGCTTTAGTTATATGCAGGGCTGCTGGAATTATATGGCAGGAAAAGACAAGATTATGAGACAGGTTTGACCAATTTACGTGGCAAGAAAAGTCCAGTTCTGAATTTAATATGCCAGTAGCTCTAACTCAAGCAAATGGAGAGGCCTATTGCATTGCAAATGCTTGTTACTTTAATGTTTACCCATGGGCAATAAAATGTTCATAGTCTTTTTTTATTTTTTATTTTTTAAGACCTGGCATAGATAGAGCATCAGCTTTTTACTAATCTCGTGCAATCAAACAAATTCATAAATTAAAATTCATCCACTGGCCTGCTCATCTGTCATGCACATGTTGCTTCCTTCCATCATAGCTTAGAGCAGCTTACTTCAATCAGTGGCTCTCATGCACTTTAAGTGATGGCATTTTGTTTAAGTACCTGCATATCTATCTAATAAGAAGTGCCCTTTATTGTCTGCACTGGTGGCCTAACACTTTCATTTGTAACTTGCAATATTTATTTATTTTCATTCCTTGTCTGTCTTGTTTTCATATTTGTTGTGTATCTAAGCTACATCTTCAGGTGACAGTAAATCAAACCATGTTGTAACTCTTCAACAAGAAATCATATTTCCGTGTGAAAAAAAGGTTTTCCTTACCTGTTCTAATTACACCTGCCTGCCAAGAAGCACCCACAATAGTCTATAAAAAGTTAGAAACAATGTTTTTATTAATGTTTTTAATGTAATTTGTATTGCCAATGTATGATGGCCACCATATTTTAGCAGTGGCATGTACTTTTGTAGTATATGCATTAAATAAAAAAAAAATATTGTCTTTGTCAGTGCTTGCTTCCATTAGTACCCCACATTTGAAACAATAATATGCAGGTCATAAATGTGTCTCTTATTCATTATTATTACTAATAGTTGCTGTAGTGGGGTAGTCAGTTGAACTAGTAGATCATTTTATCAAGGGGAAGGAGCTGCCATTTTTAAATAACCAACTTGATTCATATCTATCCCGTCATTAACGAAACCCTATCATGTGGATCTTCAGTTAAAACTGCAATTGATCTTAAAGCGGACTATGGAAGTGGAGGTAACAGGGCTGCTCATTTAGAAGCATGTTATTGCAAACTATTCCATATAAATTTTTGCATTATTCCAACATGTAGTGGTCTGGTCCAGAAGAGTATCTCGAAAACCAAAGTTTTATCTTCGGCAGTGAGTCAGAGGGTGAAGTCAGTATGACTGACTGTGATGTTGACTGTAAACCAACAATGTCTAAGTACACAACTTCCATTTTAGATTATTTTCTTTTTTTAATCTGGTTCATATAATTATTAACTTTTTCTTCTAAACAAGCAATTCCTCCTCTTCTTCACTGGAGGTGTGAGGGTTACATGTGGATCCAAAAACAGTATGGGTCTTCAACTGACAATGCGTGCACTGACCCTTCATAATGATGAGATTGTTACTGGGAAGACATCTTTATTGAATTTTACTTTTGAATCTGATCTATTCTTCTCAGTTGTGCAGTTTCAGTAAGGACTTGGTTGAAAAAAAAAAAAAATGAAATAATTAAACCTTTTGAGGAAGAACCCAGTAAGTGATGTGGCATTAAGTTGCTCAGGATAGAAGAAAGGAAGGTCAGTCATAGCCCTACCAGGATGTTTTACTATCGCCTGCATATGTGGTAAAGCTTCAACAAATTGTTTAACCCAGTGAAAATAGTACTTACAAAAGTATATTTCATTTTTTTTCTAGTCCTCAGTAAAAAAAAAGATTTTCTCTCAGGCACCTATTTGTTTATTTTAAGCTGGTTCATTTTGCACAATCCCAGTCTGCTAAACACCAAGGGAACCTTTATGGTTGTTTTTCCGCTTTGTCAGTACAGGATATTGGCAACCAGCTTATTAATGTTAGTATTTTTGGAGCCAGCTGCTGCACTTTTCTGAGAGAAATTGTCATAGTTAAGATTACAGTCTCTCAAGTTACAAGTCCAAATAACAGGGTTCGAGAAATGAACAACTTATTGTGTTCTTATGCATTATTGTTGCCTTTGTCTGCTTCCTGTGTCACTTCTTCTGATTTTTGGTTTCTTAGCATTGGCTGATTGTGAGTTCAGTATAAAATATTTTGTATGGGCTCTCAAACAATTTAACATGTCACATGTCAGTTTACAAGGAAAAAGCTCTTTCTCTGTCAATAATCGTAGGCACATTAGTGTGAGCTAGTCATTCCTTCCGTCATGAAGTAAAGGAAGAGTGGTTGTGGGTTTCATAGTTGGCCTCTTTGCTCTACAAACCTTTACTTCTTTATGTTAAGACTGTTCACTAATATCAGCTTATTGAATCATGCCACAAAGCGTCATGGTATTAAAAAAAAAAAATATTAATAATTAAAGAAATGTCAGAGTCACATGTTCGGATGTTGTACAGCACCCAATAATATGTATTTTCAACTAACATTACACCCTGTAGGACCTTTTTGTGTCTTACAGTGCATTGAATTTAGTTAATGTATAATTGAAACAAACTGCATCAAAGTGGATTGTATCAAGCTTTTGAGTACTTCTAAAGCTTACTGCGCAAGAGTAAAAGCAACCACTGCTGCGTGTCAAGGAAGTATACCCCTAACCTCATATCTACAAGGAACAACAGCTTTATTTAGTCTCATAACTGTGGACTTTGATGAAAGAAACAATACCTAACTTGGTCTAGGATTTCTCAAAATCTTGTTTCGCACGGGGCCTCAAATGTTGTTCCTCCTTTCTGCATTCTTTATTGCTTCAGAGTATGTTTTGGTTTCATCTTCTAGTGAGGACTCATGCTGTAAAGCTCCTGCTCACTGCTGTAACAGTTCCTTAGAACGTATATTAGCCCAAAGAAGTTTATAACCAAATCTTCTGTCCTCTCAACAGTGAGGGCTTTGGTTAAGTCTGAAATGGAGGAAAACAAACTGATTGTTCGAAAGTGTAAAGGGACAAAAGCACTTCTTTTCTGGGAGATTTAAAATAGAGGGCTATTATTTTTAGTACTGTTTCCTCCTGTTTTAAACCCTTTTAGGAAAGCAAATGAGAAAACGTCTAACCTTGGGAATTCTCCAATATGCACTATCTATTCTATTCCTGAAACACTGCCACACTTCATTCCCTTGCTTTTTTTAAATTTATGTTTTATTTATTTATTTACTTATGCTTTTAGTAGCAGCCAAAAGATAACCTTCAGCCCTTATAACATTAATGCAGACATAGCCACATCCTGTTACATCTATGAAACATCTCCGTCAGCTCACAGTAAGTGGGATCTCTGGAAGGTCCCACTCAGTTCACATAGACAGAGTCCAAATGTAATAGTAAATGTCTGTCCTCAAAGAGCCGGACTGGCCACAATAAACTCCTTGGCTCGAAGGCCGAAGAACAGAGTAACAGTCAACAGAAATAGAGCAAGGAAGCCGGGGGAAGGAGCAGACAGCACCATCATCAAACTTCACCGCCAGCAACAGCACACAGGAGCGGTGACGCAAAGTAATCCCCACAAGCGTACCCAATGAGCAGGAGCGCCCCTTAGTTATGAACAGACTCCAGATGAGAGCGTAGGGGCGCCCTAATATCTCACTATAGAACTCTCCGGAGCCAGCTCCCAATAAATCGTCAGTTGTTCCTGACAGAACGCAGCATCACGCAGCCAGTCAGAGACCCGAGGAGGCCGGCCGCGGCCCCAGCAAATCGCAACCTGGCGTTTAGCTAAAAGCAACAACATGCCCACTAATCTCCGCACAGCCAGCGGCACACCATCCACCGTGCCCAACAGCGCCAGCACAGGCGAGGGAGCCAACTCTAGTCCAATCATCTCCTCAATCGCATGCAAAACTCCCCGCCAGAAGTTGTGTACTTCCTCACAGTGCCATGCCAGATGAAGAAAGCCAGCATCCGGAGCATGACATCTTTCACAGTTAGCATCCGCGTGCAGCCCCATAGCACACAAGCCTCGAGGAGTATAATATAGACGATGCAGGAATTTGAAGTGAATGAGGCGCAGCCTGTAGTTTGGTGATAACACCCTCAGATGCGCACAACACGTCCTCCAGACTTCTTTCGAAATGTCCTCCCCTACATCAGCCGCCCACTTCGCCTTAGCAGCCATCACCAATCCAACCCATTGTTCCTGCATACAGCCATATAATTTAGTGATAAGCTTCTTCGGTGACCTTGCACTCCACAGAACCTCCAGCGCATGGCATGTCAGCAGAATCTCAGGGAGACCAGGATAGCGTGCATGAAGCATTGCACACACCCGCAGCACATATAACCGACGTAGCGCACTACCTGGCTCATCGCCTAGCGCCACCTCGGGGAGATCAACCTGCCGTCCACAAACCAGTCCCCCAGGAGCGACAGTTCTGAGTCACGGAGATAGTTTTGCAGCTGTGAGTCGCGAAACATCGCCTCATCGGCCACAGCAGCCACCGACATCGATGGCGCAAAGGGCTCACGCACCCCGGAACACTTCAATATAGCCGTCCAAGCCTTGACAGTGCACGCCACCATGTCCACACCCCGGGTGTGGGCCGAGACAAGCCCCCAGTACTCGCTCCAGACCATCCGGCCACACTGCATCGCTCTCTTGGGCGATATGCGGCATGTAGCGAACCGGGCGAATCCAGTAATATGCGAAATGGGCCTGCACACCATAATAATAAAGCTCTAGGTCAGGCGCCGCAAGCCCACCCAATTCAAACGGTAACGTCAGTTTCTCCCATGCAATTCGAGGTTGACCACCTGCCCAGACCAGTCGAATCATAGCGGAGCAGAGGCGTTGTAAAAAGCAGGCTGTGAGGACAAGAGGATGATTAACAAACAAGTATAGGAATTTAGGCAGCAACACCATTTTAGCTATAGCAATCCGCCCTGTCAATGACAATGGCAGGGAGCGCCACATCTCAATTCTATCTTCCAGCCAAGATATAGCTTTACCACAATTGGCCAACCAGAGCGTCTCAACATCACAGCTCAGCCATACTCCCAAATACCGAACCGGGCCGCACGCCCACCCAATAGGGTATCGGCACATGCAAGTCGCCATCCCCGGCGAAAGAGGCAGCACAACAGACTTAGACCAATTTATTGCTATTCTGGAAAGGCCACCAAACCGAACGATCTAATCCAGCAGAACATCTAGATTTTGACCAGGCTCACGCACATACAGCGCAATGTCATCCGCATACATAGAGATCAAGATAGACCGCTGACGGAACGGCAGCCCTCTATCATTATGGTGCTGTCGCAAAAAAGCCACTAGCGGCTCCATCGCTATCTCAAAAAGCAACGGAGACAAAGGGCACCCATGTCTGGTCCCGCGAGCCGCCGTGAAGGGGGCCGACTTGCTGCCATTCAGCCGCAGTCGGGCGACAGGCTGCATGTATAACAGACGGATCCAACTCACAAAGCGCGCACTCATCCCCACTCTATCAAGAAGCACAAACATATATTGCCACACCAACGAGTCAAATGCCTTTGTGGCGTCCAAAAACACCACCGCAGCCTCATCGTCAGCGGCAACAGAGCCAACAGCCGCAAAGAACGTCCGCAAGTTGTGCGCCGTAGACCGCCCCGGAACAAACCCTGACTGCCCGGCAACACCAGTTTCGTCATCAGTGGCTGCAGCCGTGCCGCTATCATCTTGGCCAAGATCTTATTATCTATGTTAATCATAGAGAGTGGGCGATACGAATCACAGCTATGTGGATCCTTACCAGGCTTGAGAATCGTGACTATGAGAGCCTCCCGGTGGGAAGCCGGAAGAATCCCATAACGCATGGCCTCGGCATAGACCTCCACCAAATGAGGCGCGAGGATATCAGAATATTCCTTGTAAAACGCAGGGGTCAAACCATCCAGGCCAGGGGCCTTATCCCCAGGCAGACCGCGATTCGCAGCCTTTACCTCTTCTTCAGAGAAAGGAGCATCAAAATACACCCTATGCACATCATCAAACCAGAGCAAGCTAACCTCAGAGAAGTAGTCCTGGACCACCTCAGCAGGCAGTTCAGCAGGGGCAGAGTACAGATCCATGAAAAATTTGGTGAATACCTTCATAATGCCATCTGTGCCCACCACGCGCTCTCCCCCAAGTCATCCACCTCAGTGACATAGCTACTGGCTCAGGGCCTACGGAGCATATTCGCCAGCATACGTCCGTCTCTCTCTCTCTCATCATAACGCCTCGCCCTTGCAAACCTCCCCAGAAAACATATCTCCCTCATGGAGGCCTTTTCATACGAAGATACTGCGTCTCTAAGAGCCGCCAGTGTGTCGCCAGACCAATCCGCCACCAGACGAGACTCCAACTCCGCTATCTGTGCCTCTGGATCAGCCAACTCCTGTTGCAGCGCCCGCAGCACGCCGTGCTGTTTCGAAATACAAATACTACGAATTACCACTTTAAAGGCCTCCCACAACATGCCTGCCGACTTCACAGAACCACCATTCTCCTCAAAATAAAGGGCAATATCTCGATGTATCTCTTTGCGAAACAACTCATCCCGAATCTCCCCCCTGGGGCAGACGCCACGTAAAGGCACGCGCGGGGCCACCAGGCACTGCAAGCTCCAATCTGACCGCGGAGTGGTCCGACAGTGTACGAGCCAGATGATCCACCGACCGAGTCCACAGTGCCACATCATGCGAGCTCCCAGCATGCGGTCAATGCGCGACCAGCTATTGTGTACATAATGGACACATCTACCCTCTCTCGCCTTGCCGTGCTTCATCCGCCACAATCGCAGATAGAGCCCGGGCAGCTGCCACATGATGCACCCATGCCAGGCTCTCCCAGTCACTCTCCGGGTCAAGGATCACGTTGAAGTCCCCTCCCCAGATCACAGCACCTCCTCCCATCGACTCAACCAACTGCCAGACCTCGCAGAAAAACTCCGGGTCATCCGTATTAGGACCGTACACTGACATGAGTCTGCAAGGCCTGTCCAAGAGCGCTCCGCTTAGAAATACATATCGACTATGAGGATCAACAATTGTCCTCTGAGTGTGCCACTGCAACTCCTTCCGTAGCAGAATCTCCACCCCCGGCATAGCGCGAATAGACAGAGCCATGGCATTCCCCAATCCACCCAACTTTCAAACGATGCATCGTAGCCGCCAGCAGGTGAGTCTACTGTAGCATGCATATGTCTATATTCTGGCGCTTAACATTCGCAGACATAAGCTGCACCTTGCGTCCGTCATTCAAACCTCGCACATTCCAAGTGAGACAACGGATCAATGTCACCCTCTCCTGCGTCATCGCACTTCTTCAAAAACATAGTTCAGCACTGCCATGCCCCCAAACCGACCAGCCTCGCTCAGACAAAGAGAACACTAAAAAGGAATCAGAACAACAGGTAACAACAAACACATGTAAAATCCCACCCACGCAGATCCCCCAACTGGGTCAAAGCAAGTATCCACCCCCTAATAACCACATGTACCCAACCGATCATGACAAGAAGACTCATCCAAAGGGCGTGCAGCTAGCCACCCAACCCAACATCCCGACCAGGACTGGGATGGGCAGGCATAGGGCCCAAATAAAGGACCAACATCAGGACAGCAAATAAGGCAGCAAACAAGGCAGTGGGCAGCATATCCAGATGGCCATGTAAGCGATGAACAGTCAGGGATATTCAGTCGTTATCGCTAAGGGACTCGTGCTCTGCATCATGTTCACTTGAGGCCACCGCTGCTGACTTCCGGGGAAGAGTCTTGGCAAATTTAGCCGCCAGCTTCGGGTCTGAAAAGAAATTGAATTTACCTCCATACTGCACTTTCAGTTTCGCAGTGTGGATAAGAGAAAACCTGGCATCCGTTTGACTAAGAGAGCGTTTAATCAGTAAGAAGGCCCTGCGAGCGGCTTGCACACCAGGGGTGTAGTCTGGGAAAAAGCTCAGATCAGTGTTCTTATATATCACCAGGCGGCGCTCTCTAGCCAGTCCAAGAACCGCATCCCTATCGCAATAGTACAGTAGCCGGATAATAATGGGGCGTGGAGGGGTCCCAGGAGGAGGCCGGGGCCCCAGCGACCTATGTGCCCTCTCTACCACTAACAAGCGAGACAGCTGACCAGGAAAAAGTTCGGAAAGCATACCTTCCACAAAATCCTCCATCCTGCCCATATCCGCAGATTCCGGGAGCCCAATCAGTCTAATATTATTGTGGCGCGAGCGAGCCTCTAAATCTTCATTTTTATCGCGTATTACTTCCAACACTCTCTCCATACGTAGCAATTGTTCTCACTCACCATGCCGCAAATCCTCCAGTCCGGATGTACGCGCCTTCAGTTGATCAATACGGGAGTCATGATCATCCGCCCGGGCTTTGATACGGTCCAACTGCTCAGTTAAATGGTCAAGCTTCCCATCAATTCCTGCCAGACTGTTCTTCAGATCCCGAAACATAGCTTTGACCAACACGCCCGGTGTCCCCTCCTCCACCACCTTCTCCTCAGGCTGAGAAGTAGTTGCTCCCCCTTTCTTCCGACCTCCATCAAAGAGATCTTCGTTTGTCGTTGTTCCGCTTTCCCCATCGTACAGCTGTCAACCCTCAGCTAGAATGTCCACCTCCAGTACAGCCAGAAGACAGCCAACGTAGACTGGTCTCTCAGTCCATGGCCTTCAACACCACAGGTTACTCCTCACCAGCCAGGCTCTCCCAGCGCCAGTTCCTTTCTGCTCCAGCCACTAGACTCAGCCAAGCTCCAGGTCGGGCCCTCCCACTCCAACCGCAAGGAAGCCGGGCCCGGCAAGGCGCACACCGTCTGCAGCTCCGAGCTCAGTGTGGGCAGAACACCTCTTCTTGCTCCCAACTGTCCAACCAGCCCCGGCCCGATCCAGCCGGCGCAGCCACCTCCCCTCCTCACCAGGGGCTGCAGCTGCAGTCTCAATCCGGCCAGCAGCCCACAACATAGGCCATCCAGCCCGCAGGCCTAGGACCGCATCCACAGCAGCCGCTCCAGGAAGCCGCTGCGCTCCCCGCGGGCCCCCAGCCAGCCGGCACCACCACAAGGCCACCGGGCCCAACAGCCTCCAGAAGGCCCGGCTCTGTGGGGCCGCACAACCCATCGTGCCACACAGCGCCCAGCGGCTTAGGAGCAGAGTCCGCTGGAGTCGCGGGGGCTGCGGTCCGACCCGACCACCGATCGGGCCCCCCGCAGAGCTCCCCTCGGCCAGCAACTGGCGGCGCCGCAACAGTGGCGAAGTTCTCACACTCAGCAATCCAGGCCGGACGGCCCACGACTCCGCGGCCGCTCTATCCGACACGGCCCAGGCCCTCTGTCGTCGCCGTCTGTATCCGCCTGCCCGGAGCTGCAGCCAGGTCTCTGCTACAGCGGCCAAAGCACCCCCGTTTCCATAGTGCCGTCCAGCCTGAAAACCATAAAAAAGCCCGTCCTGACAGGATAAATGCAGAAGAGAGGCCCTAAGCCCAGCAGAGCCTCACAAGGTGCCGGCCATCTTGATGGCAGGCCAGCTCCGCCCCTCCCACACTTCATTCCCTTGCTTAATGTCATACTTCTCAGCTCACTCAACTTGGTGCTCTCTAAATCTTTGCAGATGACCAAATCATCAGAATCGTAATCCGGATCAGTATGTCATACATGTTATATAATTTCCCATCTCGGTATTCCGTTTCTTGAGTTACACATGCTAGTCATTCAATTAAAGTGAATACATGTGATTTATAGAATGCACATTTTGTTTATAATCAAGATGGATTGAATACATTCATAGTATTTAATGTAAACAGTGACTGTTCTGTTTTACATTATCATTGATTTCTGAAGAGATTCTAGAAGGTTGATGACTGTATCTTTTATTGAAGTTGTTCTAATGTACACACTTGCAGTGTGAAAATAGGTGAAAGGGCTATTTGTTTAATTTAAATTTTTTAAAGTTGGCACAAAAGAGTAAAGGGTTAGAGGAGTAAAATAATGTCAGACAACAGCAGGACAGGCCTTGAAAAATCGTATCACTGATTGAAGGCTACTGGGAAGAGAAACACACAGCATTTGCTTGCTGAATCTATCAGTGCAGCTGGCCTTACTCTTTAATAATAGCAGGCCTTTCTATTATTTTGAACCCAAGCCCTATTATCCAAATCAGTATACAGATGTGAACAAGGTCTGAAACTCAAAATATTATTTTTATTTTCTTTTGTGTTAAAATTAGTTTAGCGCTTAGAAGTAGCAGAATGGGGTAGAATTGCTATAAATATATAACAGTAATCATGTTGGAGTATTTTCTTTTATTTACACTATTGATAAACATTGATGCTGCCATTTTATTTGTCTTTATTGTAGTTACAACTCAGATTGTGTGCACGAGACTAGGGTTTTGATGTCAAAATAAATCTCTAAAATGCATCCCTTGTGCTCTAGTATTCTTGAGTGTGTTATTTCTTACAATAAGAGGTTTTGGAGTTCCACTGTCCCTGTAATCTCTCATTACCTGAAACACATCCCACTCAAATATTGCTCATCGAGTTGTGGGGTGGTTCTAGTACAACTGGTTTTCTGTCTCGAGTTGGCATATTTACTTGGTACCAGGGGGTGTATAAAAATGAACTGGGCCCCCCTTTAGAACTTTTCACAAATATTTTACAAAGATGGCGATGTTTAAATTTGTCTAGGTGTATTTAAACATTGCAGTTAAGTACTGTTGCCATTTAAAAAATGCAACAGGGATGTGGAATTCCTATAGCCCGACGCCCGGGACATCTTGTTTGGGGTCCAGGGCAACAAGTTTTTATGTTTACTTTGTCCTTGGGACAAGTAGGCCCAACCCTCTGCAGCACAAACCCTTTAGCTGCCTGTTTACAGAGAGTGGAGCTCTCTGCAGTTGAGGTAATGTGTTTCCAAAAGGTAATGCTGTTCGAACTTGTATTTATGGTTCATTATTTTAAAGCCTTCATTATTAGGGTGAGTGCTGTAAATAAATGTTTTAAGGTCACACTTCACTACTGACGTTGGTTCCAGTACAAAAAAAAAACAAACGTGTATACACATGTTTGAAAAGTTCAGGCTATGAGGCTAAGTATAATGCTCCCAGAATGCTCTCTGATTAGATGCAAATGAAGTGTCATTTAGTAAAATGTGTTGATGCATGCTAGTATTTCCCAAAAATATTTCTAATGGAAAATCAGTATAACCATTTTCAACACGATTATGGGAAGCATGAAAATAAACAAACACTGACAAAGCCAACTGATCTTACATATTTTTATAAGTCTTTTAGTTTCATCAATGCATGTCTTGTTTTGACATGGCTTTTGTAACACTTTATTGTTGTGGGACCTACCAGGCCCTCAACATTGTAACAAACACTGGCAAAAAAAAAAAAAAGTTTTTGAACTCTAAAAGCACACGTTGCCACCAGTGGCATAACAAAGGCCCCACAGCCGCCCTCCAGGGGGCCCCTTCAGCACAGCACCTGCCCTGAGTGAGTCTGGAGAGGGGGCTCCTCCATGTTCTTTGCAAAGGGGCACCCTCCAGTTTCGTTACATCACTGATTGCCACTGTAGTTCCTGACACTGAACAAAACTACTTTGTGTGCCAATATGCTCCTTGTGGAAGAGCAGAATGCGATCACTCGCAGTAAAGCCGGCCGAAAGAGAGAGAAATAGAAGTTTAATAAAAACTAAATGTCTTTGTTAACACCAGACCTAATTAGGGACCAAGACCCACATGTAGGTAGCTTTTTGCATGTCGCAAACAGCGACTTTCGCTGTTTGCGACGTGCAAAAAGCACATTGCGATGCACAAACCCAGTTTTGCAATTCAGTAACCTGGTTACCGAATCGCAAAACGAGTTTGCGACTCGCAATTAGGAAGGGGTGTTCCCTTCCTAATTGCGACTCGCAGTGCAATGTAGGATTGTTTTGTGACCGCGGGCGCAAACCAATCGCAGTTTGCACCCATTTCAAATGGGTGCTAACACTTTAGCAAAAGGGAAGGGGTCCCATGGGACCCCTTCCCCATTGTGAATGTCACTGTAAAAAAAATTTCAGAGCAGGCAGTGGTCCTGCGGACCACTGCCTGCTCTGAATAAATGAAAAGAAAACGTTTCATTTTTCGTTTTTGTAATGCAGCTCGTTTTCCTTTAAGGAAAACGGGCTGCATTACAAAAAAAAAATGCTTTATTGAAAAGCAGTCACAGACATGGTGGTCTGCTGTCTCCAGCAGGCCACCATCCCTTTGAGGGCCACCATCCCTGTGAGGGCCGCCATTCGCAAGGGGGTCGCAAATTGCGACCCAACTCATGATTATTCATGAGGTGGGCATTTGCGAAGCCCTTGCAAATCACAGATGGTGTCAGGGACACCATCCTACATTCGGATTTGCGACTCGCAAATTGCGAGTCGCTCTGACTCGCAATTTGCGGGTCGCAAATCTGAACCTACCTACATGTGGCCCCAAATTCTTAAAGAAAGTCACAAAAGTGCACCCATGGTATATGTTGTACCCCTATAAAATATTTGTGAACTGTATTTTAGCATGGGTAAATACAATGTGTAGATTTGCTCATGTGAAAATCTATTGAGCATTTGCAAGTTCATTTTCCCTCCAGCCACTTTCTTCCCAACCCTGGAAGAAGTTCTAATTCTGCCATTGTCAGGAGTAAATGTCCAACCTTTCTTATTATGGGAAAATATTAGAGAGAAGCTGGTGAAAATCTTTAAAACATGCAGGTTAGTAGGTTTGCAGACTCAAAGGCATTCCAGCCCTGGAACTATTGCTTACTGCTTCCTCCAGCCCCAGTATGCAGATCTGCAGAAAGGTGGCAAAATAAGGAAATTGCTACAGTAGGGATTGAAACTGCAAGTATTTAAGCCCTACTATGGTAGTAGCCCTGGCATAATCAGAGAGGCTATTATCAGAGCTCTTACATAATGAGATTGCTGCCATAATTTGTCGCCACACTACATGGCACCCAGGGGACAAGTAGATCTTTTTACAGGACAAGTAGATTTGAGAAGCAACCAGTCTCCTGGACAAGTAGATATTTTAATAAATTCCACACCCCTGATGCAATAACATGTTTCTGCTTAAAACAAAACACTGGTATCTGTGAAATGCTTCTTTTGCCCAGAGCCTGGCGCCCCCCACCCTGGGATCACCTGAGGCCCCCCTGGGGGGGACCCGCACCCCCAGTTTGAAGACCCCTGTTCTAGAGCAATCTAGAAAATGTATCAATTTGCACGCTTCGTAGTACATACATTTTGTTTTATTCTTGAATAATTTTGGATGTATTGGAAATAGCGGAGACGTCTATTTTAATATTGTGTACCTTCTTTGGCTCAGTTAGGTACTTCTTATTTACTGAACATTTGTGAGGTGCTTGACTTATAAAAAGGTATTCCCCATTTTGTGGGTCAAATTCCTATTCAATTAGGGGTAAGCTTCAGGGCACCAGTTACAGAACATCTCCTTCCTAGACATGTACTTAACAGGGAGTGGTGAAGTAACATTTATTGTCGAAGCATATGCTGCATGTCCTTTTGAAATGGTTTACCCATGGGTAGAGTCAGATGCTCTTGATGCAAATATTTGACCTTTTCTAATATCCAGACATGCTGCGATACCAGCTAATTATGTATCCCATTGTGACTTGGAAGTCCTGTTAGATATCAAGAACACCAAGCGTGGTTTGATGGTCAACTACCAAATGCAGTGCAGAACATCAGAATGGGTCCCCTAAGTAATTACACCTAGCACGTGTTGGCTGTGTATACACCACATCCTGACATAGTAAATTTACTGGTAGCAGAAGTAAGGCTGATATTACATCAGGTAGTGACTGCCTCAGAACAATACTATGCCTTATGAACTACTACTGTGTGAGACCCGCACAATAGGTGGCCCAATAAAGGCAGTCCGTTCATAGACTATTAACACTATCGTAGGCAAACCACTCACAAAGCGAGTTGAAATTCCATTCTGGGTTACGCTCAAGGCCAGTCATTTGGAAGAGGTCTCTCCTAATATGACACCTCAGGATAAGCCTAATACTTTTGATTGTGTATGTTCTCCTTGGGATGGTGCCTTCTGTAAAAGGCCATAACACTTAGAGAAGCCTATTACAAGTATTGTTACTACTACCCATGGTACACCCTCATTGAGGGTACTACTGGAGGTGTTGAAATGAGATGAGAAACAAAAGAGCACGACCCCTCAGAAAACCAAGGGGATGGAGCAAGAAGATAGGAAAAGTAATAACGTTCTGTTATGTTATGTTCTGTTTGTTTTGACTCAACTGGTTTACTAGATATGGAAGGAGTGGGAGAGGGGGAAAAGCGTATGCAAATATCCCTGACCAACTCATCCATAACGCATTGCGCAGAGACTGATCTTCTGGGTACCTGGATGCGAAGTTTCGGCATTTTGCGTTTTCTTTTGTTGCAAACAGGTCTATTTGTGGTGTTCCCCAATTTTGGAAGTAAGTGTGTAGTACTTGGGGGTGAATCTCCCATTCGTGGATCTGTTAATGATCCCGAGAGAGATTGTCTGCTAATTGATTCTGAATCCCTGGAATGAACTGTGCTATTAGGCGAATGTGGTTGTGTATCGCCCAATGCCATATTTTCTGTGTCCGGAGACACAACTGTGTTGAGTGTGTTCCTCCCCGTTTGTTTAGGTAATACATTGTTGTCATGTTGTCTGTTTTGACAAGAATGTGTTTGTGGCTTATTATTGGTTGAAATGCTTTTAACGCTAGAAATACTGCCAATAGTTCTAAGTGATTTATGTGAAACTGTTTTTGCCGAGAGTCCCGTTGTCCCTGAATGCTGTGTTGATTGAGGTGTGCTCCCCACCCTATCATGGAGGCATCTGTAGTTATTACGTATTGAGGCACTGGGTCTTGAAAAGGCCGCCCTTGGTTTAAATTTATATTGTTCCACCATTGAAGCGAGGTGTATGTTTGGCGGTCTATCAACACTGGATCTAGACGTTGACCCAGTGCCTGTGACCATTGTGATGCTAGGCACTGTTGTAAGTGCCGCATGTGCATCTTGCGTTTGGGACAATGGCTATGCATGAGGACATCATGCTTAGGAGTTTCATTACTATTTTGACTTTTATTCTTTGGTTTGGATACATGACCTGTATTACATTGTGAAATGCTTGTACTCTTTGTGGACTTGGAGTGGCAATCACTTTTGCTGTGTCGATTGTTGCCCCTAAGTATTGCTGTGTCTGACACGGCTGAAGGTGTGACTTTGTGTAGCTGATTGAGAAACCTAGTTTGTGTAGGGTTTCTATGACGTACTTTGTGTGTTGTAAACACCGTTCTAGTGTGTTGGTTTTGATTAACCAATCTTCTAGGTACGGGAACACATGTATTTGCTGCCTTCTGATATGCGCAGCTACTACTGCCAGGCATTTTGTAAAAACTCTTGGCGCAGTTGTTATTCCGAATGGCAACACCTTGAATTGGTAATGTACCCCTTGGAATACAAATCTTAGGTACTTTCTGTGTGAAGGATGTATCGGTATATGGAAATATGCATCCTTTAGGTCTAGTGTTGTCATGTAGTCTTGTTGTTTGAGCAGTGGGATTACGTCTTGTAATGTCACCATGTGAAAGTGGTCTGATTTGATGTAGGTATTTAATGTTCTGAGATCTAATATAGGTCTCAGTGTTTTGTCCTTTTTGGGTATGAGAAAGTACAGAGAGTAAACTCCTGTTCCTTTCTGTTGAATTGGTACTAATTCTATTGCTCCTTTTTGTAGCAATGCCTGGACCTCTAGTCCTAGAAGATCCATGTGTTGTTTTGACATATTGTGTGTTTTCGGTGGAACGTTTGGAGGGAATCTGAGAAAATCTATGCAATAACCATGCTGGATAATTGCCAGTACCCAAGTGTCTGTTGTTATCTCCTCCCAATGTTTGTAAAAATTGCTTAGTCTCCCCCCCCACAGGTGTTATGTGTTGGGGATTTGTGACTTGGAAGTCACTGCTTGTTTTGAGGAGTTTGGGGGCCTTGGAACTTCCCTCTATTCTTTTGGAACTGTCCCCCTTTATATTGCCCCCGAAAACTTCCCCGCTGATATTGACTCTGGTAAGTGGGCCTTGTTTGTGAGGTTGTGGGTTCTGTAGTTTGTCCTCGAAACCCTCCTCTAAACTGTGTTTTGCAAAATGTGCCTCTGCTCCGTGGGGAGTAGAGTGCACCCATGGCTTTGGCCGTATCAGTGTCTTTTTTAAGTTTTTCTATAGCAGTGTCCACCTCCGGCCCAAACAACTGCTGTCCATTAAAAGGCATATTCAGCACGGCTTGTTGTATTTCCGGCTTGAATCCTGACGTACGCAACCATGCGTGTCTCCTTATTGTTACTGCAGTATTTACTGTCCTTGCAGCTGTATCTGCTGCATCCATTGCTGACCGTATCTGATTATTTGAAATACTTTGTCCTTCCTCCACCACTTGTTGTGCCCTTTTCTGGAACTTTTTGGGTAAGTGTTCTATGAAATGCTGCATTTCGTCCCAATGAGCCCTATCATATCTTGCCAGAAGTGCTTGTGAGTTGTCAATGCGCCATTGGTTTGCTGCTTGTGCTGCAACCCTTTTCCCAGCAGCGTCAAATTTGCGACTCTCCTTGTCTGGAGGTGGTGCGTCTCCCGAGGTGTGAGAGTTTGCTCTCTTGCGAGCTGCCCCTACTACCACTAGAGTCTGGTGTTAATTGCTGCGTGATATACGCAGGGTCTGTAGGCGGTGGCTTGTACTTTTTCTCCACCCTGAAACACCCGTTTGGAGTGTTTTAGCATTCCAGGTAGCATAGGTAAGCTCTGGTATTGGCTATGAGTGGAGGATAGTGTATTAAACAAAAAATCATCCTCAATCGGTTCTGCATGCAAGGTGACATTATGAAAAGCCGCTGCCCTTGAGACCACCTGCGTGTAGGATGTACTGTCCTCAGGTGGGGACGGTCTAGCTGGGTAACAGTCTGGGCTGTTATCCGATACTGGCGCATCATAAAGGTCCCATGCGTCGGGTTCGTCCTGACTCATTGCAGTATGCGTTGGGGATTGCATCAGTGGTGGAGTGACTACCGGTGATGTGTGCATTGATGGTGGTGGAGATGGTGGCGGAGTTGTCTGTCTTGCCACCTTTGCCTGTGGCTGCTTGTCCTTTTCTTGAAAGGCAAGTCTTCTTTTCATTTTAATTGGGGGAAGAGTGCTTATCTTCCCTGTGTCCTTTTGAATGTGGAGCCTCCTTTGAGTGTAGTCTGGCTCCATTGATTCTAGTTCTTGTCCGAGCTTATGTCCTTGCATTTGGGAGGACAATCCCTGTTCCTTTGTGTAGGAACCTGATTTCGGTTCCGAGGCTGGATGTTTCGGAATGGAAACCTTTTCAGTAGCCTTTTTCGGTTCCGACGACACTTTCTTTATTTTCGGCGTCGTGGTCTCTTGGTGCTGACCCATTTCGGTGCCACTGTCTCGGGCTCGAGCTTGCTGTGTGCCGGTATCTCGACCGGAGTCGGATGACTTCGACACAAGCATGCCCTTTTTCGGTGCCGATGATCGGTCACCTATTTTACGGGTTAAGCCATGTCCTGTTGGCAGTGGCGTCCCCTGGGCTTTTGTGGTCTTCTTGTGAGTTTTATGTTTCGACGTCTTACTCACGGTTTTAGGCGTTTCTTCGGGATCGAGCTCGTCCGAGTCCGACTCCTGGATGGAGAAGGTTTCCTCTTCCTCCTCCAAATGCCTTTGTCCTGTCGGCGCCGACGCCATTTGCAGTCTTCTGGCTCTTCGGTCTCTTAATGTCTTCTCGACCGAAACGCTCAACAGGCTTCAAAAGTATCTTCTTTGTGTTCTGGAGATAAACACAAGTTACAGACCAGGTGCTGATCTGTATACGGATACTTGTTGTGACATTTTGGGCAGAAGCGGAATGGGGTCCGTTCCATTAGCCTTGAAGAGACATGTGTCCGGGCCGACTAGGCCCCGACGGGGGATCGAAAAAACCCCGAAGGGCCACCGGAGCTCTTCAAAAGTCGGTGTCGATCTGTAGTAACTAACCCGATACCAAACGCAAACAATACCGTTGAATTTTCCGAGATTCTAACTAACTTTCCAAACCGAAACACGGAGCGAAAAGGAACACGTCCGAACCTGATGGCGAAAAAAAAACAATCTAAGATGGAGTCAACGCCCATGCGCAATGGAGCCGAAAGGGGAGGAGTCCCTCAGTCTCGTGACTCGAAAGACTTCTTCGAAGAAAAACAACTTGTAACACTCCGAGCCCAACACTAGATGGCGGGATGTGCAAAGCATGTGAATCTGCAGCGTCTCATGCCACGAACAGATGTACACTGGGTAAGTGACATTTACCATATATATATATATATATATATATATATATATATATATGTGTGTGTGTGTGTGTATATATATATATATGTGTGTGTGTGTGTATATATATATATATATGTGTGTGTGTATATATATATATATATAGTATACAGTGCGGGACAGGCAACTCCTATTAAGTGCAGATCATATCTGTACTCCTCTGCCTAGGAGCACTTCACTCCCACTGAGCAAATTCTCACTGTAGTGTAGACAGCCAAACTGAAAGAGCGCCCTTTGGTGCCGGGGGAAACATATTACTATAGTCAGTCTTTTTCCTACATTATAAGCAGCAACAAAAGCAAGTATTGCTTGAGCTCTGCACCTGTGCTGGGTGTAGTGGACCTCTTCTTTAAATGCTACTGGCATAAAAGTTGAGTTTGACACTGCACCGCACATGCAAGAATGTTTGTAGTATACACAGAATATACCACATATTCCGAATGTTTTACGCATACATAAGAGCATGTTCTACACCGTTGGGTCTGCACAGCATTTGGTTGGTACTAAGCAGAAATACCCCATGGCTTGTATTGCAGTGCAGGACATTTTTGAACATTTCGACTTAAAAGGTGCTACACACATGCTAAAGTTTTGGGTGATTTCACTGCCCAGGTAGTAGAAAATACATGCTGTGCCACTTTCTCTTCAGAAGGCTGATCCTTCTTATTATATCTGATTCGTCATTCTCTGTGCAAGGCTACAATAAAGATTTACTACACTGGTGTTTAAATTGATTCAGAGATTCAAAAGGTCAAGTAAATACTGTTAGATATGGCATCCTTGGCGTAGTCCCCCTGTCTTTTTTGCCTCTGCTCCTATGTTTTGACTGAGTGCTGGACTTTGTTTTTGCTGTTTTTGGTTCTCTGGCCACTTTACCACTACTGACCAGTGCTAAAGTGCAAGTGCTCCCTGTGTAAATTGTACGTGTCATTGGCTTTTGCATGATTGGCATATTTGATCTACTAGTACGTTTCTAGTAAAGTGCACTAGAGGTGCTCAGGGTCTGTAACTGAAATGCTACTAGTGGGCCTGCAGCACTGGTTGTACCACCCACATGAGTAGCCCTGTAAACATGACTCAGACCTGCCACTGCAGTGTCTGTGTGTGCAGTTTTAAACTGCCAATTCAACCTGGGCAAGTGTACCCACTTGCCAGGCTCAAACCTTCCCTTTTCGTACATGTAAGACACCCCTAAGTTAGGCCCTAGGTAGCCCCGTGGGTAGGGTGCAGTGTATATATGTTAAAGGTGGAACATGTACTGATGTGTGTCACATGTCTTAACATTGAAATACTGCTAAATTCGGTTTTCATTGGTGCAAGGCCTATTTCTCTCATAGGTTAACATGGGGACTGCATTTAAATACCTTTTAAGTGCAGTTTCCCTTTGGAAGCAGATAGGGATCTAGAGTTTGATGATGAATTTAAAAATATAACTTTTGGTAAAGTTGTTTTTTAAATTGTCAGTTTGAAAATGCCACTTTTAGAAAGTGGACATTTTCTTGCTAAAACCATTCTGTGACTTGTGTATTCCCTGTCTGGGTCAGACTGACAGTTGGGCTGTTTGTGAATCTCCACTAGACCGTGACAAAAAGGGAGCTGGGGTGTAGCCTGCAAATTCTGATGGGCCATCTGGGCTAGATTGGAGGGAGAAGTGGTCACTTACATCTGAAAAGGTTGTGCCTGCCCTCACACAGTGCAGTCTCCAACCCCTTGGTGTGAGTCTAGAGCAAGGCCTGGGCAAGGCAGGATCTTGTCAACAACAGAGACTTTCCTTTGAGGTTTGCCAAATTCAAAGGCAGAAAGGTGTATAAGTAGTGGACCCAAAACCCCAGATTTTTAGATTACTTCTGGATTCAAGAGAGGAGCTGGCCAAAGAGAAGAGCTGGATGAGGAGTACTGCCCCTTTGCCTGTGGCTGTGCTTTGCTGGGTTGGCCTGAAGTTGCTGCTTCTGCCTGAAGAGGACAAAGACTGGACTTTGTGGTATATTCCTCTACCAGCACCTGGATTCTTTGCTGAGACTCCTACCCTGCCAAGTGGTGCCCTATCCAGTCCCTGGGCCCTTGAAAGGTGAAGCTGGTGGGACAATGACTGAAATCCACACACAGGAGCCGTGCGGGGAAGGTTTTGATGCACCACCTGCAACACAACTGTAAAAACGATGCACCACCTGCCTCGCGGCTGAGAAATTGGCACACCACCTGCATCGCAGCTGGGAAATCGTTGCATCACCTGCACCATGGCTGAAGAAACGATGCAGCACCTGCTGAAAACGGCAGAAGCCCTATGCAGCACGGTTTTCCATTACCGCACGGCCGGATTTCGCTCGCGTTGTCGTTGGGCGTCAAAATCAACAGGAACCTGCGCGGATCCGAGGTGCCCTGTCTGGAAATCGACGCATTGCTCCCTTGTGGGAGAGAAAAACGACATATCGCCTACCGTGCGGCTTTATTTTTACACAAACCAGGTACTTTGTGTAACAAAAACGTTTCCATTGTTTTCTATGGAGTAAGATTCTATCATTTTAAACATTCATAACTTTACTGAGTAGATTGAGGGTCCCTGCTTGGGGCAGAATGCAAACTGACTGCCAACCAGAGTCCCAATTTCTAACAAGTACCTTTGGCCACATGTAGCTGTCTTCATGTATAAGTTTAGTTTGATCCATTTACAGCACACAGTGTCCCATAAACATGAAGGAATTCACACTAAAGGGAACTGTGCAGCAGAAGGCGGCTGTGAAAACAGCAATACAAACCACTAAGATAGCTGCTGTGACCCAATCTGAAACTGAAGATCAATGCAGTGGCTGTACAGGCAACGTTGAAAGGGGAAAAGCCCTCTAATGGTTTTTGTTCTAAATACTCCTACACCTTCACTAAAGATAACCATCTGATGGTTTCTTTACATGTATCAGGGGCTGATTATATTCCTAATAGGCAGCCAGAATACATTTACTCACAGTAGCTTACAAGGGGAGAGTCTCTGCACATGCCTGTTTAGGTGCTACTGCAGCAATACTGATGACCATATTTATGAAAGCTTACAAAAAATATGTGTAGCCATGCACTATTTGCCAACACATAAAACACTCTATTATCACAAAACCAGTACTGTCTTTCCTTATGTGTGAAAAATCGTTTTCGGTAATCTTCCTCAACCACTTTCGGCCAATACTGAGGTATTCTGGTATAAATATATATTGATTACTGTTGATTCCTGCTCTAGATTGCTCTGGGTTTGGGCACAAAAGACTGTCCCTGCTGTAACAATCATAAAAAAACTTGCAGTGCCTAGTAGCAATGGGGGCAATCTACACCTTTCATTCTGACAGTGGTCCTGCATGTATAGATGATATCTGCCCCGGGAGTGCAGCTGCTATATTTGTACGTTTTCTGCCCAGAAAGTAGCAGGATGATAAAACTCTCCAGCTGTACACTTAAATAAGCCTTGATCACTAGGATATTGGATACAGGATTTAGCTGGCTACATAATCTGTAGGGGAATCAAAGAACGTGAAATAGCTGGCCTAGAGGAGTATTAGGTGGTGACACCCCATATGAAATGCTCTTCGGATTACCGTTGTATGTCCTGAAGATACATATCTCTGGAAAAACATTTGACCCACTGGTAGCAATAACTTGATTACAGGACGTTCAAGGAACTTGAACCAAATGTGAAGAACTCTGACTCTGTCACAGGATAAACATTTTTTATGTGGTTCCCCAAATTGGGAGAGCTAGTGAAAGATCCCTGACAAACAAGTTTTCAGACCACCTTATACAGTTCTTGTGATAGAGGGCACTTGAACAGTAATCTTTCCTTCATTGCCTGGCTCGAAGAAAAACAGAAAAGTGTTGATTTATGACATTAATAAGCATTATGTATTCTGTTCAGCAGACCTCAACTGACAAAGTGGGGCTTCTGGAGTAGATCAGCACATCCTCTTTACGAAGTCCTACATCTCATTTGGGGGATTGAGGAGCCTGCTGTGTCTCCAGCTTCACACCATCTACTAGATGAACCCGATACTGTGATTTCAGCACTCCCAGCTATTGAAACTAATAGTACTGTGGCTCAGTGTGAGCCCCCGTCAGAGGATACATCACTTGACATTATTATTTTACAAGAAATTGTACTGTATGAGAATGAATCTGATGCACATTTTGAAAATGAAAACATAATCCTCAAGTTAATCAAGGGAGCTGATGACTTCTTGTTTGCTGTTGGTTTTGCAACTGATACCTTCTTCCACCATGGTTGTACATCTGGATTGCCGCTGGAGTCTTTTTCCTTTTAATCTAGATTATAATGCTGATGCACTAGAGTAGCGGTTTTATTTTAAAATTAATCTTTAAAATGTATCCCTCATTTTCTAGAATATGTTATTCCATACTGAAAGTGGGTTTGGGGTCCCATTAACTATCCCTGTAATATCTCATGGGATTGATTGTTATCTCAAACATATCTCACTTAAGTATTAAGATTTCAAGTTGGTTACAGTGCAACTGGTTTTCCGTCTCAGGTTGGCATATTGACTGACTGCTTAGTGTCAAGGGTTCTAGACTAATGTAGTACAATTATCGGGAACAATACTCTGCCTACCTAAGGCTACAAAATCGTAGTCTTGATCTTCATGAGACTGTACATACTAGAATATTGTTTTTTATTTGAACAGATGTGAAAAGGGAGTGATGTCCTTGGTAAATGTCAGGAACTGCATTCGTTTTTATCAGACGGCAGAGGAGTTGAATGCCAGTACGCTGCTGAACTATTGTGCGGAAATCATTGCTAGTCACTGGGTAAGTATAAACTTCTTACAAAAGAAATATATATGATCAAACCGTAACCCTTAAGTATTTCTTCATCACACACAACTATGCAATCAGCATATGAAGCTCTAGCACTTGTATTTGTACAAGCACACACAGTCTTGCAACCCCAAATACTTAATTCTGTGTGGCACTTTTCCAGGTTCTATTGCGTTAGTAACTTTTTTGTTGCTTTAATATTTGTTGAATAATTGATTGGACACATATACAATGGGTTTTAGAACTAGAATGCTATTTTTTACTGTCGCCTTTTGATTTTCTATACATTCTTACTAAATAAATACAAGATGAAATGCTTTGCATGATGACTGAGACATTTGATGATTCAAAATTAGTAGTTATTTCAAGTCTGTTGAGAATTAGTGGATGAAACTGGATGGACATAAAATCTAAAATGAGTAGCTTATTGGGGAAAAAAATGATCAGTCTTGCGATGAGTTGGGAATGAGAAAATCAATGAGTAGCTGACTGTTGATGTAGACCATAATGCTTTGAAGGCATGGAACATGAACACTTGCATTATTGGATGCAACACAGCTCAGCAGGAAATTACCCATAATTGCTCCTTAGTTAGTTGTCATGCTTGATGCTGTTTTGTCAAGCCTTAATTAAGGAAACATGTTTTGCCATGGCTTCCCTTATAAACTTTGTAGCGCCTACAACTATAATAGTGTAGATTGCCACATTTGTGTGCTTTTTTTAATTGCTGAATGCGAGAGCTATTCGTACCTGTGCACGTCTATAAGTATAGCATACTTTTCATTGTCATCGCCTCATGTATATCACCCTCTCCAGTACTGATAAACTATGACTGATTACCAAGCGCATGCGGCACATTCCACCACATGCCACAAAAAGGTCTTTTGATGCAGAATTGACACTAATAAACCTGCTGTGTATGATTTAATCATTTATTGCAGAGGTAAGTTGGTTTGTTTGGCACATTAGAATTCTTCATCAGCTTTTGTTTTGCATGTTGGGGGGTGTTGATTGAGCCAGTCAGTGTCTCAGAAGGGTCTGACAGCAGAAGCAGTTTGTCAGGAAGGGGCGGCCCCTTTGAGATCCAAGAGCTATGCAGATTAGCATTTTGGGAGCAGCTTTTGTGTTTCTGAAATTCTACCAGTAAAGTGCTGTGGCCCAGCTGAGACTGTTAGCCATCCCGGATGCCGTAAACTCACCAGTTGAATTTTGGGGAAGGGAAAAGACTGCATACGAACAAGGAGAGGCAGCTGACTGCTAACATAAAGAGCCTCACTGTGGTGCAGGAACGATAAAAGGGCAGTGCAAGTGGAGTAGGGACTAGACGAACACTGGTGATACCCAATTCTGACTTGTACTGCTGCTGTGGTATGCATTGCAAGCAGATGCAGTGGTTAGGGTTCGGATGAAATGCACCCAAGAGGGCAGGAAGTGACTGCTGTAGCCAGTGAAAACACACCTTTGCCACAGAGCTTGTGTCATGAACCAGAGACCAGAATTGCACATTGTCGGGCCCTAGTTGTGCACTAGACCTAAAGTGCAGCTCCCTTTGTGCCGTAGATATGGTGCAAGTAGTGGTACTACTGAGCAGGAAACGTCAGTGAGGTGTGATGTATGTCTCAGAGGGCAAACACAGAGCAGTTCATCACAGTCCAAATTTAGTAAAAGTGACAAGCAAGACAGCCAAACAAAGAGATGTATCTGTGGGAGTTGAGTCACTGAGGGCCCTCTGTAGCTGTCACCATTGTAGCGCTCATTTCACCAGTCATACATGATAGTCTGCAAGCAATCAGGGATACTTGCGTATAGCTGATTATGAATGAGAATCAATGCAACCGCCTTGAACCTGAACTGAGTGTATACTGCCCTGCATATCGTTTGTGACATTGTGATGAGGGCTAGAAAATACAATGGCACAAACATTTGGAGAGGTAGCACAGCTTTAGTGACCACGCAAGTCATTGGAGCTATGTACCGGGAACTTAGTATCAGCAGAACCATATATGTATGGTGAGATTGGCAGAAAAGGTGAAAGGCCACAACTTGAAACTCTTTGTGGGGAACTGGAAAACAACATGTCTTAACAAGAGAGGCATCTCCACTTTCTTCTGTTTTGAAAGGGCGTACATAATGCTGGTACCTCACCTGTGGCAGGTGGCACTGCCTAGGGTAGTGATACTTAGTGTGCTGAACTGCAGAAATAGAGATGCTACTCTGCAGGTAGCCAGGTTAATAGTTCCTATATGCTACAAGAATGTGGACATAGTCCTTTTTTCCAAACTGCACCTGACTAGTGCAGTAGCAAAACCACATCTAAAGTACAGAATACTGAGAAAAAGCAGCTTCTGCTCATAAACTTCAAATGAATACTGTTGTTTCCGGGCAGTCTTAGGGTGGTGGATGGTGGCAGCTTTCAATTAACTGCATATGAATTGGCTTGGGACTAGGCAGAAAGCAGAAATTAACTCAGGCATCGTGGCACTGGACCAAGCATTTGCAATACACACGTTCTAGGTTGCTTGTGGTTGAGGGGGGCCAAGTATAATTTGCCTGGGAGGTTCAAATTGGATTTCACCAGACCACATTACAGTGATGGAGGGTGGCACTTAAAACACTGATCCAGGGTATTTTCTACAGCACTGACTGAGTATGCCTAGAATGTCAATTGGTAGTAAAGCTGGAACATGAAAATCTTGTCAATATGGTGTAGATTAGTTATGAGTGATTGCCTCTTGTGTCGTTGGTTCTAAGGAGGACTTCTAGCAGGTCATCATTAAGCTGGGGCACTTTGGGCACTGGATCTATTTCTAATGGGGAGGTAGGAGCTAGGATATGTAAGACAAGTTTTATGCTCTGCATGGTGGTTAGCGGTGCGGCTGTCATAGTCCCCCCATAAGACTGCTGTTGCTGATATTCTAGCACCCAGACACAAGGCAAACAATTTTGTTTAATTTGAGCATTTGATTTCCTGTTTGCAATGCTCCCGCTGTTGGATGGCAATGTGGTGGTGTTGGCCCATTTTTGTCTGGTGTGTAGGCTAAGCTTTATACGATTTCTTTATGCTCCCATGTATCTGTGTATGCCACCTTGTCCCTTTTATGTCAGTTCCCCTTTTTACCTCTGCGCCCTGAGTTTTGTCTGTGCCCCTCCTACCTCTCTGTGCAATTTGTGCCCCCTATGTTCTTTATTGCTTTCTTTCATTCCTTTCCTACCTCATGTTCTTTCTGTCTGTGCTCCTTGGGCCTGCCTCTCAGTGGCCTTTATGTCTTTGTTCTATCTGCCACAATGAGCTTCTACCATCCGCAGCCATGTCATCCATTCGAGACAGGCGCAGGTGAAGTTCTTCCGCCACCCCCCACTCAAGCAGATTTTAAAGCCAGAACAACACCTGCAGTGCTCGGAATCCTAACCATTCAGTGGGCAGCTTTTGCTTAGCCAGAAGGGTGTGCAAGCTGGACTCTTTGTATGGAAATTTTCGGCTCCTGGGCCTTGCCACCATACCCAACAGACAGGCCCCTGGAGTGAAGGGGATTGTGAGGCCAGCAGCTACCTCAGTCTTAGGAACCACTTCCGCCAGAAGCCTTGAACCACTGCACAGTTCCAGGCAAGGTGCAAAAAGATGGCACCCACAACGTGCACACTTCACTGCCTTAGTATGATCAATGCTGTTTAGCTGAAAAGTGGTCACATAGGTGCGGTGCAGATAGTTACAGTGCAGCAAATTAAACCTGTTGTTACAGGAGACAGTCTTCACCAGTTCACAGACTCGCACCCAATCTACATCTGCAATGGGTAGCCCCAGCTCAGTCTCCCATTTCCTCCGTGCCTTAAAGGGAGTTGGTGTAATGCCCCCCCCTAAGAGCCGTATAGAAGAAGGTAATCAAATGTCTGCCTTCCCCACATCAGAGAAGGCCCCCCAAATACCTGGGAGAGCTGCAGCGCTGCCTGGTAAACAATTCCATTATCTTCCCTGATATATTTTCTAGCTTAGCATAGTGTAGTAAGTGTCCTGGCCCTACGTTAAAGGTTTCCTGCTTCTCCAGAAAGGTAAGAAAAACCTAATTAGGATACAGGTCCCCGGCTAAGAGGCAGCCACCCATCCTCCATTGGTCCATAGACGTATTCAATTTGACTGCACGGAATGGCGCATGGTCCCAGAAAACTAGCTCCCTGTCAGAGGGAGCCCTGCGAGCCATCTTCTTGAACACTAATTCCTATATTGAGGCTGTGCGCCTGTCCATATACCATATCTGATGCTCCGATCGGCCCACAGGCATCAATAGAAATGCCAAAGTGTCGCCACCAAGCATGTCTCAGAAGAGTCTCTTCTCCCAATTGTCAGGTTCTGTGTACCACCAAGCGGCATTCTGTAAATATTCTGCAGTATAACAAAGTGGGCCAAGTCACAATTTGAAATGTCCCTTTTAAGGATTGACAGAGCTCCCCTGCTCCGCTGACCGGCCCAAATCAATTAAGCCAACAGGGTGTTGAGTTTATAGAAATTTTGCGCAGGAAGCAGGAATAGTGAGGTTTGTACCAGATAGATGCAATGTAGGAGAAAAACTATCTTGGCAACAACCGTCCTACCCATCACGAGAGAGGTAATTTATTACAAAACCAGATCGTTCCCATGATACCCTCCAGGACCCTGTCCACATTTAGGGGCTGGTGAGAGGCCTCCACGTGTGTTACCATGATGTCCAACCGTAATCTCACCATCTCCCATCACGTCCCCAGGTCTTTGAGCCACTCAGGCTCAGTACAAGCATCCCAAAAGGAAACAACAGTGTCTTCTGGACAGTGATCCTTAGGCCCGAGACCGTGCCGAAGTCAGCCTGCAAACTCATCAGTAGCGGCACTGCCTCCCCAAGGGAACGGTCGTAAATAAGCACATCATCCGCACATAACAAGATGATATGGTTGGTGCCACCCACCCGAATGCCCCTGGGTTTCCGCTCCCTGCACTATAGTAACACCAGTGGTTTGATTGTGAGAGCGAAGAGAAGCGGCAAAAGAGGGAAGCCCTGCTGTGTACCCCTCCTCACTGTCCAAGCCTCGGAGAGCGCACCCCCAACCTTTATGTGCACCAGGGGGTCAGTATAGAGCAGTCACACCCAGTCTCAAAATGCAGGCCTGAATCCCATCTCCTGCAACACTGCCATCATATAGCCCCACTCCACAGTATCAAAGGCTTTCTCCAAGCCTGTCAGTACAAGGGCCATGTCCTGGTCATACCTCATAGTTTCATGAATGACGTGTGTATGCAGACACAAGTTAAACACCATGCTGCTGGCAAGCATAAACCCACACTGATCCTCATGCACAAGGTCCCTTGTTGTTCCTCACAGCCTCGTTGCCAACACTTTACAGAGGACCTTGACATCCAAATTAATAGTAAAAGGCCTATACAAGGATGGGTCCACTGGATCCCCTCCTGGTTTTAACATGAGATAAACAATTCCTTTGTGCATGGTGGGCGGGAGGATCTGTTCTCTTTGAGCTTCAAGTAGGACCTCAAGCAATTTGTCCTTGAGCTCCACACAGTAGGTCTGAAGAAATTCTACGTGGAATCCGTTCCCAACAGGGGCTTTCAGTTTATTAAGATCACTCAGTGCTACATGCACCTCTTCGAAGATGAGTGCCTTATCCAGCTCTCGCACCCAATCAGGTGCCAGGCATGGCAAACCTACCCGGACAAGAAACTCCTCTAACTCACCTGGACTTCAATCAATAACTTGTAAAGCATGACTTATCACCCATGGGGTCTCAAGGTGCTGTTTCTGGCATGCTGCTCACTCGAAAAGCCAGGTCTTGAGATCCTTCCTGAACTGCTTTAGCGAGGTGGCTTGTCTGAGGTTGAGTGGGAGTGTGTTCCATGTCCGGTCTGCAAGTTAAGAGAATGGTCTTTCACCAGCTCTGCTCTTCCTGATTCTGGGGATGGCAGCGAGGGTGAGTTGGGAGGATCGGAGCTGCCTGGTGGGGGTGTAGAAGGTCAGGCGGTGGTTGAGGTAGGCCTGTCCTGTGTTGTGCAGTGCCTTGTAGGTGTACGTCAGTAGCTTGTAGGTGATGCATTTGTCGACTGGGAGCCAGTGCAGGTCTCTGAGGTAGGCTGAGATGTGGCTGTGGCAGGGGATGTCAAGGATGAGTCTGGCTGCTGCATTCTGGATCCTCTGTAGTCTTGTTTAGAGCAGAGTGCGTTGCTGTAGTCCAGCTTGCTGCTGACAAGCGCATGGGTGACCGTCCTTCTGGTCTCGGTGGGGTTCCACTTGAAAATCTTCCGAAGTAGGCTTAGGGTGTGGAAGCGAGACGGTGTTGACTTGACGAATCATGGAGAGCGTGGAGTCCAGGATGATGCCCAGGTTGTGTGCGTGTTCGGTGGAGTGGTGGCGTTTCCTAGGGCGGTTGGCCACCATGAGTCGTCCTAGGTGGAGGGGGTGGAGCCGATTACAAGGATCTCTGTCTTGTCCGAGTTGAGTTTGAGGCAGCTGGTTTCCATCCATGCGGTGACTGCTCTCATTCTGTCGTGGAAATTTCTCTTGGCTGTTGATGGTCGTTGGTCAAGGGGAGGATCAGTTGGGTATTGTTGGCTTCTGAGGGAATGAGTTTTTGGCTAAAGACTATAATGTGTATAACGGAGTAGTACATTTCCAGTTAGTAGTCATAGAAATGTGTGGGTTAATGAATTTGGGAAACAAAAAACATGTGATCCACAAAGTAATTAAAACACAATGCAATCCTGTAGTGATTGTGATGCTACAGAAATCAACTTATAGGGCACATACTGAATATAATCTTTCATATAGATCATATTGAAAAGACATGATACTCTATACCTGTAGTGCTATATGAATCAACATATAAGGTGTTTACTAGAGACAATCTCCTCTCTAGGGTATATCAAGAAGGCATGGCACCCAAATATACATGAGGGTGTCACATGAGGTGTCACTATTTGAAAATAGGGTATACAACAAGTGAGATAAATCTAGCATAAACTGAATATTATGAAACCTTGCGAATGGCTAACTCGCCCGTTAGGAGGGCGTCGGATAGCACGTCGAACTTTATGTAACATTCTATGAGGTATGAAAGTTTGGGTTGTGTATGGTATTGTCTGAGATTTTATTCAACCGTGACCACTCTGGGAGTCTTCCATCTGAGTTTCAGAAGTGTTGTCCGGGAAGATGCATAGGCCGTTTGGCTCTGAGAAGATATGCATTTTGTCGTGGCCGTTCAGCCTAAACTTCGCTGGACCAGTAAAGGAATGTTGGGTAGCTTTGTCTGTCAGGGTTTCTTAAGTGCTAATAAATGTTTCCTTTTGGTAATCCTGACCCTGGCATATTCCTGGGAGATGTTGATCTTTGCACCTTGCCAAACAATTGATTTGTGTTTCCTCATGTAGCAAAAGATAAGCTTTGTATGCTGGTAACGCAATGGATGAAAAATTAGAGCATGTGGAGTGGACGCATTTTTAAGTCTATGAGAGGGCACTTTATGGGCGTGTGCCATTTCTAACTCTTTATTGAATGTAATCCCCAGAGGATCCATTTTCCAATGAAGTTCTTTGGGCAGGGGGCTCTGTCCTCTGATCCCTTAGTATTGTTTTTTTGTGCTTTGAGCAATGTCGTGGACATTATTCCATTTTTTAAGAGTCGTGTCCAGAGTGGATTGGTGTTCCTGTTTTTCCTTAACGGGTGACTCTGGTCAAAGCTTCATGTTTTGTTCTTTTTAGACCGGTTTTACTTTTTTCCTCTTTAGGCATGGTCTGCCATGTTAATGTAAATGGAAACAGATAAGCCAAGAGCATATAGATAGTGGTTAGAGAATTGAGCAAATTGTTAAGGATTATTGAAGTGATTGAGTCCAAGTAAACAAATGAATTTGATTATGAGATCGTAAGCGTATGTTAACTGCAACATGCTATTCTTGTGTGGATAATGCAATGCAACACTTATTTAGCGCGTTATTTGCTGTGTTATACTTCGGGTGCTGTTAACAACACAATATTCTTGCGATAAACATGTCAGTGATGCCAAGAGTAATCGCTCATCTCAGGAAATGGTGGCCATCACCGTTGGGAAAGTTGTCTCTTATAGTCTCCAACATTCTGTATCATCGAACTCCTTGTAATAGGGGCTTGATTACTCTGTAATGATGGTGTCTCACGTGGTGAGATTTATAGTAGAAGATATGTGGTGCAATGTCAACGTAGTTAGTGGTTGACCTTCGTCCTGGGATTGGAGGCTGAAGGGTAAGTGCTAAACAGGCACCTGGGTGAAACAGTAGTTGCGGTTGCGAGAGCGGGCGCTAAGTAGCTACAGCTTGTGCCATTTGTCATGCTCAGCATTGTCCCCTCTGATGATTTCAGATACTCATGTAGTAGCACATGCTGGACTTAGAGTAACTTGCCTCATTGGTGGGGCAGGCAGTTTCCTTGTAGGCTGTGTCCTTCTAGTAGGTGCGGTTTAACAGATTTTGATTATTTACATTATAGTGCAGGTTCCAGAACGATCAAATCAAAGGTATGGGGGCCTCCACACCAGGCAGCAAGTCTTGCACTGGAGACTCAGTTTTAGGAGCGGGTGTCAGGGGCCTCACAGCATATGTGCTGAAATGTGGTATTGTTGATTGCCAAAAGTATTTCTCATGCTGGGGTTAAAAACATAGAGTTGCAGAAGGCTGCTTAACTCGAGCATGTCAACAAGGAGTGTAATATAATGGTGACTGTTTGGTTATGCGCATGAAGGAGCGCGTAGAGTACCTTCATATTAGTTCTCTTTCAGTAAGGTGAGCACTGCCATATTGTCTGCCATGTGGGTCCTGAGGGGCTTCAGAAGTGATTGTTGAAGTTTAGCTTACCAAGTTCTCAATGCTATGAAGGTTTTCGATATATATGAATCTGCATATTATGGTTTCTGGCCCTGTGAATGAACTTCAGGGCTTCGCTTGGAACTGGGAAATCAGGTCAGTTGTGCGTCAAGCTTGTCAGGGAATTAGAAAGGAGCCACCATCTTAAATGTTGACACTAGCTACACACCACAAGATTATTTTTGAAAAAAACTTATGTCAGACGAAGTAACCATTAGGTGACCTTTCTTTTATTATTATGTTGTGTTCTTTCTCTGAATTTCAAAAGCAAATATCTGTATAGTCACATTTGATCAAGTTTGTGACAACAGGGAATAAGTTTTCTTTTTAGGTCTCACCTGCGTCAGCGCATGCACTCTCGCTTGCAAAAGATACTGTATACAGGAAGGGGCTTTGAGTCTGCCCATTGCTTATCATTTGTTGGCTTCATTGTTATTTTTATTTGCTGCCTTCAGATTGGCCATCATGTGCTGGCTTCACTACCTCTTCTTTTGGTTCGAGCATGGTCCAGCTACTGATTGCTTCAACTTTATTGGGGTCCGTCAACAGATTGTGCTGTGATTGGGGTACTACTTCTTTTCCCTACCATCCATGTTGAACCTCTTGCCATTTTTAGGTATGTTTTACTGTGCCATACACACTTCAAAGAAGCCCTTTACCTCCTTTGAAATGGATGTTTATTCTTACAACAGATGTTATTTGCTCTTATTGTTACAAAAATATTTGCTTCCAAATGTATTTTTACTAACACATGGATGCAATTTCTTTTTTTGTGATACAAATTTTACCAAACCTCATGTTTTTTTACTTTTTCATTCGTTTTAAGATTAACTGATTTGCTCTGAATCACAGGGGTGTTGCCCTAAGTCCTAACAAGCATTTGCAAAGCCACTAGGTCTTGCCTTTGAGAACATTGGCTCTACCATTGCCTTTTTTTTGTGCTGTACAGCATGGGCATTGCAGACTTTGGCAATGATTTATAGACATGCTGAATAGGAGTGTGGCTGAAAATAATAACAAACAAGCATTTTCAATGCAACGGGTCTCGCATTTGTTCGAGTTAGTGCTATTAGCGTTGTAAAGCAAAAATAAAAACTCAGCACGATCGCGCTATGTCAAAAGCAGCGCAATCGCGCTGCGTGGAAAATAAACAGATAAAGTAGTCCGGACCCCAGGCTGAAAACATTGAGCCTCGTATGTTTTTGGTACTTTACTGGTGCTGTGTAGGTGGGCTAAACACCGGAAAAGGCATGATGTGTGCATGCCTTTCACAAATGAAAGCAAACGGATTTTAAAAGGCAAGCCCACGAACCAATGTAAGTGATTGACGTAGCATGGGTGTGGTTTCAAGCCCAAAGAGAGATAATAGACTGGACGGAGGACTTTGTGCTCGCCCATAAAATGGACTATTGTGAATCCAGCGCTAATGCACTCAAAAAAGCTCGTTAGCCCTGGCTCTGTCATAGTGCTTTTTAAAATTAGTTTTAGCCACACTGAAAAACATCTGTGCTGCTATACAGCATGGATACAAAACATTGCCAAAGCCAATAGCTCTCACATGCGAGACCTGTTGCCTTTGCCAATGCTTGTTTTTTTCTTATAACTATTGCAGTCACCTTGCATTTGGGCACATTGATTATTTTTAGTCTAGATTTAGTCCAGGGCAAAAGCAGAAAACAACATTGGATTACATAAACTACCTAATTTCAATAGTCAAGCATAAATATGAAACAGTGGCTAAAGTCTAGCCATGCAGTATATACCCCTTGGTGTGTAGATTGTATCAGTTAACTTTCTTACATTTATAGAATGTCGCATGCATGCTGTGGGTACATTGTAATCAACATATGGTTTTAAGTATTTTGAGTTGCAGTTTACCAAAACAAAGACTGCTTATCGCACAATATTAGAGTAAGTAAAGATTTTAAGTCTTCCGACCTGATCGCTTGAATTTATCAATAGGTAATTGAGACTAACAGAGTAAAAATGTATCTATTATTGTAAATCCATCAAATAAGCACAACCACTAAAAGACTGTAAACATAATAAATAGTACAAATATAAGCAAAAGAATAAATGAAAAAAAGCTCTGACTGCCTCACATTACTATCTACCACTATTCCATAACATAATGCGCTGCTATAAAAAGCTATTGTTTTATTTTATCTGCTTTTTTCATTTTCCATCTCTGTGTTCTCCATACATAATTACACAAACTTGATTTACATACTTCATTACACAGTTTTAAGGACTCTCTTTTTCTGTGCACCCGATTGCCTCGTATCTAGGACTCCAGTGATTGGAATCATAGTTTAGAATTTTGGTACAAGAGAATCGTAAAAATTAAGTTAATTTACGCAATACACTACCAAGGTGCCAATAATTAGAGTTTTTGTGGATATTCATGGAATTTCCTTGATCTGCACCTTCTAATAGAGACGATTAATTGTAAATTAACTGTGCTGCTAACGTAATCAGGTAAACCACACCTATAATCATAGTTTGATCAAATTAACTTGGCATGTGTGGATACTGCATCAATTTTAAGACATCTCAGCCCTGAAAGAGAGTTGCACTGGGAGCATATTTTTTGGGCCTCTTGGATTAAAGTAGGTACATAACAGCATTACGCTGAATTTTCTAATCAGGGTTTTTTCGTGTGTGTATATTTCTCCAAAAATCAACAGATTCACACTTTTTCCATAATACTATGATCGCCGCCAGAAAGACACTTACTTCCAGCCCCATTCTAAGTAAGTCAAGGTCTAACAAAGAATCTCATTTTAATGTTTTTTTTACGTTTTTAGCTTGCATGTATGTACTATTGGGTAAACCAGACCTCTGTTCATCCAACGTGCTTGGAAGGCAGACAGTGCATATTTAATTATTATAATTTATCTTTTAAGCACTAAAAAATTACCACAAAATGACTTATTGGCTTTACAAAGGTTAAGGAAATGGCAGGCATCACAATCGTTTTGCGCAATCGCTCACCGTTCCCAATAGCCTAAAGATTTCAGTTCCAAAAACGTTTGTATTTTTTTTCTACAATTGTTGGTGAACGGCTGTGCTGTGCATTCCAATACACAAGTTCTGTGGCAGCCAAATTTTTCAGAATTTAAAGAGCGCAGTCCTCCAGGCCAAGAGACAATATTGTCGCATGTGCTGAATAAATGCAACCTGTCATTCGTTCAGAATAATCACAAGTTATAAACGGGCTACATTGAGCAAAAAAAAAGATGCTATTGAGAAGGTAGCAGATAGTGTCATAGAATACATAAGTGTTTTAAGACCTAGAAGGTTAATAGTTGAGATAGTCAGAAATAACCTTATTTTCGGAGCTTTTATATTCCTAGGCCGTTTGGGGGTTTAAACAGTATTGCCAACGCCAAGAGTTGTATCCATGTTCATTCTCTTTCTATACCTGAAGGGTGAATAATGAGGCCTGCCAAGGCCTTACCTTTGACTGAGCCACGTTCCCCAGTTCTGTTATGCGTTGTGCATGCATCATGCCTTTGATAAAGTCTTTCTTATAGAAGTGGTGAGTGGTTAGTTAAAAGAGTACTGGAACAGCCCCCTCACCCAGTGTGCCAAAATGCTTAAACAAAGGCTTAGTTGAGTACATAATGGTAAGTAACTTAGGACTGATCCAAAATGTATCATAGGTGTTTCTCTATAGTTTTCTCCATTTCTCTGTCTCTTAGTATTTGTTGTTAATTTACAGGATGACCTGCGGAAAGAAGATTTCAGCAGCATGAGTGCACAACTTTTGTACAAAATGATCAAATCAAAGACTGAATACCCATTGCACAAAGCCATTAAAGTGGAAAGGGAAGATGTTGTATTTTTGTACTTGATAGAAATGGATTCACAGGTATGACAAGTATTGAACTTTTTCACTACTGCATCAGACGTTACCAGTAGAAGAAATGTTTGATTATGCATCTGTATAGGCCCATGCTATTTTACATATTGTCTTTTGCTACATTTATGTTGCCCATTAATACCACCGGTGTGGTTCAAAGGGCCAGTACCTGTTGAGTTTGTACAAACTTAATATCACGGTTAGAGAGTGTATGCTCTAACTTAGGAAGTTGGAGGAGTCGTGTGTGGTGGCTGCAGAATTTGTTTTACAAGTCAGCGAAGAGTGTAAGGTTGCATAGTCTTTTTTGCTGGTACCTTAGAAAGCCTAGTTGCTGTTAATAGTATGCCCTATGCGGAAAGCATTGGGTGAAGTATGTGAGATCCTCCTTGCATTGGCGATGATAATTAAATATGGGTGACTCCATAGAGCTAAGAAATATATATATTTTGTGTAGTGCTCAGTGATAATTGAAGAGAATTGATAGGTCTGGCAGGCTAGAAGTATATCTTAACATATGTGCTTTAGGTATTTATGTAGCTATGCAGCTCGTATTTACACAGACTGTGCATTCCATTACCTCAGTGTTTATTGCTTATTTCAGTCATGTATTCCAGGAGAGTCATATTCACGAAACGTTTTCAGAATATCCATGCAAGATGCATTTAAATACTGTAATCTGTCTGTCATTACAAGTGTATTATTTATACTTGCATTATGAGATGTACTATGAATCATGCCCAACCTGGGATTCATATGAGTTCATAGAGCAAACAATGTATGGTGATGCTAAAACCTAAGTCTTAAAAGCAAGAACAGCCAAGTTTGTTAAAGGGAATGGACTACAGAAAGGTTTGTGATTAAGACAAATCTTACATCATCTGAAGAATGGAATAATTAGGTAATTCTTTCTCAACAGTCTGAGAATTATCTTTAGGAACATTAGAACTTTTAGTAGTATATTCTTGTAGAAAATACTAGAGAGTTAGCCAGATTATGTACATTATTGAATGACCCCATGTCTGCTAAAGTAGCATTGTGAGTTTATGACCAGTGAAGGTTATTACATTGATTTAATACAGAAACTTCTTCGAAGTCATCTTGAATCACCACCCAAGACTTGGATATTTCATGGTGTGCAGTTTCATCCATTAACAAATGTAAATGGAATCATCTATATAGTCAGTCAGTGGTTAGTGATGTCCCAGGCCTTAACACCAAAAATGTGTGTGAAGTGCAGTATTAATTATTTTATTTCAAAGTAATTTTGTCAAGAACAAAATTGCAAGCATAATTTTCCAATTGCCTTTAACCTATCATCTGAAGAGATTTTAAGGAGATTTGTAATTGCTGTATTAAGCTCAAAATATAGATTCTGAGAAGTGTATGTTTAATTGCATGTGTTTAGTGCTGTAGTCTGGAGATATCAGGAGCGTACTATTACTAGGGCTGATGGGGAGATTGGTTGGAGAAGCAGTTACCCAGGTAGATTCTGTCTTACAAAACATGTAGAGTTTTAAAAGAGGTCTCACCTTCATAGAACATTCAGTAAAGCACCCTCCTGAGGTTCAGGATGTGTAGTTTATTGTTGAAGTCATTGCTTTAACAAGATTGCTATTGAAACCTTGTTTTGATGCTATCCTGATATTTTATAATTGAAGACAGTTCATCTGGATAAATTGTGATGGGAAATACACATTTCTTGAAATATAGTCTCTAAATCTGGTTTAAAAAAATGTATTCTTATATTTTGCATTACTTTCAATTCAGCAGACCTATTTGGCTATTTATCCTCTCTGCTTCCTTTCTGAATACTTTAAAATATTAGGCAATTGGCCTTCATAATATGTAAAGCACTGTGGTTATTTAGTTGGCCTAATTTTTGGGTTTATTTCCCTCAGGTTTGTCAGTTTTTTATGTAGTAATTACCACATGATAATAGTGCAAAAGCGACACAGTCACTAAAAGAAAAGTACACATGCTATGTCATTAGCTGTTGTACCCCTTTAGTTTTCTAGTTTCTTTGGGGCAATTAAAATCACCATTTTGCATTGTTGTGACATAGGTGCATTACCTGGCCTTACATTAGTTAAACCTCAGTTTGCACAAGTCTTACTGTTGCTCTTTTCATACTTTGTTGGTGTAAAATACTTCTCTTTTGTGAACATGTTTATTGGTTTAAATCAATTACAACAGTTTGCAGCATTGTCAATTCACCACAAACCATACACATTTAGAGTAAGAGGCACACACCTGAGCAACAGCACTGTAAAAGTAATTTTATGCATACGTTCTAAATATAATAGACAATTAATAACAGGACGCTACAGAACCTGACAACTCAGTTGAAACAGACACACAACATGTTAAGTATGGCAAACTCATATCAGAGCTGATCTGAGCTAATAACTTTTCTCTGACATCTTCGGACCAAGATTTTAACTCTGACAACGAGAACTTATCCAATAATTTGCTGTGCTCTGTCTAGCATCAGCTGAATCCTGATCTGTGCCATACTTTTGTTACTTGGGATATCAACAACAAATGTTTAAAAAAAAAAAAAAAAAACTATGAAATAATATTAAACCAAAATGTGATTCCAACCAGATTGCTTCACTGTCAATGTTGCTGCATTTATCAATGCATATTTTTAGGTTTTGCTTAGCAGAGAGCTTTTAGCACTGTGTAGGGGGAAAGCCTCTTGTGGTCCTGTGGACCGTTCCTAAAAATGTACTTACTTATGGCTTGTTTTCCTCTAATTATGTTAGTTCCTCCCCTGGTGCATATCCTCTTAATCACACCTTTGATTGGCTGATTTGTATTCTTCCATGGCTCACTTTCAGGGAGCAACTTTCTTCTTCTTCATCAAGAACTCCATGAGAGTGCATGTGTTTTCTAGCTCTCTGCCTCGTATGCTTCTGACTCGCAAATACTTGCCCCCCTTTGCACCTCGCTGCTCTCTGCCTTATTTATTGCTGTCTGGGGTGTGCTTCTTCCCGTCATTTGTATTATTATTTTACCTCCTCACCCACTCGCTGTTGTTTTCCCCCACCAATCCTGCATTGCTTAACCACCTGTAGGAAGCTGGTCTCGTGTTTGGTGGATACATAAGATACTCGCACCTTATACCAGGTCCAGGTATCCCCCATTAGTGTAGTATAGGTAGTGTCTAGAAGCCAGGCTCTCTGGAGGTAGCTGTGGAAGGCTTATCTAGGCGACATGCAAAGCTCATGCAATACCACTGTAGTCAAACAACACTTACACACATGAAAGAAAACACTCAATGTTACGAAAATAAAATTATTACAGTAACACAGTACCAAAACACTAAATAGGCAACCCTCCAATAGGAGGTAAGTAAACATACCACATATTTACACTAGTTATCAGAAATAGGCATAAAAAGTGATCCTAGGGGGAACCCAAACCACAGACTAAAAAAATGGAATGCGAACACAGGACCCCCACCTAGGTAGTGGAATGTTTAGAGGGTACTAGGAAACCAGAACGGTAAGTACCACAGTGCACCCTAGCGACCAGGAAGAAAGGAGTAAGTTACTGGTCTTCCCCCAAACCACCCAAAAGGAAGAAAATACACCCAGCTAAGAATGCAAGAAACCAGCGGTGGATTCCTGAAGAGGAAGACCTGTGGAAGAAGGGGACCATGTCCAGAAGTCACAGAAGAGTCCAAGGGGAGCAGGAGCTACTACCCACCCAGCTGCGGTTTCAGGAGTTGGTCGACGGTAGGATGATGGTGGTTAGGAATGCAGCCCTGGAGCAGGTGAAGAGTTCCTGGAGGATGCAGTTGACGTCCCACGCCGGATGGATGATTGCAGTCAGTCAGTGGCGTGGGAAAGCCACCAACAAGCCTTGGCAAAGGCAGAAGTTGATGTGAAGCAAAAGTGGAGCTGCCGGGGACCAGCAAGGTCCAGGAGGACTCAACCCACCGGGGGAGGGGAGGGGTGCTATAGGGGGACCCTCAGCAAGGCAAAGAGTCCAAAAAAGAAGAGGCAGCCCCCACGGGAGACCCACTGGATGAGGAACCAGGAGTCAGAGGAGCCCACGCAGCACAACTGGAGAAGGATCCCACGCCGCAGGAGAAGCGGGCAGAGGGCTGTACATCGCAGGAAGGAAGGCTGGGGCTACACGGAGCCTGAAGATCCCTTGGAGGAGATGCAAACATGCTTAGTAGCTGCAAGAGATGCAGTGCACGGGGGTACTGTCCTGCATGGGAAGGCAAGGGCTTACCTCCACCAAAGTTGGACAGCTGGCAGAGAGGACCTAGAGGACTATTCCAGACCACCACCCATAATGCAGGATCCACGCAGCTCAGAATGAGAGGAGATCCACGCAGCCGGATGTCATTGCAGTTGGGGCATGCGGATGCAGGGGAGTGACTGCTTCACTCCAACTGAGAATCCTTCTTCCTTCTTGTGCAGACTGAAGACTTGCCACCCTCAGAGGATGCACAGCCGGGGAAATGTTGCAGAAGCTGGAAGGAGCCATGGCCTGGCATTTTCCAGTTTCTCGCCAGAGCAGGGACTTAAGATCCCCTGAACCGGTGTAGACTGGTTTATGCACAGAGGGCCCCAACTGTGCCCTTCAAAGAATACCAGTGGCTTGGGGAGGCTACCTCTCCCAAGCCATGTAGCACATATTTCCTAAGGGAGAGGGTGTTACCGCCTTCTCCCAATGGAAATCCTTTGTTCTACCTTCCTGGGCTTGAGCTATTCAAGCAGCAGGAGGGAAGAAACATGTCTGCGGGGGTGGCAGTAGCTTGGTCTGCCCAGAAAACCCCAGAAGGCTGATAAGAGCAATGCTGGGGGTCCTCTAAGAAGCCCCAGAGTGCATAGAATCATACTTCCAATACTAGCAACAGTATTCGGGTATGATTCTGACATGTTTGATATAAAAAATGGCTAGGTTCGGAGTTACCATTATGTAGCTGGCCACAGGTAGTGACCTATGTCCAGTACATGCATAAAATGGCGTCCCCGCACTCATGAAGTCCAGGAAAATGGAACTGGCGTTCGTGGGGGCACGTCTGCAAGTGCTGGCATGCCCTCACACACAGGTACTTGCACCCTGCCCTCTGGGCTAGGAGGCCTGCCATAGGTGAGACTTACAGTGACCTGTAGTTTAAAGGGTGCATGCACTCTTTCACGCAGGCTGCAATGATGGGCCTGCAGAAACACTTTACATGGACTCCCCATGGGTGGCATAATACATGCTGCAGCCCATGGGGATCCCGTGGTACCCCAGTGCCCTGGGTACCATATACTAGGGACTTACATGGAGGCACCAGTATGCCAAATGTAGGGTGTAAGTGGTTCAAGTAACCAAGTTTAAAGGGCGACAGCATAATCACTGGAGTCCTGGTTAGCAGGATCCCAGTGAACACAGTCAAACACACTGATAAAAAGGCAAAAAATGGGAGGTAACCACGCTAAAAAGAGGCTACACCCCTCGTAGTCCTTTTAATATTTATTTTCAAAATATTTTACATTTCTTGGAGGGATGCATGTCCCATTTGCTACTGAGCTCCTCAGCTTTCAAAAGTATGCTTTAGCTCAATTGAAAAGTATTTGTTTTATTTACTACATCAAGTGGCGTTCACCAACTTGGATAAATAAATGAAAACATAAAATGGCACCTGCCTCATTTAGACTCATTCACTGCATATTTTGTCACGCAGACATGAGCTTACTTAATGGTGCTGGCATCCGTAGTGCCATGGCCCATTGATGGCACGTTTGAACTTTTTCTTTTTTTGGCTTTACTGCTTAACTTTGCCAAAGAACATTTTGCTTTTTACAATGTTATGTAACCTCCCCAAAAAGCACTAGCAAAGCCAGTAGGTCCCAGAGACAAGATCTTTAGGCTTTGTCGATGCTTGATACTTGTAGTTGATGACATTTCTGTAGTCTTGGCATCACCTTTGTCCCACTTATTACATTCTTGACTGAAGCATTCATGTGTGTCTATTATCTGTTGTTTTTCACAACTTCTTATGACCTTTTTCTAACATTTGAATCATTCTTATTTCTTCTAGTGTTTTTTTTTTATAACAGCTGTAAGTCTTTCGTGGCAGAAACATTCAGGTTTACTGGTTTAACTTTTTTAGATCTCTCTAACACTCTGCGTTAGCTGTCGGTAGGAAGACATATCTGTTGCACCCATTATAGAGAGGGCTTTTGTCTGCCCATTGCTTGTGAATCAACTACTTTCTTGTCACTTTCTGTTCCCTGCCCTTCAGTCAATGGCTTTCCTCGCTGTTCTTGTGCTTTTCGCGCCCATGAAGCTTTTCTTTCTGACTGGGTTTTGATGGAGGAGTAGTATCCTTCTACTGTTGATGTCAAAACTTTGCATTGCAGTGAACGAGTGAGTATTTTTTTCCACTTCACCCCTTTGGGACCCCAGCTCGCTTTATAAATTTTCAGCTCCTGCAATGTCTGTTTGCCTGCCACATACCCTTTGTTCTCTTTGCACCTCCTGCTGCTGTGTCTGCAGGTGGTTATCTTTAAATAAACTTAAACTCTTTTCAAGATGATTGACTGTGTTCGCAAATGTATGCACAGCAACCATCTTGAAATGTATTTTCTTTAAAAAAAAAAACATTCAAAGATGGCTGCTGAACTTGCGTACACACACACAAGGTATCCTGAGATGATTTTTCTTTTGCTTTAATAACTTTATTTTAAAGGTGGTACCCTCTCAATCAAACAAATTCAAATCATTCCAAGCTAGCCAAGATGCTTGTGGGTGCATGCCAAGTGGTCCTCTAGTGGAAAAGAAAGCCCTGGCAAAGACTGTTTCCTTTGCAAATGCTGGTTGAAGATAAGTTATCATAAGTTAATTTCTCAAGTCTTCTGTGTGCAGTGGTTTCTTGATTAATGGAGCACCTTAGGCCTGACACCTCAACTCAGATACCTTTGCAAAATGGTACATGTTCCTTAAATAGCTTTTCCCAAAAAAACAGGCTTAATTGTAGTCATGGCTTATATTATGAAGCTAATCAAATTTTTTTATTTTGTGAATAAATACATAATAATATGACAACTGTCTGGAACAAATTAAGAGGTTTGTCAGACATCTCTAATAATGGCTTTGTTACTTCTTCTCCCAGCTCTCTTAGCAGTACAGAGTAGAAATTGTGTGTCCAAATCATTTATGTTTGTTCATACTTTCTTCACGTTCTTTTGCTTGCTTTCCTGCAGCATTTTTTCGCAATATTGCAAGACACTATGATCCGTATGGTTATAAATATAGATCTCAGAATTGACTTCTGAGAGTATCACTTGCTTTAAAATAGGATTTAGGTGTTTCATATGTTTTTATTGATTATGTCGGGTAAAAAGGTAATTAATAGTGTGTTGCATAATGGCTTATTCTGTAAGTGCCACGTAATAGCAAATATAGAAACCAAGGCATTATTACATGTTAATTTTCACATAGATTTTTTGATTGTTTGAGGCTTGGAATATCGAGCTGTGTGTATATGGGTTTATTTTTTAAGGAATATAAAAATGCATTATGGCTTAGTTCTTGAATTTTGCACATGACATGCAACAGCACTGACTAGTTATTATTCACCTGTGCTTCCCTTGTGTATACTTATAATCAGTAAAATCTTGGACATTGGGAGTGAAAATGTTTAAATAATTTTCATTTTTGTTAAGTTGCCTGGAAAACTGAATGAACTGGATAAGAATGGAGACCTGGCCTTGGATCTGGCCCTTTCGCGGAGGCTGGAGAGCATTGCGTCTACACTCGTGAACAATAAAGCAGATGTGGACATGGTCGATAATAAGGGCTGGAGTCTTCTTCATAAAGCAATACAACGAGGTGAGAAGTGACACATAATATTCTTTCCCCTAGAAAGAGAAAATCTTTTTAGTGTTGTGGTGTTCTGTGTTTTCTCAGTGGTAGTTTCATTACTTTTTCATTATTTGTAGTTTGGCGGAGTACTTTGCATTATTATTGAATGTATACAACTTAGTTGTTTAAAAAAATAATGTAAGTAATCTAATTTCTCAGAAAGGAGATCTCCAGTCGGAATCTAATTTTCAAAAGTGAGCAAGGTTTTAATAGGTGATGCAGTGGAGAAGCTCTTAATCAATTGAAAATCAACAAAACATCCTTATTTTGTTGACATTACCAGGGCCAATTATTCTATTTAAATATACCCAAGTGTGGTGTAAACTGCACTTTGAAGATCTTGTATGGGGGACTGCTGAGCTTGCTTATAAGCTACTTTAAACATTGTAATAATAAAATGCTTGCTAACCTCCTGGGCACCAAGCTCAATCCTCTATTGACCAAGCTGGTCCTAATGGAGCAGGCTGGCTTCATCCCTAGTAGAGCCACCTCTAGCAGCTTGCATCTTTTGACTATGTGCCATGGTATTATGTTGGAGGTTCGTAGGCACAGAATGACTCCCCAATGAGAGGGGTACAGATAAACGGTTATCTCTTACTCACATTTGATGTGGGCAGTGGCAGATGACAATGCTGTCCTTTGTCAATGGTACGGTTTGTCCTGGCCATAGATCCTCTTGCATCTCTGTTGTGTGAGAAACCTAGCTTCCAACACAAAGATTCTTACTCTCCCTATTCTCTGCAACAACATGTTATTTTCTTATGAACTAAAAACCCAGAGATTAACCTCAGCCTCGTTATTCATGACATCATCAGATTTGGCAGTTATGGTAGTGTAAGGATAAACCGGGAAAAGTCAGAAACATTTCCCTTTTACTGGTGATACTAGTCGAATTGCTCTGGAGTTACCTTTGTCTTGGAGATAGAACTTTGACTGCTATTTGGGGATACAGGTGACCAGAAATAGAGAATCTATCCTTGGGGTCAAATCTTACCCAGTGCAGGTGGAGCAGTGACTCGCACTTTCCTCTCTCCATATCAGGCAGGGTGACATTAATAAAGATGCTGATGCTCCCTAATCTTTTCATCAATTTACCTATCACCCAAGGAAGAAGACTTGTCACCTAGCTCCGCCCTCTTGTTATTAGACTTGCATGAGGTGGTAGAGATGAATCACTTGCATTAAGTTCAATATGGTCTTCTGCCTCAGAGAGTTATCTTTAGCAATGATCCTTCTTGCGCCCTACTCCTTTCTCATCCCGAGACCCTGCAGAAAAACTCTGTGATTGGAAAAAAGTTTATGCAAGCTTCCATTGTTAGAAACCTTCCCCTCCTGTGTCTAACTCTGAGGAAGATTATAGACATTTCTGAAAAAAAATTAAAACCCATTTTATTACATTTTTTTAACATTTTTCTTTATTTTAAACAAGAAAACAAACTTTCACATTTACAAACTGCATTGCAACCGTGATGCCATCATAGCCCTGGTGTTCTCCGAATTTAAGACTTATTTTAGTCTTGCAATTTGAACTCCAAGCATCTTTTCAGAATATTAGGATCCTGCATTTCTCCCTCTGGTCCCTTTCACTCCTATGATCTGAATTTTACTCTAGCCCTTATTCTTCTCCTGCACCCGGAAGCTACCCACAAATACACTGCTTCTGAGCGCTGGGCCCCAGACTCCACAATAACAACTTTTGCTGCACTTCCCCATGATCAACTGTAGTACACTTCACCTGCTGCCACTGTCCCTTCTCCTGCAACACTTGCGCATTCGCATGCACAACAATGACCACCACGCCAACCACAGCTGCATCGGAACTACTCCACTGCCTCCTGCTCAATGTATGATTACTCTGCAAGTACGCCACCACGATCTTGGACACCTTCGCCTCCCTCACCCCTACTTAGTCTTCCTCACCCCATACCTGGCTCAGCCCCGCAGCTGCTCCTGACATCGCCTCAGCAGTACCAGACTACTCCAAGATAGCACAAAAGGACCGCACCAACAAACACAGAGGTAGAATCACAATCATCCACATAGAAACCATCCATTGCACCACGGCTGCCAACCCGATCATGGAACAATTCAACTTCCAACTCCAAATTGCAATCTACCATCTGAGGCAGCCTTGTCTACAGACCTCCAGGACCACACCCCAGTTACTGCAACGCTATTCCCAAATTCATTGCCCTGGTTGTCATCGACTCTAAACACTATACCTTCTTTGGAAAACTAAGTTATCACCTTAGTGACTTTAACAACACCAACCCCGCCAACATCCTCGGAAGCATGAACAATATCGGCCTCACCTAAATAGTCACAGAACCCCCACACTACGCAGGACACACCCTTGACCCATCTTCACGGCCCACGACAGAGACAAGTATAGCCAAGATACTGAGCTCACCTGGACAGGCTACACCATTGTCCACTTCACCATCACTGGATCCCCTGGCACTACCTCAAAGCCGTCCAGCACCTCACACTGCAGCTGAAACAAAGTATCAGAGATCCAGGGGACCGACGTCCTCAACACCTCCCGACCTGACACCACAACCAACATAGAACATGCTGTCAAGAACTTCTCCACCTGGATCACCTTTTGCGATGACCGAGTTGCCCCTGTCAAGCGCACAAACCCAAGAGACAAACCAAATAAGCCAGTTGGTACACCACTGTTAAAAATGGGACCACAATCCTAGTCAGGGTAAGTCACACACAATCCAAATTATCCTGTGCCCTCCCTCTGGTAGCTTGGCACTGAGTAGTCAGGCTTAACTTAGGAGGCAATGTGTAAAGTATTTGTGCAATAAATCATACAGTAACACAGTGAGAACACCACAAAAATACAGCACACAAGATTAGACAAATAGATGATAATTATCTAAATAAAATAAGGTCAAAGCGATAAAGATTCAATAAGTACAAGTTGAAATATCACTTTTTCAAGATTAAAAGGATTCTTAAATCTTAGAAATCAACAGTTGTCTCTTGATTACACAAAGTACCTGGGTTGCGTCAAAAATAACACTCACGGAGACTGCAGAGGAGGATATGCATGGATAAATAGGATGTGCACCGGATTTTCTGACGGGCCACAGACAATGTGTTGTCTCTTTCTGCGCTTCAAGAGGCTTGCATTGTTTTTCGGCGCACAGTCTTTGTTCCTCACTTCGATGCTGGAACATTTTTGACACCCAGAGACGATGCGGGGAAATCCTGGGCGCGCTGGAAGAAGTCGCAGGTATTGCATCGATCCAGTAAGTCAATTTTCCACTCAGGTAATCGGCTGTGTCATTCCGGTTCGGCTGTGTGTCGATCCAGTAGGGTGGGGCATCGAATTTTCAGTCACATGGCAGGCACTGCGACAAATTTCCACTTGGGAAGTCAGGCTGAGTCGTTCCGGGTTGGCTGTGCGGCGATTTCTCGGTCGTAAGGCAGGCTGTGCGTTCTTTCCAGTGCACAAGGAGTTTCCTGAAGAGATTAAGTCTTTTTGGTCCTGAGACCTGAGAAAACAGGAGGTAAGCGCAATCCAAGCCCTTGGAGAGCACTTCTCAGCAAAGTCCGAGGGCAGCAGGGCAGTTCCTCTTGACGGGTTGCAGGTTCAGAAGTGTCTGAGTTGTTGGAGTCAGGGACACAATTTATATACCCCCAAAATGCCTTTGAAGTGGCCGAGACTTCAAAGAGTGGCTTAGAAGTGCACAAGTTCCCCTTTCAGTACAAGTCTGTCTGCAGGGTAGGGGGTTTGGCAGTCCATTGTGTGAGGGCAGGCCACTAGCGTTTGAAATGTAAGTGTCAGGCCCTCCATCCTTCCAGCCCAGGAAGACCCATTCAGTATGCAGATGAATGCAGGTGTGACTGAGTGTCCTGTGTTTGTCTGGGTGAAATGCACAAGGAAGTTGTCAACCAGCCCAGCCATATGTTTATTGGAGACAGTTTGTGACGCACAGATAGTTTTCTAGTGCAAAGAAATGCTCACTTTCTAAAAGTGGCATTTCTAAAATAGTAATATTAAATCCAACCTCGCCAATAAGCAGGATTTTCTATTATCATACTAAATATGACCTGTTTCCCTCTTTCTGATCAGAATCTACCACTTACACAGTATAGGAGAGTAGTCCTAATGCTATCCAGTGAAAGGAGCAGACCTCACAGTAATAGAAAACGAATTTAGGAGTTTTCCACTACCAGGACATACAAAACACACATGTACATGCCCTGTCTTTTACCTACATAGCACCTTGCCCTATGGGTTTACTTGGGCCTACCTTAGGGGTGACTTATATGTAGAAAAGGGGGAGCTTATGACTTGGCAAGTACTTTTTATGTGCTGGGTCGAAGTGGCAGTAAAACTGCACACACAGGCCTCGCAGTGGCAGGCCTGAGACATGGTTAAGGGGCTACTTATGTAGGTGGCACAACCAGTGCTGCAAGCCCACTAGTAGCATTCAATTTACACATGTAGTGCACTTTCCTTAGGACTTACAAGTAAATCAGATATCCCAGTTGTGAATGAACGAATGTTACCATGTTTCAGGGAGCGAGCATATGCACTTTAGCACTGGTTAGCCGTGGTAAAGTGTGCAGACTACTGAAACCAGCAAAGAGTTCTCCATCCTCTCAGCAACCAATAACATCATCACCCCTTCTCAGGAACTTTGCTACTGCCTCATGGACTTCTTCCCCGACAAGATCTCCACCATCTACAAAAACGTGGAACCCCAACCCACTGCCGCCACCACCCTCAGACTCCTTGCCCCCACAGAGGCTAACCCGATGGGATATCCGACCACCTGTCTCCGCATGGAACTGGCTCACCACACAAAACACCCCAGCCATCATAGCTCAGTCCACCCAACCCATTTTAACCTGGGGAGCGAGATAATCCGCAGTGAGCTCACCACCTCTTCGACTCATCCATAACCATGGCTTCCTTTCCCAAAGCATTGAAAAACGCAGAAGTCAACCCCTTCTCAAGAAACCTTCTGCTGAACCCAGCTAACTCAAGAACTACCATCCTATCTCGCTTCTGCTGTTTCCCGCCAAAGTCCTCAAAAAGGCCATTGTCGGAACACTTGGAGATAAGTCTTCTGGACCCCTCCCAATACAGATTCCAAACCAACCACAGTACCAAAATGGCCCTGATCACTGCCAAAGATGATATCAGAATCCTATTTGACCAGGGAGAAATGCCGGCCCTGATTTTCCTCGACTGCCTAAAACTCAACTCAGACAGAACAGAAATGCTGATCTTCATAAACAACACCTCTCTGTTGAAAGATTTATGGTGTCCTTCTGTACTAGAACCAGCACCTGTTCTGACAGACCAAGCATGCAACCTTGGCGTCATCCTGGACAGCAAGCTCACCATGAAAACCAGATCAAACGTAGTTTCTTCCACCTGCTTCCTCACTCTTAATATGCTCTGTAAGATCGATCAAATGGCTCCCCGTCAACACCAGATGAACCATCACTCAAGCCCTAGTCACCAGCTGGCTGGACTATGTCAACGCAGTCTACGTAGGAATTACCACATCTCCTGAAGACACTACAGACCATACAGAACTCAGCTTACAGAGTCATCCTCGACCTCCCAAAAGAGACCCACACCACTCCCACCTCAAAAAGCTCCACTGGCTCCCCATTCAGAAGAGATGTCAATTTAACAGGCTGATCCACACCTTCAAAGCCCTTCACAACCACGGAACAGCATACATCAACCAATGCCAGAACTTCCACCAACTCTCCAGACACCTGCGTTCCTCTTCCTCTGCCGCCTCCCCCCCACTACCTCTGCATCCACTGAACCAACACTGGAGGTCGTTTCTTCTCTTACCTCACAGTGGATTCCTGGAACAACCTCCCCTTTCACCTGCGGACCTCATCCTCTCCTCTGGAATTCAAGAAAGGACTCAAGACCTGGCTGTTCAACCGAACCTCTAGCAGCAATGCCGACAGTGCCTTGATACCCTCACGGGTGAAGCTGCGCTCTATAAATCAGCCATAGAACATTATATATTATATGTATAAGATCAAATGAAAGTCCAGATGCAGTTTGCCAATTTGTGCCGCATTATTGAGGTACAGCTCAAGCCCCTAGGCTCAGCAAACTCAGGCTAACGTCTGATCATACTCTTCCCATTAAAGAGATTTGCTGAAACAACTTAAAAGTGAAGGGTGGAAATCGTTGAAAGAGCACTTTTTAGTATTTGAGATACTTCTCTGTATACAATTCCATCATTTTTAGCACAGCTGTTGTCTTCCAGAACGGGGCTAACCGAATATAAATTGATCGTGACCTTCCACTAACTAAGCAGTCCAGTCTGAACTGTTAGACCACATCTCTTCTACATCAGAACACAGACAACCTCATAATTTTACCCTCATTGAGGAGCAGAATATTGAGTCCTTTGGCTAAGCAAGCCTCAGACCCATTTCTGGGTATACCTACTCACTTAGCAGGGGTGTGGAATTCGTATAGCCCGACTCCAAGGACATATTGTTTGGAGTCACGGATAGCAAGCTTTCATGTTTATTTTATCCTTGGGACAAGTACGCCCAACCTCTTCAGCACGAACCCTTTGGCTGCCAGTTTAGAGTACCACATTATGGATCACGGAAGAACATTGTCTGCAGTTAAGGTTAATATTTGTGACCATATTTTAATGCTGTTCGAACTTGTAATTATGGTTCATTAATGCAAATCCTTTATTGTTAGGGTGAGTGCTCTAAGGAAATGTTGTAAGCTCAGACTTCACTGCTGACAGTGGCAGAGCGGAGGTACTGATCATAATGCTCAAGACTATATAGTTTGCTCATTTTATAAACAATGGGACAGTTTTGTAATTAGATAGTATAACATTTTTTTTAGAGGTAATGTAATAATTGAAGCACATTTAATCTTGTAGACCCTCAAAAGGAAGTGGGAGTAGGGTGACAGAAAAGGGGAAGGTAAGAAACAAAAATAAATAAAAATACAAGAAATGTCCCAGCAGGATAGGAGGAATCGAGATGAGGGGAGAGAAAGAGAGATGTCAACTTGGTGGCCATACAGTGCTGGTGTTATTGATGGTATTGTCGCATAGTTTGAGAAATTGGATAGCCAGCTATGTAGGTGAATGGGTGTAAAATATAGTGACAAGGAGGCTTAATTTTGTTTTAGCTTGTTCCACAATTTCTGTGAGGTTTGAGGATTTATATTGGTGTTGGAGATAGCATTGCTCGCACCTCTTGTGAAGTAAACCCATTCCCACCAGGTATGGTGTGATATGTTTTGGGACATTTTCTATTCACATAGAATGCTTTTAATGCTCATAGGGACTTGTTTTTAATGCTCATAGGGACTGAGAAGTCCAGGAGGTACATGTCATTGGGGCCTAGATTCATTTTAGATTGTTGGGACCAAGGGCCTAAGATTACTAAGTGGAAAACGAGGGGTACATTGGCATCGAAGATATTGTTAACTATTTTTTAATTGCATTCCAGAATTTGCATTGGAATAACATATGTCTGGGAGTACCTGTAGAGGCTTGACAATTCCAGCATTTCATCGAGTCTATGAGTCCCAATGTTAAGAGTTTTTCCGGATCCAGTCAATTCTATGTAATAGCCAGTATTTGCAGTACAATAGGATGGGAGATATTTTATATTTGATGGCAGATATCCTTATCTTTTTCCATGATTCATCATTTATATTCGGTGTGGGGCTAACAGTAGCAGTCTGTATCCATCTAGATTGGATTTAGGACGTTTGAAATAGAGGATGTTAAAGTTTTGTATATTTAAGTAGAAAAGTTTGACTAGTAAGGGAACCAGACCATTTATGTGTGGGTTGGGAATCTTGTTTAGTGCAAGATTTAGCTTAAGGAAGCTGTAGAATTCAGTGTTGTCTAATGTGTATGTGTTCTGTAGTTCTGCAAATGTTTTAGGATAGGGTGGGAGTCCAAGATCTTTCATAAATAGAATCTTGTTTGTGGACCAAGAAGGCCTGGAGGGGGTTGTACCATTGATTTTGATATTAGGGTTGTTACAGTGAGGTGCATTATCCGAATTATGAATTTAATTGGGAAGCATTTTGTCTAACGATTTAAGCGCAAAGACTCTGTCTTTGAGGATGCTGTGAGAGTATGGAAGTGGTAGCCTTTTCATTGTTAGTAATGAGGTTAATGAGTATTGTTTGACTAGGAATTTTTTCTATATGTAGCCGCAATGCTGTGTCTTGATAGTGGTCATTTATCCAGCAAGTAGCTTAGGTTAGGAAGGCAAGTTGATATTTATGAAAGTTAGGGAGCTTTAAACCTCCAAACTGTTTTAGTTTAAGCTTTATGAGGGCAGTACTGCATTTTATGTTTTTCCGTAGAAATTGTGAGATTTGTTTGTGTATATTAGTGATGGATTGGTCAAATAGTTGCATTGGTAGCAAGTACGAAACAAAGTTGATTTGTGGAGCAATAATTTTAATGTACTCCACATGTCCCCACCAAGTCATGAACTTTGGTGACCAGCTAGATGGCAGGCCTTTGATTTTTTGAAGTAGGTTATCCTCTGTTATTTTCTTTGTATTTTCTCGATTGTTTTTTAATGTGATGACTAAATAGTTCATTTTTGTGGGTTGTCCATGTAATTTGGTGTTGAGCAAAACTGAAGGGAACGTTAAGTTGTTGGGGCGGAAGACTTCAGTCTGGTCTAAGCTTAAGGAGTATCCTAAGACTTTAGCGTAGCAGGATATTACTTCTAGGGTAGCGGGAATAGCTCTTTCAGCATCTAATGAGAAGATGAGCACATCATCAGTGTAGGTGGTGACTTTATATGGGGCGTCATTGAAGGGAATACCTGTTATCACTGTAGAGGTTCGGTTGGTTGATAAAGGTGGTTCAGTTGCTAATAGGTATAGTAAAAGTGGCACAGCCTTGTCTAGTCCCTTGTGCCGGATTAATTAAATCTGAGAGGAATCCATTGGTTCTAATGCGAACAGACTGATTTGAATATAGAGCAAACATCTGTTGAATGAAGGATCTACTTTGAATTTGTGCACAACGGCATACAGAAAAGTCCATGCAGCCTTTTAGTTCAAGAGAGTCTTTTCTGCATCCAAGGCCATAGCAATTGTAGGGGAGTTTAAAGAAGTAGCTTTATCGATTATGTGGCAGAAAAGTCTTATGTTGTCTGCTCCGTGTCTTCCTTTGATAAATATGGTTTGGGAACGGTGAATGAGGGAAGGGAGGACTTCTCTTAGTCTAGGTGCCAGACTTTTTGGATAGATTTTACAGTTCACATTTAGATGAGATATGGGACTATAATTTTTTATTTCTAGGGGATCCTTATTTCTTTGTGTATGATGGTGATTATGGCTTCGGATGTGGAGCCTGTAATCAAACCTATCAAATAGGTAGAAGAGGATTGTCTACTTTTGACATGGTTTTAGTAAACTTTTATTGTTGTGGGAGCTGCCGAGCCCTCACATTATAGCAAACATTGAAAGAAAAAAAAAATGTTTTTGGTCTCAAATAGCTCATGTTGCTACATTAGTTCCTGGCACTAAACGAAATACTATGTATGCTGATATGCTTTTTGTGAATTAACAGAAGGTGGTCACTCACAGTGAAGCCAGTACATATATAAAGAGAAAGAGAGAGAGAGAGAGACATAATTTTAATAAAAACAAACGGTCTTGGGTAATTCAAGACCTAGTTTGGGGCCCAATTGTTAAAGAAAGTCACAAACGTGCACCCTTGGATTGGTGCAGATGTACAGCTTTCATAATTTAACAATAATTTGCAGGCATTGCCCAGAAAATTGCAGTCCTAGGAAATATTTGTTTACTGGATTTTTGCATGAGCAAATATACATGTGTATATTAACACTCATGCACAAATCCGTTGAACGTTTACAAGTTCACTTACCCTCCAACCACTTTTTTCCCCAACCATGAAAGTTGTTTTATTTCTACACTTTTCAGAAGTAAATCTTTAACCTTTCTCAGAATGGCAAAAGATTAGGAAAGACCAGGTGAAAACCGCTGAAACATGCAAGTTAGTAGGTTTGCACAGACTCCAAAGCACATTCCAACCCTGGAACTAATTCTTAACACTATCTCCAACCCCAGTATGTAGATCTGTGAAAAGGTGGCAGAACATGTGAATGCAAGAATTCACCCTACTGTAGTATGAGTCCTGATATAATCGGAGAGGCTATTACCAGAGCTCCTATATAATGAGATTGCTGCAATAAGTAATCGCCACACCACATGGCACCAAAGGGACGAGTGGATATTTTTTTTGACAGGATGAGTACATTTATGAAGCAACCTTGCCCCATGGACAAGTAGATATTTTATCTTCATTGGGTGCCCAACCTTACATTCAGACCCACGTATCTTCGCAGGTTTATACAAAACAACATAATCACAGTTATAGTAATTACTTCCAGACCAGTGTGTCGCAAGTAATTTGTCACTACACAAGCCATTTTATTTAGCCAGTTCCTTCTTTGAGTTGTTGTCAAGTCTGTGATAAAATGTGCTGTAAAGTCTGGCTTGGCCTGCTTGGGAAAAGCTCCTCACCTACTTACAAAGGAAGGGCAAAAAGAGGATTGACTTGTTAATCAAGGTCAGATTTCACTACTGGTGATTTATTAGAACTCATCCTTCAGTGGATCCTTTAATCTTTCCAATAATGTAGTTTAGCCAAGAAAAGTAAATTTTGTTGTGTGAGTAATCGGAAGCCATATTGGTTATGTAAGGTGTTTCTGGTGAGATATTATTATCAAACTTTGGATCAGAGATGAAATCACATTTTATGAGGTGGCTGGATCACAAAAGAGCTTATGGTTTGCACCACAAAAATAGTCCTGTTTCCCTGTGAAGTGCTAAGCTTTGTCATTCAAACCTGTTCCTTCCTAGGTGTTTTGACACATTACAACAAAACACTGACCTGTGTACCAGGACAATGAGAGAGAGTCTCTACTTTGTCCCTTCAATCACTGGGGCGCCCCTGCTCCTTCAAGAGACCAGACTATTACTAAACTGCTCTACCTTGTGCCTTGATGACCATCCCTGAAAACGGTTGCACTGGGTTATCAGAAAAGAGAACTGCACAAGAGGAACCATTGAGTGTAGAAACCACACATAAAGAACTTTAACATAGGAAGGTTATACTGGCACATTTATTAAGAGACTCCTGGTGCTGTGCTTTGGACCTCGTCATGTGGTGATCAGTGCTGGAGATATTATTGCTTAACAACTGATATATGCTACCTTGCATTCCAGGAAGAAATTCAAGCAAAAATACTTTGTAGTTTATTTTGCTCCATCTGAGTAACAGAAGCGATCCATCTCCCCAGAAATGGCACATTTTCCCCGATCCATTTTTCACATCCTTTTCTGTTCTAAAACACCTCCTTCACCTTTGCCAGTGCTCCCAGCAGAACTTATTTGACTTTGAGTTCCCACTCACGCAGTATAGTTGAACCTTAGTTATTTTGTGTGTGTGTGTGTGTGTGTGTGTGTTTTGTTAGGTTTTGGGCGGGCAGAAGCCATTAGAAAGGTACTCAAAGTATTCAGCTTAGACAGAGGTCTTCTACATGTGATCAATTTTCTACCAGTTGGCTAGCTAGCAACCTCTACAGCGACACTTTAACTGACAGTTAGAAGCTATTTCAAAAATATTTGTCATCATTTGTTTTGTTGTGTACTGAGATTATCCTTGCTCAGGAAGGTGTTGTTTATGGTTTATCAGATAACAGTCTCTGCTGCAACATGATTTGGAGCAAAATTAGTAGTTGTATAAGGGATAGTAGATTTTTGAGTCAAGCATATATTGCATTTATAATTAATTTGCAGATGAAGGGTAGATGGGTAGTGGTCCCCTGAGTCCAATTTGGTTTTCAGCGGTGGAATTTTCAAATCTGTTTTTAGAGTTTCTGAGATCATACCTTGACTTAGGGAGGCGTTGCTGATGGGTGAGTAGAGGTGAGAGAGCTTCTCAGTTGAGTGCTTCTAGGAGCCTAAAGAAAGTGGGTTGAACTTACCAGTAAGTGCTATAAAAACAAGAGTGTCTAACGTAAGTCACTTATGCTACGTTTTCAAATTCCAGTAGGGTACAACGTGGAGACAGTTCGCTTTTTACCTAGTTATTCTATAATTTACCAAAAAGTCAGGTATTGCCTTGTCTTGAGGGAGAACCATAGCTACTTAATTTCCATTGTTGAATTTGAAGTACACGTTTACTGCTCATTGTAATTAGAAGTGACTTTTAATTCCTTCAACCAAAACATGTTTAGTGCACAAATAATTATAACAGATTTGTGCATGAATTTCAAACTATTAAGCTAGTTGAGGCTCCCTGCAGTTTGACTACATTACAGACTGTACTTTTCAAACTACTAACCAATTTTGTCTTTTCCTCTGTGGAAGATGATCAATTCTCTGCCAATTTCCTCATTAAAAATGGTGCCCTCGTAAATGCGGCCATCACGGGGGATCAGGAGACTCCACTGCATCTTGTAGCATTAAAATGCCCCAAGAAATGCTCTGCTGATGTGATGTCAGAAATGTCCCAGATTGCCGAAGCGCTTTTACAAGCTGGAGCCAACCCAAACATGCAAGACAGCAAGGGAAGGTGAGTACAGTCAGTTGTGTTTGTGTTTATTCTAAATACTCTGTCATTTAATACACTACCATGTTGTGAGTTTCTTTAATTGTACCTTCACACCTGTACATACCTGCTCCTGTCAAACAAGCATTTGCATCCTATATTTTGAAAATCAATACCTCGTACGGTGAAAATTCTTCTGGGCTTGGTGAAACAAAAGGCTGGTATTACTAAGAAAGGCATTATGTACGTAATAGGGTGAAAGAAGGGAAACAAAGTGTCTTTAGTTGCGCAATTGTGTACAATGACATAAACCAGAAATGCAGCGCCAACTCGTGCTGATATGGGAATGATAATGTAATAGGGGCAAATGATCTAAGAATCTTTAAAAAAATTCCCTATTGAGAATGCAATTATCTTTAATCTTGGATTATTATACAGAGGCACTCCAAATTGCTGAATTCGCAGTTACCACAATCTACTGTTCACTGTTTATTCTTCCATCTTGTACATCAACAAAACTGCTGGCGTGTGTTTGGTCTTTCGGGATGACTAGAAAGTACTACATATGAATGCAGAAGAGTATTGGTTGATGCAAAGATGAAATTACAGGATGCTCACACTGTCAGAAAGTAGGCAACATATGATGATACACTTGGGTATGAACATGCAGGGGGTTAAAAAGCAATATGATTAATTGGCATTCCAACAGTAGTTAAAATGCATATGAACCTTCGTATTTCCTGAGTGGACAAAATAGGTGTTGACTGTTTTGAAATTGTGCAAAATGTAAGAATGAAGAAATATTTTTGAATACGGGGTTCAGATTGCAAATTAAGTAATGTGGCGTGCATCCTTATACGGATTCTAATTTGTGTTAAAGGGCTCACTTTTGTGAAACAAGATAGTGGTGAGACACTTGTAAATATCCCTGTAAAGAGAGGTGGAGAATTATACAGAAAAAGGTTTTCATTAAAGCATACTCAGGTTAGACCAAGGTTGCCCTCCTCTTTTTCTCTAGCAGACAGTCTGCATCGTTATAGTATTTTTTCAAACATTTTTCTAAATAATTGATTTAATATTAACAACATACATTTGAGATTGCTATAGAAGCTCTTTAATATCTTTTGTTCAGATTTTAAATTCACTTTTATCTGCTAGTCAGTAAGAAAGTTATGATGTAGTCTGAATGTTCTTCTCAATAACAGCCATCCCTAGGAACATCAAGAAAGGTAGTTCCTGTACTTCATCCTGTAGAAACACCTAACTAATACTTATTTAGATCCTAAATGATTCTGGAGTTGGGTTGCTTTTTACGAATTTTTCCCAGAAGAGTAAACTACAGGTTGTTTAAACAAAAACACACAAAAAAAACTTTTTAGTGTTGGCTTTTCATTATCATTCAAAATGTGACCAGTTGTGAGATGCTTCAAGCCACATTTGCCCCATGCCTATATCATTCAGTATCATTCATTCATTCTCTATAGTTGGTAACGTTGATTTTTGTTTTTGTTTTTATTTCCTTAAAGGACACCATTACATGCTGCAATAAGTTCTAAAAATGAACAGGTTTTTCAACAGCTGCTTCAGTGCAAACAGTGAGTATGAGAAGAATATTTAATGAATAAAATATGTTAAATATTGATGTACTTGGCTGCCTGGCAGTGCTTGAAATATCTTTAGCTTTAAACTGTGTCACAGTAGGGTAGGAGCTTGGAACTCTGTCCATAAATAAATGCTTTAGGTTTGTGTGAATGCGGACTGTTATGGAGGCACGCTGAAGGGTAGTCAGTACAAAACAGAACTGATCAAAATATAGAATATGTTCAACTTTTCCACTGAGGTGGGTTGTTCTTGCTCATGTGCACATCTGTCACAAATACTATTTTACTGAAGGACAACAATAAAAAATAAATTTAAAAAAAGTTATGTTTCTAACTGAAATGCACAAAAACACTGAAATTCACTAGTAGTCATTTTCAATGTACTCAGCCCACAATATATCTCATGCCACCTGCCATGGTGTTACATTTCTATGTGTTTTTATGCCATATCAATATTGGTGTCATTAGTATGGCAGGTGGTGCCAGTTAAGGCATGTGTTGAAGGCATTAATAACCATGACTGGCCAATTTCAGTGGTTTTACTTGTTTTTAGCCAAAATCATAGTTCACTTTTCAACTGTTTTTTTGTTTTTGTTTTTTTAAATAAATTGAATAGTTCATTTTTTATGTTGCATTTGATTTCCACCCCCTTGTGGGGGTTGATCACAGCCCTGTGCCCAACCTTTTGTGAGTGTGCACACCCTGCTGTTCAAAGCTGTAAGCCATGTAATACTGGAGCAGCCTTATGCGCCCAGTGAGTTGCTGTCACCCAAACACCACTGTGCACTGCTTCTGTAAATGCTTACACTTCAAAGACTACTGAACAGACTGTATTTCTTATCAGTCTTCAGAGCAATATGCATTTCAGCCTTTGCATCACTGTGCTGCCAGTTCAACATCATTGCTGAGGCCTTTAGGTACATGGATGTGCAACTAATTAATATATTTAGAGTGTAACCATCGCAGTTGACACGCCCTTTCTCCACCTCTTGCATTCTGTTCTCTTCTGTTGATGCCATAAAACTGCAAGAGTTCATTCTTACTGCTGTGTAATTCTCTGAGGTGGGTAGGTACAAGATATGTGATCTCTCAGTTTGTATGGCATATGTGTTCCACAGTTCTCTTTTAGACAGGTTGAGTTGTACTGCCTTTATGCTTTTTCTTTCATGGACACTTTCAAACATATACAGTAAAGGCTGATTTGCTAATGATATGTTTACTGATCTGTTTGAAGCCCTTGTTATATGTTATTTCATATTCTATCTTCAACATGTTCATGCAAGCCTTAAACTTTAAAAATCGTCCAGTTGTCTTCTTTTAGAACTTGTAAGCGACCTTGTCGCTGATGGTTTCTTAAGGATGGCAATTATCTGTAAGATGCTTGTCGATTCTCAATTAAGTAGTCTCAATTATTGTGTCACTTTAAGATATTCCAATTCTTTTTCAAGGCATTTTCTTATTCTTGTGGAGTACTGAAGGTAGCTACACACCAAAATGTGTTGCCTTGCTTTTTGGTAAGATTTTTCTGGTTATCAAAAAAGCAGTCCAGTTTGTATTACACCTTGTAATCTTTTCACAGAGTCTTCTAAGAATATTTGGAGGGAACCTCTTAGTCGGAAACGTGTTAGCATGCATTCTTTCTGTTACTGAACTTTCCAGTGGACTTCTGTGGTGCAACAGTTAGCCATTTTAGGTTTTTAGGATTTCCAGTATCAGCATGCAAAAAAACGTCCACTGTGGATTGTCTGAAGGGAAGTCTCAATAATCAACAGTTACATCCAGATATTCTACTCTGATGGTTCTCAAATGAACCCTTAATTGTAAATTCAGTGAATTCTCACTTAACATATTTGCAAATTTCTCTGCAGCTTCTGTCCAGATGAAGAATGTAGATTGGCTTTGCTCTGAGTGGCTATAACTAGTCCTTAACGTGAAATAAATGTTGGAACCAACAAAGGCCATAGCACCCAGTGAAGCTTTCACCTCCAAATACATACAAACGAAGGGGGATATAGACCTCAGTCACCTCAACTTTATGTACGCTAATGCACTATGCATATTGCTTAGGCACATGACATATTGTAGCACACTCTTCACACATCTTTGAGCCACAAAAAAGAAACACAGGAGTCCCTTAGAAGAAGAAATGTCTGAGGAACTCTGGGCTCATCCTGTACATAACAAAACACAGCAGCCACCAGTACAGCACCAGCTTCACCAGAGATATCATCCTCTCTACTCAATCATAATGAGACCTGTCCTCTGACCCACTATCCCCTCTCAGTACCCCAGGTCCATGTGAACAGTAGCAGGCTGTTTGGTACAAATATAATGTTGATGTCAAAGATGAAGAGCCACTAGAGCTCTAACTTGTTCCTCCACCTGATATCACTTAACCACACAACTCAGTTTTATAAGGGGCTGCAGAGCCTGAGCGTCTCTTTGTCAGTAGTTTACAAAGTAGACAATGTGCTTACTAAAACTCTCTAAAACAGAGAAACCGTTTTTGTTTTTTTATCCATGGTCGAGATCAGGCTCAAAAAGGAGAATTTCAAAGACCTAGTAAGAGTGATGATGCCTAGGGTGAAATAAAAATTCAACTATGCCTCTCCAGATCCTTGTTTTATACATGGGTCCATTCTACCAGATTTGCTGGTCATACACACAGCTAAACATAAATACTTTATGCATGGTGAAGACACTACGCCTTATGATAAGGAAAGCAAGAAAATTACATTGCTGATGTCTAAGCAGTGGTGTATTGCCAACTTGCTAGCCTTCTTGACATATTATGGTAGGCACTAATGGAAGAAAATGGAGGAACTGCTACAACATTTGCTTGAACCACACCTGAAAAGGGCACATGAACCTGCACAAGAGGCTCTAGTGCCAGTATTCAGTATGCCTTGAATGCTGTAGATACAGTTGCTGAGCCAGTTAACACCAGCATTTCTCTGCCATCCGGCCGGTCTGCGAATTTCCATGTTTTGAATGGAAGTCCTGCTGCATCTTATCCCCTTTGATGGGGAGCATTTATTTGGACCTTATTTTGATGGGTTGCTCTGGAAAATCAGAAAAAACACCAACATGGCAAAGGCCATGGGTGTCTTCAGGCAAAAACAACCGGTATGTCCGGCAGCAAAGAGCAACACATGCAGTCTTAGCCAACCATTCCAACCACAGCAGACCTTTCAAGCTGACAGTCAGAAGCAGTACTAGCAAAGCATGTACTCCAGTTGAATCTTTTGCTGTGAAGTCCAGAGGTGCCAAAGGACAGGAGGGGGAAATGACACCAAACAATGACTTAGAAATCATATTCCCCAGACCATAAAACACCTGATTCGGAAGACTGGGGTTATGCAATGTATTACTCTGGAAGAGCATCGCCTCACATCATTTGGTTCTCTCCACCTTACCCATGGTTTATTGCTTGGAGGTCCATGCAATTCCTCCAGTCATGTATGACTGTTGAAAGACGAGTTTACTCTAAAAATGAAGTTGAGTTTACTCTCTAGAGGAGCAATAAAGACAGCTACTCATCAGCAATTGAGTGAGAACTGTACTCCCTGTAGTTTCTGATACGCAATCAGGATAATAAATTTGCATCACGTACTCATCCTAAGGCTGTTTAATGATTATATCACAACCATCCACTTCAGAAACACCACGGTACTTAAGTTCAGTCAGTTGCTGCTGATGACGTAATGTTAACACTCAACCGCTTGGATACCAACTTCCACGTTGCAATGTATCCAGCTCATTGTCAGTGCTTAATGTTTGTGGTAAGGGCAACACATGACCAGTTCAGAATCTTGCCTTACAGGGTTACCACATCCGACAAGTGGTTTACTAAACATATAGCTGTAGTGGCTGCATTTTTGTCACACCCAGATTCATGTATATCCATACCCAGACGACTGACAGGAAAAGACAATGACAGATCCAAAGTGTCTCACCAGTACCTACCACTGAGTTTACTTTGTGGATCCAGTGGACTTAACCATCAGTGTGGGAAAATCACACTTGCCTTTTTAACAAACTCAAATGTTTTTAGGAGCCACACTCAATTCCATCATTGTCAAGTCCTACCCAAGACAGGAATGAGTGATGGCATTTCATTGTTTCCCCTTTACCAGACCTTTTGTTTTCTGTCAGCAACAGCAATAATGAACCTGTTAAAAATGACGGCTTGATGTGTCAATTTCTTTATTACTTGCCTACATATGCAGCTATTGCAAGAACGTCTAGCCAGGCAGTGTTGCGAGCAGCTGGGCTTTGTGGGAACTAATGTTGGTGGACCCTGGGGTCCGGGGGAACAAGTCAACCTTTCCTGAGCAGATCATTTCTCGACCCATGGCTGCAGGAGCCCATCAACTTGATACAATACTTACAGGGCACACTTTTGAATCCTCAATATTCAGGGGTCAGTGGTTTACTCAAGTGTATTTTCCTCATTAGAGTATTGGAATTGATGGTGATGGAGCTTGCTCTCTAAACATCTCAAGGCCAAGCTCCACAACAATGTGATTTATATTAGAGCAGATAATATGACAACGATGCACTACACCAACAAGGAGGTACAAACTCGCAACAGCTATTTAAGATGGCTCAAACAATTTGACATTGGGTGTTCACTCATTATATACACTTTGAAACCGAACACTTGGGGAGAGTGAACAGCAACTTTTCTGACCACCTAAGCAGACATCATCCAGAGGTTCAAGAATGGGATATTGACTCTCTTCAAGTTATCAGCCAGTACTGTTACCACTGGGGGACCCTAACACAAAATCTGTTAAGTCTCTTAAGAATGTGCAATGGATAAATTGGTGTTGGACGTTTACATACTCTTTTGCCCCGCTCCTAGTGATTCCTTGTGCAGTGTGCAAAATGTGACAAATGCCAGTGATGCTCATTCTCATTGTTCCCAAATGGGCCCGTTGACTCTCTTCTGTTGGATATATCCATCCACCCACCCAAATGAAAAGCTGCCATACAGCAAAAATCTATTCAGCAGCAAAGTCAACCGCTCCATACCAATCCCAAGTCCCTCAGTGTAGCGATTTCGCACCTGAGATAAAAAAAAGTGGGTATTTGCAAGTGCCTTAAAAATGCAGGTACATTTTTAAAAAGCAAGAAGGCTTAATTCTCAGGCATGTTGTGCAGCTATATGGAAATGTTTCTTGACCTATTGACCTACCCAGAACATTAATCCTTTAACAATAATTGTTTAACATACTGTCTGCTCTTACATTTACAAAAAGCAAGTTTAGCTTGCCTATGTGTGCGGACGCCCAGTTGATGGTAACGTTCTGATTGGAGACCATGCATCCATCTTTGTATTCCCCTCACACAAACGTTTATGAATGGGTTGTACAATGTAGTCCACAATAGGGATAGCTCTTTCAACTCTGCACTTTGCCTCTCTCAGTTTCTTTCTTCCTAGCTGGTGTACCTAGTCAAAATCACTCCTCTACAGAGGGTTAACAGCATGCAGACAGTTTCAATAAAGAAGCCAGTCCTACTGGTTCAGAAGGACACAGTGCCATGCACACCCTTGTTTTTTCCACAGGTGGTATTACATTTCTGTGGCAATCTGTTGAACTGCTGTCTTTTTTCTGAAAGCCAACTTTTTCCCAAAGAAGGTATTTACACACACTAGATTTCTAAAGCGATATTTTATGCTTTGTAGGTCACATTCGTGCCTCAGAAAAACAAATCAACTATACATTGCATTTACCGTGACACATCCTCGGAACCCTTTGTCCATATAAACCCTTCCATGGTGGATTGGTAAGTGTGTTCAGCTGTGTTGTGCTAAAGCCAAATGCACACTGCATTTTATTTTAGGAGCACTTTCCACTTATAAGAAAGGAGCCACCATGGTCTTCTTGGGTAATATCCCATTAGCATGCAGATACATGCAGTGTTGCTACCAGGTCTTCAATTCATACATTCGCCAACCTTTAACGTGTGGATATTGAAATCAGTCAAAAAGTGCAGGCGGGTTAAACTGTAATAAAAGTTTATTTCAGGTATCTTCCTCAGTGTGTACAGGCCATTGTTTGTGCAGCCTGGGTACCACTTTTCAGTCTATGCAAGACATTCTTGATTGAGTGTGGTGTTGCGGCATAGACTAACAAATACTGTGGTATTATCTGCATGTCCTCATAAATTTCATAGCAGTGTTGTCTTTAGGATTATCCAAATGGAAGTTACTCCTTGTGGATGTTTTTAGATCAATAGTATATTTTTTACTGTACATACATTAATGCATAGGTTTGTGTGATGGGAGGATGGTAGAATATATAGCTATCTTACTATTGGTGTCATTTAAGTGACATTTAATCTCAAGATGCTGAAAGCAGCCATAATTGGTTGTTACTTGCTTCCTACTTGACAGCTCAGAATCAAACACCACACCAGATTAATTTTCAATTCCCAGAAGTAATCTGCCTAGCCTGTTCTGTGTCAGTATATTCACCTGGATTTGTTATTGGGTGTACCTCATGGATTTGGTTCTTAACGTGGTATTTAAATCCATCTGCATCTATACCAGATTCTGTTTTCACCTCATTACCCTTCCAACTCCATCTCGATTCCACTAATCTGCCCAGCTGGGCCCAGTAACCAATAATACCTTTTTGAGAGAGGACTTGAAAAATTAGGTCAAGAAAGATGCTATTTCGAAAGGGACCACTTGCAAGAGGATGTTTTTTTTCTTTAGGATCGAAGTAAGGAAAGTTGTCTCCTGGAAAGGAGGTAGTGGCTGTGCATAGTAGACTTAAACAAAAGTAGTCTTTCCTTGCTAATAAATATGCCTAGTTCTGCCAAAAAAACTTTCTTTTGTGCTCTGTAATGTGAAATCTTTTTAAAGCATACCTGCATCAAGAATATTTGTTAGTGATTGCACCTGCCCACTGCTACCTAAGAGGGAGTGTGGTATTAATTGGAGAACAGCCAAGTCATGATCATATCTTGAAGCTAACATGGTTGACAGTTGAGGGCGTATGGCGTGGCAAACCTATTTCAGGTAGTAGGAACCAAGTCAGAAAAAGCTTGTACCTTGTCCTCATTCTTGTCTTTAAAGTGTCAGACTCTACAGAGAGACTGCTGTGAGTTGCAAAGAGAATAATTTGAACGGTGGCAAGAGATCTAGACCATCACAAAGTGCACAGTTGCGCCACAAAGCTCGTCCTTCAATAAGACACTGGCTGATACCCAATGTTCATAAAAATAGTGCCTCCAACTCAAACATATAGACCTGTGGTGACCCATCTATTTGGCATCATCTAGAGATGGGGAAAGCATGTTTGAGAAGACCGTAATAATGTGAATTATCATAATTTAGTATCCATCTGGCCTTGGCTGTTAGTGCTGATATTCTGTGGCGTGTAGTGGGACATTTATGGTGTAGTTTTGCCGATCAAAACAAGATGTAGATGCTCCTGCGTTTGAGGTGAAGATTACCATTTTTAAACTAACATTAATAACACTTTTAGCTGAGCTAATCTTTCGAAGGGTGGCTGACTACTCGGTCTTGTATTCTAACACGCTTTTCAGAGAATCAGCTGCTGAAACACACTGCTGTTAATGAATGAGGGGAGGATCTGAATGGAGTTAACATATGTATCAAAGTTAAAGCCACATGGTCAGATCAGGAGACTGTAATTATCAAAGAGGCTTAGTAAATGCAAAGAACTCTTTGAGAGAGTAAAAGACAGCCATAGATGCTCTGAGGTGAATGTATGCATAGGCATATAATACCTTCACTATCTTAAAAGCACCCAGTGGTGTTCAGAACTACCACCCTGACCATCTCTGTGCAGCAGCTGGGGCACTGTCCTACTTAGAAGCTGTCCAGCCAGTCATGTGACTCACAGTAAGCAGTGCCTGAATTCCTAGATCACTTGGATCCAGGTAGTGCATTGGATGTGGAAAGAATGCTGATCAGCGGGTCAGCATTTCTCTTTCAAAGGCAGCCCGAGCTGCTACTGACAGACAGCGATGCCCAAGGGTTAGTAGCACTGGAACCTCTGTGAGCATAAAGAACTCTAGAAAAAGCAGGTAAAATGGAACCAGTGTGGAGCTCTATTTAATATTTGCCAGTAATGCCAGTAGCAGGCAATTACTGTCCGGTATCACAGAGCTGTAGAATTTGTTTTGCACTCTGCTTTTGTTGTAGAAACTGGGCAGCTTTATTAGGGAAACTTATGAGGCATGTGTTGCTGTAGATGCACATGCTTAGCATAATCCTGACATCCAGTGTTAGACTTGGAAGTGTGCAGATTGTTTATCTTCTAATAAAGTATTTTGAGTCACGAGGTATAGCGATTCCTCCTCTTGCTGGTAATATGCATAGTCATTGACTCCATTGTCAGATTGCTTTCTTCCTCCATTGGATTCGGACGTGTGCTCCTCTGCTCCAGTTTGACACCGTCATTATTTGTCCTTTCCATACCTTACCGTCGGTATTGTTTTCAATCATAATTCTTCTCAGTCGCTCTCATGTGTGCATCAACGTCAACTTTGTCTGGGTGACTGGAATCGGCCGCGACCCCGGTGGGCACTCGCCCTTCAGCGTCGACTTTACTTTTCAAATTCCTTCCCCACCATGTCCACCTGGTGATGGAACGAATGCCCTTTTGCTTCTGCCCTCAGTGCCATGCCATGTATCCACGTACGATCCCCATTAGGTGTCTCTCTTCTCTCTCTCTTCTCTCTCTCTTCTCTCTCTCTTCTCTCTCTTATCTCTCTTTTCTCTCTCTCTCTCTCTCTCTCTCTCTCTCTCTCTCTCTCTCTCTCTCTCTCTCTCTCTCTCTCTCTCTCTCTTTTCTCTCCCCCTCTCTCTCTCCAATTCTTGTATATAAAACAATCCCACCAGTACGGGTTGGCAGGCAATATTCCTGTTTTCTAAGGCAGCGATACACTGCCATTCTTGTCCTTAGCTAAAGCAGAAAGTCCCATATCATATCACAGTGCCAGTGCTTTTATGATCTCCATAAACAATAATGGGCTTAGCAGCATTCAGAGGCTGATAATAGGGAGGACAGTAAGTAACAAAACCGAATCCTAACAGGGGCAGGTGCTAAAAACAAATTCACATCCCCTCCTGACATCAGTTGCCCCCACACCCTCAGATGCAGAGACTAACTGCAAATTGGCTTTGATCAGTGTCAAATCTCTATACTCCGAACCTCTTTAGGTTAGGTGGAAAACAGCCCAGTGAACTGAATGGGGAGGATCAGTGAGGAATCTGCAGTTAGATAGATTATCTACCAGAAAGAGTGTTACAAAGGTAAGTAACTTGATCTTCTGACTGATACTTCTAACTACAGATTCCTCATCTTTTAAATTAATACCAAAGCTGTACCTGTGAGTCTCTGAATTAACTCAAACCAAGAGGTTCTGCTGGACAAAGTGGGCAAAATGCCCATTCCGACAGACTTGACTGTCTCTGCTATGGTGGTTTGTGAGTGTATGAAGTGATGCCCATGTAGCAGCCTGACAAATACACAGCACAGGCACTTACGTATCCAAGCAGTGGCAGCAGCCTTTGCTCTGGTGAAATGAGCCCGCAAACTTTCTGTGGGCTCCTTTAGGCCAATTTTTTTCTGAGAAGTGCCTGAACTTCCTCCTTGAGCAACTGTTGATGTACTGATAAGAGTTTGTGTTTGTGAGGTGGAATGGTTGGAGATGTGGAAGTGAGCTCCAGACAATAACCATTTTGGATGATACTCAACACACACTGGTCAGAGGTGATGTTCAGCTAGGCGGGAAAGAAACCTTGTAGTTGACACCCGAGAGGTGTTGTGGACTTGGGAGAGAAGGCTGGCAAATCAGGAGTTGGTGGAAGTGGGAGAGGGTTTGGTGAAACCACCCTTGCCTTTACCCCTGCAATTATTGCCCGATAGGAGCCCCTGTAGTAACCCTTGGGCAACGTGGTGTGCAGCTCAGGACATTGGTAAAACGTGGAGGGATCTGTGGTGGTGGACTCTTGTTACTCCACGAAAGGGAGAGCGTGAAAGGGGGTGCATTGCGATGACGTTTGCAATGCTTCTGTAGTTTTGGACATCTCATTATCTTTTTTTCTTTTCACGAGTAGTGTGTCTACTTGAGTACCAAAAAGATGTTCAAGAGAAAGTGTGAGGATGTTTTGCTGCACCTCAGGTTTGAAGCCTGAAATCCTAAGCCAGGCATAACGTCTGAGGAGCATGCTTGAATCAATGCGTCCTGTTGCTGTGTCGACTGCATCAAGGGCACAGCAAATGGAGGTGTTCCCAATTAATTTACCCTCTGAGGCGATCTCATATGTCCTTTTTTTATGTTCCTCAGGGAGATGCTGGAGGAACTCCTCCCTCTCATCCCAGTGAGCTCTGTCATAGCAAGAGAGGAAGCCAAAGGAGTTGGCAAGTCTGCAATGGTTGGAAGACTCAGCAGTCACCCGAAAGAATGAATAGAACCCTCTGGGGAATATGTTGCTGGTGCAGGAGGTAAAGGTGGTGCAACAGGTGGGTGTGGTGGTATGGTATGCACGGAGCTAGTTGCCTTCTCAGTCTTCTTTCTGTGCTTTTGTGATATAGGTACGTCCAAATCATCCTCCAGACTAAGTTGTCTCTTTGCTAGTTCTGCACCATTATTGGGAGGTCTTGCCAGGAAACTACCAGTGTCCGGGTGAATGACTAGATGTCTTTGTCATAGGTCTGTTTCCTCCTGCATCCATTGAAGCACAGGTTCCACTATTCCGAATTCCACTATGTGCTTTGTGAAGGAATACAATTTCAGCTCTGATGCAAGCTTTGATGCCGAGGCTTTCAATGCCAAGCCTCTCTACTCTGAGGCTTTCGATGCAGAGGGTTCTTGGGTCCGTGGTAGATTTTGGCACGGAAGTGCAGGGTTGTTTCAGTGCCGACACCCTCGACATTGATGGTGTGGTTGTCTGTTTGAGAGAGTGTCTTCTGCTGTTTTTTCTGCACCGGGGCTGGGCGTTTTTGATACAGCTGCTCGGTGCAGACCATGGACCGAGGGCAGTGGTGGCCCAAGTGATGATTTTGGTTGGTCCAGACCCTTTTTAATGGGTTGCTGGTGTTTGGGCCGGGATGGAGGGGGCACTATATTCACAGGTTGTCCTAGTGTGAGGTCCTGCATTTCGAGGATTGAGTGTTGAGTATCCAGAGAGATAAACAAGTGGATGTGGTCTGTGATGACAAACCAATGGCATATCTTAAGGAGACCACTACTCACTTTATTTTGTGAAACACTTTTTCTAGTGAAGTGTATGTGTTAATAAAGCCCAGGTTGATCAATGATGGTTCCTCATGTGAAATTTGTTTAGGATCTTGAAATGTTTTCTCTGGGTACTTTATCCAGCAAACTTCATTGGCTTATTTCTTAGCTAACAAATCTGTCAGTGTAGGATATCTGTGGGAGAAGAAGGGGATAAAGCTTTGTCATAGTCCAAAGGATTATAGTTATTTCTTTTTTTAGGAGATTTCAACATTTGGCTGGCGTGGTTTGTTTGGATTTATATTCCACTCCTGACTACATTCGCAGAATGCAGTATTGAATTTCTGGCAAGGTTATACTTCATAAAGGTGATGGGAAGTTCTTCTGTTTATTGACTATACAGGCCTTGAAAGTTCTTCTCACTATAGCATGTCATATTTTATCAGTTCGAGCTATTTTTAGGACCTGCTCGACCCTTTTGGCGAGTTGATAAAGAACATGTGTTCTGTTCAGTCAGAAAGTGAAGGAGGTCTTTAAATTTTCTTCTTTACACATTTGCTCTGTGTTCAGAGACAGAGGTCAAACGTCAGTTTGTCTTACAATGAATTTTTCTTCTGACTGCAGAGTTCCAGGAATTATTACTGAGAATCAAATTCACAAGATAATTAGTAGCTTATTTTTTACACCAACATAAAATACTGTATTTCGATAGCCTAAAATACTCATTATCAGTGAGGCTGCAATACTTTATTATTCTTTATGGGTTTCTTGTCCTCCTTAATTTGAGTTACTTTGAATGCATTTGTGACTGCTAAATAACTACCAGTATAGTTTGTACATATGCACATCTAACAGCCTCTGTGTATATCTTAGTGGCGAGAGGAGCAGAAAAACAGAAGGCAGAACAAGAACATGGGTTGCCTGGTCTTTAGTTTTCCCCTTGTCAAAAGGCAGATGCTTCCTTCTTCATTGCATGTAGCTTCTTTACATACCAAACAGGACAACCAACTACATTTTATTATTTTCATTGAGTATTCTGAGGATACACCTTAGGATCATTGGAGCTTTAGAATCTCTGCACAACTTGTGATCTTTCCATAGCTCAATATGTCTTAAACAGTGCTCAGCTTGTTTTTTGTATGTATCTCATTTATTTCCCCATTTAGAGTAGGAATGAAATGAGTGATTAACTTCCTGCTACTCCCTACATTATTAATAATGCTCCTTAAGTAGTACATGGGAAATTCCTCTCTTTACTGGTGCTTGCTTACTATTTATCCATCGTATTAATCTGCAATGAAATGCAATGTTAGATACATATGCTCCTACCTCCTTCTCTGACATTGCAGAAAACCTGCTAATAAACTCAGTTGTCTTCCCACTAAGAATGGTCGGGATTCAGAAAAATAGCAACATATTGTAGTATTACACACTGAGATCCATTTAGCATTAGTCATTGGCTTTCCCCTGACTCAGGGGCCTGAGCCCCACAACTGCTGTATGTACTTAGCTAATGCTCAAAGCCCTGGCACTAACATGATCTACCACTCTAATGCTGACAGGCCCTAGACTCACACAGTGTATATCTGTCTAGTTTTCTCTGCATCTCAGCCTCACACAGTCGGTAACACTGGTGACAGGCCTCTTGCACTCGCATTATCTGTACCTCTCTAGTGCTCTCAGCCACTAGACTTCACTCTGTATTTCACCTGTTCTCCCAGCCCTTGGCACTCTCATGATCTGCACCTCTATAGTGCTGACAGCCCTAGGATAGCTCTCAAACAAAACGGGGCCACTGAAAATATTGTCAGTTCATACATTTTAACTCCCTTCGAATCAGAGTTGGAAATAATCTTAACTAATGACATAGAGGTAGGAAAAGTAAGTTGATCATGGTGCATCATACCTTTGCAGTATAAGTGTTTTATTTATTTTCTATGTTGCTTTCTAACATTCCTAGAGCTCAAGTTTACCCCAGCATTCTAGCGGGAATCTCTCCATAAATTTAAAATACGAATAACAATATGTAAGTTCGATGGCATGTGTGCCTTTGGATACACATGCTCTTTTTATCTTCTTCCACCCTAGTGCTTGCTTCAAATTGTTGGTCCGGGCACCAGCCACGCTTCCTTTGGGGTGTCTACGCCCGACTCAAACCTCTCTTCCACGCTGCACTGATGGGCATGCTGACCTGATAGAATGGACTCCAATTCATTTCTGCCCTAAGTGCTACACAAAATTTCCACACACAGACCACCATCTAGTGTGTAATCTGTGCCTCTCCCCTGATCATCAAGAGGCTACCTGTGATGCCTGCAGAACTTTTCGATTGAAAAAGACGTTTTGGGACCGAAGATCTTGCCAGTTGGAAATGGCGAACAGGACTCCAGACAACACTTTGGACATATTGGGCGAGGAACACGCACAGGAGGATGCTCTTTCCATCCAGGACTCTTCCGGCGTTCAGTCGTACATTGAAAGACATGATATTACCTCAGAGCAACCTGTGACTAAAGTGGCCCCTTCTGACCACCCCAAGATCCTTGAAAGGCCCCCCTTAAGGTCATCGGTCCGGCAGTGCCCTAGGCCATGGTCAGAACCGGAAGGATACTTCAGCTGCCCTGCCCCCGGACTCGGTAGCAAAAACGACGACTAAGACAAAACCATTGTCTTTGGCTTCAACTTCCTTCTCATCGGACTAAGAGATCAGCTCAGTCTCGATTCGAGCTTCGGCTCTAACCTTAACACCTTCAGTTTCCACTTTGGTGCCGAGCAAATTGCAGCACCCGGAATATTCGGTTCAGAAACACACTAAACCTAAATCATCAGAAAAGAAGGACTCAAGCCAGTCGTCTGCCACTCTTTCTTCAGTGGAGCCCATATGAGAGACTACCAACACTCGTCAGCGCCGACTCCAAATTCAGGAGGGTGCAAGACGTGTTATTGCATCTCCATCTGCACTTTTGAAAAGGAAACTTTCCTTCCAGGAAGCTTCAAACACTCCACCACCTCAGAAGGTGATGATCCTCCACCTCTTCTAACTCCTTCCCCCTTCCTTCTCCCGTCTCTCCTATTCCAGCAGATTATACTCCTTAGAACTCCCATTTATCACCTGAGGGGGTTTAGGTGGGCCATTCCATGACCCAGACCCTTAGGATACTTATGATCCTGACCCCATCACCTATAATGATCCAGATCTCCACCCAGCACACCCCTCCTCACCAGAGGACACCTCCTCATACCGGCAAACCGTGGCAGGCGCAGCTGCGTTTCATAATGTAGAACTACACAGGGACCCTATCGAACAGCACTTCCTTTTGATTACCCTTACTTTCACATATAGGGATATTCAGTTTCTACCAGTGCTCCCTGGCATGCTTCCTCAAGCTGACAGAATGTTTAAGGAGCCCATCCGCTTTAGAGTTATTGCTCTTAGAGTCAATAAAAAGTACAAATCTGCTCCTCCTGACCGAATATATATTAGGTCTTCGGTCCCTCCTGATTGGTAAGACAACACTGGGGTGGTGACATGGAGATAGGGTGCTCATCTACTGAGTATATTAAGTAGATATAAACATTGGATCCCAATATTTGCAGACGGTGCACATTCAAGGTACCTCCCCTATTATACCTTGGATGTAACAATCAAATGATTGTTAACTATATATGTGACAAACTATGCACACGTCTTCTTGTGTAACAGTTGATTCATATAAGACCCAGTCCCAATACAGTTCTCAAAAATCTAACAAATTAACAGAGAGGTGAGTAAGAGTGTCAGAGTGTTATCGATAATGTTATGACTTCAAAGAACTACACATTAATAAAACCCTCACTTTACTTTACTGACTATTCCGGTTTAGGATAAGTTGGAACTTGTCACCCATCACAATTAAACCGACTTTTCTCATGAACTGCATCATATAATCAAACACTGAATTAGATACAGACTAGATGACAAAATAACATATGAGGAGGCTTAATGGAGAGGTAAATAAGGAATACATTAACAGAAAAGAAGGGTGCACTGCATGGACTCTGCATGTAAATATATTCACTAAATGCCCATGGATGGGGTCATGGTTTCAATTGAGAATGTATGTACATGACACTGAGATGATATAATATAACAAACACACAAAATTGTAATAAATTGGGTTTATTTTTAATCCTAAATAACTGTATGGCAATATCCAAAATAACTATTGTAAATGACTGGTCTCCACCTAATGTATATGTAAATCACTATATTTACAATATAAAACCACACAGTGGCAATAATATTAAATTTAAAAAAAATTATAATTTTTTGCACATTATACTCAAAGAACATATGTCATATATTGTTTACTGCCTATATAAGCCCTGAGGAAGTCGTGGGGCGACACACCCCAGATGAATCACGTGTTGGCTTTGGCTGAATTGATGTATACGTAAAGGAATAAAGAAGATTTTTAAGAACTGTATTGGGACTGGATCTTATATGAATCAATTGATACACAAGAAGACGTGTGCATAGTTTGTCACATATCAGGTCCCTCCTGACTTAGTTGTCTCTATCACAGCAAGAAAGCGTGCCAACAGCCAGTATACTGGAGACTCTTCTCCTCCTGAGAAGGAGAGCAGGAAAATTGATACAGCGGGCAAAAGGGTTTCCTGCACAGGCAGCCAGTCATTGGCATAGAGCCAGTTCACTTTCCAGATACGACTGGACTCACTGGGACGAAATGGAGGAACTCCTCCAGTTCTTACCAGATGAGTATCGGAAAAGAGGACAGCAAATATTTGCAGAAATACAAACAATCTCAACTCAATTCGCTGCGGTCTAGACGCCTCTGACACAGCTGCACATGCATTAACACAAGTGTCCTAATCTGAAGGCACGCTTGGCTGGGCTGTTTGGGTTTAAAGCCTGAAGTTCAGCAAGCGGTTCCTTTTTGGGCCTCAAGTGGACGCTGCCCCTAAGAAGCTCAAAAAAAGACACAAACACAGCAAAAGCTATGGTGCCCTTCAGTCCCTCACATGGAGAGGAACGTTTTGTCATCCCGGTTTTAGAGGCTCCTTCACACCCACCTCATCTGAAGCGCCTACATCACACTCCAGGCACCCTCAAACTACCTAATCTAGTGGTTCCTACAGAGCTCTGCCTCCCGAGGCTCTTCCTCCACTGCAAAGCAGTGACTACCTCCATCTGCCCCCCTCACATTTAACACCAGTCAGGGGGAAGCTTCAACACTTTCACTCACAATGGGTCAATATCACTGCGGACCAGTGGGTCCTCTCCGTTATCCAACATGGTTATTGTCTGGAGCTCATCACCACTCCTACCAATATTCCCCCTCACACTCTCAGGCTATCTCAAACACCCCATCCTTCTCCAACAAGAGGTCCAATCCCTTCTTCTCAAATGGGACCATAGAGCCAATTCTGCTGCAACGCCAAGGGACAGGAGTATACCCCCCTATTATTCTTCAGTCCTGAAAAGGGCATCTCTCTCAGGCCATTTCTCGACCTCAGACCATTAAACAACTATATGCTGTCAGAACACTTTCACAGGGTTACCTTTCAGGACATTATTCAGTTTATACAACAAGTCAACTTTTTGACAGCTCTAGATCTAAAGGACACCTACTTTCATATTCCTATCTCCTCAGCAAACCGAAAATATCTAAAGTTCATAATTGCAGGCAAACATTAGCAGTTCACGGTCCTGCCTTTCGGGCCTCCACTGCTCCCAGGTTCTTCACAAAGTGTTTAGCAGTAGTTGCTGCACATCTCAGAAGACAAAACATCCATATGTTCCCCTATTTAGACGACTGGCTCATCAAAGCCAGTACCTTACAACATTGCCAACATCACACCCAGTTGACAGAGAATCTCTTTCGCACGCTGGGTTTCACTCTGAACTTCTAATATCCCAGTTTCAGCCTCTTCAGGTACATGCCTTATCTAGGGTCTAGCCTGAATACGGAGTTGGGTCTGACATACTCCAACCTGGCCTTTTTCCCTTGTCTTCAAGAGAAACATACTTACACAGTCAGGACCATTATGATACTGTTAGGGATGATGGCGTCTTGCATTGCCATCATTCCACATGCCAGACTACACATGCATCCCCTAGAAGTGTCTGTCTTGTCAGTGGTCTCAGTCACAAGGTCACCTGGAGGATCTAGTGTTGTTAGATAGCCGTACACACTTCTGTTTGCAATGGTGGAATACCACCAACATGTTAGACGGCGAACTTTTCTGGACCCTTTGCCTCAGGTTATTCTGACCACAGGTGCATCACTGACTGGCTGGGGTGCTCATCTTCACAACCTCACAGTACAGGGCCACTGGTATCCCAGTCGGCAATCCCTTCACATCAATTACCTTGAGCTACAGGCAGCATTTCTACCCATCTTACCCTTCCTTCATCACCTATCTCACAAGGTTGTCTTGGTCTGGACAGACAACATGACAATGGTGTAATATCACCAGAAGTGGTAGGGGTTTGGGTGGGGGGCATGATTGTCCCAAATGTCACAACTCTCTGAAAACAATGTGGAAGTGGGACATTCACCTGGTGGCGAAGTATTTCCCAGGGATGGATAACGTCTTCGCAGACCTGCTCAGTAGGATGCAGCAACAAGTCCACAAATGGGTCCTCCACCGACAAGTCCTTCAACCATACTTTGCCAAGTAGGGAACTCCTCAGATAGACCTTTTCGCCACAGCAGAAAACGCAAAATGCCCACGCTTGGCCTCCAGGTACCCACGCCCTCTATTCAAGGGCAGCGCTGTATGGATGAGATGGTCATGGATTTTTACTTATGCTTTTCCACCTCTCCCTTTCATTCCATTTCTGGTTCAGAGGATCAGGCAAAAGTCTCTCGCAGTGATCCCTGTAGCTCCCACTTGGGTGTGTCAACCATGGTTCAAAACACTTTGACGTATCAGTGGTCCCCACAGGAAGTTTCCCAACAGGCCGGACCTTCTCACTCAAACTCAAGCACAAATCAGACATCCAGACCCCAAGTCACTCAACCTTGCAAAATGGCTCCTGAGGTCATAGAGTTTGGCTACTTAAAATTGCCTGCGAAATGTGTGGACATTCTCAGGGAAGCATGTAGACTCACAACTAGAGCCTGGTATGCTGCAAAATAGAAAGGTTTTGTTAGCTACTGCCAACCCAAACATATTGTCCCCATGAAAGCTACTGTTCAAGAAATTGTTAATTTGCTCCATTTGCAAAAGGCAATCCTGGCATACCCTTCTATTTGCCCACATCGTGCAGTTATAGCTGCATAGCTACAAAACAGACAACACATTTCTTTGTTTAAAATCCCAGTATTTGAGGCTTTCATGGAAGGCCTTAAACTGGTTATTCCACCTAGAGTTCCTCCTTTACCATTGTGGAACCTAAACATTGTGCTCACCAGACTCATGGGTTTTGAACCATTTCCTTCATGTCCACTTCAGTACCTTTCTTGGAAGGTAGCTTTCTTAGTTGCTGTCCCATCATTCGGGTGTGTCAGTGAGCTCCAGGCATTAATCTTGGAAGAACCCTTCTTCAAGATTCATAGGGAAAAGGTAGTCCTTCGCACTAATCCTAAGTTCCTGGCTAAAGTGGGGTCTCAATTTTACATAAACTAGTCTATTGAACTACCTATCTTATTTCCGCAACCTGACTCTTTGGCAGAAAGAGCTCTCAAAACACTCTAGATGTTAAAAGAGCACTCATGTTTTACATTGATAGAACTAAAGAGTTTAGGAAAACTAAACAGCTCTTTGTAGCGTTTTCACTGCCTCACAAAGGCAGTCCTAGATGGATAGTTAAATGTATACAAACTTGTTAAGGTAAAGCAAAAGAACCGCTACCTGTTACCCCTAGAGCACATTCTACTTGGAGAAAAGGTGCTACAATTACCTTTCTTGGTAACATCCCAATAGCTAACATTTGTAAAGCAGCTACATGGTCCTCACCACACACATTAACAAAAAACTACTGTGTGGATTGCATTGTTTGCAGACAGTGAACATTGCGAGGCTGCTGGCCAGGGGGACCCCAGCCCTGGCCATGCCAAGTGCATGGGCAGTGCAGGGGCCCCCCTGCACCCGTTCCCCACTGCCATGAAATCGCTGGCAGAGAACGTGGTCATAATCCTCAGGGCAGCACTGCTTGCAGCTCATTCCTTGGCGGCTGGCTTAGAACGTGGTCATAATCCTCAGGGCAGCTCGTGCCTTGGCAGATTAGGACCGCAGCAACTGCAGATCCTGGCGGTGCTGGGGGTCCGATCATGGCACCACCCCCATTGTCATAATATGGCGCTCGGACCGCTGCAATGTCGGTCTGACCGCCACCGTGAGTCTGGAGGTCAAGTGACCGCAAGACTTGTGAAGAGGCCCTTGGTGTCTGAACTACTAAGCAGGAATACACTGCTGCATTTGTGGGGTAGGATATGAAGGAATAAATTAACAGGCTGGTGTCTTGAAGATTTTGTGATCGATTAGCAATGAAAATGATAACAGACTCCTGTGTGAACCATGTCAAATCAACTTGTAGGTAGCGGACTTTTTAGACATTTGGGCCGCTCGTGCACTGCTTAATAAATGCAACTTAGTCCTTTCAGTGGCTTATAAGCATGAGATACTGCTGAAAATGTCATCATGGTCAAATATTTTAAGCTAAACATCAACAGTTTATGTAAGCAATCTCTTGGATACATGTCATCCGGTTAAATTAGCAACATTCAGCAGCTATAGATTGAATCTGCTACCTTTTAAAGTAACTGTAGTGAGGAGCGTGACAAGACCATGACTTAATTTGCTTTTTTCTTATCCTTTATGTAGGCATTAGTGGAGTTAATGGTTATAGCCTGCACTTTGTAAACACATTAGCAGAGGCCTCAGGAGTAATTACTCTTCTGCAGAAGGGCCATTCTACAGCTAACTAGGTTTCCCTTGAAAAGAGTATGTGACTGGTTTGTTGTAGATTAAGAAGACTATGCAGCATGTAAAGAAACAACAGGTTAGTGCCAGGTCTTCACTCAGAGACTTAGGTCTAGCACTACCCTGTCTTTGGGAGTTCACATGTAAATCATAACCGAGAATAAAAGATAATCTGGAGACGTGGTAGACTACCATGACTATTTCAGCAGATTATCAGTTTTTCTGTTTTTTATACTCTATATTTGTGGTATTTTAAGCTTTTCCAACATAAAACATTGTCACATTCTTCCTGCTGCATATCAAGCTTGCATTTCTCGTATTCATGGCACCTTTGGGTTATCTGTAGTTGAGCTAGAAAAGTTAGCACAAGTCATAAGAAAATATCAACAGTTGTGTAATGGAATGAGATTGTCATAAAGTGTAATATGCATTACATTGTTTGAGGGGCCATAGACTTGAAATAACATTATGATCCCTTGTACAGTGATCCCTGTTTCTTTGATCGCAAGCAGGATGTTTTGTTGATGTTTGAAGTAAGAAAACGGATGAAGCCTGCATATATGATTTACCAATTCATAATTCATTTGTGTTAGACTAGATTTAGAACTGAAGGATCATGAAGGAAGCACGGCTCTGTGGCTTGCAGTTCAATATATCACAGTATCTTCTGACCAGTCTGTAAATCCCTTTGACGATGTCCCTGTAGTGAATGGAACCTCATTTGATGAGAATAGCTTTGCAGCAAGACTTATCAAACGGGGCAGCAACACAGATGCACCTGACACAGTAACAGGTAAACTTGAGGTTTGTATTCATGTTAAGGCACCTGATTTGCATGTGGTGATTACAACCAAAGGGTATACTTATGTTGTTTTGCCTTTTCCAAAGAACAAACACAAAAACATTTTTTTATATAGTTCTCTATAATCAGCTGGTTCTCATGATGTCTTTAAAAAATTGAATGAGTCCTCCTGCAATACCCATTCAACGACCACCATCTAGCGCAGGTCGGGCATTATCGATAGTTCAGGTATTATCATCTGCATGGTAGTTCTCTGTTTTCGGACTACCCACTATTGACCTTTTCTACTGCATCTCACAGATGAGCCTTGCTGACTGACCCTCATCTAGAGACTTGCTCATGATTTGTTACAAACTGTGCCACTGGCACTTGGTGCTTGGAAGGTTTCACCAATAGTTCTCGTAGTGTTGCTGGCAATAGCGCACTGACTTTGACCACCCTGTTTAATAAGGCACTATTTTATTTTCACCCTTTTAAGGTGGGATTCTTGTGTGAGTCCTGGGTTACCAAGAGACTGCAAGCTTGCACTTAAATGGCTTGCAAGCTCAAATGAACTGGTACAGTACTTTACATGGTAAAACTCTTTTGCTTCAATAGATATTCTGCTTTTTGTTTCATTATACATATATATTATATTTTAATTTCATACTGACATAAAACAACTTCTTCATGGAAATCTTCTTTGATAGTCAGGAAATATCCAAATATCTCTTCTTAGGTATGGCTTCTCAGGGCACATTTTATTTATACCGTTTTCAGTTTTTTAAAGTGAGTTCATAATGCACGCATGCTAACTGTGCAAATTCATAGTTTAACACTGTCAAATACTTTTTGGCTGAAAGCTCACTTTAATTTTGTTTAACAAATAGAAAGGAAAGCAGGACAATTGCTCAAGTTAACATTCTCCTTTTCAGGGGACAAGGGAACAGTAGGGACTCAAGAAGCTTTATTGTGTCAGAATGTACAGCAGTATTAGGTAAACAGTTAATTTTAGTCTTTGGGGCAGGGATTGTTAGACACAGATCTTGTTTATTTAGTCTTTTTCTGTCATGCAGAACCTTTTAGAAGCACATTTATTGGCTTTGTGCTATGTCATTGGATAGTGGTTACCTGTTTCACCCTGTTTTCCTGGAAGTAGGTACTTAATTTTTCTATTATGTTCCTCAAGTGTTCTTTTAGGCACTATGCTTTGATCAGTGTTCTTCCAGAGATGGTCAAAGTCTTGGACGAATTAATAAAGCGTTTGTATGGTTTTTCCATCATTCTCACACACAAATACCACAAAAAGTGTAACATACATCATGCCAAAAGAAGCCTCATAGGAGCGTGAAAAAAGCAGGCAAAGTATATCTGAGAGTTATTCTCTGCCTTCTTGGAAAACAGACTTGTACTTCAGTGTCCATCTCTGCCAAAGGACAATGGAAGGTGAGACTGCCAACTCAGAACTTTTTAGGACACACTCACTGGGTCCCTCAGAAAAGCTGCACCATCTTCACTATTCCTGTTCGAGTCCAAAAACTGACTAGCAGCCTCTTTCAAGTTGAGCCCGTGGGCATAATTTTGGTTTCCTTTGAAATCGAGGGATGTGACTTTGGGAGTTTTAGTGCCAAGACACAAAGCAGTCTCAACGTTGAGGCAACATTCAGTGTTAAGGTAAGCTACAGGTTTTGAAGAGTGTGAGATAAAAAAAAAAAAGAGAGAAAACAAATACGAGTTCTTCTTCTGAGTATAGAGGATTTTCCAAGAGGTCCCAAATGCCCAGCTTCTACACACTTACGGAGGATCAGCAGCATCCTCATGCACCTAAGCTGCTGTCACAATAATCTGCAGCAACTCCTCGACAACCATAATGGTACCCTGGAAAGAGACTATGCATGCAACCCAACCACTTGTTTTTAAAGTACTGCTTCTTGCCACATGTTTGCCATTTCTAGGTGCTCTCAATAAACAATGTTATCATTACCCAGTTAAATGGTACTTAAACTACCAACCTCAGATGAATGAGGAGCTGATTCTGCGTTGTTGGGATTTAGACCTCTGTGACCTTCAAATCACTGCAGTTGGCAGCCCAGAGCCTTGTGTCCCTGAGCTATCTTGTCAGCTATAAGGCAGAGTGGCCCAGATACCAAGGAGACAGCTCTGACGAGCCATGGTAGATAAAGGGACACACTGTGGCACTAATTTGGTTTGTAGAGCATATTCCCTTCAGTCTCAGGAGTCCTTCATGGATTTCTCTGGTGGTTGAAATAGTTAGAGGTCACAAATATTGCAGTGTGGAAGCTTGACTGCACTTCTGTTCCTCGAGTGGTTACTTTTATGATCTTCAAAACATTTCTGTCAAAGCTACCTGCAAATGTTTTATTGTGGTGCCTTGGCTGTTACAACTCACTTGCAGATGTTTTGTGCAGTAGCGTCTGTCAAACCAATTAATTGGAGACCGGAAAAAAAAGTCAGTTTCTTATTCCCGTGAAAGAATGCATATGCAGATTCTGTGTGTGTTTTTCCTGTGCATTAGAGATTCAGTTGATCTTCCCCTGGGCGAGGAGAGCAGGCATTTGAATTCTCTGGCCAAAGAACTTCAGGCAATGAAAGCATCTGTTGGAGCAGCACATCTTTCAGCTCTCATCCACAGTGAATCTGCTCTTCAGGAATTAGTGGACCATTTTGCAGACATACTGCTTATGGCTCAAAAAGAACATTTTAGAGATAAAAAGATGTTCATTTTAGACCATTTAATTAGTTCTGCTCACGTGATGCTCAGCTGGCTCTCAGTTCATGTCTGTAGCTTCAATACAGCTTTGAGGCATTTCTCATGGTTGAAAGTCACATCAAACCCCTGGTCACCTACATAAAATTCTGAATTTGTCTTTGAAGAACATTCATGGCCTGTGCTTGGTTATGAGGCTGTCTTCAAGACAGAGACTCACTTATGAGTCTTGATCACCAACATAAAATTCTGAGTTTCCCTTGCTGTGGTGCTTCTTCAGGTGAGTAAATCATAGAAGATGAAGCTGGAAGTAAAAAGCTTATAGTTAGGAGACCTGAAGAAGAAAAAATAGTTTCTCAGAGTTCCAGATCAGATTATCTAGGAATGCATAATATTACATAAAGATAGATGAGGGCAAAATATTGCACAAAATGATTGCAAACGTCAGATATTGGAGCCATAGCATAACATCCAATTTAGAACATTAAACTATTTCTGGTTCAGGAAGTTCAACGTTTGATTCAGAAAAGGTAGTGGGAAAGATGTAGCTCCCAAGAACGGATCATTGCACTATTTTCTACTTCAATAAGAAGTGTGAACCAGTTAGGGCAAAGACATGCTCAGTAATGGAAATTCAGGTTGCCTTCGCTCCCTCCAAAAATACATTATTTTGGTTTAGGGATGTATGCTAACAGATTATAATTTCTAATAAACACTAATACTTTTAGACATCAAGACGATAACCTCCTAGATGTGGTTCCTGTGTTGGAGTGATCCCTGGACACAAACACAATCTCCAACAGCACCGTCCGTGATCTGACCTCTCCAGCTAAATTATTGCAGCAATCCATAGATATTACTATGACCATAAAATACTTTTTTTACAAGACTAGCAAAAGAAGCAAGATTGAAAGGTATTAGCAGATTGAGTCTATCTGCTCTGGTTTTACTATCTTCATAGCAGTTGCTAGCCATACATATGACATTCTGCATAACTGCTTGTTAGGAAAAGGCTACCTAGAAAGCACAAAAGGTGTATTCCACAAAAAATATAGCACATACTGTGGTTCTCACAGTAGATTTGCTGTGTTGCCGCTTGGATATCAGTTCACATCTCTATCATACATTATTACAATGTTGCTGAATGCCATAACTAGCTCTTTGGTAGGTCAACACCTGCTGCATAATTTTTTTGCCTGATTCATCACAGTTTTTCCCTCTATTATCTTAGTTTCCTACTTTCAGAGTTGAGGGTGTAGCTTTCTTATTAACTCTAGTGTTTATGAATATCAGTGAAGATCCTCCTATAGAAATGAGAACGCTTTTTACTTGTTAGATTGTTTCTCCATGATAGATATCTAATTTGGATTATTAAACAAACCACATTAGAACTGAAGCATAGTTAATTACATCTTTATTGATACCCTTCCACCAAAACAAACTGCCTAATCAACATTGTTCAGTATTGTGTAGCAGTGGAGTTTTAGCTTCCTTAGTGGAATTACAATTCTTATATGAAAAAATGAATAAATGTTTGCACCTTCGTCCACATTCTGTTGTGTGTTAAATGGAATATTAAAGTGAGTGTATTAGTCAAATATATTATATAGTGCTAAACTTTACTTATAGTTGGCTGTATTTAAAAATAAGCCTTTATCAGAATGCTTTTTGTCTTTCAAAATATGCTCTAAGTTCTTCCACACAGATGAAGAATGTTATAATGTTTATTAGATCAACAAACATACTCTGATGGAAAACTAGGATTAGTAAGAGACGTGTCCTCATGTTGTCCAGACAAAAATCTGGGATGGTGCTAAGGTGTTGAAACTAGGATGCCAGCATGTCTGATTTCTAGTTGTGAAGTTTGTTTAATAGATTTGGTAAAGTTTAAACTTGTAGTTGTAATGTTCAATGATATTTTGCAATGCAAAATTGGACAGAGCACGTGTTGCAGCGGTTGAGGTGCCAGAATGCTTCCTAAATATCAGATTTATAAATTAGAAAATACTGGTTATTTGAGCCTTGGCTTCACATTTTTTAAACATCTGTAATCCGAGTTACTGTGTAACTGTTGAATGTACATGAAACTATTCAAACATTTAACAATTTTGAGCATGGTTTAATCTTATAGTACTCTATTGAAGTTTTAATTTATACAGTATGAAGTATTCATGTGTAAAGAGCGCTTAACCTGATGCTGTTAGAATGTACAAAGCATGCATAGTTGCATAGTGATGTGTATTTTTTGTTATCACCATTTCCCAATAGGAAATTGCCTTCTGCAGAGGGCTGCAGGGGCAGAAAATGAGGCAGCGTCACTCTTCCTGGCAACCCATGGAGCAAAGGTCAATCACAAAAACAAATTGGTAAGGAAAGTGGATGTATATTGTTTCTGGCAGTAACCACTGAACAACACAATAACATTTTTCATAACTTTGCTCCAGCATTATTGTACTTTAAGGAAAATTGATTTGTATTGCTTTGCATGCATTTTAGTATCTGATCCTATATTCCGGCAAGGCCAAACTTTATGTTCCGCTTTTGTCCAGTGTATATTTTCAGCAGCTGTCACAAAACTTGTTTTGGCATTTCCTAAAATTTAGACTGCTTCTTTTAATACTCCCATGCACTCCTGATCTCTAGACCCTTTTGGAGGTTCAGCAAAATCAGACATCTCACTCATTTTTATAATCTGCGTGGACAGTATTGTGTTTTATTTTATTTCAGAATGTTGTAGTGCACTGGCAGGTTGTTTTCTCATGTGTTGGTCTTTGAATGTAAGATCCATGGTGTAGGAAATGATGATGAGAATATCTTCAGAAAACTATGTCTTTGGCAGCAGGCTAGGCAAAAAAAGCTTTGATTTCTTCTGACTGTAGGTTGGATTGTGTTTGAATGTCATGATTGACAGGGCACAGACCCCTAATGTATATAGCAAGGTGGCCCAAAGTTACTGGTAAAAAATGGCATGAAGAACCTTATTTCTGGTCTTTTTTGTTTTTTTTTGTTTTTTAAACTCTTTCTGCTGGCATTGAAATGAAATGTTCGAGACTGGAACTGTATACCCATATTCCCAAATCGTAAGTAGTCGCAGCAAGATTTAGGTTCAATCATTTGACTGGCTCAGTTGAGTCCCTTAAGGTAAACATGGGCAATCTATGTAACTCAAATGGAATGATATGCATCTGTGGTTCCAAAATAGCCACAATTATTTAGGATCATTGAAAAATAAATGAATGCAGAAAACCAATCATAAGCATAGATATTAAAGATTATAAAATAAAAAAATAAAAAGTAACTTGGTGCTAGCTACTCATAAGAAAGGAAATACAAATGAAATCCCAGAACAGGACCCGGTATTCAGGTTGTGGAAACAATATAAGAAGACAGAATCGACAAGACAAGGAATATGAATAAATAACAAATGTATAGCATTATAGCCCCCAGATATTCTTGTGTTCGATGGCATGTGTAGCTGCAGATACACATGCTGTGCACAGTCCGCCGTCTGGTGTTGGGCTCGGAGTGTTACAAGTTGTTTTTCTTCAAAGAAGTCTTTTCGAGTAACGAGACCGAGGGACTCCTCCCACTTCGATTCCATTGCGCATGGGCGTCGACTCCATCTTAGATTGTTTTTTTTCCGCCATCGGGTTCGGACGTGTTCCTTTTCGCTCCGTGTTTCGGGTCGGAAAGTTAGTTAGAATCTTGGGAAAAAACATCGGTATTGTTTGCGTTCGGTATCGGGTTAGTTAGAACAAATCGACACCGAATTTTGAAGAGCTCCGGTGGCCCTTTGGGTTTTTTTTGATCCCCTGTCGGGGCCTGGTCGGCCCGGCCACGTGCGACTTCAAGGCTGATGGAACGGACCCCATTCCGTTTCTGCCCAAAATGCCATCACAAGTATCCGTATACGGATCACCATCTGGTCTGTAACGTGTGCTTGTCCCCCGAGCACAAGGAGGATACTTGTGAAGCCTGTCGAGCGTTTCGGTCGAGGAAGACGCTGAGAGACCGAAGAGCCAGGAGACTACAAATGGCGTCCACGCCGACAGGTCAAGATCGTTTCGTGGAGGAAGAAGAAGCTTTCTCCGTCCGCGAGTCAGATTCGGAAGAACTCGACGCCGAAGAAACAACCAAAACCGTGAGTAAGACGTCAAAAATCAAGACTCACGAGAAGTCTACAAAAGCCCAGGGGACGCCACCGCCAACAGGCCATGGCTTAACCCGAAAAATAGGTGACCCATCCAAGGCACCGAAAAAGGGCATGCTGGTGTCGATGTCATCCGAAAACAAAGAAGGTTTCTTCGGAGCCTAAAAAGACTTCCGAAAAGGTTTCGGTTCCGAAACAGCCAGCCTCGGAGCCGAAAAGTAGTTCCTATACAGAGGAACAAGGATTAACCTCCAAATTACATAGATTTGGAGAGGAGCTTCAAGCTGTAGAGCCTGACTACACACAAGAAGGCTTCATATTCATGAGGACACAGGGAAGATAACCACTCTTCCCCCAATCAAAATAAAGAGGAAACTTGCCTTTCAACAAAAGGACAAGCAACCACAAGCAAAGGTGGCAAGGAAAACAACCCCACCACCGTCTCCACCACCATCAATACATGCATCACCAGCAACAACTCCACCACTGATGCATTCACCAGCTCATACCACAATGAGTCAGGATGATCCCGATGCATGGGACCTCTACGATGCTCCGGTGTCTGACAATAGCCCAGACTCTTATCCTACAAAACCGTCACCACCTGAGGACAGTACATCCTATACACAGGTGGTCGCAAGGGCAGCCGAGTTTCACAATGTCTCCTTGCATTCGGAACCAATTGAGGATGACTTTCTCTTTAACACCCTATCCTCCACCCATAGCCAGTATCAATGCCTTCCCATGCTCCCAGGAATGCTAGGACATTCAAAACAAATTTTTCAGGATCCAGTTAAAGGCAGAGCCATAACTCCGAGGGTGGAGAAAAAATATAAGCCACCACCCACAGATCCAATATATATTACAACACAACTAACACCAGACTCAGTAGTTGTGGGGGCAGCTCGTAAGAGAGCCAACTCTCATACCTCGGGCGACGCACCACCTCCAGACACGGAGAGCCGCAAATTTGATGCTGCGGGAAAAAGAGTTGCAGCACAAGCAGCAAATCAGTGGCGTATTGCCAATTCACAAGAACTTTTGGCAAGATACGACAGGGCTCATTGGGATGAAATGCAACATTTCATCGAACACTTACCCAAGGAGTTCCAAAAAAGAGCACAACAGGTGGTGGAAGAGGGACAAAGTATCTCAAATAATCAGATACGGTCTTCCATGGATGCAGCAGATACAGCTGCAAGGACAATAAACACCGCAGTCACAATACGAAGGCACGCATGGCTGCGCACTTCTGGGTTCAAACCGGAAATCCAGCAGGCTGTGCTTAATATGCCGTTTAATGAACAGCAATTGTTTGGGCCGGAGGTAGACACTGCCATCGAAAAACTCAAAAAGGACACCGATACAGCCAAAGCCATGGGCGCACTCTACTCCCCGCAGAGCAGAGGCACATTTCGGAAAACACCTTTCAGGGGAGGGTTTCGAGGTCAACCCACAGAAACCACAACCTCACAAACAAGGCCTACCTACCAGGGTCAATATCAGAGGGGAGGTTTTCGGGGGCAATTTAGAGGGGGCCAATTCCCAAAAAATAGAGGAAAATTCCAAGGCCCCAAAACCCCTCAAAATAAGCAGTGACTCACAAGTCACACAACCCCATCACATAACACCTGTGGGGGGAAGACTAAGCCAATTTTACAAACTTTGGGAGGAAATAACAACAGACACTTGGGTCTTAGCAATTATCCAGCATGGTTATTTCATAGAATTTCGCCAATTCCCTCCAAACGTCCCACCGAAAACACACAATATGTCAAAACAACATATAGATCTTCTAGGACTAGAAGTTCAAGCATTGCTACAAAAGGACGCAATAGAATTAGTACCAATTCAACAAAAAACACAGGAGTTTACTCACTGTACTTTCTAATACCCAAAAAGGACAAAACTCTGAGACCAATACTAGATCTCAGAACACTAAATACCTACATAAAATCAGACCACTTTCACATGGTCACATTACAAGACGTAATCCCACTGCTCAAACAGCAAGACTACATGACAACATTAGCTCTAAAACAGTGGTTCCCAACCTGTGGGCCGGGGACCCCTGGGGGTCCGCGAAGCTTCATTAGGGGGTCCGCGACTGCTTAGAAAATGTAATAATATAGGTTCCAACTATCAGTAATGACTCAGTGGGGGTCCCCAGATTCCAATAATGATTCAGTGGGGGTCCCCGGGCTCCAGTATTGATAAAATGGGGGTCCACAGAAGTCAAAAGGTTGGGAACCACTGATCTAAAAGATGCGTATTTCCATATACCAATACATCCTTCACACAGGAAATACCTAAGGTTCGTATTCCAAGGAATACATTACCAATTCAAAGTGTTGCCATTCGGAATAACAACTGCGCGAAGAGTTTTTACAAAATGCCTGGCAGTAGTAGCTGCACATATCAGAAGGCAGCAAATACATGTGTTCCCGTACTTAGACGACTGGTTAATCAAAACCAACAGGCTAAAACAGTGTTCACAGCACACAAAATATGTCATACAAACCCTTCACAGGCTAGGTTTCTCCATCAACTACGCGAAGTCACACCTTTTGCCGTGTCAAACGCAGCAATACTTAGGAGCGACAATCAACACAACAAAAGGGATTGCCACTCCAAGTTCACAACGGGTTCAAACATTTCACAAAGTAATACAGGTCATGTATCCAACACAAAAGATACAAGTCAGAATGGTAATGAAACTACTAGGCATGATGTCTTCATGCATCGCCATTGTCCCAAACGCAAGATTGTACATGCGACCCTTACAACAGTGCCTAGCATCACAATGGTCACAAGCACAGGGTCAACTTCTAGATCTGGTGTTGATAGACCGCCAAACATACATCTCGCTTCGATGGTGGAACAGTACAAATTTAAACCGAGGGCGGCCTTTCCAAGACCCAGTGCCACAATACGTCATAACAACAGATGCTTCCATGACAGGGTGGGGAGCACACCTCAATCAACACAGCATCCAAGGACAATGGGACATACATGAGAGACAGTTTCACATAAATCACTTGGAAATGTTAGCAGTATTTCTAGCGCTGAAAGCATTTCAACCCATAATAACACAAAAATACATTCTTGTCAAAACAGACAACATGACAACAATGTATTATCTAAACAAACAAGGAGGGACACACTCAACACAGTTGTGCCTCCTAACACAGAAAATATGGCATTGGGCGATTCACAACCACATTCGCCTAATAGCACAATTTATTCCAGGGATTCAGAACCAGTTGGCAGACAATCTCTCTCGAGATCACCAACAAACCCACGAATGGGAAATTCACCCCCAAATACTAAACAATTACTTTCAAATTTGGGGAACGCCTCAAATAGATCTATTTGCAACAAAGGAAAACTCAAAATGCCAAAACTTCGCATCCAGGTACCCACAAGATCAATCCCAAGGCAATGCTCTATGGATGAACTGGTCAGGGATCTTTGCATACGCTTTTCCCCCTCTCCCTCTCATTCCATATGTAGTAAACAGGTTGAGTCAAAACAAACTCAAACTCATACTAATAGCACCAACATGGGCGAGGCAACCTTGGTACACGACACTACTAGACCTGTCAGTAGTACCTCATATCAAACTACCCAACAAACCAGATCTGTTAACACAACACAAACAACAGATCAGACATCCAAATCCAGCATCTTTGAATCTAGCAATTTGGCTCCTGAAATCCTAGAATTCGGACACTTGCACCTCACACAAGAATGTATGGAGGTCATAAAACAAGCTAGAAAACCTACCACTAGACACTGCTACGCAAACAAGTGGAAACGATTAGTGTATTACTGCCACAATAATCAAATTCAGCCATTACACGCATCTCCAAAGGATATAGTAGGATATTTACTACATTTGCAAAAATAAAATCTAGCTTTCTCTTCCATAAAAATACATCTCACCGCAATATCAGCTTACCTACAAATTACTCATTCAACTTCACTATTTAGAATACCAGTCATTAAAGCGTTTATGGAAGGCTTAAAGAGAATCATACCACCAAGAACACCACCTGTTCCTTCATGGAACCTCAACATTGTCTTAACAAGACTCATGGGTCCACCTTTCGAGCCCATGCATTCTTGTGAAATGCAATACTTAACGTGGAAAGTTGCATTTTTGATTGCCATCACATCTTTAAGAAGAGTGAGCGAGATTCAAGCATTTACCATACAAGAACCATTTATTCAGATACATAAAAATAAAGTAGTTCTAAGAACAAATCCTACATTTTTACCAAAGGTTATCTCACCGTTCCACTTAAATCAAACAGTGGAATTACCAGTATTCTTCCCACAACCAGATTCTGTAGCTGAAAGAGCACTACATACATTAGACATCAAAAGAGCACTAATGTACTACATTGACAGAACGAAACTAATTAGAAAAACAAAACAACTATTTATTGCCTTTCAAAAACCTCATACAGGAAATCCAATTTCAAAACAAGGCATTGCTAGGTGGATAGTTAAGTGTATTCAAACCTGCTATCTTAAAGCAAAGAGAGAGCTGCCTATTACACCAAAGGCACACTCAACCAGAAAGAACACATGCCATCGAACGGAAAATGTCACTTACCCAGTGTACATCTGTTCGTGGCATGAGTCGCTGCAGATTCACATGCGCCCACCCGCCTCCCCGGGAGCCTGTAGCCGTTTAGAAGTAGATCTTCAACATTTGTACATTTGTAAATATATTACTTTAACCTTTATTATGTACATACGTATTCATTCCATTGCATGGGCACTATTACTACACAACTCCTACCTCACCCTTTGCGGGGAAAACAATCTAAGATGGAGTCGACGCCCATGCGCAATGGAATCGAAGTGGGAGGAGTCCCCCAGTCTCGTGACTCGAAAAGACTTCTTCGAAGAAAAACAACTTGTAACACTCCGAGCCCAACACCAGACGGCGGAGTGTGCACAGCATGTGAATCTGCAGCGACTCATGCCACGAACAGATGTACACTGGGTAAGTGACATTTTCCTTATAAACATATCATTTTTATGTCTGCAGTTTAAACATTCATGCAGGGCAGAGGCTAATTCCACAGTGATTGCTCAGCCTACTACCATTACCCCATTCCTGCTTTTCTTTGTGAGATAGTTCTAGAGTTTAGAAGTAAGAAGAGAAAAATATTTTAAGTGGGAGTGGGCACAAGGAGAGGAAGGGGAGACTAAATGACTTTGAGAAGCAAAGCAAGAAAGTGGGAGAGAGACTGGAACTCAACAAGAAATGAAAGACATTGGAAGCCAAACCAAACGTATTTTTAAACAATGTATGATGCACAAAAAAACGAAAATGGAGGTTGGTCATAAGTGTAGCAAATTTACCAAAACATGTGGATAGAGGCCAGTAGTAGATTGAGCAGGAGTGAAATAGCACAGTGCATAGTTGTGGAAACCAGTAGTCAAAGCAACAGATAACAGTAGAGATTTGATAGGTGAAGACATGAGTGAAATCAAAGAGAACAATGCTTTTAGGCTGAAGAGGAAGTAGTGAGACAGAAAGAGGAATGAAGATTGATTAAGTTCGGAAAATGATTGGGGGAAGCTGCAGAAAAATAGACAGTTTCAGTTTGGTAAGGGTTTACGTGCAGGGCGAGCATGGGAAGATGTATCAGCATTCAGCTTTAATAGCTGAAAGATAGGAAGAGGTGTTATGAAATGTGGGTTGAAGGGGTTGACTAAGTATGTGATCAGCATGAAGATACAAAAAGGTAAAAAGAGATGATGGTAGCTAAGCTGGAGTGGTATAGTTACAGAAGATTGAAGGGAAAAAAAACAAGATTGAAAAATACAATTTGAACAAAAATGTCTGCCTTGGAAGCCCTCTAGATCCTCCAAAACAAAGGTCACACTTGTGGTGCATAGATGTGCCAAGACCTGGAGATATTCTAAGCCTGGTCAGTGGAAGACTATGTAGTGTTAAACATAAATTTGAATGTAATGTGTAGTTTTTCTTAAGCCTTGTAAAGTTCTTTAATTGCCAAAGTAACGTGGTCTTATTAGGAGCATCTGAATGTATTTCTTTTTAGCTCTGTTATGTACTAGATTACAGTAATGCATCAACTTTGTCATAAGCCAGATGTTCCTCCAGGTGGCTGCTACCAAATAGTATGTGGTATAGACTTCAAGTGAATTTGCCTTTGTACAAGAATAAGCCTGTTGCCATTATCATCCCACCCCACGGAAACTTGAACCTTGAAGTAACTATCAGGAGGCTTTGGAGAGAATTTCCATCAGTAGAATGATGGCAGGTCGTTTCTGTGTTTGTCAGATCTGGCTTGTAACAGTTGGCCCCATAGTGAGAATTTCTAGGTTGATGTACATGATAGGATCAGGTACATAATGATGTTGTAATATGATATTGTCTTGAATGGAAGCAGTACTGTGCATGAGATGACCCCTAGTCTAAATTAGTAGCTTGTTACAAAGTACTGAATACATTGTTCACGGATGCGGTTGTTCATCAGATCCAAAGCAAAACTAATGTAATAGTTTTTGTGTATACAAGAGTGACTGCCAATAAGGCTATCCAAACCCTATTTTATGTTCCATCATTCATTGACTTTCTTGGCACAATATTTTGTACTTTTCAATTTGTTCTACTAGGACTAGTCTTACGTTTTTGCATATCAGACTACTGCTCCAATTAACTATTCACTAGAGCCAGGCAATTATTAGCACTTATTTTGGCAAATTTGGGGGATTTTGCACTTCATAGTTTTTGCCCATTGTGGTGTAGCTAAATTTTCATGCATCTCTGATATTTTCTTCTGCTTTGAGACTAGGATGTCCGGGAGCTGGAGCGCGGTCAAGACAAGTTAAACGGCTATGCCTTCCCCTCTGCACAGCATAGAAAATGTCCCATTGTACTGCATGAAACCTTCTCAGTTTTTGTTTTCAAAACAACTTTTATTTAAATAAGTTCAATGTGCCACACAAGATACGGAGAAGAATCTTTAGAGCGCAGATTCCCACATTGTTAGTTCTGGTGCTCTACCACTTTAATGCATTTTTCTTTTAAACAAAAAAGGTAGACCAATTTCACGTTTAGCAGTTCCATTTAGCTCTTTGCTACACTTTGTGAAATTACAAGCCATTAGGCTTCACAACTTTCTCACAGCATTAATTTAAATCACTGTTTATTTTAGACAATCTAGACTATCTTTGAGTACCCACTTCTCTACCGCTCCTTTGTCGGGAACTCTATTGAAAAAGTTATTATGTTTCGCACTCATTTTGGCACCTCAGTTAGTGTCTAACGTTAAAGCTCGTTTGATCCACTTAAATACTTTACCTGTTCTTCTTCTTTTTGGGGGAGGGGATCGGGAGGGAGGGGGAGTCTTGATCTAATACGATCAAGGCTCCTGGCATAGGGTGACCAAGCACTTTAGAACAGGATATAGTAATATGATGGAATAAGCAATTTACATTATTAGTAGGATTAGCAATATATTTGTAGGTGAGATAAAATAAATAATCTTTGACAAATTTGCCTGGGGCCATGTTATGTTACGTTTCTATGAACTTGTAATATTACGAATTCACTTGAATGTGGTCAACAAGTTTGCAAGTCTAATCTGGAGCAGAAGAGGATTCCATAAAACAGAACCGTTGTTTTAAGGCCAAGCTAATTCTGAATTTGGGTGTGCCGAGCTTGAACATAGCTTGGCTTCTGATGACTTTGTTTCTTCCAGAAATCTTACGTTTTTGAGCAAGATATTCCAGATGTTCATATGGCTCACCTTCAGTGTAATACATACACTTTTAAATACAAAGTTCCAGGGAAAGCTAACACAGGAATGTAAGGACCGGTATGATGCAGGCAGAGGTTTTTAGGCTTCACCTTCAGGCAACTTTTAGTTTTCTGTTTGCACAAGACCTCTTGTGGGCCATGCTAAAACTTAGAGAGCGCTTATGGCCAGCTCATTGCTTACAGTTAATTGGCTTTTTAATCACTCTGATTTTGCCTGCTTCATTGGCTTTCTTCTTATTCTTGTGTTTATCCTTCCTTTGGAGCATAGCTTCTTTAACATCCTTTTGATTAGATGGGTTGAATGCTTCCACTACTCACACTCAGGAAGCTACTTGTTTGTAGCATATGTGGCTGTAGATACACATGCTTTCCTGGTGCCAGCTGCAAGGGCTTCTCATTGACAAGCAAATATTTTCAATGCACCGTCCCTGTGGATTGTGATCTGAGACCCGTGCACACAATTGGCCTTGATAGTGCACTGAGAAACTTCAGGTCATAATTCAAATTCAGAGAATGACTGGGGATGGAGGTATTATGGAATTAACATTTTTCCAGTTCTAACCTTAGGCACAAACCTAAGTAGCTGTGGTCATATCTACACTGGGTTCTAGCCTGTGCATGTACCCTGAGAACGACAAGGCATCCTTCACTATTAGTAACGCATTCCAGTGCTGAAGAGAGAGACACTGGTTGTGACGCAAAAGCCTATACCAGCAGTTGCTCGAAACCCCAGGCATCCTTGGGCCAAAGCCCGTCAATGGCACTTAAGATGAGGAAGCAGGCCCATCGAGGGCACAGACCCTGTAGGTGTTGTCCTCTGAGTTCTGTGAATCCAAGCACGAGAAAGTAGACTGTCCCAGTTTGGGGCCAAAGATGAGGAGCGAGCGCAGGCCATGTATTCTTTCTCAGATTGAAACAAGTCAGTTCTAGCAGGGCACTGCTCCTGAAGGGGTTGGGCATCAAGTCCAGCTTCAAGAGACACTGACTTTCAGGTCAGGCTCCGCCATCGGAAACCACTCGATCCTAGAACCACCTTTAAATCCTAGCAAGCCTTCAACTTGGGGTGGCGAGGCACTCCGCCCATCGTTGGCACCGAAAAGCAGGTTTCAGAACCGAAGTTGTCGCTGACAATTTCAGCCAAACCTACCCTGTGGTTGGTACCAAATGAACCCTCAACACCAAGATCACAACTGAGTAAGGGACCATTTATGCTTCATCTTGCAGGTATCCTGGTCTGAAGGCAGAAGAAGATCGTTATTCACCCTTTCGTGGGGAAGCTCCTTACTAGGCCCCCTTCACACAGGCACCCAGACATACCCTTGACGATCCCTAAGAAAAAGAGACTTGCTTTTTTGGAAGAGCTCTCCTTTGAACCATGTACCCCTCCTATTCCAAAAACAGTTGGGTACACTGCCACTGTCCTCCTCCACCCATGCCAACACTACACCGTGTCATACCTCCACAACCTCACACCCCACAATATCCTTCAAAATCACTCCATACAGATGCACAACAGGGAAGCCTGTTCCCCCCTGGGGGCCCCCTACTATGAGCCCTATGAAGGGGAGGACCCATAAGAAGACTACTGATTTGCTTTTTTGATGACCCACACCCTGTTAAGGCTTTTACCAGATTACACTAATGCCTATCATGCTGTAATCCAGAGGGCTGCATTCTACCACAATGTTATGATGCATGTAGTCCAGGTGTAGGTCCGTGCAGAATCTTCCTTATGCTTAAGGGCATGCTTACATCTGCCCCTGAAAACAGCAAAGAGCAGTTAAAGGCTAGGTATTTACCTCCTGAGTAGAGGTGTTCAAGCCAGTCCCTGAACCCCACTCAGCAAGGAGGCGTACCTCAGCACCGGCACCTGAAGATGACCTCCCTGTCCATCGAAGGAGAGCAAGAGTATTGATGCTGCAGGGATGTGTGTGCCGCTGCGGTGCACTACACACTAGTGTGTCACCAATTCCATTGGTATGATATGATCACCACCACTGGGATGGAGTGAAGGAGCTCATTAAATACCTCTTTAAAGCCCACAGAAAAAGAGTCCATGATCTTATAGCCGAAAGCAAAATAATATACAATGCACATGTAAAATGCATATTGGATGCCGCTGATACCCTCTCCAGGGGGAAAAAACAGTTCTCTCTTGAGGCATGAGGCTTGACACTTTATTTGTTGCTTCCATCTGGAAATGCAACACTTACCTAATATGCCCATTGATGGGCAGCATCTTTTTGACTTGGCAATGGGAGCAGGAGTTAGTTCCATCCTTGAGCTGTAAGATAGGAGAATGACGCTCCTCCCCACTTTTTTTTGTCTGACGACCGTGGGTCAGTCGACCAGAGGGTTCTAGACGGATGATAATGTTGTAGCCTCATTGAAGCATAGTGGGGGCCTGTGGCATAGAAAGCTCTGTGAGCCACGAAACAGTGTCTTAAATTGATTTCACTCCTTAACAGGTAGCCAATGGAGCTCCTTCAGATGGGAAGCAATTGACAGATGCCTAGACACTTTTAAGAGTAGTCTAGCTGCCTTCTAAACAATCTGCTATCGTTTGAACAGATAGTTAGGCAGACCCAGGCACAGGATATTAGCATAATCTATGTGTGACATAATTACAGCATAGACTACTGTTCTTTGTTCCTGAAAAGGAAGAAGTCTTAAAAACGTGCTTAATGGTCTTAATAAGGCAAAGTATTTCTTAATTATAGTAGAGATCTGCAAGTGCACGGAGAGGTTGTAATCAAACTTAACCCCAACATTCTGTGTAAGAGTGGTCGGTGTTGGGGGGGGGGGGGTGACTTAGCACCTACATTCTGTGCCAGAGTGGTAGGGAGATGGGGAAATTGGTCCACTCTGGTCAGCATTCCTGGTCCCAACCCAGCACGGGAGATCCAAATACCAGGTATCTATTTTTGCCAGTGTTACATTGAAATTGCTGGCCCCTCATCACCTCTTTGCGAAGGATCAGTGAGTTACAAGCATTGACCATAGACTTTCCCTTCATCCAGATCCATATGTACAGAGTCGTCCTTAGATCTGACCCCAAGTTCCTGCTAAAGGTGGTCTCTCCGTTTCATGTCAACCAAACTATTGAGCTAACCATCCACTTCCTAACCCACAGTCTTGGTAGTACAGAGTCCGTTACAAACAGTAGATGTTAAGAAGGCACTTATGGACTACATTGAATGACCCAAATCCATCTGCAAATCGAAACAACTCTTTAGGCTTTGCTAAACCCCACATTGGGGCACCCCATCTCAAAAAGGGGGCATTACTAGGTGAATTGTCAAATGCTTTGAAACCTGCTGTTATAAGCAAGTGCACACTGTTTATGCCCCCAAAAGCACTTTGCACACTTAACAAAGCTGCCACTATGACCTCGTTATGAAGCATCTCATTAGCAGACGTCGGCAAAGCTGCCACTTGCTCAATACCACACAAGTTTACTAAACACTGTTGTGTGTATTTTGAAGCCACCGGCACACTGTAGTTAGCGTGACTGTATTAAGAACCTTATTCCAAACATCTTCATGATCTGCTTGATAGCCACTGCTTTGGCGAGAAATGGCTTCAGTCTATGCCAAGCATGTTTATTTACAACCCCACATGCTGCCAATAGAAAATGGTGCTGTTTGTTATGCTTTAAATTCACATGCACCAGTCCTCCTTGGACACCAGCGTTTAGCACAGATGTTTTCCTTTCAATTTAACTAGTTTCTACAATGCACAGTTAGCACTGTCTTTATCTTCAACACTACACTGCTCACCTGATAGGTGGAAAACAGTCGGAGGTGTTGTTTTTGTAATGTTCTGTAGTGGAATGAGCATACCTGGTGAGTGGAAGTCACCTTTGAAGAAGAACAAGATGCAAACGTCCAGGACCAACATTAGATGGCAGGATCTGCAGGTCATGTCAATATACAGCACTGCTCACTACAAACAAATAGTTACAGTTTACGGAACAGTTTCCTTTTCTTTCAGAACTCCAGGGGAGTGCATGTGTTTTGTTACTCTCTTCCTCTTGTAGTGCTTCGCCCCTTAGCTCCCCCGCTGTGCCCTCCGTGTTGCTTCCCTCTCCCCAGTTTGCCCTTTGCTTCCCCCTCAATTTCCAATCCTGCTTTATTAAACCACCTGCCTCCTCTCCCCAGTCACCCCCACCCACGGTTCATTGGGCACTGTCAGCAGTGAAGGCGTTATCCAAACACTTAACTTGTATAGATCAATTATTATCTAATTGGAAAGCCATTTTATGAAATATGTACACATTAAAATCCATGTTCTGTGGAGATGAAAATCTGTAAATAATAATACTGATCTTAGATGGGATTATGATGTACTGCTTTTACGTTTAGGAGTGTTTAAGCATTTAAACATTGACAAATTCAGCTAATGGTATTGGCCTGAGCTATTTATTACTGCGCATAACAAGATATATGTTCAACCAAAATATTAGCCAGGAATATAGATTATTGTTACAGAATTTGCACTAGCATGTTTTCTTTTTAGGAAAGCACAGAGCATAAGGCTGGGAGCCACAGAACCTTGTGTTAACACAGTATTTTTAATGGGATACCAACGTTTTATGACCACCTCACTGCATTATACAAGTTGGTACTTTAATTGAAATATACCGTTCTCTCCTGGAAGCCCTTGAAAGAGGTTTTTGGATCTCGTGTTAAATCAACCAAAAGCTCTTCACACATGGGCCAACCTTCCTCTTCTCTCCGGGAATAGCACCCTTGCTCTCCCTGCCGAGGGATTTCTAACCTGAAATTAGCAGGAGCTTTTTTGACAGAATTACATTAAAACCCAATCACAAACTTGTTAGCGCTCACAGCTGCAGCACTTCGCTTTATAGCACATCACAGTTTAAGGATGTTCGCCTTGACTGCAGGTCCTTCTTGAGTCAGATATCACAGATCAGGAATCAGCTGCCCTTCGCCATCCCTGAAATCAACAACCTCAGTATCCTAAAGCCTGTCTTTTCTGTGGGGATCTCTTTTTATGTGACATTTTACCTGGGACCAACCTAGCTACAAGCTGGAGTTTGGCAAATGTTAGACTGATAAATGCCACTCACTGTGCCATTGATTCCCTCTCTTTTAAAAAAGTACATCTGATGCTCCAACATCCAACAGGATGGAAGTCAGCGTTCTGATTCATAAATAAGGGCCAGATGTACGACCTTTTGTTTGCGTCCCGTAATTTGCGATCTGTTTGCGAATCACAAATTGCGAGTTTCAAAACTAAATGTACAACAGTGTTAACCACGCTGTTTGCCATTCCCAAATGGGTCGAAAGGGACCTGCCTCAAGAGTATTCATGACGTAGGTCGCAATTTGCAACCCATTCGTGAATGGCTGCACTCACAGGGATGGTGCCCTGCTGGGGTCAGCAGACCACCATGTCTGTGACCGCGTTTAATGAATAATTTTTTTGTTTAATGCAGCCCGTTTTCCTTAACCCCTTATCTGCTGGCACTCCCCCACCAGCTAAATTTTTCAACACAGTTTTGGCATTTTACTGGGACATATCCCATTTTTTCTGTTTTTTGTGCTTTCAGCCTCCTTCCAGTTAGTGACAGAAATGGGTGTGACACCAATGGTTAATCCCAGACAGTTTCATTTCTGAAAAGTAGACAAAATTCTGAATTCAGCAAAGTGTCATTTATGTAGATCCTTCAATATTTTCCTACAGAAAGTAACAGTTAAAATAAAAAAAATATTGAAATTGAGTTGAAAAAACAGCCCTTTCTGAAAACGTTTTCTTCCATTCATTTTTCCAACTATAATAGATTTTTGAAAGCAATATACTGTTATATTTGATGGACACTCCTGGTTGCAGGGATATATAGGTCTTGTAGGTTCATCAAGAACACAAGCTGCTCCGAGCCAATAAATGAGCTGCACCTTGCAATGGGCTTTCATTGCATATGGGGCATACAGCAATTCATTTGGTAAAATATAAAGAGTGAAAAATAGGTATGGAGGAAACCCATGTATGTGCAAAATGAGCACATGATAAGGAGTTTAGAAACAGTGGTTGTTTGCACATGTCTCAATTCGGGAGTCCCATTCTAACATGTGAATTACAGGGCATTTCTCAAAATGACTTTTACACACTGTCTTACATTTGAAAGGCAAAAATGTAGAGAAAGGCAACTGGCAACAATACTTGTACTTCTATTCTGTATTTCCTCAAGTCTCCCGAAAGAAATGGTACCTCACTTGTGTGGATAAGCCTAGTGCCTGCGACAGGAAACATCCCAAAATGCAACATGGACACATCACATTTTCCATTAAAAACTCACCTGTTTTTTGCTAAGTGCCTAGCTGTGGATTTTGGTCTCTAACTCAGCCGGCACCTAGGAAAACCTACCAAACCTGTGCATTTTTGGAAACTAGACACCTAGGGGAATCCAACAGGAATGGATCGCAAAAGGGTCAATGGTAGTCCTTGCATGAAGGCTACTGTTGACCCTGGAGTGATCCATTCCTGACGCAGGCACTAGGCACCGACACACAAGTGGAGTTGTGTTGTTATCAGGACAAGTGGGGAAACAGTGGGTGGTAGAAATTTTGTGGATCCCTGCACATTCCTGTAGTTTATGTGACGAAAAAGCAAGCAACAAATATTGTTTTTAATCAGCTTTTCACCTTTGCAGGGTATTCTGGGTAAGAAACCTTTGTGGAATCCAAACACGCCACACTTCTGTGGACTGCCCCAGTGTCTAGTTTTCAGAACTGTCTGCTTTTGATAGACACAGGTCACTGTCTTCCAAAACCAGACTGTTTTTGGTAGGTAATTTTGATGTCTCCACAATCCTTTTTGGGCACTTCCCTGTCACTTGTCCACCCACACAAGTGAGGCAACGTTTTTCTCTGGAGACTTAGTGGAATGCTGGGTGGTAGAACATTAGTGGCAGCCTGCAGATTCCAGGACTTCCACCCACTGAAATGAAAGGCAAATGTGTTTTTAAGCAGAGTTTGTGATTTCAAAGGGATTCTGGGCAAAGGAAAACTTGGGGAGACACACAAGTCCACGCGAGCCACGCAAGTCCTGCACCCTTGGACTCCCCTGATACTAGTGTGTTAAAGTTAATCCACCACTCACACTGGTTAGTTTTAGCACCTCCAGAAATTATGGTTTCCTATCATGAACACTTATCTAAGTATCCGAATATTGAAACCAAGCCTTCTGAAGGTGAGCCATAAAGCACCTTCAAGGCACCAACTGCTTTATGGTCCATTCTCACGCCATTCATGTACAACAAACAGCACTTTCACACCGCCGGCCACGGGCCCAATCCAACCAGTCACTGCACTCACATCAACTTACCGCTGCCAGACAAGGGGCCATCACATTCATATGCCACAGGATGGAATAAGTTTGACTACATTTTACCACCTGTAAAGTAACCGCCTCCTTCTTCCTGAACATTACCGAAGTCATGCGTAAGGAACCTTACTAATGACTCCCATGACAGCCCTATGAGGCTCAGGAGGCACGTTTTTCATGCACCTTTAGCGCACTCACTGTACTAAATCCAGCTCCTTCCAGTTTGTGGATGCAAGTTGGGGATGTCAGAGTATGCTTTGGGAGGCCTATTCGTCAAACTGAGTGAGCAAATCTACCTTTGAAACTAAGGCAGACATGCTGGGGAATTTTTGTTCCTTAAAGAGAAAGTCGTAGACTATGAAAAAGGGTAGTGTTTGGCACACAGGTAGTCCGTGAGAACATAGCATATGTCCCAGCCACCATTATGTGCAGTGCTACAACTGTAATGCACTTATCATACAGCAAATTGAACATCTACTAAGTTCTGATGGAGGATGAACATGGCAAGCAGGTCAAACCCTGACCCATACGTGTCATTGTCCTTCAGTGCTGGGGTGGCCCCAAAGTGTTTGAATCCATAGGTGTTGATGATGTGCATCTGTACTACCTTTACTATCTGCCTTTTCCTGTGCAATATCACTGTCAAAGCACACCTACCATAAGCTTTCGTTACCCGTTCCTCATCAGAGTACCGACTAATCCTCTATACAGGGAGTGCAGAATTATTAGGCAAGTTGTATTTTTGAGGATTAATTTTATTATTGAACAACAACCATGTTCTCAATGAACCCAAAAAACTCATTAATATCAAAGCTGAATATTTTTGGAAGTAGTTTTTAGTTTGTTTTTAGTTTTAGCTATGTTAGGGGGATATCTGTGTGTGCAGGTGACTATTACTGTGCATAATTATTAGGCAACTTAACAAAAAAAAATATATACCCATTTCAATTATTTATTATTACCAGTGAAACCAATATAACATCTCATCATTCACAAATATACATTTCTGACATTCAAAAACAAAACAAAAACAAATCAGTGACCAATATAGCCACCTTTCTTTGCAAGGACACTCAAAAGCCTGCCATCCATGGATTCTGTCAGTGTTTTGATCTGTTCACCATCAACATTGCGTGCAGCAGCAACCACAGCCTCCCAGACACTGTTCAGAGAGGTGTACTGTTTTCCCTCCTTGTAAATCTCACATTTGATGATGGACCACAGGTTCTCAATGGGGTTCAGATCAGGTGAACAAGGAGGCCATGTCATTAGATTTCCTTCTTTTATACCCTTTCTTGCCAGCCACGCTGTGGAGTACTTGGACGGGTGTGATGGAGCATTGTCCTGCATGAAAATCATGTTTTTCTTGAAGGATGCAGACTTCTTCCTGTACCACTGCTTGAAGAAGGTGTCTTCCAGGAACTGGCAGTAGGACTGGGAGTTGAGCTTGACTCCATCCTCAACCCTAAAAGGCCCCACAAGCTCATCTTTGATGATACCAGCCCAAACCAGTACTCCACCTCCACCTTGCTGGCGTCTGAGTCGGACTGGAGCTCTCTGCCCTTTACCAATCCAGCCACGGGCCCATCCATCTGGCCCATCAAGACTCACTCTCATTTCATCAGTCCATAAAACCTTAGAAAAATCAGTCTTGAGATATTTCTTGGCCCAGTCTTGACGTTTCAGCTTGTGTGTCTTGTTCAGTGGTGGTCGTCTTTCAGCCTTTCTTACCTTGGCCATGTCTCTGAGTATTGCACACCTTGTGCTTTTGGGCACTCCAGTGATGTTGCAGCTCTGAAATATGGCCAAACTGGTGGCAAGTGGCATCGTGGCAGCTGCACGCTTGACTTTTCTCAGTTCATGGGCAGTTATTTTGCGCCTTGGTTTTTCCACACGCTTCTTGCGACCCTGTTGACTATTTTGAATGAAACGCTTGATTGTTCGATGATCACGCTTCAGAAGCTTTGCAATTTTAAGAGTGCTGCATCCCTCTGCAAGATATCTCACTATTTTTGACTTTTCTGAGCCTGTCAAGTCCTTCTTTTGACCCATTTTGCCAAAGGAAAGGAAGTTGCCTAATAATTATGCACACCTGATATAGGGTGTTGATGTCATTAGACCACACCCCTTCTCATTACAGAGATGCACATCACCTAATATGCTTAATTGGTAGTAGGCTTTCGAGCCTATACAGCTTGGAGTAAGACAACATGCATAAAGAGGATGATGTGGTCAAAATACTCATTTGCCTAATAATTCTGCACTCCCTGTAATTGCCAAGTGAACCTATACTAATGCCTTCTGCCATTAGCTACTTGAAGCAAACTTACTGTGCTTAGTCCAACTACATCAAGTTTGAGAATGCAAATTAGGGGTGTCGAAGTATGCCTTGGGAGGCCTATTCCTCAAACTGAGAAAGCAGATCTACAGTTGAAACTAAGGCAGACATGCTGGTGAATACATCCTAAGGTCTCTAAAGTAAAAAGTCAAACAAATATCCTGTGGGACTCATTCACCAACACTTCTACTTTTGCTTTGAAAGTGAAGCTACAAATTTAGTTTGCACACATTCAAACAAGTAGAAATGTTGGTGAATATGTCACACAGGACATTTGTTTGACTTATTACACTTACTCGGGTTCTCGTTGCCAATCATGGTGGTGCTTGTGTAGCATACAAATATTCCCTTACAAGCACTTCAGAATTCATTCATGCCTTTAACATTTTGCCACACAGTGCACTCCGTGACAATGTGGCATATGTTCTCTCCATTAGTATGTGCAGTGTGGTGGTTCTAATGCACATTAATCGAACAGAATACCTACCACATTCTGACAGTGAATATAGGTGTTGAGCAGGCCATAAGGAAGTCCTTGAGTTCCTGAAGTGGATAAAGTAAAATTCTGTGGCCTGTGAGGAAGCAGTGGACCCTGGGTGTTCGGTATCCTTGCACAGCCACTGAAAGGTTTACCCAACGGCAGCTGCATCTTAGTCGATTTCCCAGACCTTACTTTAGTATGATACAACGTAAAATAAGTAGGGACACAGAGGCCTGGCTTAGATGGGCACTGGACCGTAATACCGACTCTCCTGCCGCTTTCCATGCTTCAAGCATATTTTACAGTGATGACATGGACGATCCTTTTGGGTGTTTTAGGAATGCGATCAGGAAAGTGTCGCTCCTGCAGCCTTGCCACATCCTCCAAAACATATGAGGTGGAGGCTTCTGCTTCTGTAACAGCAGTGAGGCTTTGAACTGCAGACAACTGGAAGTCAAGGAAAGTCATGAGTCATGAGTCTTCCCGTGGTTGTCTGACAATAAACAACATACGCAATGTATGTTTCCATCTGGATCAGGTGGGTAAACAGTTTCTTGTACCAAGTGCAAGTTGTATGACACGCATTGTATGGTTGAAGAACCTGGTCGTTCTTGTCCACTCCGCCCCTGTACTTATTGTAATCAAGTATACAGGTGGGCTTGTGGACTTCGGCCATCTGACCCCAAACTGTAATGGGTGAAGTGCTCTCATCATGAATTGTAGTGAGCACATATACATCACTCCTATCCGAGAACTTGACTGCGAGCAGTTCATTGGAACACAACGCAGTACTCTGGGATTTCTGGAGCTTCTTGCAAATAAACTCCTGTGGGAATTCTTTGCGGTTACAACGAACTGTACCACAGGCCACAGTGCCAGCTTTGTAGGGCACACTGAACAGCTCTACTCCTGTATAGAAATTGTCCACATAAAGGTTATAACCTCTGTGAAGGGATGGCTGGACAAGTTCCCATACAGTCCTACCTGTGACCCCTAACGCGGGAGGGCTAGCTACAGGCTTTAGGGTGGAGTCCTTCCCTGTATACACTCTCAAGCTGTACACTTAGCCAGAAGAGCTTTCACACAGCATGTACAGCTTGATGCCATAGCGAGCTATTTTGCTCGCGATGTACTGTCTGAACAGCAGCCGCACTTTGTGCAGTATCAAGGACTCATCAACTGCTATATTCTTTCCAGGAGTATAGATCTCTGGAAATCTGGCAGACAAATGTTCCACGATAGGCCGAATTTTGAACAACCTGTCATGATCTGGTTGGTCCCAGGGAAATGCAGCAGAATTGTATCTCTGCTCATGTACGGTGCGAAGGTGGGGGTTACCCAAACTGTGCAAGTCGTCCAGTTGGACTGCAAGGTGGGTTTCTGCACTAACCCCATTTTGAGCCCAAAAATGTCTTCAACTCCGCCAGTGAAGTAGGAGTCCACTAGCGTACCCTAGAACGGGGCCCTAGAGTGCCTCCATGCTTCCTCAGAAATTGTTCTGCACACACATTTGTTTGCTGCACAATTAGCCAAAGAAAGTCAACATCCAAAAATATGGATGCAGGAGCCTGGCAAACGATGGCGGTATCAACTTTACATCCAGCTTTACCAGTAAAAGGTGGAATTTGGGGCTGAACTAAATCGGGGGGCTGCCAAGAGAGCACTCTCTCTGTGCGTGCCACTGCGCGCACCTGCTCTCTGGGTTGGGCTAACCTGCTGTTTTCCTGCAGCACAGACTGTGCTTGCAAAAGGACAGCATGACTGTCCTCTGCGTCTCCCTCAGAATCACTGGAAGAGGTGTCGTCGAATGGGACTCCGATGACTGAAAAAACACTCCCTGATTCTGTCCCATTGTCCTCTCCCTCAGATGCTATCTCAGTATCTGCTGTCTCAGCCTCTGATCCTGCCTCAGAGCTGTCCTCCATAACCCGAGTTATGGCTTCAGCGCAGTCATCCAATGAGACGCCATCTCTGCTACTAGCTAAACGGTCCCTCTAAAGCACTAGCCTACGTAGAAGGCAGATAGGGTCACAAAATTGCTCATGGATGTGTGTGTGATGTGTGCAACAGTAAATGTCAAGTCACCTTACCTTCTCCTCTGAATCAGCGTATTCTCTGAAGACTCTGAAAAAAACACAAAAGACACACTATTACTTCACCCGTACCACATACCCATCATCAAAGCCTTTGTGGCACTGGGTGCCACCAGCGCTAGTCATTTTTGGTGTTCCCCCTCCCATGATCTCCTCCTCTAATTCCCTCAGTACCATCCAGAAAAGACGCCCCTCATCTCTACGTAGCCCCCCTTGCACATACTTTCATTTGTTTTAAAGGTAACGCCTATCTTTACTAATCCACTCAGCTAAATACATTTCTATCCTTTTCAGTAGGCATATAAACCATTTGCGCTACTTTATGGCATCAAAACTACCACTAGACAAAAGACAGATCTATTTCTATATAGAGAGGATCTATCACTAACAAAAAAAAAAAAATATATATATATATATATATATATATACATGTTCGGTGGCATGTGTAGCTGCAGATACACATGCTGTGCATTATCCTGCCAGCTAGTGTTGGGCTCGGAGTGTTACAAGTTGTTTTTCTTCGAAGAAGTCTTTTCGAGTCACGAGACCGAGTGACTCCTCCCTTTCGGTTCCATTGCTCATGGGCGTCTACTCCATCTTAGATTGCTCCGCCATCGGGTTCAGACGTGTTCCTCTTTGCTCCGTATTTCGATTCGGGAAAGTTAGCTAAATTATCAAAATTTCAACGGTATTGTTATCTTTCGGTACTGGGTTAATGTTAGTGTATCGGCACCGACATCAAGAGCGCTCCGGCGGCCCTTCGGGGCTTCCTCTCTTCACTGAGGCCTGGTCGGCCCGACCACACCCGTCGTCCCAGACTAATGGACCGGACCCCCTTCCGCTTCTGTCCTAAGTGTCATTTGAAGTATCCTTATACAGACCAGCACCGGGTCTGTAATCTGTGTTTATCACCTGAACACAGGGAGGATACTTGCGAAGCTTCCAGAGCGTTTCGATCGAAAAAGACCTTGAGGGATCGACGTGCAAGAAGACTACAAATGTCGTCGAAACCGAAAGAACAACTCGACGTCGGAGAGGAGGAAAGCATCTCCATCGAGGGGACGGACTCGGATGATTCCGAAAGTGAACGACCCTTGACGGTGCAGCGAACAGTGAGTAAACCTGCCCCGTCTAAAACTCACACAAAAACATTTAAGGCCCTGGGGACGCCACCGCCAGCAGGCCATGGCTCAACCCACCGAAAAGAAGGTGACCAATCATTGGCACCGAAAAAGGCCAAAGAATTGCCGAAGACTTCCGGCTCCGGTCGAGATTCCGGCACCGAGAGTTCGATTCGCCCAAAGTAAGGAAAATATCTTCGGAACTGAAAAAACTTGTAACAGAAACCTCGGTACCGAAAAAAGCGGCTTCGGAGCCGAGAAGAAACTCTTATATAGAAGAGCAAGGACTTTCCAGCCAATTCAAGGAAAGACATAGATTTGAGCAGGAGTTAGGTATGGAAGAACCGGACCATACACAAAGAAGGTTACATATCCAGAAAGAGACTGGAAAAATACAAACCTTACCTCCACTCAAATCTAAAAGGAAACTTGCATTTCAGGAGACAGAAATGCAACCTAAGGCAAAAGTGGTTAGAGACAAATCTCCACCACCAAGGTTCTCACCACAACCGTCCCCACCGCACTCACCACAACTGTCACCAGTGGGAACACCTATAATGCAGTCACCCACACTGTGTCATCCCATACTGGGATGACACAGGATGATGCTGATGCATGGGACTTATATGATGCACCAGTATCGGATAACAGTCCGGATTGTTATCCAACAAAGCCGTCACCACCAGAAGACAGTACTGCATATACGCAGGTACTATCCAGGCCATCTACGTTCCATAACGTAGCAATGCACACAGAGCCAGTGGAGGATGATTTCTTGTTTAACACTTTGGCATCCACCCACGCTTCATCTCAGAGTCTGCCAATGCTCCCGGGCATGCTCAAGCACGCGAAACAGGCCTTCCAGGAGCCTGTAAAGGGAAGGGCTATCACGCCTAGAGTTGAGAAGAAGTACAAACCTCCCCCAACAGATCCTGTGTTCATAACACAACTTACACCGGACCCAGTGGTTCTAGGGGCGGCAAGGAAAAGAGCAAACTCTCAATCATCAGGAGATGCTCCACCGCCTGACAAAGAAAGCAGAAAATTCGATGCAGCGGGCAAGCGAGTGGCAGCACAAGCAGCCAATCAATGGCGGATTGCAAATTCGCAAGCCCTACTTGCACGCTACGACAGGGCACACTGGGACGAGATGAACACATCATACAGCACTTGCCCAAGGAACACCAAAAACATGCCCAGCAGGTAGTAGAAGAAGGACAGGCCATATCTAACAACCAGATAAGGTCCGCACTAGACTCTGCAGACACAGCAGCACGAACTGTCAACACAGCGGTAACCATTCGCAGGCATGCATGGTTGAGAAGTTCTGGATTCAAGCCAGAGATTCAGCAAGCGGTGTTGAACATGCCATTTAATCAAGAACAATTGTTTGGGCCGGAAGGTGACACAGCCATTGAGAAGTTAAAAAAAGAAACGGACACGGCTAAAGCCATAGGCGCATTATATTCCCCACAAGTCAGAGGCACCATTAGAAAACCACTATTCAGACGAGGGTTTCGGCAACAAACATCTGAGCCTTCCACCTCTCAAACCAGACCCACCTATCAGGCACAATACCAAAGGGGACGGTTTTGTGGTTCCTATAAAGGACAATTCCCAAGAGGAAGGGGAAAGTTCCAAACAGCCAAACCAAGCCAGCCCAAACAGTGATTTCAATATCACAACACCCCAACACTTGTCACCAGTGGGGGGGAGGCTAACCACATACTACTAAAACTGGACACATATTACCACAGACGCATAGGTCCTATCAATTATCCAACATGGTTATTGCATAGTATTCACAAATTTCCCACCAGATGTGCCACCCAAAAAGCACAATCTGTCCAAACAACACTTAGACCTATTACAAATAGAGGTCCAAGCACTACTACAAAAACAAGCAATAGAGCTCATACCCAATCATCAAAAAGGAACAGGAGTCTACTCACTATATTTCCTGATTCCAAAAAAGGACAAAACATTAAGACCTATCTTAGAACACTGAATCTCTTCATCAAATCAGACCATTTCCACATGGTAACTCTTCAAGACGTAGTTCCCTTATTAAAAAAGCAGGATTACATGACAACATTGGATCTCAAGGATGCGTATTTCCACATACCCATCCATCCTTCTCACAGGAAATACTTAAGGTTTATAATGAACGGCATACACTGTCAATTCAAAGTGCTACCGTTCGAATAACAACAGCCCCAAGGGTATTCACAAAATGCCTAGCAGTAGTAGCCGCTCACATAAAGAGACAGCACATGCACGCATTCCCATATTTAGACGACTGGCTAACAAAAACAAACACTCAACAACAGTGTCTTCTTCACACGCAATACGTCATAGAAACTCTACAATAAACTAGGGTTCTCTATAAATTACAAGAAATCACATCTGCAACCATCCCAAATACAACAATACTTGGGAGCAACACTCAACACACAAAGGGCAATTACCACCCCGTGTCCACAAAGAGTCCAATCGTTCCAAAATGTAAGATCAAACATACAACCAAACCAACACTACACAGTAAGGTTTGTAATGAAACTTCTAGGCATGATGTCCTCAGGCATAGCCATTGTCCCAAATGCAAGATTACACATGCGGCCCTTACAACAGTGACTAGCAAAACAATGGACACAAGCACAGGGTCAACTTCAAGATCTAGTGTTGATAGACCGCCAAACATACTCCTCGCTTCAATGGTGGAACCCAATCAATTTAAACAAAGGGCGGCCATTCCAAGACCCTGTACCTCAAAACGTGATCACAACAGATGCTTCCATGGTAGGGTGGGAAGCACACCTATTCACAACAAAAGAAAATGCAAAATGGCAAAACTTTGGGTCCAGGTACCCAAACCCTCACTCTAAGGGCAATGCGTTATGGATGAGTTGGTCAGGGATATTTGCTTACGCTTTTCCCCCTCTCCCACTCCTTCCGTATCTAGTAAACAAATTGAGTCAAAACAAACTCAAACTAATACTAATAGCACCAACCTGGGCTCGCCAGCCATGGTACACAACACTACTAGATCTGTCAGTAGTACCCCATATCAAACTGCCAAACAGACCAGATCTGTTAACTCAACACAAACAACAGATCACACACCCGAATCCAGCATCGCTCAATCTAGCAATCTGGCTCCTGAAATCTTAGAATTTGGACATTTAGACCTTACACAAGAATGTATGGAGGTCATTAAACAAGCAAGAAAACCTACTACAAGACATTGTTATGCAAATAAATGGAAAAGATTTATTTATTACTGCCATAATAATCAAATTCAACCACTACATGCGTCCGCAAAAAACATTGTAAGCTATTTATTACACTTACAAAAATTAAATCTAGCTTTTTCGTCCATTAAAATACATCTCACAGCAGTATCTGCCTATCTGCAGATTACACATTCAAAATCACTCTTTACCCCCAAGATCACCACCAGTTCCCTCATGGAACCTCAATATTGTATTAACACGACTCATGGGTCCACCATTTGAACCCATGCACTCTTGTGAAATGCAGTACCTAACTTGGAAAGTAGCCTTCCTAATAGCTATCACATCTCTTAGAAGAGTAAGTGAAATACAAGCATTTACTATACAAGAACCCTTTATACAAATACACAAACATAAAGTGGTTCTACGCACAAATCCCAAATTTTTACCAAAAGTTATATCACAGTTACACCTAAATCAAACAGTGGAACTCCCAGTCTTTTTTTCCACAATCAGACTCAGTAGCCGAAAGAGCCTTACATAGATTAGACATCAAAAGAGCACTAATGTATTACATTGATAGAACAAAACAATTTCGCAAGACAAAACAATTGTATGTAGCCTACCAAAAACCTCATGCAGGGAATCCAATATCGAAACAGGGCATTTCCAGATGGACAGTAAAATGTATTCAAACCTGCTATGTGAAAGCAAAGAGAGACCTGACTATTACCCCAAAGGCACACTCCACTAGAAAGAAAGGCGCCACAATGGCCTTTCTAGGTAATACACCTATTACAGAAATCTGTAAGGCAGCCACATGGTCTACGCCTCATACATTCACAAAACACTACTGTGTAGATGTGTTAACAACACAACAAGCCACAGTAGGACAGACAGTATTACGAATATTATTTCAAACAACTTCCACTCCTACAGGCTAAGCCATCACTTTTGGGGAGTAACTGCTTACTAGTCTATGCACAGCATGTGTATCTGCAGCTACACATGCCATTGAACGGAAAATGCCACTTACCCAGTGTACATCTGTTCGTGGCATGAGATGCTGCAGATTCACATGCCCCCTCCCCAGGAGCCTGTAGCCGTTTAAGTTGATGAAAACTGTATATTATATGTTGATGAAACTTGTACATTTGTAAATATATATAACTTTTAATCACATTATTTACTTACATACTTACTCCATTGCATGGGCACCTTTACTATATACACAACTCCTACCTCACCCTCTGCGGAGAAAACAGTCTAAGATGGAGTCGACGCCCATGCGCAATGGAGCCGAAAGGGAGGAGTCCCTAGGTCTCATGACTCGAAAAGACTTCTTCGAAGAAAAACAACTTGTAACACTCCGAGCACAACACTAGATGGCAGGATAATGCACAGCATGCGAATCTGCAGCATCTCATGCCACGAACAGATGTACACTGGGTAAGTGACATTTTCCATATATATGTATGTATGTATATGTATGTATGTATATGTATGTATGTATATATATGTATATATATATATATACACACACACACACACACACACACTCATCCTCCAGAATCTTCATCACTCTTCAGTACCCCCACTTTCCTCCTTGAAGAGCTCTGATTTTTCCGGGTCTTCCTAACAAAGTTCATGCTTTTATTTAAAAATACAGATATCATGTGGTTTATATCTGAAACATCCATCATTAGTCATTTAATATATTTACAATGTATTTATTAATGCCATATGTAGAGCTCATTCTAGAAACATAAATGCCTTCACTTGTTTACATTTCCACCGTATTATCGGACCCGTTTTATTTATACAACCTTTTGCACCACATGATAATTTAGGTTCACAGATCACAACTATCGTTTATCTCTTTGAAAGGTAATACTTTTCCATGATCTTATGACAAGATGCTCTTGTTATGCTTTCTATTATTGTTCTAATTGAAAACCTGCTACATTAAAGAGCAAACATACATTTTGTGGACTCCTTGAGAAGAAAACTATAACCATTAGCAACAAAGCAACTTTGACCAGTCCCAAAGAGTAATATCCGAACTGTATTCTACTGCAAAATTCAACTCTTTTTGTTTGCTGCTACGTTGTAAGGGCTCTTTGCTCTTCTTATTTTGGCTTTGCTTTCATTATTATTTAGTGTTTCTTTTCAATGAAATTTAATCACATGGTGGATTTGGTTTATGAGTTTTGTATACCTTTTTGATAAGACTATTTTCTCAAAGTGCTGCCTATGGTGTGTTGTGCATGAAATGTGATTCTCCTTATGGCACGATACTTTACCACATGCTAAAATCTCAACTTCAGACCGCTTTTAGAGTTGAATATTTGTGTACTATACCAATAGTTTGAGTGAGCTTTGGCTCATCCATTGCTCACATTCTTTTTCCATCTCATTTGCGTTATTCTTATTTGATGGCTTTCCTTGCTCTTCTTGTGTTTCTCTTTCCTGTGGGCTATAGCTTCTTTACCATCCCTTTGATTGGATGGCTTGTATCCTTCCGCAGCTTACACTCAGTGAACTACTTTGTCCCATAGCATATTTGGTAGTACTGCTCAAATCGCTAGAATAGAAGTGTCTCCTTTAAGGTAAAATACCTGGTTGTTGCAGAACTATGGCTGAGATGAAAGCTCAAGCAAATTGCATTACTAGAATTTCTGTTGTTGTGCACTTTCCAGGGGCTACTCCTATCCATGAGCAGCAATTAGTCCTTTACAAGTGATAAGTGATCCCGGACTAAAACCCCCATTTTTCATGTATTACAGCTGTATCTCATTTCTTTCTCCTGTACCCAGCACACTGACAGTTCCCTTTTCCCTGCTTGTAATTGTTTCACCTTTTGCCCTCAGATCAGCCACAAAATGTACATTTAATATTGCGAAGAATAGCCACAAGAACTAGAAGAACTAGCTTTTGTGCACTGGTTTCCATAGGTGTTCCCACATTTGTAGTCCACCGTGGACTCAGTAGTAAATTGTATTAGAGAAAGATATCGGAAGTAATGGATATTCCACATAACTCGCAAACTTGATTGACACAAACTTCTGGTGGAACCACTTTGACGTAGGAATGAGACTAAAAGCAATGATTGCTCCACTGTGTACTTATCTACCAGAGGCTAAGTAGTCTTCCACTGTAGCCCCCACCCCCCCCCCCCCAGCAGTGTATGAACTCATCCAGGACTACATCAGAAAGTATAGATCAGGTGGGGGGAAAGCATTTGTCCTGCTGTTGGAGGACATAAGTGTGTCTCAGTGAGGTGGCCTTTCCCTTGCCCTGTGTCCTTAGGTCATGTATAATAGCATCAGCCTCAGCCGTTGCTCACTGAAGAACAACCCAAATCAGCAGCTGATCACTGGTGTTTGAGTCGCCTTCCCAGAACATGGCTATGAGACATTTAAATTGGCGAGTTTCAGATAATGTTTGGTGCCTTTTGTGCACTTGGTAATGCTAAGTATGCAGAGCAAGGGGTCAGGCATCAGAGGCACCTCCACAATCTCTGATATATGTTCATGACTTTCTCCCATCCTTGCGTCAGCAGTGGGCACAACCATACCATGTGAATGAAGGTCACGTAATGATAGCCACATCTTGGCCACCTGACGTATGTAATCTGTACGGTGTCATATAATTGTGGTAGAAGTAATTAAACTGGGTGAATTTCAAGCGAGCATTGCGGGACACTCATTTCACCTGCTCAAACGTCATCCCCCATTGTTTAGTGGTAAGGACTGTCCCCAAGCAGTCATCCCAGCGGGGGTTATCCAACATTGCCAGATTTACATCTGTGGCCTGTAGTGTAGTGCTGCATAGAGAACCATGACCGCCCTGCGTGCTAGTCCATGTGTTAGTACGTACTGCAACCTTTGGTGCAAGGGCAGGGCCTCCAGGCCCACCCTCCAGGTTTTCCTGATCTCTAGAGGGAGTGCATTGTAGGCTAACAGTTGGCCAGCACCAAGATCATTGACAACTTGCAGATCCCTAAAGCAGCACAGGGTTCCCTCATTGTATAGGTCTCAAAGCAGGACACCTCTGCCTCCTGCCAGGGCACTGGGTCAAAAGGAAAGAGGTCTATTATCATTGTTTAGTTCCTGATCCACAGAACAACGCAACTGTCAGGTGGAAGGAGGAAACAGGAGTGGTATTATGAATTCCTGTGTTGAAAAATGTGCAACTCGTCTGTTGCTTTACATTATTTATAAGGAGGTCTGAAAATCTCCTGTTTACAACTTGCAAATCTCTCCAGTGGAACTACTGCCCTTAACCTTTTGTAACTGTCTCCTACCCTGTCCATTTTCATCTCATATACAGCCCCCAAACCCAGTGAAATCAGCTGTACTTGATCACCTAGAGGAGCGAGCATCTTGCTTCTTTAATCCTCTTGTTACAAATGCATACAAATGGATACAAATACAAGAAGATCTTTCAACATCCTTTGATCCAAGGTTTATCATCAGAATAACAAGCCTCTTCATAAGCATCTTTCACCAAATTTGTAGACTTATTGCCAGATTTAGAATTTGGCAGGCTGGATTCTCTGTCAAAATGTGACTGATATCCCGTCTGTTGTATTACAAGTGCACTTGTAAAATGGTAGAGAGGACATCCTCCATGTTTGTGACCATTGTCCCACCCATCAAATTCTAACTAGGGCCCTTAATCTTTAGCATAACCATTTTTTCCTCTAACCTTGAGTCTGCTACATATTTTCACAAATCCGAATGTATATCCTAACTGGGCAATTCCAGTTAACTGCCTTTTTTTACTACTACTGAAATTCCTCCTCTAGATCTTGTAGGTCTCTCAAAATTCACAGCTGAGTTACTTTGATACAGTGCATAGAGAGAAAAAGCGTGTACCAACATACATCAGTTGGAGAGCCTACCTCGCTGCATCATCACTACCTCAAGTTAGCTGAAAATTTGTATTGCAAGCCAATCTCTTTGGTTCTTAATAGCCTTCTCAGACCAGAGGCATTCTTCTCTGTTATTTAGCAAAGTATTCTTTCTGTTCCTCCCCCTATGATACCTTACTCTTCTGTCCATCTATGTTAAGTACAGTCTGTGGTTTCTTTCAGGCAAGATCACTTAACTGTTCCCTATTATCAATGAACAATACATTGTATTCTTTCATTTTGGATTTACTAAAAGCCATTCAGTGGCATTCATTTCAACTCTCTTTTATGATCTTAGAACCTCATTGTATTTCCATGTCCCAGTCTTGTCTTATTCATCATATACATCTCACCAACAGTGGTTCTTCTTTGGAACCATTTGATGATCTTTCTTATAATAAAGAGGTTTTTTAGAACACAGCAAAAGCTCTGCTGTTAATAAATAAAAAAAACATGTCTGGCCCTTACAATTAGGTAATTCATTACCGGGCCACAGGTCTCTGCGCTCTACAAGTATGCATTCATAGGTGTTTTGCCTTACAGCTCTAATCCTAGCTGTCTTCTTTTTTGGAAATCTATATTTTATGTTTAATACCACAAACAGACAACTAACATAACTGTAACAGAGAAGCCACAGGAGCCTGCACCACTCCCCCTCACCATCTCAGTGCCATAATATAGTTAGTCCCGGCAGGCATCTCCGATCATGTTGGTCTTCTTATCCCTCCTGTATACACTAACAATTAATTTTCCCTCCTTGATGCACCCCAAGAATAATCTTTCAGATATGCATATCTCTTGTTTTTTAATATTAATGTACTTCAGATATTTGTGTTAATGTTGGTTTGGTTAGTGAGCGAGACACTGGTTGTTGCCACTACATCAACTTTTTCCACAGGCATATGTGTATTTTGTATTGCACCCGTTATTGATATAATGCAACTTTATAAAGTGATTATGGGATGAAGTGTCCTACTCTAAAAGATACTAACCAAAATGCTTTGTGTCTAAAATATTACAACAGTATATTATGGAGTGTTGTAGAGTTTGCTGCACCTGCTAGAATGTAAAACCATGTGATGTAAGATTTTGTTTAGAAAATTATTCTATTTCTTCAGGGTGAAACCCCATTGCATACTGCTTGCCGACATGGCCTTGCAAACCTTACAGCAGAGTTGCTGCAACAAGGTGCAAATCCAAACATTCAGACAGAAGAAGCGTTGCCAGCCATTAAAGGCTCTAGCCATTCCAGCCCAGCAGATACTGTTTACTTACAGACTCCTCTTCACTTGGCCATTGCTTATAATCACCCAGATGTGGTAACGGTGATTCTGGAACAAAAAGGTAAGCAGCGTGACTTGCAAATATAGTTAGATTTGATGAAAGGACAACACAATTACAGTGATACAAACTGATGCGCAGTTCACATGCTTTCAAATACATTTTCTGTAATGGATTTAGTAGTCATTGGATGATTTATTCCTGTTAATCAAATCACTGACGGTTACATTTTGCAGCTAAAAGATACATTGTAATCATACAAGAGGAATCGCTTTAAAGTGTGTTCCAGTTACAGCCATTGGGTATCCTGTAGGCATATTTTTCATGTTTATCATAACATTTTGAAAGTTTGCATCTTTTCAGTAAGAGAAATATTTTGAAAAAGTAACAAAGAAGTTAAGCAAAAGGGAAATCATTAATTAAATTTGAGGTGGAGTTTAGGAAATTCAGATTGAGATTAATTGTGCAGGATAAACAAAATATGTTTGAGTAGTGATTTCACCACGTTTAGCTTTGGCTGGCGAAAGGTCTAGTTATTTGGAAGTCATTGTCTCATCATATGTTCAAAAGAAAGTACATCTAGAAGTTCAGAGGGCTTTTGTCAATCCCTTTCAGTTATTGATTTTCATAGGATTTTCATGTCTTGGTACTGCTTGGTTCGGCTCTCCATCAAAGCCTTGGCAATTCGTGGATTGTTACAGTGTCCTATTTGTGTTCCATTTGGGATTTGAGGATGGGGCATCAAGTCCAACATCATGTTGCAGATTTGACATGGCATGTGTTTGCAAGGCAGTGTGTGTTCTTTGAGTATTTACTTTGCTGACAAAAAACATTTTTGTCTTTTTTATTATTATTCTGGAGACATATGCTCTTGGTTGCTGGTGCCCTTGTCATAGTTATTTATCTGAAAAAGCTTGGATTTGCGAAGTAGTGAAGCCTATTAGAAGAAACCTGAAAATATCTATTTGAAGAGTATTTAATCCCTATTTGCTCTTATTACATGAGTTAACCATTTTATGATGTATAACAGTATTGCTGTAAAGATCAGAGCCCCCAGAGAAATGGAGAGTAGAGTTGGAAAGATTGTTATCCTTATTTCACTTATTTTTTAAAATAGGATTTTCACTATAGAAGATGTTCACTGAGTGATATAGTTGGGGTGCTAGATAGGAGAATTCAGTGTGTTCTTGAATGGCATCACCATTTTATGGTTGTTCATGTACTTTAGTATGCTAGGTTCACCATCACAAAAAGAGACAGGTAGTTTGTAATTGATGACCGTGTAAGTCTTGAACATATAGATTGAGTGTGTTCCATGGACAAGTCCTATTTCTCATCTCCATTCAGTTTAATTCTAATGCTATCTTTTAATACATTTGCTTGCTTGACATATTCATGACCACCAAAATAGTGCTGATAGTTTTTCAGTGTTTTTCTAACTGCAAATGATTGCTTTTCATGCCAAGAGCTGAATACACCCCGGAATGTTAACAAAATGTAGTGTTGGGTAGCCTGTACCTTAGTCGTAATAGCGGATGGACAAAAGAGTCTCTCCATTGAAAAGATCTTTAATCAGAAATATTCACACATTTCCAGTTTTGCAAAATTAAATTTAAAGACCTATTTAACAAGTCTACTGTGATAGAGCATTGGTCTGCAGAGCTGTCTTCCGTATTAGACCTTCACTGTAAAGAGTTTATTTTTGATTTTAATGTCCTAAGCTTGTGACATGTATTGTGTCATTTCATTGGGTAAAAATATTTTTGTGAGTGGTCAGTTTCTACCTTGATGTCTTGTTGTGTGCCACCATGGTTTGTTTCCAGTCTTTCACAAGGCAAGGATACACATTTGAAGCCCCTTTTTATATTTTCTACTACTCCTGTATTTCCTTTGTCAGATCTGTCCTGAGGGACTGTTTCTGCCATCTGCCCGGCTGTGCCTCTGTAGCCCTACGCTGGAACTATATGGCATCACAAACTATATGGCATCACAAATGACACAATTTCTGGCACAGTTGTCCCCCATTCACCACCTCAGTGTGTGTGTGTTTGCATGCCCTTTGTCATATGATTTTAGAACTAGTGTCGCATACGCATGTGAGAAATTAGACAATACTGCATATTTTGTAATATCGATTTTCTTTCACATTCTGCAGCTAATGCACTTCATGCTACAAACAACTTGCAAATCATTCCTGACTTTAGTTTGAAGGACTCCAGAGACCAGACCGTGCTAGGACTGGCATTGTGGACAGGTATGTTTTCAGAAATACCAAACATCCAAGCAAGCTTAGCAGAAATGGCAGTTGTGAGAAGTCCTAATTTGAGTTGTATATGTGCATTGAATGTACCTTAAAAAGTATGAATCCTCTGTGGTAAAGCACGACAGGGCCAACTTAAAGCCTTCATTTTACATTGGACGTTTTAATGTACTCTTTCTTTCTGAATGGTGACTTTTTATTCAGCTTTTCGCTTATACGATAATGTACTGAGAAATCACTGTACACGCAGCTTGTTTCTTGTAAGCCTTGCTGTCATCCAGTTTTTACACTCTGTCTAAGGCTAGGCACACAGAACATGATGCCATAGTATTATGATTGTCAGTTGGAGACAGCACCTCACTTGCAGACATATCATCACATTGGCTCTGCACCTCTGACACAATGAAATATGAAGAGGAGCACTTCTGCAAGAATTATCCTGGAACACAGTGCATTGTGGCTGGGATGCAGGCCTGCTGACAGTGACCTCTACCCTGCAAAGGACAATAGCCTCCACTATGCTAGACCAGCTTCCCGGCTTTCTGGTACATCGTACCCAGGTATGGAAGGTTAGGCTATCCCAATTGATCTGGCAGAGGGTACTCCCACTGTGTTTTTAATAGTGGAGGTATTTACAGATAGGAGTTACCAACATACCATTATCATGGTTGAACTGTTTATCTTTTTCACCATTTTCGTAATGCTGGTACTCTTCCGGGGTTCCTCATCAATAGTCATAACCACTGAATAGTCCCGCCCACAGTACTTATATATATATATATATATATATATATATATATATATATATATATATATATATACACATATATATATATATATATATATATATATATATACATATATATATATATATATATATATACATAGGAACCTTATATATAGTACTTTACTTACACACACACACACACACATATATATATATATCCACCCAAATAACATGCTCTGTCTGGGCTTGAGCGGACCCAAGAGGGGTGGTGCATAAGCCGGCAGAGCAAGCCGGTAAGGAATCCAAGCAAACAAATATATATAAATGAATACGCAAACTCAGGACATCCTGATCAAGGCTGCAGGGACAGCTGAAACGCGCTGGATTAAAGCTCGCCACTTTCCCTATTATATTCCGGATGTCCTGAGCATGCGTATTCATTTATTTATATATTTTTTTGCTTAAATAAATATATATATATATATATATATATATATATAGATATATACATATATATATAGATATTTATATATATATATGTACAGCCTACAGAAAAGGTAAAACATGGCCAGATTATATTTACTTTTCTCCTTTAAATAGACATGACTCGATACTATGTTTTTTTAATAATGAAAAGCTGACCATATGAAGCCTTTCAGAAAAACCTTTATTCAAAAGGAAAAGGAATGTTCGACGTTGTCACCCACTAGGCTGCTGTTGCAATAGAAAGCATAAAACTGGCACTGTGCCTTTAAGAATCTCACAGCACCTCCTGTAACCCATCATGCTCAACAGGTGACAGTTCGGTCAGTTCATTTTTCCATCTCCTTCAGTTAGGATCCTAGAGTACTGAGTTCTCTGTTTTTTGACTGCCAGAAAAACGTATATGAAACCATTTCAAATGTATTTATTTATTGCTGTCTCAAAATGCCTTCATTGTTTGTGAAGTGCCCTTCAAGATGCAAGAAAAAAGGCACAAACTGATCCTCTCACAGTCTGCGTAGTTTGTCTGCCAGAATCTCATCGCCCTGGTTCCTGTTCTTACTGTCAGAAGCTGTCAAAGCTCACTTTGAAGGACAGAGAAAAGATCATGCTGCATGGATTACAGGAGAGAGGAACAGCAGGTGGCCTTGACGGACACCACTCTTCCTCTAAAGAGCACTCCTCTCATTGAAAAACACCCCATGAGGAAGTTCTTGAGAAAAACGTCAGAGAACGACATCCAGATTGACGTCAAGTGGTAGGACGTCAAGAAAGATTTCTCTGTGCCTGTCATCAACGCCGTAAAGGGTGGGGTCGACATATCCATCAACATTGAAACACGCCCGACATTCAACGTCGAGAGCTACTTCACTGTCGAGGGCACGTCACCATTCATCGTCACATCACCAGTCAACGTCAAGACATTCCTCGATGTCAAGGACGGCAGCTTATAGACATTCCTCAACGCCAAGGCATACTCCCTCAAAGCATTCGACTGCAGAGAATATCCCCTTGACGTCAAGAACAGTCAACATCAAAAACAAAGGAACCACCACACCATATAACATTGAGGGAGTAATTTTTGATGTCCGCAGAGGCACAAGCTGTGCAAAAGTCTCCAGATGTCCAAATCACTCCAATAAATGTGATCTCTGCAAATCCTCGGCTCCCTTCTAGATCTAAAACACCTGTGAATGTTTCTCCAATGTGGTTCAGAGTCTAAGTAAGAAGCCAGTGCCGGCAACATCAAACTAAGAATGCACTCAGGTTTATTCTCCTTCTAGACTTATTACGTCATTGCCTAAACGTACGTGATCACCTAGAGTTGCTCCCAGTATAGTAACAGTACTACTAACAGCTACAGGTACTACACTTCGTAGAAGCCCTCAAGCATCTGTAAGATCTAGAAGTCCAGAACAGCACCATTCTAGATTTCCTACAACAGTGGTCTTCAAACATTTTAATCCTGCGCCACCTGAGTGAAACAAAATCAGAGCCTCCCCTCTGAATTATTCACACATTTTCTATTAAATTGACAATGTTTAAATATGTCTACACTTAAGCATTGCAGTTGGATTCTGCTACTGTTTTAAAAATGCAATCAAATGCATGATGACAAATAGTGTCATTATTAAAAGTGGGGGTTTTGAGGCATAGTTGGAGTCCCTTCTCTTTTGACACATACTCCAAGCTTTGATATATACTTGTGAAAACATGTTAGTTATGGCCAATTACAGAGCGGTTTACTGCTGCCCACTTTTTTCAGCTTAAAACAAAAACCCTGTCATTAGCATAAATGCTTCTTTTTGCCAGAGGCTGGTGACCCCCTGATATCACTTGAGGCCCCCTAGAGTTGCTTGCCCGCTAGTTTGAAGGCGCCTGTCCTAGAAAAACTAGATCCATATCTAGATCTCGCAGAATATGAACACCATCTTGGTCTTAAACGTCAGGGCCACCATTTAGTAATTATTCTCCCACTCTGTCAGACACTCCTCCACAACGAATCTCACCAGTTTATGGCCTATTTACATTTAACAATGTCTTGATAAGAGGTTCAACAAAACTCAATATTGACATTCCGGCTGTGACAACATCGTCTTCTGTGATTTTTGAGATACTACAGCACAGAACAGCCTCTAGACCACTCTTGTCCATAGTCCCTGGCCTTCTGGATCCCACCTTGCAATTGTTTCTGACTCTTGCTTCTTTAAGATCAGTGCCATCTAGCATTTAAAAAAAGTAGAAGGCTTCGGAACAAGATTCATTATTTCTCTGAGCTGATCCTCCTCCAGACTCCATGATAGTGGCAGCTGCAAGGAAATTCCATTCATCTTCTTCATCCTCTTCTTGAATCCCACCGGACAAAGAAAGTGAGCATATTGAATGTGCTGGGCAAAAAGATGTGTGGGACATCTCGTCTTTTATGAAAGTGGCTAGTTCTTCTGCTTTCTTGGGGCACTATGATAGATATCTCTGGGATTCATTATCCAGGTGTACTGAAAATTTGCCTAAAGAAGATACTCAGGACTTCTTGGAGGTGATTAATGAAGGGGGCCTAGTATCAATTGAAATTCTAAGATGCCCCCGATTCAGCAGCACATGGTTATGCAAATGGCAAGTGTACTACAAGATTGTCTTGGTTGCACCTCAGAGGACTGAACCTTCCGTTCACATGCTGATGAGGAGTTGTCCAGGAGTAAGATTGAATTGGACACTCTAAAAGCAGTAGGCCTGGATAAAAAGAATTCGGCAAGCAGTACAGGCCCTACAACAGGAGATACTTCCAGCAGAGGGTTCAAGCCCCTCACTAGCAGCAACATCCGCAGCAACAATCGCATTCCCATTTCCACCCATGAACACCATCTAAAGCAGTGGTTCCCAACCTGTGGTCCGAGGGCCCCTGGAGGGTCCGCGACTTTGTAGAAAATTAATTATTATTAACAGATTAGGTCCCCAGCTTTCAGTAATGACTCAGTGGGAGGGTCCCCAGATTCCAGTAATAATAAAGTGGGGGTCCTCAGAAGTCAAAAGGTTGGATAACACTGATCTAGAGGAAGAGGTATGCAGCAGCACCAACAACCGTACAACTGCAGGAACGTTTTCTGCCAAACAATGAGGCGTTTCTTCCCCCTTCACTGGTACCCGCTCTGGTTGTCGAAAGTATTGTGCATCAACTTGAGGGGTGGCAGTCCATTACCAAAGACAGATGGGTCTTGAATATTATACAGAATGACGATTCTCTTCAAGTCCCCTCCTCCAAATGCTTCACCTGCAAACACATCCAGTATCAGATAAACCTCTTGCAGTCAGAAATCAACAACCTTTTGCTAAAAGAGGCTATAGAGGAGGTCCTGTGTCATCAAAGGTAATCAGGAATCTATTCTTGTTACTTTCCAACAAAGAAGAAAGGACCAAAGCAACAATTCAGACCCATTCTGGATCTCAGAATATTAAACAAATATATATACCAAGAAAAATTCAGGGTGTTGCCTCTACACCAAATTTATCCACAATTACAGCAAGGCTATTGGATGTGTGCGATAGACCTCCAAGATGCATATTTCCATGTCCCGATTTCCACGAAACATCGCAAGTTTCTCCTGTTCAAAGTGGGATCTCGGCATTATCAATAAAACTTTCTCCCATATGGCCTCAAGTCAACTCCTCGAACATTTTCAAAATGCATGCCCGTCGTCGCAGCATTCTTAAGGATAAAAAAGATATTTGTATTCCCTTACCTCGATGCCTGACTGGTAAAGAGCTCCTCTCCATCTCGGACAACAGAGCATTTTCACCTGAGTACAAACTCTTACACGCTTGGGACCTCAAATCAACTTTCAGAACTCTACAGTTCTCCCTGTACAGAAACTGCACTACTTACGGGCTATGCTGGATACACAGTCCGCCGGAGTATATACTTCGGACATTAGACTATCATCCATCAAACTGAAATGTCACAATCTTCTGCAGGTTAATCATCCTTCTGCAAGACAAATGGCCTCTCTGCTGGGATCCGTGGCCTTGTGCATCTTCATAGTCCTGAATGCGAGGTTGCACATGAGACCCCTTAAACAATGTTTCGAAGACCAGTGGAACCAGCTCTCCGGCCGTTGGGAGGACACGTTGATGCTGTCTCAAGCTGCACGTCAGCCTCTTCCATGGTGGACACAGTGAGGCAATCTGATGGTGGGGGTGCCATTTCATCAGGAACCACCCAATCAGACTTTGATCACCAATGCTTCCCTCATAGGATGGGGAGCTCGTATGGGTTCTCTTCACATACAGGGTGTTTGGTCGGACAAGGAAAAGACTTATCATATCAACATACTGGAATTGAGAGCAGTCCACCTTGCTCTGAAGTCTTTTCTTCCAGCAATCACAACCAACACTATCCTTGTCCAGACAGACAACACTACAACCATGCATTACCTGAACAAACAAGGAGGAAATCATTCTCACCCTCAAGGCTTAGATGATCTGGAATTGGCTTCTATCCAGGAATCTTACAATATCGGCCATTTGCCAGGAGTTCAAAACATTCCGGACTGGACTCTCAACAATGACATCTTGGAAGAAATTGTTCTTGTATGGGTATATCCTCAGATAGACTTCTTTGCAGACGTCAACAGTAAAAAAATGCCAAGACTACCCATCCAGATTCTCCAAGCCAGTGTTGAAGGGAAATGCCCTTTCGATAGACTGGTCAGGGAAATATCTCTCTGTATTGCCACCAATTCCTCTAGTTACACAAGTGTTCTCAAACTCTGTCGATCTCAAACCAGAATGATACTCATAGCCCCAGAATGGCCTCGCCAGTGGTGGTTCACAGACCTTCTGCATCTGTCAGAGGTCCCACAAGAGACTCCCATGCCGCCAGGATATTCTTTTCAAGTCAGGAGGACACATACTTCAGCCCAACCTCCCATCCCTGAACTTGACAGCATGGCTCCTGAATTCCTCCAATATGGACATTTAGGGCTCTCTACAGAATGTATGGACATTATCAGGGAGGCTAGGCGTCCTTCCACTAGAAGATCTTACTAATTCAAATGGAAGAGTTTCTAACTATATTGTATACAGAATAGTTACAATCTAATTTCATGTAAGGAAGATGTAATTATTCTATACCTGCTATACTTAGCTAAATCGGGTTTGCAAGTTTCTTCTATCAGAGTACATCTTGCCGCTATCATCACTTACAGGAAAGCCGCTTCTCAAACATCCTTCTTCCACAGCCTAGTGGTAAAGGATTTCCTTGAAGGTCTTAAAAAAGTGTTTCCCCCAGTCAGGAGTCCTTCTCCTCCATGGGAACTAAACATTGTACTTTGCAAGTTGATGTACCTTCCATTTGAGCCAATACATAAAGCCTCTTTGCAATATCTCACCTGGAAAATGGCTTTTTTGGTGGCTATTACTTCCGCCCATAGGGTAAGTGAAATTCAAGCGCTATGTTCAGAGTTGCCTTACACTATGCTTCGTTCCAATAGAGTTATGACAACTTATTCTAGCTTTCTCCCAAAGGTAGTATCAGGCTTTCATATCAATCAGAACATATTGCTACCTACTTTATTTCCATATTCTTCTTATTCACTGGATCTCAAAAGAGTGTTAAAATTTCATTTGGATAAGATCCAAAAGTATTTAAAAAATGACTCACCTTTTTGTAAGCTGTGGTCGGTGAGAACAGGCTTAGCCTCATCTAAACATTCTATTTCTAGATGGATTGTTTCTTGCATTACATTATCTTATTAGCTAGCTAACAATTTGTTTCTTCTTAAAGTTAGAGGACATTCTACAAGAGGAAAAGTTTCTACCGCAGCTCTGTTGAGAAATGTTCCAATTGCTGAAATTTGTAAAGCTGCTACCTGGAACTCTGCTCATGTGTTTACTAGACATTTTTGTTTAGATTCAGATGCTAAAGCAGATACTCAAGTAGGCCGGACTTCATTGAGAAATCTGTTTGTTTAAATGTTGGAACTGTTTTTAGGCTTCTAAGTCCATTTCTTGTGGGATGGGCTTGCTATTCTATTCAGTGCTTATGACTATTGATGAGGATCATCTGGAAAAGAAGTATAAATTGCTTACGGTAATCCTAGTTCTCTTCCATGGGAATCTTCATCAAAGCCATAAGCAACCCGCCCAGCTCCCTGGACGGAAACTATTACAGTGCTCAACAAGTTCTGTATACAGAATTCTTTTGTTGTTTATCTGTAAAAATGACCTGACCTAACTGTCACCTGTGGGGCATGATGGAGAACAGGGGGTGCTGTGAAACACTTAAAAGGCACAGTGCCAGTTGTATGCTTTTTATTACAACAACAGCATACTGGGTGACAATGTCCCATATTCCCTTTACTTTTTCCCTTTGAATAAAGGTTTTTGTAGTCTGGCCATTTTCTACCTTTTCTATAGGCTGCAGAGATATAGGTAAAGTACATATAAGGTTCCCACATATATACACACACACACAGTAAATAAGAAGTACTCCAGGGTCCACAAGCATGGGCAGGACTGTTCACTGCTTATGACTTTGATGAGAATTGCCTTGGAAGAGCAATAAAATTAAAGGTATGCAATTTGTTTAATGGCATATGTGGCTGTAGATACACATGCTCTGCATACTTCAGCCATCTAGTGGTGGGTCTGGGAGGTTTGTTTTTGTTCGAAAAGTCTTTCGAGTCACAAGACATAGTGGCTCCTTCTCTTGCTTTCAATGCGCATGATCCTCAACTCCATCCTTATATTGTGTTCTTCTGCTGTCTGGTCCGGTCATGCTCTCGGAGCTCTGGTCCAAGACCATCGTAGGTCGCTTCAGTTCCGTAAAACCTCTCAGATCCCGTCAATGTTGTTTTCGATCACTATATTCTTTGTTCCCTTTAGTTCTAGGATTGAAGTAACACTATGTAAATTAATTTTTCAATCGAGGCCCTTAGGGCTGCCGTTTTCTCCATTCTACATCGTGGAGAATGAAAGACTGATGGAACGGATGCCATTCTGTTTGTGTCCGAAGTGTCATTCCACGTTTCCTCTGACCGATCACTATCAGGTCTGTATCCACTTCCTGTCGCTGGAACATCGAGAAGAAGGCTGTGAGGCCTGTCAGTCGTTCCGGTCGAAGAAGACTTTGCGAGACCGAAGAGCTTATCGCTGAGCAATGCAGAGGCAAGAATTGGAGGAAATGTCCAACATTTTCTGTATCCAAGACATCATGTCGAACACACAGCAGGCATCAGCTGCTGAAGAAGAGTCGTTTTTGGATCAAGATTCAGAGGACGAAATGACTCTGGAAATGCAGGAGATGCATCCGGGGTTAACACGCAGTGAGTAAACAACCCCCTAAACCATCCAAACGACTACCTTCAGAAGCGAAAGTAATCGAGCCTCCACTGCTTTCAGGCCATGGCATGCATAGAAAAGCTGGTTTGGATGCCCCACCCTCAGACTCTGCACAGAAACATAAATCAAAAAGCACTGCTTCCCTCCCTATCCGTGTGTCTTCAGCTACGGCACCAAAACCCTCAACTTCACATTTGGTGTCCAGTACTTCGATACCGAAAAGACTGTCTGCATGAGCACCAACAACTTTGGCATCGAAAATGAAACTCACTTCGGCATCAAAAATAGTCGATCCGAAAACGTTTTTGGGACTGAAAACACTGCCAGAGCTTCCCAAGATGAAGCACCAGCTCTAAGACAAACAGTCTCAACTACACATCCAGCTACATACTGGAAGAGTACTGGTTAAGACTTCTGTTTGCACTTCTTTTAAGTGACAGCTAACTTTTGAGGAGGCTTTAAACACACGAGCCTCCAATTAAACAGAAAAGAGTGGGCAAAGAATTAGAGGAGATTCAAACTCCTCTGCCCACATCTCCTCCACCAATTACTCCTCCACTGCCACAAACCCCTTCTCTACAACACTCTGCAAGGGACCCATTAGATATATCTCCTCAAGGGTCACCACTCTCATCTGACAATATTCAGGACACTGGTGATGACACATCACATTTGCCTGAGGACATAGACCCGTGACCTTAGTATGATGTTGACACCTACACCAATGCTGACATAGAGATTTACCCAGTTAAACCTTCACCACCTGAGGACACTACATTTTTTCACGAGTTAGTGGGGAGTGCTGCTACATATCACCAGGTACCTTCCACAAAGATCTTATAGAGGATTATTTGTTATTTGAGACATTAACTACATCTCATAGATCCACACAATATTTCCCTATGCTTAAGTGAATGCTCAGACTTGCGGATGACATTTTTCAGGCTCCTGCTACAGCTCGCATTATTAGAAAAATACAAGGCTTCTCCCTCATATCCAATATAAAATAAGAGTCATTTGGTTGTCTCCAATGCTAGGAAGAGAGCAAACTCACAAGCTTCTCAGGATGCACTTCTTCATTACAAGGAGAGTAAGCTTATTGACGCATCTGGTAAGCTTGTTGCTGCTCAATTGGAAATCACTGGTGTGTTGCCAGTATGCAGGGACTTCTAGTTAGAAACAATTGTGCCCACTGGGACGAAATGGGGCAATTTCTCCAATACCTCCCAGAGGAACATAGGAAAAAGGGGCAAGAAATCCTTAATGAGGGACAGCTAATTTCAAATAATGCCATTTGCTGTGGGTTAGACTCGGGTGATACAGCACCCAGAGGTATTAATACCAGTATTTTACTATGCTGGCATGCATGGCTCTGTATTTCTGGGTTTAAACAAGGGGTGCAGCAGACAATTCTAAATGTCGCATTTGACAAAGAACATCTTTCCGGGCTACAAGTAGGTCAGGTGTTAAAAAAGAAGAAAAAGGACAATGAAGTGGCTAAGTCTATGGGTGCACTTCAGCTTCCTCTCGTGGTACTTTTTGCAAAACTCAATATAAACCACTCTCTAAACCTGCTGCAGGTGAGACATCTTCCGCATATAAGAGTCAGTCACATGGATGCTCCAACAGAGGAATCTACCAGATGCAGCGGGTGCAAATAAAGCTGCAAGCAACCTACACCTCTGGCTCTCAAACTGTGCTGACAGCGTAGCCCCCCTTAGGAAAACAGCAGGCAATCGACAGAGCAAAACACCCAAGTGATTTATGACAGACCTAAAGGAATCCAAGTACTCCTGCAGACGATTGGTACGTAAACGGAGGATCAGCAAATCAACCATACAGCCTACAAAAACGCAGTCACCACACACCACCAGACCATTAGAGCCACCAAAAAAACTGCCTTTCAAGCACACCTCAACACCAGCGCTCACAACAGCAAAGAGCTCTTCGCCATCGCCAAAGAGTTCACGAACCCTGGGACAGGCACCTCATCCATACCTCCCTCCCATGACCTCTGCAACGACCTTGCCACCTTCTTTCACAGTAAGATCCAGGACATCTACGAAGACTTCAGGAACCAAATCCCACCAGCATCGCTCACCCTTACGGACCTAGCACCTCAACAGGTACTGAACTCCTGGATCCCCATCACCATAGAGGGAACACAAAGACTGATGAACTCCATCCACTCGAGCACGCTCGAATCCATGCCCTCATCACATTCTCAACCTGGCCAGCGCCACAATAGCACGAGAGCTCTGCCGAACCATCAACCAATCCATTGAGACTGCCACATACCCCTCAGGCTGGAAACCTGCCGAAATCAGCCCGTTACTCAAGAAACCCACCACCGACCCTACGGTGCTGAAGAACTACAGACCGAGATCTCTGCCTCGTTTCCCAGCCAAGGTAACGGAGAAAGCCATCAACCAGCAACTCATGGAATTCCTCAAGACACACCATATCCTTGACCCATCCCAGTCAGGATTCAGAAGCAACCACAGCACCAAAACCACACTCTTATGAGCCACCAACGACATCCGCATTTTACTGGACCGCGGAGGCATGCACGCACTCATCCTCCTCAACCTCTCTTTAGCATTTGACACTGTCTCCCCTCCACCCTCTGCGACAGACTGCACAACTCCGGCATCTGAGACAAAGCCCTGGGCTGGATCAGTTCCTTCCTCACTGGAAGAACACAGAGGGTCAGACTACCGTCGTTTATGTCAAAACCTAAAGATACCTGCTGTGGAGTGCCCCAAGGATCTTCACTCAGACTAACACTTTTCAACATCTACATGGCCCTATTGCCAAGATCGCTAAACATAGTCTCCTACGCAGACGACACCCAACTGATCCTCTCCCGGTCTGAGGACTCTGCTCAAGCCAAGAGGAATTTCCACAACAGGATAAGAGCAGTCGCCACTGGAATGGAGGCCAGCTGCCTCACGCTCAACTCGGACAAGACCGAGATCCTCGTGATCGTCTCCAGCTCTTCTACCTGGAATGACTCCTGGTGGCCCACCCCTCCTGGTAATGCTCCCACTGACCATGCGTGCATCCTAGGTATCATCCTGGACTCCTCTCTATCAATGAACCCGTCAAGTCATCGCCGTCTCTTCATCATACTTCCACACCCTCCGACTCTTGTGGAAGATTTTCAAATGGATTTCCTCCGACGAGGAAGATAGTCACCCACGCACTCATCACCAGCAAACTGAACTATGGCAATGCACTCTATGCCGGCATCACCAAGAAACTTCAATCAAGACTACAAAGAGTCCAGAATGCAGAAGCTGGACTCATCCTAGACATCCCCTGACACAGCCGCATCTCATTCCACCTCAGAGACCTATACTGGCTCCCAGTCAACAAGCGTTATAAGTAAGTATCAAACATATGTATCAATTGTACTTTGAGTTTTGCAGGGTAAAGCAGGTTACAAGCAAGTAACACTTTTCAATTTCAAAAGTTGACACTGCAATTTATCATAGGGGTCAATAGAGTCCTTTGGGGGAAAAGTTTTGGCACTGAAAACGGGTAAGTATCCAACTTTCGATTCCAGTCTTCAGATGTTAGGATGCCCGCAGGTCAAAGTTCAAGTTGACCCCACAAGTGCACCACCAGCAACACAGTGCCGGCTGAGTCCAGAGCTCAAAGTTGATGTCTGGTTTGCAATGGAATCCTATGAGGACTGGGGGGGACTTAATAGAAAAGAGATTGCAGGTAAGAACCTATAGTTTCAGGACACAGGCCTGGGGGGTTTAGGTCTGCACGGGGGGGGCACAGGTCAACACCAAACACACACCCTCAGCGACAAAGGGGCGGCCTGGTGTAGGGTGCAAACAGAGCATCAGGGGCCCAATGCTTTTCAGTGAGGGAACCTGGGTTTTGGGGGGGGGGGGCACAAAGATGCTACAGGCTGGGTCCAGGGGGTCGGTTCTGGAAAACCAAAGGCTGGACAGGAAGGAGAGGCACCAGCTGGACGTTGCTGGACTGTCGGTCGGATTCCCCAAGGCCAGGGGGCTGCAGATGCAGAGGGGTGTCCCTTTAGGTGTCTGGAATCTTTGTCAAATCGGGTTGCGGTCAAGGGTAGCCTTTGGATTCAGGCTGCAGGTGCCGTTGTGTGGGCCTAGAGGGGCCTGCCGAGGATGAATTTGAGGTCGGAATCGCCTGGGGACAGTCTCGGACCGTGCATCGGATGCAGAGTGGGCAGGGCTTGCGGATTCTGGGCAGTTCTGGAGTCCTTATGGTGATTTCTTTTGGACAGGGCCACTGTTCTCCTGAGTTCTTGGCCCTCTACTGCACAGGCAATCCTCTGGGGATTTGTATAGGTTGCTGGTCCTGCAGGATACGTTGCCATCTTGGAGCAGGGGTCTTTGAAGCTGCACACAGGTGGGTAGGGCTGGGGCCAAGTCAGTTGTGGGCTGGGGTCTTCACTGCTTGTGTGGGCTTAGCAGTCCTTCTTTCTTCTGAGGTCGCCAGGAATCTGGTGAGTGAGGTTCAGGGGAGCCCCTAAATACTAGATGTAGGGGTGTTGCAGGGGGTCAGAGGGCAGTAGCCAATGGCTACTGTCACTGAGGGTGGCTACACCCATCCGTTGCCCTCGCCCTTTGGACAGAGGAGCACATTCATAATCCTATTGGTCCCTACCCTCCAAAACAAGATGGAGGATACTGCAAGGAGGAGGTCACTTCAGCTCTGGACACCTCAGGGGTAGTCTAACTGCTGTGGTCACTCCTCCCTGTTTTACCTAATGTTCTGGCCCAGCCTGCTGCCAAAAGTGGGGCTTGGTGAGGGGGGAGGTTGTGAGGAGGGGGTGGAGAGTGATCTTTACTAGCTGGAGGGCCCTGGGACAAGGTAACGGTAGGCCTGAGCCTTTGAGGCTCACCGCCAAGTGTTACAGTTCCTTCAGGGGGGGAGGTGTAAAGCACCTCCATCCAGAGCAGGCTTTGTTTCTGACCCCAGAGTGCATAAAGACTCTCACCCCATGGGGTCAGAAACTTGCCTGTTAGTGACAGGCTGTCACAGATTGGTCAGCCCTGCACTTAAAGGGTTGGGTAAAATACAGGGGAACTCTCTAAGATGACCTCTGGATGCATTTTACAAAAAATCCAACACTGGTATCAGTGTGGGTTTATTGTGCTGAGACGTTTGATACCGAACTTCCCAGACTTCCGTGAAGCCATCATGGAGCTATGGAGTTCGTAATGACAAACTCCCAGCCCATGTACCCAACATGGCCACACTGGACTTACTGTATCTAAGAATGGACTTGGACACTGTAGGGGCATCTTTATCATGCAGCTATGCCCGCACCTGAGGTATAGTGCACCCTGCCTTAGGGCTGTAAGGCCTGCTAGAGGGGTGACTTACCTATGTCGCAGGCAGTGGTTTGTGAGCATGGCACCCTGAGGGGGATGCCATGTCGATTTTACCTTTTTCCTCCTCACCCACACACACAAGCTGCAATGACAGTGTGCATGTGTTTAGTGAGGGGCCACTTAGTGTGGCACAATACATGCTGCAGCCCTTAGGGATCCTCCCTGGCCACAGAGTTCCTTGTACCACTGGTACCTTTTACAAGGGATATAGCTGTGTGCCAGGGGTGTGCAATTGTGGAGACAATGGTACAGTTTTGGGAAAGAACACTGGTGCTGGGGCCTGGTTAGCAGGATCCCAGCACACTTCCAGTCAAGTCAGCATCAATGTCAGGCAAAATGTAGAGGGGTAACCTTGACAAAAGGGACACTTTCCTACACACGTCAACAAGCCAATGTATGTAGGACAGGCAGTGCTGTGCACTTTATTGTAGAATACTGTAACACCCACAGGTTAGCCATCGTTTTAATGGAGGCACTGCTTTACCGAGCATGTGTATCTACAGCCACACATGCCATCAAACTGAAAATGTTACTTACCCAGTAAATATCTGTTTGTGGCATGTAGTGCTCCCGCCCGCCTCCCCAGTCACCTTTGGCTGTTACAGTACATAAATACACATTATAACACATGATTGTTTTATTTACTTACCTTTGCATTACACTCTATTCATCACAGCCTGTGGGAAAGCAGTCTAAGCATGGAGTCGAGGATCCTGTGCATTGCAAGCAAGAGGAGGAGCCACTATGCCTCATGACTTATATATAGTGTTACTTTGATCCAGGAATGCGAGGGAACAAAGAATACCTCAATCGAAAACAATACCAACAGATTTGGAGAGGTTTTTCAAACATGAAAAGACCTTTGATGGTCTTGGACCAGAGCACGACTGGACCCGACAACGGAAGAAAAGAATCTAAGCATGGAGTCGAGTATCATGCACATTGCAAGCAAGAAGAGGAGCCATTGTGCCTCGTGACTCAAAAGACTTTTCTAACAAAAACAACTTGCAACCTTCCAGACCCAACTCTAGATGGTGGAAGTATGCAGAGCATGTGAATATACTGCACTACATTCCACAAACAGATGCTTACTGGGTAAGTACCATTTTCTTTCCATACCATGCTTTGTCTCATTTGCCTAATGATTGCAGTTCATGTTTTTGTGCATGAATACAGTTGTGACAATAAATGTTTTAAAACACATTTTTCGCATCTATGTTGTCTCAACTTGGGTAAGCAGAGTGGCAACGAAAGAGTAGATCTGTTTCCACGATTTCCTCAGGAATCTGAGTAGTCATGTTTGAGGTTGCAGATAACATGTGGTAGCCTGGAATGTTTAGGGGTTCAGATGGGGCACTGTGCGGGAAGCTGTGTCAGCATTTCTTGATGGTATAGGCGGACTGAGTCACTATACACGAATGTTATGTTGACCCGATCTACAGTCCTCTTTGATTCATAGGAACCAAACAACACGTCATACATAAGAGATAACTAAAAAATTCCATTAAACATGTTTAACACACACATATAAAAGCAGACACATCCACCATTGTTTGTTTCTATATATCACATAATCAATACTGCCATGAAAAGTATTTCATTTATCCTAACATGTTTAAATGTAACCTTCAACCCAAATGGAAATGGGCTTTGTGCATAATTAAACAACAGTAGTTCAAAATAAAAATAATTATGATACCGCACAATCCACACTGAAATCAGAATTTCGCAACCTATTACTGATACAAGACAGCTGTAAATGAATGTTCAATCCAGGCTTGCCTCTGGATTCTAAAACCATTCACCTTCTTTCCATTTGACTCGTAAGAGCCTACCAGAATTATTATAGTTCAAATCCAGCTACTACCATCAGGATGGTATCCCTGCTGACACCCCCAAATCCAATTTCAGCCACTCTGTATGCTTAGTGCTCCCTAATGAGTAGCTTCTTGTCCCAATGTACTTTTCTTATTTTTCTAAAAATAAACAGATTTTTACAATCTTGAGGAAATCAAACCTTCTCACCAACATTGTATCAAATTTCAGACCCCTCTTAACGTGCCTTGGCTAGAAAAACTATAGGGAGGTGCCTGTCAAGCCAGTCACCACATTGACAGGGACCACCTTCTGGGGATCTACCATTTAGGCTTTTGCCCTGCATTTACCACTGAAATAGATTTGTGACCCTGGCTGAGGTAAAGTGTATCATGGATGATTCAGTCTTATCCCTTCTGCCTAAATCTTTTGGCAGCCTTGGATATAGTTCAGCTTGGTAGGTTAATACTCACCCTAGAGGGGAGCATGCCCTTTCACAGTTATGTGCTAAATTATTAATAATGAATTGGTCTCATTCTTGGTCAATTGCCACCTTGTCTTCGAAAAGTCACTGCTGTGTGGAAGTCCACAAGGATCTGTTTGTGCTCCTGCTCTCTTCAACCTTACTCTTAGCCACATAAGCTTAGTCCTGAAATGCACATTCACCTGTATACAGTTGTAGATCAGACCTTCATCCTTACATGAATTCCACATCCTCCATCTGTGTTTAGCAGATTCCAACATTAGATAGCTGACAATTGTCCTTAGCCAAGTCTTTTCAAATTGGAACTCATGCTCTTCTCTCAGAAACATAGTGGCAAATTTGAGCTGAACCTGATTGATGAGCTGCAAGGGAATGCATTTGTTCCATCTTTACTTTTGCGTGTAAGATTACTGGGATTCACCAATAATTATGCTCTATCATCCATCTCACAAAAAACAAATCTGCAATCAAACAAATTCTTCTTGCTCCATCTCAAGATATTCCTTCCTATCCCCCTGCTAAAACACCACCAAGAAACTGGCTCACCCTGAATCCTCCTGAATTAAATAAAGCATCTTCAGTAGAGAGAAAGGATTTCTTTCCTTGCCCAATTCAGGAAAGGAACCTAAACCTAGTGAAGAGTTTGACATGAGAAAGACAAAAATTGAAGAATCTCCGAAGAAATCTGTTTCACAAGGTAAGGTGTTACACGTTCATTAGCAAAAGCATTTGTCTTCATTAGCTGGAGTAAGACCATAAAAGCTGTCTTCTGTGAGGATGGCAAATGAGTCCCAGAGTGCCCTAAGCTTCACATTGATGGAAGTTTCAGTGTTAGTAAGTTTGTGGTCTGTGGAATCTTCACAGACGTTCAACACAATTTCCACCATAAGGTAATTCAATTAAGTAAACAGAACATAGTTAAGTGGAACATGGGTTCTTGTTTAGACACTGCCTAACTCCCACAGTTTCCTGCAGCAGATTAGAGCACAGTGCTAAGAGAAGAACCCATATATTACATTAGAGAGGAAGAGTTAAGTTTTGTAATTTGCTACCTGGCTTTCTGCGTAGATGTGTTATCACTTATTGAAGCTTTAATGTCAAGATCATCACTTAGGGCCTGATTTAAATCTTGGCAGTGTAATTGCCAATCCGCCGCAGTGGCCAACACGAGAAGACCGTCAAGTCGACGGTGTTCCGCCCACCATATTTAGATGTTACAGTCCTGCAGGCGATGTACTGGCGGAGGGAGGACATCGCAGCACCTAAGGGACACTGGAAAACGGCAGTTGCTGTGGAATACAGGCACATTCTCTCTCTCTCTCTCTCACACACACATACACACATTGAACCTTTGCTTTATGAGTCCCCTTGAATCACATGACACCGCATACACAGTAGTATCTATTGCCATTCCACCACAACACATACATGCCGCAAACGCACATTACCATACATCAATGACACAACATACACACACTATTGCCGCTGCACTGACACATGACACAGGAACACACTCATCTACACAAACACCCTCACATCACTACACACATCATGACAATGATCGTCATACAACAACACTCACCTGAATGTTGCACGCAGCAACACAACAGACACAACAACATCAATCCCATATGCAAGTGGCACACATACTGACACAACCACAACCCCACTCCAGCTTCCTCCACCTGAACCAGCCAATTGCATTGCATATACATGTACTGACTCATACACACAACTCAAAGCTTAACATGATAGACACATGTCCCCTTGCAATGTGCGCACATGGACAAGATTGACAGGTGTGATTGTACTGTCATTGTGGTAACAGCATTCATTTGCCAATGAATACTGACACCAAAATGACAGTTGTGTATGTGTGCGGGTTTGTGTACCAATGTGTCCCCGTCCGTGTTTGACCCTCTTGTGTTCCCAACATATGCATGTCACAGTAATCTGAAAACATTACTTTGGCATGTATGTGTCTGCAGTGGTCAGAGCGGATGTACAGTGAACCACCAACGTACACAGCCAATGCGTGTTACCTACCTGCATGTCCATCAGCGGGGCAGAGGAGGCGGATTTGGAGGGTGGACTTCTGGGGGGGTGTCGTCTATTCTCTGTGGTCCAGTGGCAGCAATGACGGAGGGTGTTGGCCAGTCATGTCCAGCCAGAAACGGAAATGGAATTCAGAAAAAAAAGTTTTCACCCCTTTCTCCCTACCCCAATCTGCCAAGTCAGAATTGGATGTCGGACTGCCGCATTTTGCTTGGCTGTAAGGCACATCCAAAGCTGCATGACCGTAAGTGTGGCTGGAGTCCTGCAACCAGCCACTCTTTCCTTTGTCGCAGTGGTGGTGAATGGAAATCCTTGGAAGAACTGACAGGACTTGGGCCGGGTATCGTATATGGGACTGCCAACATGTAAATCGGGCGGGCGTCTGTTGAAAAAGTGGCGGCAGACCCGTTACTGTCAACATGTAAATCAGGCCCTTAGCCTGCTGGTAATCTGGCTTCAGCAGTTGCTAAGTGAGCAGTGTTTCCCATCATATTTCTTCGGCCCTTCAATATGCCCTAGTGCTATTCGAATTAGTTACAAAGCACGAATTGTTAGCTGCGGCCTAGTGCTTCTCTGGACGTGTGCCCAAAACAGTTTATAAAGGGTAATTTAGCTTAACACAGGAAATAAGCCTTTGATTACATTGCACATAATACATGTCTTTAGTCACTGACCCATCACTAATTTTGTACTTGTATTCAAACTGAAGCGAAGGTTATATAAATGCTATAATTTCCCCATAATAGGTGTGTTGCAGATAATAATTGGTCCAAACCCCATCCTTATAAAAACATCTCATGAGATAAATCGCTGCCTTCCCAGTTGGAAAGGGGATGCACACCTATCTCACTGACCTGATAATATTATTTGTCTATAATTAAAGCTCCATTAGACACTGTTATAGCGAATGTAAGTACCAAGAGATGAATTGCTTTATTCTTTGGAAGTTTTGTTGTCCCCTATTGTAGCATGGTACGTTTTCTTCAATGCCCATCACATATTATATTTGTTATTGTCTCCAACAACGGATGTATTGTGTTATTAGTTCTCCATCAAACAGCTTATGCGTGTGTTCATTGATTCAGTCATAAATTTGCACAGGTTTGCATTATCTCAACAAAGATGTATATCAATATTTAATGCATCAATCAAATGATCTACGCTAGCATTCAGTCCCAATCCCAGAACACACATTATTTTCATTCACAGATATGTGCAGTTATTGACTGCCAAATCAACGGCAATAGTCTTAATTTCATTAACCGATTTGTGCCAGCGCTTATTGCAATCATATAAGGATTCATGCAACTGCAGTAAAAGAATGAATGTCAATATTAATTGTCCGAATTTCAAGATTTATTCAAGTCTTCCACTCATTACATGATACAACCGTTCAGTCCCCATTCAGATGGTTTGTTGAGCCAGTGAATACGTTAAACAAAGAGACTGTGTAGGTAACTATGCACCAGGAAACATTTAATAGAGGACAAACTAAAAAGTGCTACATGACAGTAATTTAACCTGTTGACCTGCTGTATATAGAAAAACTATGGTATTAATGTTCCTTCAATTTGCAGGCATGCATACTATTGCTGCACAGTTGCTTGGGTCTGGTGCTTCCATTAATGACACAATGTCAGATGGGCAGACATTACTACACATGGCAATCCAGAGGCAAGATAGCAAAAGCGCTCTATTTCTTTTGGAACATCAGGCTGATATAAATGTCAGGTAAGATCTAAGGAAACTATTTCTGTGAAGTAATATGTGTTATAATTTAAAATAATTTTTTGTGAATTCTCAAATTCAAGACTCAAATATGTTTGTAAACCCCCTTTTCAAACATGTTTTGAAGTTACATTTTCCATTTGAAAATAACTTGACTTAAATGACTATGAAATAGAAGTGATTGTTAATTCGTTAACTCAAAAGGTGACTCCCCACAATGTGCCTCTAGACATTCCATCTTGGTTTATGTCTAAGATCTCCTGAATTCTTAAGCGAGAGTGCATCTTTAGATTAGCAAGTGTAGGAAAGTGCCCCTTTTCTTGGCATGGTAACCCCCATGTTCTGCCTGTTTGTCAGTGTGTTTGACTGTGTGTTCACTGGGATCCTGCTAACCAGGACCCCAGTGATTATGCTTTCTCCTCTAAATTTAGTTGCTACTAACCGTTTCTTCCCACAATTGGCATACTGGTCCCCCCATGTAAGTCCCTAGTATATGGTACCTAGGCACCCATGGCACTGGGGTTCCAGGGGATCCCTATGGCCTGCCGCAGTTATTCTGCCACCCATAGGGAGCCCCTGCAAAGGGTTCTGCAGGCCTGTTATTGCAGGCTGCGTGAAACGGGTGCATGCATCCGTTTTCACCACAGGTCACTACACCAGGTCACTGTAAGTCACCTCTAGGGTAGGCCCTCTCAGCCCAGAGGGCAGGGTGCAGGTACCTGTGTGTGAGGGCACCCCTGCACCAGCAGAGGTGCCCCCACAAACTCCAGATCCATTTTCCTGGACTTTGTGAGTGCGGGGTGCCATTTTACACGTGTACTGGACATAGGTCACTACCTATGTCCAGCTACATAATGGTAACTCTGAACCTGGGCATGTTTGGTATCAAGCATGTCGGAATCCTACCCCAAGTATTGGGGTATTGTTGCAAGTATTGGAAGTATGACTCCATGCACTCTGGGAGCTCCTTAGAGGACACCCAGCATTGCTACCACCAGTCTTACAGGGTTTTCCGGGCAGCCCTGCTGCTGCCACCCCTCAGACAAGTTTCTGCCCTCCTGCTGCTTGATCTATCAAGCCCTGGAAGGCAGAACAAAGGATTTCCTATGGGAGAGGGAAGTAACACCCTCTCCCTTTGTAAATAGGTGTGACTTGCTTGGGAGGGGTAGCCTCCCCAAGCCACTGGTTTGCTTTGAAGGGCACATTTAGTGCCCTCCGTGCATAAACCAGTCCATAATGGTTCAGGGACCCCCATCCCTTCTCTGGGGTGAAGCTTGACAATCGAAAGGGGAGTGACCACTCCCATCTACATCACCACCCCAGGGTTGGTGCCCAGAGCTCCTCCAGAGGGTCCCTGGGTTGTACCATCTTGTTTCTATGGTTGGCAGGGAACTCTGGGAGCATCTGAATGGCCAGGCCAGGCAGGTGATGTCAGAGCCCCCGCCTGATGAGGGCTTACCTGGTTAGGTGACCCATCCCCCCTAATATACCCTAATACCCTAACATGATAGGCCTAACCTCCTACCTAAAGGAGAGCTGGGTTTGTTAAACCTAATCTGCCAATGCCATGTCAGGAGCCACCAACCCTCGTTACCTTGGAATGAGGTCTCTATCTCAGACTCCGCAGGGACACGAAGACTGGGTCAGTGTCAAGACGACGTGCAGCATCGATATCAGCGATGGTGGCGATGCCCTGTGGTCGGAATCCCTCTGATTATCTGTCGAAAGTGCGATGTATTTATAGAGATCTACCAGGACCCCTGACGTAGGTGTGTTCCCAAACAATAGATAACAGACATGCTTGGGACGGCAATTATTATACACAAATCCCTCGAAAGTATAGAGAGGGAAAATCCCTAAGTGTGAACACCTACTGTTTGTCTTTGTCGCTTGATCTTGATGCCTTGGCGTGCTCGCACTGATAATGCAAAGCATAACAAGTGGCCTAACTATAAATAAGGCAGCCATCTTAGATGAATTAAATAATTAAATGGGCTAAGACAGAGCAAGCTAAGTAGGTTAAAAGTCACTAGGTGACGGGGGCACGAGTCTGAAAGCCAAAGGCTAAGCTAACTCCTATTATCTCATTAAAACAAACTAGGATTCACTACAAAAGTACCTTTATTTTTGTACAACTGAGTGTTTTCTTTCATGTGTGTAAGTGCTGTGTGACTACAGTGGTATTGCATGAGCTTTAGATGTCTCCTAGATAAGCCTTGGCTGCTCATCCACAACTACCTCTACCTTCTAGACACTGCCTACACTTCATTAAGAGGGGATACCTGGACCTGGTATAAGGTGTAAGTGCATAACTTGAAGTTTCATACATCAACAACAAAACAAAAATTTTAAGGTAACAAAATGTGTGGAGTAACATTAGGTTTGTCATTCATTATCGTACTTCTGGAGGTGTGATAGCGAAATTAATGATTGGTGTGGCTTGGTGAGAGGTTGCCTAGAGTGTCAAGCAGCCTAGGAGTCAGCCCTGGACAAAATCATTATGGTAGCTATCTGTTTAGTAAAATCCTGTTTACCTATTTCTTGAAAGCAATGGTTGATAGCTTCAGCTGATTCTCCGACAGGGGAGAAGTCAGTATGCTGGGGCAGCTGTGAAGAAGGTGCAGGCATATAGGAGGTTCCAGTAAGAGGGAGCTAGCAGACTGTCGAGAGCGGCTGTCTCCTGAAATAGTAAGCCTGTGTGCTAGGTACTTGCGTTCATAATAGTGCATAGTGTTGTGTTGTGTGGCACACAGGCTTTCTTCAGAAGGATCCTAGCTTCGAATCGGAACCAGTGGAGATACCTGAGTGTTGGTGTGATACAGTCAAAACAACTTTTTCCTGTTATCTGCCTTGCTGCGCCATTGAGTATCAACTTGAGAGGCGCAAGTGGTGATTTTGGCAATCCCATTAAGACACAGACACAGGATTGTTGACAAGCACACGTCTTTGGTCCAAAAGTTGAAGATAAACTATAATACATTTATTCAATAATACTAGCTAATTGAAGGTCAAACAATACACTAAACTCATCTCACTAGATTTTTTTGGGCTGTTCACACTTTCACAATTATCATGAGTCTTTTATAGTCAACAACAGGCAAATGTATGAATGTCTAAAGTCTGTATTAATCACAAAAAACACTTGTGGACTGAGTTTAAAGGTAACACTATCAAATTAAAAGTAATCAACACACTGCTTCAAAAATCCCTAAAACCTTTTGTGTAAGTACACACCTATTTTAGGCAGTTTCATAAATAGAGTGGTGGGCAACTCCTCTTCAGGAAGTCTTGGATAGAACAACACGTCTGGTACTCTTGTCAGTTAGTAATAAAGGAGAAGTATGTGTTAGCATGAAGTCTCACTAGTACTTAAGCACTCTATAAGATCAGCATATGCATCTTAGAGGATTTTTAAAAAATGCCAAAAGCAAACAAATACCAGGTTCTGTGTTTTTTTTATTCAAGTGACATCCTGAAGAGGGTAAAAATAACATCTAAAATGTATAATTTAATATCACCCTGAAAACGGTGAGACTGTTGTTTAGAATATCGGAACAATATAGGTTGGTCAAGTCTTCACAGTTTAATAATGCAAAGAAATGTTATGCAGTACAATGAGATATCCCTACGACTTCAAAGACAATGTACTTGCCTCAAAAGATAAATTGCCAATTGTAGTAGTTACTCTTGAAAATGTACCTTAAGTGACCTGCAAAAGTATTGGAAATGTGGCCATTCTCCAGGTGATTAAATTCATGGGCTTGACCAAGGTAAAAATCATCTCTCAAGTTCTAAAATCTCCAGGACAAGAGCTTTGCTACCAAAAATGCGTACACCTTATCAGTTTCATTGACCAGTGTCAGAGAAAAATACAGTAATGGTCAATTTAAATGTAAATGTAATGTAAATTCGTACTTGTAAAGCGCACTCCGACCCTGAGGTATCGAGGCGCTGAACGCATACGCTGTGGAACCCATCCTGGCTTTTCCCTGTGAGATGCCCACTCCTGGGCAACCCCCAAGGTGAAGCCAGGCATCCCAGCGCTGTTGGGGCCGTTGTGGAGATTAAGCAAGCTATTGCCCAGAGTTGCAGAGTGAGATCCATGAGTTAGATTAGGCACTGAGGCGAGAAATATCCTGTCCAGGGAAATTGAGCTCAAGAACCGCTGAGGCGGGAATTGAACCCTGGTCCCAGGCCAGATCTCTGCATCAGGGTCTGCCTCTCTAACCATTGTGCCACACTTCTCCACATAACTAATGTTATTCAAGGTTCTTTCCAGTGAACCAGCAGCAGGGATAGGGAAAGTAGTACCATTAGTTGCACATGCTACTCCTTTAAAATCTTACATAATATTTCCTTTCCTGCTCTTGCCAGCTAAAGGTTGTGGACTGATATCAGGCTAATCTCAGAAGAGAGCTACTGAAACCCAAGAACGTAACCTCCTTAAAGTTGTCAGAAGATGAATGCTTCAAAAGGAGAAAGATAGTAAAAGAACAGTTAATAAGCTTTCATGAAAACATTAAATAAAACATTTATTTTAGCAACTGTAGATTTAACTACTCCCATCTAAAGCAGATGGCCTTGAAAATCATTCCAGAGCTAATTAAAATGTATACAGGATTGCTAAAGTGAAAAGGGCATCAAACACAAAGTCTTGTATTACTAGCCTGCTTAGTTGATCTCCATGAAGGTAGATTTAGTTGTAGATTTAGTTTGAGTTGCTGTCATATTTGGTATTGGTCACATTAGTATTCAGTGTGATTGTAAGACCTGCTAAATTCTAGTCTTTGAAAATTAGGGAATATGTCTTGAATTGGATATTAAGAGTTATTCTCAGTTTATATTATAATAGCAAATTAGGTATTGAAGCAAAAGTGTCAGTAATGAAAAGGAAGATCTCATCAGAGTAGAACAGTACTTTGAATTTGTCACCTATTGTGATCCTTTGTACAGTCTTGTCTACTTTTGATGTGATTTCAGAATGTGTAAATAAAGCATTGAACAATGTGATTGAACAGGAGCAGCTTTGTTTGATGCCTTTACGTATTGTCATTGGTTTCTATGTATGAAGCTGCCTGCAGTGCAATAATACTTTAGCAGATTTGTTTTCTCAAATCCCATGAAGTAATGTTTTTTGTTAAAATGTTCCGCTTGAGGCGGTCAGTGGTTCATCACTGTAGAGCAGGAATATTTTTTTTAGCATTTAATTTGTGTACAAGCTGATGAATGATATGATTGTCACAAAGCTGAGCTATTCATTTCATAATACCTGCTTTACAGGTTTCTCCTTTCCCTATTAACCTGTCATTGTCAGTAACCTAATGTTTCATTCAAATATTTGCCTGCAGGCTTATCATTTAGTTATTTCTGGGATGGCACACATTTTGCTTTGTTTATAGTGGAAATTGGATTTTGTTAATCATATCATTGACTCCCATTCTTAGGCAGGGACATGTTTACATTCTGATGGTTTAATTTATTCACCGGTCCACATACCTACATCTTGGAGATATTTTTGTTTTTAACAAAATCAGTGCCATAGGTGGACAGTTGCAGTCTGAAAAGGTACTCCGTGGCCTTGCTTTGGTTTGTTTGTTTTTCATCGTTTTACATCCCACTAGAAAGGATTGATTTTCCTTTTATTAATGAGGCTTCCTTTCTATCCTAATGTTTTTTTTTTTTTTTAAATCTTTCTCTAAATTCTTGCATCCTCTTTATACTGCCACTTGACCTTGCCCTTTTTTTTAGGTTTAAGCTAAATGTGTTCAGTACAATAATTATCTATGACGGAAAGGCTCAATAATAAGAAAAGTTGCGAAATGAGAATATCTTATTTATTGAGCATTTCCCATTCCTCATAGGTAGCAAGGGATATCTTAGGGTTGTGCATATTCTCCTACTGTGTATTATTGATTTCCTCGTGTGTTGTCCATCAAATGAAGAGCTATAAAAATTATATGAGAGTACTTTATCTCATTGATGCTTCTCTGAATGCTATTTATTATCTGACTATCAAATTAAAGCCACAGTCACTGATCATAATATTGATGCCACTTTATTTTATAACGTAAAGTATATATTCTGCAGTGGACTCTCTTAGTTTTCATGGTTATCTACTTTTCCTATGTATGTGTCTGTGTATACATTCATCTTTTCCTATATTCCTGTCTGTCAAGTCCTAATGTCTTCAATCTCATATTGATAAAGAGCAAATATGAAAATGCTGCACCCTTTTCCCACCCCATTGCTCTCTGTTTGCTCTTGTTCGAGTTTCCTCTTGGGTTTTCTTGCCTCTATGAATACATAATGTCAACTATGTTGACTAAATAGTTGCAACATTGGTTAAGGCGTACCCCACCAACCCCCCACCCCCACCCCTGTACAGTGGGAATCTTGCCATCTTTTTCAGCTGCAATCATGCCAATACTTACACATATTCTCTTACTGGAAATCTTTGTGGTCATGGCTAGTGCTCATCATTAAAACCCAGTGCGCTCTGAGGACAAATTACCAATATGTCTTAGCTGTGTCAGTCCCTGAGTTGTACCTAGTTGGTAAGTACTAATGTTAACAAACATTATCTATCCTTCTATACTATACATATTCTACACTGTGGTAAATATCCATTAGATCTAGCTAATTTCAAGTTCACATCAATGTACTTAAGTGTAAAGTGAACAAAAGCTGATGGACTATTGGTTTGTTTTCATTAGGATAAAATTATCCTTGCCGAGTTAGTCTGAGGCTACTAATTGTCATGGAAAACCAGTGGACCTCATACTCACATCTGTTTCTGTTGCACAACTTGCAATTCCTCCTCTTCACATACAGATGCATGCTTCCGATCCAGTACACTCAAGCAAGAATCACACCCACTATACTCTCCATCTAGACTCAAATGCACATTCACCTATCCAACCACTGAAAGTCCTGTGTTCCTGGACTTCCAGAAACTTGAATACTCTAATTACTGCCTCATTTTGGCAAAATGATCTTACTACTAAAACTTTTTCATCCGCTCAACCTTATTGCAGTACGTAGCCCAAATAATATGTTTGGTCAAAGTAAATAATAAGAACGCAATAGCCTTCTGCTTTTTCGATGTTACTCTTTTTGAGGCACACTCTTATCCTCCTCCACATGACTTTGCTTTCTTCCACTCTGCCCAATTCGCTGCATCTTCCTCGCTGCACCAGTGTGCATAATTCAGTACGTATATCTGCTATGTCTGACTGTCCATTTTGTTCCCAAAGTCATCACACCTCCTGCACTCTTCTTCAGTGTACTTTCCTGCCTTGGTAAACTGTTTAGTTACGCCTTCACCTGTAGTATCTACCTGCAGTATTTAAAAATTATCATGAAACTCCCATTGCTCAGGAAAGTGAGGTACAATCTCTTTTTCTAGCCACTATCCTCTTTTTTTTTAATTCCCTTCTTCTCCAAGTGACTTAATAACATAGTGTTTCTTCCGACTACCCTTTGCTTTTCCTCCATTAATCAGTTCCTCCCCCTGCAGTCTGGATTATGACAAGCACTCCACTGATACCACTCTTTTACAAGGGCCCAGCTTCCTCCCCACAGTGCACAGTTACCACACCTTCTCTAGTCCCAACTTTCTTAACCTCTTGACAGCATCACATCATGCAAGCTACTCTTTCCTCTGTGGAATTTATTGATGCAGTGATGAAATGGTTCCCCTGTTCTAGTAGTCAAAGCTTTTGTATATATTGTTATTTATTGAACCCCCCCCCCACTCCACTATGTTGGGCATAACTTTTGTTGACTCTTGCCATCGTAAGATGGAAATAATCTTCTTTTCCTCTACTGTTACGTCTCCAACCATTTTAAATACTGTAGTCATCTTTCCTGCTGACAGTTATGTGCATTGTAACTTCAACATGGGACTAACGTTCTTCATAAGCTTGACTGTCACTGCTGCCTGACTCCACCTACAGATTCCAAATAGTTGCCACACAGTACATCACACATTGGCACATCCTGCTTCTTTACTCCGGTCATGCACAATATTAACAGCTACAAGGGCATCCAGGTTGACTTTCAGTAGTAGTCATTCTCCCCACAACAAAATCAACTTCACTCCTTGCATACTCTTCAACTTCCACAAATGCCAACTTCCACCTGCCTTTCCATGTCATCTGACTGGCTTTAAAAATATGTAGAAATGTAAACCCCTCTTCAAAGCAATACAAGACCCTCGTCCCCTTAGCTTCACTAAAACTCTAGTTCTGCATTCCAAATCACAACACTACACTTGGAAACCTCAAATAATTTTCCATCATCAAGCCACTTGTTCCCCATCTAAGTTTCTTTTAATTTGCTAGTGCTGTTGGCACTTGAGCCCACTCCCTTCAAGCTGAATCCTCTGTATTAAGGTCTGCACTTAAAGCTCACGTTTCTAGTATTGAGGACATGCCCTTTTGTGCACCTGAGTAGTGACACTTCCTCTCCGCTTTTAACCTTCTCATGGCCCTTGCTGCCGTGTATGCCTAGTTTTATCACCCAACCACATTTGTTACTGATCTGTTATCTTTCTGCCACCGATGTTCTAATACACCGGTTCTTAACTTGTGCTTTGCAGACCCATAAAGTCTGCAGCACCAATTTACGGGGTCTGCAGACTTAGATGATTTCTTACCATAATTTTCCATCTATAATCATAAGCATTTTAAGCAACATTACTGTGTAAAGATTGTTCCTCCTACGAGGATAATAGTTTCATCAAGTAATGATGATACTTACATTAAGAATGCAATACAATAGATGTTAAGTATTTGATATACGTATTAATACAGTCAATAAAGATATTTTTAAAAATAGAATCTTAGCATTTTAAATGTCTTTTTAGTGAGAAGCTGACCCTTGCCCCTTTGTGTTACAGCATGCTCCATTCTGAACTAGCTATTAGCTTCTGACTAAAGTCAGTTTTGAATAGAGTATGATTTGTTTTTTAGAAAATTATATGCATTTGCACAGGCATGTATCCACAGGGAGACTGCCTAAAAGGCCCTTTATGCTGCATGATTTCCATTGTCACTTACAGACCCCAAGTACCTACACTTATTGTACTGACAAAGGAGTATATCTACACTTTCCTGCAGAGCTGAAATACTTCCTCAGGCAGCATGCACCTCGCAAGTATACAGCATGTATGATCATCACCTTTGCCCATACCAAGCTTGAATGCTGCCCTGTGCCTGTCGGTGGCCACTGTCAATCCGGTTACTGTTGCTGTTCCACCACTTATGCTGTTAAATACTAACTGGATCTTACGCTGGTGTATAGTTGCTCAAATATTTAAAAAGAGGGCTGCAGAGTTAAGTAGATATGCTGAGTTCATATAGTGTGCACTTGTTGTTTGTATTATTGTTGCAGTACAAATCGTAGAAATGGCTTTGGGTCCTTGGCATCCAGCTGTGTTATCATGGGGTCTGCAGAAGTCAAAAGGTCAAAAACTGCTCATCTAATGTACATCAGACGATGATCTAATGTACAGACATTCTACCGCATTCATAAATAAATATACAAAGGCCAATTACTGTAGTTGGCTTGGCACTTCAACCGAGCAAGGTTCTCTTTTTTTCTTCTTAGTTCCTCTAACACAGATATACCTTTCTTGGTGAGCTGGCATGAAACTTAGATTGCAGATCTTTGGCCATTTTCCTTGTCTTATTAAGACATTGTCTTTCTTCTTCTTCTTATTTTATAAAGTTGTGGAAGAAGGAGATGTAATTGTATTTTAATTGGGATGGTATTTATTTGATTAGTCCTTGTAGAGCAAAGACTTTTACAGAACATTTGAAGAACATGACCAATACTTGACTCACATATTGTTATCTCAGACTGTAGACCGATTCTGGTCCTGCCTTTTTTCTGTACAGTTTTGCCTTCAACGTAATTGTGCTTGTGTATTTATCTTTATTTCATCATAACAAAGCCTCAGATACTTTATTAACACTTCAGTTAGTTTTTTTGCAATTGAAATAATTCAGCATTGTTCTGGCTTATAAACATTCTCGACTTTTGGGTATATTACCACCAAGAAATGAGATCTGAGCGTACTTGCAGATGTTTAACTGAGGGGGCTGCATGCCAGGTACACTGCATGAAATGTGTGTCAATATGCACTCATGGTGTCACTCATGTGGATGTGCATCCTTGCCAATACTGTTTTTCTTCAAATGAGTGTTGTTTAACTGTTTCTCTCGTGCAAAACAATGGCTTAATGCCTAGCACAAGGTACATTTTGTTTCTCTTCTTTTCTCCTCATCTTTCAGCTGGAGTAATTTATGTTTTAACTGGATTTAATCCACATATGTTTTGTCCCTAGCCATTTGCAGAAGTTGACCTGCCTAGCCTCTGTATCCCACACCTAAGGGTTAGTTATCCTGTACAGGCTTGTGCTCTGTGTTTTATGAAAGCAGAAAGAACAGATGATGGACGGAATGCTGAACAAATCAAACATTCACCTCCAGTCACAGAGATATTGGTTTAATCCATTGTTTTTTGCCCACCACGCCACCTCAGTTTAGACCCAGCCATATGCAACTATGTCTTGATCCGGTTCCCCAAGTCCAGCCCGAACTGCCAGGCCAGATCCTCCCTGGACTGGAAACAAGCATCCTGGGACTGGTTTCGGAGTATCACCCCTCATCAACCAGGTTAATTTGAATCTAGTGGTGCAGTGAGCACAGGACCCACATCCGGGCATACCCGTTTCCACTTAGGGCGACAAATGTACAAAGTATAGATGATGGACGGAATGCTGACCAATGTAAACGTTCATCCTCAGTCACAAAGATCTAGGTTTAATCCATTGTTTTGTTGACCCCCACGCTCCCCTCCTCCTCCCCGTTTGGACGCAGCCAATATGCAAATCAGTCCTGACCTTGGGAACAGTCCTACCCGAACTGGACTGACGGGGTGAATGTTTGCTTTGTTCATCATTCCGTCCGTCATTTGTTCTTTTTGCCTGTGTTTTACGAAGGCACAAGTTGTCTCTTTAACCACTGGTGACCCATTCCTAGAGAGAGATTAGATTTTATCACCAAGAAGAAGTAGCGAGAGTGTTTGAGGGGTTGCAAATGTAATTCAGTAGTAAACTCCATCAAGTCACCATCAGAAGTCATAAGATGATGTTTGTAACTCCTGGGTTGGTTCAAATACCTGATTTCATAACCATTGTTTAATCTGGTAAGTGAGGCCCCTTCTGAGACAGAAGCATTTCAGGACAAAAGGAAACTAAATAGGCAGTTGCTTCAAGGTTTATATGGAGTACCAGTCCTCACTACAGTGCAAGAAACAAAGAATGAAACCTCATTATCAAAAGACACTGGCATGTGCCTGGTCCATCTTTCTGACCAGCCACCCGATTAGTCCTGTTGGGAAATAACTCCTCTTTCTGATGGATACTTCTGACTGCATATTCCTCACCTTTAGAATATCCCCAGGCACCAGACTGGATCCAGAGATTTTCAACTGCAGTTCTCCCATGCGCCAGGCAGCCTTGTACAGCACTTCATTGGCTTTTTACCTTTTCGTTATCATCTTTCCTTGTCTTCCAATACGAATTTAGAGCTCTGTTCTGAATTTTTTTAATTCTTCCAACTATTTTCATACCTGTCAGACAGTGTGCTAGGGAATTATGTTTCCTCCAAAAACTACAGGCTTCAAACCATGCGAAGGCTATAGGAAGCAAATGTCGATCATGGACCGGCCGAGGTTTATCTTATGGGCCTGGTCTCCTATCACAACTTGCAAGCTGTGCAATGTGTGCCCTCATACACCCAAAGATGACCCAGGACAAAGAGGCAAAACCTTACAGTGCCAAACACAAGAAGAGGTGGCAGTCAAATCACAGGTTTCCCTCCAATTCTAGATCGTTGTCCAGGTTTCGGTCCTGGTCAAGACGCTGTTCCAGTGAACAATCCACTTCTCCCTAAAAGCAGACCTCACACCCGTTCTGACACTCTAGCTCGAAAGAGAAGGTTTTAGGGTGTCAAGATAAACATAGTACTTCTTCAAAGTCCCCTGTTTCAAAATTGATTGTTCCCAATGCACCCTGAGCTCCTGTCTACTCTTCATCTGATAGTGGCCCTCAAGGAGGCCATGATGCATACCTTTAATGTGATTCTGACGCAGTCTGGTGTGCCTTTTAGCCCTACGGACCCTCAGGTACTTCCAGTCAGATTACCACAAGTGGGTCCATCCCCAAGGCCCTCTGTCTCAATGGAACCCTTTACTGGGCCTGTACCATCTCTTGTACAGGCTTCTACATTGGTCTACATGATAGAAAGCTCCTGTTGTGAAATTATCTTTCCTTATTGCTATCATGTCTGCCATTTGTGTTAGTGATTTATGGCTGTAGGAAGTTGGCTCTGTATATACTATTTCAAGGTAAGAAATAGTGTGCACAGAGTCCAAGGGTTCCCCTTAGAGGTAAGATAGTGGCAAAGTTAGATAATTTCAATGCTCTATTTTGTGGTAGTATGGTCGAGCAGTAGGCTTATCAGAGGTTAGTGTTAAGCATTTGTTGTACGTACACAGGCAATAAATGAGGAACACACACTCAAAGACTTACTCCAGGCCAATAGGTTTTTATATTGAAAAATATATTTTCTTAGTTTATTTTAACAACCAAAGGTTCAAGATTTGCAATAAACACTTTAAATGCAAGATACTTCACTTGGATACTTTAGGAACTTTGAATAAAAGCAATATCATATACAGTCTTTGTAAAAATTACTTTAAGCTATTTTCAAAGTGGACACAGTGCAAAAATCAACAGTTCCTGGGGGAGGTAAGTAGAGGTTTGATTTGGAGGTAAGTAAAAGTTAGATTTGGAGGTAAGTAAAACACTTACAAGTCTCAGTCCTGGGGCATAGGCAGCCCACCGTTGGGGGTTCAAGGGAACCCCAAAGTTACCACACCAGCAGCTCAGGGTTGGTCAGGTAAAGAGGTGCCCAAAACACATAGGCGCCTATGGAGAACAGAGGTGCTCTGGTTCCAGTCAGCCAGCAGGTAAGTACCTGCGTCCTCGGGGGGCAGACCAGGGAGGTTTTGTAGAGCACTGGGGGGGACACAAGTAGGCACACAAAACACACCCTCATCGGCACAGGGGCGGCCGGGTGCAGTGTGCAAAGCAGGCGTCAGGTTTCAGGTAGGAAACAATGGAGGGACCCGGGGGTCACTCTAGAAGTGCAGGCAGACACAGGGGGGACATCTCGGGACAGCCACCACCTGGGCAAGGCAGGGGTTCGCCTGAGGGGCACTCCTGCGCTGAGGTTTGGTTCCTTCAGGTCCTGGGGGCTGCGGGTGCAGTGCTGGTTCCAGGCATCGGTCCCTTGTTACAGGCAGTCGCGGTCAGGGGGAGCCTCTGGATTCTCTCTGCAGGAGTCGCTATGGGGGCTCAGGCGGGTAGTCTGTGGTTACTCACGGGCTCGCAGTCGCCGGGGAGTCCTCCCTGAGGTGTTTGTTCTCTGGATCTCGAGCCGGAGGCGTCGGGTGCAGAGTGTGAAGTGTCACGCTTCCGGCTGGAAATGTGCAGTCTTTGAAAGTTGCTTCTTTGCTGCAAAGAAGTAGCTGGTTTTGAGCAGGGCCGCTGCTCACAGGAGTTTCTTGGTCCTTTAGTCCAGGGCAGTCCTCTGAGGCTTCAGAGGTCGCTGGTCCCTGTCGGATGTGTCGCTGGTTGCAGGTTTTCGAAGTTGGAGACAGGCCGGTAGGGCTGGGGCCAAAGCAGTTGTCGTCTTCCTCCTTCTCTGCAGGCTTGTAGGTCAGCAGTCCTTCTTGTTTCTTTAGGTTGCAGGAATCTAGTTTCCTGGGTTCTGGGGTGCCCCTAAATACTGAATTTAGATGTGTGTTTAGGTCTGGGAGGGCAGTAGCCAATGGCTACTGTCCTTGAGTGTGGCTACACCCTCTTTGTGCCTCCTCCCTGTGGGGAGGGGGGCAAATCCCTAATCCTATTGGGGGAATCCTCCAAAACTAAGATGGAGGATTTCTAAAGGCAGGGGTCACCTCAGCCCAGGACCCCTTAGGGGGCTGTCCTGACTGGTGGGTGACTCCTCCTTGTTTTTCTCATTATCTCCTCCAGCCTTGCCGCCAAATGTGGGGGCACTAGCTGGAGGGGCGGGCATCTCCAGTAGCTGGGATGCCCTGGGGCGCTATAACAAAAGGGGTGAGCCTTTGAGGCTCACCGCCAGGTTTTACAGTTCCTGCAGGGGGAGGTGAGAAGCACCTCCACCCAGTACAGGCTTTGTTCCTGGCCACAGAGTGACAAAGGCACTCTCTCCATGTGGCCAGCAACATGTCTGGTGTGTGGCAGGCTGGCAGAAACTGGTCAGCCTACACTAGAAGTCGGATTGGTATTCAGGGGGCATCTCTAAGATGCCCTCTGGGGGTATGTTACAATAAATCCCAAACTGGCAACAGTGTGCATCTATTGTGCTAAGAAGTTTGATACCAAACTTCCCAGTTTTCAGTGTAGCCATTATGGAACTGTGGAGTTTGTGTTTGACAAACTCCAAGACCATATACTCGTATGGCTACCCTGCACTTACAATGTCTAAGGTTTTGCTTAGACACTGTAGGGGCATAGTGCTCATGCACATATGCCCTCACCTGTGGTATAGTGCACCTTGCCTTAGGGCTGTAAGGCCTGCTAGAGGGGTGACTTACTTATGCCACAGGCAGTGTGAGGTTGGCATGGCACTCTGAGGGGAGTGCCATGCCGACTTAGTCTTTTTTCTCCCCACCAGCACACACAAGCTGTGAGGCAGTGTGCATGTGCTAAGTGAGGGGTCCCCAGGGTGGCATAAGACATGCTGCAGCCCTTAGAGACCTTCCCTGGCATCAGGGACCTTGGTACCAGGGTTACCAGTTACAAGGGACTTACCTGAGTGCCAGGGTTGTGCCAGTTGTGGAGACAAAGGTACAGTTTAGGGAAAGAACATTGGTGCTGGGGCCTGGTTAGCAGGGTCCCAGCACACTTTCAAATCAAAACTTAGCATCAGCAAAGGCAAAACATTAGGGGGTAACCATGCCAAGGAGGCATTTCCTTACACAGGCCCAGTGCACCTCTGCACCATACACTGTCTTGTTTTCGGGGCAAGGTGGTCGCAGAATTCCACCTAAAAGAAAAAACATTTGTTTCTGTATTTTTTCCACATGAACACTCTTCTTTCAAACTTTGTTTGAATTAGATGCCAGACTCCCTTTTCCATTCTAAATTTACAGAGGTGTGACTTTGCATTCTTCAACTGTTTGTTTTGTTATTTATGGTAGGACTGATGCCGGTTGAGCTGCATCACGTTCTGCTGCCAGTGCATGAATCAATTGCTCAGTCAAGTTTCACAGTGTACATTGCTGGGACTAAAGCAGCTTCAGTAAACCTCTGTAGTCACATGCTGGTTAGCTAATTATATAGAACATGCACAGGGAACTCTTCACACACATTCTTCAAGCATTGCTCTATAGAGACTTTCTTCCAGAGTGATGTTCAATTTTGGCTTTAGGTTCTTCGAAACCTTTGCCTCAGCAGTAAGCTGCTGGTGCAGTCTCCTCTTTTTTGGGACTATTTATAAAGGCAGAGAGAATCAACATGAATGTGCATACAAATAATAAAAGCAATAAACATGCTTTGTCTTCACTAGATATAAAGTTAGTATGGAGTTAAAACCATCAGACTGGCCTTAGATGTTCAAAACACAATGAATACTACTGGAGAAATAACATCTTGGATGATGGCCAGTGGCAAGCACTAGGATTTTTAACCAGACATAACTTGAAAATCGTATAGTCATGAGTGATCATTGATCCCATGTGCCAGTATTTGTTAGTGAAATTGAACAGTATGTGTTGTTGATCAGATATGTTGTTGAGAGATTGAGAGGCTAGTCTCTGGTGACATTACACTGATTTGATGAGTGTAGGGTCACGGGCATGCTTCTATTATTTTAAATGCTTGTGATATTGTGAGAAAGTGTCTTTGCTTTCCTGTCAGTAAGTCCTCAGCTCTCCACTCTTTAGACATCTGATGATGTGCAGTTAAGAAGCTTTAAACACTTGTTCATAGTCAGTGTTCAGAAGGGTTGAACCAAATTGAGCTATTATAAGGGACCTCTTAAGAAGTTGTTTATGAATTCAAATATTTTATTGATCCAGCCTAAAAAAGGCTTTCTGCTATGCAGTCTACCCACACACTGAGAATGGGAGAAAGGCAGAATATAGTTAAATAGGATGATGTTTAGTTATTCCTAATCTGTAGTCTCTTCCATTTACAACACCCTTGGCTCTATATATGGTTAGGTAAAATACAGTGACAGGCCTTGGAAAACAAAACAGGACCAATCTCAGTTATAGATACACAAAAGCAAATAAATCATGGAATGTGGACAACACTACGCCATTGGAGTCATAAACAGAAGAGCTTGGGTGTCCTTACCAATCAATAGATAAAAAGTAGTACATGACAAGATTCTCGTTGAACCACTCATAAAGGTGTCTTGGACAATTTGGAATTTTTCCAAAATGGTCAGCAACCAGTCACGCAAATAAAATTGTGTTTTTTTTTTTTTAAATAAATGTTTAGGAGCTACCTTTTAGAAACACCAGTTGGCTGGTCCAACATCAAGTTAGGAACTCCACGTGGGCTTCTCGCCATGTATGTGTCCTAGTCTGTGGCAAGGGGTGAGTAGGAAAGCTATTTCTCCTTGCTATGCCCTTCTGCTAAACCTAGCTAATGAACTGGTTTGCCACTTAAACACTAGCCCTAACAAGGATGTAAGTGATTGTGCGAACATAAAGCAGTGGTGTCTAGGAACACAAAAATTGCTTTATTTGTTTTGTGTTAGAATCAATTAAAGCCATGTCACTCGAATTTTTTTTATTGGTAATCAACTTGTTTCGCTGTATGACTGAGTTCTTTGCAGATTCTTCAGTACTAAAAGCAGTACAGACTCAAAACACACTGGCAAAACTCAGAGGCAAGGGCACAACCAGAACCAAAAGCTGGAGGTGGAGCCAAATTCAGAATCAGAATCACAATAATGTTTGGGTTGTTCCGTCACTGCTCCGGTACAGTGCATTGGAGTAATTATTTGAAACGTTATGTTGTAAGTAGCAGATTTGAAAGCACATTGGACCACTGTCCTGGGACTAACTATATCAGAATTTAGCAACTTTTCCAAGGTATATAGGATTGTCCTTCAAGAAGCAGACCAAGTAGTAATTGGTGCATTTTGTTATACATTAAAGACCTTTACCTAGTAGCATTTGCTTTTTCTGGTTCTAATTCTTGTTTCATGGGCAATTAAGATAAATCAGATCAGGATTTTTATAGTGCAACTACTAATTTATAAGGCTCTCAAGGCACAGAGGGGTTTGTCCTCTGAGCTTCAGTTGAAGAGCCAGGTTTTAAGGTCCTTCCTGAATTGAGGTTGCAATGGTGACTGCCTGAGGTGCAGGGGCAGAGTGTTCCAGCTTTTTGCCGCGAGGTAGTTGAAGGATCTTCCGCCAACCAAAGTTCTCATTGGTGTTTGTTGAGCAGAGAGGTCTGGTTGGGGAGTAGAAGGTGATGCAGTGGTTGAGGTAGGCGGGTCCTAGGTCATGGAGAGCCTTGTATGCGTGGATGAGGAGTTTGAAATTAATTATTTTCTTGATAGGAAGCCAGTAGAGGTCTCTTAGGTGATTGGAGATGTGTTCATTTTGGGGAGTGTCCAGGATGAGTCTGGCGGAGGCATTTTGGATGTGCTGTAGTTTCTTCAGGTTCTTCTGGATGGTGCTGGCATAGAGGGTGTTGTCATCATCAAGTCTACTGGTAACCAGGGCCTGGGTTATGGTTCTGCGGTGGTCCTTTGGGATCCATCTGTAGATCTTCCTGAGAAGTTGGAGTGTGTGAAAACAGGAGAATGGGACTGAGTTGACTTGGTGAGTCATGTTGAGCAATGAGTCCAGGATGAAGCAGAGGTTGCTTGTGTGGTTTGTTGAGGAGTGGGGGAGGGGCTGCCGAGGGTGGATGGCCACCAGGAGTCGTCCCAGGCTGATGTGGAGGGTCCCAGGATGAGGATCTCGGTCTTGTCAGAGTTAAGTTTGAGGCAGCTGTCCTTCATCTAAGTGGCAACGGCTTCCATCTTGTTGTAGAAATTCTTCTTGGCCGTGGTGGGGTTTTCAGTCAGTGAGTTGATCAGCTGGGTATCGTGGGCGTAGGAGACAATGTTCAGCCTGTGGTTCCTGACATTAGATGAGAGCGGGACCATGTAGATGTTAGAGTGTGGGGCTCAGGGAGGAACCCTGTGGAACTCCGCGGCTGATCTCCGTAGATTCTGACAGGTAAGGCGGGCGTCTGACTCTCTGTGTTCTGCCAGAGAGGAAGGAGCATATCAACTGTAGGGCCTTTCCACGGATACTAGCTGCTTGGAGTCTGAAGCAGTGGTTGAGGTGCGAGACCGTACCAAAGGTGCCCAGTAGGTCCAGTAGGATAAGGGCTGCTGCCTGGCCGCAGTCAAGGAGCGAGCAGATGTCATCTGTGGAGGCGAGGAGGGTGGTCTCCACGCCGTGGTTGTTTCTGCAACCTGATTGGGATATGTACAGGATGTTGTTGTCCTCGATGTGCTTATGGAGCTGAGTGTTGATGGCCTTTTCGATGACCTTGGCTGTGAAAGGCAGCAGAGAGGTGGGGTGTTATTTCTTGAGGTCCAGGGGATCGGCTGCGGGCGGAACTTGGCTTGCTTCCAGTCCTCTGGGAAGGTGGCTGTCTCTATGGAACAGTTAAGGGTGTGGCGGAGCTCGGGTGCAGTAGAGGTGTTGGCTTTGTTGAAAATGTGGTGAGGGTTCTGTAGGTGCCCCGGAATGGATGCTGCTCATGATGGTGTGGGTCTCGTCCGTGTGGTGCAGGATTGGTAACGGTTCGGTGGGTCGGAGCTGAGGGGTTGTCGGATGGCTCAGAGGGTCTTGGGATCTGAAGCTGCTGTATATGTTAATTAAGGAAAAATGCTGTGCTGTAAAAGACACTGGATCAGTTGCATTGGTTTCAGTTTAATAGGCTTCAAGATACTTTTAAAAGATATTTAAAGAGCACAGCTACTCTTACAGGGTGCTCTGATACTAAGAGGTAACTAAGGGAGTGTTAGAGATTGCATCATTGTAGGAACAGCTAAGTTTTAATTGTGTTTTGCATGGACAGAAGACTGGAGTCGCACTGAAGGACAACAGTTGTGGTGTGTAAGGGAATGCCTCCTTGGCATGGTTACCCCCTGACTTTTTGCCTTTTGTTGATGCCAGTTATGATTGAAAGTGTGCTGGCACCCTGCTAACCAAGCCCCAGCACCAGTGTTCTTTCCCTAAATTGTACCTTTGTTTCCACAATTGGAACAGCCCTGGCACACAGATAAGTCCCTGGTAAATGGTACCCCTGGTACCAAGGGCCCTGATGCCAGGGAAGGTCTCTAAGGGCTGCAGCATGTCTTCTGCCACCCTGGGGACCCCTCACTCAGCACATGCACACTGCCTCACAGCTTGTGTGTGCTGGTGGGGAGAAAATGACTAAGTCGACATAACACTCCCCTCAGGGTGCCATGCCAACCTCACACTGCCTGTGGCCTAGGTAAGTCACCCCTCTAGCAGGCCTCACAGCCCTAAGGCAGAGTGCACTATACCACAGGTGAGGGCATATGTGCATGAGCACTATGCCCCTACAGTGTCTAAGCAAAACCTTAGACATTGTTACTGCAGGGTAGCTATAAAGAGTATATGGTCTGTGATTTTGTCGAATACGAATTCCACAGTTCCATAATGGCTACACTAAAATCTGGGAAGTTTGGTATCAAACTTCTCAGCATAGTAAATGCACATTGATGCCAGTTTGGGATTCATTGTAAAATGCACCCAGAGGGCATCTTAGAGATGCCCCCTGAATACCAGTCCGGCTCCTAGTGCTAGGCTGACCAGTTTCTGCTAGCCTGCCACAACCAGACGAGTTTCTGGCCACATGGGGAAGAGTGCCTTTGTCACTCTGGGGCCAGGAACAAAGCCTGTACTGGGTGGAGGTGCTTCTCACCTCCCCCTGCAGGAATTGTAACACCTACCCGTGAGCCTCAAAGGCTCATGCCTTTTGTTACAGCACCCCAGGGCATCCCAGCTAGTGGAGATGCCTGCACCTCTGGTTACTGCCCCCACTTTTGGCGGCAAGGCAGGAGAGGATAATGAGAAAAGGAGGAGTCACCCACCAGTCAGGACAGCCCCTAAGGTGTCCTGAGCTGAGGTGACCCCTGACTTTAGAAATCCTCCATCTTGAGATTGGAGGATTCCCCCAATAGGATTAGGGATGTGCCCCCCTCCCCTCAGGGGAAAGACCCAAAGAGGGTGTAGCCACCCTCCAGGACAGTAGCCATTGGCTACTGCCCCCCCCCCCAGACCTAAACACACCTTAAATTTAGTATTTAGGGGCGACCCAGAACCCAGGAAATCAGATTCCTGCAACCTACAACACGAAGAAGGACTGCTGACCTGAAAGGCCTGCAGAGACGACGGAGACGACAACTGACTTGGCCCCAGCCCTACCGGCCTGTCTCCAGACTCAAAGAACCTGCACAGCGACTCATCCGACAGGGGCCAGCGACCTCTGAGGACTCAGAGGACTGCCCTGAACCGAAGAACCAAGAAACTCCTGAGAACAGCAGCACTGTTCACCAACAACATTTTTGCAACTTTGAAGCAACTTCCAAAGAACTCACTCTTCCCGCTGGAAGCGTGAGACTTCACCGTCTGCACCTGACGACCCCGGATCGAGCTTCAGAGAACCAACACTGCAGAGAGGACTTCCAGGCGACTGTGACCTCGTGAGTAACCTGAGACAATCCCCCTGCACCCCACAGCGACGCCTGCAGAGAGGATCCAGAAGCTCCCCCTGACCGCGACTGCCTGGTAAGAAGGAACCCGCACCTGTACCCAGCACTGCACCCGCAGCCCCCAGGACTGAGAGGAACCAAACTCCAGTGCAGGAGTGACCATCAGGCGGCCCTCTGCCTAGCCCAGTTGGTGGCTGGCCCGAGAAGCTCCCCTGTGCCCTACCTGAATCGCCTAAGTTACCCCTGGGTCCCTCCATTGCTTTGAATAGCTAACCCAACGCCAACTTTGCACACTGCACCAGGACGTCCCTGCGCCGTGCCCCCCCCCCCCCCACACTCCCCCCAGTGCTCTACAGAACCTCCTTGGTCTGCTACAAGGGGAATTACCTGCCAGCAGACTGGAACCGGAACACCCCTTTTTTCCATTGGTGCCTATGTGTTTTTGGCCCTCCTTTGACCTCTTCACCTGACCGGCCCTGTGTTGCTGGTGCAGTGACTTTCGGGTTACCTTAAACCCCCAACGGTGGGTTGCCTATGCCCAGGAAACTGAACTTGTAAGTGCTTTACTTACCTCAGAAACTTAACCATACTTACCTCCCCCAGGAAGTGTTGATTTTTGAACTGTGTCCACTTTTAAAATAGCTTATTGCCATTTTAACCAATACTGTGTGTACTACTGCTTTACTTCAAAGTTCCTTACTTACCTGTGTGGAGTACTTTGCATTTTATGTATTTACTTCAAATCTTGAATCTTGTGGTTCTAAAATGAATTAAGAAAATATATTTTTCTATATAAAAACTATTGGCCTGGAGTTAAGTCTTTGAGTGTGTGTTCCTCATTTATTGCCTGTGTGTGTATAACAAATGCTTAACACTACCCTCTGATAAGCCTACTGCTCGACAATACTACCACAAAATAGAGCATTAGTATTATCTAATGTTGCCACTATCAACCTCTAACAGGAACCCTTGGACTCTGTGCACACTATCTCTCACTTTGAGATAGTATATACAGAGCCAACTTCCTACAAGGTGTTTCAGTGCTTTGTGGCTAGAAAACAAAAACGATACGTCTCAAGAATGTTCATAATATGAAGAAGCTGTAGGAGGTTGCTGTTGCATAGTGTATGGTTCCGGAGGGATCATAAGGAGATCATAAGGAGTGATAAAATACTTAACCAAGCATAACCAAGCATTAGCAGAGTCAGTATGGGTCCTACTGGATTATATGGACTAAATGACGCGGCTAAGTCATTTTGTGGGCATGGGGGGCAGCATTTGTTTATTCACTCATCTGAAATGAACCGATAAATTAAAAAAAAAAAAATAAGAGTAGAGCAATAGCTCTTTAAAGGAGGGTGGGTGGCAGCAAATTGCTGCCTGATTCTCTCCCCTCCCCCCAATACATTTAAAGAAAAGATTGCAGATGGGGGTAGCTTCTGTGTGGTGCAGGAGGGTGCGGCTACTGGGAATGTAGGAAAGCAGCAGCAAGGGGGAGCTAAGGTGTGGGAGGGAGCAGCAACAGAGAGCTGGCAGGGACGGGAAAGGAGGTACTTGAGCGAGAGACTAAAGCAAGAAAGCAATGCAGGTGGTGCACAGCACAGAGGGGGCTGTGGAAAAGCAAAGCAGCGGAGAGAGGTGGAGAGGAGTGCACATGGAGACAGCGTTTAGGGAACTGGGCTTTCTGTTGCAGTACCCCCACAGCTTTGACTGAAGTACACTGGGTCCCTGCCAGTCAGGTCCTCAGTGCCAGTGTTCTTTCCTCCAAAACTGTTCAATTGGCAAATCCTTTACCACCCTCCGTAAATCCCTAGTAAACGGTACCCCCCTGGTACCTAGGGCCTGGGGTACTAAGGAAGGTCCCTAAGGTCTGAAGCACGAATTGTGCCACCCATCATCAAGCACGACATACCGCCACTACAGGCTGCGTTTTTTGGTGCAGTTAAAAGTGAAAACATAACATGGCACTGCTGTGTGCAATGTCCCCTAAGCACTGCATGCAATATGTGTAAGTCACTGCTACAGCAGGCCTTACAGCCTTAAGAAAGGGTGCTTTACATTGCATGTGAGTACATATCTGCATGACCAGATATGCCCCTGCTATGTCTTTGTCGATTCTTAGACATAGTGAGTGAACAGGGAAGCCATTTTAAGTACATGTGCTGGACACTGGTCACTACAAGTTCCCTAGCTACATGATAGCTTCACTGAAGGTAAGAATGTTTGGTATCAAACATCTCATGTTGTTGAACCCACACTGATGTCAGTGTCAGATTTGTCAACAAATGCACCTTAGAGGTGCCACTTGATACCCGACCAGCCTCTGGTATGCTCACTGACTGGTTTCCACCAGCCTGCCACCTGAGACACGGTTCTGGCCCCCTAAGGTGAGAGCCTTCTACTCTCAGGAGGACCAGAAAAAAAGCCTGTCTGAGAAGAGGGTGTAACACCCCCTTGCACAGGATGAACGGCTGATTAGCCTTCCCAAGGCAACAAGCCTCAAAGGGCTGCTGCCTTTGAAATGCTAATCTGGCTAGCCTTACAGGAGAGGAAGCCACCTACACTAGTCATGTAGGTGTGCTACCCCCATGCTAGTGCCACCCCTGGGGTGGGCTACTGCAAGGTGGACATGACTTTGCAGAAGTAGCCATCTATGTGATGGCATGCTTAGGAATTCTGGGACAGGGTTATGCCCACTTCCCAGAGGAAGTGGTCATATACGGGTGCAATGACCCCAAGGGTCAGTAGCCCATTAGCTACTACCCTACACATCCCTAATGCCCCTACATTCAGTATTTAGGGGAGCCCCTGGCACCAGAGAGGCAGATCCCTGCTGATCTGAAAAAGGACATGCCAGAGATTCAAAAAGCAAGAACGGAAGATCCGTGATGGACTTGGCGCCAACCGTGCCTTTGCAATTTAAAAATTTCCAGAAAGACGCTTCGTCCTCCAGTTGCTGAAACTTCCAAAAGCCTGGGAAGACTGCCAGTCTTTACCCTAGCACAAGGAACTCCTGTGGATTAGCGGAGCTGCTCCCCTGCATCTTTACAGGCACCCAAGACCCTCTGAAGAGGACTCCGGACCACCAAAACCACCGCCAGAAAGCACCACTGTACCTGAGCCTCCCAGGCTGTGTTAAAGTAGACCAGCTGTGCAGGCCACCCTCAACTGCGACCGCCTCCAGTGATGGCAACCCCGACGGTCCACTGCACCTCTGCACCTGGATGCCCCGGACCAAGGCGAAGAGGACAGTTGGTGTCTCTGCGTCCCCAGGCTTATGAGAATTCAGCCCACCTGTTGGTACGTCCGAACTGGTTCCCCCAGTCCACACCTGCAGCCTGTTCTGTGTGCCCCTCTCCTCTCCACGGCGACAGCCACAGGTGACGGACACCTGATGGTCCAAGAACCCTCTGCACATGGATGCCCCGGATGGAGGAGAAGCAGATGTCCCTGAGCGTCGCAATACCTGAGCCCACTCGGTGGCTCACCCATACTGAATGCCCAGTCTTAGCCGGCAGCCTCTTTTCACAGTGCCTGATCGCCATAGGAACACATTGGGTGCCCAACGCTGTTTTGCACTCTGCACCTGGCCACCCCCATGCCGCTAAGATGTACTGTGAGTGCTGCCTTGGACCTTGCCCACTATTCACCTTAACCCCAGGAGACTGGTCTTGTAAGTAGCTTTACTCTTCCTGTTTGCAGAATTGTTTTCCTCCCATAGGATAACTTTGCAGAACTCAGAAATTTCACAGTGTCCACTTTTCAAAGCGAAAATAAAAACATACTTACCTGAACGTTTCTTCTCGGATACCTAAATGTATATAAGGATACTTGCTATTTTTATTAATTGGTGTAGATCTCCTACTTGAGTCGTGTTTCTCATTTATTGACTATTGTGTGTATTTATAGATGTCCTGCACTCCTCTGTGTTAAGCCCACCGCTGCTCGACAAACCTACCCCCAAGTAGAGCACTTCGGGATTGCATGCAAGCCCTGTCCACTCACTGGGGAACCCAGGGACCCTTTAGACGGTGTTCAAATACCACATAAAGGGTCAACTTCCTACGTAGCTGGAAAGCACATGCACTCACATTGAGTGCTTATCAAAAAGGAAAAGTTCCAAGCAAATTTAGCAGTGGAAAGTTGAGTAAAGAGGCTGTCCTCTGGGGAGGATGAGCAGTGAGCGTTCTCTAAGCTCACTGGAAGTTCACAATAGATATTTTGCAACCAGACATCTGGCTCTGTCTGGTAGGCGGGATCTAACAAGAGGGGCACTGTAATTGTGGTTTCTTAACTGTGTTCAGCCCTGTTGCTCATTTGTGTTCAGTCCTGTGATGTTTCCTTAGAATGTTTCCTATGTAATTCACAGTGTGACATTATTTAGCTCTCGACTTGTTTATCTGGGAATTGGAGAGTTACTTTTGGTGCCTGGCTATGGGATTTCACAGGATTTTGCTACCAAATAAACTACGATTTCTTCAAGTCCTACAGTCTCTCTCTGTTCAGTGTGTTTACAACAGGGACCCATTTTATGGCATGCAAAATGATAAGCAGTGCTTTCAAGGTAAATCTTTTGGCAACTGGAAGCCAGTGAGCAGCAGCAAGATGAAAAGGAATGGCAGAGCAAGGAGACAGCCCTCAGATGAAGGGAATTCACTGTGTTTTGAAGACAAAAAGGAGGAAGCATAATATAGAGGCTTTATAATGTAGTTGTGAGAAGATCATTGAATTTACAACATTCTTTTGACAGTAAGATTGGGTTAAAGAGCAAAAATGTGCATAGCATTCTGATGCAGTGAAAGCAAGTGGAAGAATCATAATAAATCTTTTCATAAAAGGAGCTAAGACAGTTGAAATGGGGGGACGTGGCTACACGCCAGCTAAGATGGCCGCCATTTAGCCGATCTCCGCGTCTGACCGACTAAAATCCTCCAAATATCCAGATAATGATCTGCACCGCCTGTGCGAAATGGGTGCCTGGTGGCAGTGGAGGCGGAGGAGCAGCTAATCCTGGGGCCACGGAGCTCTGAGAGCGGTGGGCTCGAGTGGGTGCCTGCGAGGGTCCTGAGGCTGTGAGGCAGTGCATGGCCGCTGGAGCCCGCCCGTCGCTGGAGTTTGGAGCCTGTTGCTGCTGTATAAGGCGTGGAGCCCACCAGGGCCCCTGGAAGTGAGTCTCTGGCCCGCTATGGGAGGACCCTCCCTCTGAGGCCCCCTGCATTTTTTCGATCATATGGTGGGTCCGGGGGGCCTAGGGCAGGCGTGGATCTGGTGGCTAGCAGTGGATTGAGCGGGCCAGACGGCATGCTGGAGGACTGCTTCCTGCAGTGGGGGTTGTGGGGCCGACGAGGGGGCTCGGAGTGACACGGCCTGGTTCGGATGGCGGCCGGACCCCCCCCTCTTTTGTATTTGTCCCCCCTCCTACATTCGGCACTTCTTGGGAGGACCTTAGGGTGCAGCTGTGACCCCTCACCGTGCTAGATGTGCCCCCTCCTGAGGCCACGGGGGGTGCAGGGACGGAGCAGGACTCCCTGCGTGAGCCCTCACTGAGCAAGATTATGGCAGCGATCCACGACCTGAAGAGATCCCTGGAGCCTTGGCTGGACACAGTGGCGGTGGACGTGGGCTTTTCTCCAGACTGACCTTCAAAAAGTCTCAGAAAAGGTCTCGACAGCGGAGACTGATATAGCCTGTCTGCAGTCTACATTCAAGGCACTTGAGGAGGAGGTGCGGTTCCTCACAGTGGAGCAGGGGTGCATGGCGATGCGCTTGTAGGACCAGGAGGGGAGGGTGTGGAAAACAATATTAGGTTCTGGAGGGAGCCGAGGGCTCGAGTGTTGAGCTTTTTGTGGAAACTCTGATCACCGACTATCTGCGCCCCAAGAGACTATCCTGTTCTTCACAGTAGAGCTGGCGCACAGGGCTCCGGTCCCTCCTCCGCAGCCGGGGGCCCCCCGAGGAAAATCACTGCATGCATCTTTAATTTTAAGGATCTTGATGCTAACTTCCAAGCTTCTCGATCCCGGGGGTATCTACAGTACGAGAATGACACTGTTCGCTTCTTCCCCGACTTTATACTAAGGGTCCAAAGGCAGCGCCAACGTTTTTGGGAAGTCAAAAAAGTTCTACGGGACCGTGAAGTTGAGTATATGATGCTCTTCAAAGGCACGGCTGAGGGTAATCGCGGATGGCAAGACGTGACACTTTTCCGTGCCAGAGGAGGCCTGGGAGTGGCTGGAAGGGTCGAAAGCTGCGGGCCGCACGGCTCTTCGAAGGGAGAGAGGAGGGCCCAGCGGCAGGAAGACCTTGGAGATGGGGCGGCAGGAGCTGGGACCGGCAGGAGTGCCCGCACCATAGAGACGGGGGAGTGGGCGATGTGATTGACGCCTGCTGGGGCTTGGCAGGAGATGCAACAGTTGATGCACAGTATGGTACAAAGGGGGATTGCTCTGAACTGACTGTATATATACCTCATGGTGGAGATCATGCTTGGTCACGCTGGTGCACCCACACATGAGTTTCAAATGTTTTGGGTGACAGGCACTCCGCTGCTTGGGGGGATGGGCAGTTTCGAGCGTGCTATGCAGAGTTGCAGGGAGGAGGGAGTTCTTACTAGGCGAGTGTTATTTTACAGTTCATGGTTGCACCTTGTTTTTATGCCACTGCACAGTACGGCGACGCTATGGGACATTGCTTGGGGTGACGGGGGTCACACGTGGGACTGCAGAACCAGGGGACACTCAATGGCAGATTTAAGAGCACGTACCCTTAGGGTCATGACATGGAATGTGAATGGGCTGGGCAGTCGCATTAAACGGACCATAGTCCTTCAGTTTCTGTGCGGACATGGCCTTGATCTTGTTTTATTGCAGGAAACACATCTTAAAGGAAATTACAATGGGGCGCTGGACAAGTTTGGATACCCATTGGTCGCTCATGCGGGCTATACAGCGGGGTTCAGGGGTGTGGGTATCCTTCATAAAAAATCTAAACCATTCATTCGGACACGCACCTTGTGGGACGTTATGTGGCAGTTTCGGGGGTTTGCGGGGGGCACACTCTTAACATTTGCTCCATCTACGCTCCGCTGCGGCTTCAGGGGTCTACCCTAGCGGACCTGGGTGCCCTGTTGCTTGATTTCCCGATGGGGCTCCTGGTTCTTGGAGGAGATATGAACCTGGTGGTTGATCCAGGGTTCGATAGAATCTCACATGCACGTTTCCACAACGCTGAAATCCTTTTTGGACTCCCTCGGTCTCGCGGACGTGTGGAGGGAGCATAATCCAGAACAGAAGCAGTTCACCTTCTCCTCGGTCCCTCATGGTGGCTCATTGAGGCTTGATTATCTATTTACGACCGGGCCCATGTGGATAGGTTCCGGGAGGCTATGCTCTAGCCGATAGGGATATCCAACCATTCTCCTGTTGGGGTCATGGAGCTGGGTTCTTCACAGGCCTACTCACAGCCTTTGAGGAGAATCTGGGTTCGGTGGATTCTGCATGCATATTGTGGGAAGCCTTTAGAACGGTCCTAAGGGGACTAGGATGGTATAGGCCATGACTGGGGGTATAAGGAAGGAGCAACATTTGCAGGTCGAGGAACTGGAGCAAGAAATCTTAGCTTTGGAGGCCCGCTGTCAGATGGAGGGCGGGGCGGAGGATTGTCTCTCACACCAGCTGCATCTCAAACAATATGAGCTGCACGCTCTGACCAAGTGACATGCTAGAGCCTACGTTTTGGCAGCTCAGCGCCAGCTATATGATGTGGGGAACAAAGCAAACAAATGATTGGTGTGGTTAGATAAGCGAGACCAGGAGTGCTCTAGGGTCAGGGCGATACTGACCGAGGAAGGGGCCATGTGTGAGTCTGGTGAGTACATAGCGGAGGCCTTTGCTGACTATTACGAGGAGGTTTATACCTCGGTGTCTCGGATGACGGAGGAGGACTGCTCGGACCTCCTGCGGGATATCCAGTTGCCGGCGCTCTCGGAGTCGGAGAGCGGGACCTTGAGGCTGAGCTGATGGAAGAGGAGTTCACGGCAGCGCTGCAGGGGCTCCAATCGGGCGAGGAGGTGGGACCCAACGGACTCCCGGCAGAGTTGTTTAAGTGCCTACGTAGTAAAGTGGCTAAGCATATGTTCCGGGAGGCACGGGACATGGGACGGCTGCCGCTGCACCAGAGGACCGCGACAGTCGTGGTGATCCCGAAGAAAGGTAGACCCCCAGAGAGATGTGCCTCTTACAGGCCCATCTCCCGCCTAAATACAGAGGTTAAGGTCCTGGCAAAGGTCTTGGCGGCTAGACTGAGCGTAATTATTACTAAACTGGTTCATCCAGACCATTCTGGCTTCATGCCGTCCAGGTCTACGCGTCTGAACTTGCGGCGACTGTACGGAGTCTTACGTATGACAGACGGTCAGCATAGGGAACAGGCGGCGGTCTTGTCCCTAGGTGCCCGGATGGCTTTCGACAGTGTGGAATGGCCATATATTTTCGCTGTGCTCAGAAGATTCGGGGTTGGACTGCGGTTTTTGTCGTGGATCAGACTGCTGTACCGGGATCCTGTGGCCCGAGTGAGGGTTAATGCTGTGTTGTCGTGGTCCTTTCCCCTCCATAGGGGCACCCGGCAGGGGTGTCCGCTTTCACCCATCCTGTTTGCCCTGGCACTCAAACCACTAGCAGCATGGACCCCGCAGGATCTGCTGACTTGGGGCATAGACTCAGGTGCAAAGTGGGAGGAATGTATCTCCCTATACGCAGATGATGTCCTGCTATATGTCACGTAGCCCCGGCGGTCCGTTGACAGAATAATGCAGGTCTTAGGTATCTTTGGGGACCATTCCGGTTACTAGATTAACTGGGAGAAGTCGTTGGTCTTCCCATTGGCAGGGGCCCCGCCTGTCTTGCCCCCGGGTTGTAGCTTGGCAATCTGCGTGGGGGGCTTCGGGTACCTGGGGATATATGTCACTAGGAATCAGGAGTGCTTTTTGGAAAAAAAACTTCAACCCCAGCTTGAGAGATTTCACCCACTGGCGGTCGTTGCCTCTTTTACTGATGGGTAGAGCCGCGCTCTACAAAATGATGACACTGCCCGTCTTCTGTATGTTTTTCAGAACACTCTCTATGAAATACCGGTGGAGGTGTTCCGGAGTCTAGACCGAGAGATCAGGCTATTGCTATGGGACGGTGGCTGCTCCTGTGTGGCGCTGTCGAAACTGAAGCTTGGCGTGTATGAGGGTGGGTTGGCAATTCTGGATCCCCCTCGCTATTACTGGGCGACTCATTTGGTTAATATTAATGATTGGGCATTTGCGGAATGGGAAGACCTGGCCTTTCGGGTGGACAGACAGATGCTTGGGGGGGGAATATGAGCCCTCCCTCTCTACCCGTGACGGTTCGCAGTCACTCCCGGCACACACTACGATGGTGGTGATGGCCTGGCATGATGCTACCCATTACCTGGGATGAGGTTCCACCCTGACAGCGAGGACTCACCCGTGGTGCAGTGATCTGCTAAGGGATTTGAGGACCCTGGGTGGATTCCGAAGATTGTGGGGATCAAACACCTGGGGGATGTCTGGAGGGGTCGGGCTCCTGTGACGTTCGAGGTCCTACAGCAAGAATACGCGATGGTGGGAACGGAACAGTTTAGATACCTGCAACTGTGGCATTCTTTGAGTCAGTATGTTCCGGAGCACAAGCAGTTGCCTGAGGCAGCTCCTCTGGAGGACCGTCTCTTGACGGAGCCCCTGGAGTCGAAGGCCATATCCTTGCTCTACAAGAAACTACTGAATAACTTGCCAGATCCGATAACTGCCCTATGGGCCAAATGGGAGTCGGATTTGGGTGCACTCTCTGACGAAGACTGGGGAGCTGTGAGACAAGGTCCCAGGGTTGTGGCGATTAAGGCACGGTTCAGACTGATCCAGCTCTGGATTCTTCACAGGGCATACTATTCCAGGGTTGTGATGCATGAGATGGGTCGGATTCAGGATGCGCAGTGCTTGCGGCGATGTGGGTTGGAGGGCACCTTCTGCCATATTTTATGGACATGCACGAGGCTACAGACTTACTGGCGGGGGTGGTCGGAAGGCAGCTCGGGTCCTTGGAAGGGTGGTCCCGCTAGATCCTGGGCTGCTGCTATTGAATATAGCGTGAGAAGAACTTTGGCCGAAGCAGCAGGCAACATGGTTGGCAATAGCAGCAATAGTCGCTAAGCGTAATATAGCGCTGGTGTGGGACGCTAAGTCCCCACCTAGTCTTCAGGAGTGGCGGTTGGACCTGGACTGGTGCCGCAGTGCGGAAAAAGTAATCTATGATATCAGGGGGTGCCCGGGGAAATGGAAGAAAATTTGGGATGGGTGGGAGGCTTTCAGGGGCAGGGATTGAGCCTTCTGCTAGCTAGGCCCTGGAGGGAGGCATGTTGTTGGATTGGGCGCATTGCTGTATACTTTATGGGGGATGTATGACTGTGATGTTTATTTGATATTGTTACATGTTGCAATAGCTGTTTTGTCGTTCAATAAAAAGTTTTTTTTTTTTAAAAGACAGTTGAAATGAGTCCAAGATTTTTTGCTGACTCTTCTAGGTTGGATGATGGGCCCAGTTCCACAGCCACCAATGATAAGAACATATCTTAGGAGTACCTATAAAGCTGGGAGCCTCTGTTTTGTCACTGTACCGTTTTGATTCATCTTTTTTAGGGTTGAGCCTGTGACGGTGCATGCGCTGCATACTTTCTCACTTGTTAGGTACTATTATTTACTAAAAGTAGCTCACCCAATGCTTACCATTTGTTGACTTCAGTAACACTCTGCTTTGCTGCCTCCTAGTTGGTCAGCACAAGACAAGAGTCACTTCTGTTACTTTCTGTGGCGCTTGGAATAAGCACAGATTGATTAAAATTAATTAGTGTCTGTCCGTTCTTGCACTGTGATTGAGGTATTATTTTTTCACTGTGTTGCAGCTTCCCCTCCACCACTTCTCCATGTTGCTGTCTCTTTTTGCCCCAACTCCCCCTGCCATCCTTTCATGCCCATGCCCGCACCCCCTTCCCTGCTTTCCCATCCCACCTGCCTTACTCCCTAACTAGCATTTTTTGACCTACTTTACTTTTAGCCATGCTGCACAGCCACTTTGATGTACAGCCACTTTGATGTACAGCATGGTTAAAAAACACTGGCAAAGCTAAAAGCTCTTGCATAGACACGTCCAATTGGTTTTTGCCAATGCTTATTTTCCTTGGGCCTTTATTGGATTTTCAATTTAAAACATATATTCTTCATTACCACATTATAGAAGTTAATATGTTCAACGTGGACGTGTTTTGAACATGCAACAGACATCTAGTAATGTGAGCTGCTGACTTTTTTCTATGTACATAACAAAGATATAACAATAATCTAATATGTCTGATAGGGACTTCTAGCAGCAGATTTATTACATTTGAATTTCCCCAGGCATCAGACTGGATCCAGTAGATTTTCTTGAGCAGTACCCCAGCACGCCGGCAGATGCGTCAATTGGCTCCGTGTGGCGTTGTCTGCGACGTCAATCAGCTCATTTCCAGAGAGAGCTACCCTCTGTCACTTTTTGGCAGGCTTTTTAAAAATGTTTTGTTGGTCCCTTTTTGAGGTTTTTCCTCCTGGTGTGTTGATGTTGTCTTCGTTTGGGGCCTGTTACCACGCCATGTTGGTTACGGACCGACGCCTCATGTGTCTGTGGCGTCTGAAGCGCGACCACGACTCAGTCATGCTCCAGTTGCCGGGCCATAGTGCCAAAGGCTTTGAGGGAGCGGTTCCTAAAGCTGCTAGTGGCCCGGCAGGTGACTCTGCGCTAATCTCAATCTCAGGGGGAAAGGTTCCGGGACCACTCCAGGAGCCCCAAGTTCTCTTGGTCCCGCTCCAAATCTTCAGGGCATTTGGATAAGAGGCACAAGAAGTCAAAGTGTGTTTCGACTTCTCATCTGCCATCCGACGTGATGAAGGAGCATCAGTGTACGAGGCATGGCTCTGCGGAGCCTACACCTGTGTCGACTTTGCGCCTATCACCTTTTCCAGGAGCCGCAGTAACCTCTGTTCAGATCAAAGGCTTTTATGAGGTCATATGCCTCAATTTTGAGCAGGCCGACCCCTCCGGACCGCCTTTGGGCTCCCAGGGTCACAGAAGGCTGCATCTGGTTCAGCTCCGGCAGCTTCGGCCTAGGCTCTGATGGGCCCTGGTTGATCCAAACAGGGATCCAAACAGGCACCGCCGTGCCACCGTGCCACCGTGACCTTCCCCGATGCTGGTCCTCACATTGATCCTGCCGGTGCCCAGTGGCGGCACCAATCCCATTTGGACCCCCTATTTCGACACAGAGCTGGAGCGTAGTTGACGGGCGCTGACTCCAGCGCAGAGAGGACCTGTGTGTCCTAGGTCAGTGTCTCAGCCTTATTCTGAAGGACTAGGACTCGGAGAAGAATGGGAGGGGTCACTTGACAATTTGCAATACCAGTCTGAAGTTCAGGACATGGACTGGGTTGAGGAATTGGGTGATGCCAGCAGTGTGGACGCTTCCATAGATACCAACATGCCTTCTTCCCCCTACCATGGCTACGGAGGAGGGAGCAACATACGCTATGGTGGTGAAGAGGGTGGCTGAGGTTTTGGACCTCGAGTTGTCCTCGGTGGCAGCCAAGATGAACATCTTGACAGAAGTGCTACAGCCAGTAGCTTCATCCTCCGAACCCCTGCTCCCTTTAAAAAAAGCACTAACCAATGTCCTACTGGGAACCTGGTCAAAAGCCAGCATGGGCTCCTATGAACAGGACAATTGCCCACTGCCATTGCACCGCCCCAGGGGACCCATCTTTCCTCACCGTAACCCAGAAATCTTGAATATGGGTTTCAGTACTAGAACAAGAAACAAGCATTCACGTGAATGGTGAACTTGGGTGCATCTCTCCCTTTTCCTTAACCACTTGGGAGAGAACAGCACAAGCCTTCTCTGGGACCTGTACTAGAACAAGAAACAAGCATTCACATGAAACTCATTTAGCAACAATATGGAGTCAGGCAGGAAATGCTGCATTTGAGTAAATCATAACCGGCAGCAATTATAAATCTGGAGACAGTTAAGAATCTGTCTAATATGTGTCCAAGCAGTATAAGGCAGCCAGTACCGGAACTTTGTCTGTGGGTCCAAACAATATCTTTATTTCAAAGACAAAAGAAAATGCAATGGTGGCAAAACCAAGGTAATGAAAAAGTGTTCCCCAACTGAAAAACACCAAATTGTGTTTAAAAACGGATATTCTTATTATTCAGTCATTGGTATATGAATACATCGAGAAAGCCACATCTGATAGTTGAACAGAGAAGACACCAGCAGTAGCACTCCTGCTTCTAGACTTTTTTTAGGGAAATCCCCAAGAAGCAGCGGCAACAACAGGTGGAACCGGGGGCAGCAGTGGAATCAGTTTCCAGGGGACCGTCAGACCTGCCGGCGCTATTACAAATGGGGTTCAGAGGTCCTTTAAACACTATGCCTCATGATGAGAATACAGTCTTTGACAACGAAATCTCAGCTATGAGAACTCAGAACTCAGAAGTGTACCTCATACCCAATACAAACAATTCTAATATTCAATCTATCTCAACATATACTGAGTGAGGATGAAATCTCTCTACTCAGCAAGGGACTGTCTTTTTTAATCCCTGAACGTACTGATTTTTTCAAACTAAACTCAGAACTGTATTGTTTCTTTAGGAAATTAAGACTGCAGTACTTCTTTTATAATAAAGACTCCCCTGCGCCCTTGTCCGCATCACAACTGTGACCAGCCCCTTGTTTCACGCCTCCTTAGATTTTAGCATTTGAGAGGGTGGTATTGGAAGACATATCAATAATCTAAAAACTCACAAATACTTTACACCACAGAACATAAAATGACAACAAAGACAATCTCTTAATACATTAAAATCAGACACCTCCATTTTAGTAAAACCAGCAGATGAAGAAGGGGGGATTGTGATACAAGATAGGCAGTCATATGAAGCTGAGATTGTGTCAACTAAGTAATTCACAACATTATAAGAAATTGGCATGCAATCCATTACCTGACATAAAGCAGTGTCTTTTTTTTTTTAAATCAGATCATGGGGCCTGGAGCAAGGAATTATTCCACAACTGGAATTTGAGTTTCTCAACAAAAAGTCCCCCAGCACCCCAGTACTTTATACCTTACCAAAGATCCATAAAAACATATCCCACCACCAGCTAGATCAATTCTATCAGGCTGTGACTGCGTCCTAGAGCCCCTGGGTGTGTGTATAATACTTTCATTAAAGATTTTGTTCCACTTCTGGACACTTATGTAAGAGACAGTACATATATGATTAATTTGATTGAAGGTATAGAGTTTGATACTGAACATGAACTTCTAGTGACCTTAGACATTGAGCCTCTTTACACGAATATTCCCCAGAGTGACAGCCCAATGTGATCGGAAACATCTTAGACATTCGCCCGCCCCCTTGCCAGGTTCTGACTAATTTTATAAACTAACTTCTTGAGATGGCCTTAATCAGAAATTATTTTCGGTTTGGACAAGACTATTATGAACAATGTTCTGGGACCTCAATGGGAACAAATTTTGCTCCAAAACTGGTGAACCTCTATGTCAGCCGTTTTGAGAAGATGTTCATACATACTGACCAAAATTCCTTTCTCAGTAACATTAGTTGTTGGAAACGTTGCATTGACTACATCTTCCTAATCTGGAAGGGCACAGGTGATGAGGTATTTAACAGTTGGCAACTCCATCTCAAATTTACGTGTTATTTTGATCAACAGAAGATACCCTTTCTCAATCTTCTAATCTAAAATAATGACAGTCGTCTCATTGTCACTTTCTTCTCAAAACCACAGAATGTAATATACTATTACAATACTACAGTTTCCATCCTCGGGATCTCAAGGAAGGGTTGTCTTTTCAGCAATTCCTTCGTCTTTGACGGAATTACACTTTGAAAAGTGACTACTTCAAGGAAGGAGCTATCCTTAGTTTTAAATTGCGAGAGAGGGGTTACCCTAAATTGCAGATTGGAAACTCAATGAAAAGAGCGTGGCATAATCCCAGAGAAATAACCTTACAACCCAAAGGAAAAAAAAAAAACCTTTGTAGAAAATGGTCTGTGTAACTACATTTTGTCGTCAAACAAACAAAATTGTTAATATCATTAAAAACATTGGTCTATCATTAGGAATATTGGACCCCTTTCATGAAATTCCCCTTTTCTCCTATAAGAAAGGAAAGAATATTAAATATCACTTAGTACGTGCTGACACAAGGATTTCTAGTTCAAACTACACATTGCCCTCTCTCTTGGGTCTAGAATCGATTGTAGGTCATTATAAATGTGGAAATTGTGTTGCCTGCAAATATACATCAAACACAAAATTGTTTGTACATGGGAATATTCCTGTCACTTTGCAACATCCTACAAATTGTGTGTCTGGCAATGTTAAAAAATTGTATGTGGTGTCTCTGTGATCTTATTTATGTTGGCCAGACAACCCAGCAAGTTCGTGCAAAAATCAATCAACACAGGAGCCGCATTATATGCAATATAGAGACAGTGCCCTTGGTTTAACACTTTGGGGAACTCCAGCATACAGCAGAGGATCTTAGATGGCAGATTATTGAAAACGTCATTCCCTCACCAAGAGGAGGAGGCATGTCACAGAACTTACAGAGATTGGAATGTAAATGGATTGATAAATGTGACTCGATAAGGAAAGGTTTGAACAGTATGGAGGAATGGTGTAAATATATTACACGTTTGAACTACGTATCAGTTTGCCAACTTACTCCTTTTGTAAGACTGAGGATTTGCTGTGACTTTACGCATATGCAACAAGGTACTTATCTTTTTAATATGATGTGGTGTTGAAATCTATAGTTTGTGTTGCCACTATTGCTGCCAAATAACCTAATGGAATCATTATGTTCCAGAGAGTTCCATTGCACTAACTCTGCTACTGTATTTAAGTAAAGGTGGTAAAGTAATGTAGAAACTCAGCAAAAGCGAGTTTTCCTGTGTGAAATTAGATGTTTAAACTTTAATTACGAACATAAATCTCAGCAAAAATATTTCCAAAGTATAATTCTAGGTGATTATTAAAGCTAACAGAGGCAGAATTGCAACGTTAAAAAGAGATATAGCAGATTTGATGCAAATTGTTATTGGTGTACCACCTCCATGCCCATCTAGAATCTCAACATCAGGCATATTGTCCCCTAACTTTATGTGAAAATGGTGGCAACCCTAACTTTTTCATTTCTCCCTTTGAATACACCCCTCTCTTCCATTCTCTGTTCTTCTCATGTCTACTTTATCCAAAGGGAGCAGTGCCCATTTTGATCACCTTTTCTTTTGTTGTCAGTGTTGCAGGATACCCTGCTGGGGAAGATTGAAGTGACTTTTGGACACTTTAACCATCCATCTCATCGATGTTACTGTGTAGAGACAGGAATTGATCTGCTTCATTCTGTGGGTGAATGCTTGTATGTGAATGAATAGATAGCCTCCAAAACAAATGAGCACCATGTTGAAAGAGACATAAATCTGTTATTTGATAATGCTCGTTAGACAGACTGGAACAACAGCAAAATGTATAATGGTTCCAGTCCCACAGGAGGATTGAAAAAGTAACGCTGACTAAATTAAATATCTATAAATAGGTAATGTGCATGTTTGAATGAAAATAAATTAAATAGTTAAAGGGCTACCCTGTAAGGTGAACGTATTAGCGATACCAATAGTGCTCTCACGCATTCCGTCGGTCGCAGCACGCCTCGTTCTGCAGCAGAACAGGAAGAAACCCAACGATGAAGCATGCCACCAAGGGATAACCCTGGTGGGTGAGGGTTTTTATAACAAAATATATATATTTTCTGTGGAAGTTTTTCCCCTCTGGGTTGGGTCTCCTAATACGTTTACTGAAGCTTCAAGGAGGATAGACCCTCCCCTTTAACCCTCCTTCTCCCCCCTTTGTTTAGCATACCCTGTAAGGTGACCATCATGTTGGAAAATGATGTTAATGCCATGAAGCACACGGTGCTAAATTCACAGTATCCAAAAAAAGAAGAAAAATAATAAAGAGCCAAAAGGGTGTGCAAAATAATTTGTTCATGTAGTGTAAGGCAAAGCCAAAAGGAAGTGAAGTAGAGAAGAAATATCGAAGTGAAATAATGCAGTGATTAGGGCCAGACATAAGGAATAATTAACTTGTGCAATATGGTTGTAGAACGAGAAAAAAATGGAGTACTCAACAGCTTTATAAAAAAGATGAAAAGGAAACATGGCCAAGCAACCTTGTGTCAACATATGTTACTGCAGCCAAAGCAGTAGTTAAACAGCTATGAGAAAGCTTCACAACCTGGCGGTACCATACCCGCAGGGTCAGAATTGGGAGAAGACCATTACCAAATGGAGTACTTGAGTCACTGTAAGTAGAAGTCTGCATTGCTCATTTTTTATGTGCCCATGGTTATCGAGTGCTGCTTGTTTTCCATGCCCCTTTATGTAAGGAGACATATATATATTTTTTTAATTTACGAATGCCTTATTATATGAAGGTATGAGCAAAAAGGAACAATAACTTACAGAAAAAAAATGATAACTTATTCCAAAAAGCAAAACACAAAAATGTAATATACACATAGTTTACGAATAAAGCATGAAAATAGTACTGGCTATAAATACGGAATTATGAGCTAAAAGAAAAGAATGAACCACTTCTAGACTCGCAATTTATATATTTTTGTTTCAGAAAAGAAAAAGAGGATATACGATAGATACAGCAAAGAGAAGTAAGAAGGAAAAAGATATAGAAAGAAAAGGAAATAGAGAAAAATGAAAAGATAATAAAATGAAAATGCATGACCAGAACCAGTAATTATCATAAAACATCAAACAATAAGAACAGTCATTTAATAGTATCTTAAACATGTATTGAAACTATAATTTCATGGTGACTGGAATACGAAAGTGTTATTACGAAATTGAGATGGTGGGAGACATAAATAAGTCGTAAGAGATGACCAAAATGAGTCTTTTTGAAGAAGTTGTTTTGTAGAGATAGCAATTGCTCTGTCTAATCTGTGATGATGACAAAGCAAGTTCCACCATCCATTAAAAGTGAGCTTAGTAGCATCCTTCCAGTTTGACGTGATAACTTGTAATGCTAGAGCAATTAGCAAATCCACAAAACGGCCCACTTTATCGGCGACAATCCAAATAGGAGAGGAACTTCCCAAAAAGATGTTGACAATGTCAAAAGGAAAATTAACATTGCATATCTGTGCAATTTTATTACAAATTTTTTGCCAAAAAGAAGCAATAGCTGGGCATTAGAAGAAAGAGGGTAGGTAGGTGCCTGGTGTATCTGATAGAGACTTCTAGTTGCAGATTCCTTACCTTAGAATTTTCCCCCAGGCGTCAGACCGGATCGGGAGATTTTTCTTCGAGCAATACCCATGGGCGTCGGTTGACTCCGCAGGCGTTCACCGTGATGATGTCGGGAGTAGTACATAGACGCCGCCCTCGCGCAGTGACATCAGTTCTTTTCTTTCCGCGCCATGCGCTGATCCGGAGAGAGCTACCCTGGCTATTTTTTGGCCGAATTCGACTGTTTTGTCGGTTCAAGCCTTGTGAGGACTGCCATTGGGCAATGTCGGTGACAGATCCTCATCGCGTTTGTCTGTGGTGCCTCTAGCGCGACCACGACCCAAAGTCGTGCTCCGAGTGTCGAGCCATACACCCGAAAGCTTTGAGGGAGCGGACTCTAAAGCTAATGACGGCCCGGGCCTCGACTCCGCATGGGTCTCGGTCCCGCTTGAGAGGAAGGTCTTGAGATCGGTCGTAGATTCATCACCACTCGTCTTCTTTGAAGTCCTCGGGTCAAGGTAAGAAGAAGAAGAAGTGGAAGAAGTCCCATTGCTCTCCGACTTCACCCCGTCGCTCGGCCAACGCGGGACGAGCGTCCATGCACTAGGCCTCCGTCCTCTGAGCCTGCATCTGGCTCGACTCCGCACTTCCACGAGTTTCCAGGAGCCAGAGCGACCCCCACCCAACTAAAGGAGTTTTACGAGGCCATGCGCCTCTTCTTTGGGCGGGCCGACCCCATACGGTGCCTTCGGGCCCAAGGGGTTCGGCTGAGGGGCCTTCGGGTTCCGCGCCGGCGGCTTCGGCCCCGGCCCCCGAGGTCGCCTCTTGATCCTTGCGCGGATCCGCACCAACGGCGGTCGCACCTTCGAGACCTTCCCCAGCACCGGGTCTATTGTCGACGCTCCAGACGTCGGTAGTGCCCACTATCGACGTCGACCCAGTTCTTATCCCCGATGACTCGGAGTTGGAGTGGCGTCAGCCGACGCTGCCATCGGCTTCGGTGGGCCCTATTCACCCGAGGTCATCTTTGGACCCTTTTTCCTATGGTTACGAATACGGGGAGATATTGGAGGGGTCCCTGGGCCCTTATGAATACCAGGATGACCCTGCTATGGATTGGGCACAGGATTTGGGTGAAGCCAGTGGTCTGGATACTTCTCCTGACACTGGCATGCTGTCTCCTCCCACCGTGGCTACGGCGGAGGGAGCTACTTATAGTATGGTGGTTAGTAGGGCGGCTGAGGTCCTTGGCCTTGAGCTACTGTGGAAGTCAGGTCTAATCTCCTGACAGAGGTGCTTCAGCCTGGGGCTTCTACTTCAGAACCCCTTCTCCCATTCAATGAGGCCCTCACTGATATCCTTTCGGGTACATGGTCCAAACCCAACACAGGGGCTCCTGTGAACAGGACTATTGCTCGCCGCCATCGGCCCACACTGAACGACCCAAAATTTCTGTCCCAACACCCTATGCCTGAGAGTCTTGTAATCCAGGCTTCCTCTTCTTCTGGCACGTTCCCTTCTGCACCCCTGGATAGGGAATCCAAAAGGATGGAACAATTTGGTAAGAAGTTGTTTTCTTCCTCCAGCCTCACACTGCGGTCTGTGAACACTGCATGTCTTTTGGGCCGTTATACCCACTCCCTGTGGGATACGGTTGCGCAAGTCCTGCCGCAGATACTGGAGGAGGCCCTGCTATCCTCTCCCCAGCAGTGAAAGATGGGGGAGACGTGGCAAAGTTCACTATCCGTTTTGGGCTGGATACGACGACTCTCTGGGCAGATTGGTTGCGACGACAGTGGCCTTACGGCACCACGCCTGGTTACGCACGTCTGGCTTCTCTGGGGATGTCCAACAGTCACTCATGGACATGCCCTTTGATGGCACCCGTCTCTTCGGAGACAAAGCGGACTCGGCCTTGGAGAGATTCAAGGATTCCCGGGCTACGGCTCGGTCCCTTGGTCTTTCCGCCGTCACACGCCCACCACAGTCCACTTTTCATCCCTCTCGTAGACACGGAAGGGGCGCACTGTCGCGTCCTCTACCCAGCCACCGTGCCACGCACGCTGGACAGCCTATGCGTGGCCGAGGACGCAGAATTCCACGTGGCCGTGAGACAGGGAACTAGAGGTCTGTCCAGTCCACCTCTGCCCCCGCTGCAGCCTCCAAACCCTCCCAGTCCGTCCCCTCACTCCCACACAGTTGGTGGCAGGATCCGCCATCACCTGCCCCACTGGGAACATATCACCACGGATGGGTGGGTTTTGCAGATCATTCGGAAGGGCTACTCCCTCACTTTCGAATCTGCACCACCACACATGCCACCATCATCTTCCGGAGGATCATTTGATGCTTCTCTGCCAGGAAGTCGCAGCTCTCTTGGCCAAGGGAGCTTTAGAAAGGGTCCCTGTGCCAGAAGTAGGTCATGGTTGTTATTCCCGTTGCTTTCTGATTCCAAAGAAGGACAAGAGCTTCATCCTATCCTAGACCTTCAGGACCTGAACTACTTCCTCAAGAAGAAGAAATTTAAAATGCTCACCCTGGCTCAGGTTCTTTCTGCCTTGGACCTAGGAGACTGGATGGTAGCGTTGGACTTGCAGGACACCTCTTTCCACATCCCCATCCCCATCCTGCCTGCCCACAGACGTTACCTGCGATTTGTGGTAAGTCACGAGCACTTTCAGTTTACCGTGCTCCCTTTTGGCCTTACCAGCGCCCCTCGGGTGTTCACAAAAGTGATGGCTGTGATTGCCGCTCATCTGTGCAGGTTAGGGGTCTCAGTCTTCCCTTACTTCGACGACTGGCTGTTGAAGGCGCCTTCGCCCCAGACAGTTGTCTCCCTCCCAGACTACGGTGCACCAGCTGGGGTTCACTATAAACGTGCCGAAGTCACATCTGACTCCCTCTCAGAAGATCCCTTTCATTGGAGCTGTTCTGGACACAGTGCAATTTCGGTCTTATGCTCCCGACAAGCGAATCCAAGATATTCTGGCTATGATTACGATCTTTCAGCCTTGGTCTTGGGTTTCGGTGAGGCTGACTCTGAGGCTGCTGGGCCTTATGGCCTCCTGCATCCTGCTAGTAACACATGCCAGATGGCATATGCGGGCTCTGCAGTGGGACCTGTGGGCGCAGCATCAGGGGAACCGCTCCGACATGGTCCAAATCTCAGAGGGGACTGCGAAAGTCCTGCAGTGGTGGCTTTCAAATCCAAATTGGGTCAGCGGCAGATCCCTCTCCCTTCCCCAGCCAGATCTCTCTATAGTGACAGATGGGTCACTTCTAGGTTGGGGCAGCCGCATGGGGGAGGCGGAGATCAGAGGCCTCTGGTCTCCGGCGGAGTTGGGACTCCACATAAATATGCTGGAGCTACGGGCAATCAGGCATGCGTTAAAAGCATTCCTTCCCTCTCTCAAAGGGAACGTGGTGCAGGTGTTCACAGACAACACTACCACCATGTGGTAGTCCAACAAACAAGGCGGGGTAGGATCCTGGACCCTTTGTCAGGAGGCACTACGCCTCTGGACATGGCTGCAACTTCAGGGCATTACCCTGATGGTTCAACATCTAGCGGGCTCTCTCAACGCCAGAGCAGACGAACTCAGCCGCCGACGCACAGTCCATCACGAAAGGCGTCTCCATCCGGAGGTGGCGCAAGGTCTCTTTCTCAAGTGGGGAGAGCCTTAGATCTGTTTGCTTCTGCAGAGAACACGCAATGTCAGCTGTTTTGCGCGTTTGAGTTTCCAAGGCGGCACTCGCTCGGAGGCGCTTTTCGTCTCGAGTGGAGCTCTGGCCTCCTTTACACCTTCCCGCCTATCCCTCTTCTGCCCAGAGTTCTCAAGAAAATCAAGTACGACCGGGCCCAAGTTATCTTGGTGGCTCCTGACTGGGCTCGAAGAGTGTGGAATCCAGAGCTATTGAGCATGTCCATCGATCGTCCACTCAGACTGCCTCTTCGGGCGGATCTTCTGTCGCAGCAGCAGGGGCCTTCATGCGTGGAGATTGAGTGGCAACAGTTGACGGAATTTCCCCTTCCACCCGAAGTCTGCAATGTTATCTTGGCAGCCAGGCGTCCATCGACTAAAACTGTATACGCCTGTCGTTGGAATAAATTTGTGGCATCGTGCACCAACAAATCTGTTGACACCCTTTGTGCCCTTCTGTCAGAGGTTCTTCTGTTCATTCTTTCTTTAGTCCAGCAGGGCTCTGCTTTGGGCACACTTAAAGGGTATTTGTCTGCCATTTCCACCTTTCTTAGGCTTCGTGATCAGCCCTCACTCTTTAAATCTCCTATTGTGAGTAGGTTCTTAAAAGGGCTCACCCACTTATTTCCTCCCACTCCGTTCATCATGCCTCAGTGGGATCTTAACCTTTTACTTACTTACTTGATGTGTACCCCCTTTGAGCCAATGCATAATTGTCCCTTGCGGCTCCTCACATTCAAAACTCTTTCTGGTTGCTATCCCCTCCACTCTCAGGGTGAGTGAGCTCCAGGCCCTTTCTTCAAAGCCTCCATACTTGTCTGTACACCCTGACAAAGTGGTGTTATGCACTGAGCTTCCTTCCTTCCTAAGGTGGTTACACTATTTCATGTAGACCAGCCCATCACTTTGCCTACCTTCTACGCACCCCCACATCCTTCCCATGAGGAGGAGAGACTCCACTGTCTGGACCCAAAAAGAGCGTTGGCGTTCTACCTCAATCGTACTAAAGAATTCCATGTGGACGATCAACTCTTTGTTGGCTATGTGGGTGCGAAGAAAGAAAAAGCGGTGCAAAAGCGTACCATCTCACAATGGGTGCTTCTTTGGATCAAACTGTGCTACGCTTTGGCTAAAAAGCAACCTCCTGAAGATTTACGTGCTCATTCTACCAGAGCAACTGCTGCTTTCACTGCGTTAGCACGTGGAGTTCCTGTCCTGTATATCTGTCAGGCAGCTACATGGGCATCCCTGCACACATTTGCTAAACATTACTGCATGGATAGTCAGGTCCGTCGAGACGGCTACTTCGGTTGTTCGGTCCTGCAGGACTTTCTAGTTTGATCTTGGTTCGCAGCCCACCACCGAGGATGGCATTGCTTGGGTATCTATTCTAAGGTAAGGAATCTGTAAGTAGAAGTCTCTATCAGATGTACAAGTTACTTACCTTCGGTAACGAAATATCTAGTAAAGCCATATTCTAGTTGCAGATTCCTTACCGCCCACCCATCCTCCAGCTTGCGAACTGATTTCTAGAGACAGGGATTCCCCCTTTCAGGTCCTTAGCTCTGGCGCACCAATCTCAGTGTTCTTAGCGGCTCTGTGCTCTGGCGTGGAAAGTCGTTAAAAGAAACTGACGTCACTGCACGAGGGCGGCGTCTATGTACTACTCCCGACGTCATCACAGTGACTACGATGCCTACAATGGCTGCGGAGTTGACCGACGCGCAAGGGTATTGCTCGAAGAAAAATCTCTGGATCCAGTCTGACGCCTGGGGGAAAATTCTAAGGTAAGGAATCTGCAACTAGAATATGCCTTTACCAGATATTTCGTTACCGAAGGTAAGTAACTTGTACATCAGAGCAGGTCCAACAAAAATCCAGAATGCTTGGGTTATACTTGGAGAGCGGAGTTTAAGTCTATGATAAAAATAATAAATGGTTTGTGTGGTACTGGCATTACAGAATGTATGATGGATTTTGGACCAAATGCAATTCCATGTTTGAAGAGAGAGAGAGCAATTGAGGTCCGATTCCCAAGTAAGCTCTATTTTATTTTTAACACAGCTTGGGAAGTGATAATGTAGGTATTTATATATGTGAGAGGCTTTGGTAGGGGTGCAGGGAGAAAGCTGCATAGGAACTAAAGTTGGAGCGGGGGTTGGATCTAGCAATAAGATATTTAGTTGTTGTGCCAGAAGGGTTATTAAGCTTTGATATTTTGGCATGTGGGTGGTTGATAATTTAAATTTAATTTGGAGTTGAGAAAAAGAGAGAGGTAGCATATGCTTAAACAATTGTTTGACTTGTAAAATACCTTTGATTACCCACTCTCTCCAGAAGAGAGTACAATTAAATAACTTGATATTTCTGTTATGCCAAATAGAGGAGTCCCGGAATGTTTGTAAGAATGATAATGGTTTAGTAAAGAGTGGATAAACAAACACGATGGATTGCTTAAAACAAGGAGATGAGAACCCTCTAGGAGAGTACGAAAAATATTATATTTAAAAAAAATATTTTTTATTGATTTTATGTTCCAGTTATGTAATACAAGTTGTACAATTTTCAACCACAGGATAACCCAGTGCAATATCTGGTATCTAAACCATTTAACAATCACAAACCCCCTCAATAAGCCCGAGACGGAACACTTCCAGTTTTACAGTATCATTTCTAACTGCACCTGCCGTGAGTTTACCCTTTGCTATTTATCTTATAAAGGTATTCGCTCGTGACCAGTGTGGGCCCTGTTTTGCGTGCGTGAGTTCCCTGGCTGACTAGCGGGGCTCCATTCAGAATACTAAGTGCAGGCAGCTGCCCAAGTTTTCTACTCCTCGTGTGTCGCTGGTACTTCAATGACGGAGATTTTACGGATTATTGCTACAAGAGAGGGGGAACGGGGGGTGATGCGCACGTGCTGCGGTGCCTGGGTGCCCTATGGGCTTTATTACTGTAGTGGGAGATGCAGGGTGATTAGTGTCGTAATTATTACGAGTGTGTGTTCCCACGTTCAAGGGGGCATCTCATCGTTTTTGGCCTCCAATTTTGTTACCAGATCTTCCCAGGTGGAGCACCCTGTGTGTTGTCGCCCCTCACGCACCATTCTTTTTAGTACCTGGTGTTCGGTGCGAGCCCAACCTAATATTAAAGATTGCCAGGATTTCAGGTCGGGAGCCTTGGGGGCTTTCCAATGTATCGCTATTAGTCTTTTGTACATTAAAAAGGCTAGGTCTGTAAACTTGTGTAGGTGACTTTGATTTTTTGGTCTCTTTCTCAGACCCAGTAGGCAGGACCTGGGTTCTGCTATTAATGTAAGCCCCGTTAGCTCGGATACCTCCCCTACCACCTCCACCCAGACTGTTTGTATATTAGGGCAATCCCATACCATGTGATAGAAGGGTGCTGACGGTGTTTTGCATCTTGGGCATACTGTCTCAGAGTCGGGAAACATACGCTTCAATCTGGCTGGGGAGAGATATGTTTGATGCATGTAATTGAATTGAGTGTACCTAAATCTGGGATTCCTTGACACGCCGCGGGTGTGGGACAAGGCCTTTGGCCAATCTGCCTGTAGGATCGGGGTGGGGAGTACTGCGTTCCATCTCCCCCAGGCTTTCCCCACCTGTGGTTCGGGAGTCTTGTTAAGGGTTTTGTATAGGTTAGATATTATTTTTGTTTGGTCATTATGTTGTAAAAGCTGGTGAATTACTGGGGAAATCGCTGGTTCCAAAATACCTGCCCCCCATATTTTCTTTATTTCGTGGCATACAGTGTGGTATGTCAGGAACTGACCCGGGTTTATCTCCGTGAGGGCCTGGAGAGCCTCAAACGACATTAATTTGCCATCCTCAAAACAACCTCCTACTGTCTGTATTCCTGCTTCACTCTACACCCTCGCAGCTTGCATTCCGGCTGCTGTCCCCACCAATAAATAATTGAGTGGTATGTGTAGGGAGTAAGGGAACTTATCCGCTCCTTTTTGCACATATTTAGCCCAACACACGTGCGCAACTGCAAGTAATGGGTTGACCTGTTCCGTTTTGGGGGGCTTAGACTACAGCCAATTTATGAGGGGGGTCCCGTTCCGCCGAGGCTCTAGGCTCATGGGTTCTGCCTGCTCTGGTCTGTGAATCCAATATTGGACCCACTGAAGCTGTGCGGCTGCATAGTATCTTTCAAAATTAGGAGTTCCCAGGCCGCCGTTATCTAGCGGGCGTTGCAGCGTGGTTAGTGCCACCCTCGCTCTGCTGCCACCCCAGATGAGCTGCAGTAGAGCTGTGTTTAAATTGCCAAAAAAGTTTTTGGGAATAGCTATCGGCAAGGCCGCAAAATAATATAGCAGTCTAGGTAGGATCAACATGTTGGCTACCTTGCCGGGTGGCGAGAGCGGGAGCTTATTCCAGAATTGCAGGGAGCCTTTTATGGAGGTTAGTGCCCTCCCCAGATTCCCGTCTCTTAGATCTTCTGTGTCATCGTATATGTTTATCCCAAGATATTTAAATGTTGTCGGGCACCACTTTAAGAGCCCTAGCTTAGGGGCATCCTGATTATTGGGAGCCCTCTTTGCCAGGGGGAACGCACAGGACTTCTCCCAATTTACCACAAGGCCTGACAGGCTTCCAAATTCAGCCAATAAGGATATTACAGAGGGAATAACTGCACATCCGTTTTTGATAAATATCAAAGCATCATCTGCGTATAATGAGACCGTGTGGTATAACCCGTTTCTGATTATTCCCCATTCGTGTTCCATGAGGCGTATACTTGCCGCTAGCGGCTCCATTGCTATGGCAAACAATAGCGGGGATAGGAGGCAGCCCTGCCGTGTCCCCCGGGAGATCAGGAAACTATCAGAAATCACCCCGCCCGTCTTCACCCTCGCACTTGGGTTGGAATACAGTGTCCAGACCCAACGGATGAAATTAGGGCCTATTCCCATGCGAGCCATCGTAACCAACAAGAAATCCCACTCCAGCGTATCAAAGGCCTTTTCTATGTCTAATGAGAGCACCATTTCCTCTTGTGCATCACGGGGGGTGTCCCCCATTATGCTCAGCAGTCTGCGAATATTTAGGAAGGTGTTACGCTTTGGGATGAAGCCGTTTTGATCTTTGTGTATCAATGAGTGCATGTGGGGGGCTAATCTATTAGCTAATATTTTGCAGTCTGTATTTAGAAGCGATAGTGGTCTATAGGATTTGACATCTGTATGGTCTCGGCCCTGTTTAGGGAGTACCACTATCATAGCTTCCCTTTGGGATATAGGTAGGCTTTCTTTATTCCACGCCTCTGTGAACACTCCTAGCAGATGGGGTTTCAGGCTGGGTAGATAAGCTTTATAATATTCCGAGGGGAGGCCATCTGCCCCGGGCGCTTTGTTCCTGGGCAGCTGTGAAAGGGCTAGTTCCATTTCCTCTGTTGTTATGGGGGATTCGATTATATCTCTATCTGTTTGTTATAATTGGGGCAGGAGGGAGTCCGCTAGAAAAGCCTCGAGTTGTGCAGCTGTGCATGAGGTGCGTTTAGTGTATAAGTTTGAGTAGTAATTCCTGAACGTCTCATTTATTTCTACTTGTGTAGTAGCCATCTCTTACGCACCCGCACGGATGGCACCTATCGGAACCTGCTGTCTATCTTCGCGGAGTAGCCATGCTAGCATCCTGCTTGATCTATCACCTTCCGTTTGCAACCTAGTTAAGTAGTAATTATAGTCGTGACAGCGGAGTCTGCTATCTGCATCATTGTATTTTGAGCGCTTTTCTTTGAGGACGGTGTTGGGGATTTCCCCTAGCGCTACCGCTTTTTCCGCTGTTCTTAGCTCCTTCTCTAGCTTGCTAATCTCTGCCTGTAAGGAGCGTCTCACTCCCCACGTAGTGGATATGCATACTCCGCGTGCTACTACTTTATGGGCGTCCCACTCTGTCGCCCGAGTTGTTGCAGACATAGCGTTTATTTCCCAGTATTGGCTTATAGATTTCCCCAATATTTCGGTGAATGCTTGGTCTTGTAAAGCCTCTGCCTGGAATCTCCAAGTGGGGACTGCCTGACGTGTCCTACCCCAATTCAGTGTTACTCTCAGTGGTGCATGATCCGAGAGCGTCTTTGCTAAGTATTCAGATTCAGTGACCAGTGCCCCTATTTCACGAGTGCCCCATATTATGTCTATTCTAGTATGAGTGTTGTGTGGTACTGAGTAAAATGAATATTCTTTTTGTTCTGGATGGCCTAGTCGCCATATGTCATGAAGTCCCATAACATTTGCCCATTCCTGCAGGGGACCTATGGGTTTCCTATTGGTTGGTAAGCTCGAGTAGGCACTGGTTCTATCCAATGCTGCAGATGGGGTACTATTGAAATCACCACCCCAGATGCCTAAGGCCACGGGGTGGGACAACAATGTTGGAGTGAGAGTGGTAAGAAAACCCATGATGCCGCTGTTTGGAGCGTATACCCCGACCACCGCCATTTGTCTGCCATCTAGTCTGCCTTCCACAACAACGTATCTCCCACCCTGATCTATCTTGTGTGATGTCAGAAGGAATGGAACTCCTGCCGCTATCCAGATCAACACCCCCCTTGCGAAGGCCGAGTATGTCGTGCCTATCAACTGACCTCCCCATTTCGTGCGCAGGCTGCGTAGGTCCCCCTCTAACGTGTGTGTCTCTTGCAAAATAGCAATATGTACTCCTAGTCGTTTAAGTCGAGCGTGCACTCTGGCCCGTTTACTCAGCGCCCCAAGACCCCTGATATTCCATGTTACTATGATATACTGGTTTTTAGTATTATTGCGGGAAGACATCATATGGAATTCTGAGGGTGCATTGCTGTGTTAAGGATCTGAGCTCTAGAATTGGCCCATCTGGTCACTGCCTTTCTGTAGCCGCTATTTAAATATAGCGGGCGCAGGTGATCATTTTGTGCATTAAGTGATTCCGAAGCTTGCGTTTCTACTAAACTATTAACCCCAACTCCCCTTATTAAACCCCCTATACTACTTTCAACTACTGTGAAACTACAAAACTTAAAAATACATGTAATAACCCATATCCAGTTGGATTTACAGAGTGGGATTCTCATATCGTACAGATGTGGCTCTTATAAGGGGCTCACATCTTTTCGCTGACTTAGTCCGCTGATATCATCAGGCGCCCCACCTAGGCATGAGTTTATTCCCTCTGGCCACGACCACCGAACGTGTTCCGCCCCCGTGTGCCACCAAACCCTTAGCTTAGCGTTTATGTCAAAGATACATATTGTTGGAGGCACATTGTCCCCACGCCTCGGCGGTGTCACAAAGTCTCTGCAGATTACCAGGTTTCAAGCATCGACGCTGGCAGTCTCACTGGGCTTGTGCGTGTGTTTTTAAAGTTCGTCAGCGGTTCTGGGGGTGACCTTTGGCCCACCTAGTTCTCCTGTTAACGTGGATGTGGAGCTGGCCGTGTCTGAGTCCGATCCCGGCTCTGGGGGTTTCCTAGCTATTGCACTGTGGCTTTGCATGTGTAACGGCGTCTCTTTTAGCACTTTTGCTCTTTCTTCTGCTGCTTGCCAGTCATTGGGCTGGCCTCTGGTGCGTCTTTTGGATCGCTTCCTAGTAGCAGGAGTTTGCCATTTCTCGTCCCCTTCCTTGTCTTCCCGGAGTTGTGCTAGGCCCTTAGCGTGTAACCATGTCCAGGCATCTTCGGGGTTTGTGAATATATGGGTACGGTCCTCCATTACTACCCTTAGTTTGGCAGGGAAGAGCAAGGCATATTTTATGTTGTGTTCCCGTAGGCGTAGCTTAATTTTGATGAAAGAATTGCGTTGGTTCTGCACCTCTTGTGTAAAGTCTGGGTATGCGTTAATGTTCGAGTCTTCGTATTTGAATGGTCCTTTACTGCGGAATTGTTGCAATATTGCATCTCGGTCTCTGTAATTCAAGAATCTAGCAATCAATGGCCTGGGGGACTGGCCGGGGGTCTACCCGGAATTCTGTAAGCCCTTTCAACTGAGAAAAACTTAGATGGAGCCCCATTTAACACCTCCTTGATTAGCCACTGCTCCAGGGAAATTTCTGATTCAGATTGTCGCATACTTTCTGGAAAACCCAAAAATCTCACGTTATTACGGCGCGCCCTGCTCTCCATTTCCTCCGATCTCCTCCAAAGTACCTTCAGTTCCTCATCCATGCGCTGGATCTGCTTTTGGTTTCCTTGCGCTATTGGAGTTAAGTCGGCTATTCCAGCTTCTGTTGTTTTCACTTTTTCAGCTAGGCTTCGTTGGTCCACTCGCAAAAGGTTCAAGTCTTGCACAACTGCGTCAATTCTGCTTTCCAGAGATGACTTAGTGTCCAATATTGCCTGCAATACTTTCTCGAACTGAGCAGAATGCGCAAGAAGTGTACTTTCTAGTGACTGTAGGGATGGGTTAGATTGTTGGTCGGCCGGCGTTAGTCCTTGAGTGGTTCGGTCTGAGTTCTTAGCTGCTTTGGCTCTACCGGCCATTTTGGCTGTTTCGAGATCTACTCCCAAACTACAGTGATTTCGCACTTTTAGTCCACTTAGTTAGTTGATTTAAACTTTTACTGAGCGACCTGGGCTTGGTGTACACTTTCGTTGTTAAGAGCGCGAGATTGGCCAGCGATGCCAAGGGATGTTGTAGTCATATTCAGGCGTGTTGATAGCCTGGGGCCTTGTGTTCATTGACAAGCGCTGCAGCCATTGATTGATTTGGTGGTCCGGTGTTGAGTTCTCGTGGGACTGTCCGCAGGACCTACCAGGGCGCACGGGGAGCGTAAGAGTTGGAGGGGAGCACTCTCTCCCTCATGTGTGATGGCAGGGTTGGCGCCAGAGGTTTCCCCAAATAAAGGGGGAGCGTATTTGAGGGCCGGGGGAGGCGGCGTCGCATGGGAGAGACCACAACGCAGGGCGGGCAACAGGTGCCGCGGATGGGCTCCGTTTATCAGAGGACAGTTGTGACAGGCGCCCACTGCAGAGGGGCCAGCGCAGGTCAGGCGCTCGCAGCGCGCACCAGCTGTCTGTACTGTGGTCCGAGCTCACGGGGGCACGCGGCCCACATCAATCTTGCTCCCCTGCATTAATGGTGAGGTGGGGTGGGGGGGGTGTCCAAAAGAGCATGAATTTCACCTCAGCGTTGGTTTTAATTTTTACACCCCCCCTCCAGGTGCCCTCCTCACCTCATTCCTCTTGCTCCTTCTTGGAGTCCCCTGCGTCCTTCTAAACTGCCAATGAATCTTCAGTTCTAGGCAAGGGTGCCCCTTCTCTGCGCTTCTCTGGTGTGTACACGCGGCTCCTGCTGTCGTCCAAAATGGCGCTCCGACCCCTCGGGCCGGCACCAACCTCGCGCGCCTCAGGGCGCCTTGAAGAAAAAAAAAAAAAACTCAGTGCGGCCTGCCTGGCTGCGGCGCTTCAGCCCCCCCTGGCGCCAACAATCACAGGGGCGAAGGGCGGCTGAGCCGAACGCGGCCGGGGCCGCAGCAGCAACCCCCCACACCCCTCGCCGCGCCCGGCGCGAGCCCTCGGGACCTGGCCCCGACACGCCTGATCGCCGAGGGGGGCGCGCCGCACACAGCGGACGCTCCGGTCCCCCCCGGTCAGGCCGCCGTCCCAGCCGCTTCAGCAAGGCTGCGGGCTGGGCGCCTTCCAGGATATTTTCTCCGAGCCGGAGACGGAGCGCTCAAATCAAGCGACCGTCCCAGTCGCCATTTTGGCTCCTCCCCCAGAGTACGAAAAATATGATATTGATTGAAATGGGAAAGGAAACATAATTGCCTCCTCCAATTCATACCAAATCGATGGAGAAATTTCTTGAGGAGAATAGATATAAGGTAAAACTTGCTTCAGTATAAAGGAGGAATGATATTGACGAAGATTGTGAAAATGAACTCCACCTACATCCTTAGGTTTGCACAGTGAGGAAAGAGCTATGCGTGCTTTGCGTCCATGCCATAGAAAGTGTATCAAAATGCTATAAAGCAATTTAAAAACTTTCAAAAGTATTTTGACCAGTAACATAGACAGATAAAAATTGATCACTGGGAGCATCATCATTTTGATGGATTCCAACCTACCCCACCAGGATAAATACAGAGGAGACCACTTATCCGACATGCTACGAATTTTTTAAACAAGATCTGCCAAAATAAGCTGAATAGTAGCCGGAATTGAAGGGGTGTACTTAATCCCTAGACATTTTATATGTGTGGGGGTCCATTTAAAATCCGTTTCTTCAAACATGTTTTAAACAAAATGTATTTAAAGGAAGAACTTCTGACTTATTTAGGTTTAATTTATAACCTGAGAGGCTAGAGTATGAGTTCAGTAGTTCAATAAATACAGATAACGATGTCTGCGGATTAGAAACATACAAGATAGCATCATCAGCATAAGCAGTAAATTTGATTTGCAAATCTATATGCACAAACCCAGTAAACAAATTAGATTGCTTCAATGAATATAAGAATGGTTCCAAAGATAAAATGAATAGGAAGGGGGACAATGGACACCCTTGCCTAGTACCTCGATAAAGGGAAAAATACGAAGATGGAACTCCATTTAAAAAGATAGATGTGGATGGGGTAGAATATTATATTAATATATTTTAAAATTACAGGTCTAAAACTGCCATTTCAGGGCTCGCATCATAAAAAGCCAATTAATACGATCAAAAGCTTTCTCTGCATCCAAAGTAATGGCAGCCATTGGAATAGTACTTGTAGAAGCAAGATGTAAAATATTTAATAAGGCTCTGGAATTATCAGTAATATATCTGCCTTTAACAAAGCCAGTTTGTTCAAAACCAATTAAATCCTGTATAATCTGATTTACCCGGAGAGCTAATATCTTAGCAAATATCTTACAGTCTAAATTAATGAGAGAAATTGGCCGATAATTAGCACACAGAGAAAGGACCTTATCTTTTTTTAGCGATGAGGCAAAGTTTTGCTTGAGAAAACGTACCTTGAACCCTATCATTTTGAATAAATTGATAATAAAGAGAATGCAAATGTGGAAGAAGAATGTGTGAAAAACGAAGGTAAAATTCAGCTGTAAAGCCATCTGGGACCGGAACTTTATCTTTTGGTAATTTTGCTAAAGCAGTCCTAATATTCTGCACAGATATTTCTTTATCTAGGGAAGAAAGGTCTTGAGACTGATTTGGTCGAGATGGGAGAGATTTAGAAAAGGATTCAAGATCTGCCTCAGAGGGAGATGATTCAGGTGTATAGAGAGTATGATAAAAATCAGAAAAACTTTGCAAAATATCCTCATTTCTAAAATGATTATTCCCCTTGTCGTCTATGATATGTAAAATCTTGGATTTCGGGGATTTAACTTTAAGATAATTTGCAAGCATCTTTCCAGCTTTATTACGCCCACCATAAAATTTAAAATATTTTTTTTAAAGCGTGCCTAAGGCTTGTTCAGTGGACTTCTTTAAAAATCCAGTTTGGATTGAATAAGGAGTTTGAGTATCATTATCATTTGATGTAAAGTATTTATGCTCCAGAGTTTTAATAGATGATAAGAGAAGAGCCGACTCTGTGAGAAACTTTTTCTTCTTTGTAGCCACATAGTCAATAATGAAGCCTCTGGCCGAGGCTTTAAAAGCGTCCCAGACAATATGGAATTGCAAGGAAGGCGTCAGATTGAGATTAAAATATTCCTTAAGAAATACTTCATATTTATCTACAAAGACCTGATCCTTCAGCAAATAGTTATTAAAGCACCATCTCCTTGACCTACAAGATTCAGTTGTCAATATCTATAAACATAGGTGCATGATCTGATATTAGTATAGCGCCAATTTCAGTGTGCACTAGACCAGTAAGCAAGAGAGGTGTCAAACAAATATAATCAATTCTAGATTTTGAATTGTGAATGGAATTATGAAAGGGGAATTCTAAACTATCTGGATTGTATATCCTCCAAGCATCTTTCAAGCCTCTGGAATGAATGGCATTCTTGAATGTTTTTTGCATTTTATTAGGGCTATATCTGGAAAGGGAGTGCCTGTCCGTAAAGGGGTCCATAACTTGATTACAATCTCTGCCCAGTATAAGATTATCATTCGGACAGGAGCATAAAACCCGTGAAATATTTTCCCAAAATTTTAGATCAATACCTGTAGGGCCATAAATGTTGAGTAAGGTGTATGGAACATTATTGATAGTGAAGAAGAAGCTACCTCCCTTCATCATCTCTCTCCTCTCTCTCTATCTGTATGGAAAGTGATTTCTGAAATAAAATAAGAACCACATTTTTATTATGGAGTGCCGGAGAACAAAAAATATGACCCACCCCCTGCCGCCTCAAAGAATTAATATCCTTTTCAGAGGTTTGGGTTTCTTGCAACATGGCAACCTTGCAATTTAACCTAGAAAGATGTGAAAAGACTCTGTGCTTCTTAATGGGATTGCGTAAACCTTTCACATTCCAAGAAACAACAAGCATGACTTTAACCATTTTGCAAAACAACAAAAAGATGTATCTGTAGCAACATTATCAACATAAAATAATTTATATAACAGTAAGTTAGAAACCACTGGATCTTATGATATCAAAGGGTATGTAGAATGAACAACCAAATCTCAGTCGAATAAGAAAGAGGAAGGAAGAAAAGAGAAAAGAAAGAAGAAAAAGAGAGCAAAAGGTGATAAAAACATACTAGATGGCAAGGAGCCTAATGGCTTGAGCCATAGAAAGACAAAGTAAAAACAATACAGTGACACTATAGTGGGGAAGGACAGAAAAAGCTAAGATGGTCCACAACCAGAACTATACACGAGAGGAGACAGAAGGCCACAAAGACATTATTATCAGAAGAAATAAATAATACGGCATAAATATGAACAATAATTACTTACACAAAACACTTACCGACAACTGAGAACAAATGAAGACAATGGGTCTGGAACATGACACAGGAAAGGGACACATATCGGATTTAGGGAAACAAATGAAGCGTGAGGTATCTGTAAAAAGAATAAAAATAATAAATAAAAATAAAAGTGATCTATAACGTAGGGCAATATATCAGCAAAGAACTTCTTAAGAACCAACAATGAGTAATCAAGATTTGCCACATTCCATTTCTTCACCCTTGCATTGGCTAATAAACTTTTTCAGACCAGCAGGAGAGGCAAATAAAAAAGTACGATCTCTGTATGTTACTTTAAAGAAGCAAGGATGAACCAGTCCATAACGAGCGTTTAGTGAGTTCAACCCTGGACGCAGTGAAAGAAACTCTTTGCGACAAGCAGCCGTAGCACGTGCCACATCCTGTGAGAAGAAAATCCTATGACCAGACCAAAGCATCTGTTTCCTTTGCTTGGCTGCTTCCAAAACCATGAGTAACTCAGTATACTCCAACAAAAGAACAATTATGCCTCTCGGACGATCAGGTGATGAGGCACCGCAAGATCTGGGCCCCACATTATGTGCGCGTTGTATATTAAGAGCAGTACCATCCTTGAGCCTAATTATTTTTTTAATATTAGTTTTCAGGAAAGAGATTGTCATTGCCTTCTGCCTCCTCAGGAATGCCATAAATTCTAAGATTGTTATGCCGGTTACGATTTTCCAAGACCTCAGTTTGCTGCTTCAGGAGCGAAATTTCTTTAGACATGGCATCGATCTTAGTAACCTCATCCTGCATACTACTGATCGTTTGCTCAGCCTCTGAGACCCTGGATTCCAGACTGGACCACTTTTCTTCAGTCCTTTGAAGGGTAGCATTAGTTTCCATCACAAAGGGCTTCAAGTGTTTTATTTCGTCCATAAGGTCTTCCAGGGTCAGAGGCAAAGGAGATTTTGTCGGAGAGGAAGGATCCTTCTTTTGTGGTTTAGAGGTATTATTATAGTCCTTCCGTGACGAGGACATGGTTCCCAGAAACCGCTGCAACCGTTGGAGAAGAAGTGGAGGAAGGGTCCATAGAAAATAAGTATCCAGAAAATAAACTCAGAGCCGATAGATAGTATAAAAATTACCTTAAATGCAGCCCTGCAGTCTGAAAAACGTGCAATACATAAAATCTCTTGACCTGCAAAATTATTAATGACACAAATAGCTCCTGAGGCTGTAGATGCTGACCATATCCCAATTGTCATTGATATGAAATTGAAAAAGAGTAATCCAATTTTAAAGAAGAAAAAATGAGCTTCATAGAGTACCTGCGTCCTACAACATTAAAGCATGCAGTTGTTTTTCTCTTCTTTTTTCCTTCCCAAAAAAAAAAAACGAATCAAAAAATCAAAATGGCGGCCACCAAAGCTGAGGAGGGGGCAAAAAAGGCTACAAAACACGCTCCAAAATTATTCCAGCTGTAAAAAACCTGTTGCCCTCATGTTCCTATCTCTTTGCTTCTATTATCTCTGTCCATAGTGCCAAAATGCCGCCAAACAAAGCTAAAACGTCTCCATGACGATGTGGAGCTTCAACAGAGAGCGGCCATCCTGCGGGCGTCTCAGCCATGCCTCTCCAAGGAGACATATTTTAAAGATATTTTCTTTCAACGCTGCCATTGACGGCAAGTAAATCTTGATGATAAAGTGGATGAGGGTAAACTTAGTTCAGTATACTAAAGAAATCTATTATTTTCTTCTCAGTAGTCTAATCAGGAGCAGAGCACGACTTCTGTAGTATCGTCTTCATATAGGATGGGACCTGGAGTCCTTTTTCCTCACAATTATAACTACCATGCTGCCTCCCGTGCATGATATTGCAACATTTCTGATTACAAAAACAGCTTTTGAGCATGCAGTATGTGAATGTGCTCCAAAAGAACAATATGTGTTTAGTAGTTATAATTGCAAGTTTGTGCTTGTTGTTTCTATTCATGAAAATGGGCTAAAAAGATGAAATATTGCTTTAAAAGTTGCATCGTATCTCCATGACAACTCAAAAGATATTCCAAATTTAAAAAAAAAAAAAAAAAATGCTAGTGTTACAAGTAAGTATCTTTTTGGTCTCAGTTCTTTGTCCGGTGAGCTTTTTCTGTGTAATCATTTTTAGTATGCAGTTAATTTGATTGTTTTTATTTTTTTATTTTATTATTCATAAAAGTTGCATTGCTTAATTTTGGAGAGTCACATTAGCAACTCTTGCTTCAGTTCTTACTAAATAGCTCATTGTGCTGCTGGCACATCCACACACAACACAATCCCACACTTAACCTCTCATTTGAGTAATTAGCATCTCAGTTACCTTTTTAAATTTTCAGTACCAGCAGGTGTGCTCTGCTTCCAACCTTGAAACATGATTGTGACTGCTCCATACAATGGAGGAAAAATAGTGATTTGCTTGAAAAAATATTTCTTGCAGTTATTGGCACAAAGGGAAACCTCTATTTTTTAGGATAGTGCATGATCTTCTGAATACTGATAGGTAGAAGCTCCTAATATTATTAGACACAGAAGTTAATATTATGTAATATTCTTTATTGTGTAAGGATACAGCATAATATTGATGACGGTGCTGTAGAACTAATCTATTCCCTTCCAGAAAACGAATCTGGCTTTATGGTTTTAGAGTTTTATGCCAAACCATAGTCAGAAACATTATAAGCTGGAAAAAAATTAACTCCGAAATCTCAACCTTGGTTAAACATCTCCCTACAAAAAGTTCAACGTGTTTTAAACTTTTCACCTATTGTATGTCTAGGTTGATTTTCTATTTTAAGTTATCACATGTTTATTGACACTTGTATGATAGTGGGCTAAAAAGGATGCCAAATCTGTATTAGGATATTTATGTACATTTTAAATTTTCACATTCTGTTATTTGAGACAGATTAGTAGTCTCTCTTTTTTTAGTCTGTGTATTCACATAGTAATTCTTAGAGTGCTGTGCCACTGGCAGATAATCTTTCCACAGGGTTGGAGGTCAGAAACACTGTACGTTGACTCTTGCAGACTTATTATCTAGATGTTCAGTCTTGTACAGTGACTTGCAGAATGCACTAAATTTCCTCAACTTCATTCTTTTTAGGACCCGTGACAGGGAAACTGCTCTCCAGCTAGCTATCAAGAATCAGCTGCCTTTGGTCGTGGATGCTATTTGCACCCGTGGGGCTGACATGTCTGTACCAGATGAGAAAGGGAATCCACCATTATGGCTTGCTCTAGAAAACGAGCTTGAGGATATAGCATCGACTTTGGTGAGACAGCTAAAATATTTTTTTCACTTATTTTCTTATCAAAATATGGTACATGTTGATTGCATTGTCTGTGAAGATCAAACCAAAGTGTGGAGCCTGAAAATAAGTAAAAACCTGTGAAATGACCTGGCATTTCTTGGTTAAAGGCAGTTAGAGTGTTATCTCTGTATGATTACTCATACGTTGCTTAAAGAACCTTGCTTATAAGAATGTTTCTCTGTAGAATAAAAGTTCCTGTTTCTGAAAATGTTTTATTGTATTGATGTGTGAGTGTGATATTTATATTATTTATATAGCGGGAACCTTGGCAAAAAGACAGCTGCACAGGGTCAAATGCAAGCATAAAGTCAACAAATGGTAGGAGAGAGTGCTGCTTATTGGACTTGATGCATTGTGATGTAGCGTTTTTTAAAGAGGTGTGTCTTCAACACTTCCCTAAATTGGAGCAGAGTTTGAGGTATTCTTGTATATACAGGGATGTTATTTCATATCCTGGATGCATAGATGTTAAAAGCTCACTGTTTTTTGTTTTTTGTTTTATACTACTTAGTTTGAAATTTGATAGTGGCTTGGCTATGTCGACATCCTCCAGAGATGGTGAGCTTGTATAAAATAAGAGGGTTCTAGTTATAATGGCTTTGTAAATAATGTAGCTGTTTTTGAAGATTGTGCTAGTTGGTATGGGGAGAAAATAGAGTTCCATCAGTATGGGGGTGATGTAATCAGATTTCTGGATGAGATGTGATGTGGCCTTTAGGATGCTCTTAATGGGTGCCAGTGTGCAGTGGAGGGCATGGGGCATAGTGTTACCACCATCCAAACAATATGAGAGCCTGAACATCAATTCTGAAGTCAATTTATGGAAGAAACGACATCACTTTCTTTCAAAGAGGCCAGGTGGTCTTTGTTTTTTTGCCAATATATTGCTTGATGGTGAGGTTGGTGTCCAAGGTGAAGCCAAGTGATGAATTCCATTCAAGACTCCGGGGTGTGAAAGAGGGTTGAATGATCGAATATGTTGAAGACTGATAAGCTGTCCAATAATATCAAAAGGCAGGCATCATGTTTATTTGTAGTTAGGAAGGTGTTGTCTTTGATATGTAAGTCTCTGTGCTGCCGAATGACTTGAAGCCAGATTGGTAGTCATGCAGGAGATGGTTAGCACTGATGTGATCTTGGAGTTGATCATAGACTGCCTTCCTTTTCAGTGATCTTGCAGATGAGGGGTAACTGAGTGATGGGGCAGTTGATGGTAAAGTCATCTGTAGCTAATGTTGGTTTGTTGAGAGTGGGAGCATCTGGGAATATGCCTGTAGTGAGGGAGGTGTTGTCAATGGTGAGCAGGGGTGAGAGCTTCTCCAGAGAGAACTTTGATGAAGGACGAGACTGAAGCATTGTTTTAATATGAACTGGCTTTGAGGGAGTTGAATATGTCTGTAGGAGCTGTAAGACCCAGGGCTTTGTAGGCTGACAATTGTCTGATTCTGCTAGGAGGGGCGAGCTTTAGAGGAGAAACAGGCTTGATGTTGTCGATGTGCTGATCTTCTTTAATTTTTCACTGACTAAGTGGTTGATGGCATTTGTATTACTTTTTAAATTCTGTTGCCTTTTTTTATTTTTTACTTCTTAAATATTTCTTTTTTTTTTTTTTTTTTTTTCAATCTTCTTTTCACTTCAAGTAAGACAAGTTGTTCTCCATGGTTCAGGTAATGAGCACCTTCAGGTTCGGTTCTCATTGTTATAGTAGGAGCCTGGGTGAGGATGGATAGGGTGTTGCTGATACGACCACTCTGGTTAAATGCTGTGATTCGCAGCACTTACGGAAGTGCAGATGGAGATGACATTCACTGGTAGCAGATTTGTTTGTGCATGGCACCATCTGGCTCAGCTAAGAGAGGGAGAGAAAGAGCTTCCAAACTACACAAAACGCAGCCTGTCACTAGAGAGGTGCATGCTTTCTCCCCATAGGAGATCAGCAAGAGGCCACCTTCAATTTTGTCTCCAATCGGGGATATACTTTTGATTAAAAGAGGAGCAAGAGTTGTGTATTTTGAAACCTTGAGGACAAAGATGATGATTAGCTCACTGTGACCTTTCATACCATTTTTATCTTTGTGCATCTTCAGAGAACTCGAATGCTGTCTGCAAATCTATTATAGTGGTTCTGTGCATTTTGTCTTCTTGCAAATAAATCCCAGGTTCCATGCTTTTTAGCTTTTTTGTGGTTGACACATTCAGGTCAAGCTGTTGTGCTTGCTGAGCCTTTCTTATTGTAAGTGAAGGAATGTTCTCCATGCCACATCTGCTTATGAGTTAGAAGAATTAGCATTCAGTCAGAAAATACCGGCAAGACCTATTGTTTCCAATATACAGGAAGAGGTATTTGAGTTTTTACCACCAGTCACTGGTTTCTTTGTGTGATGCCCTTTCGATGTTTAGTTTGAGACTTTGTCAGACACATCTTCAGTCAGTTCACTGTTATGATTTTGGCCATTAGATATATAATTATGCTTCTTGGGAATCTGTCCTATTACAATGTGTGAGGGACTATTTTACATATGAAAAGTACACACAATGCGTCAGACAAGTAATTGTTCGACTCATATGTGCATTTTATGCAGAAAGCAGTCATTTGTGAATTGCAATTTTCTGTGTACTATGTTATTTTTATGTTTTTTTCTGGGCTGAAGTGTGAGCCTCACATCAAAATTCCCTTCTAAATGTTTTTTTTATGTTTGCACATCGCGACAACCTGACCCTAAAATGCCCACTCCTAAAGTCTTACCGGATCCTGGCTCCTGCTGCACCCTGCCCTACTTGGGACAGCTTCTTTTGCCAGTCCTGTTCGCCTCCACCCGCCTTGTCACTGTTTAAATGCAGATCAGCGATCCCCGCTCCATTTTACGCCACCCTCTGTCGTCCCTTGCCCAGCCCGTGCCTGCTCCTGAGTGCCTGGAGGGCCACTCAATTCTTTTCAGTGCAGATATCAAGCCAATGATTTAGTAAAAGAGTGCCTGGCAGCCACCCTTCATGGTAATGTTTATCAAAAGTTTATGAAGTACCAACGTAAATCTTTTCGATAACCAGACTTCTAGTCATCAGGGATAGTACCTTCACCTCCACCAACATTACGACCAACAACATTACCAACACAAACACCATTAGCACAACCATATACATACCGTCAACAACTACTTTAACAATCAGAACATTCTTGTGCAAGTTTTGCATGTTTGTAAGTGAGGAGGTTGGGTGTGCGTGTGTGGAAGAGAAAGGGTGACACGATCGTGTGAGAGACATTGTGTTTGCTGTGTGTCTTAAAACAGCATTGTATTTGCAAAGCCAATGGGTCTGTCTTTAATGCTGTAAAATCAGGCAGGCAGCATTGTTGCGTAGCATTTGTGTATGTGCATGTATTACCACACCAAAACCATACCAATTGGTTTTGCCAGTGCTTGTTTGCTATGGTACTATTGAGAAAACAATCAGGCTATAGCACATGAGCAAGTGGCAAACCAACAGTCATCTTTTTCACACCAGAAAAGGCAGCTAAACCTTTGGTGTAGTTTTTTTCTTCATTATTGCATGTGTTGTAGCGTAGATGTTTTAAAGTAACTCCTGTAGGCATCATCTGAGAGCTGTTGGGGCCTAAATTAATGCTTCTCTTTGCCCAAGTCCTTTGACTGCAGGTATCTTTATAGACGTCGTTGATGAACTAATTCTTTCGTTTTATCTGTCCATGGGTTTGGCTATTTTATTGGTGTTTCTTGTGAGCCAGTGGCTTTCTGTGAATTGCAGTTTCTAACATTAAAGCTGGCCCTCACGCTGTTTTTGGTGTTAGCACATCTAATGGTTGAGCACCATTATCTATCTGCTTTGATTCGTGTACAGTTTTATGGAAAACAACATGGTGCTTAGTTTTTATACTTTAATATCCAAGTCAATTTTATGTTAATTTAACCAAAGGATAGCTGTTTGTGTTTTGTTGACTAGTCGCTGCTTATAGGTCCAAGGGAAACCTTTAGAATCTGGATGCGATATGTACTGTGAAATTTTCTCTTAAAAGCATGAGCTTTAGTTTTATAACTCTATTATGTATGGGATGTGGTTGGCCCTGTTCCCATTACAGAAATGATTAAGCCTTCCTGTCAAATTACGCTGCGTTCCAGATTATTAATCCATATATGCTACATTGTGAAGCATTGTCTGTGGAAGGATGCGTGGGTGAGGTCCTGTCCACCAAAGCAGTATCTGACTTTCCAGAAGACGGTTTACATGCATGTAACTTTTAGCACAGGTAATTAATTTGCTGCACGAGCTTTAATAGTATTGTCAGGTTCAGGCTGCAGCGGTGACCCTAGCAACTGTCGCCAGAAGGTCATATTGCATTCTGTTTCATTCATCGAAATATCTTTTTGAATGCTGAGCAGTGTACAGTTGAATTTGCTGTATAACCAAACTGTAGTTTATTTTTTATTGAATTACTTATGTTATTTGCTGACCCCACAGGTACCAAAAGGTGTTATGACGCTAACCTCACTGCAGATATGTCAAAACAGTCTCATTTTCGTAACACGTAATAGTAGGTCGTAAGTTATGATGGCACGATGTGAGCTTTCTGCCTTGTGGGGCTTTTTTCTGTCGGGACACACAAGCTCAGCTAAGTGCTCTATTCACAGGATTTATTTAAATGTCTTCGAAAACAGTACTTGCCAGTTTCTTGAGAACAGACAACCCGTGACAAACCTTTTCTCATTGGTTTTCTTGTATTCCTGTACATATTTGGATCCTCAGTTTTATTGTTTTTATTCAGGTTAGGCATGGATGTGATGCGACTTTCTGGAGTTCAGGACCAAATGGATGTTTGCAGACTCTTCTACATCGAGCTATTGATGAAAATAGTGAGCGTATTGCCTGCTTTCTCATCCGCAGGTGAGATGCACCTCCAAGATTCTTTTTAAACGTCATTTTTGCTGTTTTCCAAACCTGAATGAAGTTATTTCAAGTTTAATATCATTCTGGAGCCCCAACACGCTTTAGGAGGGCCCTTGTGAGCATGGCCGACAGTCTGTGTGTGCAGAGAAGGTGTGTTTGGAATATGTGAAGCACGCCGCAGTCCTCCCTCTTACAGTACTGTTTTCTTCTGTACTCAGTGGCAGCGATGTAAATAGCTCCAGGAAGCCAGGCCCAAATGGGGAAGGGGAAGAGGAAGCCCGAGATGGGCAAACCCCCCTGCACCTAGCAGCGTGTTGGGGGCTCGAAGAGGTTGTGCAGTGCCTTCTTGAATTTGGCGCAGATGTCAATGCCCAGGTAAATGAATTGTTAAATAGCTTGTTTAAAATTACATAATACCCATAGTTTTGCTTTCATGTCCATTCTCGTAAAAACCTATTTTGTTTACTTTGAATAATCCCGGAAATGTGACCTGTAACTCGTATTTCGTATCCTGAGACATCTTCGTTTATGCCGTTCCCTTTCCTTCTTCTAAAATTACCTTGTTTGTTTCCCCTGCTTCCTGACCCTCCGCACTGAGCCCTGCCACAAGCATTATCATAATGTACTAAGGTATTAGGGATAGGCTAAAAAGACATTACGTAATTATATGGTGCACTTACATTTTGTTGTGTTTGGACCCTGTAGTATTTGAATTACAGGAATAATTTATAACCTGTAACTATTCTCCATCAAAGTTACTTCTATAACCGAAAAGACCAAATCTCCCCATTGGTCAAGAAAAAATAACCGAACTTTCATCATATTCTACTGTAGATCTAAGCTATGTACAGACCTGCCATCGACTGTTGGACTCAGACCTTACAGGTTGTTTTTCTTCAAAGAAGTTTACGTTTCGAGTTGATTTGTGATCCCTCCTCAGATTGCCACACCTCACCAGGACACATGCTCCGCCTCTATTTTTCTGCCATCTGTTTTAGACATGTTTAGACATGTTTCCACAGCTCTGTCATTGCTGCCCACTGAAAATCTGTAATCTTGTTGGTGGACAACTGGAGCACAGATATCCACAAGACATTGATCATTCGACGGAAAATATAAAGAAAGTATTGCTATAATGATAGCATTGAGACTGAATTGTATTATAAGCCTGGGGCCGAGTCATATAAGAATTACCCTTGTGGGCAGTAGGGTATGTAATACGCACCATTTAAATGGTGCCTTTCTTGCAACAGTAAATGTCTTTGGTCAGATTAGCATCTGTAACCAGCTTGTCAACAGGTGTGTAGCCCTGCCACCTGAGAGCCACCACAGTGCTCCTTGCCTCTGCCCACGCTGGTCATCATTTAATATATTATTGTTCATGAAAGTTGAATTTTAGCACATACAAGTTAAAAAAAAAAAAAATCCAATGTTAGTGCTCTGTTTATCTCCGAGTGTGTTTGTGAGAGAATGCGAGTGACTGAGAATCATTGATAAGCTGAGTGAGTTTGATTGCGTGTGTGTGTCTGAGAGTGAGTGAGATTGAGTAAGTGTGAAACGTGTATGTGTATGCAAGTGGCAGTCATTGAGTGAGCGTGAGGGGATGTTGATGAATTAAAATGACTGGGGGGGTAAAGCAAGTTAGTGTGTGTCAGAGTGAGTGAGGAAAGTGAATGAGAGTGTATGTGTGTGTTAGGTGTGGGAGTCTGTCGCAGGCCACAGCACACTTGCGACTATTTCAGGCATATGGGGGGGACTTGGGCAGAAAAGCAGGCCCTGATATACTGAAGATTAATTTTGGCATATGTTGGGGGCCCATAAAAAAAATAGCCTTGTAGTGTACAAAAAGTGATGGATGGAATGGTTGAATTAATCTTATCCACTGGTAATCACTTGGGTGGCATCCCAATCCCAGCTGTATGCAAATCAGTCTTGACCTTGCTCCAGATCCTCCCTAAATCCGAACACAACCATAGACTTATTGCATCCTGATTGGGGTTCATCAATCAGGTGTAGCTTAGTTCCAGTGACCATGGGAGGCACATTTGGCCATTCTCTTGCGACTTAGTGCGGTACATCAAACACATAAAAGGTGATGAGAGAAATGCATCTAACTACTGGCAACCGCTCAGAGTAGCATTCATATCCATTGTTCTTTAGCCCACCTTGCCATTTTACTTTGACTGCAGCCATATGAAAAACAGACTTGACCCTGCTCCAATTGGAACAGTCTAGCTCTAACTGCCAGGCCAGGTCCTCTCTGAACCAGAACTCAAGCAAACCAAGACCGGTTTTGCCCTGATTGGGGTTCTTCAGTCGGTGTAACTTAGTTCCAGTGGCACAGTCACCGTGGTGTGCTAAATAAGGATGCAACCCAAGTAATTATCAGTGGCTGAGATGAACTTAAGTATTGTATCCATCACTTTCTTGTACAGCTCAGGGCGCAATTACAGGCCAGATTTCTTTGGAAGACTTCTTGTTAGACCCGCACCCAGTGAGAGTGTTGCTATCAGATGATGTGGCCATGTATCACACAGTGATAGTATGACAGAACATCATAATGTTCCAACTCCAGTGAATGACAAAGAGGGGAACTTTCGAATCAAATCATAATGTTCCAACAACTGTGAATGGGGAGGAACTTTCTTTCTCAGAGCGGGCTTACCACATAATTCTTACCAATGGTAAAGTCCATGTTGAAATGCTCTGCAGAGAACTTTAAAGATTCAGTTATGCCCAGGATAGTAGCACCTAGAATAGAGTCAGCACCACTGAATCTATTATTTATGCAAGGCCATGTACCTCCTAACTCACTTATAGTCCACACAGAACGGAAAAGGATGTAATAATGCAGGGGAACAGTGACCCTTTGCCACCAGACAAAGAAAGTGTGACAATAACACAGATGGAGAGTGTATGGGCCTAGAGGAAGCAACATAGTGGCACATTGCAATTCAGTTGCTCTCCTCTCTATGTAGAGTAAAAAGGGAGAAAAGGGAGGCACTACTACAATACCACCCTGAAAAACAAAAGAAAAGGGCTAACGAAATAGGGCAGGAGAGGAAAATTGTGGCACTGTTGTCATACTCTGTGAACTGGATGCAGCATATACTGGGTCAAGACAGGGCAATACCAGCATACTGCTCAGATTACATTCATGACTCAGTGTCAGGTTTTCGGCCAGCAAATCAGCATCACTTAAGTCTCCCCTTTGAGGCACGACACCTGTTTTGTCCATAAGTCGATGAGTTGTTTGTGAAAATATTTCCCGAGCCCTGGATATTTTGCAGCATCAACAACAAAAGCATGGTTTTCACGGACCTCAAATGTGCAGCAGCTAAAGAGGCATCCACCCTTATGAGACAGCAAAAGCAATTGCAGCAACTCTTACAGGAAGGCTAGTAACAGTCTAAAATGAGGCAATTTACAGGAGGTGGCTTCAGCAGCAGTTGCAGCATAGAGTAGACATGGACAGGGTAGAAGCACCTCCACCACCAAGCAATAACCTCATACTTGTTCGCCCCCACTCTTGGTCATTACTTAGAATTTTGCACCACCCCACCCAAAATAACACCACATCCACACATCAACATCAAGGAACACCATAAACTTGACCTTGAACTTGACCTTGTTCCAAGCAAGCAGACCAGAGAAGAGCTAAATACCATGTAGTTCCTTAGTCCCAAAAAAGGTAAAACATTTTCACCTGATACCCAAACTTCGAACTGTCACCCACTGCATTGCATCCAGTCACTTTAAAATGTTCACTCCACCAGATATCATTTTGCTGCTTCAAGTGGAGGGTTATATGGTGCCATCTATCTCAAGGACGGCTACTTTCACTTTTCTGTCCACCCTTCTCACCATATATGGCCCGGTAGGGGGGCTGTGCAGTCCCTCTCCCTTATTTCAATTTTGTACTTGGTCCCGGGGAGGTGGTGGTACCTGGAGGCCGGGGTCTGCGCCCCCGACTTGTTTCTTTTGCCCCGGGGAAGTGGTGGTCCCTGTGGCAATACAATGCCCACTGTGGGGGAAGGGGGTGCCCACTCCTTTTTCTTTGTTTTTATTTTTTACAAAAGCCCCGTGAAGGTGAGGGTCTGTGGGGCTCAATGAGCTGAAATGGAGGGGGGTCCAGGCATCCCCCACTCCAATAATTAAATAAAGCCCCGGGCAGGCGGTGGTCTCCGGGGCTAAAAACTGCCATAGGAGGGAGGCCCTGTGTCTTCCCGCCATTCCCCCACTCCCCTTTAAAAAAATTTTTTTATAGCCATCATGACCCCGAGTCCTTGCGTATCTGGGGGCTACGTTGAGAAGAAGCATGGGTGGATGGACTTTTTTGTTTTTTTTACATTTTGGCCAGATTTGCAGATCGTCCATGTATTTTGATGAAAATGTTTTTAAAAAATGCTTTTTGCTTTGGCAGAGCCCAAGCACCAAGACTAGGGTCTCAGGGTATTTCTACTCTGTCCCCTTTTCTTTTTTTATTTTTTTGTACGTTTTGGGAGGGGGGGGGGGTGACTCAGCTAAAGCAGAGACCTAAAATGGTTTGCTGCCTTTCCTGGTTGAAGTGTTGGCAGGAAATCAGGTCTCGGCATGATATCTCTGGGATCTACAGAGCCTCTGCATCCCTATATATTTATATTTATTTTCCCTTTAGTAGCTCTGAAACTCCTGAATCGATTTACACCAAGTCATCACATAAAGCATGCTTTCTGGACCAAGAGCTAACTTCCTGCCAAATTTGGTGTAATTCAGTCCAGCGATTGGGGCTGTAGTTGTGTCTAAAAAATGTCTAAGGGAATTAAAATGGGAAATGCACTTTTTTTGACACCCTCATCCCCCCGCTTGACGGATCGCCCTAAAATTTTCCATGCACAACAAGATTCTAGGGAGCACTTCTTTTGTACAATTTCATGAAGATTTATTAAATGGTGCCAAAGACATAGGCAAGTCAAAAAACGCTTTTCTAATGGAAACTAGGTCTTCATCTAAACTACCTACTGGTAGTATTTACAGTAGGTAATATATCTCCATCCATCCAGTTATAGCTAGGAACGTGTTTCCATAAGAAATGCCTTTTTTGTGTTGCCAGTAACTTTGGCGCTTGTGCTGCTTTTGAACTAGTTTGCCCATGGAACATTTCAGGATGATCGGTCAAGTGGGGGTGCTGAGAAAAAATGGGGGTGGAGGTAGGAGTCCCAAAACATGTTTTCCCCATTTAATTTTCTATAGAAACTTAAGACAAAGCTACAGTCCAAACTGCTGAATGGATTTACACCAGTATTTGCAGTGATCTAGGTCTTGGTCCAGAAAAAGTGTTTTTTTTGTGATTTGGTGCAATTAATGCTCAAAAACTTTGTATGAATAGGGACGTGGAGCCTCCACGGATCCGACATATCTCCTGATGAGATCTGATATTTGCCACCATATGAGCAAGAAAGTAGCCATCTTAGTACTTGGCACTCAACCTAGAGACCTAAAAAAAGCAAAAAACAGACATAGTGGGAAGGGTAGGGACATCCTGGCCTCCCAGGCCTGGTGATTGGGACTCAGATGCAAAATTATTTCAAATAAATAAATAAATCAAGGCACAGACTCCTGCGCTTGTTTAACACCCCCTGTCTTGTAAACAAAACAAAAAATCTTAAAAGGGGCTTAGAACTCGCCCATCACCACATCACAGTTATCTGTGTGTAACCACATCACAGATATCTGTGTGTGTGTATATATATATATATATATATATGTGTGTGTGTGTATATAGATGTACATATATTTATATATACATCATATATATTTATATAAACACATATGTAAATATATTTAAACAAACATACTTTTTTTTTTTTTTTTTTTACCTATAACAAACCTCTAAACCCTTGCCACCAAAGACTAATTCCCACCCCCAAGCTCTAAAAATACCATCACCACCCAAAGAAACATACTCACCCTAAACCCTAAAAAATACCTTTACCTGATAGAGACTTCTAGTTGCAGATTCCTTACCTTAGAATTTCCCCCAGGCATCAGTCTGGTTCTGGAGATTTTTCTCGAGCTGTAACACTGGGCGCCATTAGATGGCCTTGGTCGGCTCCTCGTCAGTCGTCAGCATCGAGCGTGATGTCAGTTTCTATTTCCGCACCAGCCACGGGCAGATCTGAAGAAGAGTCACCCCTGCAGTCACTCTTTGACTGGACTTTTCGGCTTTTGGTTATTCGAGCCTCCATTTCCCCAGATATATTCCCTTCTGCACCCCCGGGTAGGGAATCCAAGAGGCTGGATCAACTTGGGAAGAGGATGTTTTCTTCCTCCAGCCTGGCATTGCTGTCTGTGAACACTGAATGCCTTTTGGGCTGTTACACCCAAACCTCATGGGAAACAGTTGCACAGATGCGGTCACAGGAGCCCTGAGGAGGCCGGGCCTTTCTCTCCCAAACTGTTGCTAACGGGAGAGATGCAGCAAAGTTCACAATTAGATGTGGGCTGGATATGACCGACTCACTAGGTAGATCAGTTTCATCGACAGTGACCTTAAGGCACCATGCTTGGTTGAGGGCATCTGGCTTTTCAGGGGATGTGCAATCCACCCTTAAGGGCTTGCCTTTTAATGGCGCACGTCTCTTCGGAGACAAAGCAGACTCGGCGCTAGAGTGCTTTAAGGGGTCCCGGGTTACAGCCAGGTCCTTGGGCCTTGCAGCTGCCCTTCGCCCCCCTCAGTCAGCTTTTTGCCCTTTTCGTAGCTATGAAAGGGGAACCCAACTGTGTCCTTTTTTCTCCAGCCACCGTGCTGTGCATGCTGCCCAGCCTCTGGTTGGCTGGGGATGTGGGATTCAACATCCTCGTGGATCAGGGGGCCAGCAGTCTGCCCCGTCCACTGCCCCTCCTGCTGCAGCCTACAAACCTTCCTAGCCTGATGCTTTCCCATCAGGGACCAGTTGGAGGCAGGATTCGTCATCACCTGCCTCGCCTGCAACCCATCATGTCAGACAGGTATGTTTTGCAAATAGTCCGAAGGAGCTGCTCTCTCCCTTTCCAGACTACCCCCCATCTATGCCACCATCCTACGATCGGATGATGGAGGATCACCTGACAATTCTCCGTGGGGAGGTTATGGTTCTCTTGGCCAAGGGAACCTTAGAGTGGGTCCCTGTGCCAGAAGTAGGCTGTGGTTGTTGTTCCTGCTACTTTCTGGTGCCCAAAAAGGACAAGGGCTTCCGTCCTATCCTAGACCTCCTGTCCCTCAATCTCTTCCTCAAGAAGAAGTTCAAAATGCCCACTCTGAGTCAGGTCCTATCTGCCCTGGACCCAGGAGACTGGATGGTAGCGTTGGACTTGCAGGACGCATATCTCCATATTCCTGTTCTGCCTCCCCACAGATGTTACTTGTGGTTCACGATAGGCCACGAGCATTTTCAGTTTATTGTGCTCCCCTTTGGCCTTACTAGTGCCCCTCGGGTGTTCACCAAAGTGATGGCTGTGGTCGCAGCTCATCTGCGCAGGTGAGGGGTTTCAGTCTTCACACTACATCGACGACTGACTGTTGAAAGCAGGCTCACCACAGGCTGTCATCTCCCACCTACAGACTATGTTGGACTTCCTGCATTAGCTGGGGGTCACCTTAGGAGTGCTGAAGTCACACCTGACTCCCTTTCAGGCGAGTTTCGGTTCTATCCTCCCGAGCAGCTAGTCCAGGATGGTCAGGCTATGACTCTAAGTCTGCTGGGCCTCATGCCCTCCTGCAGCCTGCTAGTGACACATGCCAGATGGCATATGCGGGCTCTGCAGTGGGACCTGAAGTTCTAGTGGGTGCAGCATCAGGGGAATCTCTTCAATATGGTCCAGATCTTGAGGGGACTGTGCAAGATCTTCATTGTTGGCTCTTGAACCACGATTGGGTCAGAGGCACATCCCTCTCCCTTCCCCAACCAGATCTGACAGTAGTGACAGATGCACCGCTCCTGGGATGGGCCAGCCACATTGGAGAAGCAGAGATCAGAGGCATCTGGTCTCTGGCGAGGTTTGGGCTCCCAATCAATCTTTTGGAGCTCAGGTTGATTAGGCTAGCATTGAAGTTATTCCTTCCACCTCTCAAAGGAAAAGTAGTCCAGGTGTTATCGGACAACATGTGGTACTGCAACCAGCAGGGCAGGGTGGGGTTGTGGACCTTTTGTCAGGAGGCTCTGCACCTCTGGACATGGCTGGAACATCAGGGCATTTCCCTGGTAGTTCAACACCTTGAACACCAGAACGCACAAACTCAGCAGTCAGTGCCTGGTCGATCACAAATGGCGTCTCCATCCGGAGATGGCGCAAGTTCTCTTTCAGCAGTGGGGAGAGCTTTGGTCAGATTGGTTTACCTCTGCATAGAATGCACAATGTCAGCTATTTTGCACATTGGAGTTTCCAAGGCAGCACTCAATCGGTGACGCTTTTCATCTTGAGTGGAACTCAGGCCTTCTGTATGCCTTTCCGCCCACACCACTTCTGCCCTGAGTTCTCAAGAAGATCAAGAACGACTGGCCCCAAGTTAACCTTTGTGGCTCCGGACTGGGCACCAAGAGTCTGGTATCCCGAGCTGTTGAGCATGGCCGTCAGTCTTCCAATCAGACTGCCCCTTTGGGAGGATCTTCTGTCGCAGCAGCAGGGGAAGGTTCTCCACCTGAGCCTGTTCAGTCTCCGCCTTCTTGCGTGGCTATTGAGCAGTGGCAATTGATAGCTTTTGACCTTCTGCCCGAAGTCTGTAACGTTATCTTGGCATCCTGGCATCCCTCCACCAAAATGGTATACGCCTGTCGATGGAACAAATTTGTGGCATGGTGCACAGACAAGTCTGTTGTGTCCCCACCCCACCCCACCCCCTTCAGCCCCTTTATCAGAGGTCCTCTTGATTACACATACTTTGGCCCAGCAGGGCTATGCTTTTGGCACCCTCAAAGGTTATTTGTCTGCTTCACCATTCATAATGCCCCAATGGAATTTGAATCTGGTTCTAACTTTTATAATGTGTGCTCCTTTTGAGCCTCACCTTAACTGTGTGAGACAGATTCTAATTTTATAAACAGCCTTCCTTGTGGCCTCACTTCTGCCCGCAGGGTGAGTGAGCAGCAGGCCCTTTCTTCAAAGAAACCTTTACTTTCCATCTATCCTGACAAGGTGGTGCTCCGTACCGGGGCTTCCTTTTTGCCAAAAGGTGGTCACTCCCTTTCATGGTGGCCAATCCTTTACCTTGCCTACATTTTACACATCCTCGCATCCTTCTAGGGAAGAGGTGAGACACTCCACAGCCTGGACCCAAAAAGAGCATTGGCATTCTACCTTGATCGTACCAAAGAGTTCCTGGTGGATGTTCAACTTTTTGTGGGTTATGTGGATGCGAAGAAAGATTGGGCAGTGCAGAAGAGGACCATCTCCAGATGGGTTGTTCTCTGCATTAAAATGTGCTATGCATTGGCTAAGAAGCAACCCTGGATGGTGTGCATGCTTACTCTGCCACAGCAACAGCTGCAATCACTGCGTTGGCACACAGAGTTCCAGTCCTGGACATCGGTCAGGGAGCAACGTGGGCATTCACCAAGCACTACTGCCTGGCAGTCAGGTCCGAAGGGACTGGATTATTGCCTGTTTGGTCCTGCAAGACTTTCTAGTATGATATTGGTTCTCAGAACCACCTCCAATGATGGTATTGCACGGGTATCTATTCTAAGGTAATCTGCAACTCAAAGTGTCTATCAGATGAACAAGTTACTTACCTTTGGTAACAATGTATCTGGTAGAGACATATTCTAGTTGCAGATTCCTTACTGACCCACCCATCCTCCCCACTCTGCCTTGGAACATGGACTTCCCTTTCAGGGACCTAGTTCTGACGCACCAGAGGTCAGTGTTCTTCATGGCTCTGCGCTTCTGACGTGGAAAGCTGTGAAAAGAAACTGACGTCAGCGTGCCGGGGTGGCGCCTCTATAGGTTCTGCAGCGTCATATCTGCTGCACACAACGATGGTTCCGGAGCCGACCTACGCCACCTAACGGTGCACCGGGGTACTGCTTGAGAAAAATCTCTGGATTCAGATTGACACCTGGTGGAAAGATAAGGAATCTGTAACTAGAATGTGTCCCTATGAGATCATGCATTACCGAAGGTAAGTAACTTGTACACCAGCCAAAAACCCATACCCGTCAAAAACCCCAAAAATACCCTCACCACCCAAAAACCCATACCCACCCTAAACCCTAAAAATACCTTTGCTGCTCAAAACCACCATGCCCACCCCTAACCCTGACAATACCTTTGCCACCTAAAACCCCATACCCATCCTAAACCTCAAAAATAACCTTGTCACCCAGAAACCCACACCCACCCTAAAAATACCGTTCCCAACCAAATTCAGTACACACACACGCCCATGCCCCCTTTTTTCTTACTTTTTCCCTGGTAAAGATTTTCGTGGTGAATGTATTTAGTTGGTAAGACTTCGTAGTTAATGATGTTCCCCTCCCTGAAGACGTGGGACTGTCAAAATCGAGCAGGGCTGGTGCAAAATCGGTCACAGAAAGTCAGCTAGCTCGCTAGCCGAGTGCCATATTTCGACGAGTTAGAAATGGCTATTTGAGTCAGGCTTTGCAACTGTGTCAGTAAAACACATTAATAACAGCACAACTGCTTCACAACCCTGCAAGATGAGCGCGCTTTCACTGTTTTAACGTTGCTCTGCTGTTAGCAGCACTGCGGTATTAAACATAGCATACCTGATAGACTTCGGCCAGAAACGTACATATTTATTTTGTATTATTATTTTAGAGGCTCTTGCAAAAACGTCTCTGAGCAAATGACGCATAACCATGGGGGTATGTTATAACAGTGCCTCCATGGGGGTGTTTACACACAAGGAGTATTGCCTCATTTCAGAGGTTGCCGCAATCACACGATCACCTTTTTTGTAATACCTATCATAATGGTGTAGACGTGCTCTCAAATTCACACGGGGCATTGCCTTGACCTAGACAACGAGCCTGCACACAATGAGGTCTGGTTTAGACACCTTAGAAGCCAAGATCTCCACCCTTTCCCGTCTGCCTGTTCTGGGGTGCGCCAGAGAGGACTTCTGCCCCCCTCTGCCAACGCCTCTGTCACCCCACCGCCTCCCTCCTGCGCGGCTCACGTCTGATGCCTGCCTGCTATTCCACTGCCCAGGTAGTGAAGAAGGGCCCTCTCCGCCCCAGCACAAACATTCCAGGGTTTGGTGTTGGGTTATCATTAAATGACATAGCAATGCAGTGGCAAAGGCGAGTTTATTAACAACAAGCATTGCCTAAACCAAATAGTCCGCTAACAAAGGCGAAGCCTATTGGCTGTGCTAAATGCTTGTCTCTATTTCTTTTTAAAAACTAATGTTCCACTTACCGTTATGTAGAATTATGGGAATTGTAGTTCATTGATAATGTTTTATATTTTTTAGAACAGGTTTTTCATTTTTTTTGTTAATGAATACGTACATTTAATAATCAAAATGAATATCAGCTTGGTATGGGTACCACGGTAAACACAGTTATGGAAATGCTGTAATAAATACTTATGCGGCTTTATGCAACAAAAAGATTAAAATAAAAACTAAGAAAATGTAACCGAGCAAATTACTTGAGTTAATTTGCCTTCTCTTGTCAAGGCAGAAAAATGGTTAATGATTGCCATCTGGGCTCTGGCTTTCGGGGACATCGACTGCCATAAACACAACACCAGAGGAGAGAAAGCGCGGAGCTCTCTTATCCGCGCCTTTTTAGCGCGGCCCCATACCTCGCGGCGCGGGAACCATCTGGGCTCTTTGGCATTCGGGGACTTCCAGTCCCATAACCACCAGCGGAGAGGAGGTGCGGCAGGAGTGTCGGAGCTCTGTTATCAGCGCTATATAACGCGGCCCCCGGGACGCGTGTGGGTCGTACCCGAGCTAAGGGCGGGCCCGTCTTCTCCTGTCATCGACGAGAGGACGCGGGCTGCACCCTACTTGCAGGTGGCTGATTCTCCCTTTAACGTGCCACTGAGTCTCCACTTTTCGTTTCACCCCTGTGTTTTATCACTTTCTTTTAGGCTTTCCTGATTATACCGGCGTTTGCTTGACCTTTTGAACATCACTCGTGCCTTCCTGCTGAGAGATTTCTGGACCATTGTTCTTATCAGTACACTTAAACGCAGATTGGATGTCACTAAACCAAGAACTGAAACAAGGACTGTTCCGGATGGGTTCTTTGAGAGGGCGATGAATATTATTGATAAAGAGGTTCAGCTTGTGAAGAGACGCCTTTTCTTAAATTTGTAATGATGGATGGAATGCTGAACAATGTCATTCACCCACAGTCACCGATCTGGGCCTACATCCATAGTGTTTTTTGCTTGCCACACCATTCCAGTTTGGACCCATCCATATGCAGATCAGTCTTGATCCTGCTCCCCATTCGTCTGCAGGTACCCCCAGTCCATGGGCAGCCCGAACTGCCAGACCAGGTCCGTCCTGGACTGGAAACAAGCATCCTGGGACTGGTTTCTGGGTATCATCCCTCATCAGCTAGGCTAGCTTGAATCCAGTGGCATAGCAAGCACGGGACCCGTGTCGGGGCAGACCTTTCCAACTTAGGGCGACAAATGCAAACAGAACACATGATAGACATATCAGTTAAACACATCTCTGTGACTTGTGGTGAATGTTTGCTTTGTTCAGCTTTCCACCCATCATCTGTTCTTTTTGCTTTTGTCCCCGTAAGTGGAAACCAGTAGCAGTAATATTAAGCAGTGGTGAAATAGCAGCAATCTGTTGCAGGACCGGCTCTTTCTAGAACCTATTCCACAAGTCACCATCTCCGCCTCTCAAGCCGGCTCACGGATGTATCTAAACCACATCATGGGGCTTCTCATCACCAGGGACAACACATCAGTTACCTCTAGTTCCTTGCAAAAAAAGTCACTCCCAAAGCCTTCCTTCCCTTCATTTAGGGCAAGGTAATACTAATCAAAGCATAAGTCATGTACTACTTCCAGAAAAAAAGCCGTACTCTCACTCCCTCCCACTACTAGCACAAAAGACATGGCTTTGGGCACTCCTCAACCACATTCACCTCATGACGGAGTACATTCCACTGAGTGGACAACAACCTGGCCGACCTGCTCAGCACGACGAATCATCAAGCCCACAAGTTTGAATTCAAACTGCAAGTCTTAATTACACCCCTCCCCCCAAAAAACAAACACAAAGTGCCCAAACGTCGTCTGCAGGTACCCACAGTCCATGGGCAATGTACTATGGATGAACTGGTCAGGGATCCATTGTTATGCATTTCTGTCTCACCCGCTTCCATTAATGGTCCCGAAGAGGCTTCAAACATCTCATACTCTCATGTTTGTAGCCCCGACCTGGGTCAAGCTGCCCTGGTACTCAACCTTCCTAGAGATGTCAATCAGCCGCCTTAGGAAGTTCCCAAACAGGCCAGACCTTCCTACCAGGAGTCAAAGCCAAATAAGGCATCCAGATCCCAAACAGCTCAATAAAAACGATTTGGCACTTGAGGTTCTAAGGTTTGGCTACCTACGTCTTTCACGGGAATGCTTGAACATCTTGTGAGGGTCTGGCAGGCCCATGACATGACACTGCTATGCAGCAAAGAGGACGATGTTTGTCCACTACTGCATACCCAAACATCTGGATACCTTAAAACCGGTGGTCCAGGACTTTAACTGCTACTTGCTTTATCTGCTAATGTTAGGTCTCACCTACTCTTCCATACAGCTCAGTTTAGCATTCATAGCAACTTAAATGCCAGAGAACATTCCTTACTTTTGTGCATACCAGTAGCTAAAGCCTACATGGAGGGCCTCAAAAGAGTCACCCCTCCCAGAGTAGCCCCTGCACCAGTCTGGAATGTCAATATAGTCCTCATTAGACTCATGGGATCCCACTGTTGAGCCTTCACACTTACCTTCTCTAGTACCTTTCCTGAAATGTAGGTATTCTTTTGGTCATAGTGTCTTTTAGACTTGTTAGTGAGCTGCAAGCCCTCAAACTACACAAACCTTTATTCAGATATCTAAAGATAGATTACTACCCATGATTAACCCAACGTTTCTTCCTGAAGTAGTTTCCCCCTTTTTTTTTTTTACCTCAATCAAACCATAGAGCTCCCAGCCTTTTTAACTCAGCCAGACTGAGTAGCAGAAAGAGCCTTTTGTAATTACTGCACTCATTATTGCCTGTTCCCTCTCACTTGTTTTGGGTTCCCCTGCCTTCCCCTTTACAATGGTTTGACCCGCAGGAGTTCATATAGAATGTTCATGAAAGAAATTCCGTTGTACTTGAGCGAAGAATGAGGACGCAATAAATACATTTCTTCAAAAAATATGATGTGTTTATGATTCCCTTATAATAGAGCCCTTCACACTCTAGATGTCAAATGGGCTCTTGTGTACTACAGTGACAGGACAAAGCTCTTTTGCAAAACTGACCAATTACTCATAGCATTTCCTAAACCCAACAAGGGCCTTGCCATCTCCAAAGAAGGCATAGCCAATTGGGTAGTCAAATGCATGCAAACTTGCTATCATAAGGTACAACACTGCACGCTACGAACACATGCTTACAGGGTAGGTAACATTTACCTCTGTGAGTTACTATCTCAGTATGCTTTCCTAGATGGCCAAGTCGTCCAAACAAAGCAAAGCTTTAATAGATTGATATAAAGGCAACTTATATTTTTATTTTTATTACCCAAAGCTGTATATAGGAAAATAACTTTACACATGTTGTACATGAGAACATTTGGCTACCTCACAATGCATATAGTGTATGATTCCTGTGTAGATCCAGCTATCTGTTTTCTAGTGATTTGAATCTTCTTGACTGTTTTAGGATGCAGAAGGAAGAGCTCCAATCCATGTTGCTATAAGCAACCAGCATCGTGTTATTATTCAGTTATTGATCTCACACCCTGACATCAAACTGAATGTTCGTGACAGACAAGGCATGACTCCATTTGCATGTGCTATGACATACAAGAACAACAAGGCAGCTGAGGCGATCTTAAAACGGGAGTCTGGAGCTGCTGAGCAGGTGAGTTGAAACTGCCAAACTAGAGGAGGCTGTATATTTACTGTGTCATGAAATATATTTTGTTAAAGAGACACCAAGCATATTAGTCAAGTGTACTATGTAATGATGAATATGAAGAGAGGAACAGGAAATCATGGACGATTGGTGGCCTTTTGTGCAAAACTCTTTGGAACAAACTGGAGAACTTTCTGACCATGTCCAATTGAGAATTCTTCAATTTATTTGATGGTTGTGATAAGAGGTCCGACGTCCTGAATGCTCTTAGAAGTCCAAATTAAGGAACTGAACAAAAGTGATGTGTGCTATTAGGGTTGCACTGCTGTAGCAATCTATCCTTGCTACTACTTTATTGGATACATGATAGTCATGCTTGTACTTTTTTTTTTGCTTCAATACTTGTGGATGTCTAAACCAAGTCATACGTTTTCTCTTGGCTCATTTCTTTCAGTTGTCTGCACTTGGTTATTTTTTCTGCTGAAATACCGTGGGCACATATAGTTGAAACACTTTCTTATTTCCTTTCTATTTTCTTGTATAATTTGTATCTTATTGCCAGCTAGAGTGAATCTAGATTTTACTATCACATGACCATGACAGAAACAGTATTGTTTGTTCATTGTCAACATTAAATCTTAGAAAACTCTAGCTTAATGGGCAAACAATATACATTAGGATGATGATCTTGCATAAAAGGTGACTTGAAAAAAATCATATTTGCATTTAAAATGTGCCCACTGATTGAATAAGTCCTATATCTATTTACAAAACAGGCAAAATTGTTGAATACTGTCATCTTCTGCCCTACTGTTTCTCAAACCAGATCTGTAGAATCTGCTTGTTCGATGATATGTGTGGCTGTAGATACACATGCTCTGAATACTTCTGCCAGTATTGTTGGGCTTGGAGTGTTGCAAGTTGTTTTTCTTAGAAGAAACATTTTCGAGTCATGGGATCAAGTTACTCCTCCTCAGTGATACTGCGCATTGGCATCAACTCCTTTGTTAGATTGTTTTCTCTCCGCCATTGAGTCAGGACGCGTGTCTCTTTGCTCTGTTCTCCCTTCGCTCCGGTTTTGAAACCTTTCTTCGGTCTTTCCTAAAATTGACGGCATTGTCTTAGTTTGTGGTTTCTTACTATCACACTCGTCTCACTCCATCGGTACAGGAACCGACCAAATGCCCTTTGGGGGCCTCTTCACCCATTCTAACCTACCTCACTGAGTGGCACCGACCAGCATGCCATGCTGATGGAATGAACGCCGTTTTGATTCGCTCCACGTTGCTACTCCAAATTTCCGCATGCCAACCAATATCTGGTGTGCAACCTGTGCCTCTCTCCTGATCATCAAGAAGCCACCTGTGATGCCTGCAGTTCCTCCTGGTCAAAAAAGACACTTTGGGACTGGAGGGCCCGTCGACTAGAGATGACGCATAAGACCCCAGAAGACACTCTGGACATCTTCGGGGTGGAACACACCCAGGAGGAACCAGAACAGGAGGGGGCTTTTTACATCTAGGACTCCATCATCCAGTCAGACATCAAAAGTCACGAGGTGACATTGGCGCAACCTGTAAGTACAGTCGCCCCTTCTGCCCCCATCAAGACTTCCAAAAAGGCTGTTACTGAGGTCACCAGACCACCACTGCCACCAGGCCATGGCCGGCTCTGAAAAACAGACCCTGATGCCCTACCCTCCGACTCTGCATCGAAACCGGCCAAGACACTGTCTTTGGGATCGACCTCCTCCTCTTCTTCCGTCAAAGATGTTGTGGCCATTTTGATTCGAACCTCAGAACCAACAACTTCCACCCTCGCCTTGGCACTGAAAAAAAGGGCACCAACCGAAGGCTTCGGTCTCGAAATCCAAGGACTCCACGTCTTCAGGGCCGAAAGACTCTCGTTAATCCTCACCTGTTGAACCAATTTTTGAGATCATGGACGCTCGTCAGCACCGATCTCACATCAAGGAAGTTAGAGCGCGCATCATTGCTTCTCCCTCTGTTAGTTTTAAAAGGAAACTCACTTTTCAGGAGGCTCTGGACACATCCCCTCCTCCAAAGAGGGCCAAGGACAAGGCTACTATTATAAACAAGCCTCTTCCTCCCCCATCTTCTCCACCACCTCTACCACCTACTTCTCCACTCCCTTTCCCCTCTCATTCACCCGCTTCTCCTACTGTGGGAGATTTCACACAACAGGGTTCTCTGCTATTCATGGGGTAGGGGGTGATTTAGGTGGGCCACAACATGAGCCAGATCCTTGGAATACATATGACCCCGATCCCATGTTATCCACAGACCCAGATCTATACCCCGCACAACACTCACCGCCAGAGGATGCTACATCCTACCAGCAGGTCAGCCGCTTTATACAATGTTCACTTTCACAGGGATCCATTGAGCAAGACTTTTTATTTGATACCCTAACTTCCACACATAGGGATATTCAGTTCCTCCCCATGCTTCCTAGCATGTTTCATCCACCATACGTAAGGTCCCAGGTCCCACCAGATTCCATTGTAGCTACTACCACAAGTAAGCGGGCACAATAGTCAAGCCACAGGGGACTCTCCTTCCCCAGACAAGGAGAGTAAAAAGATAGACATAGTGGGTAAAAGAACGGCTGCACAGGCTGCTTATCACTGACGCTTCGCCAGCTCGCAAGCCCTATTTGCAAGATATGATTGAGTTCACTGGTATGAGATGGAGGAGCTCCTCCAATATCTCCCAGATGAGCACTGCAAAAAAGGGGACAACAGATTGTCACAGAAGGACAGCCAATCAGCAACAATTCTATTAGATGTGCCCTTGATGCCGCAGACACTGCTGCACATGACATCAACACTAGTATCATTGAAAGGAGACTTGCCTGGCTTAGATGCTCAGGCTTTAAACCAGAGGTGCAATAAGCAGTGCTAAACATGCCCTTCGATAAGGATAATCTTTTTGGCCCTCAAGGGGGCTCCACCCTTTAGAAGCTGAAAAAAGACACTGATACAGCAAAGTCCATGGATGCATTACAGTCCCCCTCCCAAAGAGGTACTTTTCGTCACCCCACATTCAGAGGTGATTACTAACTACCATCCTCAGAGGCCACCACCTCTCAGTCCAGACAGCCTTCAAGCTCCTGTAGCTTCTGAAGAAGCATCTATTTAGGTAACACAACCGCTAAACAGTGACTACTTACGTCTCGCTCCCCCCCCCCCCAATTCTACACCTGTCAGGGATTGATTTCAATATTTCCACACACAGTGGGTCAACATCACTTTGGTCCAATGGGTCCACTCCATTATTCAACATGGTTACTGTCTGGAGCTCATTACTGCTCCTCCAAACATTCCTCCTCACTCTCACAGGCTATCTCAAGAATGCCTTCTTCATTCGCACAGATGACATGACAGCAATGTACTACCTTCAGAAAAGGGGAGGGAGGGATTGATCACTCTAACTGTTGCAACTTTTTCAGACAATATGTAAATGGGATCTCCACCATCACATACACCTAGTGGTATATGGTAGTATCTCCTATGAACAGACAATGACTTGGCAGACTTACTCAATAGGATGCAGCAACAAGTCCACAAATGGGATGGGAACTCCACCCGCAAATCTTTCAAAAATAATTCTGGAATTAGGGCACACCTCAAATAGATCTTTTCGCCAAAGCAGAACACACAAAATGCCAAAGCTTTTCGTCCAGGTATCCACACCCTCTATCGAAGGGCAACACTCTTATGATGAACTGGTCATGGATATTTGCTTAAGCTTTTCCTCCTCTCCTTCTCATTCCCTTTCTAGTGAGACAGATCAGGCAAACTTCTCTGAACATGATTCTTGTTGCTCCCACGTGGGCATGCCATCCCTGGTTCACAACACTATTGGATCTCTCAGTAGTGCCCCACAAGAGGCTTCTCAACAGGCCAGATCTTCACACACAAAAACCAAGGCCAGGTCAGAGATCCAGATCTCAAATCACTAAGCCTTGTGATATGGCTCCTAAGAATATAGAGTTTGGTTACCTGAACCTCCCTGCAAAATGCGTGGACATTCTCAGAGAAGCTTGTAAACCCACTACCAGAGCATGTTATGCTGCAAAGTGGAAACACTTTGTTTGCTACTATCAACCCAAACACATCAGTCTCATTAAAACTACAGTCCAAGACATTTTATGCTACTTGCTTCATCTACAGAAAGCTAATTTAGCTTAGACCTCCATTCGCATACATCTTGCAGCTGTAGCTGCATACTTACAGAACAGACAACATACATCCCTTTTTAGGATTCCAGTAATCAAAGCATTTATTGAAGAGCTTAAACGAGTCATTCCACCAAGATTCCCCCTGCACCTTCTTGGAGCCTAAAAATTGTTTTTACCAGGCTGATGGGTCCTCCCTGTGATCACTTCATTCATGTCCTCTTTATTACCTTTCATGGAAAATGGCTTTTTTAGTGGCTGTCACATTATTCAGACATGTTAGTGAGCTCTATGCCCTAACCCTGAAAGAACCCATCTTCCAAATACATTGGGAAAAGGTGGTTCTTCGTACCAATCCTCAGTTCCTTCCGAAAGTGGTATCGCAATTTCATATTAATCAATCCATTGAGTTGCCTGTCTTTCCGCAACCTGACTCAGTTGCCAAAAGTGCCCTTCGCACAGCCCATCAGATGTTAAACGTGCATTATTGTTCTACATTGACAGAACTAAAGAGTTTAGGAAGACTAAACAGCTCTTTGTTGCTTTCTCGCTACCTCGTAAAGGCAGTCCAATTTCAACAGATAGCATAGCTAAGTGGATAGTAAAATGTACTCAAACATGTTATGCTAAAGACAACTTCCTGTTACTCCCAGGGCACACACTACCTAGAAGAAGGGTGCCACTATGGCTTTCCTTGGAAATATACCCATAGCTGACATTTACAAGGCAGCTACATGGTCTCCACTACATACATTTACAAAACACTATTGTGTAGATGTACTTTCACGCCAGCAAGCCAATGTAGGCCAAGCAGTACTAAGAACACTTTCCCAGTCAACTGCAACTCCCACTGGCTAGCCCCCACTTTTCATTAGGTATTGCTTTACAGTTTTTGCAGAGCATGTGTATCTACAGCCACACATGCAATTAAACGGAAAATGTTACCCGGTAAGCATCAGTTCGTGGCATGTAGTGCTGTAGATTCACATGCACCCTCCCCGACTCATGTGGCCATTTAAGTTATTTTATACTTGTATCTGGTTGTACATATGTAGTCACATGTGCATGGGCATCTCTTTCTCTATATTTGCTCAGCACTGCTTTTCTCACCTGCCTACCTGACAAAGGAGTCGATGCCCATGCACTTTATCACTGAGGAGTCACTTAATCTCATGACTCGAAAATGCTGCTTCAAAGAAAAACAACTTGCAACACTCCAAACCCAACACTAGATGTTAGGAGCATGCAGAGCATGTGAATCTTCAGCACTACATGCCACGAGCGTACGCTTACTGGGTAAGTAACATATTTCTTCAAGGTTGACTGGAATGTAGTTGCTTATTCGTGTTGTTTGCCATTACTTGATGTATTTGTTTTGCTGTTTGCTCTCATATACCTATAGATTTATAAATGTTTCAGTTTTCTTAAATGGAAACAAACCTGTTAAAGTGTATACTGTGTTGACGTAGGTGGATAACAAAGGTCGGAACTTCCTCCACATAGCTGTCCAGAACTCGGATATTGAGAGTGTGTTGTTCTTGATCAGTGTCCAGGCCAATGTCAATTCAAGAGTCCAGGATGCCGCCAAGCTAACACCTCTTCACCTAGCTGTTCAAGCTGGCTCGGAAATTATTGTTCGCAATCTGGTATGTGAAATTATTTAAAAGAAACCTACATAATTTTAGTAATGGTACCAGTTTACTTGAGAGAACTTAATTAATTCTTCTGGGTCACTTGTGTTTCTCATTAACTTTATGGGTTACTTGAAGTCTTCGTGAATTATTTCTGATTATTTGTAGCACCCTTGGTAACTTTAGTTAGTTAGTTAGTTGAATTTCTCAGACTGCTGAGATGCTTGAATCTTTCATTACTTGGTGAACCAAATCATTTAAGTTTATTAAGGCACAACATCAACCCTACAAACATCTATTCCAGCAAGCCCTAGGGAACTGACTGTTCCATATCCTTATACCACTTATTGTAACTGTTCACATAGAACTGCATAGATAGCAACAACATCATGAACTTCATAAAACCCACCACATCTGATGATAAAATCATTCTCATCTTATAATCAGAACCATCTCATCAGGGCACCCACATCCTTTACATTATTAACTTCTGTGTGTGCACTGCTCCATGCTAGCTGCCCCCACACATCAGCATATCCTACACCTTCTGAAGACACCTTACTTCAACCCCAACAAACACCTTGATGATACCCTTCACTTAATAAGAAAAATAATGAATGGTCATCCAACTCAAAGAGCCTAACAACCACAATTTTCTTCAGTTTCACCAGTCTGTGTTCTTTCGCCTTCTGTATTAAAACAGCAGCCATCCAGGTATTCAACAAGTTACTGTGAATCAGTGACAACGAAGATCCTTGCCTTCTAGTGTTTCCTAGACCTATCAAACATCTTCCACATGTTTTACCCTTAGACCCTACTTGCAAACCATTCCAGCCTCATGATCGTCACTGGTGCCTTCTTGGCCTCTCTGTCACAGAGATTTCAGCTGTTAATGTGGGATTCCCAGGTTTGCCTCTACTTCAAGTCCTGCTTCGCATACCCTAGGATCCATACTTACCCCACATCATTTATCATGTACATTGTAATATTATTTGTTTTTTTCATCAAGAGTTTAATTGCCTACTTCTTTCTTTTCCAAGTTCTGTAAACAAAAGGTGTTGACAATACTCTGGTTCAAATGCTGAGTTGGTTGTGCCAGGATTCAAACTTCTGACCTGCAGCTACCCCTCCATTTTGGACTCTACCTCCTTACGATATTTTAGAATAAACTTAAAGCCTCACCTCTTGATTATGTTCATACAACCCACAGACTGATTTATCCTTGCTACTTCCACTGTATTACATTTTTAGTTATTTTCCCCTAAACCTCCCACTGCTACCCCAAATGTAATTTATAAGTGTACCTTTGTAACTATGTAAACGTCTCTGTTTGCATGCTGTACCCATGCATTCCTGTCTTATATCACTGGTAAAAAAAATTGATAAACAATTTGTATTGATTTTTTTCGCTGATAGAAATGCACATCATGACACACAAATGGTACAACAACGTTTGGTCTATTATATAAGTATGATACAGCCAGGTAAAAGGTCCAGAGCATTTTCTGGCAGGCAAAAGTGGTTAGAACACAATATAACCTCAGTCCAACCGTCCCAACCATCCATCCCATACCCGTGTTTTAAGGGACAATCCAGGGCCTCATATACTGGTTGTTCTTATTGTGAGCACCAGTCTACTCCTCGTTGCCATGGTGACAGAGTGGCAGGGACAAGGCTTTTCCAGCTGTCAGTGATGTCCCGCTTGGCCACCATGGGAGTCCCCAGGAACTCTGTCTGCCCTCGAACCTCCAGAGCCCTCCAAGACCCTGAGTTAGAACATCACTTGCGAAAGATCCACCTCTCATCCCAGCACAGCAGTCAGCTCTGCCATCACAGTGGCCCAGAGGCCTGGATCCTAGAACACTGCCACACTATATGAAAGAAATCAGCGTGAAGGCAACAAGGACAGGTCGGCTCTGGGATGAGACCTGCTCGATGTAGCTGGACTGGGGTAAGATAGGCACAATAAAGATAATTGGTTTGAATCAGATGCAGTCTGGATGAGATGTTGATAACTCTAGGCGCCATCAGTGCATTTCGCAAGTTGGCATCTTCAAGCGAACCCAACCAGCCCTCCCAGCGTGACCAGAGGTGATTTACTGTATCTGGGGAGTTGATTAATAATGTGCAATGTATTTGAGAAATACCTCCCTTTCCTAATGCACCCATAAGCAATTTGGCTTCTATTGAACTAAACTCAAGGAGAGGGATCTCTCAGCATATGTGAGCATAGAGGGCATGTCAGAGCCTTAGGTGTTTATTGTGTGAATGAAAATGTGTGTGTGTGTTTTGAAGGTCTTGAAAGGAGCGTATATGGGTCCCGGACCCGACGTCGCCCAGCAACGTGACACCTATAAGATCCCATTTCCCAAAGACCCGCAGTGCCACCACTTCTCATTGCCAGCTACTGTGCTACAAGGGTGTCTGTTAGTTGTCTGTGCCAGCGGGTGTGACCGAGGGCTGCTCTCCAAGCAAAAAAGACTATTCTGGTCACTGGGAAGAACAGCGGGGAGAGAGGCTCCATATAGCAGTGCCATGATTTGTGGAAACCCCAGGATTGTCACCTTCAGCCAGTAGGTTGGGTCAGACCATTCCCAAAAAATCAGTCATTAACTACCCCTAGTTGAGAGGCGAGATAGTACAAATAAAGGATGGTCATTCCAAAGCCGACGTCGAAGGGGGCGCTCTGACAATAGGTCAAGGCCAACCGTGACCTGGATGTATGCCAGAGGAACAAGGTTGCGGCATTCTCCAAGGCATGGAACCAAGTCCATTGTACTGTTATTGGAAGGTTCTGAAAGATGTAAAGGAATCTTGGTAAGATCATTATTTTATACAGGGCTGTGCAACCCATCACGTTCATGGGAAGAGATTGCCATTTACTCGAGGTCTGTCTGGGCCCTCCGTGTCAAGGGCTCAAGGTTAAGGGGCCAAGTAAGTTCCAGGTTATGAGCCACCCAGATGCACATGTAGCTGAAGCTAAGGCGATGAATGGGGATGACATTCTGCCACTCAAAACAGTCTTGCCCCGGGGTGCCAGTATCGACTTGGCTGGATTTTCTCAGAGGCCTGAAGCTTCCCTGAAAAGATGAAGGATATGTAGGTAATGGGGCCCATTTACCACAGGGTCAGCAAAATAAAGAAGGACCTCATCGGCAAAGAGTGCTGTGCGATCTCATGTCCCTGGCCAGCACCATCTGTGCATTTAGGTGTCGCAACGTATCAAAAGTGCAAGGGGCTGGATGGTGAGTGTAAAGAGGAGAGGTGACGGGGGCATCCCTACCGGGTCCCTCTTCGGTAGGAAATGCATCAGAGAGGACACCATTGACCTGGACCCACGGGGTAGGATTGGTATTGACTACTCGGACAAGCCCAAGGAAGCTAGATCCAAACCCTGCACAGTGTAATAAGCACTCCCAAGTAGACCCAGTCCACCAAATCAAAAGTCTTTTTAAAGCCGATATGGAGTAAGGCCAGACTGGGTGGGAGTTGATGGTGATGGGCCAGGGCAATGTTAAGACACTAAAGGCAATGTTGTGTGCTTTGGGATGGCGTGAAACCACATTGGTCTGGGTGTACAAGTGTTTAAAGGACCTGCCTGAGACCAGTGGCCAGGAGTGTGGCATATATCTTCACCTCACTTTTAATGAGGGGGATAGGACGCTAAGCCGCACAGATGGTCCAAGGGGGCGGTGTCTTTGGAATTACTACGCTGGTAGAGACGTCAACTTCAGAAATAAAAGCAACTTTCTTTGCAACCTCTTCATAAAGAGCAAGAAGGCAGGGGTGGTGGATCATGATTTCCTGATACTTTGTGTAGTTTTCTGCGGGAAACCCATCAGGACTGGGGGTTTTACTGAAGGCCATCACGGAGATGGCTGCTCCAACTTCATCAACTGTCCAGGGGTTCATCGAGCATGTGAATCTCGGACTGAGACAACCGAGGAAGAGGCACGTCATTAAGGAACTGAGAGGCGAAACTAGGGTCAGCAAGCAGGGACGCCACATGTAATTGGCCGTAGTAGAGTGCGAATGTGCAACCTATGTCTGGGAGAGTGTGGTGGATAACACCAAGGTCGTCCATTATCTTGGGTATAATCTAATTTGCCAGCAGGCAGGAGGCTAACCAATACAGTAACTTCCCGTTTTTGTCACACAGAGATACTCTAGCTGTTGTGGTGTGCCACAGTTGTTTTGCTGCTTCTAGGAATTGGAGGCGGATTTCCATGCGTACAAGGCTGAGTTGCTGAGGCACTTCCTACCTAGAGTCAGCTGGTATTTCCTTTTCCAAGCGGAAGGTGCAGGCCTTCAATTGGATGATGTGGAGGGAGTGAGTGGGTTCTTGCTCCCGAACCAACTCCTTGGCATAATACCTCACAGTCGCTTTACTCGTGGTCCAGAGTGTAGTGACTGAGTTGATAGAGCCCTCATTACATTGAAAGAAGGCCTGCATTTAATTGCTGAAAGCTGGAGTATAGGATTTGTCCTGGAGGTACCACATATTGAGGTGCCACATGAGATGAGAGATGTCTCTAGGGAAGCCAAGATGAAGAAAGAGAGGGGCATGATCAAATATGCCACTGTGAAGAATCTGGATGTTTGACACCGCACGGCAGTCAGAGGCTGGCTTAAAGATTAGATCGATGCAAGAGTGGGTGTGGTGTGCTGCTTTGGTGTGAGTAAATTGAGATTATATTGGGGTCGACATTCTCCAAACATCACACAGGCCCAGAGCAGCGGTCCAACCAGAGTTGACATGCCCCAGCTCATCGAGACGCAGAGGGAGGGCCAGTAGCATCCTTGTCAGGAGCAAGGACTGTCTTAAAGTTTCCGTCGACCAGTGTCAGCCCCTGTGGAAGATCCAGAAGGATCTTAGATAATGCACAGAGAAAGATATCAAGGCCTGTTGGGGGCGCAAAGATGCAGATAAGGTATTGTTACGGCAAGAGCAAGGTACGATCCCTAGGGGCCTTTTTTTTTTTTGAGTGACAGTCATAGGAAAGGAGCGACGTGGTAGAATGCCCCCCTCCCTCCAGATCCTCAGACAAACCATGAGTGAAAGACTTAGCATAGCCCTTGCGTGCCAAGAAGGGACAGGGGTTCCCCTGGAGGTGGGTTTCTTGGAGCATCAGGACCTCAGGGAGAAGGTGGTGGGCATATCCCACAACAGTAGTACGTTTAGTGTTATCTGTAGGAAGCTGGTTCTGTATATATTCTATAAAAATGAGATATAGTGGGCACAGAGTCAAGGGGTTCTCTAGAGGCTTAAAAGAGGCTAAAGTAGATTATACTAATGCTGTCTTTTGTGGTAGTGTGGACGAGCAGTTAGGTTTATCAGAGGGTAGTGCAAAGCATTTGTTGTACACACACATTCAAGAAATGAGGAACACACTCAGTGACTAACTCCGGGCCAATTTGTTTTATATGGCAAAAATATATTTGTTGCTTTATTTCTAGAACCAAAGGATTCTTGTTGCCAGTAAGTACAGTTGTAAGAATGTATCAAGTATATGTATCAAATGTACTTTGTTTGAGTTTGGCAGATAAAACAGTTCACAGGCAAGTAACACTTTTCACTTTCAAAAGTTGACTGCAATTTTCAGAACAGTCCTAGTCGAGGAATACAGTTAGTGCGGTTTTGAGGTAAGTATTTGACTTACAGTTCCGGTCTCTGGGGGTTAGGCTGTCAACTGGTCAAGGTTCAAGATGATCCCAAACACACACCGCCAGCAACACGGAGCTGGTTGGGTGCAGAGGTCAAAGTTCAGGTTGGATTTAGAATGGGATCCTGTGGAGACTGGGGGCACTCGGAAACACATCTGCTGGCAGGTCATTACCCGTGACTTCGGAGGGCAGACGTTAGGGGTTTAGTTGAGCACCGGCACAGGGGCGGCTGGGTGCAGGGTCAGGCTCCCAATGCTTTTCAATAGGAGGGCCCCAGGATTCACAAAGATGCTGCAAGCTGGGTCCAGGGGGTTAGTTCCAGAAAACCAAAGGCTGGACATGGAGGAGGTTCGCCAGCTGAACATTGCTGGACCATTGATCGGATTCCCCAAGGCCAGGGGGTTGCGGGTGCAGGGGTACCTTTGCGTGTCAGGTAGCTTTAGCCGGTTCTCTTGCGGTCTTCTTCTGTATTTAGGCTGCCGGCGTCATTGTGTGGGCTGTGAGGGGTCAACCCAGGGTGGACACAAGGTCGGAATGACCTGGGGACCTGCTCTTCACCGATGGGCCACCTGGACACAGGCAGTGGGCGTTGGGTGCAGAGTGGGTAGGACTCTTGGATCCAGGACAGGTCTGGAGTCCTTCTTGGAGTTTCTTGTGGACAGGGCCGCTGTCCTAATGAGTTCTTGGTCCTCTGGTGGGCTGGCAGTCCTCTGGGGGTTTGTAGAGGTCACTGGTCCTGCAGGGTGTGTTGCCTTTTTGTAGCAGAGTCCTTGAAGCTGCAGACAGGCCGGTAGGGCTGGGGCCAAGTCAGTTGTCATCTAGAGGCTTCACTGCTGGGAGGTCGGCTTAACAGTCCTCCTTCTTTCTTCGCGTCTTGAGGTCGCCAGGAATCTGGTGAGCTAGGTTCAGGGGTGCCCTTAAATCCTAGGTTTAAGGACGTTACAGTGGTAAGAGGGCAGTAGCCAATGGATAATGTCCATGAGGGTGGCTACACGCTTTCTGTGCCCACTTCCTTTGAAGAGGGGGAACACTCTTAACCTATTGGTCCCTGTCCTCCTCCAAACCAAGATGGAGGATTCTGCAGGGAGGGGGTCACTTCAGCTCTGGACACCTTCGGGGTGGTTCTAGCTGGAGTGGTCAGTCCTCCCTGTTTTTCTGAATTTTCCTGCAGACTTGCCACCAAAGGTGGGGCTTTGTCCGGGGGACAGTATCTCCACTAGCTCGAGTATCCGGGGACACTGTAACAGGAGGCCTGGGCCTTTGACGCTCACCTCCAAGTGTTGCAGTTGCTGCAGGGGGGGATGGGGGAGGGGGGGAAGCACCTCCAACCAGAGCAGGCTTTGTTTCTGACTCCAGAGGCAACAAAAGGTCCTCACCCCATGGGGTCAGAAACTTGTCTTTTAGTGGCAGGCTGGCACAGACTGCTTAGCCTTACACTGAAGGGTTGGTTAAAATACAGGGTGCATCTCTAAGATGCCCTCTGGGTGCATTGTACAATCAATGCAACATTGGCATCCGTGTGGGCTTATTGTGCTGAGAAGGTTGATACCAAACTTCCCAGCCTTCAGTGACGCCATCATGGAGCTGTGGAGTTTGGAATAAAAAACTCCCAGCCCATGTACTTAAAATGGCCACACTGCACTTACAATGTCTAAGAATAGGCGTAGACACTGTAGGGGCATATTGCTCATGCAGCTAATCCCTCACCTGTGGTATAGTGCACCCTGCCGTAGGGCTGTAAGGCCTGCTAGTGGGGTGACTTACCTATGCCACAGGCAGTGGTTTGTGGGCATGGCACCCTGTTAGGGGTGCCATGTCGACTTTACCTATTTCTCCCCACCAGCACACACAATCTGCAGTGGCAGTCTGCATGTGCTTTGGTGAGGGGCCAAATAGGGTGGCACAATACATGCTGCAGCCACTAATGACCCTCCCTGTCACAGAGCACTTAGTACCACTGGTACCTTTTACAAGGGACTTCGCTGGGGCCAGGATGTGCCAATTGCGGAAACAATGGTACAGTTTAGGGAAAGAACACTGGTGCTGGGACCTGGTTAGCAGGATCTCAGGACACACTCCGCCAAGTTAGCATCAATACCAGGCACAAAGTGAAGGGGGGGTGTTAACCATGCCAAAAAGGGCACTTTCCTACACTAATCACTTGGTTTATTATCAAGGAAAGGAGCTACAATATTGATACAGGGCACATTATTGGCTGCAAAAAGTCCTGGGTATCAGATGTATTCTAGATTTGTATGACCAAAGTTTCTGTAATGGCCATATTTCATGTATTCTCCGGTTCTGATCTTTTGACCGCCAAGATGCCTGCTTTTTTATTTCCTTCAAGAAATAGCATTTCTAGTATCACTGTTTTTTTCCATAGACATTCACAATTATTTGTAATGCACAAACAAATGTTAGAAGCCCAGCTTCTAAGCGCAGAAATAATAAATGTATCAGTTAAAACAATTATTGAAAGGACCACAACAGTAAACAGGAGATACAAAGTTCACTTCAGTTATCAGCAAAGGTTAATACAGCAAAACTAAAATGTGTGTGAAAAGCAAGCCAGATTCTCAAAGATGTGTGCACTGAATTGGTAAAAGTAGATCTGAAGAGATGGTTTGCATGGGGGATGATGCTGTTTACTTTGTATAGAGACAGAGGAAGTGAATTTGCAACTCGTGGTCGTACCTAGACTAAGTATCCACTAACCTCAGGTCTTGGCAGTTTGCTGAATTATGCCATTATTAAAATTCCCTCCATATTTGGACAGCTAGAATTTCAGGATGAATTGATTTTGGTTCCAGCAGGAGCGCAGGGGTGTGACTGATCTGGGCAAGTGGATGCAATCAGACATTTATTTTTTACTGTTGTTCAGTTGTCAAGCCAAGCATGCTACTCTGTTTTGGATATTGCCAAAATAATTGAGTCCACATGGTAGACACTTTTCCTCAGAACCTAATGATGCAAATGACTGTTTTTTGTTAATTTTAGTTTTTAAACAGATTTTTTGTGAAGACAGAAATATGCAGCAATGCTGGTTTGTAGCTTGTGCTTTACCACATCCTACAATAGTACTTTGCAGTGTTTAAATATTAGCAAGAAGCAGATAATTCATTAAGCATAACAGAGAAAATTGGCTGTTTTTAGAGTGGCCTTTATCTAAGGGCCAAATGATAGCAAATAATTGAAGAGAACATGCTCCAATCTAGATTTGATGAACAGAGCTGCATATAAGTGCCACCCGTACGCACTGACAAAGTTCCTTTTTTTCTGTGCTACCAGAAGAGGATCTGGAGCTACACCTCATCTCCTTCAGGACATTTAATTCAGTATACTTAAAAATATAATAATAATAATCCAGTGTACAAGGGAAATGTCACCTCCCAAGACTACATACATTAAACCTTGCAGGGATTGTCGCAAGCAAATGTCTGTGACATATCCCAATCAGGTTTGCCTGGGGTCGGAGCACAAGTCCAAGCCTGCAGTGACTGTGCCTTGATGAATCTCAAGGCCATCTGGGGCCGTGAATCGATGCTGTAAGTCACAAAGCACCTAATGCGTCCACACGGTGACTAGTCGAAGTTCAAAGTCCTGTTTCCACACCCGAAGAAATTCATGCAACTGATCTTTGCTGTAGCTGTAGAAAAAACATAAGAAGTCAAAGCAGGACTCGGTCCTCTTCCTACCACCCTCAAACTCCAGAGAAAATGCAAGCTCACCAGCGTGCCCCCCAGTCTCACTCACAAACTCATTCCCCTTCTTAGCCGATTTTGAATCTCTTCCCAAGGCAACCTGAATTGCCAGGTCTGTTGTTGCAGCAAAGAGTTTTGCGAGGACTCTGTGGCATGCTTCAGGCTCACTCTCATTTGCTTGGGGCCACAAGGAACCATGAGGGCCTCCTCTTGGGACCCTGTCTGCGAATTCACCCTTGGCACCAGCTAGATCCTCTGGACCTGCAAGGGGTTCCTCAAAGGTTTTGATCCAGACTCCACTATTTGAGCCGCAACCTATGCCAGACCCTGGAGCATTGAACGCCAATGTCAACACCGGACGGGGAAGCTCGACCGATTGTACGGTAGGACTCAGTCACCGTTGCTTTCTTCAAGGCCACACACTGATCTACTGGGCCGGATCCTTTGGTGTGGAGAGTGTGAGCCTCAAGACGGGGCTCAAACTCTCCACACACACTCTTTACGGACTCCGGCAAGTTATATGATAATGGAGATGAAGTTGCCTAACCATATACTGACAGTACCTGGCACTGGACACTTTGCCAGACACTGGACTAGTCCCGCCCCTAGGCTCTGCCACAGAAGAGAGTGCCTCCTTTGCCATAGCTTTGCAGAGGGCAACCTATGTTCTCAAACTCCAGTAACCCACTCAAGAGGTGAAGACTAATGTCCTCACTGGGGTGCTTCAGCTTGGGCAGACAAGTACTGAGCCCTTCCTTCCCTTCAGTTAGGCTCTCACAGACCCCCTTATTGGGGCTTGGGCAAAACTCTTTTCTGGACACCCTGTAAGCATGCAGATTGCATGGAGTCATCGTCCAGCCTTGGGGAGGAGGGGTGTGTTCTGGATTTCTTGACTCAACATCTGAAGCCTTAAAGCATAGTTCTGCACTCCTCAAAGACCAAGGTCAATCCTAATGCATTTCCTACCTACTTCTATTTAGGGAATCAAAGTACACTAAAACCTTTGGGAAGCACATGCTTCAGTCGACCAGTCATGTCCTAGCAACACCAGCTGCCCCAAGAGCAAATACCCGCCCCCTTGGGACTCAGTTCCACTTGTCTTGCCTGTTGTCCCTGATGATTTGCACCCTGCCCTTATGCAAGGCATTCAGGATGGTCTTGATGCAGCAATGTTTACCATCTGCTGTGGGTTGAACATCACAGGTTGCATGGCAGGGCACTTGTCACAAGTGTGGCACACAGAAGGCTCACCTGGTTGAGTTCCACAGACTTGATGAGAAGGCAGCTAAGCCCTTCAAGGACCATAGGGCCTTGGCACACTTCTTGAGCTGTCTTCCCCATCACATCAGCCACACCACCCCCTTCCCGTAGATATTAGGGGCTTCCAGGATCACAAACAAGTTAAGCCTGCCCAACAACCCCTCCAGCTCTTTCTTCTCCGAGACTGTTACCCACTGATCAGGTGGACAACAGACTCAATGTACAGTCCAGTCTCCCACCCCTCAGTCTTAAAACATTTTTAGTATGTCCTTCGGGGCACATAGCCCCCAACATAATTATGCCGAACCATTTCTTGTCAACCAACTGCACCTTCCATTGTCTTCAGAAAGGCTGACACAGGGTCATCTATTCCTTCCTCTTGCAGTAGGAAGAGAAAACCCTTCTGGCCAAAGGAGCCATAGAGAGGGTGGTGACATCAGAAGTAGGCTTTGGCTGTTATTCCTGCTTCTTTCTGGTGCAAAGAAGGACGGAGCCCTTCGTCCTATTTTTCTTCTTTGCCCCCCCGATGCCTTTGTGTGGAAGAATAAATTTAAGATGCTCAACCTGGCCTAGGTCTTGTCTTCTGTATATGGGTCACTTAGAAGAAGAACACTTCTAGAAGGGCAGCCTGCCACTTATGATCAACCATCTATTTTACTGGACAGGAGAAGAAAATACTTTGTTGGTTCTATTCACATATCTTAAACAGAATTACTATATTCTCAAATTCACCAATCAATATAGGCTTCACTTGAGTGAATTTCTTGATGTCACAATATATTGAGAAAATGAGTATTCGGCTAATAGAATCTATAGGAAACACATAGCTTTAATACTATGTTACATACTTCCAGTGCACATACCAAATCACTGAAACATTGTGTGCCTTATATGGAGATAAGATATCGACTAAGTTAATTAATGGCTCAATTTTCCAGAGAGAATTTTACTAGATGGAACAAAATCTTTTAGCCAAGGTCTATGACATGACCACAATAAATAAAGCAAAACTCAGAATAACCTACCTAAGAAAACTACAACAAACAGGAACAGTTCAAACAAACCTAGACTGATTACCCTGTGTAATAATCTGAGTAGTGACGTCTACAAGATCCACATCCTAGCAATGGATAGTTAAACACAACATTGACTATCTGACAAACCTATGATAGCTTACAAAAGAGGCACCACCTCCAAAAACAAACTCTGCCACAACCTTGTGCTACCATTGGCCACTCCCACACAAACATCCTGGGTTAAACCTAGAACTGAGGGTTTTTATAAAAATGCATAACTGCATTGTATGCCAATTCCCAATAGACAAGACTCATATACTTGTACCACTACATTTGTAACCTACACCATCATTTGTAACTGCTCATTGATATATGTGGGCAGAACTGTCAAGAGCTTAAAGAAACAAGTGTGAGCCATACGAATAAGGATGATGCATGTCCACTACAACAGGGCACACCCAAATTTACAAAATCTGCAATTGAGGTGTTATGCACTTGGGGCTCCCCTAAGAAAATTGGAGAAGGTATGTGGCCAGTGGAATGCCACCCAAGGAATGTGATGGGAGTGAGTGGAAGACAGTAGGCAAACAGGGTACTCGTGGGAGAGTGGCGAGACTGGGTTAGGCAGATTAGGCGAGATACAATGAAAAGAGAAAGTGTAATTGTTGATCCCCTTTGCACTAGTCCTCAGTGGGTTCTGTGCCCCTTTGCACGTCTACCTGATGATATTACGAATTGCTCATTGCATGTCACGCTGCATTTAATAAAAAGATTTTTGAAAAAATCAACAAACCACGTGGTGGTAATAGGATAATCTCACTATGACAAACAATGGAGACCAAATGGATCATTAAACTCCAGGCAGTAGATCTAGGTCTCAATCAGGATTGGGAATTACACCATTTTTCATGATGAACGGAAGCAGTCATTATTATACATTGACTGCATTAAACCTTTTCATACATTTACTAAGAGAATGATATTTTCTCCTTGGTCACTATATATTGGTGACTGCATTTAAGAACTGTTTCAAACCAATGTCTCATTTAATCATACATGTGATTCTGCTGTATTTATTGTGATGACAATACAAATTAACGATTCTATACGTTTACTAAACTTTGATAAATGATGAATTGTTAGATCTATTATTGCCTAAGCTCACCATTCATCTCCTCCCACTAATCTATTTCTTCTTCATATATATTTACTACAAAAATATTGACTGCTATGTTTGTTCTTTTGATTATATAATATCACATATTTTAACTTCACTGTCCTCAGTACCATCTTCTCAACACCATTCTAAATTATACTTGTATTGATCACTTATCTTTCCAACCATCAAATACCATTCCAAGATTATGTTTGTACTTTCATGGACATCTCTACTCTAGTCCATTTCAATTTCCATGATTTTGGGCACGTCATCAACGTGTCGCCACAAACAGTTTCAGCGTTCTCTCCCTTTCAGATAGGAATCCACTATGGTAATCGTTCATTCACTCGACTCCCTGGACTAAACCTGCAGCATCTTTGTGACCCGGGTTTTTTTCATCCTGCAGGACCTGTGCACCCCCACACCTTACACCACCCCCCACTCCACCTCCCCCCTGCACACACACACAGGCTAACTTGACGGAGTGTGGTGGGATCCTGCTAACCAGGCCCAAAGTCCTGTGCTCTTTCTTTAAACTGTACCATTGCTCCCACAGTTGGCACACAGCTAAGTCCCTTGTAAAAGGTACCAGTGGTACCAGGGGCCCTGTGATCAGAGAGGGTGTCAAAGAGCTGCAGCATATATTATGCCACCCTAGTGGATCCCTCAGCAAACACATGCACACTGCCATTGCAGATTGTGTGTCTTGGAGAGAAAGAGGTAAAGTTGACATGGCATTCCTCTTTGGATGCCATGCCCACAAACCACTCCTTGTGGCATATGTAAGTCACCTCTCTAGCAGGCCTTACAGCTCTAAGGCAGGGTGCACTATACAACAGGTGAGGGCATAGCTGCATGAGCAATATGCCTCTGCAGTGTCTAAGTCCATTCTTAGACCCTGTAAGTGCAGTGTGGCCATATTGAGTACATGGGTTGGGAGTTTGTCATTGTGAACTCCTCAGCTCCTGGTGGCTTCACTGAATGCTGGGACATTTGGTATCACACATCTCAGCTCAATAAACCCCCACAGATGCCAGTGTTGGATTTATTGTAAAGTGCAGACAGAGGGCATCTTAGACATGCCCCCTGAAATTGACTCAACTCTATTGTGTGGCTGACCGGTCTATACCAGCCTGTCACTACCTGACGAGTTTCTGACCCATGAGAAGAGAGCCTTTTGCTCTCGGGAGTCAGAGACAAAGCCTGCTCTGGTCCCTTGCAGGAACAGCAACACTTGGTAGTGAGCCTCAAAGGCTCCTGCCATTTGTTTTGCTGACTCAGGGCACTCCAGCTCGTAGAGCTGCCCGCCCTTCCCACTTTGGGCGCTGGGTCTGGCTGGACCATTATAGTCACCAAGAGGAGTGTTTCCCCCCAGCTGTTACCACCCCTAGGGTGTCCAGAGCTGAGGTGAACCCCTGGCAGAGTCCTCCATTTTGTTTTGGAGGGTGATAGCCAGAAGGGGGAAGGAATGGGCCCCACTCCCCAGAGGAAAGGGTGGAGCCACCCTCAGGGTCAGTAGCCATTGGCTTCCCTGAACCCTGCCCTTAAGATTCCTGGCGACCTGAGAAAAGGACTGAAGAAACGCTTCAGCAGAGAAGACTCCATAGAACGACTGACTTAACCCCAGCCCAACCGGCCTGTCTGCAGCTGCTAGACTCCTGCTACAAAAAGGCGACACATCCTGCAGGACCAGCGACCTTTATAAACCCCCAGAGGACTGTCTGCCTACCCAAGAACCAAAATCTGATGAGGACAGCAGCCCTGTCCAGAAGGAAACCCCCAAGAAGGACTCCAGAACCGCCCCGGATCCGCAAGTCCTGCCTACTCTCCACTCAACACCCACGGCCCTTGTCCAGGTGGCCCACAGGTTCAGAGAAGGTCCCCAGACAATTCCAACCTCGAGTCTACCCTAGGTTGACCCCTTCACCAACATGATGACACCTGCAGCCTAAATCCAGAGTACCTCCCTGACCGCGACTGGCCAGCATTTCCAGATGCCTAAGGTACCCCTGAACCCGCAGCCCCCTGGCCTTGACAAACCCAACTGATGGTCCAGCAACGTCCAGTGGGCTCTTTACTTACCTGTCTAGCTATTGTTTTTTTTCAACCTACTCCCTGGACTAAACCTGCAGCATCTTTGTGACCCCCGAGGTTTCTCCATTGAAAAGCTTTGGGCGCCCAACACTGTGTTTGCGTCCTGCACTTGTCCACCGTGTGCTGCGGTTTTGGTGCTGACCTATAGCCTCCATGTGCTGATCTAGCCCCCCTACCCCCAAGGTCTGTGTCCTGAAGTCGTGGGTACTTACCTGCAAACTGTTTCTTTCATTGTGCCCCCAGTCTCCATAGGATTCCATGGGTGCCCAACACCAACTTTGACCTCTGCACCCAGCCGGCCCTGTGTTGCTGGTGGTGCACCCTTGGTGTCTTTCTAAACTTTGCCCTTTAGACACCCTAACCCCTGAAGATCGTAGGTCAAGTACTTACCTACAAATTTTGTTGTTATTTTTTCTCCCGTAGGACTGCATTGCTTTCTATGAGAAATTGCACTGTCTACTTTTGAAATTGAAAAGTATTACTTACCTGTAAACTGTTTTATCTGTGAATTCTAAACAAAGTGCATTTGATACTTGAAAGTGATGCATTCTTAAAAAAATTTACTTACCTGCAACAAAGATCCTTTTGGTTCTAGAAATAAAGTAACAAAGTATATTTTTTGATACATAAATCATTGGCCTGGAGTTAGTCATTGAGTGTGTGGCTCATTTCTTGACTCTGTGTGCACAAACAAATGCTTAGCACTACTTTCTGATAAGCCTAACTGCTCGACCACACTACCACAAAAGAGAGCATTCGTATTATCTACTTTCATTTCTGTAAATCATTTAGGGATCCACTGGACTCTGTGCACACTATAATCTTACTTTGGTATAGTATATACAGAGCCAGCTTCCTACATTAGTGGATCAGCTGTGAGGTCTACGACTTTGCATTTGCTGGTCTACTCAGCCAACATCTGATCACACAACTAAGTTCCAAAATGGGCTTTAGATTCAATTGATTTTTGAGTTGACAACTTTTCCAAATTTTCAAAAGTCCTTTTAGTGCATTGGTTAAGTCCCCTTTAGCATTTATTTTTAAAGTTTAAACAATTACCATAGCTAGGGGTAAGTAGCTAGAAGTAATTGTAGTTCCTAAAAGAAATCCACAACCTTAGTAGTATAATGAGCAGTTCAAAGGACATGGTGGTGAAACTCTACCTCACCCCTCAACTCCATCTCAAGATGTGAGCGCTAAGGTCCCTCTGCAGTCTCACAAAGATTAAAAATCGTTCCAACCCTACAAAGATCCAGCTCCTGAAGCTCTTTGCAGAATATGCAAAGGAACACCCTGCTGAGGTGGAAGACCTCCCATCAGATGGGGACGAAGTTAGGGATCAGGAGGATGACCTCCCCCTCCTAACCTAACTAGGGAGGACAGGGCCTCTGTTCCCCTGACTCCAAGAATAGTGCTCACAGGAACTGGTACTCCCACAGTGGAGACTGGTTTCTCTGGGAACACTGAGGGCAACCTCAGTGGAGAAGACCTCCTTTTAGAAAGGATAGCTTGGGAGAGACAGCTCCTAGCTATAGAGAGGGAGAGAGGAGAAATGTTTTCTAAAATGGCCTTTACATTCAATAGATTTTTTAATTGACAACTTTTCCAAATGTTTACAAGTCCTGCTAGGGTCTTGGTTAAGTTTGCTTTAGCCTTTCTTTTTAAAGTTTAGGAAATTACCATAGTTAGGGGTGAGTAGCTAGAAGTAATTTTAGTTCCTAAAAGAAATCCCCAACCTTAGTAACATAATGAGCAGTTCATAGGACATGGTGGGGAAATTCTTCCTCATCCCTTAACTCCATCTCAAGATGAGAGCGCTAAGGTCCCTCAGCAGTCTCAAAGAGATCAAAAGTGGTTCCAACCCTAACAAGATCCAGATTCAGCTCCAGGAGCTCTTGTCAGAGTATGCAAAGGAAGACCCTGCTGATGAGGATCCCATCCCCTCAGATGGGGAAGAAGTTAGGGATCAGGGGGATGACCTACCCCTCCTAACCTACTAGGGAGGACAGGGCCTGTTCCCCAGACTCCAAGGATAGTGCTCACATGACCTGGGTCTCCCACAGTGGAATCTCATTCCTCTGGGAACACTGAGGGCAGCCTCAGTGGTGTGGACCTCCTTTTAGCAAGGATAGCTTTGGAGAGACAGCTCCTACCTATAGAGAGGGAGGAAGGAGAAATGGGCTTAGTACCCATTAATGTGGCAGCAACCTAATACCTAGGGACAGAGCACAATCATATCACTCTAAAATCCCCAAAGGGATTGTCCTCAAGTATGAAGACGGCGATGACATCACCAAATGGTTCACAGCCTTAGAGAGAGCTTGTGGAATGAGGAAAGTGGAAAAAAAGTCTCACCTTACGAAAGTTACCCTGATTGAGGGCTTTGGACTTACCACTGAGGAGTATAGAATTAGGTTCAGGGGGCTCACAATACCTCGAGCCAGTCCTCGGTTAACTTCATAGACTACTTAGTGAAAATACTATCTGGTTTGTTATCTGGAAGTGAAGTGTATGACTGATGGGCTCTATAATTTGCTTATGAAAGAACACATCTTAAGTAACTGCTTTAATGAAAAGTTGCATCAATATCTGGTAGACCTAGGTCCCATTTCTCCCCAACAATTGAGAAATAAGGCAGATCACTGGGTAAAGACTAGGGTGACTAGAGTGATTAAGACTTTCACTGCGGGTGACCAAAAGAAAGGGGTTACTAAGCCTCCCCAAGGGACAGGTGGTGAGATACCTAAGGATAAAAGTAAAGAGTCTTCTGAAGGCCCCCAACAATCTGCTCAGGAGATTGGGCCTGAACTTCTTTACCATCCACTCATAGGTACAAAGGTAAAAGCTTTGATTCCAAAAGGCCTGGTGTTTCAACTGTAGACAGAAAGGACACCAAACTGGAGACTTGGCCTGCCCCAAAAAGAACCTCCCTAGTACTGCACCAGCTAGCACTGGTACAGTCTGTCTCCAGGTGGGAGCTACAGTGCGCCCAGACCAAATCAGGGTCCACACTGAAGCTATTTTGGTCTCTGAGGGTGGGCTAGATGTCGCCACTCTTGCTGTCTGGCCCCTTACATGAACAAATACAGACAGCACCCCTTGATTAATGGGACTGGAGTAGAAACTCTGAGGGCTAGAGGAGCCAATATCACCATAGTGACAGAAAAACTGGTTTGCCCAGGACAGTACTTGGCTGGACAAATATATCCAGTTACCAGTGGTGATAATGTAACTAATGTCCATCCCATGGCTATGGTGACCTTAGAAAGGGGAGAGGTTACTGGCCTGGAACATGTAGTGGTCAATTTCTGCAATCCCAATTGAATGTTTGCTAGGAAATTACCTGGAGCATGGGCTGAGGTAGAACTCAAAAGCCATGCAGTAAACACCTACGTGAGGCACTCAAACAATCTGTAATAAAAAATGACATGCAACATATTACAATAAAGTAATCCACAATCATAATGAGCATCCAAACATCATTCCTTAGTATGTAGTCAAATTTTCGTGATTTATTGAAGAAAAATCCTCCTGAAGCTGGAATCCACCAAGTCCTTTCATCGGAGGTTGTGAGAAAACAGGGCTGATTGCAGAGGCCCCATAACTTTTTGCCTCCATTTTCCTCTTTTTGCTGGTGTTTTCCTGACTTTGATGGTGCCCTGGGTACTGCTAACCAGTCCCAGGGCCTGTGCTCTGTGTAAAATGGATATGCAAATTAAGCTAATTATAATTGGCTAAATTAACCTACCTATAAGTCCCTAGTATATGGTAGGGCATGTAGGTTTAGGGACCACAGCATAGGTGGTGCACACCTAGGTGCACTGCTGAGGTGCCCAGTGTCATTTTAAAAGCAAGCCTGCCTTGCTGGCTGCTTTTAAATTAAAGTTATATGCAAATTCGACTTTGGAATTAAAGGTACTTCCAAAGTCTTAAACTACCTTATTTTTACATATAAGTCACCCCTAAGGTGTGCCCTATGTGCCCCTAGGGCTGGGTGCCATGTAACTATAAGCAGGGACTTTATAAAAATAGATTTATAAGCCCTGGTGAGGTAAAAACAGCCAAATTCGATTTTCCCTCATTGAAGTAAATGGCCTTCATAGGCTAGAATGGGCAGACTTTATTTTAAATTTTAAAGTCTCCTTAAATGTTACATACCAAGAATTTGGTATCAAATTAATTGTTGTAATAAATCCCACAACTTCCAGTTGTTGGATTTAATATAACTTGTTCAGGTAAAAAGTTTAGACTTTACCTAAAAAGTTGCCAAATTCAGCTCTGCATTGTTTTTGCTGCTGTGCTCTGATTGGCCAGCCTGCAGCAGCTTCTGCCAGGCTGCCTTGATGAGGTGTGAAGTGGCCTGGCTTCACACAAAGGAATGTGCTTGGGGGAGAGAATCTCCCCTCAGCAGATGGTGAGGCAGGAAGGGGGAGGGCGGCCAAACTGGTCTTCAAAGGCAGAGAAGGACATTTGGAGCACCCAGCAACACCCCCACATCCTGCAACCCCAGACAATTAGGTGCCCCCTTGATTAGATTAGGAGAGGGGTGTGTTTATGATTTTTAGCCACACCACTGGGTGGGCTCAGCCAGATGTAACCTCCAAAAATCTGATTTATCCATGTTGGATTTTTAGAGACTGTTGCCTTCTGGGATGGATTTTTGCCACACTTCCCAGAAAGTGGTCATCACAGGGGGACGACCCTGTCCCTGATTGGAGAACCAGGGCCCCCCTGCTTTTCACCCAGGAGCAAGGATAAAACTGGCAGACCTGCCCCCACACCTCAGATCCCTACCAGATTTCAACAAGAAAAGAACTTAAGGAGAAGAAGGACTGCCCAGCTGGACCCCTGGCCTGCACCTGGAACCTGCACTCAGAAGGACTGCACCAGCTGCACACTTGGGCTTCACCACAAGAAGGACTTTGCCTGGCTTCAACTGGTTCAAGGAGGGACTCCCTGTTTGCTACAGGTGAAAAATTGCTAACCAGAGTCCCCTGCACCAACTCCTGAAGAAAGCGACCAGCTGACCACTGTCCAGTGGCCAAAAAGGAGTTTGCGCCAGGTGCATTCTGGGAGTTGAAGTCCGCACCCCCCCAAGGACCATCACAGAACTTCTGGACCCTTGGGGTGAGCTGTGGACCCCAAAAGAACCTTAAAAGAACATCTGGGTGAAGCCCCAGAAGTTTGGAGAAGATTTGAAAAATTTAGTAAAAAAGCTCCAGAGAGGGACCGACCCGCCGCGGAAATTCTAGCCGGCTTGCCTCAACCGCGACCCGGCCTGATTTGGTGGTTTGTCCCGGTAAAGAAAAATCTCTGAAAAAGAGACTAAGTCCGAAGGTAAAAAGTTGACCGGGACCTCCCAGCCATCGTATCCGAGAAGGGCTCCACGGACGTCGGATCAAGATCCAGGTTTACCCCGGTCGAAGGATTTTCATCTCGAAAAAACGACTAAGTCCGAAGGTAAAAACCACCACCGAGGAAACCCACATCGCGTATCCGGACAAGGGCTCCAGGAGGTCGGATTCAACTGGCAGGTTCGTCCCGGTGAAGAAAAACTTCAAAATAAAGACTAAGTCAGAAGGTAACTTTTTAACCGAGGCCTCCCGCGACTTGTAGCCGAGCAGGGCTCCATCGCGGTCGGCCTGAAACTTTGACTTTGCCCCGGTCCTGGTGCAACCAGATGACCCGATTGGCGCTTTTTGTTTCTAAGCGCTAGAAAAATAATAATTCTTTAAAAATTCATATCTCCGGTTCCCCTGAACCGATTTTAATCGTTTTTGTGTCATTTTAAAGATAAAAATATAAACTATTTTTATAAATTGGTTTTGGATTTTTAAACTGTTTCCTATGTTTTATTTAATTACTGTTTTGTGATATTTGAATGCTTTACACTTTGTCTCCTAAGTTAAGCCTTGACGCTCGTTGCCAAGCTACCAAGGGTTGAGCTGGGATTAATTTACTGAGACCTAACTGTACCTAGGTGGAGGTTAGTGGCTTGTTGCTAGGTGTAGGTACCTACCTGCCCTACCGATAACCCATTTTCCAACAGAGGTTCACACAGTATTTGAATCAAAGCCAAGCCAACACGTGTTTCGTGAAGGGAAAATAATCCCAACGACTTCTTCAGGGCTGAAAATTTTACAAACAAATCACTTGAGTGGAGAAACAAAATACTTGAGTAATGAAATGGGTATAAACTACCCATAGTTAGTGAATAACACATAAACACATAGAAATCACATGAAAAGAAGAAAAAGGAAAAAGAGAGAGAAAAAGAGGGGGAAAAAGAATAATAACAACCAAACAACCACATTCCTGAGCGCCTATAGAAAAAACTTACATGAAAAAAGCTCCAATACGAGCTATATCAGCAAGAATGAGAGAAAGAAACAAAAGGATAATTCAAAGAACCTTATCCCACTACAAAGGCCATTAAAATCATGCGGAACATCATGCGATGAAAATCGTGACCCCAGCATTCAAAGTCAAACTCAGTCCGCACAAATTAACCCAATGAAAATAAAAAGTGCGAAGTACTGGTGAAATTGTGTGGAACAAAATGATCAAAAAGCCATGCAGGAAACCACGTGATACACAAACCCGTTATCTCACCAAATATAATTAAATCAACATCAATCAAATGACCTCCTTGCAGAAAAGAGTGTAAAACATTCGTAAAGCCATCATCTTCCACAATTATCCGTAATACACCACCGACAAGGCCCAGGTCTGACTAAATAGTACATACATACGTATAAATAATGACATCAACCAACACCAAAAAGAAGTTCAAGCCTCAGAATTCAACACACCTTAACCACAAATAGATATTTAATCAGTAATACCTTATTGAAATCCTTATTGAAAGATCCAAATGTCCGTACAAAAATCCTGTAGTTCTTAATAGTGCCACCAATCATTACCCCGATGAACTGTAAACGGAAATGACCCACACATTTCAAAATCTACCAACAATTTGTAGGGCTTATGATCATCGGCATCAATAGAATGGAAAACCGCTCATTAAATCCATGGCTTAAACTTACCCTTGTCGATGTAACCTCCAGGTCCAAAACGCCAAACCAACCGCGAGCACGCTAGCCGCGGTAACTGAACGGGGAAGCCCCTAAATACTATCAACAATGCAGAAACAAAGAAGGGACTAACGTCATAAACATAGAAATAGGAGCATTGTCCTCACATATCGCCGTGGCTCCTGCAAACCACAACATACAAGCTCCAAATATGTAAAACTCGATCATTTTAACACATGATTCCCCTCAAATAACAACTCAATTATAACAAAGACCCAACAATGTTATGTTAAAATGTTTTATATAGCGCCATACTACCCGGAGGCTTCGTATCGCTAAGAAGGACCTGACATTATAACAAGCTGCAGAAATAATGAAGCATCAAAAATAATAAATCACAATAAATACTAAATTAGAATTAAAATAGCCATGTTTTAATGCCCTTCAGAAATTCCAACTCCTGTCTGATCACACGGATATTGAGGGGAAGTGAATTCCACAGTTTGGCTCCCTGATATTTCAAATATCTACAACCCCAACTTGCTTTTTTTTTACTTTGGGGAGCACGACTAAGGCTTTGGAAGAAGATCTTAAAGCTCTCCTAGGAGCATAAAATGAAACTAAGGTGTTCGATGGCATCTGTCGCTGTAGATACGCATGTTTTGCATAGCTCGCCATCTGGTGTTGGGTCGGAGTGTTACAAGTTGTTTTTCTTCGAAGAAGTCTTTCGAGTCACGGGACCGAGTGACTCCTCCTTTTGTCTCCATTGCGCATGGGCGTCGACTCCATCTTCGATTGTTTTTTTTCCGCCATCGGGTTCGGACGTGTTCCTGTCGCTCCGAGTTTCGGAACGGAAAAACAGCTAAATTTCGGAAGATTTTCGTCGGTATTGTTGCGTTCGGGATCGGCGTAGTTAGAATCAACACCGCATCGAAGATCGAAGAGCTCCGGAGCCCTTCGGGGTAGTTTTCGATACCCCGTCGGGGCCTGCTCGCCCCGACCGCGTGTAGAAGAACGCCGATGGAACGGACCCCGTTCCGTTTCTGTCCCAAATGCCACAACAAATACCCCTATACAGACCAACACTTGGTCTGTAACCTGTGCCTGTCACCTGAGCACAGTGAAGACACTTGCGAGGCCTGTCGTGCGTTCCGGTCCCGAAAAACACTCCGAGACCGTTGAGCCAGAAGACTTCAAATGGCGTCCACGCCGACAGCCCACCGAGAGTTCGAGATACAAGAAGAGGAAGAAACCTTTTCGATACACGAATCGGACTCCGAGGAACTCGACGATCCACGAACCGTGAGTAAGACGTCGAAAACCACTCATAAGAAGATTGTCAAGGCCCAGGGGACGCCACTGCCACCAGGCCATGGCTCCACCCATAAATTCGGTGACCGACCGTCGGCACCGAAAAAGGCCCAAACAGTGCCGAGACCGTCCGACTCCGGTCGAGACACCGGCACGCAGCCTTCTCGGGACCGAGAAAGTGCTGGAGACATACATCGACACCGAGATAGCGGTGTATACACGGCTCGACGCCGAGACAGCGGCACCGACGAAGATCGACGCCGAGATGTTTCGACTCCGAAAAAGAAAAAAGTCACCTCGGAGCCGAAAAAAGATGCAGACAGGGTTTCGGTGCCAAAACAACCTGCAACCGACCCAGTTTCAGGCTCTTATACAGAAGAGCAATCAATGACCTCCCAAATGCGAAAGCATAGGTTTGAGGAAGACCTGCAATCCCCCGATGTAGACCATACACAGAAACGTATTTTTATACAGCAGGGGACAGGAAAGATAAGCACCCTTCCCCCTATTAGGAGAAAGAGAAGACTGGAATTTAAAACTGACCAAACACCACAAACAAAAATGGTGAAAAAGGTTACTCCGCCACCCTCTCCTCCACCTATAATTCACGTCTCACCAGCACAAACTCCATCACATTCCCCGGCTCACACCACCATGAGCCAAGGTGACCAGGATCAGGACGCATGGGACTTATACGACGCCCCTGTGTCAGATAACAGTCCGGAGGCATACCCTACAAAGCCATCACCACCAGAAGACAGTACTGCATATTCTCAGGTGGTGGCTAGAGCAGCACAATTCCACAATGTAAGCCTCCACTCAGAACAAGTCGAGGATGACTTTCTATTCAACACCCTCTCCGCCACCCACAGCTCCTACCAAAGCCTGCCTATGCTCCCTGGTATGCTTCAGCACGCAAAAGACATCTTTAAGGAGCCGGTCAAGAGTAGGGCAATCACACCAAGGGTGGAAAAAAAGTATAAAGCGCCTCCTACAGACCCTATTTTCATCACTACACAGCTGCCACCAGATTCTGTCGTTGTAGGAGCAGCTAGGAAAAGGGCCAACTCCCACACATCTGGGGATGCACCACCCCCAGATAAGGAAAGCCGCAAGTTCGATGCAGCTGGAAAGAGAGTCGCAGCACAAGCTGCAAACCAGTGGCGCATCGCTAACTCTCAGGCACTACTTGCGCGCTATGACAGAGCCCATTGGGATGAGATGCAACATCTCATTGAACATCTACCCAAAGCCCTACAAAAGAGGGCAACGCAAGTGGTTGAGGAAGGACAGAACATTTCAAACAACCAGATACGCTCCTCCATGGATGCAGCAGACACAGCTGCAAGAACAATAAATACATCTGTGACCATCAGAAGGCATGCATGGCTACGAACGTCTGGGTTTAAACCAGAGATTCAGCAGGCAGTTCTCAATATGCCATTCAACGAAAAAGAACTGTTCGGTCCAGAAGTGGACACGGCGATTCAGAAACTTAAAAAAGACACGGACACTGCTAAAGCCATGGGCGCACTATACTCCCCGCAGAGCAGAGGAAATTACAGCACCTTCCGCAAAACACCCTTTAGAGGGGGGTTTCGGGGTCAGGCCACACAAGCCAGTACCTCACAGGCAACAACATCCAGTTACCAGGGACAGTACAGGGGAGGCTTTCGGGGCCAATATAGAGGAGGGCAATACCCTAGGAATAGGGGAAAATTTCAAAGCCCCAAAACCCCTACAACTAAGCAGTGACTCACATGTCACTCACCCCCTCCACACAACACCAGTGGGGGGCAGAATAGGTCATTATTACAAAGCATGGGAGGAAATCACTACAGACACTTGGGTTCTAGCAATTATCCAAAATGGTTATTGCATAGAATTTCTACAATTCCCTCCAAACATACCACCGAGAGCACAAAATTGATCAAAACATCATTCCGAGCTCCTGGAGATAGAAGTTCAAGCACTATTGCAAAAGAATGCAATCGAGTTAGTACCAAACACACAAATAAACACAGGAGTTTATTCACTGTACTTCTTAATACCGAAGAAGGACAAAACGCTAAGACCAATCCTAGACCTAAGAATACTAAACACATACATCAAATCAGACCACTTTCACATGGTCACACTACAAGAAGTGTTACCATTGCTGAAACTACACGACTACATGACAACATTAGACCTCAAAGACGCGTATTTCCATATACCAATACATCCATCGCACAGGAAATACCTAAGGTTTGTATTCAAAGGAATACACTACCAATTCAAGGTACTGCCTTTCGGTTTAACAACCGCACCAAGAGTCTTTACCAAATGTCTAGCAGTAGTCGCTGCACACATCAGAAGGCAGCAAATACATGTATTCCCGTATCTAGACGACTGGCTAATCAAGACCCATTCGTTAATAACGTGCTCACACCACACAAATCAAATCATACAAACCCTCTACAAACTAGGGTTCACAGTCAACTTCGCAAAATCCAACATTCTGCCATGCAAGGTACAACAATACCTAGGAGCCATAATAAACACAACAATAGGAGTAGCCACTCCAAGTACACAAAGAATTCAAAATTTCAACAACATCATACAACGCATGTATCCAACACAAAGAATACAAGCAAAGATGATATTACAACTCCTAGGCATGATGTCTTCACGCATAGCCATTGTCCCAAACGCAAGACTGCACATGAGGCCCTTACAACAGTGCCTAGCATCACAGTGGTCACAAGCACAGGTCACCTTATAGATCTGGTGTTAATAGACCGCCAAACTTACCTCTTGCTTCTATGGTGGAACAATATAAATTTAAACAAAGGGCGGCCTTTCCAAGACTCAGTGCCACAATACGTAATAACAACAGATGCTTCCATGACAGGGTGGGGAGCACACCTCGATCAACACAGCATACAAGGACAATGGAACGTACATCAAACAAAACTGCATATAAATCACCTAGAACTGCTAGCAGTTTTTCAAGCACTAAAGGCTTTTCAACCAATAATAGTTCACAAATACATTCTCGTCAAAACAGACAACATGACAACAATGTATTATCTAAACAAACAAGGGGGAACGCACTCAACGCAATTGAGCCTGCTGGCACAAAAGATATGGCGTTGGGCAATTCACAACAAAATTCGCCTAATAGCACAATTTATCCCAGGGATTCAGAATCAACTCGCAGACAATCTCTCTCGAGATCACCAACAGGTCCACGAATGGGAAATTCACCCCCAAATTCTGAACACTTACTTCACGCTCTGGGGAACACCTCAAATAGACTTGTTTGCGACAAAAGAGAACGCAAAATGCCAAAACTTCGCATCCAGATACCCACACAGGCAGTCCCACGGCAATACCCTATGGATGAACTGGTCAGGGATATTTGCCTACGCTTTTCCTCCTCTCCCTCTCCTTCCTTATCTGGTAAACAAACTCAGTCAAAACAAACTCAAACTCATATTAATAGCACCAACTTGGGCAAGGCAACCCTGGTACACAACGCTGCTAGACCTATCAGTAGTATCCCACATCAAACTGCCCAACAGGCCGGATCTGTTAACACAACACAACCAAAAGATCAGACACCCAGATCCAGCATCGCTGAATCTAGCAATCTGGCTCCTGAAATCCTAGAATTCGGACACTTACAACTTACCCAAGAATGTATGGAAGTCATAAAGCAAGCCAGAAGGCCATCCACCAGGCACTGCTATGCCAGTAAATGGAAGAGGTTTGTTTGCTACTGCCATATTAATCAAATCCAACCATTACACGCAACCCCAAAACATGTAGTGGGTTACTTGCTTCACTTACAAAAATCTAACCTAGCTTTCTCTTCCATTAAAATACACCTTGCAGCAATATCTGCATACCTGCAGCCTACCTATTCAACTTCCCTATATAGGATACCAGTCATTAAAGCATTCATGGAGGGCCTTAAAAGAATTATTCCACCAAGAACACCACCTGTTCCTTCATGGAACCTAAATGTTGTCTTAACTAGACTTATGGGTCCACCTTTTGAACCCATGCACTCCTGCGAAATACAGTTCCTAACATGGAAGGTTGCATTTCTCATCGCCATTACCTCTCTAAGAAGAGTAAGCGAGATTCAGGCGTTTACAATACAAGAACCTTTTATACAACTACACAAAAATAAGGTCGTCCTAAGGACTAATCCTAAATTTCTACCAAAAGTTATTTCACCGTTCCATCTAAATCAAACAGTGGAACTTCCAGTGTTCTTCCCACAGCCAGATTCCGTAGCTGAGAGGGCACTACATACTTTAGATGTCAAAAGAGCATTAATGTATTACATTGACAGAACAAAGAGCATCAGGAAAACTAAACAGCTATTTATTGCATTCCAAAAACCTCATGCAGGAAACCCAATATCAAAACAAGGTATAGCCAGATGGATAGTTAAATGCATCCAAATCTGCTACCTTAAAGCTAAACGACAACTGCCAATTACACCAAGGGCACACTCAACCAGAAAGAAAGGTGCTACCATGGCCTTTCTAGGAAACATCCCAATGCAAGAAATATGTAAGGCAGCCACATGGTCTACGCCTCACACATTCACCAAGCACTACTGTGTAGACGTGTTATCCGCACAACAAGCCACAGTAGGTCAAGCCGTATTAAGAACATTGTTTCAGACTACTCCCACTCCTTCAGGCTGAGCCACCGCTTTGGGGAGATAACTGCTTACTAGTCTATGCAAAACATGCGTATCTACAGCGACAGATGCCATCGAACTGAAAATGTCACTTACCCAGTGTACATCTGTTCGTGGCATCAGTCGCTGTAGATTCGCATGTGCCCACCCGCCTCCCCGGGAGCCTGTAGCAGTTCGGAAGGTACCTTCAACTATTTGTATATATATTATTTTAACCTTAAATAGGTACATACTTAGTCACTCCATTGCATGGCCACTATTACTACAATACAACTCCTACCTCACCCTCTGCGGGGAAAAACAATCGAAGATGGAGTCGACGCCCATGCGCAATGGAGACAAAAGGAGAAGTCACTTGGTCCCGTGACTCGAAAGACTTCTTCGAAGAAAAACAACTTGTAACACTCCGACCCAACACCAGATGGCGAGCTATGCAAAACATGCGAATCTACAGCGACTGATGCCACGAACAGATGTACACTGGGTAAATGACATTTTCATTTAATTTGATGTGGACCTCTATTATATAGAGTTCTATGAAAAATACATAAAGACTTAAACTTGATTCTTTTCCCTGCTGGAAGCCAGTGCAAAGTGGTCAAAGCTTGCTTAGCAGATGTAAATTTAGGCATATTAAACAATAACCGAGCAGCCGCATTTTGTACTGTTTTTAATTTCTTGATCACATACTCAGGTGAACCCAAAAAAAGACTATTACCATAGTCCAGCCTGGATAGAATAAGGGCCTGTACCGTAAGTCTTTTGGCCAGGGGAGGAAGCAAACCAATAACCTTTCGAAGTAACCTCAATAATCCAAAACAGGCAGCGGAGAGCATCCTGGCTTGATGATCTAGAGTTAATTTGGAATGTAACCAAATTCCTAATGCTTTGATGTGATCCTTTGGAGGAGGTAAATGTTCCAGCTGTATTGCCGGCAGAATATTCTTCGCTGGAATGGTAAGCTTTCCCAGGAACATTAAGTCTGTCTTTTCTTCGTTGAGTTGGAGCCTACTATCAGTCATCCAACTTGAAACAGCTTGCAAGCAAGCTGGTAACGCCGAATTACCTGCGGCCTTGACCGAAGAAAAAGAGACGACCAACTGCGTGTCGTCGACATATGATATCAGGGACAAACCAAAAGGTTCCACTACATCTGCTAAGGGGGCCATATAAATATTAAAGAGAGTCAGACTCAATGACGAGCCCTGAGGTACCCAACAATGAGATCTAAACTGTTCCGATAAAAAAGAACGATCTAAAACCTGAAAAGATCTATTTTGGAGAAAGTATCTCATCCATTTAAGAGCCTGGCCTTTAATTCCAACTTCTCTATTCTTTGGATCAATAGGCCATGATTATCTGTATCAAATGCAGCACTTAAGTCCAGCATTATGACAGCAGTCACCAGACCCTGATCCATCCGTTTTCTGGCTTCTTCTGTAACAGCTATCATAGCTGATTCGGTGCTGTGGCCTGGTCTAAAGCCCATTTGCGAGGGATGCAGAATATTATGATCCTCAAGAAAGCCGGAAATTTGCGTATTGACATGTTTGTCAATTAATTTTGCCATGGTTGGAAGAAGTGAAATCGGCCTATAGTTCTTAAATTCGTCTCTATCTAGGTTAGGTTCTTTAGCAGGGGTTTAACCACTGCATGCTTCCATGATGTAGGCACACTGCCACTTTGTAAGGAGCTATTCAAAAGCCCCGTTATAACAGATATTGTGGCAAATCCTCCCTGCATAAGTATATAAGGAGGCGCAGGATCTATAGGGGAACCAGATTTCAGTTTACTAAGAAGCAAAGAAGTGCTTTCTTCCGAAATAGGGGAGAAACACTGTAAACTGGTGGTACACTCCTTACTCTCGCTGAACTGATCAGACATTGTCACCTCTTCCCCTGGGAAGTTCTTATAGATTTCCTCAATCTTCTGTAAGAAGAATGAGGCAAAATTATTACTGTGCTCCACTGATGCTACCGTTGCGTCAGGACAAGTAGGAGAATAAAGCATCTCCCTCAATACCCGAAAGATTTCTTTTGGGGATCCCGAAGCCTGTTTAATCTTGTCCCCATAATGGTTGCTTGAGCTAGCTTTATGTCTCTATGATAAAGCCTAATTGATTGTCTATACTCTTCCCTATCTTCCTGATTTAAGGATTTCCCCCATTTCCTCTCTAGCTGCCTACAATTCCTCTTCAGAGTTGTTAGATGAGGGGAAAACCACAGGGATTTGTCACCTCTCCTCTGCCCAGAAAGATCCTTATAAGGAAGCAGAGTATTGAGGCAACTGGTAATCCAGTCATTAAAGAAGGTGGTATCCATCTGGTTATCCCTCACAAAATCTTTTTTACTCTTGATTAACAGTTTGACCCATTCTTACAAATTAAGACTAAGCCATTTCCTTGCCCTCCTACATATAGGCTGTTGAAAACCCGGTTCATGGGGCAACTTAATTTTTAATGTAATTAAAAAATGATCAGACCATGCTAACGGGGCGGGGGGCAGAGCGCTCAATGAAGGAAGATTGCTAAATACCAAATCAATCGTGTGTCCTCTCTCCTGTGTTGGACCACAAATTAATTGTTTTAGTCCTAGTGCTTCCAAGTCACTCAGCAGACATTTGGCTGCAGTATGCTCTAAGTTGTCCACTTGGATGTTAAAATCTCATAACACTGTTAAATGAGGTTTCATGCAAATTAATTCTGCTATTTGATCAGGTAGAGTGTTAAGGAATTCTTCATAGGGCCCTGTTGGACGATACAATAGAACTCCTGTGAATGTAAAGGTCAAATTAAAGGCTAAAGAAAAGCTCATATCTTCACACCCTGATAGTTCCAGTGGGGAACAACTAAAAAGAAAATCCTGTTTAAAAATAACTGTTATACCCCCTCCTTTAACCTAAGCTCTATCTAATCTTGAAATAACATACCCTTTGGGTAGAGCGAGGGCTATATCCGTGCCTGAACCCTCATGGAGCCAAGTCTCCGTAAGAAAGAGGGCGGCCGGTGACCGGTCACTCAATAGAAGATTTATATCTAACTTGTGTGCAGGCAGGGTGCGGCAGTTTATCAATTGAAGGATTAAGCTATGGTTAGGGTGCCGTATATCAGAGCATCCTGGTTCTTGCAGAACCCATTTACAGGAGGGACAGGCCCAAGCCCTATTTACTAAATTGGAACAGACCAGGCAGCCATCCCTCGGGCTATTCCTAAGGTCCCTAAGTTCCGCTGAGGTGTATGAAATATAGGAACTCACCATTGTCCTTAAGATGTAAAGGGGCTGGCCCCTAGCCCCGTCCAGGCGCGGACGGGTGCAGACTGGCTTGCCTTTGGCGCGGACGCCGGGTCCGGATTTGAGCCATCTGGGTAGCGGTCAACTAGACCGGCACAAACCCAAGATGGCGGACCCCGATGGGTCGCTAGTGAGTGGAAAAATTGGCAGCTCCGCTCACTGCAAAACAAAAGTCAAATTCTACAAAGTTCGTTACAAATATAGGCTGACCCTAAAACAACGCGGGCCCAGCCAAAAGTGAATAAAATACCCTCCACACTATAACCGTGAACTGTAAACACGGGCAAGCCCACTCGACTCGGCTGGCAACCTCCCCCTCCTAGAAGGGCTTTAAAACAATTCTTCTTAAAAACCTTTAAAACCACATTTTAAACAAAAACGAAATGTACAAAATCGCTCCTAACTTGCTTTTAGCAGTCCGCTCTGCGGACGCCGGGTCCGGATTTGAGCTGTCTGGGTAGCGGTCAACTAGACCCGCACAAACCCAAGATGGCGGACCCCGATGGGTCGCTAGTGAGTGGAAAAAATGGCAGCTCCACCCACTGCAAAACAAAAGTAAAATTCTACAAAGTTCGTTAAAAATATAGGCTGACCCCAAAACAACGCGGGCCCAGCCAAAAGTAAATAAAATACCCTCCACACTATAACCGTGAACTGTTAACACAGACAAGCCCACTCGACTTGGCTGGCAACCTCCCCCTCCTTGAAGGGCTTTAAAACAATTCTTCTTAAAAACCTTTAAAAAAACCTTTAAAAACCTTTAAAACCACATTTTAAACAAAAACTAAATGTACAAAATTGCTCCTAACTTGCATTTAGCAATCCGCTGCGCGGACGCCGGGTCCGGATTTGAGCCGTCTGGGTAGCGGTCAACTAGACCGGCACAAACCCAAGATGGCGGACCACGATGGGTCGCTAGTGAGTGGAAAAAATAGCAGCTCCACTCACTGCAAAACAAAAGTAAAATTCTACAAATTTCGTTAAAAATGTACAAACTTTGCTCCTAACTTGCTTTTTCAATAACAGCAATAGCCCAACAGATAACAGGGGAAGAAAACACAGATGAAGCCAAAAACTAAATAGAAAAGCAGAAAAGAAGGAAAAGAATAATAAGTCAGATCAAAAAGCATAATTGATAGATATAAATTAAATAGATAGCTAATAAAATAAATAGAAGACCTCAATAATATTGGGATCCCAACATCTACATGAGTATAAATAGATATATATCTCTATTAGAGAATTTTGGTTATCACCTTAAGTGTTACAAGCATAGGTAGGGTCTAAGTTATAGGACAACACAAGTAACATAATACAAGAAATATAAGTGCACATATTGTCCAAAATTAACTCCTCAAGTGAAACGGTTGAGTCTAAATCAGTAATGTAAGACACATCACACAAACAATTGTACCAATATTGTTTGTAAATAACAACAGTCATTCAATTGTATTAAGTACTGAAACTACCATTTAGTCCCCCAAAAAATATTATAACTCCCTATCGGAGTTAAGTCCCAACTCAACCGCCTGTAGTCTCATGATCCACAGTGCTTCCTTTCTACGTAAGGTCAATTCCCTATTGCCCCCTTTAGGATCCCTTGGGACATGTTCAAAACCAAAGAATTCAAAGCTTTTGTGAACATCCTGCGAATCACACGTTATCATATGTGCCACAATGGGATATCTCACGTCACGATTTTTGAGTGCTCTGACATGCTTGCTAATTCTAATTCTAAGTGGACGTATAGTGCTCCCAACATAAATCCGAGTACACCTACAGCGTATCAAGTAGATAACAAATGTGGTATTGCAGTCAATCGCCATGCTGGGAATCCCTGAGGTGGTGTGTGTGAAAACTAGGGGACAAAGCCGAGCATAGGGTGAAAAAGAAGTGTTCAAGCCTGGACTAATGGCTCAACCTTCCAAGTGAAAGGTCAAGAGGACTGGGGGACCAGCGTCTAAACAGCAAAAAGCATAGGACCCTTTTCCTAGTAGGAGGACTTATCCACCCCGGAGGGAACTGAGCCCATGGAACTTGAACGTTGCCAGGTTGAGCTCTTGGGTTCAAGGGGGCCATCTAGGGAACAACTGTGGCAAGGACAGAGAATCTGCACAGCAGAAGGGAAATGTCAGTGGCTCCCACAGGGTCTAATGGGAAGAGGGACTCTTGTACAATAAAGCCAGAGACTCCAAACCTGGTGCCACCCGGCGAGTGGTAGTGCCTCAACAGTTCAGGAAATTCATCCTCGCACTAGCTCCTGACATCCCCCTAGCTGGGCACCTGGGCCAAACCAACACTTGGGATAGGCTAAACAGCCATTTCTTATGGCCCAATATGTCTCAGAAGGTGAAGGAGTTTTAAAGCTCCTGTGCCACCTGCCAAGATAGTAGTAAGGCGGTTGCCACCCAAATGCCCCCCTATTTCCACTACCTGTGGTTGTGGTTCCCTATGAAAGGGTTGGTGTGGACATTGTGGGTCCACTTGAACCTCCCACAGCCTCAGGAAACCAATACGTACTGGTAGTAGTGGATCATGCTACCAGGTATCCTGAAGCAGTTCCCCTTGGGTCTACTACAGCCCTGCAGTAGCCAAAGCCCTCATTGGTATCTTTACCAGGATAGGGTTTCCTAAGAAGGTGGTTTCTGACAGACGTGCCAACTTTTGTCAGCTTACCTGAAAAACATGTGGAAGGAGTATAGGGTGACCTACAAGTTCACCACACCATACCATCCACAAACCAATGTACTTGATGAAAGGTTCAACAAGACATTAAAGGGCATGATCATGGGGCTCTCTGAAAAGCTCAAAATGAGATGGGATGCCCTTTGCCATGTTTGCTTTTAGCCTACAGAGAGATGCCTCAGAAGGAAGTAGGGTTTTCCCCCTTTGAACTTGTTTGGCCATCCTGTTAGGGGACCATTTGCTCTTGTGAGAGAGGGTTGAGAGAGACCTCTCTGTGAATCTAAGCAAGATATGGTGGACTGTGTACTTGGCCTTCGTTCCAGGATGGCAGAGTACATGGAGAAAGCATTCAAAAGCCTTGAGGCCAGCCAACAGCCCCAGAGACAGCGGTATGACCAAAAGGCTGCACTGGTGGAGTTCAAACCAGGGCAGGTGGTGTGGGCTCTGGAACCTGTGGTTCCAAGGTCCACCCATTGTAGGAAGGTAGCCTCTTTCTAGCCTTGTTACCCCCAATTTTTGCCTTGTTTGTGAGTATATGTCAGGGTGTTTTTACTGTCTCACTGGGATCCTGCTAGCCAGGGCCCCAGTGCTCATAGTGGAAACCCTATTTGTCAGTGTGTTTGATATGTGTCACTGGGACCCTGCTAGCCAGGATCCCAGTGCTCATAGTTTGTGGCCTATATGTGTTCCCTGTGTGGTGCCTAACTGTATCACTGAGGCTCTGCTAACCAGAACCTCAGTGTTTATGCTCTCTCTGCTTTTAAAATTGTCACTGCAGGCTAGTGACTAATTTTACAAATTCTGTTTGGCACACTGGAACACCCTTATAATCCCCTAGTATGTGGTACCTAGGTACCCAGGGTATTGGGGTTCCAGGAGATCCCTATGGGCTGCAGCATTTCTTTTGCCACCCATAGAGAGCTCAGACAATTCTTACACAGGACTGCCACTGCAGCCTGAGTGAAAGAACGTCCACGTTATTTTGCAGCCATTTTACACTGCACTTAAGTAACTTATAAGTCACCTACATGTCTAACCCTCACTTAGTGAAAGTTAGGTGCAAAGTTACTAAGTGTGAGGGCACCCTGGCACTAGTCAATACCTATGTGTAGCTTCACAATGGTAACTCCGAACATGGCCATGTAACATGTCTAGGATCATGGAATTGTCCCCCCAATACCATTCTGGTAGCTCTCTGGGGTTTGCTCTGCAGCTACCGCTGCTGCCAAGGACAGGTTTCTGGGCAGCCCAGTCCCAGGAAGGCAGAACAAAGGATTTCCTCTCAGCGCGGGTGTTACACCGTCTCCCTTTGGAAATATGTGTTAAGGGCCTGAGAGGAGTAGCCTCTCCTGGCCTCTGGAAATGCTTTGAAGGGCACAGATGGTGCCCTCCTTGCATAAACCAGTCTACACCGGTTCAGGGATCCCCCAGCCCCTGCTCTGGCGTGAAACTAGACAAAGGAAAGGGGAGTGACCACTCCCCTGTCCATCACCACCCCTGGGGTGGTGCCCAGAGCTCCTCCAGTGTGTCCCAGACCTCTGCCATCTTGCATGCAGAGGTGTGAGGGCACAATGGAGACCTCTGAGTGGCCAGTGCCAGCAGGTGACTTCAGAGACCCCTCCTGATAGGCTCTTACCTGGTTAGGTAGCCAATCCTCCTCTGACGGCTATTTAGGGTCTCTCCTGTGGGTTTCTCTTCAGATAACAGATGCAAGAGCTCACCACAGTTCCTCTGCACTTCTCTCTTTGACTTCTGCCAAGGATCGACCGCTGACTGCTCCAGGACGCCTGCAAAACCGCAACAAATTAGCAAGAAGACTACCAGCAACATTGTAGCGCCTAATCCTGCCAGCTTTCTCAACTGTTTCCTGGTGGTGCAGGCTCTGAGGGCTGTCTGCCTTCACCCTGCACTGGAAGCCAAGAAGAAATCTCTAGTGGGTCGACGGAATCTTCCCCCTGCTAAACCAGGCACCAAACCTCTGCATCACCGGTCCTCTGGGTCCCCTCTCATCTTGACGAGCGTGGTCCCTGGAACACAGGAGCTGGATCCAAGTGACCCCGACAGTCCAGTGGTCCTTCGGTCCAAATTTGGTGGAGGTAAGTCCTTGCCTCCCCACGCCAGACAGTAATCCTGTGTACTGCGTGATCTGCAGCTGCTAGGGCTTCTATGCACTTTTGCAAGACTTCCTTCGTGCACAGCACAGCCCAGGTCCCCACACTCTGTCCTGCATTGCCCAACTCGCTGAGTTGACCTCCACCTTTGTGGGACCCTCTTTTGTTGTGCTGAGACGACAGTTGTGCTCAGATTTCCTGAACACCTGTTAAGGTGCTTCTGCGGGTGCTGCCTGCTTCTGCATGGACTCTCTGTGTTGCTGAGCACCCCCTCTGTCTCCTCCTCCAAGGGGCGTCCTCCTGGTCCTTCCTGGGCCCTGGCAGCACCCAAAACCTTCAACCGCAACTCTTGCAGCTAGCACGGCTTGTTTGCGGTCTTTCTGTGTGGAAACAACTCTGCATCATCCAGCATGCCGTGGGACATCTTCTGACCAAAGGAGAAGTTCATGGCACCTTCTGTTGTTGCAGAATCTTCGGCTTCTTCCACCCGGAGGCAGCCCTTTTTCACCTTCATCCGGGGTTTTGGTGGGCTCCTGCCCCCCCGGACACTTGCATGACTCTTGGACTTGGTCCCCTTCCTTTGCAGGTCCTCAGGTCCAGGAATCCGTCTTCAGTGCTTTGCAGTCAGTTGTCGTTGCAGAATCCCCTATCTCGACTTTACTGTCTTTCTGGAGTAGTTGGGTAACTTTACTCCTACTTTTCAGGGTCTTGGGGTGGGGTATCTTGGACACCCTTAGTGTTTTCTTACACTCCCAGCGACCCTCTACACAGTACACTAGGCCTGGGGTCTATTTGTGGTTCGCATTCCACTTTTGGAGTATATGGTTTGTGTTGCCCCTAGGCCTATTGTCTCCTATTACATTCTGTTGTGTTCTACATTGTTTGCACTACTTTCCTAAGTGTTTTACTTACCTGATTCTGGTTTGTGTGTATATTTTGTGTATATTACTTACCTCCTAAGGGAGTATATCCTCTGAGATACTTTTGGCATATTGTCACAAAAAAAAAGTACCTTTATTTCTAGTAACTCAGAGTATTGTGTTTTCTTATGATATAGTGCTATATGATATAAGTGGTATAGTAGGAGATTTGCATGTCTCCTAGTTCAGCCTAAGCTGCTCTACTATAGCTACCTCTATCAGCCTAAGCTGCTAGAACACTACTAATCTACTAATAAGGGATAACTGGACCTGGCACAAGGTGTAAGTACCACAAGGTACACTATAAGCCTGGATCCATCCTTGGATCCGGGATAGTGTAGGTCATGCCATCTCCACCTTCCCAACGCTCCCGGTGCCACTGTGCTCCCTGGCGGTGCCATCCCCATCCTCATTGCTGACTCCAACACAGAGCCAGATGGGCGTTGTACGATGCCTACTTCGAGGCCGACAGGAGCTGTGCCTCCTATTTTGGATCCTGAGCCTGTTTGTTTTGGGCTAGGGCATGGTGAGGAATGCGAGGGGTCGCTGGACCCTTTGCAATACCAGCTCCAAGACCCCTGGACTGGCGTATGGACTTGGTTGAAGCCAGAGGACTGGACACCTCCCCAGATGCTGGCATGCTTTCTCATAATTCCGTTTCTACAGAGGAGGGTGCTTCATATTCTGTGGTGGTGTGAATAGCAGTGAGGTCCTGGACGTTGAGCTGCCTTCGATGGCAGTCAGGACTAACCTCCTGACAGAAGTGCTTCAGCCTGGAGCTTCATCTTCAGAACCCCTTCTCCCTTTCCATGAAGCCCTTACAGATGTTCTACTGGGTACCTGGTCCAATTGCCCACTGCAATCTCCCTGCTCTGGGTGACTCAAGTTTCCTTACGCAACACCCCAACCCTGAGAGCTTGGTTATCCAAGCCTTCACTTCCCAGGGTGTGTTCCCTTCCACAACCCTGGATTGAGAATCCAAGAGGCTGGACACGCTTGGGAAGAAGATGTTTTCTTCTGCCAGCCTGGCATTGCGGTCCATGAACGGCGCATGCCTTTTGGGCTATTATTCCCACATCCTGTGGGATACGGTTGCGCAAGTGCTGCCACAGGTCCCGGAGGAGACCCAGGCTGTACTCTCCCAAGCAGTTACTGATGGGAGAGACGCAGCAATGTTCATGATCCAATGTGGACTTGACCGACTCACTGGGCAGGACAGTTGCATCGACAGTGACCCATAAGTGACATGCCTTGTTGAGGACATCTGGCTTTCGAGGAATGTCCAAGTCAATCTTATGGACATGCCCTTTGATGTCATCCATCTCTCTGGAGAAAAAGCAGACTCAGCGCTCAAGTGCTTTGAGGATTCCCGTGCTATGGCCAGGTCCTTCGGCTTCGCGGCAGCCCCTTGTCCCCTCATCTCCCTCAGTTTGCTTTTTGCCCCTTTCGTGGCTATGAAAGGGGCACCCTACCACATCCATTCCCGGCTGTCACTTTGCATGCTGCTCAGCCTCTGCATGACCAGGACATGGGATACACCGACCTCATGGATCAGAGAGCCAGCAGTCTGGCTAGTCCTCAAACACACCCTCCCACCACAACCTCTGCAACTGCCTCCAAACCTTCCTAGTCTGACTCTTCCCCAACAGGGACCATTCGGAGGCAGGATCCGCCATTACCTGCTCTCTGCCATTCGCTCACATCAAACAGGTGGGTTTTGCAGATAGTCCAGAGGGGCTACTCCCTCTTCTTAGAGACTACCCCTCCATCCATGACACCATCCTATGATCGGATGATAGAGAATCATTTGACACTTCTTTGTGAGGAAGTTACAGCTCTCTTGACCTTTCCTGTGCCAGATGTAGGTTGTAGTTGCTATTCTCGCTACTTTATCGTACCAAAAAAGGACAAGAGCCTCTGCCTTCAGTCCCTCAATCTGTTCCTCAGGAAGGAGAAGTTCAAAATGCTCACTCTGGCTCAGGTTTTATCCACCCTGGACCCAGGAGACTGGATGGTAGCATTGGACTTGCAGGATGCTTATTTCCATATTCCCCTCCTGCCTACCACGGATGTTACTTGTGGTTCACAGTGGGCCAAGAGCGCTTTGAGTTCACCGTGCTCCCCTTTGGCCTTACCAGTACCCCAAATGTATTCGCCAAGATGATGGTCGCAGCTTATCTGCACAGGTCAGGGGTTTCAGTCTTCCCCTACCTTGATGACTGGCTGTTGAAGGCGGGCTCACCCCAGGCTGTTGTCTCCCACCTCCAGACTACGGGGTCCTCCTGCGTTCACTGGGGTACACTATAAACAAGCAGAAGTCACACCTGACTCCCTCTCACCAGAACTTTTGTGGACACAGTACAGTTTCGGGCGTATCCATCCGAGCGGCGAGTCCAGAATATTCAGTTTATGATACCAATGTTTCAACCTCTATCCTGGATTTTGGGGAGAATTATTCTGAGGCTACTGGGCCTCGTGACCTCCTCATCCTGTTGGTGAGTCATGCCAGATGGCAAATGCAGGCTCTGCAGTGGAACCTGAAGTTCCAGTGGGCGCAGCATCAGCTGAATCTCTCTGAAGTGGTCCTGATCTCGGAGGGAACCGCATGAGATCTGGAGTGATCAATAACGAACCACAACTGGGTCAGAGGCAGATCTTTTTCTCTTCCCCAACCAGAGCTGACAGTAGTGACCGATGCGTCACTGCTGGGCTGGGACTGCCATCTTGGAGAGGTGGAGATCTGAGGTATCTGGTCTCTGACTGCGTCCGGACTGCACATTAACCTGTTGGAACGCCAGGCAGTCAGGCTAGCATTGAAAGCATTTCTTCCCTCTCTCAAGGGAAAGGTAGTGCAGGTGTTCACGAACAACACCGGCACAATGTGGTACTGCAACAAGCAGGGTGGGGTGTGGTCGTGGACCCTTTGTCAAGAAGCTCTGCACCTCTAGAGTTGGCTGGAACACCAGGGCATACTTATGGTGATCTAATACCTGGCAGGCTCTCCGAACCCCAGAGCAGACAAATTGAGCCGCCAATGCTTAGTTCCTCGCGAATGGCTTCTCCCTCCAGAGGTGGTGCAAGGTCTCTTACAGCAGTGGGGAGAGCCTTGGTTAGATCTGTTTGCCTCCGTAGAGAACGCACAATGTCTGCAGTATTGCTCGTTTGAGTTTTCAAGGCAGCAATTGCTTGGCAACGCTTTTTGTCTCAAATGGTACAGAGGACTCCTGTATGCCTTTCCGCCTATACCATTTCTGCCCAGAGTTCTCAAGAAGACCAAGAACAACAGGGTCTAAGTCATTCTTGTGGCTTTGGACTGGGCACAAAGAGTCTGGTATCCCAAGCTACTGAGCATGGCCATCGTTCCTCTGATTCGACTGCCTCTTCGGGAGGATCTTCTGTCACAGCAACAGGGGAGGGTTCTCCACACTAACCTGTCCAGCCTCCTTCTCCTTGCATGGCGATTGAGTGGTGACAGATGACAGCTTTTGACCTTCCCCCCGAAGTCTGTAACGTAATCTTGTCAGTCAGGTGTCCCTCCACCTGTTGTTGGAATACATTTGTAGCACAGTGCACAGACAAGTCTGTGGACCTCCTTTCTGCCCCTCTCTCTGAAGTTCTGTTGTTTATACTTTCTCTGGCCAAGCCGGGCTCTGCTATAGGCACTCTAAAAGGTTATTTTTCTGCTATATCTGCGTTTTTAAGGTTGCCTGATCATCCTTCTTTGTTTGCCTCCTGTTGTTAATAGGTTCCTAAAAGTTCTTATTCATATGTTTCCTCTATCCACATTCAATATGCCCTAATGGGATTTGAATTTGGTTCTGACATTCCTAATGTGCACTACTGTTGAGCTTCTCCACAGTTGTCCTCTCAGGCTTTTAGGGCAGCCTTAGTTGTGGCCATTACATCTGCCCGCATGGTGAGCGAGCTGCAGGCATTGTCATCATCTAAGCCGCCCTATTTTCCCTTCTGTTCTGACAAAGTGGTACTTCACTAGGGCTTTCTTTTTGCCAAAAGTGGTTACGCCCTTTCATGTAGGCCAATCCATCACTCTATCTACTTTTTACGCACCCCCACATTCTTCTAAGGAAGAGGAGAGACTCCACCGCCTGGACCCGAAAATAACGTTAGCGCACTACCTTGATCGTACAAAAGAGTTCGGAGTGGATGATCAACTATTTCTCGGTTATGTGGGTGTGAAGTAAGGTTGGGCAGTGCACAGGCGAACCATCTTCCGAAGGGTTGCAGCCTGCGTTAAAATCTGCTACGCACTGGCTAAGATGCAACCAACTGAAGGTTTGCGTGTTCGTTCTGCCAGAGCTACAGCTGCGGCCACTGCGTTAGCACCCGGAGATCCAGTTCATGACTTCTGTCAGACGGCAACACGGGCTTCTCTGCGCCCGTTTACCAAACACTACTGCCTGGACAGTATGGTCAATAGGGATTGGTATGTAGGAAAGTAGGATATTTCTGACATGTTTGCCCCCACTTTTTGCCTGGGGTCAGTGTGTTTTGACTGTAGTACACTGAGATCCTGCTAATTGGGACCACAGTCTCAGTATTGTCTACCCTAAATTTTCTTGGTACGTACTTCTTACACCCCACATTTGGCATACTGGGGTACCCCTGTAAGTCCCTAGTATGTGCTACTTGGGTACATAGGGCATTGGTACACCAGGGGTCCCCCATGGGCTGCAGCATATATTATGCCACCCATGGGAGGCCCATGCAAACTGTGTCTACAGGCCTACCATTACAGCCTGTGTGAAATAGTGCCTACACCTTTCACCCCAGATATAAGGTTTACCTTATATCGAGGTCACTGCATTTTAACCCTGTAAGGAAGTGCCTCCTTGGCATGGTTACCCCCTGACTTTTTGCCTTTGCTGATGCCAAGTTATGATTTGAAAGTGTGCTGGGACCTGCTAACCAGGCCCCAGCACCAGTGTTCTTTCCCTAAACTGTACCTTTGTCTCCACAATTGGCACAACCCTAGCACCCAGGTAAGTCCCTTGTAACTGGTACCCCTAGTACCAAGGGCCCTGATGCCAGGGAAGGTCTCTAAGGGCTGCAGCATGTCTTATGCCACCTTGGGGACCCCTCACTCAGCACATACACACTGCTTGCCAGCTTGTGTGTGCTGGTGGGGAGAAAATGACTAAGTCAACATGGCAGTGTAGCCACCTTCAGGGCCAGTAGCCATTGGCTACTGCCCTCCCAGACCTAAACACACCCCTAAATTGAGTATTTAGGGGCTCCCAGAACCGATTAAGATGGATTCCTGCAACCTAAAGAAGAAGGACTGCTGACCCGAAGCGCTGCAGTGAAGACGGAGACGACAACTGACTTGGCCCCAGCCCCACGGCCTGTCTCCCTACTTCGAAGAAAACGGCAACAGCGACGCATCCAATAGGGTCCAGCGACCTCTGAAGCCTCAGAGGACTACCCTGCAAGGACTACCAAGAAGCTCCTGAGAACAGCGGCCCTGTTCAAGAAACTGCAACTTTTGGAAACAAGAAGCAACTTTTAAAGACCACACGTTTCCGGCCGGAAGCGTGAGACTTTCCATTCTGCACCCAACGCCCCCGGCTCGACCTGCGGAAAACTAACACCACAGGGAGGACTCCCTGGCGACTGCAAGCCCATGAGTAGCCAGAGTTGACCCCCCTGGGCCCCCACAGCGACGCCTGCAGAGGAAATCCAGAGGCTCCCCCTGACCGCGACTGCCTGCTTCAAGGAACCCGATGCCTGGAAACCACACTGCACCCGCAGCCCCCAGGACCTGAAGGAACCGAACTCCAGTGCAGGAGCGACCCTCTGTCTAGCCCAGGTGGTGGCTACCCCGAGGAGCCCCCCTGTACCTGCCCGCATCGTTGAAGAGACCCCCCGGGTCTCCCCGTTGATTCCTATTGAAAACCCGACGCCTGTTTGCACTCTGCACCCGACCGCCCCTGTGCCGCTGAGGGTGTACTTTCTGTGCCTACTTGTCCCCCCCCCCCCCCCCCCCGGTGCCCTACCAAACCCCCCTGGTCTGCCCTCCGAAGTCGCGGGTACTTAACCTGCTGGCAGACTGGAACCGGGACACCCCTATTTCCATTGAAGCCTATGTGTTTTGGGCACCACTTTGACCTCTGCACCTGACTGGCCCTGAGCTGCTGGTGTGGTAACTTTGGGGTTGCCATGAACCCCTAACGGTGGGCTACCTTGGACCCAACTTTGAACCCTGTAAGTGTTTTACTTACCTGTGAACTTAACATTTACTTACCTCCCCCAGGAACTGTTGATTTTTGCACTGTGTCCACTTTTAAAATAGCTTATTGCCATTTTTGTCAAAACTGTACATGCTATTGTGATAATTCAAGGTTCCTAGAATACCTGAGTGAAATGCCTTTCATTTAAAGTATTGTTTGTAAATCTTGAACCTGTGGTTCTTAAACTAAGAAAATATATTTTTCTATATAAAAACCTATTGGCCTGGAATTGTCTTTAAGTGTGTGTTCCTCATTTATTGCCTGTGTATGTACAACAAATGCTTAACACTACCCTCTGATAAGTCTATTGCTCGACCACATTACCACAAAATAGAGCATTAGAATTATCTCTTTTTGCTACTATCTTACCTCTAAGGGGAACCCTTGGACTCTGTGCACACTATTTCTTACTTTGAAATAGTACATACAGAGCCAACTTCCTTCAAACCCTATAAGTCACCCCTGAGGTACGCCCTTCAGCCCAAGGGCAGGGTGCACCGTTCTAAGTGTGAGGGTACCTCTGAACAAGCAGAAGCACCACTAAAAACCCATTAGACTCCATTTACTGGGCCTTGTAAGTGCAGGGAAACCATTCTAAGGTATGTAGTGGACACTGGTCATTACGAAATGTCCAACTACATAATGGTTTCTCTTAACTTAGGCATGTTTGTTAACAAACATGTTGGAATCATGGAATTTCACGGGTTCCAGTATTAGTTGCATGGTACCATGTACTTTGGGAGTTCCTTAGTGGATGCCCCATGTTTGCCTATTCAGGCCTGTAGGGTCTGCATGCAAGCCAGTGCTGCCACCAATTTCAGACACTGTTCTCCCCTCTCCCCCAAGGTCCATGACATTATTTGCTTGTACCCATCTGGTCTTATGTATATTTTTGTGTGTTTATATCTCCAGTTAGGAGATATACCAAAGTTAGCTTAGCACCTGTGTGTGCGAATAAATAATACTTTATTTTTCCAACCGTTGGTGTGGTTCTTTCTTGTGTGTAAATTATTGACTGAATCCGTGGTTATTGCAATTGTGTTACTCCCTCTTTGATATGCCTTAACTGCGTATCTCCACATCTACCATTTGAGAGCTTTGGTTATTGGACCATCTCTAAATCTATCACTAAGGGTTGCATGGACTCAATGCAGGGTGCCTCTTCTATAGGTGTACATCATATACTGAGCCATTCTCCTGTAGGGTACTTTGCCCGTTCGGGTCTGCAGGACTTCGTAGTATGATATTAGTTTGCAGACTCACTTCTGAGGGTGATATTGCTTGGGGATCTATTGTAAGGTAAGAAATTTGCAAATAGATGTCTCTATCAGGTGGCCAAGTTGCAGATTCCTTACCGACCCATCCAACCTCCCTGCTCAGTGAACTGACTTCTAGGGACAGGGACTCCTCTTTCAGGGCCTTAGTTTTGAAACACCAGTAGTCAGTTTATTTACGGCTCTGTTCTTCTGCATGGAAAGTCGTGAAAAGAAACTGGTGGCACCTACATAGGACCCGAGACGTCATATCGAGCGTGTACCACTCCCACGACGGACGCATGGCCGATCAATGCCAACTAATAGCGCACAGGGGTACTGCTCAAGAAAAATCTGAAGGTAAGGGAATCTTGAACTAGATATTGTCTCTACCAGATAAGGTGTTGACGAAGGTAAATAACTTGTCCTTTACGGGTTCTTTCTTTTGGAACTATTTATATGAATGTTAACACCTTTTCTGTTCCCCAGACTGATTTTCAATCACTATTCACTCTGTCCCTGTTCGTTTTTTTGGGTAGGGACAAAATATAAAACATTTTAAGATTATTCACCTTATTTACCATGTGGTGAGGTTAAATGCCATTCTAGTTCATATACTTCTATGTCCTTCTGGACAAACTGCTTTCCAGTCAACATTTTAGCACAGCACTATCTTAGAGACAGTTTTCTTTTCACACTACTTTAACATGCTCAACCTTACTAATAACGACCTCTTTCTGTCCAAATGGTCAGCATAGTTCAGTCTGGAGATGGTGTATTTCTTCACCCTTTCATTAAACACCATTTCACATTTGAAATTTTCTTTTCATACTTTCACTCTACCACTAGTTCAAGTTCACTGCACACCTTCTTTTAGTAACTTATAACTGTGGCCATTTTTAACACTTCTTATACAACACCTATGCATTTTACAGCCTTGAAAATGTTGCTCAGACTAAACATATTTGCTGTATTGCCCATTCCAAATGACTTTGATTGAACTTATAGCAGAACACACAATGGACAAAGATACAATAACAAGTCTTTATTTAAATCCATTGACTACATTATATTGCTGATTCTGAACTCAAATAAATTAATTGTATCCATGAGTAAACCTAATATGGACACAGTTAGACAAATATAAACTGAATAAAACATGGAACCAATGCTTTGGATTCCTAAAATTACAATTGAGGAATCTGCAGTTAACAGTATCTATCAGAAGAAAAAGTTGCTTACCTTTGTTTATTCTCTTTCTGGTAGATACTCTGTCTAACCACAGCTTCTTCTCCTCCCCTTCCTGTGAACATGTCTCTTTTTCCATCTAATAAGGTCCCAGTTTAGAGATCTGTTCGCTCCCTCCTAGCCATTCTGTGAACATGGCTCTTTTTCCATCTTTTAAGGTCCCAAATTTAGAGATCTGTACCCTGGTCACAGCAAATTTGCTATTAGGCTTTGTGTCTACGACAGCCTAGAGAGCAACTGACTTCAGTGCACATGGGATGGCCTTCATATGTTGCTCTTTTTCACTTCCGAAGTTGAGCGTCGTTAGTGCAGGTCCACATAATGCCATTTGCCTGCGAGCAGTGGTACTATTCAAGAATTTCCAGATCCATTCTTAAGCCTAGGAATTATTCAAAAGGTGAGGTATATGTGGTAAGATAAAGTATCTATTAAAAACTCAAGAATTCAAACAATTTGGAAATAATTATCTTATTATTGCTGAGGCTGATTTGCCTCTCAGGTAGGCTCCTCTTGTGCTCTCCAATAAATTATTCCTGAGCTATCTTAATTTTCAAATATCCATTTTCACCCAGCTGGATTGATTCTTCATCCCTCTTTAACATTACTGAGCAGAAGTACCTGAGAAACCAGCATAGACAGGTCTGTTCTTGTTAGAAGCAAACACTGCTGAGATCTCTCAGGACAGAGAAGACACCACTGAGTGTCAATATAAATGCAAATGGCTTCACTTTGGCTCCTGAACATCACCTTAACCCTTTACATGCCTCTTGAGGGGGATGTCTTAATATTTATGACATGTAACAGACTTTAGACTGTAGTAGAATCCCACAACTACCAACATTATGGCAGACTTCACAATTTACCTCCTTCAGTCAGAGAGCCAGTTGATCCTCAGTTGGAAATCAGTGTGGTCTTACCTTTTTAATGCAGAAATCATTCCAGCTTATAGCATTGTGACATTGTGTGATACTGAGCTCGTACCACAGGAAGGTGAGTTGTTTAAAAAAAAAAAAACTCACATAAGGTTTTAATGGAATTTCATCTTAAATAATAGCCAATCTCATGCTTTTTCGACTGGATAAAGTCTACACAATTTGGATGAGCCAGATGTCTGTTGAGAAAGAATTACAGCCTTATTGAAGTCAGATCATCTTTTCATCACTTATGTTGCTCTCCATTATGTACAAAGTAGCAAAGGTTGTTGTTACAAGGTGGGTATTCTTATATGTATCCATGACAGAAGACTTTAAACTTCCTTCTAGCTCTCATAGTCATTCCACCAGAGCTGAGGCAGTGTCACCGACTTTCCAGAATGTGAGACTGCGAATTTGCAGAGCAGCTACTTGTGCTATCTCAGATTGCTTTTGTCAGCAGTAGTCAGTGGACAGTACTTCATGTGAAGTTGCAACATTTGGTCCTGGACGTTCTAAGCAATCTGTTTTTCTGAACCCTGATCTAGTATATGCTGTCTGAGCCATCTCCTCACCCAGCATTTACGTGGCACAGTTATCAGATTTGCAACTAGCCTTGAAAGGAAGAAGAGTTATTGACTCAGGCAAAATTGCCTTTATTTTGATTCTATGTTCTTCTTCTTTCCTACCTTTGCAACACCCACCCAGCAGATCCCAGATTAATCACATCACCTATCCAGCCTTACATAATAGAGAAAGCATGTGGGTACTGTGCTGTAATGGGTGTGTCACATGGGCAGACGGGTGGCATACAAGCAAGTTGGCCTCATTTACACTTTCAATTCCTGCAAACATTTAAAACTGCAGCGTATCTTGGAAAATGTATTTTGGGTAGTGCCTGCAGTGTTTGCATTCCCAATCAGTTACAAGGAAGTGAGAGCAACAACTGCAAGGATTGAAATCACAATGAACATAGTTTTGCATTACTCCAGGAAGGCTTTCTTGTTACTCTTTTTGCCATTAAGTTATCCAATCACTTATGCTCTAGGCAGGTTGTTTCAGCCACTGATCTGTCTATTTTTGTTATACATTACTATTGGGCAAGGATTCCATTGATGATTCTAACGTTATAAACCATTCTGATTACAGATTCTTGCAGGTGCCAAGGTGAATGAATTAACGAAGCATCGACAAACTGCTCTGCATTTAGCAGCACAGCAGGACCTACCAACAATCTGCTCTGTCCTTTTGGAAAACGGGGTTGATTTTGGGGCCACAGATGAGAATGGAAATAATGGTAAACTGTCACCACTTACTCTGTTACTGTCCACAGTTTTTCTGTTGTATTGCCATGTTTAAATAATGTACATAGTACATAGTGCTAAAATATTACTGCTGCAGATATGTGCTTTATCTTTGGGTACTTTCGGCAAATAGATTTAACAGTTATGGAAGTGGGGATACAGGCAGCACCCCTCTCGATCCTGGCAATGAAACAAAGTTAGGTTGCAGTGGTAAGATAGCTTTGGTAACCTGTGTGATCATCTAAATTGTTGCAAGCCATCTTGCAAGTCATCATGTCTAAAGCAGAGTGGATGGAGTACACTCAAGCATGTATATAATAAAAGTACATCTGTACAGAGTGTAATTTGCTGTTTATTATCGTTGATGAGTGTAGCGATGGGGCATGATTAGTAAGAGACAAAGCCTCAAATGGGTCATGATGCCCCTGCCGTCTTTCAAGATTTCTACTGAAATAACTATGGTTCACTTGGGATAGCAAAATCTGTAAAGAATAATGTTATGTAAATAAATTAGACAATTTTAATGTTAAGCCTAACACCAAGAGTAAACACCCAAAAGAAACATATATAAAAAGTTTGTTCATTGAATTTAATAAAAAAACAATTCAAAAGTGACACTAAATAAAGTACAGGTCGCGACATTTAAGCCCCAAGATTGTCTTGACCAGGGCCATCATCAGAACAGAGTATCGCAAAGAAACAGATATATATATGTGTATAGGCCTAGTAGGAAAGTTTAAAAAGATTAAAAGTATTAAAACCAGATCAAGACAACAAACCGCATAGTAGTCCAATAATAGTTTTAATTCTAAAGTACAAACCAGGAGAAACATCCAGTGTACATCATCATAAACAAACTTGTAACTCACTTATTGAAGAAGGTATTATCATCAGCGATAAAAAACCACAGAACCAACATTGACAGAGGTAATCCTAATGCACCCTACCTAGAGGTAATGTCAAAAAATAAAATATATATACCAGGTTAGTAAGGTGGAGCCCCATAAAGCATCATAATGAAAATAATGCAGAAGTGTTAAACTTACAAGCACAAGAAAGAGCTTTGTTGGGGTCAAGAATAAGAGATCCAGTGAGACACAGAGCCACCAATAATCAAAGGATATTTCGAAGTCCCACAACTAGCTGTGAAGAGGAACCAACTAACATGTGCCGGTGGTAGCCTGAGACAAAAGAATTCACAAATAGCCATAAACTAATGGATTAAGTAGGGTCCTATCAATAGATATTCGCTTAAGATCAAAAGAACTTAATATCTAACCTGGCAACTTTCCACTAAGTCAGCGGGTACTAAAGAAACACCCGGGAGGCTTTCAGCTAAAACTCTTACTTATTCTTTTACCCGACTACGTATTTAATACCATGTGAGAGGCACCAATCCTCATGAGCCATTAGTGACCTAAGGGAAAGAATATCAAAACAAACTGTCACCAAATAAAATAACAAGGTCCTGATAAATAAAAGTGCAAAAACTCAAGTATACGTAAACTTACTGTATCGCCATAAAACATTAATACTGGTCCACGTGTACTACAAATAACGCCCAGGAAACCCTCAGCCAGTCAAAGGCATGTGCCACGAACCGGTAAATTAATGTCAAAGGGCACACACAATTAGAACACCCTACCCAGGCAAAGTCAGAGCTACGCACAGGGCCACCCAGAGGAAAGAGTTATGGGAATTATAGTATTCAAAATACAATGTGAATCTGGCAGGCGGAGGGATTCGCTAATAACCAAAACAAAAAGGTTAAAGTTAATGCCTAATATTATTGTCCAGTACAAATTGGGTTACGTTTCATGTATTTTAATTTATTGACATAGTATTATTCTTTGCAGATTATCTGTCCCAAGTAAACCACACTTATTTGAGTAGATATAATTATCCTGGTTCTAAGGGTTTCTTGGTAGACTCCATAAGTTAATATTATTTTTTCACTCTCAAGATTTGGCATCAGTAAGATGTTAAGCGCATTGAATATGATTATACCGTGTTGTGTAGTGCAGTAGTTATAAACAAAGGCATTTAGCCACAATCAGGATTCAAGTTGTTAAATTCATTTACTGAGATAAAATGACCGAATATGCTTTGTCACTATTATCAGTTGTCTTGCCTTGTAAAGCCATTGTCAATACATTTCTGTGAAGACAGTGCAGTTTGTTTTCTCATATCAGTTACTCTGTAATATGGTTAGAACATAAAATTTGATATTTGCACTTGAGTAATAATTCAAAATTTCACCTGCTCTAAATAACAATATTTGCAAAATTTGTTTCACTAGCATCACAAACGCACATATACCCGCGCCAATGAAACCTCACTGAGTAACCAATCACTTAGTGTGACGAGCAGATTGGAATATGTTAAAAATATACAGAAAGGGGGTTGTTCCAAATTAATGTTGTCGTGGGCAAGGTCTAGCATAGTGCCTCCAGATCATTTGGAAAGAAGGATACAGTAAATCACGTATGATACTGAGCATAGAGAGAGCAGCTTGTAGAAAATAACTTTGTGTTTGAATCTGCCAGGACTGGACATTGCAACTAAGAGAAAGGAATCTGTGTTTGTTAGAGCCATTCAAGAGGAGACATTGCAGCTAGTGTGAAGAATTCTTATGTTTCTTTAAGCTTACCAAGAGCAGTCAGTGCAGTTAGTAAAAATGAACCTTTTGTTCAAGTTTGCTGTAAACGAGCATTTGTACAGGTATAGGCCCATGTTTCATTTGTTAACGCATGCAAGGCCAGCTTTAAAGAATTAAACCCAGACAAATGTACGAAAGAAAAATCAGTCTATATTGAAAACACCTATATCTTTAGTACAGTCCTATTTTTGTCCCTATGTAAAATAAAGTTTGAATGGCTAGGGAGCCTTCGTTAAAGTCCTGTCTTCAGTCTGTGACGTGCAAACTAACTCCTTTTCTGGCACCTGTAACAGGACTGTAGTCAAGGCAAGAGGGGTGAGGGCTTCACAACAGGCCGCCTTACGTTTGTATCCAACACAAAGATGGAATGGAAAAGAAGCCTTAGAAAGAAAGAAAGGACCACAATAAAGTCTCTCTGGTACACTGGTGGAGTAAGTTATGAAGCAGTCAGTAGCTTCCACTAAGACACCAAGGGAGGCATAGGCAAAACTGGTGTTACCACCTACAATGGGCAGTTATGAAGATTGTGTGTGTGTGTGTATATATATATATATATTTATTTTTTTTTAAATATTTTTTTATTAACATTTTATCATTCAATAAACAGTATTATGTTTACAGCACCATCTTGTTTCCTTCGTGTTAGTGCATAACAGTGTTAATATCACTACTGTCTACATTGTTTGAATGTTCTACTTCATTAATTATTCAATAACCTTTATACTTTAAACGTATGCAAGAATAGAACATCAGTGGCGCTTCTTCTCGTATGGGTTGCCCAATTGGCCTAGTGTAGCAGAGTCATGTTTTTCTAGCTATTATACAACACCTTTAACTCGTTTCAAACATTAATTAAATTAAACTTAAACACGATGGCAAAGTGGGGTGTGGAGGCTGCTAATGCAGGGGGATGCCATTTCTTGGCTTTTCCAGTATGTATGGTGTCATTACTCATAGACTTTTCTGGTTTCAGGTGGGTGGGGCGTCTACCGGGTCCAGCCTGTCTGTTAATCAATGTCATGGGCTCTGTCCCCTGTTGCCCGCCTTTTGTTTAATCTCGGCCTTATCGTGTCTTCCCTTATCGTGTCCTAGAGGGCGAGGCAACATTTCCTCCCTTCCTATGTTTATCCAGTCTCCACTCCTGTTGGAGTTTCTGCGTCCGCTGTTCTCAATATATTGTCCCAGCTTGTCATTGCTACTTCCCATTTCTGTGCTATAGGGTGGCGACGCAGTCCCCTCCCCTCCTCGCTCTTCAGGACCTGGAGTTCGGCTCTAGCCCATGTTGTAACGTCTTGTCTCCACCCAACCCTGGGGGGCCGAAACTGTGCCTTCCAGTTCTTTGTGATCTGTCTCCTATATAATACCAGTGCCAGATTCAGAAATCGGGTCTCCACTCTTCCCCGCGGCAACCCATTCCCAAAGCCCATCAAACATCTGTCAGGGGTCGGAGTCAGGTTCATATTAAGGAGTCTCGATAGGTCGGACATCACCTCTTCCCACCCCAGTTGGATCTCTGGACAGGTCCATACCATGTGGTCAAAATTTGCGTCTACATTTTTACATCTGGGGCACACCCTAGGAACTCCCCCATAGATTACTGTTAGCCGATGTGGGGTGAGGTACGTTCTGTGGAGATAATTATATTGTATATATCTCAGGTGCGTACTGCGAGCGACGGACCGGGGGTAAGCCAAAGCTCTGTTCCATTCCGCATCTGACGGTTCCCTACCGACTGTCCTCCCCCATCTCTCTCTCAGTGGCCACAGGGAATCTAGTGCATCCTCAACTTGAACTCGGTATAATTTAGATATCAGATGGGACTCCTCTCATGATGTCAATAGGAGATGCAGCACCCTGTGGGTGGCTGTTTCCGCGTTGACCGTGATCCAGTGCGTTTTCAGCACATGTATCAGTTTATGATACATAAGGAACTGACCCGGGGAGACTCCACTGTCAACAAGATTAGTGAAAGATCTCAACACTCCCTCCTGAAACAGGTCTCCCACCGTTTCTATTCCTGCTCTCCTCCAGGTTCGAGGCTCATGCCTCCCAGGTTCCTCTCACCAGCCTCGATCGTAAGTACCGCCAGGGGTAGGGCCGGAGAGTACGGGGGGACAGTGCCATCCCTTTTCACGCACCTCTTCCAACATGCTGACGCCACTTTTGTCATCGGGCTGTGCATGTGGGGATTAAGCTTCCTATTTGTCATTCGAGCAATGAACTGATTTATGTCCTCCACTACTCGGTCGGCGTACCTCTCCAGGTGACCCTTACCTGTGAGCCACCCGGCAACCCATTGCAGCAGGGATGGCAGGTAGTAGGCTTCAAAATCTGGTGCTCCTAGACCCCCCTTGTTAGTTGGCCTGCATAGTATCTGGAGCGAGGTGCGTCTACGGCCATCATCCCATATAAATTCCCTGAGTAGGGTGTTAATTTCACGAAACCAAGCTGTTGGAATCAGAAGGGGCAGGTTAGCGAAGTAGTATAGAAGCCGGGGCAGCATTACCATTTTGGACAATGCTACTCTGGCCATTATCGTCAATTTCAGCGATCGCCAGAACCCCACCGAGGACTTCAGAGATCGTAGAGCTCTGCCCAGGTTACCCTTGCGCAAGTCTGCCCTGTCGTGAAACACCTGTATGCCCAAGTACTTAAAGGTTCGAGGGGCCCAAATCATATCCCCAGGGCATGTTGTCGGGCGTCCGCCGCCCGGAGCCATAGGGAACACGCATGTCTTGCTACGGTTGAGGCAAAGTCCAGATATGTTCCCATAGTTCTCCAGCACTCCCAGCGCCCATGGGAGATCCTTCTCTCCGTCCCTAAGGTAGACAAGTATATCGTCAGCATATAGCGAGATGATATGTTCTTGGTGTCCCCATTCCACTCCTCTACCCACGCCCTCCCGCCGCATCTGGGACGCCAGCGGCTCGATGGCCAGGGCGAATAACAGAGGGGACAATGGGCAACCTTGTCTGGTTCCCCTGTGAATTGGGTAAGTTCCGGATACTGTTTTACCTGTTCTCACTCTTGCCAGTGGTGACGTGTACAACAAGTCCACCCATTTGACCCAATCTTCACCCATTCCCATACGGAGCATCACTGCTCTCAAGTAGTCCCATCTGATCGAGTCAAATGCCTTCTCAAAATCCACCGCGAGCAACACCCCTGCTGCAGGTTTCATGTCGCTAGGCATATTCAGGACAGCAAAGAGACGTCTCAGATTTAAGGAGGTGCTGCGATTCGGGACGAAACCATTCTGGTCTACATGTACCAGAGTTGGTACAAGAGGGAGTAAACGGTTGGCCAAGATCTTGCTTAGTATTTTAAAATCACTGTTTAGCATTGACAGGGGGCGGAAGTCAGTCACCGAGGGTTGCCTAGATTTTGTCTTAGGGAGTGGGACTACCATTGCCTCTCTCATGGTGCACGGCATTATCCCATTCTGTAGCGATTCTGTATACATCTCTACCAACTGGGGGGGTCAGTTGCTTCTCGAATTTTTTATAAAAGTCCATGGGGAGGCCGTCCGTTCCCGGGGTCTTCCCTGAGGCTAATTGAGCTATAGCTTCACTGACCTCCGCCACCGTCACTGGGCCCCCCAGCCTATCCCTGTCTCCGGCCATCAGGCTCGTTATAGGTATATGTTGTAGGTAATTATCAAAGACCTCCGTACTGATTTCAGCCGGTTTTCCATATTAAAAGGTGTAATATTCCTTGACTGCGTCATTTACAGGGCCTGGTCTACTTCTGCATGACCCTTCCTTATCCAGCACATTTGAGATGGGCTCAGCATCTCCACCCGGCCTCACCAACCAGGCTAACATTTTCCCAGACCTACCCTCTTCAGATTGTAGGGAGGCAAAGTATTTTTGTGTGCTGTGGCATCTAAGTTGTTCTTCGATCTGGGAATGGTCTCTCTTTGCCTGAGTATATTTCTCATTTACTAGTGTGCCAGTCCCCTGAGTAAGTTCTCCCTCATGTATTATCTTCTCTAGCGTAGTCAGCTCCCTTTCAAGTGTGCGTCTCACTCCGGCCGATTGTCCAAGACAAAAACCCCTTGTCACCACCTTGAGGGCCTCCCATTCCGTAGATCTAGAGGTGGTGGATCCACTAATAAATTGAATATGGTCAGTCAGATGCTGTCTCAGGGCGTCTCTATATGCTGGGTCCTCAAGTGCTGTAGGGGACAATCTCCAGGCCGGAATGGGGGGCCTAATCTCTGCAGCCCTCCATGTTACCAATAGGGGGCTGTGGTCGGACAGTGTACGGCCCAGATATTCTGAGTGAACCATCCCACGTGCAAGGTCTGCCGTACACGCCACCCTGTCGATTCTGGTGTGGAGTCGGTGAAGGGCCGAATAATATGAGTAATCCCTGTCGTGTAAGTGTTGTTCCCGCCATATATCCACTAGCCCCCAGTAGCTCATCCATTCACTAAGTTTCCCAGCTATCTTACTTGACATTGCACCCTGTAGTGGAGGGGAGGATCTATCCAAGTCTACATCTAATATACTATTGAAGTCCCCTCCAACCAAAAGCTCTCCTCTCCTCTGGCGGGTGAGGTGGCCCGATAATTTCGTCAAAAAGGGGATCTGGTCCTGATTTGGGGCATACATGCAGCACAGGACAATCGGTGTGCCGCATAGCTGTCCCTCCAGAATCACGAACCTCCCCTCACGATCTATGTTGGAAGCTTCTATCTCTAGGGGAACCCCTGCACGGATCCAGATCATTACTCCCCTTGCGTACGCTGAGTACTCTGTTGCGAACACCCGCCCCCTCCACCTACGTCTCAATCTCTCAGGTTCACCAGCCGCCAGGTGGGTCTCCTGTAGCATTGCTACCTGTATATTCCTCCTTTTTAAATAAGCCAGTATTTTGTGTCGCTTGGCCGGTGACCCCATCCCTCTAACGTTCCACGTTAAGAAATTGTATTCTACCATGTTGGTGATTTTAAAATTTACATTGGCTACTCTTTGCTACTTTTACCGTCTGCTGTCCCCTGATCCTTAGTGAAGCACTGTTGTTACGCAACCATTCACCACCCCTTGCCATCCTAACTAGTAACTGCTTATCCCAACTCCCCCTCCCCAGGGCACCTCTCAAACAGTAGGATGCCCAAAAACAGAAAAAACACCTGTGCAACAGTGCAGCATGTTTCATCTTTTAGTTGCAGTTCTCGCCAGTCCACCTGTACAGGCGAGATTCCAGTAGGGGGGTGGCCCTGCACGGAGGGGCCATTAGAGCATCATTTGCGCCCGCCCCGGGGTATCCGGTAAGCCTCTGGGCCTCAGAGGTCATCTGCAGTTTGTGGGGTCACTACCGGGGCCTGCACCGAGCTGCTCGAGCCCCCCGCCGATGACATCACAGTCTCGTCAGATTCACCGCCAGAGTCCTCCCGGGGGGTCCCCTCTCCGTTCACACGGGCCGCTGCCTCCAGTGCTGCTCTTCTGCCACTTTCTTTTTGGTTCCGGGATGGTGCCAAGCGTGGGCGACTTCGGGTCCGTCTTTCCCTGGGGGGCCGGCGCGATCCACCCCCGGTCGGGCCCCCCCTCCCAAGCCGCTCTGTCTGGGTCCCATGAGTTTCCAGCCATTCCCATGCCTCCTCCGGGGATTGAAGAAATGTTGTTTTACTGGCAAGCATTACTTTCAGCTTAGCCGGGTACAGCAACGAATATTGTATACCTTCGTCCCTTAGGGCCCTTTTGACTGCCATGTATGAGGCACGCTTACTCTGTACCTCTACTGTAAAGTCCGGGAACAGCGTGACTTCGCCATTTGCTACCTTAAATGGGCCCTCTTCTCGCGCCCTTTGTAGCAAGATGTCCCTGTCTCTATAGTGTAGTAATCTTGCGATCACCACTCGGGGGGGCCTGCCCGGCGCCAGGGGCCTCGCAGGCACGCGGTGCGCTCTTTCCAGAGTGTAGAATGAAGTCAGCCGGCCCGGTGCCACCACTGTGCTCAACCATTTTTCCAGGAATTCTACCATATTTGATCCTTCTGCCCCCTCCGGGAGGCCCACCACTCGCACGTTATTCCGCCGGCTTCTCCCCTCTGCGTCCTCAGCTCTTCGCTCTAGTCGCATCACTCTATCTCTGAGGTGCGACATTTCGGCCTGCAGGTCTTTTTGTTTTGGTGCGATGTCGGCCAGTGTGGTTTCTGTCTCTTTGACTCTGTCTGATAATTTGTGATGTCAGCCCTCAAGAGGCCCAGTTCAACCGCGACCTGATTGATGTTGTGTTGCAGTGTTAACTTAGTGTCTTCTATCGCACCCAATATTTTGTCCAGGGTGTCCTGTACATCGACCTGCAATGGACCCCGCACGTCCCCCCCCCCGCGCCCGGGGGTCGCTGTGCCGTCCATGACTTTAGCCCTGTGGCGGTTCTTAGGGGACATCGATTACGTAGGAGATCGTCCCCCCCCAGTGGCGAATCCGACCACGGTGCGTTAGCTCAGGGGATCCCCCATCTAGGACTTCCGTCTCAACCGCAGGGGCCGCCAGGTAGAATCCCATCAGCACCAGAGACCCGTGCTTTCTCGCTCAGGATCTCCGTGGACTCGGGGCGCGTTGCACCAGGACACGAGGCACCACACCAGTTCGACCACAGTAGTCGCCACTTCAGGGGCCAGACCGGACCGGTCAGGCAAGGCGCCTACTATCGACCATCCCCCGCGGTGGGCCACCGCGCGGAGTACCGCGGACCGCTCCCATCCCGTTTCGGCAGGCGAGCCCTGCTAGGCAGTTCATCCACTCTTAAGGAGGCGCTGCAAAGCGCCGCTTCGCTGTGCCTTACCCCCGGGCCACCGGCCGTCCGCCGTTACTCAGTTCTTCGATTGGCATGCCCCAGTCGGGGTCACCCCGGGATTCTCATCTCCCCAAATGCAGCCGGGCGATCCTTCATGCTCTGTGGCCCGGGGCCCACCATGCTAGTCCCAAGCTCAGGGGCCAGCGCTCCGTTCGCGCAGTAGGCCACCACGGGCACGACCATCCAACAGGGGGCCCCTCTATCCGCCGATCGTCTCGCTCGGCCGAGGGTCCGGTACTTTCCTCCCCAAGGGCGGCCCTCCCGGGGCCCGGCCCGTTCTGCAGGAGTGTGCCGGTGCTCAAAGTGGGTGTCCGCTACACCAGAGGCCCCTTCCGCCAGACACAGCGTGCCGCATGCAGGGTCGGCGCCACAGCAAGGCTCCCGGCAGCCGGGCCCCCGCCAAGCCCAGGGGCTCCGGTCGTTTCTCCTTACTTGCGAGGGTGGGGCCGGAGGGCCCGCACGCACCCCCGGTCGCCGTCACACCGTCCTCCGCGGTCTCGGGAACACAAGGCTTTCCACGAACAGCCCTGCAGCAACCCCCAGGCAGGAGGGGGGCCGCGGTCGGCTGGCTCCCCCTCAAACGGTGCGCGGTCCCACACCCAGCCGCGTATTCGCTCACTCTCTCAGTCCGGCTCCCGACATTAACGCGGCGACAGGCCCAAGGCCGAGGGGCTCGCCGGCCGCCTCCGACGGGCTCCGCCAGGCTCGCTCTGGGCTCCACCGGTGCTCGGGTCGCCCACACGGGTCCCCGAACTCGCTCCCCGTCAATTTGCCCCGGGGGGAGGCCCAGGATAACAGGAGAAGTTTAGGCCCCTCCGGAGCAGACGGATCAAGCGTGCGCCATCTTTGGCTTCGTGGCCACGCCTCCGTGTGTATATATATATATATATATATATATATATATATATATATATATATGTTCGATGGCATGTGTAGCTGCAGATACACATGCTTTGCACATCCCGCCATCTAGTGTTGGGCTCGGAGTGTTACAAGTTGTTTTTCTTTGAAGAAGTCTTTTCTAGTCACGAGATCGAGGGACTCCTCCCCTTTCGGCTCCATTGCGCATGGGCGTCGACTCCATCGTAGATTGTTTTCTTTCCGCCATCGGTTTCGGACGTGTTCATTTTCGCTCCGCGTTTCGGTTCGGAAAGATAGTTAGAATCTCGGAAAATTCGATGGTATTGTTTGCGTTCGGTATAGGGTTAGTTACAACAGATCGACACCGAATTTTGAAGAGCTCCGGTGGCCTTTCGGGGTTTTCGAACCCCCGTCGGGGCCTGGTCGGCCCGACCACGTGTCTCTTCAAGGCTAATGGAACGGACCCCATTCCGCTTCTGCCCCAAATGTCACAACAAGTATCCTTATACAGATCAGCATCTGGTCTGTAACTTGTGTTTTTCTCCAGAACACAAAGAAGATACTTGTGAAGCCTGTTGAGCGTTTCGGTCGAGGAAGACATTAAGAGACTGAAGAGCGAGAAGACTGCAGATGGCGTCGGCGTCGACAGGACAAAAACACTTGGCGGAGGAAGAAGAAACCTTCTCCATCGAGGACTCGGACGAGGTCGATCCCGAACAGACGCCAAAAAACGTGAGTAAGACGCCGACACACAAAACTCATGGAAAGATCGCTAAAGCCCAAGGGACGCCACCGCCAGCAGGCCATGGCTTAACCCGAAAAATAGGTGACCGATCATCGGCACCGAAAAAGGGCATGCATGTGTCGAAGACATCCGACTCCGGTCGAGATACCGGCACAGAGCAGACTCGACCCCGAGACAGCGGGTCAGAGCAAGTTCGGCACAGTTAGGGCGGCACCGAAACGAGTCGGCACCGAGAGACTGGAGCACCGAAAATTTAAAAAGTGTCGTCGGAGCCGAAAAAGACTGCCGAAAAAGTTTCCATTCCGAAACATCTGGCCTCGGAGCTGAAAACAAGTTCCTACACAGAGGAACATGGACTGTCCTCACAAATGCAAGGACACAGGTTCGGACAAGAACTAGAGTCAGTGGAGCCAGACTACACCCAAAGAAGGCTTCACTTCCAAAAGGACACAGGGAAGATAAGTACTCTTCCCCCAATTAGGATGAAAAGAAGACTTGCCTTTCAAGAAAAAGACAAGCAGCCACAGGCAAAGGTGGCAAGACAAGTAACACCACCACCATCTCCACCACGCTCAACGCACACATCACCGGTAGCCACTCCACCACTGATGCAGTCCCCAGCTCATACTGGAATGAGTCAGGATGATCCGCCAGTATCAGATAACAGCCCAGACTGTTATCCAGCGAGACCATCGCCACCTGTGGACAGTACAGCCTACACACAGGTGGTGTCAAGAGTAGCGGCGTTTCATAATGTCACCCTGCATGCAGAGCCTATTGAGGATGACATTTTGTTTAACACGCTATCCTCCACACATAGCCAATACTAAAGTCTCCCTATGCTGCCTGGAATGCTAAAACACTCCAAACAGGTGTTTCAGGAGCCTGTAAAGGGCAGGGCCATAACGCCAAGAGTGGAGAAGAAATACAAGCCACCGCCAACAGACCCGGTATACATCACGCAGCAATTAACACCAGACTCTGTGGTAGTAGGGGCAGCTCGCAAGAGAGCAAACTCACACACCTCAGGAGACGCACCACCTCCAGACAAGGAGAGTCGCAAGTTCGACGCTGCGGGGAAAAGGTTTGCAGCACAAGCAGCCAACCAATGGCGTATTGCCAATTCACAGGCGTTGCTGGCGAGATATGATAGGGCTCATTGGGACGAAATGCAACATTTCATTGAACACTTACCCAAAGATTTCCAAAAAAGGGCACAACAAGTGGTGGAGAAAGGCCAGAGTATCTCGAACAATCAGATACGCTCGGCAATGGATGCAGCAGATACAGCTGCTAGGACAGTAAATACAGCAGTAACCATAAGGAGACACGCATGGCTGCGAACATCAGGATTCAAGCCGGAAATACAACAAGCCATGCTGAATATGCCATTTAACGAACAGCAGTTGTTTGGGCCGGAGGTGGACACTGTTATCAAAAAAATTAAAAAGGACACTGATACGGCCAAAGCCATGGGCGCACTCTACTCCCCACAGAGCAGAGGCACATTTTGTAAAACACAGTTTAGAGGGGGGTTTCGAGGACAAAGCACAGAACCCACAACCTCCCAAACAAGGCCCACTTATCAAAGCCAATATCAGCGGGGAAGTTTTCGAGGACAATATAGAGGGGGCCAATTCCAAAAGAGTAGAGGGAAGTTCCAAAGTCCCAAAACTCCTCAAAACAAGCAGTGACTTTGACGTCACAAATCCCCAACACATAACACCTGTAGGGGGGAAACTAACCAAGTTCTACAAACATTGGGAGGAAATAACAGACACTTGGGTCCTAGCAATTATCCAGCATGTTTATTGCATAGAATTTCTCAAATTCCCTCCAAATGTCCCACCGAAAACACACAATATGTCAAAACAACACATGGATCTTCTAGAAATAGAAGTCCAAGCGTTGTTACAAAAACATGCAATAGAACTGGTACCAATTCATCAGAAAGGAACAGGAGTTTACTCGCTGTACTTTCTCATACCCAAAAAAGACAAAACTCTCTAAGACCTATATCAGATCTCAGAACATTAAATACCTACATCAAATCAGATCACTTTCACATAGTAACATTACAGGACGTAATCCCATTGCTCAAACAACAAGACTACATGACAACACTAGACCTAAAGGATGGATACTTCCATATACCGATACATCCTTCACACAGAAAGTACTTAAGGATTGTATTCCAAGGGGTACATTACCAATTCAAAGTGTTGCCATTCGGAATAACAACTGCACCAAGAGTTTTTACAAAATGCCTGGCAGTAGTGGCTGCACATACCAGGAGGCAGCAAATACATGTGTTCCCGTACCTAGACGATTGGTTAATCAAAACCAACATGCAAGAACGGTGTTCACAACACACAAAGTACGTCATAGAAACCATCCACAAACTAGGTTTCTCACTCAACTACACAAAGTCACACCTTCAGCCGTGTCAAACACAGCAATACTTAGGGGCGACAATCAACACAACAAAAGGGATTGCCACTCCAAGTCCACAGAGGGTACAGGCATTTCACAGTGTAATACAGGCCATGTATTTAAAACAAAAGATACAAGTCAAGATGGTGATGAAACTACTAGGCATGATGTGCTCATGCATAGCCATTGTCCCAAACGCAAGGTTGCACATGCGGCCCTTACAACAGTGCCTAGCATCACAATGGTCACAGGGTAAACTTCTAGATCTAGTGTTGATAGACCGCCAAACATATACCTCGCTTCAATGGTGGAACAATATAAATTTAAGCCAAGGGCGGCCTTTCCAAGACCCAGTGCCTCAATACGTAATAGCAACGGATGCCTCCATGATAGGGTGGGGAGCACACCTCAATCAACACAGCATCCAAGGACAATGGGACACTCAACAGAGACAGTTTCACATAAATCACTTAGAACTATTGGCAGTATTTCTAGCGTTAAAGGCATTTCAACCCATAATAAGCCACAAACACATTCTTGTCAAAACAGACAACATGACAACGATGTATTATCTGAACAAACAGGGAGTAACACACTCAACACAGTTGTGTCTCCTGGCACAGAGAATATGGCATTGGGCGATTCACAACCACATTCGCCTAATAGCACAGTTTATTCCAGGGATTCAGAATCGGTTAGCAGACAATCTCTCTCGGGATCACCAACAGATCCACGAATGGGAGATTCACCCCCAAATACTAAACAATTACCTCCAAAGATGGGGAACACCACAAATAGACCTATTTGCAACAAAAGAAAACGCAAAATGCCAAAACTTTGCATCCAGGTACCCACAAGATCAATCTCAGGGCATTGTGTTATGGATGAGCTGGTCAGGGATATTTGCATACGCTTTTCCTCCTCTCCCACTCCTTCCGTATCTAGTAAACAAATTGAGTCAAAACAAACTCAAACTCATACTAATAGCACCAACCTGGGCAAGACAACCTTGGTACACAACACTACTAGACCTCTCAGTAGTGCCTCATGTCAAACTACCAAACAGACCAGATCTGTTAACTCAACACAAACAACAGATCAGACACCCAAATCCAGCATCGCTGAATCTAGCAATTTGGCTCCTGAAATCTTAGAATTCGGACATCTAGACCTTACACAAGAATGTATGGAGGTCATAAAACAAGCAAGGAAACCAACCACAAGACATTGCTATGCAAATAAGTGGAAAAGATTTGTTTATTATTGCCATAATAATCAAATACAGCCATTACACGCTTCTGCTAAAGACATCGTAAGCTACTTACTGCATTTACAAAAGTCAAAGCTAGCTTTTTCATCCATTAAAATACATCTTACCGCAATTTCAGCTTATCTGCAAATTACGCACTCAACTTCATTATTTAGGATCCCAGTCATAAAAGCATTTATGGAGGGCCTAAAGAGAATTATTCCACCAAGAACGCCACCAGTTCCTTCGTGGAACCTTAACATTGTCTTAACACGACTCATGGGTCCACCTTTTGAACCCATGCACTCATGTGAGATACAATATTTAACATGGAAGGTAGCGTTTCTCATTGCCATCACATCTCTAAGAAGAGTAAGTGAAATACAAGCATTTACCATACAAGAACCCTTTATTCAAATACACAAGCATAAAGTAGTTTTACGAACTAACCCAAAGTTCTTACCAAAAGTCATATCACCGTTTCACTTAAATCAAACAGTAGAACTACCAGTGTTCTTTCCAGAACCAGATTCTGTAGCTGAAAGAGCACTACATACATAAGACATCAAAAGAGCTTTAATGTACTACATTGATAGAACAAAACAAATACAGAAAACAAAACAACTGTTCGTTGCGGAGCAACCTCAGTCTCAAGGGGCATGACCGTGTATGAACCCTCATCGGGGACATCAGCAGTTCGTGGTCCACAGGAGATATTGGTGCAACAGCAAGACAGACCATAGGCAGATGTTCAAAGAGACCCCATATGCAGCGGAACACCGGTTGCACACACCAGAGTAGAGGCCGGAATGACAATGACCAGTCAAACTCCAGTTCCACCAGCAAAGGTGTACCGAAGATCCGAACCATGCGTTCACGGCACAGCGGGGTTGACAGGAGCGGCTCCATTGCTCTGTGTCGCTGGAAAAAAACAACCACCGCGAATCAGAAAAAGTAGCAGTCTGCCAATTAAAGCCAAAATAATTGGAAAGCCACCAAACACACTGGAAAAGAGAGAATGGATGGCTGATGGGATGACTCCGAAGACAGTCTGGAAGATGGACACGAAACCAGACCCGACAGCCTTAAAGAAATGAACAATCCCAGTTGTGCTTGAAGCATTGAATATTCTGGATACCAACTCTCCAAAGTGTTTGGGGAAATCGGCATTTAAAAGGGATTGTATCTCGGCTGATGATCTCGCAATCTGGAGAGCATACGTCTCTTTTGCGGATGTCAAGGCGACCTGTTTTTGAAACAATAGCGCCTTTAGTATACTCAACTTGTCATAGTTCACATTAATAGTATCAATGTGGGGCCACATTTCAGATACTTGTATCTCTCGTGTGGGGGGAAACAAAACATGGCCACAACACGTAACGACCTTCGTGACTGAGATTGCGTAGGCAATTCCAGGTCGCAAGCCGCAACAGCTGTCATCGCTCAGTAGAACATAACTCCCATTAGAAAGTACATGAAACACTGAACGAATCAAGGGGACGGGAGTACCCTTCAGAAAACAGGCCAAATTCGCGACCCCAGCATTGCAAAGACCGTGAAGAGACACCTGTTTGCATATCATGGAATGACGAACAGTAGTCTCACATTCACTTCCGCTAAGAAAGACCTCCTGTTCGCCATTCAGACATCGATACTCAAAGGGCAACTCCCACTCTTCCTTAATAAAGCTATCTCCTAGCCGTTCATATTGTCCCTCTGCAAGATGTTTCAGGCAGCTCGAGAAACGAAAGGTCGAAAACGGTAAATTAATAATGCTGTGTAAGAGCCAGATAGTTGAAGGACTCTCTGCTACCGTGAAGGGCAACTTATCTAATTTCTCTACTTGAAGCAAGGTGAAACGAGCCTCCCTTTTAGGCATTGTCTCTTGTTCCCTGGAAAAATTAAAAGCAGCGAATAGTTCACTCCCATTAATGTATTTCCATGGAATGTGGCCACTTCTCAGTGTCTGCAATGCCCAACCCAGCTGCATGATAGAACGTAGCTGTGTTTGTCCATGATATAACCGGGACAAATCAGTCTGAGTGATATCAATAGCAGATGACACTATATTCGACAGTGAATAAATCCTGTTGGATAGTGTGTTCATGCCATTGTCGACAACAGCCAATGTTTTTTCCAAATTCTCCTTATCAAGTTGCCTTAAACGTGCAGCAGCCTCAATTTGAGAAAGCTTCCAAATCTCATTATACATAGCATATAAAAACCGTTTCGAGCGTTGTTTCCTAGGACCTAATTGGAAATCTTGTAAATCTATACTATCAGAAAGAGTGTTCAGGTGTTGTTTAACCGCTGTTAAAGTGTTCGTCTGCACCCATTCCTGGCACAGCTTACCCACACTGTATGTTGTAATTATACCAGTATGTTGACCTGATAGGAAGCGAGGGTCTGGCCTATGAATGGAAAAAAAAACCTGAAGAGTTCAAAAAACGCCTCTGACACTCATCAGTGTCGGTGGGCCATACCAACCATCACCCGGGATGGGAAAGTGAAGAATTATAAGCACCAGCCTTAACCAATGCATATAGCCTGTCCTCTGAAACATTAAGAAAGTGTTGCCAATCTCTAAATGTTGTCGGTGTAGGAATATTGGGCGTGTTTAGATCTTTAATTTTTGCTAATCCCAGACATGATGTCTGCTCAACAGTGTCATTCAAAAAAATCATTTGCACAGGAATTAAGCAAGCTCGAAACAAAGCCTCCCTACCCTGTATTTGCCAATCTTGCGTTCCCCATACACTATTCAAATCGATAGTGGTCTTCCAATATTCGTAACCCTCAATCGAGAGTCTGGAAACAAAGGGATCTGAATAAATCAGTTTTGTATCTGTTAGTAAAAGTTTTCTAAATTGTGCTGTAGGTAATTTAAAATAATATGATTCAGCTTTCCTTGTATCATGCCCAGAAAAGTATGTGAATTTGTCACTGTAATACTTTGGACTCCCCACCTGTGGTGTTGAACAGTGTTCCCATTGTGTGTAGTTAAAGAGAGGCCTATATCTAGTTGCACAGTGCAGGTAGTGATGTCCCCAATTGTTATAGCAGAACATTTCCCCATAATTCATTGTATAATCATATACATCATCACTTCCAAAAGCAGAGTAGTCCTTCATTTCAGTTAGCATTGAATCAACTGTTTGGACATCCCAATCATCAGAGACAACATTAGGTGTAATAACATCAGACATTGAAATTTTGAACACGTATGGTATTTGAATTATCTCTGTAGGCCCGTATATATCGAACGGAACTTTGTCCCATACAATCCCATCAGGAATTGGAATAGATGTAATATTGACAGGGGACAAATCACGTCGGACCTTATGTGATGAACGATGTGGTGTTAAAATTACATCAACAGGCTCCACAGAGGAGCGATCAGCGATATAGTGACCATTAATTAGTAAAAAGAAAACAGTCACAAAACCAATCCATAAAAACAATGCAATAAATGTCAAACAGAACCAGAGATAGTTCCATGGATATATCAAATAGTTCTTCTTAAGCCATCAATAGAATTTGCTACCTCTCGAAAGTTTGTCAGTCTCAGTTGAGGATGAATCTGAAGAAAAATCATCAATGTCCACAAAATAGCCAGAGGAAGTCTCCGCAAACACAGGACCCATCGAATTCTCATCCACTGCTCGTGGAAGTTCTTGATAGACAACGTTATTAGTCGGGGAAGTGTTCGTGTACAATACAGCCAAATCCTGAAGCGGGGGGTTCCCCAAAGTTGTTACTGGAACCAACAAAAGTTCATTTTCTGCCCTCCCCATGGTCGAGGAAGTGTCCGGAACAGCAGTTGACATAGTTGCATAGTCAGTAGTAGTGATATTCATCCTACTATGTAGATGGATGTCCTGTTGGGTAGTGAGAGGGGATCGGGAACTACCCAAGGGACCACCTGGTCTACTGTGAAGAATCGGCCACATGGTGTAATTTGATGTCGTCAATAGAGATGAATCTGTTCGATTTGGAACCAGACAACGGTGGAAGGATGACAGTCCTGGTGCCTTTTATCCCCAAGACCGGTACAGGTCCTCTGTATGATGGACCAAATTCTTTTTTCACAGCAATCTTCTCACTAACCAGATCCCCAACGTTAGGAATCCAGCCAGTCGAAGTTTTCACCAATTCCCTTATTCCCAAGTTGGCAGCACTTGCAGATGATGTATCATCACGGAATTGTTGAAGCTCCTGTAAAACAGCGAGACGTTCTTTTTTGTCAAATGGTGTTTCTGCTGCCACCATACCAGGGGCATCTAGATCGGGGACATACATAGGTGTCCCAAAGAGAACCTCATATGGAGACTTTCCCCCGAAGGACCGTCTTGGCAGATTATTCAGTGCTCTCTGGACCCCATACAGGTGATGTAACCAACTGCGGCCTGAACCTAATACTCGAGCTGTTAAGGACTTCTTTAGATCACGATTCCGCCTCTCCACGACCAAATTTCCCTCGGGATGGTAAGGTGAGGAGTAATGGAGTTCAACACCCATCGTTCTCATGGTGTCCCTGAAAGCTTTAGAGGCAAAGGCAGGGCCCTGGTCCGAATGGAATGCTGCAACCGCATATGTACCGATAAAGATCAGCAAATCTTTTATAACAGTCCGGGCGTCAGCCGACCGCTGTGGCCATGCCCACAGGAATCTAGAACAGGAATCTACAGCCACTAAAATGTATTTATATGCACCATCAGGCTGCAAGGGACCACAATGGTCCAGGTATACACAATGGAGTGGCTTGTCTGACACTAAGAGAGATGTCTGCGGAGGGCGTTTGATATTTGAGCCCTTTATCTGCTGACAAATGTCACAGCAAAGGACATACTGTTTAGTCCGTCTGCATAGACCAGGCCACCAGTACCGTTGTTGTAGAATGGTGATAGTGGCCTGTATACCAGCATGTGCAGAAGCGACACCTTCATGTGCAGCTGTAATTAGCCCTAATCTTTGGTCTTCATTTGGGATCACTCGATCACCTACATCAGGAATTGTTGCAAAAGCAACATTATGTGCACTGATATGATAAGTATAGTTCGTAGGGTATCCTTTCGGAAGCGTTTTGCCTGCAGCCGAAGCTTTAACGGCAATCAGTATTTCATTATCCAACCTCGTCCGAGAACAAGTCACTGCAGCCACAGAAGCCGTAGCTACTGATGCTTTGGCTGCTTCATCAGCCAATGTATTGCCGGCAACGTGTATTCCTACACGTTGGTGCCCTAATGTATGAACTACATGGACACATGGTAGCTTATCCTTAAGATCAGCCACCCTCCCCCACAACATTTTGTGTTTAATGGTGTTCCCTTTAGAATCTCTAAACCCGTTCAGTTTCCAATGATTGAGATATTCATTGTATGACTGGACGCAGTAATATGAATCACAGACAATCAAAGTCTGTGTTTCTGGCTCTGAATGTTCGAGCGCTAGAAGAAGAGCCTTAAGCTCGGCCAACTGGGCTGTGCAGTCCCCTAAGGTCTGAGTGTAGGTATTGTGAAGATGGAAAACTCCGTCTTCCATTACCCCGCACACGGCTGCGCAAGCTGCCGAGTATTGATGTTTAGTAACCACAGCCGGTTGTGCCGATCCGTCAGTATAAATGATGGTATCATAACTGTCTATTGGAAAAATGTGTAGAGGAGCGGGGTACTCCTGTTCATACTGGAGAAATTCTTGCGTCTGAAGTCTTGGGTCAAACACATAATCAACATCAGTGGTGGTCAGAGACGTTGCCCATTGAATCCAGCGTGGATGTAATGCCTTAGCGTTTGGAACGCTTGCTTTAGTGACAGCCTCTAAGGCAACAATAATGTGCTTCCCCTGGGCAAGTGACCTCTCCTTTATAACGGCCATCTGAACTGCTGTCAGAATGTTTTCAGTAGGAGCAAAACGTTTCTCTGCATTGGAGTACAAATGTGATTTGTATGCTATCGGCACCGTGTCACCCTCATTAAAGGTGACATAGGTAAATCCAAGGGCACCAGCTATTATTCTGATGACCAAATTTGTTTTATTGTCACGTGTGTACAAGTGTCTAGCTTCCAGCATGTCTCGTTGTATGTCCCTAAGGATGTGTGTGTGCTCAATCGTCCATCGCCTGCTAGAAAAATTAGGCTGAATTAAGTCATAAAGCGGTTTGATGCGTTCAGCATAATTTGGAATGTATGTTCTGCCAAAATTAAAGAAACCCTGTAATGACTGTAATTTCTTAAGCGTGTTTGGAGGCTGTAGCTGAGCACACTTTTCTAGGAAGTACAGGGCCAGGCTCTTTCCCTCTTTTGATAGTTCATATCCTAGGAACAATACACTAAGAAATGCTATCTTGCTCTTCTTAAAATTAAATTTATAGCCGAAGGCTGCAAATCCCAAAATTTTCCGATCGACCCTTGCAAGATGAATGTCGAGGGTGTCGTCTGTGAGATAGATGTCATCCACATAGGATAATGCATCGGAATCAAGCTCGTGCAAGATTGATGTTACACGGGCCGAAAACAGTCCTGGGCTGTTTTTATAGCCTTGGGGTAAACGACAAAAGCGTTTCTGAGAGCCAAAGGAAAATGCACTTAGATCCCTACTTTCATGTGCTAAATTCTGGCAGAAAAACCCATTAGATATATCCAATGTAGTTTTATATTTCTTACGCACTATATTATTTATCAGTGCTGTGCTGTGTGAATTTTGTATAGCATATGTGCGAGTATGACTATTTAAGTGTCTATAATCAACCACTATTCTATATGAATGATCAGGTTTCGCAACAGGAAATAGTGGATTATTCATTGCCGATGTACAGGGCTCAATTACTCCCTGGTATTCAAGTTGTGACAGTATCTCCGTCACTGGAGCTTTCGCTTCATGTTTAACAGGGTATTGTGGCTGCGGCTGTGGTGTAGACCGAACAGGAATAACATGACAAGGAGAGTTCTTGTCCCAACCTACATGATTACGGTATAATGCAGGTGCCTGTGCTAAAGCCCATTCAGCAGCATAGGCTGTTTTGTCTGCCTCCGGAACAAGATCGGAGAAAGAAGGCAAAATGACATCTTCCCCATGTGGGAGCTTGCGGACATGTTCAGGTGGCCAGTCTCTCTCGGCCAACAGGATATCACTAGTAAGTTCATCCCAGAATATTAAACTAATAATGCATTCCACGTCTCCCTCTATCTGAATTGTTAAATCATAAACCCGATCGGGTGGGAGAACGCGGCCATCCGCCGTCTCAACCGCAATGTAATCGCTAGTTGCTGTCGCATCCAGATGATCTTTCAGACTCTGGCGACATATCATGACCTCTGCCGCGCTGTCCAACAGAGTCAATGCCCACCTCTTGTTCCTCAACAGTGTTCTCAATACTACTGGCATTTTTAACGGTCAGTGCTGCCACTTTTTTCTTTTTAAATTGTGGCTTTTGTTGAGGAGTCTTTTCTTCTTTTTTACTGGTAGACTGCGGCAAGTCTTTCTTTTCTTTCACATATTCCGGATGTCGATCTTGACGGCCCCCTCTCTCGCTACGTTTATCCGGTGCGTCCTGAAAGGAACGAGAGGGACGTGAATCAGTATATCTGTCTGGAGTTCTAATGTTATCCCTATTCCTGAGATTATACCTCCTTTCGGAGTACTCCGGATGTGGAGAATCAGCTCTTTTATTTCTCCTGTCTTTGAAATCTTTCTGTTTGTCCCAGTGCTTCTTAGAGCCCTCTTGTGCTTGCTTCGTACCCTCCTTATGGGCGGTACTTGGTATGTCCAATTTTTTAGGTTTGGCTCCCAACCCATCCCGTCCTATACTAGTATAGGAGATTATTTTCGGTAGCTGTCCCTCTTGTTCCATATGTGGAGTTTCCCGGAGACGCTGGCGTATTGCCAGTGCCACCGCTTCCCCTTTAATATTACTTAGTATTATCGTCGAGACGGCATCAATGTTACGCATCAATTTCATCCCCAGATCCAGGGCCGGTGCAGCCCCATGCTCATTTTGTATTTGTTTTAACACTTCCGGTAAATTGGCAAGTGTAGGGGTACCATATGTGGTAGTATAAACGGCAGCGAAGACTGTACCCCAAGTGGCACATTCATCCACCGAGAGAACCATCCCGAATGGCAAGCACATAGTGAGCAATCTATGTTTCTCCTGTTGCCCCGTATGGGGGAAACACAGCTTCCAGCTGATTTGTTTTCTGAGCAATCCAGAACGGTATTTTTTCTCGTTCCGTGGGCACTTTACCCATTATAGTATGTACTGTTTGTGGATTAATCCCAGTAGCCAATTGATATCCACCAGCTACTGGTGGCGCTGGACGCGCTGGTGTAGTGTTCAATGTTCGCATTACGAACTGAACCAATCGTCTATATAATGCCACTAACTCATTATACAATATTCTTAAATCTACGATCGGCATAGTCTGTATGCATGGGTGAGGTGTATATGTGGCAAACATGGGCCATGTAGGCCCTTCATTACTTAAAGGACCTAGCCTCACCCGTCGTAGTACATGTGGTAGGGCGCCTTCAAACCAGTTCTGATGCTCTTGATATGTGAGCGATATTTTATGATACTGGTATGCTTCGTATCTTACGGGTACGTCCGCAATGTCATAAGTGTGAAATGTGTGCGTTCGTTGGTCAGCCTCAGGAAAGGCAACCCAACAGTAAAATGTTTCTGTTTGGTAGGCCTCAGTCGCTTTTATAATTAGAGTAACATCCCCGCCCTCTTCCGTAAGGCCATGCGCTAATAAATGTTGTGTAAGTGCATGTCTAGCATTTGCAGGAATGTCTATGGTATTAGCCATAGTTGTTTAGAGAAACGGAACACCAAAAATAGGGGAAGTTTTTTTTCCTTTTGTGAGTTTGAGCTCGAACAACCTACAGCCTAATTAGGTGTTACTTGTTTGGCCGAGGAGGTTTCTCCCAAAGACCACGGACGTCTCCATATAATGGTACTGAGGGTACCTGTTGTCTGTGAGACAGTGATAGTCAGGGTATCCGTAAATTAGTGCCTAAACACCATCATTGGTGGCGCCATGTCGTAGTTTGGACTCTTGCTCTGAGCAAGACTGCTGGTCTCAGGATGACAGTACTTTCGTTTGTAGGTGACTAAGTTTCTTCCTACAACTAGTTGTAACTGTTGTCCAAACCTTACCGGCTTACTAGCAGTACCTCACCAGAAACACAATAGTAAAAGGTGATTTGTAGCAGTCGCTTACGCATGGACTTAAAGTAAGATCTCTCAGGGTTGTCGTGGTTAAACGGAAATGACCCTTTTCTCACAGATTTATTATGTCTCATACAAACAAAGGCAATAACACAGATGCAGTGAAGTTATAATAGTTTTTATTCAACATAACTGCAATTTGTGATAAGTTGCATGAACTGCAATGATTAGGATAATTAATATACCAAGCAACAGTATTGTGAAGAAGAGAGTCATTGTTATAAAGACCCCCACCATTGTGCAATATATGAAAGAAATATATGTATATGTATAAGATGGAATAAGCCCTAATATCCTAAGGAGAATAGGTCTAACCTCCTACCTAAAAGGAGAGCTGGGTTCCTTAAACCTAATCTGCCAAAGCCGTGTCCATGAGAGGAGCCCCCAACCCTCGTTACCTTGGAATGAGGTCTCTATCTCAGACTCCGCGGGGACACGAAGACTGGGTCAGCGTCAAGATGACTGCAGCATCGGTATCAGCGATGGTGGCGATGCCCTCTGGTCGGAATCCCTCTGATTATCTGTCTAAAAGTGTGTTGTATTTATACAGATCTACAAGGTCCCCTGACATAAGTGTTATTCATAACAATAGATAACAGGCATGCTTGGGACGGCAATTAATATCAACAATCCCTCGAAAGTATAGAGAGGGAAAATCCCTAAGTGTGAATGCCTACTGTATGTTTGTCTTTCGTGCTTGATCTTGACGCCTTGGCGCAGTGACACTGATAATAGAACCCATAACAAGTGGCCTAACTATAAACAAGGCCGCCATTTTAAAGGAAATAAATAATTAAATGGACTAAGACAGAGCAAGCTAAGTAGGTTAAAAGTCACTGGGTGACGGAGGCACGAGTTTACAAGCCTACTGCTAAGCTAACTCCTGTTATCCCGTTAAAACAAACTAGGATTCACTACAGTTGCTTTTCAAAAACCTCATACAGGGAATCCAATATCCAAACAAGGCATTGCCAGATGGATAGTCAAATGTATTCAAACCTGTTATCTCAAAGCAAAAAGAGAACTGCCTAAAACACCAAAGGCACATTCAACTAGGAAGAAAGGTGCTACTATGGCCTTTCTATGAAACATTCCAATGACTGAAATATGTAAGGCAGCCACATGGTCTACGCCTCATACATTCACCAAACATTACTGCGTGGATGTGTTAACAACACAACAAGCCACAGTAGGACAAGCAGTACTACGAACTTTATTTCAAACAACTTCAACTCCTACAGGCTGAGCCACCGCTTTTGGGGAGATAACTGCTTACTAGTCTATGCAAAGCATGTGTATCTGCAGCTACACATGCCATCGAATGGAAAATGTCACTTACCCAGTGTACATCTGTTCGTGGCATGAGACGCTGCAGATTCACATGCGCCCACCCGCCTCCCCGGGAGCCTGTAGCCGTTTCGAAGTTGATCTTGAACATTTGTAAATTTGTAAATATATCACTTTAAACCACATTATGTACATACATATTTACTCCATTGCATGGGCACTATTACTATAATACACAACTCCTACCTCACCCTCTGCGGGGAAAACCATCTAAGATGGAGTCGACGCCCATGCGCAATGGAGCCGAAAGGGGAGGAGTCCCTCGATCTCGTGACTCGAAAAGACTTCTTCGAAGAAAAACAACTTGTAACACTCCGAGCCCAACACTAGATGGCGGGATGTGCAAAGCATGTGAATCTGCAGCGTCTCATGCCACGAACAGATGTACACTGGGTAAGTGACATTTTCCATATATATGTTCGATGGCATGTGTAGCTGCAGATACACATGCTGTGCATATGGATTCCGACCTCTAGTGTTGGGCTCGGAGTGTTACAAGTTGTTTTTCTTCGAGTCACGAGATCGGGTGACTCCTCTTCGGTTCCAATTCGCATGGGCATCGACTCCGTTGTTAGATTGTTTTCTTTCCGCCATCGGATTCAGACGTGTTTCCTTCTCGCTCCGAGATTTCGATTCGGAAATCTTTCATTTCGACGGTATCCTGTTGATCGGGTTTAATAATCTTCCATTGATGCAGCACAGCAGTACCGTCGGGAAAGAACTTTGTTCGCCCTTCGGGGCGCGCGCACCCAACTCGGGCCTAGTCAGGCCGACCGCGTGGGGAGGCTTATGGATCGGTCTCCATTCCAATTTTACCCTCGGTGCCACGCGAAGTACCCATATACAGACCAGCATCTGGTTTGCAACCTCTGCCTTTCTCCAGACCATCGGGAGGAAAATTGTGAGGCCTGTCGATCGAAAAAGACTTTAAGAGACAGAAGAGCAAGAAGGCTTGAAATGGCGTCGAAGAGCGGGGAACATTTCGACGTAGAAGATGAACAATTAATGCAGACAGCAGTCTCAGTCCGAGATTTGGAGTAGGAGCAGGAATCTGAGGAAGACCGACCAGTCACAGCCGGACAACATGTGAGTACGTCTGCCCCTGCACCCTCACAAAACAAACAACAAAAGGCCTTGGGTATGCCACTGCCAGAAGGCCATGGCTCGGCCCGAAAAAAGACTGTCGGTGACCGACCCCCCAGTTCGGCACTGAAAAAGGCCACTCCTCCGAAAACCTCGGAAACAACAAAAAGCTCTGATTCAGACTCCGGTAAGCACCAATTTTCGGAATCGAAAATAAGAAAACCTGCTTCGGAGCCGAAACCTTCCTCATCCTCATCTTTTTCGATCCCGAAAAAAACATGCTTCGGAGCTGAAAAAGGCAATATACAGAGGAACATGGACTTTCGAAAAAACTTTAAGAAAGCCACAAAACCTCTCAAGAGGAGTTGGAGGTAGAACCAATACTGCAAATTATGGATGAAAGGCAATCCAGGATCCACATCCATAAAGAAACGGGGAGAATTCTCACAGCACCTCCTTTAAAAACAAAGAGGAAGCTAGCATTTCAGGAGGAATTGGACACTATGCAGCCTCCAGCTAAAGTGCCAAAACAGAAGGAGAAACCACCACCTCCTCAGTCTTCTCCTCCTCATTCTCCACACCTACCTACCTCTCCTCCTACCAGCCCTACACCAGTGCATTCACCTGCTCATTCATATGATTCACAACAGAACACTATGGATCCATAGGATCTTTATGACCCTGATCCCATCCCAAGCAATGATCCAGACAGCTACCCCTCTAAACCATCACCACCCAAGGATAGTACTGTATATAACCAGGTCATAGCTAGGGCTGCAGCCTATCATGGAGTTACCATGCATCCACTAGAAGAGGATTTTTTATTCAGCACTTTATCCTCAACTCATTCTAGGTACCAATGCCTCTCAATGCTCCCAGGCATGGTAAAACATGCAGATCAGATTTTTAAGGAACTAGTAAAGGCACGCATTATAACACCTAGAATAGAAAAGAAATAGAAATGTGCACCATCTGACCCTGATTATATCACCCATCAGGTACCACCTGATTCTGTTGTAGTTACTGCTGCCAGGAAGAAGGCAAATAGTCAGTCCTCAGGAGATGCACCCACTCCTGATAAGGAGAGCAGGAAATTCGATGCTGCGGTGAAAAGAGTTGTGTGCCAAGCAGCAAACCAGTGGAGGATAGCAAACTCACAAGCACTACTAGCTCGTTATGACAGAGCCCACTGGGCAAGATGCAAGATATAATACAGCTTCTCCCCAAAGAACACCAAAAAAGGGATCAACAAGTAGTGGAGGAAGGGCAAGCCATCACTAACAACCAAATAAGATCTGCCCTAGATGCAGCAGACACCGCTGCTGGGAGTGTCAACACAGCAGTCACTATAAGTAGACATGCATGGCTCCGATCTTCTGGATTCAAACCAGAAATACAGCAGGCTGTGTTAAACATGCCTTTCGACAAAAAACATCTTTTTGGCCCAGAGGTAGACACAGTAATCAAGAAACTATGAAAAGACTCTGACACAGCAAAAGCAATGGGTGCACTCTATTCTACACCACATAGGGAGTCATTTCGTAAACCTCAATTTCGAGGTGGTTTCAGACCACAGCCCTCAGAGGCATCAACCTCTCAAACAAAACCAGCCTACCAAACACAGTACCAACATGTTAGTTTTAGAGGCACGTACAGAGGACAGTACTCCAGAAATAGAGGAAAATTCCAGACCTCTAAGCAGCCTGCAACACACCCAAAACAGGGACTTCCCTCACTCCCTTCCACTCCACACCTCTACTGTGGGGGGAAGACTACAACAGTTCCACACACATTGGCAAAATATTACCACAGACAGCTGGGTACTATCAATTATCCGCAATGGTTATTGCCTAGAATTGATAAACACCCCTCCAACTATACAACCAAAATTTCCCAAACTAACAACAGAACACACACTTCTGTTACAAGAAGAGGTCCAATCTCTACTACTAAAAAAAGCAATAGGGTTAGTTCCACAGTCTCAGATAGGGACAAGAGTTTATTCTTTGTTTTCTAATTCCAAATAAAGATGGCACCCTCAGGGCAATATTAGACCTCAGGACCCTCAATCTTTACATCCCGTCAGAACATTTTCACATGGTAACTTTACAGGATGTCATCCCACTTCTACAAAAACAAGATTTTATGACCGCATTAGACCTCAAGGATGCGTATTTTGAAATGCCCATCCATCCTGCCCACAGAAAATATCTCAGGTTTTCATTCAAGGAAAACACTACCAATTCAAAGTGTTATCCTTCAGAATAACAACAGCGCCAAGAGTATTCACAAAGTGCTTGGCAGTAGTGGCAGCTTACCTAGGAAGACAACATATACATGTCTTTCCATATGTAGACGATTGGCTGATAAAATCAAGCAGTCGTACACAATGCCAGAATCATACACGTTATATAATACAAACCTTACACACACACACTAGGTTCTCAATAAACTACCAAAAATCACACCTTCAACCAGCACAAATATAACCATATTTAGGGGCAATACTAAATACTCCACAAGCTCTAGCATATCCAAACACACAAAGGATACAAGCTTTTCAGAACCTAATTCATATGTAATTCCACAAATACAACAAAATCAACAATACACTGTAAGATTTGTCATGAAATACTAGGAATTATGGCATCTTGCATTGCAATTGTTCCACACGCAAGATTAAACATGCAGCCCTTACAACAGTGCCTCGCACAACAATGGTCACAGGCACACGGGCAACTCCAAAATCTAGTTTTGATATCCCGCCAAACATATACGTCCCTTCAGTGGTGGAATTCTACCAATCTAAACAAAGGGCGGTCATTTCAGGACCCTGTGCCTCAGACCATAATTACAACAGATGCATCAATGATTGGTTGGGGAGCTCACCTAAACAATCACAGCAATCAAGGACAATGGGATGTCAAACAGAAACAGCTATATATAAACCACTTGGAGTTATTAGCGGTATTTCTGGCACTCAAAGCTTTTCAACCTCTTCTCACACAGAAGAATGTTCTTATAAAAACAGACAACATGACAACCATGTATTATCTCAACAAACAAGGAGAGACACATTCATCCCAACTGTCCCTTCTAGCCCAAAAAAATTGGAAATGGGCAATCCACAAACAAATTCACCTATTAGCACAGTACATCCCAGGGATAGACAATCAGTTGGCAGACATCCTCAGCAGGAATCACCAACAAACTCACAAATAGGAGATTCATCCTCAAGTACTTCAAAAGTACTTTCAAAAGTGGGGAACACCAAACATAGACCTGTTCGCAACAAACGAGAACACAAAGGGGGTCATTACAACCTCGGCGGTCTTTTAACAAGACCGCCGAGGCACCGCCGTGTGGAAGACCGCCAGTAGTGGCGGTTTGCTGCTTGGCGTATTATGACTGTTGGCTGCTCTCCGTCCTTTTTAGGACGGAGCGCCGCCAACAGCCATACTGGCGGGCGGCGGGGAAGTGGAGGTTGCTCCACCGCCACGCCAACAGAACAACGCCCAGCGAATTACGTCCTGTGATTCGGCGCGGCGGTGTTCTGTTGGCGGTGTGGTGTCGGCGGAGCAGCCCCCATGGCTCCCTTCCCCTCCCGGAGGATCGACGGAACAGGTAAGTTGATCGTCCGTTAGAGGAGGGGGGTGGGGGGTGTTGTGTGGGTGCATGGGGGTGTGCGTCTGTGTGTGTAGAGGGGGTGTGTGAGTGCGTGTATGCATGCGGGGGTGTTGCGTGTTTTGTGAATGAGTGCGTGTATGTCTGTATGTATGTTTGTATGGATGTGTGCGTGTATGTCTGTACATGGGTGTGCGTGTGTGACTGTGGATGTAGGCATGTATGTCGGTGTGTGTGTTGGTGGTGCCTGTGTGCGTGTCGTGTGTGAGTTATGTGATGTTGGGGGTCGGGGTGGGGAGGGGTGCCCTGCCACCTTTGGGGGGTGGCAGGGGTGGTGGGGGGTGTAGGGGAGGGAGTCGGGGTGGGGGTGGGGGAGACCCGTATCAGTGCCAGGGAAGGAATTCCCTGGCACTGATAGTGCTTACCGCCATGGATTTCATGGCGGTTCCTACCGCTGGAAATCCACGGCAGTAAGCCAGGTCAAAATACCGGCTGCGGTATTGTGACGGCCGCGGGGCTGGAGCTGTCCTAAGAACGTTATTTCAAACAACTTCAACTCCTACAGGCTAACCACTGCTATTTTTTGGGAGGACAAACTGCTTTGTAGTGTATGCACAGCATGTGCATCTGCAGCTTCACATGCTATGGAACGGAAAATGTCACTTACCCAGTGTACATCTGTTCGTGGCTTGTTCTGCTGCAGATTCACATGCACCCTCCCTCCTCTCCGGAAGCCTGTAGTTGTTTAAGTTACTACATTTGTATATACATTTACATTTGCATGGACTTCTCTTACTTTATACCTATATACTCTATCACTCCTTCCTTTACCCTCTGACGGGAAAACAATCTGACAACGGAGTCGATGCCCATGCGCAGTGGAACCGAAGTGGAGGAGTCACTCGATCTCATGACTCAAACAGACTTCTTCAAAGGAAAACAACTTGTAACAGTCCGAGCCCAACACTAGATGTTGGAATCCATATGCACAGCATGTGAATCTGCAGCAGAACATGCCACGAACAGATGTACACTGGGTAAGTGATATTTTCCATATGTGTGTGTGTGTGAATATATATATGTATATGTTCAGTGGCATGTGTAGCTGCAGATACACATGCTGTGCACTGTTCCTGCCATCTGGTGTTGGGCTCGGAGTGTTACAAGTTGTTTTTCTTCGAAGAAGTCTTTTCAACTCACGGGACCCGAGTGACTGCTCCCTTTCGGCTCCATTGCACATGGGCATCTGATCCATCTTATATTGTTTTCTTTCCGCCATTGGGTTCGGATGTGTTCCTCTTCGCTCCAGTTATTCAATTCGGAAAAAGACTAAAATTCACTGAAAATCATCGGTATTGTTTTCGATCGTGAAACATCTTGCATCGACACCGGCGGAACACACTTTCGGTTGCCCTTTGGGGCTCCTGTGCCCATCCAGGGCCTGGTCGGCCCGACCGCAGAAAGCGTTGAAGCCTCATGGGCTGGACCCCGTTCCAATTCTGTCCACAGTGCCACGCCAAGTATCCCTACACAGATCAGCACCGGGTCTGTAATCTGTGTTTGTCACCGGACTACCGAGAGGATACTTGTGAGGCCTGCAGGTCCTTCCTTTCGAAGAAGACCTTGAGGGATCAAAGGGTGAGACGACTGCAAATGGCGTCGAAAAGTACCGAGCACCTCGACGTTGAGGAAGAGGAGATGGCCATATCCATCCAAGCTTCTGATTCAGACAACTCCGATGCAGACCGACCACCCACAGCAGGCCAGCACGTGAGTACGCCTGCCCCGACCCACGCCCAGAGTCACTCCAAGACAAAACGAAATGCCTCAGGGACGCCACTGCCGGAAGGCCATGGCTCAACCCACAAGAAATCAAGCAGTGACCAAGCAACACCTTCGGCACGAAAAAGCACAAAACCGTGCTGAAGTCTTCGGACTCGAGCCGAGAAGCCTGAGTCCGAGAAAACTCAACATCAACTCGTTGAGTCGAAACCTCGAAAGAGTCTTTCGGAGCCGAGGCCTACTGTCAGCATGGGTATTTCGGTGCCGAAAAAAAGCCTCATATACTGAGGAACATGGACTTTCAAAACAAATGAAAGAAAGACACAGATTTGAGGAGGAACTTCACCAAATGGAGGAGTTTGATGAGACACAGGCAAGGATACAGATCCATAAGGATACTGGGAAAATCCAAACAGCACCTCCTCTCAAATTCAAAAGGAAACTGGCTTTCCAAGGACGTTCAGACACTGAGCAGCCAAAGGCTAAGGTGCCTAGAGAAAAATCTCCACCACGTCAGTTTTCCCCTGCACATTCTCCTCCGTATTCGCCTCAAAGAACTATTTCTCCTCTTGCCACACCCACTGCACAGTCACCCACACACACTGTGCAGTCGCAACAGGATACAGACCCATGGGACCTCTATGATGACCCTGTGTCAGACAATAGCCCGGAATGCTATCCTTCTAAACCCTCTCCACCCGAAGATAGCACCTCCTACACTCAGGGCTTGGCTAGGGCTGCTGCATTCCACAACGTGAGCATGCACACAGAGCCATTAGAGGATGACTTTCTCTTTAATACCTTGTCCTCGACGCATGCTTCCTACCAAAGTCTGCCTATGCTCCAAGGCATGCTTAAACATGCCCAACAGATTTTTCAGGAGCCCGTGAAGGGAAAACCCATAACACCAAGAGTGGAAAAGAAATACAAGCCACCACGGTCAGACCCAGTATTCATCACCCAGCAGCTGCCCCCAGACTCGGTAGTGGTCATCACAGTGAGGAAGAGAGCCAACTCACAGTCATCTGGAGATGCATCACCTCCAGATAAGGAGAGTAAGAAGTTCGATGCGGCAGGAAAGAGGGTAGCGTCACAAGCTGCCAATCAGTGGCGCATAGCAAACTCTCAGGCCCTCCCTGCAAGATATGACCAAGCTCATTGGGACGAGATGAGTGACATTATCCAACATCTCCCCAAAGAATACCAGAAAAGAGCTCAGCAAGTGGTAGAGGAGGGTCAGGCGATAACTAATAATCAAATAAGATCTGCCTTAGATTCCGCTGATAGTGCCGCAAGAATAGTGAACAATGCAGTTACAATCAGACGCCATGCATGGCCATATTTTAATTAAAGGGGAGAAAATGCATGCTCCCCACACCTGCCCCCGTCACCCAGGCCTTAAGAGGCCCTGGGGACCTCATCCCCCTGAGCCAGACACCTTACTATTTAGGGAGGAGTGCAAGTGGCCCCCTCCCCATCCCCTGCAACCATATTTTAATTAAAGGGGTGGGTATTGCCCTCTTCCTCGAGCCTTAAAAGGACCTAGGGACCCCACCCTGGGACCGTTTACCCTAGTTAAGGGGAGGGTGCCGTGCTACACTCTTGCCCAAGCCTACTGTGGCCCCCAAGGACCCCAGCCTGTGGCCAAATGTCATAATAATAGGGAGGAAGCTCTGTGGTCCATCTTCCCAAGCCTTATTGGGCCCCAGGCCGAATTCTATTATTAATTAGAGGGGGCCACACAGTTCCCCTCCCAAAGTTTTATTAGGCCCCAGGGACCCCAACCCCAGGCCAATTTCGATAATTAAGGGGAGAGAGCCTGCAGCTTCCCTCCCTTACCTTTCTTGGGCCATGGGGACCTCATCCCCTGGTCCACAGTAGGGTGCACTGATGCCCACCAGGACCACCCACAACCCTATAGTTGGGGGCCCGGGGCTGGCCAACGGACACAACCGTCTGCTCATCAAGTGACAGAGCCGTCAGTGCCCCTCAAGCTCCCTCCTGTTGGGAGCAATGTCTGTTTCCCTGCCAGCAGGAGTGCGGGCATTGAAACACAGGTTTGCTCCCACCCGGCTGAATCATGTTTAAATCTCCCCTGGGTGGAAGCAGACTTGCACTGCTGTGGGCAGGGAAGGCATGTTTGCTCCCGTCTGGTGGGAGATTTAAAAATGCTCCCTCCAGATGGGAGCAAACGCATTTCCCTACCTGCATCAGTGGGCAGGGGCCTTTTAAGGGCTGGGGGTTTAGGGGCTGCATGATGTCTCTCCCATTTTTTGTTCTTTATGGCCCCGGTTATGGGGTCCCTGGGACCTACTGAGTCTCACAGGATGGGGTCGCGCCATCAGCCTGGGAGGGGGGGCGCAGCACCCCCTCCCCTTACTTAATGTACCCAGCCCCAGAGGATGGGGTCCTGGCCTAACATGGGCTGAGGAGGGGGGCAAACACTGCTTTATTTTTTTTTCATGTTGGACCGAGGATGGTGGCCTTCTGTGGACACACACACACACACCCCTTGCCTTGCAGGAGCGAATTGGCTCAGGAAAAAAGCTCCCTGGGCCAATAAGAAGGCTCTGTTTCTTAAAATGAGGTTAGTGGTATTCTCACAAGAGTCCACGCAAATCTAACCTTCCAGATATACAAATAATTTTGAACATCATAATTGTTTTTACAGTGTAACGGCAATTTGATACTTTGTTTAAATGATCAGGACGCTATCTTATGTCCAAGTTTTTATATAATTTTTGTGGCCGTGAGGAAGACCATTTAGGTTAAAACGCGTTGCCAATAAATCTTTCTTAAAAAAACATTCCCAGAGGACGAGCGACATTGTGTCTATGAACATGAAGGCACACAACTAATTTGGATTGTAAATGGGACTTGCATCTGTTGCTCAGATGAGAATGTACCTTAAAAACGAAAGACAAGAGGCATCTGGCAAAACAGGAACAGTTTGTTTAATTAAACATTATGGCCGGGAGAGCAGTTGCAGAACCGGGGTCTGAGGACTGTCTCTCGATATACATCAGTTTGCAGTAAGCTTTTATACATTTCTCTGAGTAACATAAAGTAATTAAAAACATTCCTTTCTTGGTTGACAATGTGAACAGTTATTACGGAGTCATAAATAATGGTTCTAATAGCAAATGGAGCTGGGCCTCGATCTTCTGTGGCCACAGTGTTGGCCAGCGAGTACGTGTCCAGATGTCTGGCCTGAGGGGCGCATAGTTGCTGCGTGTGCTGTGTTCTGATTGGGTAAGTGTTCTCAAGTTGAGGTAGAGCACACAAAGGTGTAGGGCATTGAGAGCCTTCCGGACCTCCACCACCCGTGGGCTCTGGACGCCAACAACAAAAGGCTTCGGAGTCTGCAGTGTTTCTGTCAACAGGCTCTGACCCTTCACGGCCGTCGAGCCTGAAAATACTGCACAGGCCTTCAAGACCAAGGGTCGTTTGCATGCCAGCACCAAGGCAAGACAATGCATCAAAACTACAATTGGCTCTGAAAACCCCTTCAAGTCCATAGACTCTTGTTGACATCGAGGACACCATTGCAGTTGAAGCCCACTTCAATGACAGATTCCAACGGTTTGAGGTAACCCTTCCTTCAACGGCTTCAGGAAAAGTTGGATGCAAGTTGAAACAACTGTTCATCCATTTCCAAATAGGGAAGATATCCATGAAACTGCCTCCTAAGCCCTCAGAATCTTTGTCTAGGAATAGGAAACTGATCTTTGAGGAAGAACCTGCTTTGGAGCCTTACCAAGCATAAAAAACGCACTGACAGGGGCATCAGCCTCCTCCCACATGTCTCCTCTTTTTCGTCCTCTTTTGCAAATACTACCTCCCCAGCTCTATCACAACCTCTACATTTCACAGAGGGTTCCTCATACTCCTTTCACAGGGAAGAAAGCCCCTTCCACCCTACTGGTCCATATGATGTACAGTTTAATCCAGTGCCCACCAACGACCCATGGGATGACTATGTTGATCCCCACAAGATGCTTACCTTGGTCACTATCCAGTAAGGGTATAACCTCCACACAACAGCACTGGGTATCATGTAGTGATACAAGGGGCACTCATTCTTTGCAAGTTAAACATCCATGTCCTCCTAGAGGAAGAAGATTTCTAAATGGAGACATTGTCTTCGTCAGAAGGAATGGTATAGTTCCTCCCTATGCTAAAGAGTATGTTGAAGTCAGCCACAGACACCTTCAAGGACCCCATCAAGACAAGGGTAGTAATGCCCCGGGTGGAGGAAAAAATATAAACCCTTCCCAGTGGCCTGGCTTACATCAGATGTCAAGTCCCCATGATTCTCTTGTGGTACATACTGTGATAATACTCGGGGCACGACCTACTCTTCCCTACCCAAGCAAAAAGTTAGATGCTGCTGGGAAAGAGGGTAGCGGAAGGGGCCACTACCTACTGAAGAGTAGCTAACTAGGTCAGCGTCCTCTCCTGATACGGCAGAGCACAATGGTACGACATGAAGGAGTTAGTGAAACAGCTCCCCGAAGAGTTCAGGAAAGGGTGGTGGAGGAATTATGATGCCAACAATGCCTCTCAAGGGGCCAACACCGATTTCCTCCTCAAATGCCGTGTATGACTCCACATTTTGGGCTTAAACCCATATGCTGTCAGCATGTGCTCAACCTGGTGAACATCATTTTGATCCACAGGTTGACCAGATGCTAGAAAAGATTAGAAAGGTCACTGATTCTGCCAAAGCAATTGGTGTCCTTCATACCTTGTCTCCTAAAGGCTCCTTTCGAGACAAGAGTGTAGGGCCGACTCTCAAGACGCCCTCCCAAGACCCAATCCTTCCTACCAGAGGCAGCAGCAGTTGTAGTACCAACAGGCACAGAACTGATACACCTGTGGTGCCTGTTGAGGCAGCTGAGGCAAGGGAGGTCTTGGTAGATGAGTCTCCACCTCTTAAAAAAAAAATAATAAATTGCACGCACCACCTGCTGGGGTGCAGACTGCAATATTTCCTTCCTTGTTGGTAGGAAATCATATCAGACAGGTGGGTCTTAGTGGAGGTTAGCCACAGCTACTGCTTAGAACTTCTCACACCTCCTCCTAAAATTCTACCCTGCAACCATACCGTCACCAGAGAACAACTCCCCAGCGCTCCCCAACAGCTGGGCAAAGGAGTTTACTTCCTCTTCTTCCTCATCCAAAAGGACAGCACCCTTAGGCCCATTGTGGACCTCATGTCCACTGCTGTTTTATGTAGGTGACTAGAATCTGCTTGAAAGTCTTTTCTGTAATCTGTAATGCACTGTACTCAATTAAAACTGAATATTTTGCTTCTAAACTCAGTGCCTGGGGGTTCTAGCACTACTTGGAATTTAGCCCTTCCCATGCAATTAATAAAAAAAAAATGACTAAGAAGACGCATTCTAGCATTTGGACCAAGACTGTGAAGTAACCAGTCTTTTGACCTTAGACATTCTCCTTCATTGGTGCTGTTCATGAAGTGTCTCAAAATCCACCTCTTTATGATCATCCTACCATCCATCCTAGTCCGTAATCCGTCCATCTCCCATTGCATGCTGCTGTGATGCTGTTTTGATCTCTCTGTATATTTATACACTATCATCAATTCACATTGTAAACTTACCTACCTTTCTTTATATCCTCAGGTTGGCTACATTTTCTGTTATGTACTGTCCTGCACTTTGTTACCCATTGGTGGCTAGGTTTATGCTTTATACAAACGTCTGTTAGAATAACATTTTTAAGTATAGATATCACCAGTAGGTTTATGCCACAATTATAACATAATTTGCTTACTGTTGCAGCTCTCCATCTAGCTGTAATGCATGGCCGTCTCAACAACATACGTGTCCTACTGACAGAATGCACCATAGATGCTGAGGCCTTTAATCTAAGGTGAGCTCATATAATTGTTTTTGTTCTCAACTGCTCGCTACATTTCTATAGAAATATATATCTTTGTTTTGTTGCTTTTGAGTGTGACTTATCCATTTTGAATCCAAGTTCAAACTAGCAAGCACATCAGATGATAGAAAGTTCCTAGCAAAGTTCTGATGAAATAACTTTAGAAATATTTTAAATTAATTTAACTGAACTGATACCTGATTGTCAGCAAATACTGTTTTTGTTTGTCAATTAATAATTCTAGTATACAGTGTGTACTGCATTTCAACGAAAGTTAAGGAGTTCATCTTTTTAACAGAGATGTAGTTGTATTGTTATCACTATCTGAAGATGTGGTCCATCCCCTAAAGCAATTATTGTCCAAATAAAAAACAATGGGCTGGATGACATTTGTTTATAATATCTGAGCAAATTTAACTGTGATTGAATTAATATTCATTGCTGTGTGCTGTCTTATTTGGCTCTGGTCAGGGATCAAAAATTCCATTATACCATAAAGGACCAGGGTTTAACTTATTGGCATAAAGGAAGCCTCACATTGTCTAGTTGCATTACTGCTTTTGACTTTACTTTTTTTTATAAAGTGCTTCAAAACATATTTTTGCACCACTTTGATAGCCACATTCATTAGCATACAATAGAACTTGTATTAGTGATTGTGCAGAAAATTCTTTAAATGTTCAGACAAGAGGATTTCCAAACTCATGACCAGTGGATGTCAGTGGGTAGCTGATACAAACCATTAATTGTGAACAGTTGTGAAAAACTCCGCTCAAAGTAATTGGGTGTTTTTTTTTATTTGTATTAGAGGTCAATCGCCACTGCACATCCTGGGACAATATGGGAAGGAAAACGCTGCTGCCATATTTGAGCTGTTTTTAGAATGTATGCCAGAATACCCACTCAATAAACCCGATGCGGAAGGCAATACAGGTGAGCATATAGCTTTGTTTTGCAGTAGAAATGTATTCACCTGTTTTCATGCTATTGATATACTGAATTGAAAAAAGTATCTAATATGATCTGACATGTTTTATAACAGTACATTACAGAGTTTTAACAGACATTGTTAGATAGTCCAGAACCTTTTTCACCAATGGAATTGTCAGTCTTTGGAATATGCCCCTTTGTTGTTCAAATGTAAACAATATGTGACTGCAGTGATACTGACAATCTACTTCCTGTTGCTACAGGGAATGAGGCTTGCTAGTTGCAGAGATAATGGAGCATATAAATGTTTGTGACCTGCTTGAAAGTAGTGATAGGTCGACATTTAAGGCCCTGCTTGCCTTAGAAAAATAAGCACCTCTTCCACTGACACCTCAGGAATCATCAAAAGACTTCAGATTGCAGCTTGTCCACTAAACAAAGTCATTGTTGTGAGCAGTGTTTTGATTCCCTCATCCACCTTAGCAACAAGGTGTGGAATGCATACTGACAGTGCCTTTCCAGACTGGAAAGGCACGGATCTATTGTGGGAACTTCAGAGCTTGCCTCAACAGTGATTTTAGCTTTGAAGAAGTAAGCAGAAACACTGTACTGACACAGGAAATAAAGGACAAATAAGGGTGATTGACCCGTCATAAAAATTATAAAAAGACCCCATTACTTTGACTGGATCATTTGAACAAGACTTTCTATATTAGCTACTTGCTGACATCCCTTTTTCATGAATATAGTAAGAATCTTTTGTAAACGTTTTGAAGAGTTCAATTTCTTCTTGCAAAATCACAGTTATTAAGAAACTTTACAGTTGATGTACAGATGCTTCGGTTACTAAAAATTAATCAAAAAACCTACTCAAACTATTTTCACTTTTGCTCTCAAAGTTGTGAAGGCATGTTTTCAGATATTTTCTGTGTAGTGCATTACTAAACTTTACAGGGGAACATGACATGAGTGCGTGCTTCTATGTTCTCTGCACAATCGCAGCATTTCCGGTGGTTCTTCTGTATTTTTAGCTACCTGCCTTGAACTTCCATATTCAGGAAGAAAGTTGAATCTTAGCAGTAACAATGATTTGATCTGTGCAAACTGTTGCAAATTGTCATACATTATGAGTGAATGCTCATGATCTAATTGTGAGTGATATGAAACTTTTGTAGCTTTGTAACTTGTGTCTGCATGACGTGACCGCACTCTCACTGGCTTTTAGATGCTTGTATTTACAAAGGGAACAGATATCCTTGGTCTTAAAGGACTGCTCTCATTTTTTTGATCCCAATCCAAAGTACACTTGCTTTATATTGGTGATTTTGTACCCACTAGCTCCTTGATGATCCAGTTTTCCAAAAGTAAATTCAGAACCTAACTATAACGTCTCTGTAACCTTGGATTTTTTCAGTGAATTTCAAAGTTTTTTTTTAAAGTAAAGTACTTTTAATTACTATACGTTTATCCAACCAAAGACTGTGCGTGGCAAGGTTTGGCCGCAGGACCTGGCCAAGCTGCAGCCAAGCCCTTATAACCACCCATCCCTGCGCTGCACACAGCCTTTGCCCACGCACGGTGGAGGGTTTGGCCACAGGGTCTGTGTCTGTCAATGGATCTGTGAGTGGGTGTGTGAGTGTCTGAGTGGGTCTGAAAGTGGGTGTGTGAGTCTGAGTGGATGCATGAGTATCTGAGTGGGTATGTGAGTGGGCATACGAGTCTCTGAGTACGTGTATGAGTGAATGAATTAATGTATGAATGAGCCTGAGAAATATATTTTTTTTTTTTTGCATATTCGAGAATATTCGAAGATATTGGTGACTATAGGGCACAGTGAGGAAAAATCATTTGAAACCCATAATTTGACCCTAAAACACACTTGTATCACACCCATGGGGTCAGTGTACCTCCACCCTGTCCCGTTATACCACAACATTCTAGTCAGGTTGTGGCCAGCCAATTACAGCGCTTCTATTCGCACAGTCATTCATGAAAATTAGTGATTTTAAAGTGGCCAGAGATATACAAATATGAATGTTCCTTAATTCTCATTAACTACTGAACGGATTCACACCAAATTACCAAAACACAACCTGCATACTGAAAGCTAGCTTTATGCCAAATTTAATGTAATTCCATCCAGCGGTTTGGGCTGTAGTAGTGTCTAAAGGTCCTATGGGAATTAATATGAGAAATGCAACTTTTTTTTACCCCCTCCCCTTTTCTCAGCCTCATACTGACAGATCACCCCAAAACTTTCCATGCGCAACAAGAATGACCAGGGCACTTGTTATGGAAAAGTATGTGAAGATTCGTCAAAGGGTGCCAAAGATAGAGGCAAGTCAAAAAACGCTTTTCCTATGGAAACATGGTCCTAACTATAACTACCTACTGGCAACTGGCAGTAGGTGATATGGTGATTGATTATATATATATATATATATATATATATATATATATATATATATATACTATACATGAAACTCAGGGGCCGAGGCAATTACTGCCGCACCTTTTCATTCAGTCATATCAGTAGTGACTATGAATAACTATAAATAACTAGTGCACGAGTCTTGCGGACCAGCCCCCTAATCCACAATCACCGGAACTCCAGGTGCTATAATTGTGAAACGAGACTCAGCACATATATGCATCCACTTATAATAAAAGGGAAATCTCCTTATGTATCTTCACGTCCTTATACAGCACCATATGTCAACATTATTCCATCAACCACGTCTTTTATTAAAATATTTATCTTTATTGATTCACTTGTAATTATCCATATATAACTTCAGGCGTAAATACAACTAGCCATAGCCAACGCGTTTCATCCCAAAAGACTTCTTCAGGGCTAGAAACATACAAACATAAATAACCATGAATTAGTGAAAAATTAATTATAGATTAAAATTATTACATAAATACTCTTTTAGTGAAAAAAATATTTACAGTGTTTACATGTTGCCTTTATACTAATTTACAAAATCCATATACATTAGAGCTAATTCTAATACATTCATTTATGACCCTCTAACTTATTATTTTCAATTATTTATATTTTTTCTTTCGACCTGAAGAAAAAGTAAGAAAAAGTATTTGAAATTAATTTAAATTCCATAATTTTTTTTAATTGAAACAAACCCAGACATTAATATCCTTGTTCTGTAATCAATAATCGTTTGTCTGTATATAACAGGTGAATTTATTTTCAACATTGTATTCACAGCAAAAGGCTGATTTGCATAACAATAACCTGCCTATTAATGTAGCCTTTAGGGTAATCTCTAGACCAGAATGTTTGCTTTATATTTATAACGCGGCACCCATATTGAAAAAAGTTACAGCCATATAGCTCATACGCATACTACATGGACATATCAAGCATTGTTAGATCTCATCAAATTCTATCCGAGCTTGGTATTATAATCCGAATATTTGTTTTACGTTTATACCGTGGTAGCCATATTGGACTATGTTACTGCTATGAATCTCATAAGCATACTACATGAACGTATCGAGTATTGGTAAGTCTCATCAGATTCTATTAAGGCTAGATCATACTAAACTGAACCAGATGACATTTCAAATATCTTATTTATTTTACTTTGTACTTGTCAACCCAAGCAGACTCAAATACAGTCAATTGCTTATACGTAATTATATTTTAGCCTAAATAGATTCCTAACAATGGAATGTTCCTCGTAACATAATTCAATTCGGTGACAGAGAAACAAATCTTCTTGTGTTCGATCCCGCCGCTTTTATAATCCCCATTAATTACTGACACCTAAGTAGTTTCTTAAAGGCCTCATATCCATACATAAAACCTTGGCGGACATTTTGAAATGTCCTTACTTTTCGTTAAAGCAAATATATTCTGGCATGATATGCAAAACTACAACTTGTTTCTCAAATTCCAATTAATGTGGTTTATGTGATAAATCATAATCATATATTGCCACATTTCATTATTTAACTTTAGGTATCTTGATTAATTACAAACTAGTTAACCTCAAACCTCCTTATAATACTTATGCCTGCGGCAGCCAGTTTTTAAAGTGTTTCCGATATATGTTGGTTCAGTATGTTCCAAAATCACCTGAAAAACATAGTTCATCCTTTAACATATTTGAATTTTAGATCAAAGATTATCACATTTAGTCATGCCATTTCTAGGACACAGATCACTTATTGTCTCCTAGTTGTTTTCCCTAAATTTTAATATATTATTTCATAGTGACCATTTTGAATTATTCATGTTGTTTGTTGAATCGAATAAGTTCATCAGTACCGAAGGCGAAAACACAAATACTGCTCACGTATCTACTTTTGACATATGTAATAGATACAATAATTTGTGATACGATCTAATATTTGGGCGTTTCACTTTTGAAATCTTATTTGATTGAAAACTAATTTACCTCGAGTCTCCTTCCGCTACGTATATCCGTGGCGGCCATATTGGAGTGTCTCCATTGTATATTGATTCGATATGTCTCAAAAATCCACCAAAATACAATTCATTTTCATTATAGTCAAAGATTTAGAACCAAATCTTAAGGTATTTCATCCCACCAATTTATGTGATATGGATTACTAGTTTCCTCCTAAATGGTTTCCCTCCGGCTTCATTTTAGTACATCCACCAATGGTGGCCCTTTTGGATAGTTCATATTGTTTATCGAATAGAGTGTATATCTTCATGATATATGGAAATGCAGCTAATTTATAAGGTTGAAATACAGGATTTATAGGAAGAAACCCTAATTGCGTCTCATTCAGTTAACTATTATATTTATTCAATATTTTACATGAGTTCAATTCATGAGCCCAAACCTGTTATTCATTAAGAGCCAGTGGGTGAGACATATTAGATGTAATACCTTACTTTTCAGCACCAATTATTTTCTTTAATACCATATTGATGACGAATTTGTCAATAAAATATTTAATTCATCATTGATTATGTATTACACTCTACCATCAAACAAGACAACTCTTATTGTGTCTTTTATATCTCATCTGCAAATCAAATTCCCAAAAAGTAATTAAATTCATTATTTACATTTAATCCTTCATATACAGTTCGTAAACGACATATCCATCTTGCCTGAGTATAAATTCCCTATTTCCCCCTTTCTTACATTGGGGCACATGTTCTAAACCATGAAATCATATTTGAGTGTTAGTAGGATGGACCTGTTGTATATGAGTAGCCACATGATATCTGACATCAGCATTTTTTATGGCTCTCACGTGTTCCATCACCCTTGTTTTTAGACTTTGAATACTACTGCCTATATAAAGTTTCCCACATGAACACCCTAACGCATATATCACATACGTGGTGTTACAATTAATAAAAGAATTGATATTATATTCAATCTGAGTATTATATTTAAACCTCTGTATTTTATTGACTCCTATTTTACATATAGAACATCCTCCATAAATGTAAAAACCTACCGGTTTAGCAGGCAGCCATGTTTCTACTTCTGATTGTCTTTTACATAACAGGGACATAATATATTTCTTAATGTCTTGCCCTTACGATAAACTATTTTGGGCATTTTGGGTAAGATTCCTTCTGGTAGTGTCAATGAATTTAGAATTTGCCAATTTTTCTTTAATACATTAAATACATGATTGTTGTATAGGTTATATTTAGTGACAAAACATATCTCCCATTTCTTGTTAGTTTCCCTATCTTTCTTACCTTCTCTCTTTGTGTGATCTTCTTTCAATGTGAGTTTTCTATCTAGTCCCTTGATTTTTGTTTTGGCCCTTCTAAGAACACCTTCATTGTATCCTCTGTAGCCAGTAATCTCTTTTCAAACTGTTCTTGTTGACTACAATTACGTCTGGCTCTTACCATTTCGCCATATGGTATTGATTCAATGGTCTTTTTGGGATGGCCGTCGGTTTTCAGAAAATATCACTATGAATGACATTATTGTGTACATAAAGTTGCAAATCCAAAAATGTGATTGTTTGTCTGTCGTATTTCAGGGTCAGTTTCACATTAAATCAATTTTCATTCATGAAAGCATGATAACCCAGGAGATCGGTTAGACTACCATTCCATATGATGAAAATATCATCTATATAGTGACCATAATAAATAAAATTATTCATCCATTGATATGCTTGACTGCCCCAGGCATGCTCCGCCTCAAACAAACCCATGTTTCTAGCCCTGAAGAAGTCCTTTGGGACGAAACTCGTTGGCTATTGCTAGTTTTATTTAAATCTGAAGTTATATATGGATAATTACAAGTGAATCAATAAAGATTAATATTTTAAAAGAAGACGTGGCTGATGGAATAATGTTGACATATGGTGCTGCATAAGGACGTGAAGATACATAAGGAGATTTCCCTTTCATTAGAAGTGGATGCATGTATGTGCTGAGTCTCATTTCACACATATATGTATAGATATGTGTGTGTGTGTGTAGATAAATATCTATGTTCAATGGCATGTGTAGCTGCAGATACACATGCTGTGCATATCTCGCCATCTAGTGTTGGGCTTGGAGTTTTACAACTTGTTTTTCTTTGAAGAAGTATTTTTTTCGAGTCACGGGATCGAGTGACTCCTCCTCTTGGTGATAGTGTGCATGGGTACGCTAAATTTCCTACTACCGACCAGCACTTGGTCTGTAATCTTTACCTTACTCCTGAACATCATGAGGAAGATTGTGAAGCTTGCCGCTGGTTTCGATCAAAGAAAACACTATGCGATTGAAGGGCAAGAAGACTACAGATGGCATCGAAACACACAGAGTCCACCGACACCCTTGAAGAGGAGCAGGCACAGATGGTAGTTTAGATCCCAGATTCCGACTCCGAACAAGGATCAGAAGACGACAGCCAGCCAGTTACAGTGGCGCAGCATGTGAGCCTCCTACACCCACTTTTAAAAAATCAAGCAAGGCCTTGGATTCATCACTGCTGTCAAGCCATGGTTCCACCTGAAAAAAACTAATTGGTGACCGGCCCCTGGGTTCGGCGCAGAAAAAGGCAAAAACACCCCATCAACAGGCCACGCCTGTTTCGGTGTCGGAGTCGAGCAAGAAAATAAGAACCTCAACCTCTGAATCGAGCCGACGCCCACAATCTTCGGATCCGAAATTAATGAGTTGGGCTTCGAAGCCGAAACCTCGGCAAATAGCTTTGGGACCGAAACACCTTAGATCCACTTCAGAGACGAAAAAATCATCCTATACGGAGGAAACAGGACTTTCGACCCGAACGAAAAATATGCCCATAACATACACTGAACATTCCTCTAAGGGCACAAAAACAACCTCTGAACATCAAATAGAGGAATTTGACATTCAACCAATTTTGAATCTTATGGCCACAAGCAGAGAAGAATACAAATCCACAAAGACTGGGAAAATGATCACTTCTCCACCTCCACAGACTGAAAGAAAGCTAGCATTTCAAGAGACTCTTGATACTGCCCCACCACCGGCAAAAATGTTCAAGCAAAAGGAAAAGCCAACACCTCTTCAGCTTTCTCCACCACATCCACCGCAGCTTTCTTTCTCACCACCACCTATAACTCCACCATCACTACGTCACCATCACACCCCCATACCTATTCACAGGGAGACACGGTAGACCCATGGGACAAGTATGATTCGGATCCCATACCGTCTTATGATCCAGATCGCTACCCTGCTAAACCATCCCCACCAGAGGATAGTACGGTTTATAACCAAGTTATATCTAGGGCAGCTGCATACCATGGGGTCCAAATTCATGCAGAACCTTTTGCAGAGGATTTTCTTTTTTATACACTATCCTCAACCCATAAACGATACAGTGCTTACCAATGCTTCCTGGTATGCTTAGGTACGCAGAGGACATATTTAAAGAACCAGTTAAAGATAGGGTTCTAACTCCAAGGATTGACAAGAAATACAAGCCTGCACCAACAGACCCAATCTACATTACACAGCAACTACCACCAGATTCTATTGTGGTCAGTGCATCCAGGAAGCGTGCTAATAGTCAGTCTTCAGGGGATACCCCACCCCCTGACAAAGAAAGTAGCAAATTTGATGCTGCGGGAAAAAGTGTGACAACACAGGCAGCCAACCAATGGCGTATTGCCAATTCTCAGGCCCTGTTGGCAAGCTATAACTGGGCACATTGGGATGAAATGCAAGAATTCTTGCAATACCTACCCAAGGAACACCAAAAGAGGGTGCAGAAAATTGTAGAAGATGGTCAGGCTATTACCAATAACCCGATTAGGTCTGCTCTAGATGCAGCTGACACTGCAGCTAGAGGAAATAATAATGGCATCACAATCACACGACATGCATGGTTGAGGTCCTCCGGTTTTAAACCTGAAATACAACAGGTGGTGCTTAATATGCCATTCAATAAACAGCATCTCTTCGGACCAGAGGTAGACACTACCATTGAGATACTCAGGAAAGACTCTGATACTGCAAAAGCCATGGGAGCCCTTCATACCATACCTTTTCGGGGTTCCTCTCGGAAACCACAGTGTAGAGTAGGTTTTAAATCCCAAACTGCAGAAGCTTCCACCTCCCATCCAAAACAACCACAACAGTACTATTCATGAGGGTCATTTAGAGATTCTTACAGAGGCAGAATCTCAGAGCCAGAGGATGATTTAAAGCCTCTAAAGGTGCTTCCACACCCACTAAACAATGGCTTCCCAAACATCCCACAATCCCATACGTCTCCCGTGGGAGGAAGGCTGCAGCAATTCCATTATCACTGGCAGACCATCACCACAGATCAGTGGGTACTTCCAATTATCCGCAATGGTTATTGCCTAGAACTCATCTCCACTCCACCAAATATTCCCCCTCGTTCTCACAGACTCTCTCCAGAACACACTGTTCCACTGAAAAAAAGAGGTACAATCTCTGTTACTCAAGGGGGCAATAGAAATGGTTCCATCTCACAGCAAGGGACAGGAGTATACTCGCTATACTTCCTTACACCAAAAATGGATGGTGCTCTCAGACCCATTCTAGATTTCAGACCTCTAAATCTATATATCCTATCTGAACATTTTCACATGGTCATTCTACAGGATGTCATTCTCCTGCTACAAAAACAAGATTACATGACCGCATTAGATCTAAAAGACGCATACTTCCACATTCCCATACATCCAGCTCACCGCAAGTACCTAAGCTTCGTAATATAAGGCAGCCACTACCAATTCAAAGTACTACCCTTTGGAATAACAAGAGCACCTAAAGTGTTCACAAAATGTCTAGCTGTAGTAGCAGCATACCTCAGAAGACACCACATACATGTCTTCCCTTATCTAGACGATTGGTTAATAAAATCCAGTGCCAACAACACACACAATAGATACCCTACACACACTCGGGTTCACAATCAATTACTAAAAATCTAATCTTCAACCAGCACAAATTCAACCTTATCTAGGTGCAATTCTCAATACCCAAACAGCATTAGCTTACCCAAAACCACAACGGATGCAAGCTTTTCAATACCTCATACTAAAAATGCTGGTCAGCCAAACTTACACAGTAAGGTTTGTCATGAAACTATTGGGAATGATGGCATCATGCATAGCAATAGTACCAAATGCAAGACTAAACATGAGACCACTGCAACAGTGTCTCTCACAACAATGGTCTCAGGCACAGGGTCAGTTACAGGATCTAGTGTTGTTAGACCACAAGACTTACAAATCTTTACAATGGTGGAATCACAACAACTTAACGAAACAGCGGTCCTTTCAAGTCCCAGTGCCACAGACCGTAATCACAACGGATGCGGGAATGACAGGTTGGGGAGCCCATCTCAACAATCTAACGATACAAGGGGAATGGGACTCAATACAATCAACTTACCACTTAAACCACTTGGAATTATTAGCTGCGTTCCTAGCCATCAAAGCATTTCAACCTCAGATCATACACAAAACAGTCTTAAAAGAACAGGCAACATGACAACAATGTATTATCTGAAAAAACAAGGGGGGGACACACTCATCCGAATTGTCCCTTCTAGCTCAAACAATATGGAAATGGGCAATTCACAATCACATTCACTTACTAGCGGAATATATCCCAGGAATACACAACCAGCTAGCAGACCTTCTAAGCAGGACGCAGCAACAAATACGCGAGTGGGAGATTCACCCACAGGTACTTCAATATTACTTTCAAATGTGGGGAACACCAAACATAGACCTTTTCGGAACAAGCGAAAATGCAAAAACTTTGCATCCAGAAACACCTCCCACCCCCACAGTCCAAGGGAAATGCTCAAATGGTCAGGGATATTTGCTTATGCTTTTCCCCCTCTCCTGTTAATTCCATTTCTGGTCAACAGAATGTGTCACACTTCTCACCATGATACTCATAGCTCCCACGTGGGCATGACAACACTGGTACACAACCCTCCTAGATCTGTCAGTAGTGCCCCATCATAAGCTTCTAAACATACCAGATCTGCTAACTCAGAACAAAAGTCAAATCCGGCATCCGAATCCCAGTGTGCTCAACTTCGCAATTTGGCTCCTAAAGTCATAGAGTTTGGATATTTACAGCTTCCATTAGAATGTATGAACGTTCTAAAGCAAGCACGTAAACCAACAACCAGACAATGCTATGCAAATAAATGGAAACGGTTTGTATACTACTGCCAACCTAAAAATATAGATCCACTTAAAGCACCAGTACAATATATTGTGTGCTATTTGCTTTATTTTCAAAAAGCAAATCTTGCTTTTTCCTCTATTAAGATTCATCTAATCAGCCTACCTACAAAACATACAACATACTTCTCTCTTTAGAGTTCCTGTCATTAAAGCATTTATGGAATGACTTGAACACATTATTTCACCTAGAACTCCTCTAGTTCCTGAATGGAATATTGTGCTCACAAGACTTATGGGCCCCCCATTCGAATCCAGGCACTCTTGTGCTATTCAATTTCTCACATGGAAGGTTGCTTTCCTAGTAGCAATTACTTCATTGAGAAGAGTAAGTGAAATTCAGGCATTTACTCTAGAAGAACCCTTCTTCCGAGTACACAAACACAAAGAAGGACTTATGGAAAATCCAACATTTTTACATAAAGTGGTTTCACCTTTTCACATTAATCAGTCAGTGGAATTGCCAGTCTTCTTTCCACAGCCAGACTCCACTGCTGAAAGATCTCTACACACTCTTGATCTTAAAAGAGCTCTAATGTATTATGTAGACAGAACAAAGGACTTTAGGAAAACTAAACAGCTTTTTGTTGCTTTCCAACAACATCATCAAGGTAATCCCATTTCAATACAAAGATTAGCTAGATGGATCGTGAGATGTATTCAAACATGCTACCTTAAAGCAAAAAGGCAGCTATTAATAACTCAAAAAGCACATTCCACTAGAAAAAAAGGGTGCCTCCATGGCATTCTTAGGAAATATACCAATGGCAGATACAAGCAAAGCTGCCACATGGTCCACACCACATACATTCATAAAGCATTACTGCGTGGATGTCTTATCTAGACAGCAAGCCAATGTTGGACAAGCAGTGCTGAAAAACTATTTCAAACCACTTCAACTCCTACAGGCTAACCGCCGCTTATTTGGGAGGAGAACTGCTTTTTAGTCTATGCACAGCATGTGTATCTGCAGCTACACATGCCATTGAACGAAAAATGTCACTTATCTAGTGTACATCTGTTCGTGGCATGTAGTGCTGCAGGTTCATATGTGCCTTCCCTCCTCCCCGGGAGCCTGTAGTCGTTGTAGTACTCATTTGTACGATGGCATGTGTAGCTGCAGATACACATGCTGTGCATTATCCTGCCATCTAGTGTTGGGCTCGGAGTGTTACAAGTTGTTTTTCTTCAAAGAAGTCTTTTCGAGTCACGAGACCGAGGGACTCCTCCCTTTCGGCTCCATTGCGCATGGGCGTCGACTCCATCTTAGATTGTTTTCTTTCCGCCATCGGGTTCGGACGTGTTCCTCTTCGCTCCGTATTTCGAATCGGGAAAGTTAGCTAAAAATCGGTAATTCAACGGTATTGTTCGTGCTCGGTACCGGTTTAGTGTTAGCGTATCGACACCAATAGAAGAAGCGCTCCGGCGACCCTTCGGGGCTTCCGCTCTTCAGCGGGGCTTGGTCGGCCCGACCGCATCCATTGACGAAAATAATGGGCCCGACCCCCTTCCGCTTCTGTCCGAAGTGCCACTCGAAGTATCCTTATACAGACCAACACTTGGTCTGTAATCTATGTCTATCACCAGAACACAGGGAGGATACTTGTGAGGCCTGTTGGGCGTTTCGATCTAAAAAGACCCTACGGGATCGAAGAGCCAGAAGACTACAAAAGGCATCGACACCAAACGAACAACTCGACGTCGAAGAGGAGGAAAGAATTTCCATCCAGGAGACGGACTCAGACGATTCCGAAAGTGAGCGACCCACGACGACGCAGAAAACAGTGAGTAAAACTGTCCCGTCCAAGACTCACACAAAGATCGTTAAGGCCAAGGGGATGCCACCGCCAGCAGGCCATGGCTTAACCCATCGAAAAGAAGGTGACCAAACATCGGCACCGAAAAAGGCCAAAGAATTGCAGAAGACATCCGACTCTGGTTGAGATTCAGGCTCTGAACGATCTCGGCACCAAGAGTTCGACTCACCCAAGGTGAGAAAAGTAACGTCGGAACTGAAAAAGACTTTTATCGGAAGCATCGGTACCGAAAAAAGCGGCTTCAGAGCCGAAAAGAAGCTCTTACACAGAGGAGCAAGGACTTTTCAGCCAAATGCATACACACAGATTTGAGCAGGAAATAAGTATGGGGGAACCAGACCATACCCAAAGGAGGTTGCATATCCAGAAAGAGACTGGAAAAATACAAACTCTTCCTCCAATTAAAACCAAGAGAAAGCTGGCATTTCATGAGTCAGAAATGCAGCCGAAGTCAAAGGTGGCAAGAGATAAAACCCCACCACCAAGGTTTTCACCACAACCTTCTCCACTACACTCACCACAGCTGTCCCCGGTAACAACCCCTCCAATGCAGTCACCTACTCATACAGGGATGACACAGGATGATCCGGATGCATGGGACTTATATGATGCTCCAGTATCAGACAACAGCCCAGATTGTTACCCAACAAGGCCGTCACCTCCAGAGGACAGTACTGCATATACACAGGTACTATCAAGGGCAGCTACATTCCACAATGTAGCAATGCATTCAGAGCCAATAGAGGATGGTTTCCTACAGGGAGTGCAGAATTATTAGGCAAGTTGTATTTTTGAGGATTAATTTTATTATTGAACAACAACCATGTTCTCAATGAACCCAAAAAACTCATTAATATCAAAGCTGAATATTTTTGGAAGTAGTTTTTAGTTTGTTTTTAGTTTTAGCTATGTTAGGGGGATATCTGTGTGTGCAGGTGACTATCACTGTGCATAATTATTAGGCAACTTAACAAAAAAAAATATATACCCATTTCAATTATTTATTATTACCAGTGAAACCAATATAACATCTCAACATTCACAAATATACATTTCTTACATTCAAAAACAAAACAAAAACAAATCAGTGACCAATATAGCCACCTTTCTTTGCAAGGACACTCAAAAGCCTGCCATCCATGGATTCTGTCAGTGTTTTGATCTGTTCACCATCAACATTGCGTGCAGCAGCAACCACAGCCTCCCAGACACTGTTCAGAGAGGTGTACTGTTTTCCCTCCTTGTAAATCTCACATTTGATGATGGACCACAGGTTCTCAATGGGGTTCCGATCAGGTGAACAAGGAGGCCATGTCATTAGATTTCCTTCTTTTATACCCTTTCTTGCCAGCCACGCTGTGGAGTACTTGGACGCGTGTGATGGAGCATTGTCCTGCATGAAAATCATGTTTTTCTTGAAGGATGCAGACTTCTTCCTGTACCACTGCTTGAAGAAGGTGTCTTCCAGGAACTGGCAGTAGGACTGGGAGTTGAGCTTGACTCCATCCTCAACCCGAAAAGGCCCCACAAGCTCATCTTTGATGATACCAGCCCAAACCAGTACTCCACCTCCACCTTGCTGGCGTCTGAGTCGGACTGGAGCTCTCTGCCCTTTACCAATCCAGCCACGGGCCCATCCATCTGGCCCATCAAGACTCACTCTCATTTCATCAGTCCATAAAACCTTAGAAAAATCAGTCTTGAGATATTTCTTGGCCCAGTCTTGACGTTTCAGCTTGTGTGTCTTGTTCAGTGGTGGTCGTCTTTCAGCCTTTCTTACCTTGGCCATGTCTCTGAGTATTGCACACCTTGTGCTTTTGGGCACTCCAGTGATGTTGCAGCTCTGAAATATGGCCAAACTGGTGGCAAGTGGCATCGTGGCAGCTGCACGCTTGACTTTTCTCAGTTCATGGGCAGTTATTTTGCGCCTTGGTTTTTCCACACGCTTCTTGCGACCCTGTTGACTATTTTGAATGAAACGCTTGATTGTTCGATGATCACGCTTCAGAAGCTTTGCAATTTTAAGAGTGCTGCATCCCTCTGCAAGATATCTCACTATTTTTGACTTTTCTGAGCCTGTCAAGTCCTTCTTTTGACCCATTTTGCCAAAGGAAAGGAAGTTGCCTAATAATTAGGCACACCTGATATAGGGTGTTGATGTCATTAGACCACACCCCTTCTCATTACAGAGATGCACATCACCTAATATGCTTAATTGGTAGTAGGCTTTCGAGCCTATACAGCTTGGAGTAAGACAACATGCATAAAGAGGATGATGTGGTCAAAATACTCATTTGCCTAATAATTCTGCACTCCCTGTATTCAACACCTTGGCATCCACCCACACTTCATACCAGAGTCTGCCAATGCTCCCGGGCATGCTCAAGCAGGCAAAACAGGTCTTCCAAGACCCAGTTAAAGGAAGGGCTATCAGGCCTAGGGTGGAGAAAAAATACAAACCTCCCCCAACGGACCCTGTGTTTATAACACAGCAACTTACACCAGACTTGGTGGTTGTAGGAGCAGCAAGAAAGAGGGCAAGCTCTCAATCGTCAGGAGACGCACCACCGCCTGACAAAGAGAGTAGGAAGTTTGATGCAGTGGGCAAACGTGTGGCAGCACAGGCAGCCAATCAATGGCGGATCGCAAACTCACAAGCCCTGCTGGCTCGCTATGACAGGGCACACTGGGACGAGATGCAACACATTATTCAGCACTTGCCCAAAGAACACCAAAAGCGTGCCCAACAGGTTGTGGAAGGACAAGCAATATACAACGACCAAATAAGGTCCGCATTAGACTCGGCAGACACAGCGGCACGAACAGTCAACACTGCGGTAACCATTCGCAGGCATGCATGGTTACGAAGCTCGGGCTTCAAACCAGAAATCCAGCAAGCTGTGTTAAACATGCCTTTTAACTAGGAGCAATTGTTTGGGCCGGAAGTGGACACAGCAATTGAAAAATTAAAGAAGGACACGAACACGGCCAAAGCCCTGGGCGCGCTCTACTCCCCACAGAGCAGACGCACATTTAGAAAGCCACAATTTAGAGCGGGGTTTCGAATGCAAACACCAGAGCCTTCCACCTCGCAAACCAGACCTACCTATCAGGGACAATACCAGAGAGGACGGTTTCGTGGCTCATACAGAGGTGGACAATTCCCAAGAGGAAGGAGAAAATTGCAAACACCTAAGACAAGTCAAACCAAATAGTGACTTCAATGTCACAAAACCCCAACACGTAACACCAGTTGGGGGGGAGACTTACCACATACTACCAAAACTGGGCACACATAACTACGGACGCATGGGTCCTAGCCATTATCCAACATGGTTATTGCATAGAATTCATAAAGTTCCCGCCAGATGTGCCCCCAAGGACACACAATATGTCCAAACACTTAGACCTATTACAACTAGAGGTCCAAGCATTATTACAAAAACAAGCAATAGAGTTAGTACCCAAACATCAGAAAGGAACAGGTGCCTACTCACTATATTTCCTCATTCCAAAAAAGGACAAAATGTTAAGACCTATATTAGACCTCAGAACACTGAATCTCTTCATCAAGACAGATCACTTTCACTTGGTAACACTTCAAGACGTGGTTACCTTACTAAAAAAAGAGGACTACATGTCAACGTTAGATCTCAAGGATGCCTACTTTCACATACCCATACATCCTTCCCACAGAAAATACTTAAGGTTTGTAATACACTGCGTACACTATCAATTCAAAGTGTTACCGTTCGGGATAACAACAGCCCCAAGGGTATTCACAAAATGCCTTGCAGTAGTAGCCACTCACATAAGGAGACAGCACATGCACGTATTCCCATACTTAGACGACTGGCTAATAAAAACTAGCACTCAACAACAGTGTCTTCTTCACACGCAATACGTTATAGAAACTCTCCACAAACTAGGATTTTTTATAAATTACCAGAAATCACATTGGCAGCCATCCCAAATACAACAATACTTGGGAGCAACACTCAACACACAAAAAGCGATTGCTACTCCAAGTCCACAAAGAGTACAAGCGTTCCAAAATATAACATCAAACATACAGCCAAACCAACACTACCAAGTAAGGTTTGTAATGAAACTTCTAGGCATGATGTCTTCATGCATAGCCATTGTCCCAAACGCGAGGTTACACATGCGGCCTTTACAACAGTGCCTAGCAAAATAATGGACACAGGCACAGGGTCAACTCCAAGATCTAGTGTTGATAAACCGCCAGACACACTTCTTGCTTCAATGGTGGAACACTATAAATTTAAACAAAGGGCGGCCATTCCAGGACCCAGTGCCTCAAGATGTGATCACAACAGATGCTTCCATGATGGGGTGGTGAGCACACCTCAACAAGCACAGCATACAGGGACAATGGAACAATCAACAAAAACAACTCCACATAAATCATTTAGTACTGTTGGCAGTGTTTCTAGCATTAAAAGCATTTCAACCACTAATAGCCCACAAACACATTCTTGTCAAAACCGACAACAATGTATTATCTCAACAAACAAGGAGGGACACACACGTCACAACTGTCTCTTAGCCCAAAATATTTGGCATTGGGCAATTCACAATCACATTTGCCTAATAGCACAATACATCCCAGACATTCAGAACCAGTTGGCCGACAATCTCAGTCGAGATCACCAGCAAACACACAAATAGGAAATTCATCCCCAGATCCTACAGGATTACTTCCTATGCTGGTGAACACCAAAAATAGACCTATTCGCAACAAAAGAAAACGCAAAATGCCAAAACTTCGCGTCCAGGTACCCACACCTTCAATCCAAGGGCAATGCGTTATGGATCAGTTGGTCAGGGATATTTGCTTACGCTTTTTCCCCTCTCCCACTCATTCCTTATCTGGTAAACAAACTAAGTCAAAACAAACTCAAAGTAATTCTCATAGCACCAACCTGGGCTCGCCAACCGTGGTACACAACACTGCTGGACCTATCTGTAGTACCTCACATCAAATTACCAAACAGGCCAGATCTGTTAACCCAACACAAACAACAGATCAGACACCCGAATCCCGCATCGCTCAATCTAGCAATCTGGCTCCTGAAGTCTTAGAATTTGGGCACTTAAAACTTACACAAGAATGTATGGAGGTCATTAAACAAGCTAGAAAACCTACTACAAGACATTGTTACGCAAACAAATGGAAAAGATTTGTTCATTACTGCCACAATAATCAAATTCAACCATTACATGCTTCCGCAAAGGACATTGTAAGCTACTTATTACACTTACAAAAGTCTAAGCTAGCATTCTCTTCAATTAAAATACATCTCACAGCAATATCTGCCTATCTGCAGGTTACACATTCAACATCGCTCTTTAGAATCCCAGTCATCAAAGCATTTATGGAGGGATTAAAAAGAATCATACCCCCAGAACACCACCAGTACCTTCGTGGAACCTTAATATTGTATTAACAAGACTCGTGGGACCACCATTTGAACCCATGCACTCTTGTGAAATGCAATACTTAACTTGGAAAGTAGCCTTTCTAATAGCTATCACATCACTTAGAAGAGTAAGTGAGGTACAAGCATTTACTATACAAGAACCCTTTATACAAATACATAAACATAAAGTGGTTTTCCGTACAAATCCCAAATTCCTACCAAAGGTTATAAAACCTAAACTAAACAGTGGAACTCCCAGTCTTCTTTCCACAGCCAGACTCAGTAGCCGAAAGAGCCTTGCATACATTAGACATAAAAAGAGCACTAATGTATTACATTGACAGAACAAAACAATTTCGTAAAACAAAACAATTGTTTGTAGCCTTCCAAAAACCTCATGCAGGTAATCCTATATCCAAACAAGGCATTGCCAGATGGATAGTTAAATGTATTCAAACTTGCTATATTAAAGCAAAAAGAGATTTACCTATTACACCAAGAGCACATTCCACTAGGAAAAAAGGCGCCACAATGGCTTTTTTGGGAAATATACCTATGACAGAAATTTGTAAGGCAGCCACCTGGTCTACGCCTCATACATTTACAAAGCATTACTGTGTAGATGTGCTAACAGCACAACAAGCCACAGTAGGACAAGCTGTATTAAGAACATTATTTCCGACAACTTCAACTCCTACTGGCTAAGCCACCGCTTTTGGGGAGATTACTGCTTATCAGTCTATGCACAGCATGTGTATCTGCAGCTACACATGCCATCGAACGGAAAATGTCACTTACCCAGTGTACATATGTTCGTGGCATGAGACGCTGCAGATTCACATGCGCCCTCCCCGGGAGCCTGTAGCCGTTAGAAGTTGGATAAAAACCGTAAATTTGTAAATAAATATTATTTTAATACACATTATGTACATACATACCTACTCCATTGCATGGGCACATTTAGTATATTCACAACTCCTACCTCACCCTCTGCGGGGAAAACAATCTAAGCTGGAGTCGACGCCCATGCGCAATGGAGCCGAAAGGGAGGAGTCCCTCGGTCTCGTGACTTGAAAAGACTTCTTCGAAGAAAAACAACTTGTAACACTCCGAGCCCAACACTAGATGGCAGGATAATGCACAGCATGTGAATCTGCAGCGTCTCATGCCACGAACAGATGTACACTGGGTAAGTGACATTTTCCATATATATATTTGCGTGGGCATCTTATTTACTTCTTATATAGCTATAGTTGTACATACACAATCTTTCACTCCTTACTTCACCCTTCTGCGGGAAAACAATCTAACAAAGGAGTCGATGTCCATGCGCACTATCACCGAGAGGAGGAGTCACTCGATCCTGTGACTCAAAAAAAAGACTTATTTGAAGAAAAACAACTTGTAACACTCCGAGCCCAGCACTAGATGGCGAGATAGGCACAGCATGTGAATCTGCAGCACTACATGCCACGAACAGATGTACACTAGGTAAGTATAATATAAGGTTACAGGGACTTTATAGTTAGGCTCACATTTTAAACGTACAAAACCATAAAAATTCACCTGTTACTTTTAGTTATCTCAAGCAACTATAACTTGTGCCCTGGCCATGCATCATTTTTTCATCCAAAATTTTATTGCAAATATCACCTTCATATTAACAATGATGTTATCAAAGATGTCATGAGTGCTGTAATTTGTGGGGTAATTAGCAGTGCATGGGTAGGACGCGAGTTATAGTTACCTTGGGGCACGAATTATAGTTACTTGAGATTAACTCTAACTATAACAGGTGAATTTCTATGGTTTTGTACGTTTAAAATTGAAAACTATTATGTCCCTGTAACCTATGTTTTTTTAAGTGAATATCTAAGTCTTTTAAAATTCTGTTTACTAACTAAAACGTCCCTGTAACGTTTTATTTTTTTCAGTGAATTTCTCTGGTCTTTTTTTTTTTTTTTAAAGTAAAGTAATTTTCATTACTATACGTTAATCCAACCACATCTGCGCTCAACCTTTAGGATAGAATAACTCTGTTATTTTCAACTTTCGCTGTACACGACAGGGGTTGGCTGCAGGGCCTAGCCTCCGCCCAGTTTCTGCGGCCAACCCCCTATAACCACCCAACCCCATGCTGCACACGGCCTTTGGCCATGCGCAGCAGGAGTTGGCCCCAGGGCCACGTGGCCCCCCACCACCTGCTGATTTTTTACCCCAGGGACTGGCCTTAATATTTTCATTTTTTCTGGGAAGGAGCCCAACCCGATCTGCGACCCAATCCCCGGAGGCGAGCCATCTGTGCTGGGTGCCCCACAGAGCACCCACTGTGTAAAATGGGACCATGGGGGAAGCCTGAAGGCCCCACGGTCCCTGCCGGGGGCACGCAGTCCCCCCACAAACATTATTTCTTCAGCCCTAAGGATATGGTGTTCCCCAGGGCTGAGGGCGGGCCGCACGCATACTTTACCCCCCCCCCCCCCATACATAATTTCACCCGCATGATGATGTTTAAGAAGCTCCAAGGAGGTGGTGTTCCCTGCGGCATAAAAATGCCCTAGGAGTGGGGCCCCGTGTGCCCCCCTCCTTTATTTTAACCTGCTTCCAGGACTTGACCCACCTGGGGGCTTCATTAAAACGAGGGCGGGAGCCCGCTCTTGTTTTTTTTTGTTGTTTTCTTTCCTGCAAATTTGCAACCCCATTGTGAATTTATGGCAACAATTTGAAAAAAATGCTTTTTTTGCCCAGGGGGGAGGATCCCATCTAGGACCCCAGCGCCAGAGCTAAGGGATCAGGGCGTCCCTACCCTGGCCCATTTTCTTATTTATTTTTTTAACCTTTTTTCTGGGACTCTGCTGATGCCAAGTCCCAAGATGGCTGCTAACACTTCCTTGTTGAAGTGTTGTCAGCCAGTCAGATCTCAGCACGAGATCGGGAGGGTTCGTGGAGCAGTCACATCCCTTTACCCCAGATAATCACATCAGATGCTTCCCATGATTCTTCAGACAGAACCTGCCAGATTGTTGTGCTACCACAACCTCCAATTGCATACTGAATGTTGATAACTCTCTGGAAGGAGAACAGCTGTGCCTGGCTGTTGTGGGTTTTCTTTTGAGAGAACACTCACTTCCAGCCCTCCTGATAATCACAGTACTTTGCTGTGAAAGGTTTGAGGTACATTGTCTCCCATGCAACTCTAGATGCAAGTTAATCTAATTTATGCTCTCGTAGTGTAGGACATAGAGGAAAGTGCTAGGGTCTTATATACCTTTCTTGCTATGTTATAAATGTTTATATTATATTCATTGGCCACATGACTAAGTGCTGTATTAATCATATTCTGTGTGCTTACTTTTCATGTGCTAAGCAGCATAATTAAAATGTCGAAATAAACACTTTTAACCATAAAGTGTCTCTTTCTTATTGCAGAGTGCAGTGCTTGTCTGTGCTTTTGTAGCAACTGAAATTGGGATTGGTTTACCACTGCATCCCTGAAACCTTTACAGAACTGACCTAGCAAACCCTCAGAGTACATCAACCAGAGAGTTGAGTAGGGTTGTGTGGGGCTACAACAACCTGAGCTTTCATGTTCAAGCATTGGTGCATTTAACTAAGTCCAGGCATCCTTGGGCAGGAAAGTCATACCTTGTAGAACTAAGCTTATTGTCTTAGTTTATGCAACAGTACTGCAGTCCTTGTGCTGTTCACTCTCAAGACACCTGCTAAAACCTGTGGTACTTCAGACTTGTATTGGTCTGGTTTGAAAACACAGCTATCTGCCTGTGTTTTAGTTACTGCTGTACCAAAAATAATACACATACTGTAGCCTTCAGAGAGATAAACATCTCCCAACTGTGCTCTAGGCTGTTTGTCGTATCATTTCACCTCCTAGGAAATGCATCCTTTGAATGCATGAGGTGGATGGTTTTCAACGCATGGCTGAAACTGTTATGTGAAAACTAAAGTCCTCTTGAAAAGATGGCCTCTTCTACTGTAAAGAGCAAGTTCTGTAATATAAGCAAATTAGTGCTCGTAGTAGGACCTATAACTGTAAGTAAGCATACACTCTATTTGCAACATTTTGTTTTAGATCATGTGATGTGCAGTCTCTTGCCGTCTGTTGTTGAGTCTGGAATATTGCAACTTGTTTTACTTCAAAGGCTTTCATTTTAGTTTAGAGAATGACTTGTGATGATTTTCCTGAAATGCACACAGAAGCATTTCTTTTAAAGAAGCCTTTCCCTGAGACCTGTGCTTCTGTATTATTCTAAACTGCCAATAGGGCAAAGACTTGAAACACCTGCACCACTGGATACTTCTCCTTATTCACCATCCAAACCATTAACACCTGGAATCATATGATGATTATTAAAGACAGGCACATGAGGAACTTTGCCCACACAAAGAATACACATGGACAAATATGTAGTGAATTCTGACAAGCCCCTTGACCAGTGCTCCATCAAGCCCTCTCCTCCTGGCGAGACCTCAGCCACACTGTCAGACAGTGGGCTGCTTTCAACATCGAGTGACGGTGGCTGTGGAAAAAGAAGAGGATGACTTCCACATCAAGACTTGGTCCCATACAGAAAGAACAGTCCAGTACATGTGAATTCTCAAATGAACAGAATTTCAAAGATCCTGGGAAAGCATATTGAAGTAAACTGCAGATTGAGCACAAGTACAGGCAAAGAAGGTCCCTATTATACATCCTTGTCTTGTCTCCACCTCTTTCACATTTATCCAGATATCCAGAAGAGGGGAGTCACAGAGGGCACTTTCCAGGGACTTCCTAGGTCAAGAAAAACAAGTGTGTAGAAAGATATAGCAAAATTAAAAGGATTTGACGGGACACTAACTTCTACAGTGTCAGCTTCCAATCTGTACTCAAAGGATATTATTGCTTCCAGTGGAACAAGGTGGAAGTGTCCCTTTAACTTTTCCTGGAGGAGAGTTGGAAGAAGAGAGCACAGATAATCTTGGAGAGGACAGTTGCATTTGCTGTAGGCAGCCGCTGTGTCCTCTAAGTGGCTGCTATGACTTGCCTCCAAATTACTATCAGCACTCTGCTACAGCACCTTTCCTTTCTCACTATTACAGGCTTTTGCCTCCAAAATCTAGCATCTACTCCTCAATACGCCTGTTGACGGAGAGCACTAATTTGTCCTACACATGGATAAACAACATCATAAAAGACAAGAGACTACCAAATCCATGTGTACTCTGCAGCGACAGGAGATGGTTTCAGCAATGTTGGCAAGCATGATTTCTGACTAAGAACAATGCAGATCAGTAGCAGCCTGCCCAGTGATCTGTTGGTCAATCTCCACAGTGTCTGCAACAGCATTCCTCCCAAGAGCAGTCCTATCAAAAGGGGATATTTCGAGGAGCAAGCAAATGCTGCTGTAGAGGTTCTGCCTCCAAGCAGTGACTCTGTTCTCATTCCCCAATCATACATCATTTCCCAGTTACCCATGAGGAAAAGACTAAAGGATTTCCTTCCTGATGTGGAGAACTATTACAACCAACGAGTGAGTGTAGAGAGGGAATATTTGATCAAGTTCACTAATTGTCCACTAATCTTCCACAAAAACACTAAGATCAATACAGAACATGTCCCGCTGGTGTTGGAAGAAGTCCGCTGCTTACTCTGCTGGGGTGCAATAGAGAAGGTGCCCTTGCTTCAAAGGCATAACAAGCATATGTCATGCAGTTTCTCAAATTATAAAAAGGGCTGTAGTCCTAGAACCAGTCCTTTGTGTCCTGAACCTTCAATGAATACATTTCAAAAAGACCATATCGCTGGAAATCTTCTTACTTTTTGCAACATGGTAACTAGCTGGTGACACTCGATCCAAACTATGTCTACCGCTACATTTTGATGTTGCCCATTCCAGGGCAATACCTCCAGCTATGCACAGTTAAAGGTTACCTGTCAGACTTGTTTCTTTTGCTTGACCCACCTTTGTTATTCTCATCACCTATTGAGAAGTGCTTCTTGAAAGTTTTGTTGCATTTGTTCCCATTGATACCATTTATTATGTTGAACTTGGATCTTAATTTTAATTTGGTCTTGACCTTCCTGATGTGATGCTTTACAGTTGTGCTCTAAGGATTCATACATTATTAACTGAATTCCTCATTGCAATCCTTTGAGTTCACCATGGTAGGCAGCTTCAGGCTCTCTGTCTATCCTTCTTATACAGCCACCTTCTCTGACAAGCAGAATTTCATTGCATGTGGGTTTTTTTTTCCTGGCCCGCTTATTCAATCGGTGGTGCAGAAAATGTATCAGACCTCGAAGGCACTAATCTTTATTGTTTCAACATTAAGGAGACGAGTATGGCAGCTGGAAAACTCCTTACGGCCGCACTGCAGGCTGCAACATTTTACAGATTTACTCTTTCCTTTATCGCAATCCTGATTTGTTGAATCTGGCAATTAGCTCCTGAGGTCCTAGAGTTTTGGTACTTAAATTGACCATCAGAATGTACTGGCATCCTGAAATAAACACAACCTCCTGCCACACATTCTTTTTTGCTGCTAATTGGAAATGTTTTGTCCAAGAGTAAATGTGTGTTCGATGGCATCTGTTGCTGCAGATACACATGTTGTGCACAGTCCGCCATCTGGTGTTGGGTCGGAGTGTTACAAGTTGTTTTTCTTCGAAGAAGTCTTTCGAGTCACGAGACCGAGGGACTCCTCCTCTTTGCTTCCATTGCGCATGGGCGTCGGCTCCATCTTAGATTGTTTTTTTTCCGCCCTCGGGTTCGGACGTGTTCCTTTTCGCTCCGGGTTTCGGGACGGAAAGATAGTCAAAACTTCGAAAAATTACGTCGGTATTGTTTCGCTCGGGATCGGGATAGTTAGAATCGACACCGAATCGTGAAGAGCTCCGGTAGCCCTTCGGGGTAGTTTCGATCCCCCGTCGGGGCCTGGTCGGCCCGACCGCGTGTAACATCGACACCGATGGAACGGACCCCGTTCCGATTCTGTCCTAAATGCCACAATAAATACCCATATACGGACCAACATTTGGTCTGTAACTTGTGCCTGTCGCCCGAGCACAAAGAAGAATCTTGTGAGGCCTGTCGTGCGTTCCGGTCCCGAAAAACGCTCCGTGACCGTCGAGCCAGAAGACTACAGATGGCGTCCACGCCGACAGAACACCGAGAGTTCGAGGAACAAGGAGAAGAGGAGGAAGCCTTCTCCATCCATGAAACGGACTCAGATGAATTCGACGTCGACGAAACTGTGAGTAAGACGTCGAAAAGCACTCAGCACAAGAAAATAGACAAGGCCCAGGGGACGCCACTGCCAACTGGCCATGGCTCGACCCATAAAGGTGACCGTCCATCGGCACCGAAAAAGGCCGAACTGGTGCCCAGATCGTCCGACTCGGGTCGAGACACAGGCACGCAACACTCTCGGGACCGAGAAAGTGTTGCCGAAAAAGATCGACGGCGAGAAGGCGGAGCCGACGCTGCTCGACGCAGAGACAGCGGCACCGAGGATGATCGACGCCGAGAAGGCTCGACTCCGAAAAAGAAGAGATTCGGCTCGGAGCCGAAAACAAAAAAGGACACAGTTTCGGTGCCAAAACAACCAGCAACCGAAACCACTACCGGCTCATATTCAGAGGAACATTCATTGTCCTCTTAAATGCGTAAGCACAGGTTTGAGGAGGAGCTACAGACTACTGATGTAGACCATACACAAAAGAGGATCTTCATCCAGAGTGGAACGGGGAATGTTAGCACTCTTCCACCAATCAAGAGAAAAAGGAGACTAGAGTTCCAAACTGAACAACTAACACCACAAGCAAAGGTGGCAAAGAAAGCAACTCCGCCACCCTCTCCTCCACCTGTAACTCAAATATCACCGGCACAAACTCCGTCACATTCACCGGCTCACACCACCATGAGCCAAGATGACCAAGATGCTTGGGACCTATACGACGCACCAGTGTCAGACAATAGCCCAGAGTCATACCCTACCAAGCCATCACCACCCGAGGACAGCACAGCGTATGCGCAGGTGGTAGCTAGGGCAGCAGAATTCCACAACATGGCGTTACACACAGAACCTGTCGAGGATGACTTCCTTTTTAACACCCTCTCCTCCACCCATAGCAACTACCAAAGCCTGCCTATGCTTCCGGGAATGCTAAGGCACGCGAAGCAAATCTTCAAAGACCCTGTCAAGAGTAGAGCAATCACTCCAAGGGTAGAGAAGAAATATAAAGCACCTCCCACAGACCCTGCTTTTATCACCTCTCAACTGCCACCAGACTCAGTCGTGGTAGGAGCAGCTCGCAAGAGAGCCAATTCACACACATCGGGCGATGCACCACCCCCTGATAAAGAAATCCGAAAATTCGACGCAGCTGGAAAAAGAGTCGCTGTACAAGCTGCCAGCCAGTGGCGCATCGCCAACTCTCAAGCGCTCCTAGCGCGCTATGACAGAGCCCATTGGGACGAGATGCAGCATCTCATCGAGCATCTACCCAAGGAATTTCAGAAGCGGGCAAAACAAGTGGTTGAGGAGGGACAAAACATCTCCAATAACCAAATACGCTCCTCTATGGATGCAGCGGACACAGCTGCAAGAACAATAAACACTGCAGTTACCATCAGAAGGCACGCATGGTTGCGCACATCTGGCTTTAAGCCAGAAATACAGCAAGCGGTACTCAACATGCCGTTCAACGAACAACAATTGTTCGGACCAGAGGTTGACACGGCGATTGAGAAGCTGAAAAAGGATACTGACACAGCCAAGGCCATGGGCGCGCTCTACTCCCCGCAGAGCAGAGGCACTTTCGGCACCTTCCGTAAAACAACATTCAGAGGAGGGTTTCGGGGTCAGGCCACACAAGCCAGCACCTCACAATCGACACCGTCTACCTACCAGGGACAGTACCAAAGGGGAGGTTTTCAGGGCCAGTACAGAGGAGGACAATTCCCGAGAAACCGGGGGAATTTTCAAAGCCCCAAAACCCCAACAACCAAACAGTGACTTACAGGTCACTCAACCCCTCCACATAACACCAGTGGGGGGAAGAATAAGTCAGTTTTATCAATCATGGGTGGATATAACAACAGACACTTGGGTCTTAGCAATTATCCAACATGGTTATTGCATAGAATTTCTACAGATCCCTCCAAATATCCCACCCAAAACACAAAAAATGTCAAAACAGCATTTAGACCTCCTAGAAATAGAAGTTCAAGCACTACTGCAAAAAGAAGCAATAGAACTGGTACCATGTACGGAAATAAACACAGGCGTCTATTCACTGTACTTTCTAATACCCAAAAAGGACAAAACACTGAGGCCAATCTTAGATCTCAGAATACTAAACACCTACATCAAATCAGACCACTTTCACATGGTCACGCTACAGGAAGTGTTACCACTGCTAAAGCAACAGGATTACATGACAACCTTAGATCTCAAAGACGCGTATTTCCACATACCGATACATCCTTCGCACTGGAAATACCTAAGGTTTGTATTCAAGGGAATACACTATCAATTCAAAGTCTTACCGTTCGGTATAACAACCGCACCAAGGGTGTTTACCAAATGCCTAGCAGTAGTAGCCGCACACATCAGAAGGCAGCAAATGCACGTATTCCCGTATCTAGACGATAGGCTAATCAAGACCAACTCGTTAACAAAGTGTTCACAACACACAGAGTATGTCATACAAACCCTCCACAAACTCGGGTTCTCCCTCAACTACACAAAATCAAACATTGTGCCGTGCAAAATACAGCACTACTTAGGAGCGGTAATCGACACAACAAAAGGATTAGCCACTCCGAGTCCACAAAGGGTTCAAAATTTTCACAAGGTCATACAGGCCATGTATCCAACACTAAAAATACAGGCAAAAGTGGTTTTAAAACTCCTAGGCATGATGTCCTCATGCATAGCCATTGTCCCAAACGCAAGACTGCACATGAGGCCCTTACAACAGTGCCTAGCATCACAATGGTCACATGCACAGGGTCACCTTCTAGATCTGGTGTTGATAGACCGCCAAACATACATCTCGCTTCTATGGTGGAACAGTACAAATTTAAACAAAGGGCGGCCGTTCCAAGACCCAGTGCCACAATACGTGATAACAACAGATGCTTCCATGACAGGGTGGGGAGCACACCTCGATCACCACAGCATCCAAGGACAATGGAACGTACATCAAACAAAACTGCATATAAATCACCAGCACTATTCCTAGCACTAAAAGCATTTCAACCCATCATAACCCACAAATACGTTCTTGTCAAAACAGACAACATGACAATAATGTATTACCTAAACAAGCAAGGAGGAACACACTCGACACAGCTATGTCTCCTAGCACAAAAGATATGGCAATGGGCGATTCACAACCACATTCGCCTAATAGCACAGTTTATTCCAGGGATCCAAAATCAACTAGCAGACAATCTCTCTCGAGATCACCAACAGGTCCACGAATGGGAGATTCACCCCCAAATCCTAAACACTTACTTCAAAATTTGGGGTACACCGCAAATAGACCTATTTGCAACAAAGGAGAACGCAAAATGCCGAGACTTCGCATCCAGGTACCCACACAAACAGTCTCAAGGCAATGCCCTATGGATGAACTGGTCAGGGAAAATTGCATACGCTTTTCCCCCTCTCCCTCTCCTTCCATATCTAGTAAACAAATTGAGTCAAAACAAACTCAAACTCATATTAATAGCACCAACATGGGCAAGACAACCTTGGTACACAACACTACTAGACCTGTCAGTAGTACCACACGTCAAGTTACCCAACAGGCCAGATCTGTTAACACAGCACAAACAGCAGATCAGGCATCCAAACCCAGCATCGCTCAATCTAGCAATCTGGCTCCTGAAATCCTAGAATTCGGACATTTAAACCTCACTCAAGACTGTACGGAAGTCATAAAACAAGCTAGAAGGCCATCCACTAGACACTGCTACGCAAGCAAATGGAAAAGGTTTGTTTGCTACTGCCATAATAATCAAGTTCATCCATTACACGCATCCCCAAAAGATGTGGTGGGATACTTACTACACTTACAAAAGTCAAACCTAGCCTTCTCTTCCATAAAAATACACCTTGCAGCAATATCTGCATACCTGCAGATTACTCATTCAACTTCACTGTTTAGGATACCCGTCATTAAAGCATTTATGGAGGGCCTAAGAAGAATAATACCACCAAGAACACCACCAGTTCCTTCATGGAACCTTAACATTGTCTTGACAAGACTCATGGGACCACCTTTTGAACCCATGCATTCTTGTGAAATACAATTCTTAACCTGGAAAGTTGCATTTCTCATTGCCATCACATCTCTAAGAAGAGTAAGTGAAATTCAAGCATTTACAATACAGGAACCTTTTATCCAAATACACAAAAATAAGGTTGTACTAAGAACCAATCCTAAATTCCTACCAAAGGTTATTTCACCGTTCCACTTAAATCAAACAGTAGAGTTACCAGTGTTCTTCCCACAGCCAGACTCAGTAGCTGAAAGGGCACTACATACATTAGATGTCAAAAGAGCGCTAATGTACTACATCGACAGAACAAAGGAGGTTAGGAAAACAAAACAACTGTTTATTGCATTTCAAAAACCTCATACAGGAAACCCAATATCAAAACAAGGTATAGCCAGATGGATAGTTAAGTGCATCCAAAGCTGCTATCTTAAAGCAAAGAGACAACTGCCCATTACACCAAGGGCACACTCAACCAGGAAAAAAGGCGCTACCATGGCTTTCCTAGGAAATATTCCAATGCACAAAATATGTAAGGCAGCCACATGGTCCACGCCTCACACATTTACTAAACACTACTGTGTAGACGTGCTATCCGCACAACAGGCCACAGTAGGTCAAGCCGTACTAAGAACTTTGTTTCAGACTACTTCCACTCCTACAGGCTGGGCCACCGCTTTTGGGGAGATAACTGCTTACTAGTCTATGCACAACATGTGTATCTGCAGCAACAGATGACATCGAACTGAAAATGTCACTTACCCAGTGTACATCTGTTCGTGGCATTGGTCGCTGCAGATTCACATGTGCCCACCCGCCTCCCCGGGAGCCTGTAGCCGCCGGAAGTTATCTTCAACATCTGTACATTTGTATATATATACATTACTTAACCTTAATTTGTACATACTTATTCATTCCATTGTATGGGCACTATTACTAACACACACAACTCCTACCTCACCCTCTGCGGGGAAAACAATCTAAGATGGAGCCGACGCCCATGCGCAATGGAAGCAAAGAGGAGGAGTCCCTCGGTCTCGTGACTCGAAAGACTTCTTCGAAGAAAAACAACTTGTAACACTCCGACCCAACACCAGATGGCGGACTGTGCACAACATGTGAATCTGCAGCGACCAATGCCACGAACAGATGTACACTGGGTAAGTGACATTTTCATTCTACCTGTGATCTCAGCATCGTCCTTCCCAGGTTTATTGGTCATTGGGCATTTCTGATAAAGACTTCTAATCATGGATTTTTCACCTTGTGAATGTCCTCCAGTGCCAGACTTTAGCAGTTTCCTCATAAGTTGGTAGGCGACTTTAAGCGATTTCATGTGACTCCAAGCATGATGTTGGGGGCCACTATATCTGCACTTCCTCCAGTGCAGTTCCTTTCTTCCTGCAACAATTGTCGCAGATCTGGAGCTTATCGACTTCTGTCACATGTGACAGAGATGTTTCCCTACATTTTCTTCAAGTGCTCTGCCTTTGTCACCTAACAAAACTACCATTTTAAGTTGTGTTGTGTCTGTCACCAGCAGAAGGAGCCACTATACTGCATACAGTGCCTTGACTTCAACCATGACTCAGGCCCTCATTATGAACATGGCGGTCTAGACCGCCATGCCTGCGGTGGCGGTAATTGGCGCCAACGGCATGGCGGTCCAGACCGCCATATAATGAACATGGTTGCACCCACTGCACCGCTACATTGCCGCCGGCTCCATTTGAAGCCGCTGTCAACGTTCAGTCCCTGCATCCAGCTGGGTGGCTGGTGGAAACACTGTTTCCACTCGCTGGCCCAGCTGGATGTTTATTATGTGGCTGGTGGGAGGTTCTGCAAGCTGGTGGTCTTCTGTTGACCGTCAGCGCCCCCGCCGAGATCGTAATGACCCCCTCAGTGTTGTTTCCGTGATGAGCCAAGATAAACAAAAAGGCCATCTACAACCGCAAAGCCAAGCTCTGTCTCCAAACTCCATTGTTCGAAGAAGCGCTCAGTCAGTCGGGGGGAATGGCAGTCCTGGTCTAAATCAAGAGCGTGGACGCATTCCCACTCCCGAGGCCACTTCTGAGAATGGTCATCCTTGAGGTCATGGGGCTTAGGTAAGTCTGAGAAGTCACAAAAAACATAAAAAGTTCAAGGACAGGTCTCCTCCATTCCGCCACTTCTACCACTCGGAGGCATGAGATCCTCAAGGCACCTATAGACCGCACAGTTGCTAGTCCCTCTTTGACTTTTTCCCTAAATGGACAAAGCTGTTACACCAACTTAATGTAGCCATGGAGGAGATTTTTGGTGCTGCACTGGATCTCTCTGAAGCACCACCGTGCCTTATGGATCCAGGGAAGCCTATACTTTGGTTACCATCAGTGGATCCTTACGTGATGCTGATTGTGCCCCTTGACTCACACAGCAGTCGACCCATTTCCTGATGTCTGCTCTGCCAGCTTCAGCTTCTGTGCCACTCTCAACACCGATTTAACATTATACCGAACCAGAATCTTATGACCTACAAAATGATATCAATTATGACAACCGGTCTGAGGATGATGGCCACATATTTGATGACATCTAGGATGCCAGTGGTCTGTACAGCCTCTACGATGCCAGTGGTCTGGACACTTTGCCAGACATTAATGTATCTTCACCTAATCCTGTGGCTACTAAGTAGTCCACCTCCTTTGCGACAATAATTCAGAGAGGAGCTGAAGGTTTAAGCCTTGCTTTGCCCACTCAAGAAGATAAAATCACTATGCTTACAAAGCTCCATAACACGACCAAGAACCTTTCGCCCCCTTTACTGAAGCCCTGATGGATATTCTGGTGGGCATCCGGGCCAAGCCAGGATCTTGCTCCTGGTGATCCAGACTCTCTTCTACAACATCCTACTTCAGAGAGCTTGGTGGTTCAGGCATATTCTAGTTGCCTGAATCCCAGTTCCTTTCCAACCACTCCACCCAACAAGGAATCCAAAAGACAGATTGTTCTGGCTTTTGCCAGGGTTAACACGGGTATTGCATCCAGTTAAGCTTATTTTTAATTCTAATTAAAACTATTTAAAGAGTAAACAGAAGATTTGGTGTTTGTTACAAACATTTGTCTTAAAATAAAGTGCTCCTGGATCCTGCAGTTTAGAGGGAGGACATATTCAGTGTTAAGAATATATAAACATTGCTGAGTTTAAGAAATAGGGTACATAAGAATACTTCATTAATTAAAAAGCTCAATAATTTGGACTTGTGTACAGTGAAAGTTTTCTCTAGCTTCACAGACCGAAACTGCAGTGCAAGGCCCCTTAATGCACTACACTTGCACAACACGTACTGCATATTCAGCATCAAAGAAAACTTAATTTACTTATGCTTAAACAGGTCTTCCGTGTGTAACCGCGTTGCAAACCTCTCTGACACATACAGAAGAGATAAGCACAGTTAGCAGTGTTGGATTCACTCACATAGGCATGGGACACAATCTGATAGTTTTAAGATTTTGACACAATTCCATCTAACCAGGAAATCATTATTCTAGTCTTACAGCCAAAACGTCAAGAATCTTTACTTGGGGAAACTCCACACAACTTGGATGTTTCAGGGATGCTTAATTTTGCTTTAAAAAATGACTGCCTTTAATAAGTGATATCCTTTTATCACCTGTGAACACAATGGCAAGGTTGACTATTGTCAGGTTGGTAGTCTCCTACTTATTCAAGGGCTAGAGCAGGGGTTCTTCCGCCTCAAAGACTTCATTCTCATTCCTCTAGAGTCAGTAAATCCTTACCCTTTGTAAGGTATTTTTCTAATGGTATATTTGTTGTGATGCTACATAGCCTACTACATATTCTTTTTTTAAGCACTGCTCACTGGGTGCACCTTCCTATAGGCATTACGCATTTACTCCAGAGATGAAGTATTTGGCAAGGAATCTTTCTATAGTCTGTGTTTGGAGCCCGTCCTGTAAATGCTTGCTTATATATTGCTTGTACAAGCATATGCTGTTTTCCCCCTCTGAACATTTTGGGGCCATAGAATTAGGCTTATCAACGTGGTGTATGGTGTGAAGGAGGGAGACCCTCTTGCAACTTCCTAGCTGGATGAGAACCTATGTTGAGTTGTAACTATACAAAACAGAAAACTCATGTTGCAACTGGGCTGGACGAATTGGTGACACACAAGTGTGAGGGAGACCTTTTACCAAAAGACATTGCGCTGCAAATCTGTCTCTTGGTCCCTTTGTACAGAGGTTTGTGCACAATTAATAGTTACACCCATTATTGAGCTGAGTTTCATTTGACAGCACCTTTAAGAGACGTTTCTTCTGGTCCCACTTGGAATACATACATCCTCAGTCTGTTGGAAGGAGATAGAGGCAGAACTAACAGTGCAGGAATCATCATAAAGGTAATGTTTGCTGTGTGATGATGGAGCTTTGGTTATTTGCCACTTTGCCGGGTTTGTGGATTGTGTTTATTATTTAAAGAATGAGCTTCCAAATAAATTTAAGATTGAATTGTTCTATTTATGCCATTTTATTTAGTGATTCTTCTAGCCTACATGAAGGGGAATGCAAATCTGTGCCGAGCCATTGTAAGAGCAGGTGCGCGTCTCGGAGATAACAATAATCAAGGGATTAACATTTTCAACTACCAAGTTGCTACCAAACAACTTCTTTTCAGGCTTCTAGGTAAGACATTGTTTTTGATATTTGAAATGTCATATTGCATGCACAGTAAAGGTAGCACACTCATTAAATATATGTATTTCTGGTAAATATTCAGACCTGCATAATTATCTCCTTTTGAGTCCTTCTAAGAGCCAAAATAGATCCAGGTCAATAGTTCCTAAGCCTCCATTGAACCTTGTCCTGCCCTGCAGATGTCGATCAGTTACCCACACATCTGTTTGTGACTTCTGGGTGCCAACCATGACTGCAAGTACTGTGATAGATAAAAGCTTCTGTTGGCTCCTGAAGGCGATCAGGGAAAAGGAAGCCAAACTGTATATGGCTGAACACAATAAATGAGACCGTTCTCACTCCAGATGAACATCGTCAGTTAAATTGAAGGACAACGTTTCCAAAAAGAAGCACAAGAAGTGTAAATGAGACTCCTCAAACTATACATGTTTTAGTTTGCAGGCCAGGGTGCATAGTCTGTGTCTACAGGACCCAACTTTGTTTTCCTCTTCTGAGGCTATTCTGATCCTGAAAAAAATGTGCCTTGCGTTCCCTGGGCCGTCTTTACATCCACAGCTGGTTGAGGTCTTTAAAGAGGCCATTCTGAAATCCTTAGTATGACTCTGCATCTCTTTAGTGTGCCTTTAGGCCCCATGGAGCCCTTAGAGCCCCTAGTAGAACCTTTGCTGGTGGGAACTTCTTTCACACCAGTTGACCCCACTCACAGTCTGCCTAATCTACGGTGCCTCTGCTCCTTTGCTGAAAGCATTGTTGGTTGTTGTGACACCAACCATCACCATTGATCCAGATTCCACTGCAGCCCACCGTTAGTGTGAATCCCCTCCTGTGTCACTAAATTGAGGCCCTGTGAAGATTTATCACCTGCTGCTCCACTGTCACAGCATCAGCCATTTGCCACAATGGAAGGCCCTTCTTGGTTGTGAATCTAATATAATTCAGATGAGGGTGATGATGAAAAAGCATATAACTTAATTCCTAACATTATACTGGTGCACTGGTGTTTACCTAGGCCACTACTGACTTCGACACCTCACCTGAATCTACTCTTGATTCTCCATATGTTACACTTGAGGACGTGGTCATGCCCCAAGCTGCAGGTGTGGTGGAACTTCCTCACAGAAAATAAAATCTAATTTGGTTTCGGATATGCTTCAGCTTGGTCCTGCTACTTCTGAGCTTCTGTTACTGTTAAAAAAGGCATCAGTGAACTCTATCTTGGCAGCTTGGTCTAAGCTGTTTTGGTCACATTATCTTCCCCATTACCCAACATCATATACTGACACCTGGTGACACAGTGACCAACACGGAGCTTGGTGTTACAGACCCCTACTTATAAAATCATTCCTAATTAATTCTCCTCTGTATAGCGAGGTGGCGGGCATTAAAATTGGCTCTTTACCCTTTGCTTTATTTGTTGCAAAAATCCTGAGTCTAAATTGATAGCACTCTGACCTTGTCACATCATATCTCAATGATAGTTGCCTTGTGTTTGTCTCTTTTTAAGGTTTTAAGGACATGTTTGCCTTTCTTGAAAGAAAATGGGGAAGAAAACTGTTTTGTATAGTCATTGACTCGCACCTAGATTATCCTTATTCATTTTAACTCGTTATCCAGGCTGACCAGAAAGCAGCAGCAAATATGATTTTGAAGGCCACTAGATCAGCCAAAGGCAACCATCCATTTGTAAAGGTTACATTAACTGCCTTTTAAACAGGATTCAGTTTAAGTCTCTTTATATCATGAGATGATCCACGGGTTTAGACAGCACTCCTGGCTGTTTTTCAGGATCCTGGGGGCTCCCACATGCATTCCTCAGAAGATGAAGAGGACTCTGCCACCATTGTTGATGACTAATTGTTTTTCCTCTGGAAAGAGAAATTCAGAGTGATGACTCTTGCTTAGGTCTTGTTGGCTGTGGACCACAAGGACTACTTGGTGTCCTTGGATGTGTAAGATACATACATGTGTCAATCATGCACTGTCACAGAAAATTCCTGCATCTAGAGGTGGGTTCCTCCCACATTCAATGGATGATGGATGTCATTCTGGTCGTGGCTGCCCTTCTTCAAAGTACATATACTCAGATCATTAGACTTGCTTCATCTCCTGGTGTTAGGACCAACATGTTGATCTTTTACTGGCAAAACTATCTCATGTTCTTTTGTTCTATCACTTGCCCAAAATGGTTTTGCCTTGGGCACAGTTATAGATTGTGATGCATTTCCTAAAAGGGATTTCACGTGTTTCCTCCCGATAATTTTATTATGCCTCAGTGGGACCTTAATCTGATCTTAACCTTCATTATGTGTGCATCCTTTGAGCTGCTTCATAGCTAGACTCCTTCGCCTCATAACATTTTGTTCCTCATTGTGATCAGTTCTATGTGTCACTGTAGCAAGCTGCAGGTCTTGTCGGTCTGTCCTCCATATACCACCTTCTTCCCAGACAAGCTAGTTCTTAAGAGACATGCATCCTTTCTCATAAAAGTCGTGTCACCCTTTCATGTGGGGCAGTCCATAATACCTCTGTTATTTTTTCTCCTACATCCATCAAAAGAAAAGTAGAAACTATATCATTTTGGACTTGGATCATGTCCTGCACACTGCATCGATGAGCATCTGTTTATTGCTTTCACCAATATGAAGAAAGGGACAACTGAAGAGGCTCTTAAACCAGTGGAATGTTTTCTACATTAAGCTGTGTTATTTTTTATTCCCTGGCTACGATTGTTTCGTCTGGAGGTCTCGGGGGTCATTCCACCTGAGTGAAGGCTTCAAATGCAGCTATAGCTTGGCTCTTCTTGTCCTGGACATCTGCCAGGCAACTTTATGGGCCTTCATCCATACTTTCATGAGGAACTACTGTATCTATTATGAGAGCAGGAATTCATGATATAAGTCCACTAAACAGACCCACATCTTTTTGGGAGGCACTGCTTTGATACTAATTCAAAAATTGAGACCAAAGAAGTATCCATTAGAAGAAAACTGTACTTACTTTTGGTAACGCTCTGTCTGGTGGATACTCTTTTTACCTGCAGTTTCCTTACCACCTCCCCGTTCAGTGGAGTGAACTTTCGAGAATCAATAAGCTTGCAAGATGAGTTCTGTCACTGCATGTTTGTGCATCATTTCTGTCAGTCAGCAGTCCACTTTTGAGGGTGTGCAAAAAAGGAGGAATGTGCAACACCTACATGCTACTCTGTGGCATGTCTGGGGTGACATGACACCATCTACTAGTAGGAAGGAGCTAGGGAAACTTTTGCAGATCCAGTCTAGCACCTGGAAGGATTCTTGGAGTAAACTGTTAAGTATCCAGTATGTTAAAGTTAACAGTGATTAATTTACATAGGCTTATTTACATCACATTTATAACAATGCTAGTCATTTACTTAAATTTACATTTATTTTGCTTATTTTTACAAAGCTTTGTAATTCGATGTTTATTTTTTGTTACTTTCACTATCAATACTTTTTTTTTAATCAAAGTGCATATTTAATTTAAACCATTACACCAGCAAACGTAAGAAAAACAGCAATATAATCGCAGTTCTGCAAAGCATCCATGATTAAATACATCTTAATGAGTTTATGTAAACAAGAAAACCCTGAATAAGAAAAAAGTGCATTTATTGAACATTAAAAGTATGTGAAAGTTCAAAATGTCTGTGCGTGACCTCAAAAATGCATTTTAAAAATACATCAGAGATGTTCATTGGCTTAATTATACAGGAAAATTCAAAGTGTCAGTGCATGGTCAAGTGCTTTTTTGGCCAAGCTTTGTTGTAGCAGCAAAGTTCTGTGAGGCTGGTGGACATGTCAGTTTTCGGCTGTCCATGTAGCATTGCAGACTAATGTGTTCCTCTGGCAATGTTCAGTTGTTATAGACATGCTGGACTGTTCTCCCATGTCATTGGCCGTGCTTGTCATTCTCAGCCGCTCCCCTGCCTCTTGCAGATGAAGACCTGGTACTCTATAGTTTAGAGGCTTGCAGCAACTGCAAAGCATCACAGAAACTGCATCTAAAGGTTGATTTTGAGTTTGGCTGGTTTACTTCAAGCCAGATGCATACTGCTAGTGTGTTATCATCTGCCAACCTAAATCTATGGCACATTTTTAAGAATGAACACTTTGTGGCAATTGGGTGTTTTGTCAAACCTAGCTCTAGGCTTAGTTGGGCTTGCGATGTATAGTTTGGAAGTCTATATATGGCCCAATAAGATTTAGCAATTATCAGATCCAAAAGCCTTGTCACCTTCGCTCCTATTATTTTGCAGCAATACAGGATAGCTGGGAGTAGTTTTGCCGCCATGGCCTTATGAAAGGGACACAAGATTTCCCCTTTGAAAGATTTTGACTTGGTGTTACAGCCAAAAGTTAGGGAGGCAGGCGGCTTTGGATTTCATTGTGTCCATGTGCGCAATAAAGGTGCCTCTATCGTTAAAAGATATACAGAGGTATTTGTATTTTGATTCGACTGATAATATGACCCCTTCTAACAGCCATACTCCAGATATTTTTATATTCTTGCTGAATTTTACCACTTGTGTTTTTGTAATTAATTTCTAATTTATGCAGCTCAGTGAACTTTGAGAGTGTGTCTAGAAGTTGTTGCAGACCTACAGGGGTCATGCTTATCAGAGAAAATTGCATGCTTGTAACATGTGAGTAAGGCAGTGACCCCCAAGGTTTGGTGGGTGATTGTTTATGAGGTGCAATTCTGTAAACAAGCTTGAACGGTGGGTGATAAAACGTAAGAGAGCGAGCACGCACCCTTGTTTCAATCCAGTGGTTGTATACATTTTCTGGGAAGGTTTTGAGCAATAGCCAAATTTAAAGCACAGCCAGGTTTCAGTATAAAGGAGTTGGATGGCTCTTATGATTTTCAGTGGTATCCAAAGGCTGGTAAGTTTTTCCCATAATAGATTTCAGGAGGACCCTGTTGAATGCTGCTTTGAAGTCAATGAAGCAGGCATATAAAGTTGATTTTGAGTTGAAAGCCTTCTCAATGAAAAGAGTCCAATCAGCAAGGTTGGATAAAGTTCCCTGGCCAGTGCAAAATCCTGCTTGATTCCATGGGATGAGCACCAGATTGTCCACTTATTCTTGCAGATCTTGCAGCACAAGGTTTGCATAATACTTGGAGTCGATATCAAGCAGGGCTATTGGGTGATAGTTTGCTGGATCGCTTCTGTGTTCACCTTTAAGAATTGGATGGATTACTGATCCATGCCAGGAATTTGGAACTGTTTGATGAAAGTTCACAGGACTGAAGTGAAGGCAAAGATTTTTTTTACACATAGTTTGGGATTAGTTTTGTACATGGCAGAAGGAAGTCCATTTGGACCTTTGGCACCATCACTTTGACTCCTCTGTATTATTGTTTCTGTTTGTTTTACATTCATTTCACCTTGCTCCCTCTTTAGCTGCTTTATCCCAGATTTTCCTGTGGCAATTCCTGCTACCTGGAGTGACAGCCTTCTCGCTCTGTCCAGGCTCTATCAAGGTCCTGCAAGTCAGGCTGTCTTGCAGGACGGATCTGAATCAGGAGGCGGCTGCAGCCTTATTGAGTCCCTTCCTGTGGTTGTGGAAGACCCTTCATGACTTGTTGATTAATGTTTTTGCAGGTATTGAGATCCCACCTGCTTGCTTATGTTTGCCCAGTAGACTACAGTGTTGTCATTATTTAGCACATGGATTATTTTCCTGAAGGCTGTAGTCCTTGGATTTGCATGTATGCTGCATGTTTGCCCAGAACATGTCTGAATGCTGTATCTTGGCCAGCCGTGAAGCCCGCTTGTACTCCCTGTGCAGTTTCCCGACTTTGTCTTCCTGTATTCCTGATATAGTGCCCTTTTTGCTGAGATTTCTTTTGACATCCATGGTGTGATTCTCTGTTTAGTAGTTAGCAGTAGGGAAGAGATTTCTTTATACCATGCCTTATTATCAGAAACCTGTAGTACTGCATCCCAGTCGGGACCCATCTGAAGTAAGTAATCAGAATTTGAGGCTACAGAGTGCCTCCTGTAGAACCAATGGGATTTCTAAGCATTGCGAGGGGGGGAATGGGGTGACTGCTTCTTGTCAGTCCTCGTATCACAATCAGCCGTTTTCCATACTAATGCGCTCCCCAAGGCTGGATTTCATGCAGTTGGTGCAGTCTGTTGTGACATTTTCTCTGAGTGTGCTGCCTCCAGAGACTCTGGAGCGATTGCTAGGGGAGTTGAGTAGCAGTACTTTTTAAGGTAGGAATGAATTCTGTACAGTTATTTTTTATTTAATGTTATAACTCCTTTGTTAAAAGCGTTCATTTTATTTATTATCTTTTTTTGTTTGAGAAATGTATCAAGAATGAGTTAAATAATGGAGAAAAGGTTGGGAAATAATTGAATTAGCAATATTTCATTAAATGTAGAAAATTCACTTAATATATTATAAGATGGTGTTCGATGGCATATGTTGCTGCAGATTCACATGTTTGGCACAGTCCGCTGCCTGGTGTTGGGCTCGGAGTATTACAAGTTGTTTTTCTTCGAAGAAGTCTTTTTGGTCACGGGACCGAAGGACTCCTCCCTCCTCGGCTCCATTGCGCATGGGCGTCGACTCCCTCTTAGATTGTTTTTTTCCGCTGTCGGGTTCGGACGTATTCCTTTTCGCTCCGTGTTTCGGTTCGGAAAGTTAGTCAGAATCTCGGAAGAAAGCGTCGGTATTGTTCCGTTCGGTATCGGGATAGTTAGGTACATCGACACCGATCATCGGAAGACTTTGGGATAGTTTCGATCCCCCATCGGGGCCTGATCGGCACGACCGCGTGCGACATCGAAGCCGATGGAACGGACCCCGTTTCGTTTCTGCCCAAAATGTCACAGTAAGTATCCTTATACAGATCAGCACTTGGTCTGTAACTTGTGCTTGTCCCCCGAGCACAAGGAGGATACCTGTGAAGCCTGTCGAGCCTTCCGGTCCAGAAAAACACTCCGGGACCGAACAGCCAGGCGTCAACAAATGGCGTCCACGTCGACAAAACAACGTCTCGACGAGGAAGAGGAAACATTCTCGGTTCCGGAATCAGAATCCGGAGACTCCGACGTCGAACAACAGCAACAAACTGTGAGTAAGACGTCGAAAAGTAAATCCATCGAAAAACCGAAAGCCCAGGGGACGCCACTGCCAACAGGCCATGGCTCGACCCATAAAACAGGCGACCCGTCGAAGGCGCCGAAAAAGGGCACGCCCATAGCGAAGACACCCGACTCCGGTCGAGGGACCGCCATGGAGCAACCTCGGAGCCGAGAAAGCGGCTCCGAGAGACAAAAACAAGATACCGGCACCGAAAAACATCGACACCGAGAATCCATGCCGAAAGGAACAAAAATTCTGTCGGTGCCGAAACCGAAAAAAGATTCTCTCTCGGCGCCGAAAAATACCACACCTTCATCCTACTCAGAGGAACAAGGAATAAGTGGCCAAATGCACAGATTTGGACAAGAGCTCCAAAGTGTAGAATCGGACTACACACAAAAGAGACTGTACATCCAGCACGACACAGGGAAGATATCAACCCTTCCCCCAATCATGAGGAAAAGAAGGATCGGACTTCCAAAGGATGACGCACAACCACAAGCCAAAGTGGTTAAAAAAGTCACGCCTCCGCCCTCTCCACCACAGGCATCGCCGGCACAAACACCGCCACAAATGCACTCACCAGCGCAAACTACCATAAGTCATGACGATCAGGATCAAGACGCTTGGGACCTGTATGACACCCCAGTGCCGGACAATGATCCCGAGTCATACCCCACAAAGCCGTCACCGCCAGAGGACAGTACCTCATACTCGCAACTGGTGGCTAGGGCAGCAGAATTCCACAATGTCCAACTGCATTCCGATCCTATAGAGGATGATTTTTTATTTAACACCCTCTCGGCTACACACAGCCAATATCAATGTCTCCCAATGCTACCAGGGATGTTACGGCACGCAAAACAAATTTTTGAAGAGCCCGTAAAATCAAGAGCCATCACCCCAAGGGTGGATAAGAAATACAAACCACCACCCACAGACCCAGTGTTTATTACTTCGCAGTTACCACCTGACTCCGTGGTAGTAGGGGCAGCTCGCAAAAGAGCAAATTCACATACATCTGGCGACGCCCCACCTCCGGACAAAGAAAGCCGAAAATTTGATGCGGCAGGGAAAAGAGTAGCATCACAGGCAGCCAACCAGTGGCGCATCGCAAATTCACAAGCGCTGCTGGCCAGATATGACCGAGCACACTGGGACGAGATGCAACTTCTCGTAGACCATCTTCCCCAGGAATACCAAAAAAGGGCGCAGCAAATAGTGGAAGAGGGACAAACGATCTCAAACAATCAAATCCGCTCTTCACTAGACGCAGCCGATACTGCAGCAAGAACAGTCAACACTGCTGTCACCATAAGGAGACACGCTTGGCTACGCACTTCAGGCTTCAAACCTGAAATCCAGCAGGCTGTCCTTAATATGCCCTTCAACGAGAAACAACTTTTTGGCTCTGAAGTGGATACAGCCATTGAAAAACTTAAAAAGGACACAGACACGGCCAAGGCCATGGGCGCACTCTACTCCCCGCAGAGCAGAGGCTCTTTCAGAAAAACTCCATTTAGAGGGGGGTTTCGTGGCCAACCCACAGACACCACCAGCCAACAAACAAGAACCACACCATATCAGGGTTCCTTCCAAAGGGGAGGTTTCAGGGGATATCGGGGGGGTCAATTCCCAAGGAGTAGGGGAAGATTCCAGACTCCAAAAACACCTCCACCTAAACAGTGACTTTCAAGTCACGCAACCCCTTCACTCAACACCAGTGGGGGGAAGACTAAGCCAATTCTACCAATCTTGGCAACAGATTACAACAGACAATTGGGTATTAGCAATAATCCAACATGGCTATTGCATAGAATTCCACAACTTCCCACCAAACATCCCCCCCAAAACACGCAAAATGTCACCACAACATTTAGAACTTTTAGGACTAGAAGTTCAAGCACTACTGCAAAAGGATGCAATAGAGTTAGTACCAGTACAACAAAAAAACACAGGAGTTTACTCCCTGTACTTTCTAATTCCAAAAAAAGACAAAACATTAAGACCAATATTAGATCTCAGGACACTAAATACCTACATCATATCGGACCATTTTCACATGGTCACACTACAAGACATCATTCCACTGCTCAAACAGCAAGATTACATGACCACATTAGACCTAAAGGATGCGTACTTTCATATACCAATACACCCTTCTCACAGAAAGTACCTACGGTTCGTATTCAAAGGAATACATTACCAATTCAAGGTGTTGCCATTCGGAATAACAACTGCACCAAGAGTGTTCACAAAATGTCTAGCAGTAGTAGCAGCACACATCAGGAGACAACAGATACATGTGTTCCCTTACCTAGACGATTGGCTAATCAAGACCAACACAGTAAAAAAATGCGCAAACGACACCACATTTGTCATACAAACCCTTCACAAACTGGGGTTTTCCATCAACTATACAAAATCACACCTAGAACCGTGTCAAACACAACAATATCTAGGAGCAACCATCAACACATCAAAAGGAATTGCCACTCCAAGTACACAAAGAGTGCAGGCATTCCACAAGGTAATAAGTGCTATGTTTCCAAACCAAAAGATACAAGCAAAACATGTGCTAAAACTTCTAGGCATGATGTCATCATGCATAGCCATTGTCCCAAACGCAAGACTACACATGCGACCCTTACAACAGTGTCTAGCATCACAATGGTCACAGGCACAGGGTCAACTTCAAAATCTGGTGTTGGTAGACCGCCAAACATACCTCTCGCTTCTATGGTGGAACAGCAAAAATTTAAACAAAGGGCGGACATTTCAGGACCCAGTGCCTCAATACGTTATAACAACAGATGCTTCCATGACAGGGTGGGGAGCACACCTCAATCACCACAGCATTCAAGGACAATGGGATATACACGAAACAAAATTTCATATCAATTACCTAGAACTGTTAGCAGTATTTCTAGCGTTAAAAGCCTTCCAACCCATAATAACACACAAATACATTCTTGTCAAAACAGACAACATGACAACAATGTATTATTTAAACAAACAAGGAGGAACACATTCAACACAATTGTGCCTCCTAACACAAAGAATTTGGCAGTGGGCGATTCACAACAACATTCGCCTAATAGCACAATTTATTCCAGGAATACAAAACCAACTAGCAGACAACCTTTCGCGAGACCACCAACAAGTCCACGAATGGGAAATTCACCCCCAAGTTCTGAACAAGTACTTTCAAATTTGGGGAACACCCCAGATAGATTTGTTCGCAACAAAAGAAAACTCAAAATGCCAAAACTTCGCATCCAGGTACCCACACCGCGAATCACAAGGCAATGCTCTATGGATGAGTTGGTCAGGGATATTTGCGTACGCTTTTCCCCCTCTCCCTCTCCTTCCATATCTAGTAAACAAGTTGAGTCAAAACCAACTCAAACTCATACTGATAGCACCCACATGGGCAAGACAACCTTGGTATACAACTCTACTAGACCTTTCACTAGTACCGCATGTCAAACTACCCAACAGGCCAGATCTGTTAACACAACACAAACAACAGATCAGGCATCCAAACCCAGCATCATTGAATCTGGCAATTTGGCTCCTGAAATCCTAGAATTCGGACACTTAGACCTCACACAAGAATGCATGGAGGTCATAAAACAAGCTAGAAAACCTTCCACTAGACACTGCTATGCATCTAAGTGGAAAAGATTTGTTTACTACTGCCATGCCAATCAAATACAACCATTACATGCCTCTACTAAAGACATAGTAGGATACTTACTACATTTGCAAAAAGCAAATCTCGCTTTTTCATCTATAAAAATACACCTCGCAGCAATATCTGCTTACCTACAAACTACTCATTCATCGTCTCTATTTAGAATACCAGTTATTAAAGCATTCATGGAAGGGCTAAAAAGAATTATACCACCAAGAACACCACCAGTTCCTTCATGGAATCTTAACATCGTCTTAACAAGACTCATGGGTCCACCTTTCGAACCCATGCATTCCTGTGAAATGCAATATCTAACCTGGAAGGTCGCATTTCTCATTGCAATCACATCCCTCAGAAGAGTAAGTGAAATACAGGCATTTACCATACAAGAACCATTTATTCAAATACACAACAATAAAATAGTTCTAAGAACAAATCCAAAATTTCTGCCAAAAGTAATCTCACCATTCCATTTAAATCAAACAGTAGAATTGCCAGTGTTCTTCCCACAACCAAATTCTGTGGCTGAAAGGGCACTACATACATTAGACATCAAAAGAGCACTAATGTATTACATTGACAGAACAAAGCTAATCAGGAAAACAAAACAACTGTTCATAGCTTTTCAAAAACCACACATAGGAAATCCAATCTCTAAACAAGGCATTGCTAGATGGATAGTCAGATGCATTCAAACATGCTATCTTAAAGCCAAAAGAGAATTGCCTATTACACCAAAGGCACACTCAACCAGAAAGAAAGGTGCTACAATGGCCTTTCTAGGAAACATTCCTATGAGCGAAATATGTAAGGCTGCAACCTGGTCTACGCCTCATACGTTTACTAAACACTACTGTGTAGAGGTACTAAATGCACAACAAGCTACAGTGGGCCAAGCTGTACTAAGAACATTATTCCAAACTACTTCAACTCCTACAGGCTAAACCACCGCTTTTAGGGGAGGTAACTGCTTTATAGTCTATGCCAAACATGTGTATCTGCAGCAACATATGCCATCGAACTAAAAATGTCACTTACCCAGTGTACATCTGTTCGTGGCATTAGTCGCTGCAGATTCACATGTACCCTCCCACCTCCCCGGGAAGCCTGTAGCCGTTTAGAAGTAGATCATAAATCTTAAACATCTGAACATTTGTAAATAATTATTAGAAACTCTTAACGTACATACATATTCACTCCATTGCATGGGCACTATTTATACCAAACAACTCCATCCTCACCCTCTGCGGGGAAAACAATCTAAGATGGAGTCGACGCCCATGCGCAATGGAGCCGAGGAGGGAGGAGTCCTTCGGTCCCGTGACCAAAAAGACTTCTTCGAAGAAAAACAACTTGTAATACTCCGAGCCCAACACCAGGCAGCGGACTGTGCCAAACATGTGAATCTGCAGCGACTAATGCCACGAACAGATGTACACTGGGTAAGTGACATTTTCAATATAATATAAGATAGTAATCTCATTCGAAAGCATTAGGTATAATAAAATTCAAATAACGTTCCAATTTTAATTGACATTTATTTTGTTAAATATATTTGAATACATTTCATTCTATTTATGAACAGATTGCAAAGGGTGGGTAGTAATTTAAATGGAATACATTCATTATATTGTATTTTACAAGCAAAATTCATAATCATCAGCAGAAAAAAGACCCTCAATCAGTCAGGATTTATAAAGCGCGGCTAATCACCCGATAGGGTATCCAGCCGCTTGCAGGAGGCTTATTCGAACAGCCAGGTCTTGAGGGCCATTTGGAATTCTGGAAGTGAGGTGATGATCCAGAGGTGTGTGGGGAGGCTGTTCTAGGTTTTTGCTGCAACATGAGAGAAGGAGTGTCCTCCACTTCTGCTTCGGGAGATGCAGGGAGTATAAGCAAGTGAAATGGAGGCAGAGCGTAGTCTTCTCGACGGTTGGTGGAAGTTCAGGTGGTGGTTAGTGTACCCAGGTCCTTGGTTATGTAAAGTCCTGTGTGCGTGGGTCAGCTGCATGAATTGGCATCTCTTCCGTACGGGGAGACAGTGGAGTTGCCTGAGGAGGGTGTGATGTTGGTTGTCTGGGAAGGCCAAAGATGAGTCTGGCTGTGGCGTTCTGTATTGTCTGAAGTCTCTGCAGGATGTGCGTGGCCATTCCTACATAGAGGGCATTGCTGTAGTCCAGTCTGCTGGTGATGAGGGACTGTGCCATGGTGTGTCTCATGTGTAGAGGTAGCCACTTAAAGATCTTACGTAGCATACGCAAAGTGAGGAAGCAAGCGAAGGAGTCTGCGTTGTTCTGTGATTTCATGGTGAGCTTGTTGTCAGTGTTAATTCCGAGATTTCGGGCGTGGTTGGAGGAAGTAGATGTGGATCCTAGGTCTGATGGCCACCAGGAGTCGTTTCATGTGTTGCTTCTGTTGCCAAAGATCAGTAATTCCGTCTGTGTAGGAAATTATGTTGAGACCATGGGATCTGACAGTATTGGCCAGCGGGGTCATATATGCGTTGAAGAGCATGGGGCTGAGTGATGAGCCCTAGGGGACACTGGAGATAAAAGGTGGGAGGGTAGATCTTTTGTGCTCTTCCAGTGAGGAAGGAAGTGATCCATCTGAGCGCGTCCCCCTGTGATGCCGATGTGATGGAGTCTTTCGATCAGCATGTTGTGGGATACGGTGTTGACGGCTGCTGAGAGGTCGAGGAGGATCAAAGCTGCTGTTTGTCCTTGGTCGAGGAGGGTTCGAATGTTGTCTGTGGCTGTGATCAGGGCAGTTCGGTCCTGTGATTGCTGCAGAAGGCATCGAGTAGTTGGTTCTGCTCCAGGTATGTCATAAGTTGCTTGTTGATGATCTTTTCCAGTACCTTCACTGGGAATGAGAGCAGGGAAGTGTTTGGGTTAGCTGGTGTCGGTGGAAGGTTTTTTGAGTAGTGACCTGACTTCTGCACATTTCTAGGCATCAGGAAATGTTGCGGTGTTGATAGAGGTGTTGAACAGGGTGGTGAATTCCTGGCCGATCCTTTGGTTTCCAAGGTTGAAGATGTAGTGCGGGCATGGGTCTGTGGGATTTCCCGCGTGCATGGATTTCATGGTGGAGGTGATGTCCTGGGTGGAGAGGACATTCCAGGTGGTCAGTATGTGGTTTGTGTCAAATACGGTTGTGGCGTATCTGTCAAGAAAGTCCGTAGGTGTGGATTGGGGTTCGAAGTTTCTGTATATGTTTGCGATCTTGCCATGGAAGAAGTGGGCAAGGTTGTCACACAGCTCCTGTGAGGGTGTGATGTTGTTTTCGCTGATAGCCGGGTTGGAGAATGCCTTAACAATGTTGAAAGGTTCCTTGGTGGTGTTGGCGCTGGTTTCGATGCATGTGGCAAGGACTGTCTTCTTTGTTGCCCTCAGCAGGCGGTGGTACAGGTTGAGGGAGGTCTTGAACCATAAAAGCACATACAAAGACAAAAGTAATCAACTTCTTAATACAAAACTAATACAAATAAACCAGTCACTTGCAGATAAAATACGTATTTCAGGGAAAAATAAATAGTTTAAGACTATAAAATACATTTAAAACTGTATTGAATTACAAAGTTTAACAAGTAATTTTAAAAATACACCCATTTGTTATCATAATTCTTGTCTACCTAATGTCTGCAAAAAAAGGTACACAGCTCTACAGCTCTTTATCTTGGCCTTTCTGGCCACTGGCATGAGCAGGCCTTTGGATCTTTTTCTTTAATACCTGCAGAAAAACAGAAAGTGCAACAAAGTATGATCACATCTTTCGTCGCAAGGATAGCAACTGATGGTGAAAGCATCATACTGACCTAGAGGAGAACACAGTTTCCATCTGATGGAACTAAGGCGAAATCTAGTAATGAGTGGTCTATCCCAAAGGTGGTTGACCCACTCCAAGTATGGCTCAGTCCCAGGGCTCATTTGGATCACCACATAGCTTATGAAGACACATAAATAGGACCGGGGCAGCGCCCTGTACCTTACCCTTTTTTAACAGAAAGTTGTCCTTCACCCACCTCTTTTTTTCTGTAAACATATATTTTATTGCAGTTTCAGTCGTCTAATTATCATGCAATGATGCAGCCATTTTGTTTCAATACAGTGGTTCAACTCTATCCATTCATTTCTGATTCTCTACTAAACTGGGACCCTAAGATCTCACCCAACTTCCCCCTCTTTGTCCACCCCAACTTCTCCCTCCCCCCTTTAGTGAGTCAAATTTTGTAATGCGGGATGAGCATTGTTCCTTGAGGTCAGATACGTACTTCCTCTTCTTGTGTGTGGTAGTGTCAGGTTCCCTATCAGTAAAAATGTCCGCCAACAGGTGGGGTGGAATTTGGCCCCTACAGTCTGTTATTCAGTCATTCATTCATTCAGGAGGCCTGGGCAGTCAGGATCTCCTCCTCCAATGCCTCCATTACTGCCTCCCATCCCTGTGCTATTTCTGGTGGTCTCATACCTCTTTTGATCTCTCTGAGAAGAACATTTCCCTCTCTTCTAGCCCGTTTTTTCAATTCCCTTTTCCATTGGGATATCCTTGGTCCCATTGGATTATTCCAGGTCATTGCAATTTCCCTCTTAGCCAGCACGTATTCCAAGTCCTGAAATTTGCCAGTAACTTTCGTTTTGGACGTATGTGGAAACCACCCGAGTAAGCAATGGCCTATTGTACAGGGAATCTCCTTGTCTATCACTCTTGCCACTGACTGAGTCACCGCCCCCCAGAACGTCACTAGAATTGGGCAATCCCAAAACATGTGCCTGAATTCTGCTCCAAGCAACCCGCACCTAGGGCATTTTGCTCCGTCCGTTCCAAAGTGCTTGTTGATCCGACCAGGGATTACATAAGCCTGATGCAGCACATAAAAGTTAATGAGCTTAAATCTAGCTTTTCTAGTCATCTTGGGGAAGCCCTCCAGTATGTGCTCCCATGCTTTGTCAGGAATATCGGTGCCCAGATCATTCTCCCAGTTTAGTCTAAGTTGGGTCAGTGGAAGGGTCTTATCGGCCCGTATCCTGCCATATAGATTTGTCACCGCTTTGAGCTTACTTGCGGAGTTCCCCAGGTAGGTACAAGTTGTCTGCGTTGGGGGCTCTCTCAATCCCTCCCGCCAGTGCCGCCGAATACTAGCAGTAAGTGAGCCGTAGAGTAGATAATGACCCCTCGGTAAATCAAACTTCGCTATAAGGTCTTCAAATCTTGTCATTGTCAGCTCTGTAAACAGTGCTCCAACAGTCTGAATCCACGCCGCAACCCAGGTTTGGAGCCCCTCCCAGCCACTCCGATGCGGTAATGCCAGTAAAGACAACAGAGGCAGCTCCGGGCAGTAGGGCGTCTTTATCTTATTTTCACGTAAACAGCTTATCCAGCACTAAATCAAAATTTTAAATTCAAGGGAGTCCCCCGTCTTGCCGCCTCTGCTCCCCAACAACACCTCCATTAACCTTGGTCCACGGAGGGGTGAATGGTTTCACTAGTGCCTCAGGGTCTGTTCTGCTTGCTATCCACTGTGTAAGCCATTGGAGCTGTGCTGCGAAGTAATAGGCTTCAAAGTCGGGGACCGCCAGCCCTCCATCTGTGGACTGCCTCTGGAGTTTGGCCAATGCCACTCTTCTTCATCTGCTACCCCACAGGAATGCTATGACTATTGCCTCCAATTCCCTAAAGGTTGCCCTGGGCATTCACACCAAAAGACTGTAAAGTGATATAGTAGCCTAGGCAGGACTACCATTTTTAGAAGCGCTACCCCACCTGCTACAGACAATGGCAATTTTTGCCAAAACGCCATATTGGTCCTGACGGGCTGTAATGTTCTTCCTACATTACCCTCCAGGATGTCCTGCGGGTCGTGTTACACCTTAACTCCCAAATAAGAAAGGCATTGTGACTCCCACTTGACCATACCTAGTCCAATAGGGGGCGCTGCCGCAGGTCCCAACGCAAACAACCTGGTATTGTCCCAGTTTACCCCCGAATGTGTACTGAACTGTGAGAGCATTAGCTGTGCCTGAGGCAGATCTCTATGCGTATCCCCCAACAAAAATTTTGCAGGTCGTCGCCATATAAGGCAATTTGGTGTCTCCCCCCCCTCCTGGACCTACTCCCTGACCTCGCGCTGCATTTGCCAGCGGCTCCATCGCCAACTCAAAGAGCAACGGAGACAGGGGCCAGCCCTGTCTAGTGCCTCGTTCCACCACATAGCTTTCTGATATTATCCGTCCGGTGCGCACTCTGGCTGTCAGTTTGGTATACATTAACTGCACCCATGCAATATATTCAGGACCCAGACCCAGCCTGGCCATCACTGCATAAAAGAACCCCCTCTCTAGGCTGTCGAAGGCCTTCTCGATATCTACAAGCAGCACCTCAGCCATCATATCATCATGAGCGGGGTCCTTCAAGACTGCTAACAACTGGCGTATATTATCTGCTGGGTTTCGACCAGGGATAAAACATGCCTGATCAGGGTGTATCAGTTTTGTCATATGTGGGAGGAGCCTTGTTGCCAAAATCTTACTGAGGATCTTGTAGTCCAAATTTAACATGGATCAAGGTCGGTAAGCGCCGCACTCTGTAGACTTTTTACCAGGTTTTTAGCAGCGGCACCACTATTGCCTCTCATGCCGTCACCGGTAGTACTCCCAGTTCCTTGGCGGCCTTATAGAGGGACTCTAGCCTTGGAGCCAGTGGTTCTGCGTATGTAGCATAAAACTCAACTGGGAAACCATTCGTCACCCGGTGTCTTTCCCCTGGCCAACTTCTTGATGGCCCCCTTGATTTCCTGCAGGGTGATGGCCTCTCCCAACTGCCCTGCAGTGTCAGGTGTTAGTGATGTGAGTTGCATCTGGGCCAGGTAGGCCTCAGTGGATTTCCTTTCACATTGGAGGGTACTTTTATATAATCGCTCATAGTAGGTTAGGAGATGCATGTTAATTTGTTCCTGTCCATAAATGCAGTCCCCCGGTCTGTTTTCATTTCCAGTATGATTGAGCCTCTCTGGGTCAGCGATACCACCCGTGCCAGCATCCGGCCTGCTTTGTCCCTCTCCCTGTGGGCTCTTGTGATATAATTCCTATAGTCGAGGCAGCAAAGACGTTCCACGCACTCTGTTACTGTTTCTTATGGTGTGCTGCAAGTTTGGATTCTCCGGCCTATTCTTTTCAGCCACTCTCAGTTTATCCTCTGCCTCCATGCTGTCTCCAAGCAGTGTTCTACGAACCCCCACCGCTCCCGCTATACACCTTCCTCTCTTCACCACCTTAAAAGCATCCCATTCTATCAAAGGATTGCTGGTTGTGGCCTCATTATCCGTAAAAAAAATTGAGTAATTTGCTGTTTCAACTCCCCCTGATATTGTACGTCCTCTAATGATTCTGGTTTCAGTTTCTATGTGGGGATATGGGGGAGGGGCAGACCCCACTTCAGTGGTAACAAGAGTGGGTTATGATCTGAAATAGTGCGAGCCAAGTATTCAGCATTATGTATATGTGGGAATACATCCAGTGTGCACAAGAATGCATCTAGCCGGAAATGGAGCTCATGCAAATAAGAGAAGTACGAGTAGTCCCCGGTATCTGGGTGCAACTTACGCCACGCATCTACCAGGCCCCAATGTGACTGCCAGGATGTAAACTGCTGTGCCACTCTAGTTAGCGGAGAATCGTGCAAAGGGGGGTGTGAGCGGTCTTTGGTGAGGTTTGCCACACAGTTGAAGTTCCACCCCCTCCCCCGCCAGAACCAAGGGATGTTGCAGGTATGTGGCCAGGAGGCCTGATAGGCGTGTAAAGAACACACCTTGTTCCGAGTTAGGTGCAGAAACATTAATCATTGCTAACTCCCTGCCCTCCAGTCTCCCCCGAACTGCCACAAATCAGTAAGACTATCCAATAACTAGAAGTGGACCCCAACCCGTATCCATATGAAGGTCCCTCTAGCAAAGGCAGAATATGTAGTATAGTATATCTGGCCCCTCCACTGTTTCTGTATAGCTTTCCCCTCTGCTTGTGTTAAGTGCGTTTCCTGGAGCATTACTACCTGGATCCCCCTCCTCTGTAAGTATGAAAAAACCTTATACCTCTTGACCATCGTGTGCATGCCCTGGACATTCCACAAAAGGAGTTTATATGAATCTAATGTAGCCAGACCTTTGTGTCGTCCATAGTTGTTCCTGCACCCAACTCGATACCATAATCAACAATAACCGTAATCTCCCACGCCGCTTCTCCAGCTCCATTGCTACCAATCCCTGTGACTCACATTGGCCAGTAATCTTAACCCAACAGTTAATTTCCCAACTCCCCATGCCCAGGACAAAAGCTTGAACGTCTCTCATCCAAACTCGAACAGTTACTTCAGCTAGTCTACCGAAACTGGGGACGGTCCTCCAGTTCTCTGAGAGGAATATGCCACTTTGTCTCCCCCATCTCCCTGTCTGCTAAGCCTGAGGGTGTTTTGGGGGCCCAGTCCCCCTCCTGCAGGTTCGGCCATCTCCAGCCGCGTTGTCAGCCACAGCAGGGGAGAGAGTATGATTCTTGGCAGTCGTTCAATGTCTGTGCTGGGCCCCCAAAATAAGTCCAGAGCTGTGCAGCTCAAATGAAGCAGTCCGACGTCCCTGGAGTCACCTCTGGTCCCGACCCATCTGATGCGTGCGATGAGTCTGAATCCTGATCCGATCCTGAGTGTTCAAGCTCCTCATCTGCCCGCAGGTGAGAGCCGAAGTCTGATCCGCTTAGCGATGCCACTGCTTCCATTGCTTTCTGATGTTCTTTTTGCATCTCTTTATTGGAGGGACTCCCCAATTTGCGATTCCTGCTATGCCTGATTCCCTTTTGGCGTCACGGTTGCGGGTCCTCTGCCAGATGGTCCTTCTCTGATGATGCCTAAGTCAATCCACTGCCACACTTCGTCAGCTGTGGTAAAGAACTGTGTGCCTCCCTTAGCCACCACTCTTGAGTTTTGAAGGGAACAGCATCCCATACTGGATCCCTATTTGGCGCAGTTTCTGTTTAGCGTCTCGAAAAAAGCCCTCTGTTTCTGTACTTCCCGTGAGAAGTCGGAAAAGATATGGATCGTATGATTGTCTATCTTGTGGTCCCCATTCTTCCTGCTTTGGTTCAGCAAATAGTCCCTATCCCAGTAATGCAGCAAACGAGCTACAACCGGCCTTGGGGGAACCCCCAGTGGTGGGGAGCGCGCCGGGTTCCTATGCACCCTCTCAAGCGCAAAAAAGGGTGGTTCTTCTGCCACTTCCTCTTGAAGCCAGCGCTCCAGAAACTTCACCATGGTATTCCTTTTGATGCGTTCCGGTAAGCCAATCACACGGATATTAATTCACTGGGATCGATTTTCAGCATCTTCTGCACGGAGTTCCAGGTTACGGATTTGCTTCTCCATCCGCTGCGTGATCTTAGTTGCGTCCCTGACCTCTGGCAGGAGTTCATTGACTTGTTTTTCTGTGTTGAATACTATTTCGGCCACGCAGCGGTGGTCATCTCTGAGTATTGTTAAATCGGTGGCCAGGGCGTAAATGTTCTCCTCCATGGCTTCACGAGATGCTGTTATGGCTTGTAGTACGTCCTGAAGAGTGGGGTCACCAGTCTTCTGCATAGGGTGGGTACTCTTGGTTCCCCGCGGACCTGCCATTTCGTCCGTAGCAGTACTGTCTTTCTGTTCTGTGTCCTTCCTGCAACCAACTTTTCCCATTTCTGGGTCTCTGCTACTATTCTCTATGGTATTAGAGGAGGGATGCAACAGTCCCCCTCCTCCTCCGTAGTGTCTCTCCTAGCCCTCTTACTCTCCTGCTCACAGAAGATATCTGGGTACTTCGCCTCTTATCGTGTGATCTGTATATTCAACCTCCTGGGTGTAGTGGGGGCTTTTTGGCTCCAAGTCCGTCGCGGCCTTCCCAAATCCACGCCATGACAGGCACGCGTTACCACTGGGAGTCCCTTTCGCTTGGGGATTTGAGGTGTGTTCTGTATTTGGACCCCCCCCCTGTTGTGGGGGTACCTCTTATGTTGCCTTCTCTCTCCTACAAATTGCCTCCTTGTTCTGCTATAGCAGAAGATTATGGTTCACCTCATCTCTCCTTGTAGGACTCCTTCTCCTGTGCCTTATCTGGGTCAGAACCCTAGCAGTCCTCTCTCCAGGTCTATGGCCCCCTGCAGTACTCACAGTTCTGGCACGGCTGGGCAGGCTTCCTATCGCCACCTCCGTTGTCCGTCCGCTGTTGCTTCTGGGGTGGTCCCGCTCCGCGTCGCCCGGGCCGGGGCCAGAGACTCCCTCTCCTTTCAGCCTCCTCTGGTGCCCTCTGCTGAGCCGGGGCCCAGTCCCGCCCCCAGAGGGCCGGTCGCTGCCCCCCAGGGAGTCCACCGGCCTCAGGTCTCGCTCCCTGCCGCACGTGTCCACTTGTCCAGCTCGCCGCCCGCTGCTGGGCCCTTCGCCAGCTCGGGTTGATCGTCGCTCCGGATGGTCTCAGGCCGCATCGTCCGCGGCAGGGGCTACCAGCTCAGCCTCTTTGTTCGCGGCTGCCATCTTGGGCTCCTCGCAGCCCCCGGACGCCCGGCCATTCTGGCCCCAAACCCAGGGCACTGCGTGCTTCGCTCACCCCATAAGAGGCACAGGGGCCCCTGCACTTCTATCAATGTGCCAGTGCGGACTGGGATCCCTCTGGGAATCAGGATGTAACGGGGTGGGGGATTACTGACGGGATCCTCACGGAGAGATTTCTTCCGCCATGGGCGTCTGGCCACACGCCCTCCCTCACCTACCTCTTATCCTCCTTATCAATAGAGATTGAATCAGTAAGGAGGCTACAGTCTTCCAGGGCAGGGGAAATTGGTCTGTATATACTTTAAAGGTATTGAGGGAACAAGAGCACATGCTAGGCAGTCTTCAATCACATCTCTACAGAGAGAGGCCTGGATGTTGCACCAAATAGAACACAAGAGTAAAAGAGGAGCTAGTTTTATACAATCTTCCACATAGTCCAACCCAAGCTCCTAGTGCAGCACAAAATAGCTACTGCTCAAGGGGACCCCAGAAAGTCTGCAGAACACCCTATTCTCTTGATCTTGTAAGTTGCCTGTGTTGCTACAGCCCCAAATTTCAGCACCTTATGTCAAAATGGGGACACACCTACACTTGTATATCTCGATAAGTGGGTTGATAGACGTATTCCCAATACACATTGAGACGTTGAAAACGGAGCCAGTGGCTCGTGAAAAGCTAGCACTCTTACTAACCATACATGAGTTCCAGCTAAGGTTATCATCAAAGGTAACTCCTAGGTAGGGAAAGGATAGCACTCTTTCAGATCCCTTGGCCTTGATGCTAAGTTTTAGGATCTTCACTTTATTGGGACCACAGACCATTACAAAAGTTTTGGATCTATTAGTTTCCAGACTAAGACTCTCCGTGAAGTACACAAAACCATCAATGAGAGCCTTAAGTCCATTTGAGGTTCTGGCTAACAGGACGGCATTGTCTATTTTTAATTTTAAGAATGTCTGCACCTAGCAAGGCAGACTCTAACTTGTTCATGTAAAATAGGAAAAGGATCGGCTACAGCACGCTATAAACTGAAATGATCTGTGCATTCACCATTGCACTTGTATCTTACCCTGTCATTGAGGTTAGGATGCAGCTCTCTCAAGAATAATACTAGGCCCTTCTCACCTCTCATGGCAGCCATGAGCTTTCACAGCTTGGATCTGTTAACACTATTAAAAGCGTTAGACAGATCCATGAATGCAAGATGAATGGCAACTCGCTTAAGCAGTTAATACTTGAATATTATGAGGTGCAAGTTGAGACATTGCTCAGTAGTACCCAGGCCAGATCGAATACCGAACTGTACCCCTGAAAGTAAGTTATTTTCACTGATCGAGAGCTCCAGCCTGTCGAGAACGATACGTCCCATGGTCCCATGATCTTGACTGAGGAATCTAACAGGGAAATTGGACGATAGAAGGCTAGATCCTGTCTGTTCCCTTTCCTAAAAACTGGGACGATGATTACAGACCACTAGGATTCTGGGAACTAGCCACACAGGAAGAGTTGATAGATATGTAAGCAGGGAAGTCCAAAAATTAAACTTATCCCTAAACAAGTCCTTTGGGACTCCGTCAGCTTTGTTAGCTGGACTTTGCAGGATAACCACTGTAACCTCTTCCAGGAAAAAGGAGATCTGTATGGGAAATTTCGATTGAGCACATTTCAGCCCACTATGGGCACTGTCCTTTAAGGCGTATATCTGCCTACAGTGGGTTCACCCAATCCCCTGGAGAAGTATTACAATTAAGGGCCTCCTCGGGTGAAACAGCCAGGGAATTGTTAATCAGATTCCAGAAGGACCTGTAATCTTTAAGGGTGCATGCCTGAACCAACCTTTGCCAATGCAAGCTTCTCATCTCAGCTTTCCTCGCATGTGTATAGTTCCCAATTCCTCCCAATTCCTCCCATATTCTTTGGTGACTTTGTTAGGACAAGATGGGTGCCACACCCACGTCATTGGCTTATGCCTTCTTCATAAGATTCTTCACAAGAATCCACTTTATAGCAGATCCCAGAGACACAAAGGAATCAACTACCAATTGCGTGTTGGCTTCTAGGGAGAGACAGTATAAAATGCTGGAATAATTCTTGGCTACAAGCTTGGCAAAAACGTGAGCGATGTCAGCGGTCCTCAACACGAATCTACTCAAGTGATCCTTTACTTTTAACCTTGAGTTACCCTCCGTAACAGCCCTCTTTGACTTTCACTAATTGATTGAAATAGAGGTGGAGAGGACTGTGGTCAGTGAAGACACTAGGAAAGACTCCGCCACTAGCAATTCTGTTGGACAATTGTTTTGTGACAAAAACATAATCTGTGGTTGAGCACTGACCTTTTCCAGTAAAAGTAGTTACCCTGGCAGGTCCATGTTCAAGGGAGGCAAAGGCATTACACAAGCTGTATTTGACAAGCATAGGGAAGAGCATCACACCGTAACATTGTGGGCCAAACATGAGCATTGACACTGGAACAGAAAGTCAGTGAGACATGAGGTATCCCCCAGCTTCGCATTAAAATGTTATGCTACTCGTAGATTAAAGCTTTCCCCTAGATACAGAGGACTAATATACAAGAAGGATTCAATAAAGGAAGAGAGAGCAATAAAATTCTTATTGGTCCAGAGGAGTATTCATCATTATAAAAGTTCACAACAAAAAACCCAAAGCTTGGTGTCATTTTAAATAAGAAGCCTGAAAAAGTCTACTTCCTGTTTCAATTCAAGTTATGGTACTATCAAGGGTGACTTTAAACCAAGCAACAACACCGCCACTAGCCTGTCTTGATGATGGCTGTAGAGCATGTTGAGACGGCATACAAAGCCATCACATAGGACGTCCTCCACCGCCACTAGCCCGACTTGATGATGGTTGTAGAGCATGTTGGGCACAGCATACAAAGCCATCACATAGGACGTCCTCCATAGACTCACATCTCCTGCAGTAGGACAATGTCAAACGTCTGGAAAAAAAACAGCCATACTTGTGAACCCACCTTTGTGCTAACCCTAGAGATGTTCCAGGTAAGCATGCTGAGATTGTGATGGCCAACATCAACATTATTTAGGGAGATATTACTGCTGTTGTTGACCAGTGTAGGTGCGGGGACTATCATGCTAGTTGATAAATCCGTTGGTGACTCTTCTAATCTTGACAGACACAATAGACTGGGGGGCATCTGGCATACACCTACTGTCCAGCTCAGACAGAGAGGCAAGTTGACTACAACACAATCCCCACCAAAACATTTACAATGTGAGCCTACCCACCCAACTGTGTGCACCATTAAAATATCAGCAAAACACCAGGGGAGTTGGACTTGGAGCTTAGCCAGTAGATGGCCTTGTTTTTCAGTTTTATATTAGATTCAGCAGATGCCAAAGTCAGCACATTGACATTTGCCAAAACGATCACATATGGGTAAGACGTGGGCGGCAGATGTAAAATGGCATCCTCCTCCCTGATTTGTCACGTCCTTGTCCTAGATTCCTGTTGCAGAAGGCTGCCTGGAGGATAGTGTTCTCAGTCCTTCAGGGGCAATCCTCTGAATTTGCAATCTGATTGAGGGGTCTATCAGCAGAATCACAACCACCAGCTGTGGGTTTAACAGGGCAGCCAGGAGCGGAGATAGAGAAGCGTGACTTCTGAGACTGACCTGACCAGAAAAGGCATATACAGCAGGGATTCTGGGTCTTTCTCCCCTGCACTCCCTAATGGTGTTAAGTCTGGCTTCAATAGTCACTAATCTAGAAATGATGATGTTAAGTTTAGTACTGAGTACGGCGTTGAGCTGTACCCTGAGTAGGTCAACCAATCACCCACTGAGTTCAGGCATAAACATAGTTTATCCTCTGTTTGTGTCTCCAAGCTAGTCAGGGTGTGTTTAGGAACAGCGACCCTCCTTCTAAGTTTATTCACCTGGCTCGAGCACTGAGACCGACAGGATGCTTGCACTGGCTCAATTATCAACTCTGGCTCAGGTAGAGTATGTAGGTATGGCTGAAGGGTGGGTACATTTGACAGAATAGGAGAGTCAAAATTGGGCTGCACAAGGCGTGAGGGGAGATCACCCAAAGAGGAGATCGAGTCCAAATACCAAGAAGAGAGACTGTCCTCAGTCATCAAGTTGAAAACATCTGCAAAATGCACTAATAACTAACTGTGAATACAGAATGTTGTCATTATTGTCAGCGTTTTATATATATATGTTCGATGGCATATGTAGCTGCAGATACACATGCTGTGCATATCCCGCCATCTAGTGTTGGGCTCGGAGTGTTACAAGTTGTTTTTCTTCGAAGAACTCTTTTCGAGTCACGAGATCGAGGGACTCCTCCCATTTCGGCTCCATTGCGCATGGGCGTCGACTCCATCTTAGATTGTTTTCTTTCCGCCATCGGGTTCGGACGTGTTCCTCTTCGCTCCGTGTTTCGGTTCGGAAAGTTAGTAAAATCTCTGAAAATTAGTCTGTATTGTTGGCGTTCGGTATCGGGTTAGTTAACGCAGATCAACACCGAATAAAGAAGAGCTCCGGTAGCCCTTCGGGGCTTCTATTCCCCGGCGGGGCCTGGTCGGCCCGGCCACGTGTGTCTTCAAGGCTAATGGAACGGACCCCATACCGCTTCTGCCCCGAATGCCACAACAAGTATCCTTACACAGATCAGCATCTGGTCTGTAATTTGTGTTTGTCCCCAAAACACAAAGAGGATACCTGCGAGGCCTGTTGGGTGTTTCGGTCGAAGAAAACGCTACGGGACCTGAGAGCACGAAGGCTTCAAATGGTATTGGCGCCGTCAGGACACCACGACGTTGAGGAAGAGGAGACTTTCTCCATTGCTGACTCTGACTCGGACGAACCCGAAACACAGCAGGTGCCGAAAACAGTGAGTAAAACAGCCCCAGCCAAAACTCACGTCAAAATCATGAAGGTCCAGGGGACGCCACCCCCGGCAGGCCACGGCTTAACCCGTAAAATCGGTGACCATCCATCAGCACCGAAAAAGGGCACTCACGTGTCGAAGTCATCCGACTCAGGTCGAGATCCTGGCACAGAGCATACTCGACACCGAGAACCTGACTCAGACCAGACTCGACACTGAGAGACCAGCTCCGAGATAAGTCGGCACCGAGAGATCGGCAAACCGAAACATAAAAATGTGGCATCGGAGCCGAAAAAGACTGTTGAAAAAGTTTTGGTACCGAAACACCCAGCTTCGGTGCCGAAAACAAGCTCCTACTCTGAAGAACAAGACCTTTCAGAACAATTACAAGGCCATAAATTTGGACAGGAGCTAGAAGCAGGGGAGCCAGATTATACACAAAGAAGGCTCCATATTCAAAAGGAAACAGGGAAAATAAGAACTCTCCCTCCTATAAAGATGAAAAGGAAACTTGCTTTCCAAGACAAAGAAAAACAACCACAAGCAAAAGTGGCAAAAGCAGTAACTCCACCTCACTCTTCGCACACTCCACTCACCGCAACTGTCACCAATTACAACCCCCCCTATGATGCAATCACCAACGCACACAGGGATCAGCCAGGATGACCCAGATGCATGGGATCTATATGATGCGCCAGTATCAGATAATAGTCCAGACTGCTACCCAGCAAGACCATCACCACCTGAAGACAGTACTGCCTACACGCAAGTGGTGTCCAGAGCAGCGGCTTTTCACAATGTGGCATTGCACGCAGAACCCATTGAGGATGACTTTTTATTTAATATTTTGTCGTCAACACACAGTCAGTACCATAGTCTCCCAATGTTACCAGGGATGTTGAAATACGCGAAACAAGTATTTCAAGAACCCGTCAAAAGCAGAGCCATCACACCTAGAGTGGAGAAAAAGTACAAGCCTCCCCCTACAGACCCTGTATACATCACACAACAACTGACACCTGACTCAGTAGTAGTAGGCGCAGCACGTAAAAGGGCTAATTCACACACCTCTGGAGATGTACCACCACCCGACAAAGAAAGTCGAAAGTTTGATGCAGCGGGGAAAAGAGTTGCAGCACAAGCCGCCAATCAATGGCGCATTGCTAATTCCCAGGCTTTATTGTCAAGATATGATAGAGCTCATTGGGATGAAATGCAACACTTTATAGAACATCTGCCCAAGGAGTTCCAAAAGCGTGCACAACAAGTGGTGGAAGAGGGCCAAAGTATCTCATACAACCAGATACGATCGGCAATGGATGCAGCGGACACAGCCGCAAGAACTGTGAATACAGCGGTCACTATTCGGAGACACGCATGGCTACGCACCTCCCGGTTTAAGCCCGAGATCCAACAGGCGGTGCTTAATATGCCTTTTAATGGACAGCAGTTGTTTGGGCCGGAGGTGGACACAGCTATAGAGAAGCTAAAAAAGGACACAGATACGGCCAAGGCCATGGGCGCACCCTACTCTGCACAAAGCAAAGGCACATTTAGGAAGACACAATTTAGAGGGGTGTTTCGGGCCCAAAGCACAGAACCATCAACCTCACAAACCAGACCCACATACCAGGGCCAGTATCAAAGAGGAGGATTTCGGGGACAATACGGAGGTGGACAGTTCCCTAAAACAAGAGGAAAGTTCCAAAGCCCAAAAAACCCTCAAACTAAACAGTGACTTCACTGTCACCAATCCCCAACACATAACACCAGTGGGGGGGGAGACGTACAGATTACTAAAAACAATTGGGAGGAAATAACAACAGACTCGTGGGTCCTAGCCATTATCCAACATGGTTATTGCATAGAATTCATACAATTACCACCAGATGTGCCTCCAAGGACACACAACATGTCCAAACAACACTTGGATCTATTACAACTAGAAGTCCAAGCGTTATTACAAAAATATGCAATAGAACTAGTACCCAAACATCAGAAAGGAACAGGTGTCTACTCCCTGTATTTTCTAATACCAAAAAAGGACAAAACTCTGAGGCCCATATTAGATCTCAGAACATTAAATATTTACATCAAATCAGATCACTTTCACATGGTGACACTTCAAGACGTAATTCCATTGCTCAAACAACAAAACTACATGTCAACATTAGACCTCAAAGATGCTTACTTCCATATACCTATACATCCTTCCCACAGGAAATACTTAAGGTTTGAAATCCAAGGAGTACATTACCAATTCAAAGTGTTACCATTCGGGATAACAACAGCACCAAGGGTATTTACAAAATGCCTTGCAGTAGTAGATGCACACATCAGAAGACAGCACATACACGTATTCCCGTATCTAGACGATTGGTTAATCAAGACCAACATGCAAAAACAGTGTCTTCAACACACAAAATACGTCATAGAAACCCTTCACAAACTAGGGTTCTCACTAAACTACCAAAAATCACACTTACAGCTGTGTCAAATACAACAATACTTAGGAGCAACAATCAACACAAAAAAAGGGATTGCCACAAAGGGTACAAGCATTCCAAAACATAATACAAAGCATGCACCCAAACCAAAAGTTTCAGGTAAAATTAGTGATGAAACTACTAGGCATGATGTCCTCATGCATAGCCATTGTCCCAAACGCAAGATTACACATGCAGCCCTTACAACAGTGCCTAGCAACACAATGGTCACAAGCACAGGGTCAACTTCAAGATCTAGTGTTGATAGACCGCCAAACATACACCTCGCTTCAATGGTGGAATCCTATAAATTTAAACCAAGGGCGGCCTTTCCAAGACCCAGTGCCTAAATACGTGATCACAACAGATGCTTCCATGGTAGGGTGGGGAGCACACCTCAACCAACACAGCATCCAGGGACAATGGGACACTCAGCAGAAACAACTTCATATAAATCAGTTAGAACTACTGGCAGTGTTTCTAGCGTTGAAAGCATTTCAACCACTAATAGCCCACAAACACATTCTTGTCAAAACCGACAACATGACAACAATGTATTACCTAAACCAACAGGGAAGGACACACTCAACACAGTTGTGTCTCTTAGCACAAAAGATTTGGCATTGGGCGATTCACAATCACATTCGCCTAATAGCGCAATACATACCAGGAATTCAAAACCAGTTAGCCGACAATCTCAGTCGAGATCACCAACAGATCCACAAATGGGAAATTCATCCCCAGATACTACAGACCTACTTCCAAAACTGGGGAACGCCGCAAATAGACCTATTCGCAACAAAAGAAAACGCAAAATGCCAAAACTTCGCATCCAGGTACCCACAGCCTCACTCCAAGGGCAATGCGTTATGGATGAGTTGGTCAAAGATATTTGCTTACGCTTTTCCCCCTCTCCCACTCCTTCCGTATCTCGTAAACAAATTGAGTCAAAACAAACTCAAACTAATACTAATAGCACCAACTTGGGCACAACAACCTTGGTACACAACACTACTAGACCTGTCAGTAGTGCCTCATATTAAACTACCAAACAGACCAGATAGATCTGTTAACTCATTGTAAGCTACTTACTACACTTACAAAAGTCTAGGTTAGCTTTTTCATCCATTAAAATACATCTCACAGCAATTTCGGCCTATCTGCAAATTACACATTCAACTTCACTATTCAGAATCCCAGTCATAAAAGCATTTATGGAGGGTCTAAAAAGGATCAATCCACCAAGAACACCACCAGTTCCTTCGTGGAACCTCAATATTGTATTAACACAACTCATGGGTCCACCATTTGAACCCATGCACTCTTGTGAGATACAATACTTAACCTGGAAAGTAGCCTTCCTAATAGCTATCACATCTCTCAGAAGAGTAAGTGAAATACAAGCCTTTACCATACAAGAACCCTTTATACAAATACACAAACATAAAGTAGTTCTACGCACAAATCCCAAATTTGTGCCAAAAGTTATATCACCGTTCCACTTAAACCAAACGGTGGAACTCCCAGTGTTCTTTCCAGAACCTGACTCTGTAGCTGAAAGAGCATTACATACATTAGACATAAAAAGAGCACTAATATATTACATTGATAGAACCAAACAAATTCGCAAAACAAAACAATTGTTTGTAGCTTTCCAAAAACCTAATGCAGGGAATCCAATACCCAAACAAGGCATTGCCAGATGGATAGTTAAGTGTATTCAAACCTGTTACGTAAAAGCAAAGAGAGAACTGCCTATCACACCAAAGGCACACTCAACTAGAAAGAAAGGCGCCACCATGGCCTTTCTAGGAAATATACCAATGACAGAAATCTGTAAGGCAGCCACATGGTCTACACCTCATACATTCACTAAACATTACTGCGTGGATGTGTTAACAACACAACAAGCCACAGTAGGACAAGCAGTATTAAGAACATTATTTCAAACAACTTCAACTCCTACAGGCTAAACCACCGCTTTGGGGAGATAACTGCTTACTAGTCTATGCACAGCATGTGTATCTGCAGCTACACATGCCATCGAACGGAAAATGTCACTTCCCCAGTGCACATCTGTTCGTGGCATGAGACGCTGCAGATTCACATGCGCCCTCCCACCTCCCCGGGAGCCTGTAGCCGTTTTAAGTTAATGAATTTGTAAATATATCACTTTTAATCACATTATGTACATATATACTTACTCCATTGCATGGACACTATTACTATATACACAACTTCTAACTCACCCTCTGCGGGGAAAACATTCTAAGGTGGAGTCGATGCCCATGCGCAATGGAACCGAAATGGGAGGAGTCCCTCGATCTCGTGACTCGAAAAGACTTCTTCGAAGAAAAACAACTTGTAACACTCCGAGCCCAACACTAGATGGCGGGATATGCACAGCATGTGAATCTGCAGCGTCTCATGCCACGAACAGATATACACTGGGTAAGTGACATTTTCCATATATATATATATATATATATATATATGTTCTATGGCATGTGTAGCTGCAGATACACATGCTGTGTACATCCCGCCATCTGGTGTTGGGCTCGGAGTGTTACAAGTTGTTTTTCTTCGAAGAAGTCTTTTCGAGTCACGAGATCGAGGGACTCCTCCCATTTCGGCTCCATTGCGCATGGGCGTCGACTCCATCTTAGATAGTTTTTTTTCCGCCATCGGGTTCGGACGTGTTCCTTTTCGCTCCGTGTTTCGGGTCGGAAAGTTAGTTAGAATCTCGGAAAAATCGTCTGTATTGTTTGCGTTCGGTATCGGGTTAGTTACAACAGATCGACACCGACTTTTGAAGAGCTCCGGTGGCCCTTCGGGGTTTTTTCAATCCCCCGTCGGGGCCTGGTCGGCCCGGCCACGTGTCTCTTCAAGGCTGATGGAACGGACCCCATTCCGCTTCTGCCCAAAATGCCATAACAAGTATCCATATACAGATCAGCATCTGGTCTGTAACTTGTGTTTGTCGCCGGAACACAAGGAAGATACTTGTGAAGCCTGTCGAGCGTTTCGGTCCAGGAAGACACTAAGAGACCGAAGAGCAAGAAGACTGCAAATGGCGTTGGCGCCGACAGGACAAGGGCGTTTCGAGGAGGAGGAAGAAACCTTCTCCATCCAGGAATCGGACTCGGATGAGATCGATCCTGAAGAAACGCCGAAAACCGTGAGTAAGATGTCGAAACATAAAACTCACGAAAAGAGAACAAAAGCCCAGGGGACGCCACCGCCAACAGGCCATGGCTTAACCCGGAAAATAGGTGACCGAACATCGGCACCGAAAAAGGGCACGCTGGTGTCGAAGTCATCCGACTCCGGTCGAGATACCGCCACACAGCAATCTCGGGCCCGAGATAGCGGCTCCGAGCAAGTTCGGCATCGAGACAGCGGCACCGAAATGAGTCGGCACCGAGAGACATTCACGCCGAAAACAAAAAAGGTTTCGTCGAAACCGAAAAAGGTAGCCGAAAAGGTTTCGATACCGAAACATCCGGCTTCGGAACCGAAATCAAGTTCCTACACAGAGGAACAAGGACTGTCCTCACAAATGAAAATACATAGATTTGGACAGGAATTAGAGACAATGGAGCCAGACTACACCCAAAGAAGGCTCCACATCCAAAAAGAAACGGGAAAGATCAGCACTCTCCCTCCTATTAGGATGAAACGCAAACTTGCCTTCCAGGAGAAAGACAAGCAGCCACAGGCAAAGGTGGCTAAACAAGTAAGCCCGCCACCGTCTCCACAACGCTCGCCGCAAACATCACCGGTAGCCACTCCACCTATGATGCAATCCCCAACCCACACAGGGATGAGTCAAGATGACCCTGGCGCATGGGACCTTTATGATGCACCAGTGTCAGATAATAGTCCTGACTGTTATCCAGCTAGACCGTCGCCACCAGAAGATAGTACAGCCTACGCACAGATGGTGTCGAGGGCAGCGGCATTTCATAATGTCAGCCTACATGCAGAGCCCATTGAAGACGACTTTCTATTTAATACACTGTCGTCCACACACAGCCAGTACCAGAGTCTTCCCATGCTACCCAGGATGCTAAAACACTCCAAACAAGTGTTTGAGGAGCCTGTAAAAGGAAGGGCCATTACTCCCAAGAGTGGAGAAAAAATATAAACCGCCACCAACAGACCCTGTGTACATCACACAACAGCTAACACCGGACTCAGTTGTAGTAGGGGCAGCTAGCTCGCAAGAGAGCAAACTCATATACTTCAGGAGATGCACCACCTCCAGATAAGGAAAGTCGCAAATTCGACGCAGCAGGCAAAAGGGTGGCGGCACAGGCAGCAAACCAGTGGCGTATTGCAAATTCACAGGCTTTGTTGGCCAGATACGATAGGGCTCATTGGGACGAAATGCAGCATTTTATAGAACATTTGCCCAAGGAGTTCCAGAAGAGAGCACAGCAAGTAGTAGAAGAAGGACAGAGTATCTCCAACAATCAGATACGGTCAGCTATGGATGCTGCAGACACAGCTGCTAGAACTGTCAACACAGCAGTGACAATAAGGAGACATGCATGGCTGCGTACATCAGGATTTAAACCAGAAATACAGCAAGCTGTGCTGAATATGCCATTTAACGGACAGCAGTTGTTTGGGCCGGAGGCAGACACTGCTATAGAAAAACTTAAGAAGGACACTGACACGGCCAAAGCCATGGGCGCACTCTACTCCCCACAGAGCAGAGGCACATTTCGAAAAACACAGTTTCGAGGGGGGTTTCGAGGGCGAAGCACAGAACCCACGACCTCACAAACAAGGCCCACTTATCAGAGCCAATATCTGCGTGGAAGTTTTCGGGGACAATATAGAGGGGGACAGTTCCAAAAAAATAGAGGAAAGTTCCAAAGTCCCAAAACTCCTCAAAATAAGCAGTGATTTACAAGTCACACATCCCCAACACATAACACCTGTGGGGGGGAGACTAAGCAAATTTTACAAACATTGGGAGGAAATAACAACCGATACTTGGGTACTGGCAATTATCCAGCATGGTTATTGCATAGAATTTCTCAAATTCCCTCCAAACGTCCCACCGAAAACACACAATATGTCAAAACAACATATAGATCTTCTAGGACTAGAAGTTCAGGCGTTGCTACAGAAAGAGGCAATAGAATTAGTACCAAACCAACAGAAAGGAACAGGAGTTTACTCTCTGTACTTTCTCATACCCAAAAAAGACAAGAGTCTGAGACCTATATTAGAGCTCAGAACATTAAATACCTACATCAAATCAGATCAGTTTCACATGGTGACATTACAGGACGTAATCCCACTGCTCAAACAAGACTACATGACAACACTAGACCTAAAGGATGCATATTTCCATATACTGATACATCCTTCACACAGAAAGTACTTAAGGTTTGTATTCCAAGGGGTACACTACCAATTCAAGGTGTTGCCATTCGGAATAACAACTGCGCCAAGAGTTTTTACAAAATGCCTAGCAGTCGTAGCTGCACATATCAGAAGGCAGCAAATACATGTGTTCCCGTACCTAGATGATTGGTTAATCAAAACCAACACGCTAGAACGGTGTTCACAACACACAAATTATGTCATAGAAACCCTCCACAAACTAGGTTTCTCAATCAACTACACAAAGTCACACCTTCTGCTGTGTCAAACACAGCAATACTTAGGGGCGACAATCAACACAGCAAAAGGGATTGCCACACCAAGCCCACAAAGGGTTCAGGCATTTCACAATTTAATACAGACCATGTATCCAAAACAAAAAATACAAGTCAAAATGGTGATGAAACTCCTAGGCATGATGTCCTCATGCATAGCCATTGTCCCAAACGCAAGGTTACACATGCGGCCCTTACAACAGTGCCTAGCATCACAATGGTCACAGGCACAGGGTCAACTTCTAAACCTGGTGTTGGTAGACCGCCAAACATACATCTCGCTTCAATGGTGGAACAGTATAAATTTAAACCAAGGGCGGCCTTTCCAAGACCCAGTGCCAAAATATGTAATAACGACAGATGCCTCCATGATACGGTGGGGAGCACACCTCAATCAACACAGCATCCAAGGACAATGGGACACTCAGCAAAAACAGTTTCACATAAATCACTTAGAACTATTGGCAGTATTTCTAGCGCTAAAAGCTTTTCAACCCATAATAAGCCACAAACACATTCTTGTCAAAACAGACAACATGACAACGATGTATTACCTATACAAACAAGGAGGGACACATTCAACACAGCTGTGTCTCCTGACACAGAAAATATGACATTGGGCGATTCACAACCACATTCGCCTATAAGCACAATTTATTCCAGGAATTCAGAATCAGTTAGCAGACAATCTCTCTTGGTATCACCAACAGATACACAAATGGGAGATTCACCCCCAAATACTGAACACTTACTTCCAGAGTTGGGGAACACCACAAATAGATCTATTTGCAACAAAGGAAAACACAAAATGCCGAAACTTCGCATCCAGGTACCCACAAGATCAGTCACAGGGTAATGCGTTATGGATGAGTTGGTCAGGGATATTTGCTTACGCTTTTCCCCCTCTCCCACTCCTTCCATATCTAGTAAACAAGTTGAGTCAAAACAAACTCAAACTCATACTAATAGCGCCAACATGGGCAAGACAACCCTGGTACACAACACTACTAGACCTCTCAGTAGTGCCTCATGTCAAACTACCAAACAGACCAGATCTGTTAACGCAACACAAACAACAGATCAGACACCCAAATCCAGCATCGCTGAATCTAGCAATTTGGCTCCTGAAGTCCTAGAGTTCGGTCACATAGACCTTACACAGGAATGTATGGAGGTCATAAAACAAGCTAGGAAACCTACCACTAGACATTGCTATGCAAATAAGTGGAAAATTTTTGTTTATTACTGCCATAATAATCAAATTCAACCCTTACACGCATCTGCCAAAGACATCGTAAAATACTTACTGCATTTGCAAAAGTCAAAGCTAGCTTTTTCTTCCATTAAGATACATCTTACCGCAATTTCAGCTTAACTGCAAATTACGCACTCAACTTCACTATTTAGGATACCAGTCATAAAAGCGTTTATGGAGGGCCTAAAGAGAATTATACCACCAAGAACACCACCAGTTCCTTCATGGAACCTCAACATTGTCTTAACACGACTCATGGGTCCACCTTTTGAGCCCATGCACTCTTGTGAAATACAATACTTAACATGGAAAGTTGCATTTTTAATTGCCATTACATCTCCAAGAAGAGTAAGTGAGATGCAAGCATTTACCATACAGGAACCATTTATTCAAATACACAAGCATAAAGTAGTTCTACGGACAAATCCTAAATTTTTACCAAAAGTCATATCACGTTCCACTTGAATCAAACAGTAGAATTACCAGTGTTCTTTCCACAGCCAGATTCTGTAGCTGAAAGAGCACTACATACATTAGACATCAAAAGAGCGTTAATGTACTACATTGACAGAACAAAACTTATTCGAAAAACAAAACAATTATTTATTGCTTTTCAAAAACCTCATACAGGAAATCCAATTTCTAAACAAGGCATTGCTAGATGGATAGTTAAGTGCATTCAAACCTGTTATCTTAAAGCAAAAAGAGAACTGCCTATTACACCAAAGGCACACTCAACCAGAAAGAAAGGTGCTACCATGGCCTTTCTAGGAAATATTCCAATGACCGAAATATGTAAGGCAGCTACATGGTCTACGCCTCATACATTTACCAAACACTACTGTGTCGGTGTGTTAACAGCACAACAAGCCACAGTAGGTCAAGCAGTACTACGAACATTGTTTCAAACAACTTCAACTCCTACAGGCTGAGCCACCGCTTTTGGGGAGATAACTGCTTACTAGTCTATGCACAGCATGTGTATCTGCAGCTACACATGCCATCGAAAGGAAAATGTCACTTACCCAGTGTACATCTGTTCGTGGCATTAGTCGCTGCAGATTCACATGTGCCCACCCACCTCCCCGGGAGCCTGTAGCCGTTTAGAAGTTGATCTTGAACATTTGTAAATTTGTAAATACATAACTTTAAACTACATTAGGTACATACCTATTCACTCCATTGCATAGGCACTATTACTAGTATACACAAGTCCTACCTCACCCTCTGCGGGGAAAACAATCTAAGATGGAGTCGACGCCCATGCGCAATGGAGCCGAAATGGGAGGAGTCCCTCGATCTCGTGACTCGAAAACACTTCTTCGAAGAAAAACAACTTGTAACACTCCGAGCCCAACACCAGATGGCGGGATGTGCACAGCATGTGAATCTGCAGCGACTAATGCCACGAACAGATGTACACTGGGTAAGTGACATTTTCTATATATATATATATATATATATATATATTAAAAAAACTACTGGCGGTCACAAGTAGGTGGTTACAGTTAGGACCAGGCTTCCATAGAAAAGGTGTTTTTTGACTTGCCTATATCTTTGGCACCGTTTTACAATCTTCACGCAATTTTCCCCCAAAAAGTGCCCTGTCAAGCGGGGGCCGAGAAAAAGGGGGAGTTAAAAATGTGCCTTTCCCATGTTAATTCCCATAGGAGTTTTGAACACGACTGACAGCCCGAACCACTAGATAGAATTACACCAAATCTGGCAGAAAGCTAGTTTTCGGTACGCAGATTGTGCTTTTGGTTATTTGGTGTAAATCCGTTCAGTAGTTCTTAAGATATTAAAGGGAAAATAAAATTGTAGATCTGAGGTTGCTAAGTCTTTGCGAATAATAACAAGCTTGTGCAGGGAAATGCACAGCTCTAATTGGCTGGCAACACTTCAGCATGGAAGTGTTGGCAGCCATCTTGGGACTTGGCTTCAGCCGAGTCCCAGAAAAACAGTGGGGAAAAAAAAAGAAAAGGGGCCAGGGTAAGGACACCATGACCAGGGTGCAAGTACATCGGCCTCAGTTACTTAGAATTCCACTTCCTACTTGGAGACATGGGTGCACAATGACCTGGTTCAGTAGTGCAAAAAGGGCATGATTTTGTCCTAATTTTCGTTCGTTCCAAGTCCTTTATAGTCAACGGATGAGTTCTTCCATAGCCTGTCTTTGCTCTCCAGTTTCCTGTGGAGTCAGTTCTTTCTCCTCCAGAGTTAAACTGAGCATTTTCCCCTAAAATTCGCTGACAATTTCCCTTTTCCTCTCCCTGAGCCCCTCCAGCTCATGGCAGTTAATCACTGGGGAGTCTGCAGGCGGCTGGCAAGGGTACAACTACAAAATAATCCATGTATCAATAAGTTTGTTATTAGGCAGTCTTTTGTTACATTATTCACATGCAATTTAATCTTATAACTTATGTCAAAATTGTCCCAGAAGTAAAATGCATTCCAACATATAGGTTTTAGGTAAGCTCGTGGACGGTTATCGTCTTCTTAGTGGATGTTTTTCTTATATTTTTCTTATGCCTTCCCATTTGGTAATAAATGAGACACAGAAAGTAGGAGGAAGATAAGACTACTGTTATTCCTAGTTCTTAGATTTTCTCCCAAATTCTTCCATATACATCAGGCAGGACCCATAGGCATCAGGCAGAACCTCTACAACAATAGGTTATGTAGCAAAAAACAATTTGTGTACACATTTACGAGCCAAGAAAAACTTAGCTTATGTACTGCATTCTGAAGTATGTGTGGTATTGGCCATACTGATGCCATCTTCTTTGAGAAACTGCTACCACTAAAAGGAACGATACCTCCAAGAGAATGAATAGGAGAGAGCAGGTAGGCCTGGAATAATAGAGCCACTATAATGGTGTTAGACCATTGGCGTAGTGTAGGAACCTAGCGTCTCTCTACCTTCTCTGTTCCTTTTCTGGTATGAACGTTTCCAATTCTACATTAAAATTACATTTTAGTTGCACAAATCAGTGCAGCAGAGGTGTATCTGAGCTGGGACTTTTTTGATGGCCTTAGACCCCGAAAGCAAGATGGCAAGCAGTGCTGCATCACTGGGCTAAAGTAGATGGACAGCATGTTTGCTTCTTCTGCACTTTTGTATTAATACATGAACCTGAAAGTCAATTGCTTCGGTGAAGAGAGTTTTGGAGCATCAGTAAAGTGACAGTTTGGTTGCACACTGTAACAGATGCCTCATTTTAGATATTAGCCAAATATTGACATGTTCAAGGTTCTTTACCTAAACAGACAGGCCTGGATGAGGTGTGCCACATAACGTGAAGCCACTTTGTAGCCATGAAAATACATTCTCATGGTTTGTTTAATATTTAGATATGGCCTAGAGATATATCTCACAAGCCTATTATAATAAAAATAAATCATAAGTAAAAAAATACTTGATACACACAGAGGGGATTTGGTCGTGCCTCTTTATCCATTAGTCATTTTATTTATGAAACACATTGTACTTCCGACCATCACAACATATAGCATGGGCCAGTGTGTCAGCTCACTTCCCTATTGAAATGTTTATAAAGGTAAGAGTCCTTACTGTGTTCACAATGTTTAGTACAAAACTCTATTCAAAATATGGTCATAGGCTAATGTGTGCCCACTTTATGTTGTAGGATTGTACTATCTCCCTGTCCTGATAAAGTCTCTGTACTAGATTATTTAGTGAGTCGAAATGACGATGTACTTAGTTTATTGGGTTGGCATTTATTGTATAAGCAAAAAAAACTAAACAATCAGTTTGGTCAGTGCTTATATAGAAGGAATACCTCACATTCACTTTTATTGTGAGAGAGTGGAGTAAAATGTCTCTTTTCTCACTAATACCCATGTTAACTGACACATCCCACCCAATGTTTTGTACAAAAAGGCAAATCATACACTCAGTTTAAAAAAAAAAAAAAGGTTAGAGATGCCTTACGCTGAGGCCCACCCGCGTCCTCAGATTGATGGATAGAGCTGCAACAGTGCTCATCCGTTTCTTCTTTTAAAGGCTGCAAGTTTTTGTGTTTAGTAACCTTTTCACAGGATGGTCACCCTTCTCTCCTGTCCATACAGGGCCGCCTACTTTGTAGTCTGCAACATGGGACTTCTCTCCTCAGCCCATACAGATGTGCCTTCTTTAGAAATACTGCCCTTTCTTAGCCTAGTCAAGCTGCCAGCCTCAGTTGCCAGAACTTCTTTACATACTTCTATGAGTAGAGTAAGTTTTAATTAAGTAGTCAATTAAGTAGAAGATGTGGTAGGAAAGGAGCATTGTCTAACATCCAAGTTACCAGCTAAAGTATTACTGTCACAATTTGTTGCAGCAGGCCATGTGGAAAGACAAATTTAAAGCATACTTGCTCTCTACACTTTTCCTGTGGTGTGAGAGTCATGTTAGGATTTGAGGCATATGTTATTGTTGGTAGCCTGTAATTTAATATAACGGAGGCTTCGAAAGCTAATCGTCTAATGTTAGTCTTGCATCAAAACCCTCAAATCAACAGGTGTTAAAAGCTGCTGGGATCCGTGTCCTATTTCGTTATATTAAATACAGTGAAGAAAATACTGCAAGTGTGACGCACTGTATTTCTGGCACCAATTACCTTGTCCACACTGGTGTTGACAGCTATTTGTCCATCTGTTGTGTCTTTGAACAATGCACACATCCATGAGTCTAATGAAGTACATTTCTACATTGTGGTTGGTGCATAATGGTGGGCTGGTGTTGGCTTATACTGTTAATTTGAACATCCTATTTCTTTGAGTTTTAGGTCCATTTATGTGCCCATCTGTTCTTGTACAGTTACCAAAAATAGATTTTATCTAAGGAGTGGTCAAATATATTATTTTTCCAAATGGAAATAAAGCTCTGAACCAGCCCTTATCCTTCCAGTGACATAATTTGCTCTTGCTGGAGCAGCTTTGACCGCAAATTCCTTATGTTCTTGAAATCAGGAGTAATATAAATAATTGTGGAATCAAAATAAAGTTCAAGTTGTAAGATCACAGTGGTGGCCTCCTAGAAATGGGTGGTTAAATACAGGATGTTATTTGCTTTAGATTGCATCCCATTTTTGTAAACAGTGACTCTCAGCATTTGAAGTAGATGGGACTGCATCAGTGGGAAAGAATGAGTTGTTGTGCCACTAATGTAACTGTAATGCAAAATATTCAGTAAAGATTGAAGGGAAAAAAAAAAAAAATCAGATTTTCAAAATCTTTATTGTCTCAAATGTGCATGTGTTGTCACATGCACGGGCAGGCTTGTAGGCTATACCAGCACTCAATTTTTGCACCAGTGTAGTCTCCTTTGGTACCTGCTTGGACTGTTAAAGAAACATACTGAGCTCTAAAATACTTTTAGCTCAGTGGCTTGCCTACTTCTCATCCATATCCCTATCCTTCTTGCAATCTATGTAGTATCTGCATTTCACTGACCATCCCATAATACTACTAGTTCCCACCTCTTCAAATAACACCAGCACAACTGTTCTGGAAGGGAACATTTCCTACTTCACAAAAAGCAAAATGTGTCTCCTGCTGACCTCCCTTACCTGCTTCTATCACTACTAGTAGTCATTTCCCTTGGGTTAATTTTTAAAGTCTCACTAGAGACAGCATCAGTGGTTTGGCATACCTCATGTTACCTATACTTCAAAATAGTAGTGTAGAGAGAGTGGTTTGGGTCACCCCACTTCACCCACAGGCTTTCATTGGTTTTCTTGGCTTGCCATTGATTGCATGAGCTATCTGTCAAGGCCATTGCAATTCATGGTGGATAGATTGCCCTCTTTCTGTTTCCTTTGAGTTTTGGTGACTGTGCTGAAGTAATCCTTTGTTATTCTGAAAATGCATCATGACATATAAGGCCTGATTACAACCTTGGCGTATGGGATACTCTGTCACAAACATGATGGATATCTCACCCGCCATTTTAGAAAGTTCCATAGGATGTAATGGAACTTGTAATACGGCAGATGGGATATCGGTCACGTTTGTGATGGAGTATCCCATTCGCCAAGGTCGTAATCAGGCCCATAGTGTGTAATTCAGAGTCAGTGGTTGTTCTTTGATGTATTATATTTTACTTGGTTGTTTACTGCAATTTTGTTTGTGAGACCTTTTTGGCTTTCTGATGAGTTAAATCAACGCAGTATTCACCCTTGCATGTTAATTTGTTCTTCTTTTCATTCATGATAAGATGTTGAATTTATAGCGTTTTTTCTTGACGAAGACATGCATGCCTCCAGCCTTTTGTTATATATACATCAAAAATAATTGTCTTTTTAAAAACAAATACTATGCAATATTTTGCTGTTCATGCATTTTGGTTTCACCTTATAATGCATTTTCTGTAACACTTTTTGTTTGAGGGTACATCTTAATTCTGTTAATGGAGTCCATTCCCAGCTTCCATGTTGATGTAATTTAAGAGGTTGCTTTTTCATGGTATTTTTTGTCTAAACCATCTGAGACACAGTGAGCCAGCTATTACCAGACATTTCCTTTAACAAATACCCAGGCCTATTGCACTTGGCACTGCATTTTTAAAACAAAGCAGACTTATTGACTTGGCCAATGCTTGATTCATTATGCATCACATCAGACAGTGATATAATTGATTATCTCTCCTTACATCGCCTTTATACCAAAAGTGTACACATTTTCCTCATTCTCATCTTTCCACCCCACTCTGCCAAATAAGAATCTGCCATTAGCTGATCCCTAAAAGCAAAAAAAAGTACATCATCTGCCACATCACACCCCCCTCATGTACATGCACTCTTTAATGCCAGCAGAAACCTTTTAGTGCTCTTAAATTTGTGTGCACTTGCAATCTAAACCCCACTCAAACAGTAACCAGTTTCTAATGGCTGAACTTCAAAACAATCTGCTCTTGCTTTCTTTTTCAGACTGCAAATTTCCCAATTAACTGTCTAGCTATGAGCAAACTGGATTACTTCAATAACCTGTTAGGTTGATTTATGTTATGTTCTTTGTCCCCGAGGACAAAATCATGACCTATGTTATGAACACATTCTTTAACCTTTCCATATTCTCACCGACACCAAGCTGGCTTGCTGTCTGCCTCTCAAACCTGTCATACAGTGCCTTTTTTTGTATTATGTACCCTAATCCAGGGCTGGGTCTTTTAACCTACTTGGATCAGTCCACTGAAATTCTCCCCTCCCCCCCCCCCCCCCAGTGATCTTTCAGCATTTCTCTGCCTGATACCATTTGTGTTTTCACTCAGTAGGTTGAAGTCCTACATGGCTGATAAAACGTAACCACTCGATCTGATAGAGACTTTCAGTTGCAGATTCCTTGCCTTAGAATTTCCACCAGACCTCAGACTGTATCTGGAGATTTTTCTTCGATCAGTACCCTTGTGTGCCATTAGGTGGCGCTGTTCGACTCGGGGTCTGTTGTTGGCATCGTGATCACCATGATGACATCATGATCATATATAGGCACCACCCCAGCGCGCCGACGTCAGTTCTTTTTTTTCCGCACAAGCCTACACGCAGACTTGGAGAATAGCTATCCTCGGTCATTTTTTGACTCACTTTTGGACCCTTTTGTCAAACTTTTTAACTTCTTGGTGCGTCAAGATGTCTACCCATAAGACTGACTTTAAGCCGTGTGACTTATGATGTCAGTGACCGAGCTGCACCTTGTGTGCTTGTGGTGTCTAGGGCGCGACCACCCAAAGTCGTGCTCCGACTGCCGGGCCATGAACCTGAAGGGTTTGAGGGAGTGGTCCCTACAGCTCTTGGCGGCCCAGCGGTCGGCTTCACCTCGTTCCAGAGGAAGGTCACAAGACCGTTCGCTGAGCCATCACCACTCGTCCTCGTCCCACTCCAAGTCCTCAGGACATTTGGGTCACAAGAAGAAGAAGTCGAAAAAGAACAAGCGTTCTTCAACTTCACCCCATCGCTCGGCCGATGTGATGCAGGAGGAGCATTGTCCTTCTAGGCATCCATCCTCTGTTAATGCTTCTGGGTCAGCTCTGGGTCTCCCTGAGTTTCCGGGAGCCAAAGCTATCCCTGCCCAACTCGCGGAGTTTTATGAGGCCATGCATCTCATATTTGGGCAGACTCTGCTTCTGCGAAGGCGACTTTGGCCGCGGCTCCAGAGGACACCCCCAGGATCTGTTTCCAGATTCAAATCGACGCCGGTCGTGCCATTGCGACCTTCCCCGGTGCAGAAGTTGACACTTTGATGTCGGTTGCGCCTGTAATCAACGTCAATCCCATACTTATTTCTGACTCCAACCCGGAGACAGCACAACGTAACTCGGCGCCGATTCCAGCTTCGACAGGGACATCACTCCCCAGGTTGGCTCCTGACCCTTATACTTATGGGTATGAGTATGGTGAGAGTATGGACGGATCGCTGGAACCTCTAGAATACCAGCTTGATGATCCTTACATTGACTGGACTCAGGAAATGGATGAAACCAGTGGGTTGGACACCTCCCCTGCCTCTGGCATGCTTTCTCCCCTTACCGTGACTACAGAGGAGGGAGCCTCCTACTCGATGGTGGTGTGAAGGACGGCCTGAGGTCCTGGGCCTTGAGTTGCCTTCAGTGGCGGTCAGGACTAACCTCTTGTAGGAAAGAGCTACTATTAGCATGGTTACCCCCCCACTTTTTGCCTAGTGTTGATGCCAACTTTGATTGAAAGTGTGCTGGGACCCTGCTAGCCAGGCCCCAGTGTTCTTTCTCTAAAACTGCACCTTTTGTTTCCACAGTTGGCAAAACCCTGGCCCACAGTTAAGTCCCTTGTAAAAGGTACCAAGAGCCCTGTGGCCAGGGAAGATCTCTAAGGGCTGCAGCATGTAGTATGCCACCCGAGGGGACCCCTCACCAAACACATACACAGTGCCTTGCAGCTTGTGTGTGCTGATGAGGAGAAAAAGACAAAGTCAAAATGGCACCCCTCTCAGGGTGCCATGCTTCCAAAACACTGCCTGTGGCATAGGTAAGTCACCCCTCTAGCAGGCATTACAGCCCTAAGGTAGGGTGCACTATACCACAGATGAGGGCATAGCTACATGAGCAATATGCCCCTACAGTGTCTAAGTCCCTTCTTAGACATTGTAAGTGCAATGTAGCCATATTGAGTTTATGGTCGGGGAGTTTGTCGTTACGAACTCCACAGCACCATAATGACTTTACTGAATACTGGGAAGTTTGGTATCAAACTTCTCAACACAATAAACCCATACTGATGCCAATGTGGGATTTATTGAAAAATGCACAGAGAGGACATCTTAGAGATGCCCCTGTATGGTAGCTAAACTGCTAGTGTAGGACTGACCGGTCTGTGCCGGCCTGCCATTTTCAGACAAGTTTCTGACCACATGGGGTGAGTGCTTTTGTGGTCAGAAACAAAGCCTGTCCTGGGTGGAGGTGTTTTTACACCTCCCTACAGGAACTGTAACACCTGGCGATGAGCCTCAAAGGCACAAGCCACGGGTTACAGTGCCCCACGGCATTCCAGCTAGTGGAGATGCCCGCCCCCTGGACAAAGCCCCACTTTTGGTGGCAAGTCCGGCAGGAAAATTATGGAAAACAGGGAGGAGTGACCACCCCAGCCAGGATCACCCCTAAGGTGTCCAGAGCTGAGGTGACCCCCTCCCTTCAGAATCCTCCATCTTGGTTTGGAGGACAGGGACCAATAGGATTAGGTTTGTGCCCCTCTCCCCAAAGGGAGTGGACACAAGGAGGGTGTGGCCACCCTCAGGGACAGTAGCCATTGGCTACTACCCTCTGACCCATAAAACACCCCTAAATCTAGGATTTAAGGGTCTCCCTGAACCCAGCTCACCAGATTCCTGGCGACCCGCAAGAAGGACTGCTAAGCTGAAACCCCCAGCAGAGAAGAAGGAAAACGACAGCTGCTTTGGCCCCAGCCCTGCCGACCTGTCTCCTGCTTCAAAGAACCTGCAAAAAGACCAGTGACGCATGCAGCGGGACCAGCTACCTCTGCCAATTCCAGAGGACTGCCCTGCACCTAAAAGGACTAAGAACTCCAGAGGACAGCAGCTCTGTCTAAGAAAATCTCCAACCAAGGACTTCCACCTCACTCAGGGTGCGTGAGTCTTGACCCCCTGTGCACCCGAAGCCCATGTCCATATGGTCCACCCAACAAAAGAGGGTCTCCAAGCAATTGGCTCCGGACGAAGATATCCGATGCCTAGGAACACACTGCACCCGCAGCCCCTAGGCCTTGGAGAAACCGACCCCCGGTGCCTCAACGTCCAGCAAGCGGCCCTCCTCCCTGTCCAACCAGTGGTGTGCCCGAGACACCCTCCTGGACCTCACCTGCAGCCTCTGAGGGAACCCCGGGGTCTCCTCATAGACCAGCATTGAAAACTCGCTGCCCCTGTACCTCTGAGGGTGTGTGTTTGGTGCCTACTTGTGGCCCCTTCAGTGCTCTTCTAATCCCCCCGGTCTGCCCTCCGAGCCACGGGTACTTACCCTGCAGACAGGCCTGAGTCTGAGTACCCCCCTGTCTCCATAGGAGCCCACGTTAACATTGCTCAATTTTGATATCTGCACCCGACAGGCCCCATGTTGCTGATGGTGGGTGTTTGGGGTTAACTTTAACCCCAACCGGTGGACTTCCTAAAACTCGAAGACTGAAACTAAGTGTTGTATTTACCTATGAAACGACCTAACATTTCTTCCCCCCCATGAACTGTCCTGAAAATTGTAGTGTCCATTTTTAAAACAGATTATTGCTGATAACTCAAAAACTGTATTACCTATTTCAAAGTACTGTTGATATCTGTGTGAAATGCAAAACTTTTGAAGTTCTTACCTGCAGCTGGAATCTTGTGGTTCTAAAAATAAATTAAGGAAATATATTTTTGCTATATAAAAACTAGTGGTCTGGAGTTAAGTTATTGAGTGTGTGCTTCTTCTATTGTCTGTGTGTGTACAACAAATGCTTTGCACTACCCTCTGATGAGCCCAACTGCTCGGCCACACTACCACAAAAGAGAGCACTAGTATTATTTACTTTAGCTTCTTTAAGCCTCTGGGGAACTCCTGGACTCCGTGCACACTATATCTCACTTTGAAATAGTATATACTGAGCTAGCTTCCTACACCGCTTGACTGAGATGCTTCAGCCCAGGGCTTCCACATCAGAACCCCTTTTACCTTTCAATGAGGCCCTCACTGATGTCCTTCTGAGGATGTGGTCCATCCCCAGCACAGGGGCTCCTGTCAACAGGACAATCGCTCGCCGCCACATGCCTCGGCCTAAAGACCCTAAGTTCCTGACCCAATGCCCTAGGCCTGGGAGCTTCGTCATTCAGGCTTCTTACCCTTCTGGCGCATTCCCTCCTGCACCCCCAGACATGGATTCAAAACGACTGGACCAACTAGGGAAGGAACTCCGCATGCCTTTTGGGCTGGTACACCCATACTTCATGGGATACAGTCGCGCAGATGCTGCTGCAAGTCCCAGACAAGGCCCGGGCCATTCTCTTCCTCGCTGTTGCTGACGGGAGAGACGCAGCCAAGTTCACTATTCAATGTGGACTGGACACCACCAACTCACTGGGCAGATCTGTTGCGTGGACAGTGGCCCTTCGGCGCCATGCTTGGTTGAGGACGTCTGGCTTTTCAGGGGATGTCCAGCAATCACTTATGGACATGCCCTTCAATGGCACCAGTCTCTTCGGAAACAAAGCCGACTTATCGCTCGAGCGCTTTAAGGAGTCCCAGGATACGGCTCAGTCTCTTGGCCTCGCAGCCGCTCCTTGCCCCCCTCAGTCTGTTTTTTGCGCCTTTCGTGGCTACAGATTGGGCACCCAACCGAATCCATTTCCCTCCAGCCACTGTGCCCCGCATGCTGCCCAACCTCGCCGTGACCGAGGATGCTGGATCCAATGTCCCTGTGGATCAGGGAGCCAGCATTTGGGCCCCTTCCCCCCACACCACTCCCCTCTTATCCCTGTTGCAGCCTCCAAGCCTTCCTAGTCTGTCGCTCCATCACGGACCAGTTGGTGGCGGGATTCACCATCATCTTCCCCACTGGGAATCCATCACGACGGGCAGGTGGGTTTTGCAAATCATCCGAAAGGGCTACCCTCTCCCCTTCCAGACTACCTCTCCTGCCATGCCACCATAGAGCAAAAGGATGATGGAGGAACTCCTCCATGAGGAGGTTACGGCTCTGTTGGCCAAGGGAGCCATAGAGAGGGTCCCTGTGCCAGTACTTTATGTTCACTGTGCTCCCCTTCGGCCTTACCAGCACCCCTCGGGTGTTCATTTAAGTGTTGGCGGTGGTCGCAGCTCATCTGCGCCGGTTAACCCAAAGACTAGCTGTTGAAGGTGAGCTTGCCCCAGGTTATCTCCTCCCACCTAGGACAACTTTAGCAACACAAAAGGATGATGAACAGAGTACTGAAACTTTTCAAACACTCACCCCTGTCACAGATCTGGGTTTAATCCATTGTTATTTTGCTCACCATGCCACCCTAGTGTGGACCCAGCCATATGCGAATCAGTCTTGACCCTTTTCCCCCATGGGAACAGTCCAGCTAGAACTGCCAGGCCAGGTACTCCCTGGACCGAAAATAAGCATCCTGGGACTGGTTTCAGGGTATCACCCTTCATCAGCCAGGCTAGCTTGAATCCAGTGGCACAGTGAGCACGGAACACACGTTTGGGCATACCCTTCCCACTTAGGCCAACTTTAGCAACACCAAAGGATGATGGACGGAGTGCTGAAACTTTTCAGACAGTCACCCCCAGTCACACATCTGGGTTTAATCAATTGTATTTTTGCTCACCATGCCACCCCAGTTTTTTTGTCTCCCACCTCCTGACTACAGCAGACCTCCTGCATTCTCTGGGGTTCACAATAAATGTGCCAAAGTCACACCTGACTCCCTCTCAAATGCTCCCTTTGATCTGAGCTGTTCTGGACAGTGCAGTTTCGGATCTATCCTCCTGAATGGCGAGTCCAGGATAATCCGGCTAGGATACCGATGTTTCAGCCTCTATCCTGGGTTTCAGTGAGAATGACTGAGGCTGCTGGGACACATGGCCACTTGCATCCTGCTGGTGACACATGCCAGATGGCATATGCAGGTGCTGCAGTGGGACCTGAAGTTCCAGTGGGTGCAGAATTAGGGGAAGCTCTCCGACATGGTCCAGATCCCAGAGGGAACTGCGAAAGATCTGCAGTGTTGGTTAACAAACCACGATTAGGTCAGAGGCAGATCCCTCTCCCTTCCCCAACCAGATCAGACAGTGGTGACAGATGCGTCACTCCTGGGATGGGGCGGCCACATGGGAGAGGCGGAGCTCACAAGCATCTGGTCTCCAGCGGAGTCCGTGCTCCACATCAACCTTCTGGAGCTCAGGGCGATCAGACTGGCATTGAAGGCATTTCTTCCCTCTCCCCAAAGGAAAGTGGTGCAGGTGTTCACGGACAACACCACCGCCATATGGTACTGCAATAAGCAGGGCAGGGTGGGTTCATGGACCCTTTGTCAAGAGGCCCTGCATCTCTGGACATGGCTGGAACAGTAGGGCATATCCGTGTTGGTTCAACATCTTGGGGGCTCTCTGAACGCCAGAGTAGAGGAACTCAGACGTGTATCCATGGTCGATCAGAAATGACATCCCCATCCGGTCTCTGTCCGCAGTGAGGAGAGCCTTGGTTAGATCTGTTTACCTCTGCAGAGAACGTGCAGTGTCAGCTGTTTTGTGAGTTAGAGTTTCCACGGCGGCACTCACTCAGCAACACTTTTTGTCTCAAGTGGAACTCAGGCCTCCTGTATGCCTTTCCACCAATACCACTTCTACCCATAGTTCTCAAGAAGATCAAGAATGACCGTGCCCAAGTAATTCTTGTGGCTCCGGACTGGGAACGGAGAGTATGGTATCCCAAGCTTCTGAGTATGGCCTTTAATCCTCCAATCAGACTGCCTCTTCGGGAGGATCTTCTGTAGCAGCAGCAGGGGAGGGTTCTCCACCCGAACCTGTCTAGTCTCAGTCTTCTTGCGTGGAGATTGAGCGGCGGCAGTTGACAGCTTTACCTTCCACCGGAAGTCTGTGATGTTATCTTAGCAGCGAGGCGTCCCTCCACCAAACAGTATACACCCTAACGTTGGGATAAATTTGTAGCATGGTGTACCAACAAAACTGTTGATCCCCTTTCTGTACCTCTGTCTGAGGTCCTCTTGTTTATTCTCTCTCTTGCCCAGTAGGACTCTGCTTTGGGCACTCTTAAGGGTTAGCTGCGCAATCTCCGCTTTCCTCAAAATTACTGATCAACACTTCTTGTTTAAATTTCCCTTTGTGGTGCGATTCCTTAAAGGTCTTACCCACATGTTCCTGCCAACCCTGTTCATAATGTCCCAGTGGCATTTGAACCTGGTACTTACTTTCCCCATGTGTGCTCCTTTTGAGCCTCTTCATAATTGTCCTCTCCGGCTCCTCACATTAAACACAGCCTTCCTTGTGGCCATCACCTCTGCACGGGGAGTGAATGAGCTACAAGCCCTTTCTTTGAAGCCACCCTTCATCTCTGTCCATCCTGGCAACGTGGTGCTTCGTACTAGTGCCTCTTTCCTACCTAAAGTGGTCATGCCCTTTCACGTATCCAATCCATCACCTTGCCTACATTTTATCCGCACACACATCCTTCTCGTGAGGAGGAGAGACTCTACTGTCTGGATCCAAAAAGAGCATTGGCGTTCTTCCTCAATTGTACCAAAGACATCCGGGTGGACGATCAATCTTTGTGGGTTATGTGGGTGCGAAGCAAGGACGGGTGGTGCAGAAGAGAATCATCTCCAGATGAGTTGTTCTCTGCATCAAACTGTGCTACGCTTTGGCGAAGCAGCAAACCCCTGAGGGTTGGTGTGCTCACTCCACCAGAGCAACAGCTGCATCCATTACATTAGCACTCAGAGTTCCAGTCCTGGACATCTGCCAAGTAGCAGCGTGGGCATCCCTGCACAGTTTCACCCAACACTACTGCCTGGCCAGTCAGGTCCACAGGGATGGCTATTTTGGCCGTTCGGTCCTGCAGGACTTCCTAGTATAATCTTGGTCTGCAGACCCACCTGCGGGGATGGGATTGCTTGGATATCTATTCTAAGGTAAGGAATCTGAACAAGTTACTTACCTTCGGTATCGAGTTACGTGGTAGAGACATATTCTAGTTGCAGTTTCCTTACCAACCCACCCTTCCTCCCTGCTCTGCCAACCGATTTCTAGGGACAGGGAATCCCTTTCATGGCTCTAGTTCTGGTGCACCAGTTTCAGTATTCTTCATGTCTCTGCTCTTCTGGCATGGAAAGTCATGAAAAGAAACTGATGTCAGCATGCTGGAGTGGCACCTATATATAACCGACGCCACCTGGCACTAGGCTACTGCTCGAAGAAAGAATCTCCGGATCTAGTCTGACACCTGGAGGAAAGAACTTCCAAGTTAAGGAATCTGCAACTAGAATATGTCTCTACCAGAAAATGTGTTACCTAAGGTAAGTACCTTGTTATTCCACCAATGTTGTCATGGACCACCTTGTCATACTGCACATTTTTCTGTTCAATATACTGTTGCTCTGAGTAATTAAAATACACTACTTACAGTAGACTAGAAACAAACAACTGTGCTGGGGAAGGTGTAGCGTTTTTTGGTCCTCTCTATTTGACTGTTTTCTTCCTTATTACAGTAAGGACTTGCGTTATGCTGGCAGAACTGTTACGAATTCACAGAGTTTCTCCTTTAGCTCTACTTTGTTTTCCAGATATGCTCACAAAGGAACCTCCATGGTGTGATGGCTCAAATTGTTACGAGTGTGCTGCCAAATTTGGGGTCACAACGAGGAAACATCATTGGTAAATAAAATAGCTTTTTTCACACTTCTCTTAAAAGAATTTTAGCTTGACACTATTCCATTATTTTCGTTTTGGTTTACTGTTGCATTTTTGTTGCTTTTTATATGCAGTAAGGGTTCCTAATAATTATTATAATCTTTAAAAAAAAATTATTTTATATTGTGAGAGGTTTGAGAGATTAGAAGTATTTGGTTGGCATGAGCGATAAATTGCAAGCAACTGTCAATAAAACACCTCCACAATTTTAAAACCGACTGATGGTCATTTGTGGTGGCCCTGCAGTTCTCATTCTTTTGGACCTCTCCCCCAACATTTGAACATAGCGCAATGTCATCTTGGAGGGACGCAGTGTTAGGACCTGGTGCCGCTCAACAGCCCCCGCCCCCAATGGGCTCTTACAATGCGCAAGCCTCATCCAGGGTGACCTGCTTCCTGTCGCTAGATGCAAGAGGAATGGCAGGAAGCGGAGGGGCGTCACTTCCGTCCTCCGCCATGTCCTGGGGTATTTATGTTGGTCTGCCCCTCACTTCTTCATTGGAGCATCGAGGCGGGGAGGCAGACCTGATGCTCACTGAGACAGTGCGATTAAGTGAGTGGAGGGGCCAAAGTTTTTTTTCAGGTCCCAAGGGACCCCTAAGTCCCTGAATAAAGAGGTCACTGGAGATCAGGATGTCCAAAGCCTAAGCGCATGTCCCCGAACCATGCGGTCCCATGACCATCAAACCGTCCATCTAGTGGATGACCTCCTGGTGGTCAGTCTTTTTTGTGAATATCCAGTGTAGCAGCAAACTAAACTGAACTCGAAATAGGTGCAGGAGACAGCACTGCGCATTGGCATGCATGTGCCATAATAGTATAGGTCCCCAAATTCAAATCCCAACAGAAGATAGTCCGCTGGGTTACTGGGCGGAGTCTAAAGACAGATTCATCATCAGTTTTGGTCAATAATGCCGCAGGACCCAACTCCCAAAATGTAATCAATGGCTGGTCCAGCAGAGGAGTATCTAACTGAGCAAAGCTGGGGCTTGATTGCATCATTGACAGATTACGCCTTCTGGGCAGAAAGGTTAGGAATCAACCTGAACTGTCCAGGTTCTTTCTTAAGTACCACACGCAAGGGGGAGCAAACAGTCAACAAAAGGAGGTGATAGAAAAGGACCAGCAATGCTCCCCAGTGCACCCTCTTTTGCTACATTCTTTGACACTACTGCCTGGTGCTGGTGGGTTGAAATCAAGTTCTTACAATGTGGGATAGGAGCTACATCATGAGCTGGGATTTGGAAACCTGTAGAAAGAACAAAATACAATAACTTTGTTGCCTCATGATTGGGATGTAGATAGAGCCAAGGAAACAACATGGAAACCAGGACAGGTGTGGGTAAATGATGGTTAGTTAGAGGGGTTGGTAATATCCATTCCTTTTTCTTTGGCCTTTGTGATTCCCTTGAACTCTGGGTGTGAGAGGTGGAAGCAAAAAGAACAGATGTTTTTGTATTTGCATGACCCAGCGGGGCACATGCACAACCTGAAGTTGGAAGCATAGCATGGTCCCTTTCTGTCCCCAGAGACTTGTTGATGATGAAAAGAATGCGTTTGAGGGGTTTTATTGTTGACATTGTCCAATGAGATGTTGACTTCAGTTTGATTCCACCCAATGTCAGCCCCTTCCACCCTGGTTCACCTAAAATCAGGATCATAGTCCAGCCATGCAGTGCCGCCACAGACATGGTGAGCCTTAAGTATCTTATTGGAGTAGAATATCATAGAGTTCGCCACCTTTGTGTTTTTTCTCCAGTATGACTGACATATATACTTTAAAGCCAAATAACCAGTAGTAATAGACTCCTCAACTTTAGGTTTCTTCTCCTTATCTGGGGCCTCTTTCCCTTCCTTATCTTTGTACTTGAAATACCTTCTCCCTGCCCGAATCAGTGAAGAAATATCAACAAAATCACCATTCCAGATCTTTTCTTTCCTCTCCAAAGGCACTTTTGATGGCAGCTTACCCAGCTTTAACAGCAGAGAGTTGTGGACCCAAATTGGCCTAGTGGGCCTAGAAACCTCACTGACTACTCCCACTGCAACCTCTTTACCTGGTTACTACCACTGTGGTTTCCTTGGCCCTTGATGCAACAGTCTTGCTGTTCAGACCCCAGATGGTCCTTTCTCTACCCCCACATGGGCCTTTGTGATAGCATCAACCTGTTTTTTCAAATTTGTGATAGCGGAGAGAACTGTTTTGGATATGGCCCATGGAGATGTTAAGAATGAGCCCTTGGCGAACTTGTCTCTGAAGCCCGCTAACCACGATAGTAACTGGGCCACTGAGGACAGGGGCAACAACCGATGAATTGGTTGTGGACCCTTGAGTGGAGGGGACTGGGACCTGCTCTGGAGGAGGAAGTGGTGCTGTGGTTTGGACTGTTTTGGCCAGCTGAAGCTATCTGCCAGGAGTTAGGGGCTCCCTGGGGAGCCTGAGGAGGGAGCCATCAAGGTCTGTCTAATGTTCGCCAATGCAGCAAAAACCTAGCTGGATTCTGACATACTAGGGGAAGGTGTAGGGGGCTGTACTAGTGGAGACAAGGCAGCCACGACAAGTGGCAGTGAGGTTCGGTAGATACCATTGGTAGGGACAGAAGACCAAATAGGGAAGGACCCACCTGAGGACCAACATCCAAACCCAAGGACACTACCTGGCCTGCTTTTGAAACCACTCCTCGCAATGTGACCCCATGACCAGCATCTACTGTGTTGATCCCAGCCTGCTTCTTGGATCCCCTTTTTTAACCACAGAAGTGCTACGCGGATGGGGAACATTGGTGCGTCACAGGCAAGTCCGGTACTGATGTTTGCAACTCCAGTTCAGTTTCGGACACTGAACTGTCAGAATCCCCTGCATCGTCCAATTTGCCTAAGACCAGTTTTAGCAGCTGGGTCATCTCGGTGTTGTGCCCCTTTCTCTCCCCCCCACAACCTCCTTTTGTTGCCATCTTTATTTAATGGGGCTCAAGGATATGAGCAGTGCAGCTCAAGGCCAGATAATGAGTTAGAGTTTGGCAAAACAATTGAACAATAGCAAACCCACCGCATAACCCACCCACTCACTCACCCCAAAATAGCCTGGTCTGCGCTCCTGGCCCAGTGAGGCTGAAGATTCTTGGCACGAAGGGCACATGCGTGGGCAACCACGAGCTGCGGTGCTGCACGCCAGACACACCAGGCCAGGAAAGTGGGGCAGGGCTAAGACTGAGGGCAAAGGGCTTCAAAAATGAGGGCAAATCGGCTAAAGTGTGCTACCACGCTAATGCAGAGGCTTTGCCCGACATATAAATTGGTGGGGGAAGGGAGGTGGGCAGCAATCAAACACTTTGTCGACCCAGGAGGAAAACCAAAGCCCCGAAACCCCCACCAGAAGTGGCGGGGTATTGTGTGCCACACTATGGCGGGAAGGCAGATTCAGTTTGTCAACTAAAGGAGCAGGCTACCGTGCTAGTGCAGTGGCTCGATGCTCTGTTGGGTCGGGAGGACAATCAGTAAAATGAAAGAGAAGGAAGACAGGAGGGAGTTGTACAGTGGCCACTTGCTGATGCAGCGCCTGCTCCCAGCCCTGAGTCAGCTGTACTCCGACGACACCAAGGTGAAGACTGCTCCCGTCGATCGTCGTACTTCCCCAGCGAGTATCAGGTCTGTCTCTGCCACCGCAATGCTCCGGTCAAAGGAAGAGGCCGGCGCAGACTGATATAAATACCCCTGGCCATCGCAGCGGCAGAGGGCACCATTGATGTACATAGCAGACGGCATCCCTCTGCTTCCTGCCACCCCTCCCTCATCTAGCGAGATTGCCGAAAGGAAGCAGTTCTCGTCTGTGGCCAGCGCATCGTGAGAGGCCAAGGGGGCGCTGCCCACATGGCCCCGGTTCCTAACACCGCGCCCCTCCAAGGTGGCGCGCGCTCCATTCATATGTTTCCTCTGATAACTTTCTTAGTTGAACATACTTATTAGTCTCTGCACTGCTTTCATGGGCATAGCGCAGGCTGCTGCAGCCTCTTCAGTTCAGGCAGGCCCACCATCCTTTAGTGGGAACATATTTAGCCCACAGCCAATGAATAGATATGGGATGCTCATGGGCCCCTCATCACAGTCTGCATGAGGGCTCTATCATTTGAATTACGCCGCTGGCTGCATTACTTTTGTCACCGCACGCAATTTGCTGGGACCATGCTACATGTCATAAAGATCCTCCCTCTAAAGTGTCTGTCAGTGTTCAGTTACAGTGGTGCGTTGATTTGTTAATGTCTGCTCTTAATCGTGTAGCATAATAAATATTTCAGGGCAGCATGGGTGATGGACTTCCTGTTGCAGCTATCAGTTTGTCACTTCACGTCTCAAGCTTGGAAAAAAAACATGCACAGTTAGGACTTTTGTATTTCCATGACCAACAAAAAGAAAGTCAACAACATTTGTTAAATTCCGAGGAACAATCCAGCTTGTGGAATGTACTTTACAGTTGTTTGGTATAACACTGAACTGACAGCCAGTGTTAATAGCACATGCTTGACTATTATTTGCCAGTTGTAGTTTTATTTTTACGTGCAGAGACTTGCTTTTTTTAATCCCGTAGAATTTGTTTTATTTGGTCTTTTGCGACAGGCCAAGCTTGAAAATAATATAATTTTACTATGATTGATTGACTGATTGCTCGTGTCTCAAGAAATATTTGCATTTCAAATAAAAACACACAGATGCCTGGTCATCTGCCCTTGCACATTTAGGCACCTCAAAGAGTCCTACCTATTTGTAGATGTCACGGTGCCCTTCAGTACATCACTTGATATGTGACGAACTGAGCTCCATCACTGGACATTAGCAGAGAAAGGCTTGCAGCACATCAGGAAGACAGAAGTCTGCAGTCAAGGGCATGCAGACAAGACTGATGAATGGCTTCAGCACCACTCACTGTAGAACCATGACACTGGGAGTGGGAGGGGCAGGGTTCCACTTTGACCTCCACCAAAATGGTATACGCCTGTCGATGGAATAATTTTGTGGCATGATGCACAGACAAGTCTGTTGACCTGCTTTCTGCTCCTCTCTCTGAGGTTCTATTGTTTTTACTTTTGTTGGCCCAGCAGGGCTCTGCTTTTTTAAGGTTGCCTGATCAACCTTCTTTGTTTAAATCTCCTATTGTAAATAGTTTCCTTAAAGCTCTTTCTCATATGTTTTCTTCGTCCTTATTCATTATGCCCCAGTGGGACTTGAATTTGTTTTTGATATCTGATGTGTGCTCCTTTCAAGCCTCACCACAATTGTCCTCTCAGGCTTCTCTTTTTGAAACAGCCTTCCTTGTGGCCATTACATCTGCCCGCAGGGTGAGTAAGCTGCAGGCATTGTCATCTAAGCCACCCTACCTTTCCATCTATCCTGTCAAAATGGTGCTTCGCACACGGACCTCCTTTCTTCTGAAAGTGGTTATACCCTTCCACATAGGCCAATCCATCACCTTGCCAACTTTTTATGCACCCCCACATCCTTCTAAGGAAGAAGAGTCTCCACTGCCTGGACCCAAAAAAAACGTTGGCCTTCTACCTTGATTGTACCAAAGTGCTCCGGGTGGATGATCAACTCTTTGTTGGTTGTGTCGCTTCAAAGAAAGGTTGGGCAGTGCAGAACAGAACCATCTCTATATGGGTCATACTCTGCATTAAAATGTGCTACATGCCGGCTAAAAAGCAACCTCCTGAAGGTTTGCATGCTCATTCTACTAGAGCTAAAGGTGTGACCACAGCTTTAGCACCCGGAGTTCCAGCCATGGGCATAAGTCAGGGGCCTCCCTGCACATGTGTACCAAACACTTCTGCCTGGACAGTCAGGTTCATAGGAAAGGTCACTTTGCCTGTTCGGCCCTGCAGGACATTCTGGTGTGATCTTAGTTCGCAGACCCACCTCTGGGGATGGACTTGCTTGGGTACCTATTCTAAGGTAGGGTATCTGCAACTAAATGTTTCTGTCAGATGGACAAATTACTTCCCTTAGGTAACGCCTTATCTGGTAGAGACAATATCTAGTTGCAGATTCCTTACCGACCCACCCATCCTCCCTGTTCTGCGAACTGATTTCTAGAGACAGGGTTTCCTCTTCAGGGTCCTAGTTTTGACACATCAGTGGTCAGTGTTCTTCCTGGCTCTGCACTTCTGGCGTGGAAAGTTGTGAAAAGAAACTGACAGTGCACCTCAGTGGCGCCTATGTAGGACCTGCAACGTAATTTCCAGTGGGGACCATGCCAATGACAGACGTGGAGCTGAATGATGCCACCTGACGGTGTGCAGGGGTACTGCTTGAGAAACATCTCTGGATCCAGACTGACTTCTAGGGAAATTCTAAGGTAAGGAATGTGCGACTAGATATTGTCTCTTCCAGAAAAGACATTACGGAAGGTAAGTAACTACTCTGTCACCGCATTTCAGATGCTGCTTCCCCTTCGCCAGATGACGTCCTCTGACAGTGATAACGATAATGAAATTGTTAGGAATGATGGCGTCATGTATTGCTCAGATAGGAATATCTTGCCAGGTAAAGGTCACAGACAACCATTGTTTAGAGTTAGTAGAGCCCTGTTGCGAGTACAACAAACAGTGTTAAATGCAGGTTGAGTCTCGCATATTGGGGTGCTCACATTGGTGACCTCACCATATATACTCTGTGGTCTGTGCAAGAGTATCTCCTCCACATTGATGGTTTGGAGGCACAGCTTTCCCTGCATGCTTTTCAGACCAGACTCTGAACAAAAATGGTTCACATTCAAACAAGCAATATGACAACTATATATTTCATAAAGTAACAGGGCATCAACAATCTCCACTTTTCTCCTAGCTGATCTTAGCAATTTCGATGGGCAATGTGCCATCAAATACATTTGCTGGCAAAGCATCTTCCAGGGTTGAATAACAGCTTTGCGAGTCTACATAGCAGACCTCTTCAGGGAACTCATGAATGGAAGATCAACTCCCAAATTTTCAAGCAGTGCTTTCACAGGTGTGAGACGAACAGTGAATCTGTTCGCTTCAGTCAAATATAGAAAATACCAAAACTTTGCCTCCAGATATCCACACCCACAGGCCGTAGGCAATGCCCTAACGATAGTAGGCTCTTCAGGGATATTTGCTTAAAGTTTTCACCCCATAGCCTCTGATTACCTTTGTAGAACAAATAATGCCACAGGTGCCAGTGACTCTAATTCTCATGACCTTGACGTGAACCTAGTAACCATGGTACTCTACTATTAGAAATGTCCATTCATCCACACAAAAAGCTGCAGCTCACTTCACTCATCGAAGTTGGCTACAGCATTTCAACCTCAAGTCTGAATCTTGCAGTGTGGCACCTGAGGAGTCTAATTTAGGTATTTAGAGTTCCAGTTGGACTGCTTGGTAATTTAAAAAAAAAATGTTTGGAAACATATATGTACATGCTGTGAAGATGGACTTGACTTGTGATTAACGGTACCAGTCACAACATTCAGCTCTTTGTAGCCCCAGTGCAACAGTGTCTGCTACACATACTGAAAACAGGGCTAGCTTACATTTTCATAAGGATACTCTTGGTAGCAACAGCTTCATACTTGCAAAATGGAGAACATCAATGTATTTTTATAACTCTGTCATGAAGACCTTAATGGAAGGTCTCAAAAGAGAGCCTCCTCAAAGGCTGCACCTTGCTTTTTCCTGGTACCTTAATATGACCTTCACTTGGCTTATAGGGGCACTCTTTGAGCAACTGGATTGATATCCACTGCAGTTGTTTCTTGGAAGCTAGTTTTCTTTTAGCCTGTCAGTGCTCTGTGAAGCTAGTGAACTTCACACCGTATCAGTCAAAACCTTATATGCATGTACACAAAGATAGAGTTGTGCTCTAAAAATACCCTTGTTATTTACCAAAAATCTCTTTGTCATTTCATGTGAACTAGTCTATAGTGTTACCTTCTGTTTTTCCCTCAGCCTAAACAAGGTAGCTGCTTTTGTGTAGCCATTCTACTGTGTATGAAGTAAAACCATCTCTGTAATGATTCGTTCACTTGGTACTTGTACTGGAACTTTTTAGTTCTGTTTCTGTGTGCCTTAGGCCACATCCATCAAGGGTTCAACATATTATATTTCTGGCACGTTACCCAAAACACGAGAAGCTCACGTATTTTGGCAATGGAGTTTCTGTATTGTGAAGAAGCTCTAGTTGTGTGTATATATATGTTCGATGGCATGTGTAGCTGCAGATACACATGTTGTGCATATACTTCTGCCATCTAGTGTTGGGCTCGGAGTGTTACAAGTTGTTTTTCTTCAAAGAAGTGTTTTCAAGTCATGGGATCGAGTGGCTCCTCCTCTTTGGCTCCATTGTGCATGGGCATCGGCTCCATGTTAGATTTTTTTCTTTCCACCATCGAGTTCGGACGTGTTTCCTTTCGCTCCGATAGTTCGATTCGGAAAACTTTGAAAACGCTTCATTTTTCGACGGTATTGTATCGATCGCGTTACATCCTCTATCGACACCTTGGTACCGTCGGAACAGACATCTCTACTCTCCCTTCGGGGCGCGCACGCCCAACTGGGGGCTGGTCGGGCCAACCGCGTGGAACAGTCATGGATCGGACTCCATTCCGATTCTGTCCTCAGTGCCACGCCAAATTCCCTTATACAGACCAGCACCTCGTCTGTAATCTTTGCCTTTTCCCAGATCACCAGGAAGAAAATTGGAAGGCCTGCCGATCCTTCCAATCAAAAAAGACACTTCGGGACAGAAGAGTATGAAGGCTCGAGATGGCATCAAAGAGCTCCGAACATCTCGACGTCGAGGAGGAAGAGATCATGCAGACCGCAGTCTCCGTTCGAGGATCCGACTCCGACCAGGAATCTGAGAAAGACAGACTTGTTACGGCAGCACAGCACGTGAGTACGCCTGCCCCTGTACCATTTAAACTGAAATATAAGTCCTTGGGGGACGCCACTGCCGGAAGGCCATGGCTCGACCCAAAAGAAGACACCTGGTGACCAAACCCCCGGTTCGGCACAGAAAAAGGCCACTCCTCCGAAGCCATCGGAGTCGACCAAAAGCTCCGTCTCCAACTTGAGCAAACACCGCTCTTCCGAGTCGAAATTTCAGAAATCCCTCTCGGAGCCGAGACCATGCACAACGCCATCTTTTTCGATACCGAAAAAGCCAGCTTCGGAGCCGAAAAGAGCAGGTTACACTGAGGAGCATGGACTTTCTAAGATACTCAAAGAAAGCCATAAAACTACTGAGGAGGACTCCCAAATACAGCCAATACTGGAAGTAATGGATGAAAAGCAAGCCAGGATTCATATCCATAAAGAAACTGGCAGAATTTTAACAGCACCTCCTCTAAAACCTAAGAGGAAATTAGCCTTTCAGGAGGAATTGGACACTACACAAACTCCAGCTAAAGTGCCAAAGACAAAGGAGAGACCTCCGCCATTTCAATTTTCTCCTCCTCATTCTCCTCCTCCTCACTCTCCACACCTGCATATCCCTCCTACGACCAGTCCTACACCAATGCAGTCACCATCACATTCATTTGACTCCAGCAAGACAATGTGGACCCATGAGATCTTTATGATCCAGACTCCATTCCCGACAATGACCCTGATTGTTATCCCTCTAAGCCTTCACCACCTGAGGATAGTACAGGATACAATCAAGTGTTAGCTAGGGCTGCAGCATACCATAGTGTCACCATGCACACTGAACCGTTGGAGGACGATTTTTTGTTTAATACACTCTCCTCCACGCATACAACATACCAGTCTCTCCCTGTTCTCCCCGGCATGCTAAAACATGCTGATCAAATATTTAGCTAGCCTGTCAAAGCAAGGATAATAACTCCTAGAGTACAAAACAAATACAAGCCACCTCCCTCTGATCCTGTCTATATAACTCAGCAACTCCCTCCAGACTCAGTAGTGGTAAGTGCTGCTGGAAGAGGGCAAACTCAGTCGTCAGGTGATGCACCCCCACCAGACAAAGAGAGTAGAAATTCTGATGCTGCAGGGAAGAGAGTGGCTTCCCAGGCAGCCAACCAATGGAGAATAGCCAACTCTCAGGCGTTGTTGGCTAGATATGACAGGGCCCATTGGGACGAGATGAAAGATGTAATTCAGCATCTCCCCAAGGAACATCAAAAGAGGGCACAGCAGATAGTGGCGAAAGAGCAAGCCATCACCAACAATCAGATTAGGACTGCCCTAGACTCAGTAGACACAGCAGCTGGGAGCATCAGCACTGCTGTCACAATCAGGAGGCATGCATGGCTTAGGTCCTCGGGGATCAAACCCGAAATCCAACAAGCAGTGTTGAATATGCCGTTCAACTAAAAACAGCTTTTTGGCCCAGAGGTGGACATTGTAATTGAAAAAATGCATAAAGACTCAGACAGCGCAAAAGCGATGGGTGCACTGTACACCACACAATGCAGGGGATCCTTTCGGAAACCCCAGTTTAGAGGTGGATTTAGGGCTCAAACTGCAGAGGCATCCACATTGCAGACAAAACCGGCCTACCAACCTCAATACCAACGAGGTGGTTTTAAGAGCACATATAGAGGCCAGAACCCCAGAGGTAGAGGGAAATATCAAACACCTAAACAAGCCTCACAACACAGTAAATAGTGACTTGTTTCATTCTCTTCCACTCTACACCTCCCCTGTGGGAGGGAGACTGCAAAAGTTCCACACCAATTGGCAAAACATTACCACAGACAATTGGGTATTATAAATTACCCGCAATGGCTATTGCCTAGAATTGATACAAACTCCACCAAACATTACACCAAAACCACACAAACTATCCACAGAACACATCACTCTGGTACAGGAAGAAGTCAAATCTCTATTACTCAAATAATCAATAGAACCCGTGCCACAAAATCAAGTAGTGACAGGAGTTTACTCACTGTATTTCCTCATCCCCAAAAAAGATGGCACCCTAAGGCCAATATTAGATCTCAGGACCCTCAATCTTTACATACTGTCAGAACACTTTCACATGGTAACTCTCCAGGATGTTATCCCATTACTCCAAATACACGTTTTCATTGCAACATTAGATCTCAAGGATGTGTATTTTCATATACCCATCCATCCAGCGCACAGAAAATATCTCAGATTTGTCATTCAAGGAAAGCACTATCAGTTCAAAGTTGTACCCTTCGGAATAACAACAGCTCCAAGGGTATTCACAAAGTGCCTAGCGGTAATCGCAGCCTACCTAAGGAGACAACATATACATGTCTTTCCATATCTAGACGATTGGCTACTAAAATCAAACAGTCATATGCAGTGTCAAAAGCATGCGCATTACGTAATACAAACCCTGCACATGCTAGGGTTCTCAATAAATTACCAAAAGTCGCAACTACAACAGTATTTAGGGGCAATACTAAATACTCAAAAAAGCTCTAGCAAGTCCAAATACTCAAAGAATACAAGCATTCCAAAATATAATTGCACAGATACAGACAGGTCAACAGTACACTGTCAGGTTTGTCATGAAATTGTTAGGAATGATGGCATCATGTATTGTAATTGTTCCACATGCAAGACTAAACATGCGGCCCTTACAACAGTGCCTTGCACAACAGTGGTCACAAGCGCACGGTCAGCTTCAAGATCTAGTGTTGATAGACCGCCAAACATACGTGTCCCTTCAGTGGTGGAATTCCACAAATCTAAACAAAGGGCGGCCATTCCAAGACCCTGTGCCTCAGACCATAATTACAACAGATGCATCAATGATTGGCTGGGGAGCTCACCTCAACAATCACAACATCCAAGGACAATGGGATGCCCAACACAAACAACTACACATAAATCACTTAGAGTTGTTAGCTGTCTTCCTAGCACTCAAAGCTTTTCAGCCTCTTCTCACTCACAAAAATGCCCTGATCAAAACAGATTACATGACCACCATGTATTACCTAAACAAAAAGGGAGAGACACGTTTGTCCCAACTCTCCCTCCTAGCTCAACAAATTTGGAAATGGGCAATACACAACCAAATTCACCTGGTAGCACAATACATTCCAGTGTTACACAACCAATTGGTAGATGTTCTCAGCAGAAATCATCAACAAACACACTAGTGGGAGATTCACCCTCAAGTACTTCAGAAATACTTTCAACAATGGGGAACACCAAACATAGATCTATTCGCCACAAGTGAGCGATGCGTTGATCCAGTCAGCACTCTCGGGTCCAGGCAGGCCTTGCGTTGTTTTTACACGCCCAGCGGTGCTTGAGTCGGAAATCCAGCCGCACGATGATCCGAAAACCATGCAGCGCGGGTTCTCCCAGCCTCTGTCAGCGATGCTGTGTGTCGTTTCTCCTGCTCCGTGCGTCGATTCTTCGGTCGCGTTTCCAGCGAGTGTCGATTCTTAGCCGTGGAGCTGGTGGCGCATTGTTTCTTCATCAGCAGATCGGAGTCGCGTCAATCTTTTCCCCGCATGGCACTCTGTGCATGGATTTCTTTTTCTTTAGGCTGCCAGCTTCTCCTTTCAGGGTCCCAGGAACTGGATGGGCACCACAGGGCAGAGTAGGAGTCTCACCAGAAACTCCATGTGCTGGCAGAGAGAAGTCTTTGCTGTCCCTGAGACTTCAAACAACAGAACAACAGGAGGCAAGTTCTAAATTAAGCCCTTGGATAGTTCTTCTTAAGATGGAAGGCACACAAAGTCCAGTATTTGCCCTCTTACTCTGGCAGAAGCAGCAACTGCAGGATAGCTCCACAAAGCACAGTCACAGGCAGGGCAGCTCTTCTTCCTTAGCTCTTCGGCTCTTCTCCAGGCAGAGGTTCCTCTTATTTACAGAAGGGTTTCTAAAGTCTGTGGTTTTGGGTGCCCTTCTTATACCCTATTTCTCCTTTGAAGTAGGCCTACTTCAAAGTAAAGTCTCTTTTGAATGTGAAATCTTGCCTTGCCCAGGCAAGGCCCCAGACACTCGCCAGGGGGTTGGAGACTGCATTGTGTGAGGGCAGGCACTGCCCTTTTAGGTGTGAGTGACCACTCTTCCCCTCCCTCCTAGCACAGATGGCTCATCAGGAAATGCAGGCTATACCCCGGCTTCCTTTGTGTCACTGTCTAGTGTGAGGTGTAACCAGCCCAACTGTCAAACTGACTCAGACAGGGAATCCACAAACAGGCAGAGTCACAGAAATGGTATAAGCAAGAAAATGCTCACTTTCTAAAAGTGGCATTTTCAAATACACAATCTTAAAATCAACTTTACTAAAAGATGTATTTTTAAATTGTGAGCTCAGAGACCCCAAACTCCACATGTCCATCCGCTCCAAAAGGGAATCTACACTTTAATCAGAGTTAAAGGTAGCCCCCATGTTAACCTATGAGAGAGACAGGCCTTGCAACAGTGAAAAACGAATTTAGCAATATTTCACTGTCAGGACATATAAAACACATTACTATATGGCCTATCTTAACCATACACTGCACCCTGTCCTGGGGACTACCTAGGGTCTACCTTAGGGGTGTCGGACATGTACAAAAAGGTAAAGTTTAGGCCTGGCAAGTGGATACACTTGCCAAGTCGAACCTACAGTTAAAACTACACACACAGACACTGCAGTGGCAGGTCTGAGACATGATTACAGAGCTACTTATGTGGGTGGCACAACCGGTGCTGCAGGCCCACTAGTAGCATTTGATTTACAGGCCCTGGCACCTCTAGTGCACTTTACTAGGGACCTACTAGTAAACCAACTATGCCAATCATGGATAAGCCAATTACATACACATTTTGTAAAGGAGCACTTGCACTTTAGCACTGGTTAGCAGTGGTAAAGTGCCCAGAGTAACAAAAACAGCAAAATCAGAGTCCAGCACACATCAACAACCTGGGGAACAGAGGCAAAAAGTTAAGGGAGACCACGCCAAGGATGAAAAATCTAATATTTACGTTGATAGAAATCACAAAATGTATCCATTCTGTTGTGACCAGTAAGGCACCTGGTCATGATGGTGTCCCTGGTGATTTATTCAAGCATGACAAGGCAGTTTGGGCTAATTACATGCTAGCACGTACCAACCGTATTGCAAAAGGGGCAGCCATCCCTCCGTCCTGGAAGACTGCGAAGGTGGTACCAATTAAGTACCGGCCCATAAGCTTGATAGATGCTGCACAAAAAGTTTTTAGCAGTGCGCTACTGGGGAAGATTTTGGAGTGGACAGAGGACCGGAATATTTCAACTCCTTATCAAGCCAGCTTCAGGCCTAACACCAGCACAATTGACCAAGTGTTCAGATTTTTGCTATTATATTGGAAGACTGAAGTTGTAGGTAAGGGCAATCCTGTATGTTGCTTTTATTGACTTAAAATTGGCTTTTGATACGGTTGAGAGATAAATTGTGGCCTGTTTTAGCGGATATGGGTATGCCCAGTGATACCCTAGCAGTTCTTATTCGCTTGCATGAGAACAACCAGGCAGTCATCAGGTGGGGTGCACAAGGACAAGTTACTGAACCCATCGCCATAGATATAGGGGTGAGACGGGGTGTTCTCTTGTCTCCACCCTCTTTTCTCTGTTTCTGAACGAAGTTGTAAACTTTTTGTCCATCCACCTGGCAGATGCGCCCTCAGTTGGGATTTACATGATTGCAACTCTTCCATATGGGAATGACACTTTATTGGTCTCTAAGACCCCAGAAGGACTACTAAGGCTTTTGGTTAGATTTGAAGAACTTTGTGGAACTCGGTGCTTGGTCATTAATACTAGCAAGACTAATTTATGGCTAATAACCGAAAGAAGACATTTAGGGGCATGGTGACCCTGGGGGCGAGACCTTTGATTATTTAGGTATTAATTTGACAGATAATATGATCTGGCAACATCATGTTACTAAATTGGGTGATAAGCTAAGACAAGTTAGTAGGGATAATACTGCACGAACAAAGAACATAGAACAGCTGCCTCTTTTAAGTCTGTGGCAGTGCCCAAACAAATCTAAGAGGCAAAGGCTGTGGCTTCAGCTGAGCTCTGGAGATTTTCTGTTGTAAGTAGATTGACACAGACGGAAAACAAGTTGTTTAGATCTCTTGTTCGGGTACTCCCTGGTACTCCGCTGCTACCCTTGAAACTGGATTTAGGTTGGAAATCCATTAAGGACCAGGCAAGGCCGCTGTCCTGGAGGAGGCTGATGGGCACACAAGAACTTGCTCAGTACGCAGCTACCTTTAGGGAGCTATTAAGTTGTGATGAGGCGCATAAGATGCCATGGCTTATGAATGTTAAGAAGATGTTATTGGCCTTGGGGCGACTTTGGATGTGGAGCTTCGGGAGGAAATCCCTTCCACTGTTGAATTAAAGAGCTATTGGGCTTGGGTTTTCCATGAGGCCCTGGCGTAGGGGAGGAGATGAATTTTAGCTCGTGTATTTCTGGATTTTAAAGCTACCCATTTTTTAGAACTGTATTTACATTTTATTTTGATTCCTAGGGATAGGAAGCAGCACATCCAGCTTAGAATAGGGTCTCTCCCCCCGAGGTCCCTTACAAGTTGCGGGGCATCAGATTCTGCTGTATCTATGTCCCGGGTGCAGGCAATCCAAGGAAACAGTGAGTTGTGGTTTTTTGCATGCTGCGTGTACGAAAAGCCCCTTAGGAAATGGATTAAACCCGTTGCAAGGGCTTTGGTAAAACGAAGCAGCACATGAGCATTGAGAATTGTGAGGTCGGATTCCAGTCCTTTGTTTGCATGCTCAGTTGCAAAATATTTGGAGAGCGCGTGGTATATCAGAGCAAAGGCGATCAAGGATGGGACGGGAATGAATGACTGAGGTGCTGCTGCACGCTTTCTTTGGGCAGCTGTTCAGGGCCTGGATATGTTGTTCATGGACCTTTGCATTCTTTTTTGTGCCCAAGTTATACTGCTTCCGAATTCTGCATTTTATTATGTATCAGGCTGGATGTTTTATTTTGAATAGTGTGTGGTGCAGGGTTTATTTATTCGTTTGTTTGTATGTACTATTTCTGATGTAGTCTCTTTTTTTATGTTTTAACTACTGTTTTTATTTTTGCTATGTATTGTGCTTTAGTGGCGTTTCTCGCTGAAATAAAGCTTATTGAGACAGGTGTATTTTCCTGTTAGAAATCCCCTGCGTTGGTAATCAGTGGTGTTTTTGATGTACTTATGCTTTATTTCGATTTAAATAGCATGGAAATGTCTCGTTTCACCACAATGGCCTTTTTTATTTGGTCTTTGCACACCACATTGAGTTTTAGATTCCTGTGATATTGTAATCTTCTGTGTGTACATCTTTCCTGGCTAAGCTCTGCTCTCGGAATTTTGCTTAACATGCTCATCACAAAAAACTAAACTGTGTGGTGAACAGCAACTGTCAACTTAGTACAAATGTGTTTTAATAGTCAAAATAGTTTCAGCACAACGAATTTGAAGATGCCTCAGTTAACTTTCTTTAAATTTGCAGTCATATGTCACGATTCATGCAAATGTTAAGGTAGTGTACTCGGCAATAATATTTGAATATGATAACCTCTTTTTCATGGTTTCTCCATCTCTGCAGCCGTCACTGTGGACGTCTACTCTGCCACAGGTGTTCAACCAAAGAGATACCGATTATTAAGTTCGATTTAAACAAACCAGTTCGAGTTTGCAACATCTGCTTCGATGTCCTGACGCTGGGAGGAGTTTCTTAGGATGGCGGCCAATCTCACTTGTTCTCTGTGGAAAAACAGCTCTGCCAGTGAGCCGTGCGAGCGCGAAGAGGAGGGCCCGAGTCTGCCTTCCTCACCAGAGCGACTTTATAGAGGACCATCCTATGATGTATTCCAGAATGAATCATTTGTACGATTGTAAATGTATCCAGCTGTGCTAGATCTTGCTAAACGCTGACTTGAGTTGGACTGGACTTTTTGATACTGAACGCTAATTATGTATGCCAGTACTCCCTAATTTTGTCGGCAGTAGGGTCTGGGACACCGACAGAACAGGGTTTACCTGCCGCCCCTCACTGCACTGAACGAAACAACGAGGCATTCAGCGTGACCAGGTCAGTCACCGACAGACGTGGCCGCGGGCTCAAAGTCCTGCCGAGCCTCTTCCTGCGGTCACAGAAAATGTCGTCCACCAGTTTGAGCCCGTGCTAGATATTGTGGCGAGTGAGGACATTTTTCAAACAGGGTTACGTTTTAAGGACAGTCGAGGAAATGTGGCCTTACAACAGAAAGCTTTATAACCGGACTAACACATTTTGACATTAAGGCATCGGGCGCGGTTTTACATTTTGATACCTCCATAATAATTGCGGAGTCCCTTGCTTTCAGTGGCATGGCGGAGCCGTTCTAGCAGGACCCTCAGCTAACCATCAGTAGGTAATGTTACTGGGTGTCTTCGAAAATCATGGATGGACAAAAATAACCTTACATTCGGCACTCTTTTTCCTGCGTTTCTGTTCTGGATTATTTCTCCAAATGCAATTTTCTTTACATTCCGCTGCTTTTGCTTCCTTGTACGGAGTACCAGTGCTATCGGTAATACATTTCTATTTGCTCTTGTGTAATCATTTAAAACACTAAAACGTTAAATGAAGCCTCTGTGTAAGAATTAATAATTTGATATTCACATTAAATATCGGAGCTACAATTCTGTAAGAAAGCTGTTTTGTCACATGCTGTTCACAATATCAACGTCGCATCAAAACTGCCTCAGTACAGGTCAGATATAGGTCCTGTACCTGTCACTGTACAATTGCTGGATTCTTTGGGCTGCACCGCACAAGCAAAACCTGCAAAACTAGTCCTTCGCAGCTGCACTGACACCATCCTTTGCGATACTTTAAGCTAGGTCTGCATCCATCGACTGATTTACCGTTTATTTATATAGAATTACATTTTTTATGTTAATCTCTTCCACATAATTACTGTTAAAATAAAAGTACTCTTTATACACAAACCGTCCACACACCGGATAGTCCAAGAGTCTGCACTATGTGGACAGGTCCCTTATCAGATGGTTTGCGGGTGGCACAAGTATTTGTTCTTTTCCACTTTCTTTAAAAAAGGTACATTTTGCATCAGATGATAACAACAAATTCACTAAAGAGAAATAAAAAATGTATTGCTAAAAATGTCACTTCGGTTGTATGCTATTATGGTACCAAACCACCCATTTGATGGAGAAAAAAAGGTTTCCACAGGAAAATTATGCCTTGACGTGCCATTTGCTCAGAGGTGTAGCAATGGTTAAAGATAATGCAGTATGTGCAGTGCATCTGGGCCTGAGGGGAGGGAAGGGCTCACTGCACCACAATCACTCACCTTTTAATCTCCAAACAAGGACCAAGGAGCTATCTTTGCTCGTGTAAGGCCCGTGGCTCCCTTACTATACCATTGCATTTGCCCAACAAATTTGAAGCCTTGACATGTAGCTCTTGCCTCATATTCTGCAAATATTAGTTTATATATAAAGTTTGTTGTGAAGATATACAGTATGCCCAAATGTTTTTTCCTGGTCAATTCATTTAACCTTTGTAGACATGTAATACCTATATGTCTAATGAAAGCAATGATAGCTGCTGGGATAAAACTTACCTGAAATGGTTCTCCTGTCACATATCATAGTGACCCACTTTCGGTGAAGCTAAATTGCTTCCCCTTTAGCGTTATAATATATCTCAAGGTTTTGTATATTATCAGTAACGCGTTTATCAGTGTTGGTCCTAAATCTCTAAGCACCTGTTTTGAACAATACTCTCCTACTTTCACTCGTGTCTTCCGCTGCTAACCTTCTCAAGCTGCTTCAGTTTCCCAAAACAAAGGTGTAGAGCTTCCGTTCTGGTGCTGTCATCAAACATTTAAAGCAATAGCTGTTTTGTGTTTTTGCTCATATATCTTAAGTAGTTTGTTTCCCAAAAAACATTTGAACCCACAACTATTCCTGAGAGGCAGTCCTGTCTTGAGTATGATATTTTATTGTTGTACTTGATCAGAGACAAATTTTGCATCTTAACTTCCTGCTCCTGCAATCTAATAATTATGATTAAGTGTAGCTTGTTCTGGAATCGTGTGTGTATATATATATATATATATATTCACTTAAAAAAACAAAGGTTACAGGGACGTCATAGTTAGGTTCACATTTTAAACACACAAAACCATAGAATTTGACCTGCTGTAGTTATGGTTAGCTCAAGTAACTCTAAATCATGCCCTGAGGTAACTATAACTCATGCCCCCACCATGTAAAGTTTTGTTTTCAATAATTTGACTGCTAATGTTTCATTGATATTTTTTAATGATGTTATAAAAGTTGTCAAAAGTGCTGTAGTATCAGTGCATAGCGAGGGTGTCAGTTATAGGTACCTTAGGGCATCAGCTATAGTTGCTTGAGCTAAACATAACTATAACAGGTAAGTTTCTATTGTTTTGTACGTTTATAATATGAGGCTAACTATATTGTCCCTGTAACCATTGGCTTTTTAAGTGAGTTTCTATGTTTTAAAAAAAAGATTTTTCCTAACTACATCGTCCCTGTAACCTTTGTTTTTTCCATTTTTCAGTGCATTTCTATGTTTTTTAAAGAGAAAAGTAATTTTAATTACTATACATTAATCCAACCAACCTGTGGTCAGGCCCTGCGGCCAACCCCCCATAACCACCCTACCCCACACGGCCTTCGGCCATGCGAGGAGGTTGGCCACGGGACCTGTCTCTGAGTGTGAGAATAAGTGTGAGAGGGTGTCTCTGGGTGTGAGAGTGGGCTTGAGAGGGTCTATGTAGGTGTGAGAGTGGGCGTAAGAGGGTCTCTGTGGGTGTGAGAGTGCCTCTAAGAGGATGTCTGTGTCTGTGTGGGTCTGTGTTAGTGGGTGTCAGTGTCTGTGGGTCTGTGTTAGTGGGTGTGAGAGTCTGTGATTGGGTGTGTGTCTGAGTGGGTGTCTAAGTCTGAGTGGGTGCATGAATGTCTGAGTGCGTCTGTGAGTTGGTGCATGAGTGTCTGAGTGCATGTGTGAATGTTTGTGTGGGTGTGTCAGTAGCTGTGTGAGTAACATGGCCACAAAGGAACTTCACCTGCCCTTTTATCCAGCAAGAGTCCACAGTCTTGCACAAAATATCTACCCAAGTAGAGTTCGTTCTGCCTCCTTGGGTAAATGTCCAGTACTTATTCTACACTACAGCTGTGTAATGAAGTACAAGCAAATGTCACCAGTGACCTTGTGTGTGTGTTGGCAATATGATTGTTCCTGGTGTGCCTTTATCCAGAAATATGTGATAACATGAATTCTTCTATAGAGAGGCCAACGGGACTTCAAAGACGTAAATTTCCACCAAACCAGGGTTCTTTCTGTTAGCTATGAACTAAGTACTTTTCTGTTTTTGTGGAGATGTCCTCATATTCCTCATATTTAGAAACGTGACACAAAAATTGTTGGGAAATGCACAGGGGGGGGGGCCTTGGGTAAGCTGTCCATCATCCTGGCAAAAGTCAGAAAGACCTTTGTAAACTACCAAAGTGGACATTGCGGGGCCAAGGGGCGGAGCATCCAGGTGATTGGCACATTTGCATACTCATAGCAATTTAAAGGGAGAACCATGGACTCTGATGTCACCAGGAGAGGACAAGAAAGAACCCACTCGTCAGTCACATACAGATAGCGCTTCAATAGATCAACGTTGCATTCACCTCCACTAAGGATTTCAGATCGTTTTTCAATATGGAATTGTTGAGAAAACACACTTAATAGGGGAGGGAGACCGCACATCCCCCCTCTGGTCCGATTGTGGCCCTGAGGACCCCAACCCCCGGGGCCTGGCCATGTCTCCTCAGTGCCTTTTGGCACCCTGTGTGCAGGATCGGGACCTCAGGGGGACCCTCAAGGCCCTGTGGTCCCAGCCAATTCCCTGCCACCTGCGGGAGCCTGCATTGCTATCGCACAGAGGGAGCTGCTAAACATGCGGCTTCCTGTGTGCAAGAGCAATCGTATCATCTCTTGCCCTACCGGCATGTCTGCAGGCAGGGAAAGAGATGAAACCTCTGCTTCCAGTGGGTGGGAACACTTTGACAGCTCCCACTTGCTGGAACCGTAGTGTTTGCTTTTTCTTGGTGAGAGCTGTCACATCCCCGCCAAACGAAAGCAAACAGCTATGTCCCAGGGGTGGGCACCCCGGGACATAGCAGGAGCCGGCCCTGGGAAGGGGGTGGTCCCCAGAGCCATTATTGGCTCCAGGAGCACAGCCACCTCCTTTACTTTTCAGGGCCGGCCCCGGGAATGTGGTGGTTCCTGGAGCCCTATCTGGCCCCTCTCCCATTGTTTTAAAAGTATTTGGCTCCGGAGAGGTGGTGGTCCCTGGGGCCTAGGGGGATCTGCAATGCCCCCCATTACACATTATTTAGACCCGGGATGGTGGTTGGACTTGGGGTTTGGGGGGTTCGATCACCCCAACTCCCCCTTACTGTTTCTTTAGCCCCTGGGAGGTGGTGGTCCATGGGGCTCCAAGTGCCTCTGGAAATGGGGCCCTTGCACCCCCCTCCTTTTTTAAACACTACCTCTGGGACCTGGCCCACCTGGCAGCGCAGGAGCCCACACTTGTTTTTTTTATTTTTTTTATGGTGAATTTCGCAGCAAATTCTTCTGAGAGAAAAAAATGCTTTTTTGCCCTGCCGGGGTCTCTCTGTGACCCCAAGACCAAGGCTCGGGGGTCAGAGTATTTCTACCCTGCCCCTTTTCTTTTTTTTCAGTTTTTTTGGGGGGACTCGACTGAAGCTGAGTCCCAAGATGGCTGCAAATACTTCCTGGATGACATGTTGGCATCCAATCAGAGCTCTGAATTTCCCTGCATAAGCTTGTTATTCTTCGCGTTGCGGAGGAACCGCGGCCCTAGATATACAAATTTGGATTTCCTTTAATTTCTCAACTACTGAACAGATTTACACCAAATAACAAAATTAACATGGTAAACACACTTTTTTTGTCTTGCCTATATCTTTGACACCGTTCGATGAATCTTAACATATTTTCCCCAAAAAGTGTGCCAGAGAATCTTATTGTGCATGGGAAATTTTAGGGTGATCCGTCAAGCAGGGGGCCGAGAAAAAGGTGGGGCGGGCGGTCAAAAACAGTGCATTTCCCATTTTAATTCTCATAGGGATTTTAGATACACCCACAACCCAAACTGCTGAATGGAATTACACCAAATGTGTCAGAAAGAGTGCTTTTTGTTATTTGGTGTAAATCTGTTCAGTAGTTTTTGAAATATTAAAAGAAAAACAAATTTGTATGTTTGTAGGTGCAAAGGCTTCGCAAATACTCCAGATCTCTTGCGGAGATCTGATTTGCTTCCAACACTTCAACGAGGAAGTGTTGGCCTTCATTTTGAGACTCGGCTTCAGCCAAGTAAAAAAAAAAAAGGAATAAAAAATGAAACGGGGGTAGGGTACCACCACCTCCCTAGGGCAAAAGTTGTTAAATTGATGCCCCTTCTGCTGCACTGGGGACCCTACCTCTCTGGGCCACTGCAAATTATTTATGCGGGCGGGCCCTCTGGGCCCACCCACACCCCAGGGACCGCCAACTCCCTGGGGCAAATTATAATAATGTGTGCTGGGGGCCACGCAGCCCCCCAGTGACCGCTGCTTCCCTGGGGAAAAGTCCTATAATGTGTACAGGGGGGTCAGGCCGCCCCCCGGGCCCTGGGGACCACCTCCTCCCTGGGGAAATGTACTTAAGTCAATGCGGGGGCCCATGTGCCCCCTTGCAGAACTGCCACCTCCTCGGGGCAATCAATAAAATATATGGGGGGGGCACAGCCCCCGTACCTCAGGGACCACCACCTCCTTGGGGCTCAAGTAACTTAAAGGAGGGGGGGTCAATCGCAGACCCCCAGTCCTGGTTACCACCACCTCCCCAGGGCTAAATTCTAACAATGGAGGGGGGGCCACATTGACCCCATTGTTGCTGGCTCCTGCTACCTCCCGAGGTGCCCACCCTCTGGAGGTAGCTGTTTGCTTTTGCTTGATGGGAGCTGACTACTCCTACCATGCAAAAGCAAACATAACTCTGCTTTCTGCAAGCAGGAGCAGTCAAACAGCTCCCTCTTGCAGAATGCAGAGTTTTCATCCGTTTCCCTGTACCCAAATATGAGATGAAAATATTGCTCCCGCAAGCAGGGAGATGATATTTAAAGCACCTCCCTGCTCGCAGGAGCAATGCTGACTCTTGCAGGCATCGGGAGCCGTCTGGGACCACAGGGACCTTCAATCTCCCCCCGTGGTCCTCCCCTGGTAGCAAGCATCTTGCTTGTCTGCTGCTTTGAAGTCATTCTATGGAGAAACCATTGAAATAACAATAGCCTCTCCACAGAACGACTTCAAAGCGGCACACAAGCAAAGATGTTTATTTTTTATGTTCTAGCTACGTTCGGATGCATAGTACAGCAGAGTCACTGGTGGCCTACTCGTAAAGATCTTGGACTGTCACTCAGTAGGTTGAAGGTTCAAATCCTGGTATCTCATGGCAGTGTGCCTGTTTATGTACTAGTGTTTTGACTGTTAAACATTCCTAGTGATGAAACATTTACGTCTTTTTGCCTTCAAAATCTTTGGGTTGAATTTCATATCTATGTCTGGAAACTGCGTACCAAAGAATCACCTGTGGCATAGAGGTTAAGGTCTCGGATCCTCACTCTGAAGGTTAAGGGTTCCAGTCTTGGTGGGGCAGTAGTCACGTTCCTGCTTTAATTTGTTTTCAAAATCAAATATTTAAGGTATATACCAAAATGTGGTCGTACTCTTTTTACTTGACAAATTCCTTTTTTTTCCCAATTTGTCCTAAAATATCTCATTATAAGACTATCATTCGTCAGTCTAGAAAAGCTCTCTCTCCCTCCCATTCTCAATTTCTCTGTCAAAGTCTTCCTCTCAATGTCTGTCTCTCTCAGTCTCTCACTTTCTCTCTCTCTCAGTCTCTCACTTTCTCTCTCTCTCTCTTCCATCCCATAATGGAATGAAAGAGAGAGCAAGAAAGATTGGTATTGCAATGGTCTCTTTATACAATGACTTCAGAGGTGTCACACAAAGCAATATGTTTGCTTCGAATGTTATAGCTATGTTTTTATGCACCGTACAGCAGTCTCACTTGTGGGCTACTGGTAAAGCTCTTGGACTGACACTCAGTAAGTTGAGGATTCAAATCCTCCTATCTCATGGTGGTTTTTACTAGTCTTTTTTAATGTTAATTATTCCTCGTGATGAAACATTGCAGTCTTTTTCCCAGCAAATTTTTTGGGTTTAGGCTAACTTCTTATAACCACCCAACCACCGGGCAGGCCCTGTGGCCAACCCTGCGGCGCACGGCCAAAGGCCATGCGCTGCACAGGGTTGGGCTGTTATAAGGGGTTGGGTGCAGGGCCTGATGGCAGGCGAGGCCCTGTGGCCAACTCCCACCACACATGGCCGAAGGCCGTGTCTGGCGTGGGGTTGGGTGGTTATAGACTGTTTGCCACAGAGCAGGCCCTACGGCCAACCCCGCTGTGCATGGCCGAAGGCCATGTGTGTCCTGGGAGTTTGTGGTTATAGGGGGTTGGCCGCTGGCCCTGAGCCAACTCATGCCATCCTGCCATGCACAGCCGAAACCTGTGCATGGCAATGGTTGAATTAACATATAGTAATCAAAATTACTTTACGTTTAAAAAGCCATAGATATTCACTGAGAAAACCAAAGGTCACAGGGACATTATAGTTCGGAAATAGAAATAAAAAATCCATAAATATAAAATAACTTGTGCCATAAGGTAACAATAACTCATGCCCTCACCATGCACTACTAATTACCAATCCTGACATCTTTGATAACATCATTGATAATATCAATGTAATATTTGCAGTAAAATGTTTGACAAAAAAACTGTGGATGGCAGGGGCGCAAGTTATAGTTACCTTACGGCACGAGTTATAGTTACTTGAGATAACTGTAACAGGTGAACCTTTGTTTTTTTACATTTAAAATGTGAGCAATAACTATAACATCCCTGTAACCTTTGTTTTTTTTTTAACTAAAACAAATATATATATATATATATATACTTACACTTTCTTTAAGGGGGAGTGTCACGGCTTTAAATTGCAGGAATTGATTAATCAAACAAAGATTACCAGGGATTACAGGTTTGAAAGGACCATGCACTCATAGTACATGCTAAGTCATAGGAAGTCAGTGTGGATGACTGCAGACTAGCCCATGTGCTTGCTCCAGTCACTGTGAGAAGGTGTTTTGTGTGCACTATATGACTTCAAAAAACCAAATGCCTTTTGAAGAATTCTGGAACCTTTGGCCGGATCGGGAGGTTGACTGATGCCACATTTTTTATCTAGGTAACTTTTTCATATTGAAATGCTAGTTCGCTGCTGAATGTACCCACGTTCTACCAATCACTACCGTAAAGAATCTTTATTGTATTGTTGAGCCCATGTTCCCCTAGTGGTACCGATTATATTTCTTTTTATTAAACTCTACTCTTTAACCCGCATCTGCCATGTTTGTTTGCAAAGTAGACGCTGTACATGCTTTCATTAGGCCTTCAATCCCAGTAGTAGGAAGCACCCTAACCTGAGCGTAGAATGAATCAAAACGTCATAAAAACATAGGTCAGGCTTTTTAATTGTGTGGAGAATCAGGATTTGCCTTTTGTCTGCTGTGTGATAAAAAAATTATGTGGGCCGTAGAATAATCAGGAGATTGGCAATGTTAGGTTTCACCTTTCTTCTAGCCCTTTTTAGAATCTGTTCAGGCGATTGCTAGGGGATATTCAGAAGCCTCTTTTGTAAGCATATATGTGCAGTGCAGTGCAGTTTTGTAATGCAGGAATGTGTGTTTCCCTTCTTTTGCCAATAATAGACAAGTTATTTACCTTGTGGTAACGCCTTAGCTGGTAGAAACTATATCTAGCGGAAGATTCCTTACCTTTGAATTTTTCCAAGGCATCAGACTGGATCCAGAAGATTTTTATGAGTAGTACCCCTGTATGCCATTAGGAGGCGTCTATCGGGTTCGTTTCCGGCATCGTCCGTGCCGGATGTGATGTCACCGGTTCTATAATGGCACCACTCCAACGTGCTGACATCAGTTTCTTTTCATGTCTTTCCACGCCAGACACGTAGAGCCATGAAGAGCACGGACTACTGGTGCATCAAAATGAAGGTCCTAAAAAGGGAGTCCCTGCCCCTAGAAATCAGTTTGCAGAACTGGGAGGATAGGTGGGTCGATGAGGAATGTGCAGCTACATGTAGTCTCTGCCAGTAACCTTTCCATTTGATAGAGACTTCTAGCTGCAGATTCCTTACCTTTGAGTAGATACCCAAACACTACCATCCCTGAAATGGGTCTGCGAACCAAGTTCAGCCTAAAAAGACCTTCAGGACCAAACGGGCAAAGTGTCGGTCCTTAAGGACCTGACTGCCCAGGCAGTAGTGTTTGGTAAACATGTGCAGAGATGCCCACGTTGCCGCCTGATAGATGTCAAGGACTACAGCTCAACGTGATAACGGAGTGATCGCAGCTTTAGCACGGTTAGAATGCGTGCGCAAACCCTCAGGGGGTTGCCTTTTGGCCAGTTCATAGCGGATCCTGATGCGTAATACAACCCATCTGGAGATGGTTCGTTCATGAACTGCCCGATCTTTTCTTTGCACCGACAAATCCTTGAAAGAGTTGATTATCCACTGAGAACTCTTTGGTATGATCAAGGAGGAACGCCAACACTCTTCCTGGGTCCAGACAGTGGAGTCTCTCCTGTTCCTTAGAAGGATGTGGGGGTGGGTAAAAAGTAGGCAAGATGATGGATTGGCCTACATGAAAGAGCGTAACCACTTTTAGAAGATAAGAGGCCCTAGTGCGAAGCAACACTTTTTCAGGATAGATAGAAGGATAGGGCAGCTTAGATGACAAAGCCTTCAGCTCACTCACTCTGCAGGCTGATGTGATAACCATAAGGAAGGCAATTTTCAAAGTAAGAAGCCTGAGTGGACAGTTGTGGAGCAGCTCAAAAGGAGGGCACAGCAGAAAGGTCACAACCAAATTCAGAACCTATTTGGCATAATGAATGGGGTTGGAGGAAAAAGATGTGTAAGACCTTAGAGGAATCTATGTACAATAGTAAACTTAAACAAAGAAGGTTTATCAGACAATCTTAACAAAACAGAAATAGCAGGCAAATATCCCTTAAGAGTGCCCAGAGCAGAGCCCTGTTGAGCAAAGGAAAGGATAAACAGCAGGACCTCAGACAGAGGGGCAGAAAAGGGTTCAACATACTTGTCTGTGCTCCATGCCACAAATTTATTCCAATGACAGGCGTATACCGTTTTGGTGGAGGGACACCTTGCTGCCAGGTTGACATTACAGACTTTGTGAGAAAGGTCAAAGGCTGTCAACTACCGCCACTCAATCTCAATGCAAGAAGGCGGAGAGTGGACAGTTTTGGGTACAGAGCCCTCCCCTGCTACTGCAACAGAAGATCCTCCCTAAGGGGCAGTCTGACCGGAGGCGCAATGGACGTGCTTAGCAACTCGGGATATTAGACTCTCCGTGCCCAATCAGAAGTCACAAGGAGTATGTTGCAGTACCACCACTTTTTGCCTGGTTTCTGAATGCAACTTGGACTGGAGTGCACTGAGATCCTGCTAACCAGGTTCCCAGTGCCAGTGCCCTTTCCCTAAAACATGGTAAAAGTAGTTGAATACACTTTTAGCTGCCACTATAAGTCCCTAGTAAAAGGTACTTGGGTACCCAGGGCATGGGGTACTATGGGTAAGCCCCTAAGGGCAGCAGCAGTGATTGTGCGACACTTAAGGGCTATGCATCCAGATGCACCCAGCATTGCCATAGCAGGCTGAGTGACCTGGTGCAAACCTAAAATACAAACTCAATATGGCACACTCTCTGTGTGCCCTGTCCACCCTACACTGCATATTCTATGGGTAAGTCACCCCTCTAGCAGGCCTTCCAGCCCTAAGGCAGGGTGCACCATACTATATGCGAGGGCATAATTGCATGAGCAATATGCCCCACTATTTATTTGCCAAACCTGGGACACAGCGAGTGAACAGAGCAGCCATTTTAATATATGTGCTGGACACTGGTCAATAAGAGTTCCCAGCTACATAATGGCTACTCTGAACCCTGGGTTGTCTGGTATCAGTACTGGATTTATTATAAAAAGGTATCAAACAACTCAGAATAATAAATCCAGTACTGGTATCAGTACTGCATTTATTATAAAAAGTACCCAGGGGTCACCTTAGAGGTGTCCCCTGAAACAGCTAACTATCCTGGCATGGTTGCTGACTGGTTCCATCCAGCCTGCTGCCTCCAGACAGCCAATATCCACAAACTTTGGGGGAGAGCCCTGTCTCTCTGGTTTGTGAAACAAAGACCCTCCCTCAGGAATGTGCACTGCCCTGTTAGTGAGGTTCAAAGGGCTACCGCCCTGGAAACTCTACCCCTAGGCCCGCTGCAAGCAGCAGATGGCCTCCCCCTTTTCAAACCCCCACTCTTGGAGGGAGCAAAGGCGGGAAACCACACAAAGGTAGGAGGAGTGGCCTCACCTAGCCTGCACCACCCCTAAGGGGCTTGCAGGCGAAGGGGACCCTCCATTTCATTTTTCTCCATCTTGAACTGGAGAACAATAGCCAATCAGGTTTAGGGAAGTGACCCTTTCAACAGCAAGTGGTCACTGTAGTGGGTGTAGCCACCCAAGGGTAAGTGTCCCATTGGACACTACCAGGTTCCCCCTAAAACGCCCACTAAATTCAGTATTTAGTGGGCTCCCCTAGACCAAGAAGTTAGATTTGCAAAGGACCCCAAGAAGAGAAGAAGATCAACACCAAAAGAAGACCACAGCAAGAGAACTGAGGACCTGCTGCACAAGAAAAGGCGGCAAACCCTGCCTGCTGCACTCAGGACCCGAAAATCGCTGCTGTGGAGGAGCTGGACACTGGACCAACCCCAAGAAACCCAAGAGATCACCAGGCTTCAAGGATCTCCCTCCTGAGTGGAGGCACCACTCAAGAAAAGCAAGAAACCTGCAAAGAACCAACAAGCCAGTGAGGGTCACTTCACTGAATCACCGATATCTCTGCGACTGGAAGTCACAGCCTGACCCAATGACACACCGACAACCACCCGGATGTGACCTACAGCTGTGCCAAGTGTGGTGGCACTGCGCCCTATAGTGGCTGAGATACAGCAATACCCTGGGTACTGGTCAGCTGATACCGGACAACCAGAAAACCAGCTTCCCCCGAGCTGAAGACGGATCTGGAGGAAGCCCTAGTCGAGGGACTTCAGGAACACCCCGGACCCCTGACCAGAGTGCCCCCGTTGTCCTGGAAGCAGCCCTCAAAGTGACTCACCTCCAGATCTAAAGGACTTCGTTGCGCACAGCATCTAAGAACCTCAAAATGCCCTGCACCTCGCCGCCCTGGGCCTTGCATCGCAGGATCTACTATGTGCCCCGGGTCCCCGACCCCTTGTGAATTTGACAGCCCAAGGGGACCCCCAGGCACCACTCTGAATTTGCAATCCAGCTCCCTTTTCCAAGTGGCCCATCCAGGTGGCCCTGTGCCTGTGCCAAGAACTTTTCCAACGCTGCTCCCGCCGGAACCAGGAGCTGCCGAGGCTCTCCAGCTGGCACGAGGTGCCTACCGACCACTGCGACCACCCTGCAAAAGAAGAGACTGGTAACTCAACTGTGCAATTTTTAATGCATTTTTAAATGTGACTGCTTATTGATCCCTATGGTGCATAATTACGCACAGAAAGACTAACTTTATTAAAACTTCAAAAAGTCATAACTAAAAAAGTACTTCTAAATGTTTTGGTCTTAAAAGTATTTTTATAAATTCTGGTCTCGAGTTATTCATTGAGTGTGTGTGGTGCATGATTGGATTAGTGAGTACAGCAAATACTTAGCACATCTCCTGGATTAGCCTAACTACTCTACCAGCTACCTTAAAAATTAGGGCATTAGGAGGTCTGATTTTCACCCCTGAAAACTCACATGTGGTTGTCCGGACCCTCTGCATAGTGTACTTGGTTTTGTACACTGCATAGAGGAACAGCCTCCAAAACCCAGTTGTACCTGATCTTCTGGAGAAATCTTGGTAGGAGTGGTATGGACAGAAAGGCATACAGGAGGCCTAAACTCCACTCGATATGAGAAGCCTGGCCAAGCGATTGCCGCCTTGGAAACTGAAACGCGCATTGTGCGCTCTCTGTGGAGGCAAATAGATCTAACCAAGGCTATCCCTACTGCTGAAAAGAGACATTGCACCACCTCCAGATGGTGATGGCATTTGTGATCCGCTAGGCATTTTGGGCTGAGTGTGTCTGCTCTGGCATTCAGAGAGCCTGCCAGATGTTGAATCACCAGGATATGCCCTGCTGTGCCAGCCAAGTTCAGAGGTGCAGAGCCTCTTGACAAAGGGTCTACAACCCCTTCTCGCCCTGCGTGATGCAGTACCAGATGGCAGTTGTGTTGTCCATGAACACCTGCACCTTCTTTCCCTTGATAGAGGGAAGAAAAGCTTTCAAAGCCAGCCGGATCACACAGAGCTTCAGCAGGTTGATGTGAAGGCCCACTTCTGCCGGAGACCAGATGGCTCTGATCTCCACCTCACCCAGATGCCCGACACATCCCAGGAGTGACACATCTGTCACTTCTGTCACATCTGGTTGGGGAAGGATGAGAGGTCTGCTTCTGACCCAATCACGGTTTGTTAACCACCACTGCAGATCTTGCACATTTTCCTCAGAGATCTGGACCAAAAGCGCTCATGGCCGTTCGTTAACCAAAGGCAACGTCTGTGGGCAGGCAGGACAGGGATATGAAAATAAGCGTCCTGCAAGTCCAATGCTACCACCCAGTCTCCTGGGTCCAGGGCAGATAGACCCTGAGCCAGAGTGAGCATCTTGAACTTCTCCTTCTGGAAGAAGAGACTGAGGAACAGAGGTTCTAGGATAGGGCGAAGGCCCTTGTCTTTTTTGGGAACCTGAAAGTAGCGGGTTAGCAGCCATAGCCTTCTGGCATAAGAACCCTCTCTATGGCTCCCTTGGCCAAGAGAGCCATAACATCCTTGTGTAGAAAGGACAAATGATCCTCCATTATCAGATCGTAGCATGGTGGCATGGATGGAGAGGTATTCTCGAAGGGGAGGTAATAGCCCCTTTGGACTATGCAAAACCCACCTGTCTGATGTAATAGATTGCCAGTGGAGCAGGTGGTGGGGAATCCTGCCGCCAACTGGCCCATGGTGGGGTTGAGTCAGACTCGGAAGGTTTAGAGGCTGCTGCAGAGGGGTGGGGGGCAGCAGACTGACCAGACCGCTGGCCACCTGACCTTTGAGGGGCCAAGCAGAAGCTAGGCTTAATAGGCGCAGTTGTTGACCCTTCTGTAGCCACCACAGGGGCAAAAGGCAGGCTGGGCAGGACATGGGGATGCTATGAGGCCCAAGGACCTGGTCGTAGCCTGAGAATCCTTGAAGCAGAGTCTGCCTTGTCTCTGAAGAGACAGGTGGCATAAAAGTGCATGTTCATCAAAGAAGCTTGGACATCCTCTGAAAAGCCAGACGTCCTCAGCCAGGTGTAGCACCTCAGTGCCACTGTCAATGAAACCCTTCTGCCTAGCGAGTCGGTCATGTTCAGTCCGCAAGGAATTGTGAACTTTGCTGCATCTCTCCCGTCGGCAACAGTCTGAGAGAGTACAACCAGGGCTTCCTCCAGGACCTGTGGTAGCAGTTGCGCAACTGTATCTCACAGCATGTGGGAATAACGGCCCAAAAGGCATGCAGTGTTTTTACGGACCGCAACGCAGGGCTGGTGGAAGAAAACATCTTCTCAAGTGAGTCCAGGCTTTTGGATTCCTTATCCGGGGGAGCAGAAGGGAATGCACCCTGGGAAGTAGAGGCTTGGACCACCAAGCTCTCAGGGATGGGGTGCTGCGTCAAGAAACTTGGGTCCCCAGGTGCCGGACGCTAGTGGCGATCAACTGTCCCTTTCACAGGAGCCTCTGTGCTGGGATTGAACCAGGTACCCAGTAGGACATCTCTAGGAAGCTGTCCTGGTGTATGGTGAGACGGTGAGCACCTATGGTGTTATCACCTTACACCAGGTATCCCCTATTAGTGAAGTGTAGGCAGTATCTAAGAAGCCAGGGCTCTCTAGAGGTATCTGTGATGAGCAGCCAAGACATATCTAGCAGACATGCAAAGCTTATGCAATACCACTATAGTCACACAACACTTACACACCTGAAAAAACCACACAGTGTTACAAAAATAAAGGTACTTTATTATAGTAACAGAAATACTAGAATACTGAATAGGCAATTCCCCATCTGGGGGTAAGTAAACACACTATTATATACACATGAGCAATCAGTAAATAGCATAGAAAGCAATAAGCATTAGTAAAAGCAATAGCAAATAGTGAGGGCCCCAGGGGAGGGCCAAACCATATACTAAGAAAGTGGAATGTGAAAGGCAGTCCTCCACCCAAGGAGGTGGAATCAGTAGAAGGGAGTTGGAGGAACTAGGAACCCCAAGAGGTGAGTACCAGGGTAACCCACAGCGACCAGGAGAGCAGAGGTAAGTACCTGGATTTCCCCAAAACCAACAGGAGGACTTTGGAAAAGGATTATGCAACACCCAACCAAGAATGGAAGAACGCAAAGGTAGATCCTGACAGAAGAGGACCTGCAAAGGAAGGGGACCAAGTCCAGTTCGAGTTGGCGTGTCCGGCCCTGGCAATGGGCGAAGAAGGTCAGCAGTGCAGAACAGGAGCTGAAGAGCAGTCCCAGAAGTGATGCAAGTGATGTCCCACGTCAGCGGTCGAGATGCAGTCGGTTAGTGGTGCTTGAAAACCACTAACAAGCCTTGGCAAATGCAAGAGATGGAGAAGAAGGTTTGCAAGGCTGAAGGGGACCGGCAAGGTCCAGGGGACTCGACCCATGGAGGGAAGTCCGGGGTGACCCTCAGCAGCTGGGTGAGTCACAAGAAGAGGAGGCAGCCCCCATAGGCAACCCAACGGCAGCAGGCACAGGAGTCGCATTGAGGCCCATTCAGCACACATGAAGAGAAGTATCATGTCGCTGGAGCAGCAGGCAGGAGACTGTGCTTTGTAGGAGGGAGTGCTGGGGGGTGGGGCTACACAGAACCTGAAGATCCCTTGGAGGTGGAACAAACAAGCCTTGGTAGCTACAAGATTTGTGGTGCACAGGGGTGCTGTCCTGCAAGGAGAGGCAATGGCTTACCATCTCCCAAGTTGGACAGCTGGTAGAGAGGACCACGGAGACCACTCCAGACCAGCGCCTGTGATGCAGAATCCACACAGCTCTGGAAGAGAGAAGATCCACGCAGTCAGTAGTCTTTGCAGTTGGTGCCTGTAAGGAAATGCCTCCTTGGCATGGTTACCCCCTGACTTTTTGCCTTTGCTGATGCTATGTTTTGAATTGAAAGTGTGCTGAGGCCTGCTAACCAGGCCCCAGCACCAGTGTTCTTTCCCTAACCTGTACTTTTGTATCCACAATTGGCACACCCTGGCATCCAGATAAGTCACTTGTAAATGGTACCCCTGGTACCAAGGGCCCTGATGCCAAGGAAGGTCTCTAAGGGCTGCAGCATATCTTATGCCACCCTGGAGACTCCTCACTCAGCACAGACACCCTGCTTGCCAGCTTGTGTGTGCTGGTGAGAACAAAACGAGTAAGTCGACATGGCACTCCCCTCAGGGTGCCATGCCAGCCTCTCACTGCCTATGCAGGTATAGATAAGTCACCCCTCTAGCAGGCCTTACAGCCCTAAGGCAGGGTGCACTATACCATAGGTGAGGGCACCAGTGCATGAGCACTGTGCCCCTACAGTGTCTAAGCAATACCTTAGACATTGTAAGTGCAGGGTAGCCATAAGAGTATATGGTCTGGGAGTCTGTTTTACACGAACTCCACAGCACCATAATGGCTACACTGAAAACTGGGAAGTTTGGTATCAAACTTCTCAGCACAATAAATGCACACTGATGCCAGTGTACATTTTATTGTGAAATACACCCCAGAGGGCACCTTAGAGGTGCCCCCTGAAACCTTAACCGACTATCTGTGTAGGCTGACTGGTTCCAGCAGCCTGCCACAACCGAGACATGTTGCTGGCCCTATGGGGAGAGTGCCTTTGTCACTCTGAGGCCAGTAACAAAGCCTGCACTGGGTGGAGATGCTAACACCTCCCCCAGGCAGGAGCTGTCACACCTGGCGGTGAGCCTCAAAGGCTCACCCCTTTGTGCCAGCACCGCAGGACACTCCAGCTAGTGGAGTTGCCCGCCCCCTCCGGCCACGGCCCCCACTTTTGGCAGCAAGGCCGGAGAAAATAATGAGAATAACAAGGAGGAGTCACTGGCCAGTCAGGACAGCCCCTAAGGTGTCCTGAGCTGAAGTGACTCTAACTTTTAGAAGTCCTCCATCTTGCACATGGAGGATTCCCCAATAGGATTAGGGATGTGACCCCCTCCCCTTGGGAGGAGGCACAAAGAGGGTGTACCCACCCTCAGGGCTAGTAGCCATTGGCTACTAACCCCCCAGACCTAAACACGCCCTTAAATTTAGTATTTAAGGGCTTCCCTGAACCTAAGAATTTAGATTCCTGCAACTTACCGAAGAAGAAGACTGCTGAGCTGAAAACCCCTGCTGAAGAAGAAAGAAGACACCAACTGCTTTGGCCCCAGTCCTACCGGCCTGTCTCCTGCCTTCTAAAGAACCCTGCTCCAGCGACGCTTTCTCCAGGACCAGCGACCTCTGAATCCTCAGAGGACTGCCCTGCTTCCAAGAGACCAAGAAACTCCCGAGGACAGCAGCACTGCTCCAAAAGAACTGCAACTTTGTTTCAAGGAGCAGATTTAAAGACCCCTGCAACTCCCCGCAAGAAGCGTGAGACTTGCAACACTGCACCCGGCGACCCCGACTCGACTGGTGGAGAACCAACACCTCAGGGAGGACCCTCCGGCGACTCCGAGTCCGTGAGTAACCAAAGTTGTCCCCCCTGAGCCCCCACAGCGACGCCTGCAGAGGGAATCCCGAGGCTCCCACTGACCGCGACTGCCTGAACTCCATTTCCCGACGGCTGGAAAAGACCCTGCACCCGCAGCCCCCAGCACCTAAAGGAACGGAACTCCTGTGCAGGAGTGACCCCCAGGAAGCCCTCTCCCTTGCCCAGGTGGTGGCTACCCCGAGCAGCCCCCCCCTTGCCTGCCTGCAACGCTGAAGAGATCCCTTGATCTCTCATTGATTTCCATTGAAAACCCGACGCTTGTTTCTACACTGCACCCCGCCGCCCCAGTGCCGCTGAGGGTGTACTTTTTGTGTGGACTTGTGTCCCCCCCCCCCCCCGGTGCCCTACAAAACCCCCCTGGTCTGCCATCCGAAGACGCGGGTACTTACCTGCTGGCAGACCGGAACCGGGGCACCCCCTTCTCTCCATTGAAGCCTATGCGTTTTGGGCACCTCTTTGACCTCTGCACCTGACCGGCCCTGAGCTGCTGGTGTGGTAACTTTGGGGTTGCTCTGAACCCCCAACGGCGGGCTACCTTGGACCCAAACCTGAGACTTGTAAGTGATTTACTTACCTGACAAAACTAACAAAAACTTACCTCCCCCAGGAACTGTGAAAATTGCACTGTGTCCACTTTTAAAACAGCTTATTGTGTTTTATGTAAAAAGTATACATGCTAATGTAATGATTCAAAGTTCCTAAAGTACTTACCTGCAATACCTTTCAAATGAGATATTACATGTAGAAATTGAACCTGTGGTTCTTAAAATAAACTAATAAAAGATATTTTTCTATAACAAAACCTATTGGCTGGATTTGTCTCTGAGTGGGTGTTCCTCATTTATTGCCTGTGTGTATGTACAACAAATGCTTAACACTACTCCTGTGATAAGCCTACTGCTCGACCACACTACCACAAAATAGAGCATTAGTATTATCTCTTTTTGCCACTATCTTACCTCTAAGGGGAACCCTTGGACTCTGTGCATACTATTCCTTACTTTGAAATAGTGCATACAGAGCCAACTTCCTACAGTGCCTGCAGATGCAGGGGAGTGACGAACTGACAACCAGAGGAGGAGGGGCTGCCCAGGAGCCTAGGAGCCCTTTAAATACATTTCTCGCGATCCCGCTCCACAGGAGGTGTGAACTGACAACCAGAGGAGGAGGAGCTGCCCAGGAGCCTAGTAGCCCTTTAAATACATTTCTCGCGCTCCCGCTCGCGGGACGCGCCCAGGCCAAGGGCGCGCCCGTCCTTGCCCGTCATTGCCAGGAAGAGGCAGGGCAGGGCCCCCCCCCCTGACATCTCTCCTAAGGCCTTTGGATTTGGTGACATACAGGCACGTAGCTGTTAGGAGGTACTCTCTTAGTGTTTACTCTTTTCTTTTTATTTTTCTGCTGCTTACATGACTGAGCCTAACTTTTAGACTATGTAAAGCAAATTAAAAGAGCAGCATTTAGTTACTGTCATTGGGGCAGGCCTAAATCCTTATATACTTGATGTTGTGCTTACATTACAAATGCAGTTTTTTTTGGCTTGCAACTGTTGGAGGTGGGACTAAGTCCCTATAAATTTTATTTTGAGTACCTGAAAGATCGGATCCCGCCCGAGTGTGCTGGGGGTGGGATTCAACTCCCATAAACCGGTTCTGTGCCCCCTTGGCTTCTTCCTCACGCTATCTAACCTAAGGGACTCCAACAACCCATTGGGATGGGGAAAAGGAAAGCCAGTGGTAATCCCACTGGGCTGGGAGGGGCGAAGAAAGTACCTCGACATGCTGCTGAAAACTGTACATTGACCCAAATTGATGATCTAATAGAGGAAGTAGAAAGTTTGCTAGCTACTAAGCCCTCTAAGCCCCTCAAGAAAGGGATTACTGCCGCCACCAACGACATAAAATCCTTTTTCACCCCTGTGAACAGAGAATTGCTGTTACCTCCACCACAAGGATCTAACTTAGAGCTCGTTACCCCAGAAGCTTCGACCAATTTAATAGAGAGCCCCAAACTTAGCTTGCCAAGTCAGCAGGGTAGTGTGTTACCCCTTATAAATTGCGCTAATCGTTTTTTACCTCTTGCCTCCTTGACCCAGAGAGGAGTGTGCCAAGGGAAACTGAGGAGCCACTAATGCACTCAGCTACTCAGGGGGGAACACCCTGTTGAGGCACAGTTAGTACAAATAAGAGCTGAAATTCTGAGCTTTAGAGAGTATCTTACATCTTTCAGCCACATGATATATGAGAAGCTGGACGGCATATCTGCCGTAATTGGGGGTATAAGGAAATTTTCATCTAAACTTGAGCCTAATTCCTTACCTAGGCAAATCCAACAAGTTGAAACATTCACGGCAGGAACACACAGGGGAAAGAGGGCTGGAGTGGCAACACAGAATTCCCATGGGGAAGAAAGTGTACTTCCTGTTGTGGTCGACTTAAATAAATGTGATATAAATTGGAACAAAGGGGCTAATCAGGAGGCGTATAGAAATGAATTCTTAGATAAAAGTCTTATAGGTCCTCCACGAAGTGCCCCAACAAGCCAGATTAAACACAGCCAGTATGATGTATATATGACAAATGTCCCTAAGCTAAACTATGGTCTAAAAGAACAAGGGGATTCCCTTAAGAACAAAGTAATCCACTGGATAAGGGGGGGTAAAGAAGTGTAGGTCTATTATAAGGGATGACATAGTCACTGTCCAGAGATATTCAAGAGAATGCTCAGGAACAGACCTTATTGGGCTGAGCTGAGCATCCAAAGCCTAGTAAAGGGTCTCTTGGCACTTGATCAAAGATCGAGACCTGGTACTTCAACCCAAGTGTCACTTGCCCAAACAATCCCCCAATCATTGGCTAATCTGTTTTTTAAAGAGAGATATAACATCCCAATGCCCCCAGCACATGTACTTCAAGAAGGGATCATAGGAGCAGCCCAATTTCAACCATAGATTGACGTGAAGCCCCCATAGTGAAGGTTGGGAGAGACGGCATACCCAGTAAAATGGCTTTGGACCCCTGTATATTAAGCAACCAGACATTGGGTACCCTGGGGGTAGAGCCAAGAGCACATTGTAGTGACCAAGCAGAGGAGATGGACTGCGGAGTAACGCCCCACTTAAGTGAGAACAGAGAGAAGCTGCAAGATATGGGGGATGGAACTGATTCACTAATTAAGCTCCTATCTTGGAATGTGGCAGGTCTGCTTCAAAAAATAGCTAACCCTGATTGGTGCAGCCTCATAGACCAACACCATATTATTTTATTGCAGGAGACATGGGCCTCTTCTGCGATTAATAGAGTAGGTTATTGGACCTTTCAGAAGGCTGCGCTTCCATCACCATCTGGCAGGGCATAAGGGGGTTTGATATTCTGGCTAAAACATGATCTGTTCCCAAAGGCGAAGGAGCTAACAACCCCCACTAGGGACATACTAGCTGTCGAGGTCGAACTTAGCAGCCCAAGGGGGCCCGTTCGTATAGTATTTGTAAATATATATGTTAGACCTGGCCCCCAAAGGTCTCAGACCGCTTTGATAAGTATGCTAACAGACCTCTTGAATTGTTTACCAGGGGGGCAGGGCTTAATTGTTGCAGGAGATTATAATATGCAACTGAATTGTAGAGACGACTACCAGCAAAAAGGAACCCAGTTTGCAGATCCATGGGATAGATCTGGGCCGGATACCCCGGTGTTGCCTACATACAGGAGAGGTCCATATTCGAGCCATCTAGATTGTCTTAGTAGACGACGCGCTCTGGAAATCTCTTATCTATATGGTCGTTCTTCCACGTAATGATAGTGACCACCAAGCTCTGAGTACCTCCTTTTTTACTACCTTATTCAGTTGTAAAACATTGACAAAGTGGGTCAAGGGCAATGCCCTAGTTTTGACGAATGATTATAAAAATGTGAAATGGGAACTGGTGGAAGATGATGCAAATTTTCAGTTATCAATTTATAAAATAGTTACATCAACGCTCTCACCCTTGAAATATACTGATTTCGTACCGGTGGATCTGATTAATTTGCACAGTATTTTGATCAATCGGTTAAAACCACATTTCCAGGTAGTAAGGAGGCGGGCAGAAATGGGGGCCAGAACATTGAGGTAGTTTTCTAACTCCTGCCGCCAGGCCAAAACACAGTTATTGGGAGCACTGAAGGCAGGGAACTGCCGAGAGATAAGAGTATCCAGGGTCGCGTACAAAGTAGCACTAAAAAATGCTAAAAAAGAGTGGGAAACCAAATATTGGAATGGGTTGGTAGATGCACTTCATGAGAAGGATCTTAAACTGTTTTGGAAATTAGTGACAGGTAAAGGTAGCTCCCAAACTGTGGAGAACTACCCCGTAATCCAGCCAGAAACTTGGGTGTCACATTTTAAAAATTTATATAGGGTGCCTCAAATTAGCAGCATTACTGTCCCCTTATTAAAACCCAACGGACCCTTCATTTCCTATACATCAACTGTTGGGATAGCTACACTACCTAAATTTGACTTGGATCTCTTTTCTCTAAAAGAAACAACTTTGGCTCTCCAATCAGTACGTAAAGGGAAGGCCCCCGGGCTAGACGGCATCCCAGGCGACTTATACTTGTCTCGACCGACAACTTGGTCTTTATATTTAAATGCGCTCAGTAATGAGATACTGAGGGGTGGAGGACATCCCCCCCACGTGACAAGGAGCAATTATGGTCCCTATATTCAAGAAAGGGCAAAGGAAAGAACCAACTAATTATAGGCCAATAAGTCTAATTGATGTCAGCCAAAATATATTTGTCAAGCAGGTACTGAACAGACTGCAGGCATGGATAGAGGATTCTCATATCCTTTCCGACTTCTAAGCAGGATTTAGGAAAGGAGTGAGTACAATAGACCAGGCGTTCAGGTTTAATCTTCTTTGCTGGAAATACTTGTCACTCAATAAGAGCCACTTATATGTGGCTTTTATCGATTTAAAAGCTGCCTTTGATATGGTTCCATGGGACCTATTGTGGAATGTTCTGGAGAGCTACCAACTTGACAAAGAATTACTAAAATTGATTAGGTACCTACACAAGGGGACTTATGCTCAGGTATGTTGGTCTCAAAGTGGTGATCTAACAGAAGCTATACTTGTCGATAGGGGGGTCAGGCAAGGGTGCGTCCCGGCCCCCACATTGTTCAATCTTTTTATGAATGGTGCGGTGGACCAGCTGTTATACTGTAACCATGATGCTCCAAAGTTAGCAGGAGCCTCTGTCCCCACCTTAATGTTTGCTGACGATACTTTATTAATTTCAAGAACGTCAATGGGCCTACAAAACGAACTGGATGTTTTTTACAATTTTTGCTCCAGTAGAGGACTTGAAATAAATCCAACCAAATTGAAGTTAATGGCTTTTAATCCACATAAATCGTTCAGGGGGACAATGACTATAGGAGGCCATCCGGTAGAGAGAGTTAGTCAATTCGACCATCTGGGGCGTAGGTTAGCAGATGATCAACAGTGGTCGGCGCAGATTGGGAAGAGTTTGTCAGTTCTTAGACAGAGGTCAGCAGTGATAGGGAGGGAAATTGCTAATATTTCGGAAGGGGAGATCTCACCTGCTATTACTGTCTACAAAGCAGCGGCAGTGGCAGCTTCAACTTATGGTGCCGAGCTTTGGGGGCACTCTAACTCTAGGTGTTTGACGACGGTAGAAAACCACTTTATACGTAATTGTTTGCGGCTGCCGATGAGTACCCCTCTTATACCTCTAAGATTTGATTTAGCCTTAAACAAGGTTCATAATGAAATTGCTCTAAGACCACTTAGGTACTGGGTCCGGCTCTGGACTTCTGAGTATTTGTCCACCCTCCAAACAGCAACAGATGAGTTCCTTGTGGGTGATCGTGCATTAAAAATCCCCTGGTTTAGATATATCAGAGACATGTGTAAACTCCTTAAAATGGAGGAGGTGTGGAGAGATCCTCACAACTTGACCAAGGAAGTAAAAGTGCGTATAAATAGGTGCTACTGGGAGAATATTCTGGTGCAAATTTGGTCTAAAAAAAACCAAGGTAGCCGGACCCTACAGTTTTTGGACCATAAATGTAGCCCTAAGTTTGAGGCCTATATGGACAATGTAAATCCTCCTTACACCAAAACCCTCTTTATTAAATTCAGATTAGGGATCCTCCCGCTCAAGACGTTTACCGCGAGATGGAGTATGGAGGATTGTAATCTGACCTCCTATCATTATTGTCAAGAGTAACCAGTCACTCGCACACTTTGTTTTTTTGTCCTAGATATCTGGCTCCCAGGAAGAAGTGGATTATCCCGTTATGTAGGTCAATGGGGATAAGGGAATGCAATACATCATTACGCATTTTGACAACTGATACAACTGGCAAGGTAGTCTTTTCAGTTGCGAGATACCTGCAAAACGCATGGGCTATAAGAACCAGAGAATTGTTATAACTGTGTATTTTAACAAATTGATTTTAGATTAGAATGATTTAATGCAGCAGCTGATAATTGATTGGAATTAAGATATAACGGCCCATTATATTTTAATATTTTAGGATTCTAAGATTTTAAGATCAATGTCTGTTTTGTGCTGTTTTAACAATTATGTGATTTTGTAATTCACCCAGGGTCTCTTAATGTATTATGTGGCACTTCTTGTTTATCTCTTTTTCATAATTGATCTATTGTATAATTATGATATGGTGTTTATTGCATACTTTTATGGCTTTTAGCCGAAATAAAGTTATTATTGATTGATTGACTCCTTCACTCCAAGGGAGATTCCTTCTTACTTCTTGTGCAGGCTGAAGACTCGCTGCCCTCAAAGGATGCACAGCGGGGGAAATGTTGCAGTTGCTGGAAGGAGCCGGAGAAACAATGTTGCAGAGCGGAGTCGTCACTGTAGTTGCAGATTGTCGGTTTCTGGAGGGTCCACTTGCAGTCCCAGTAGCAGGAGGATGAAGTAAACAATGCAGAGGAGTCCTGCTGGAATATTGCATGTCAAATCTGAGGACCCACCCAAGTGGGGGACCCTAAATAGCCCAGGAAGGGGGATTGGTCACCTAGCAGGGTGACCACTTATCAGGAGGGGGCTGTGACGTCACCTACCTGACCTGGCCACTCAGATGCTACCAGGGGCCTCTGCCCACCTTGGATTCAAGATGGCAGAATCAAGTGGCCACCTGGAGGAGCTCTGGGCACCACCCCTAGGGTGGTGATGGACAGTTGTCCAGTTTCGTGCCAGAGTAACGACCAGGGGTCCCTGGACTGGTGCAAACTGCTTTATGCAAGGAGCGCACCAAATGTGCCCTTCAAAGCATACTGGTGGCTTGGGGAGGCTACCCCTCCCAAGCCATGTAACACCTATTTCCAAGGGAGAGGGTGCTACCTCCCTCTCCCACAGGAAATCCTTTGTTCTGCCTTCCTGTGCCTGAGCTGGTCAAGCAGCAGGAGGGCAGAAACCTGTCTGAGGGGTGGGAGCAGTGCGGGCTGCTCGGAAAAACCCAGATGACTGGTATGAGCAATGCTGGGGGTCCTCTAAGGAGCCCCCAGAGTGCATGGAATCATACAACCAATACTGGAAACAGAATTGGGGTAGTATTCGGACATGTTTGATACCAAACATGTCCAGGTTCGAAGTTACCATTATGTAGCTAGACACAGGTACTTGTGTCCAGTACACAGGTAAAATGGCTTCCCCGCACTTATGAAGTCCAGCGTAATGGAGCTGGAGTTCATAGGGGCACCTATTCTCATTTGGGTTGCCCTCACACACAGGTACCTGCACCCTGCCCTCTGGGCTAGGAGGGCCTACCATAGGAGTGACTTACAGTGACCTGTAGTGAAAGGGTGCTTGTACCTTTTCACGCAGGCGGCAATGGCGGGCCTGCAGACATGTTTTGCATGGGCGCCATATTACATGCTGCAGCCCACGGGGAACCCCTGCTGCCCCAATGCCCTGGGTACCTAAGTACAATATACTAGGGACTTATATGGGGGCACCAGTATGCCAATTGTGGGGTGGGCAAAGTCCTAAGCAACCAAATTTAGAGGAAGAGAGCACAATCACTGGGGTCGTGGTTAGCAGGATCCCAGTGAGAACAGTCAAAACATACTAACAGCAGGCAAAAAGTGAAGGTAACCATGCCAAAAAGAAGGTACTTTCCTACAACATCAGTGAGGGCTTCATTGAACGGGAGTTGGGGTTCTGAGATGGAAGCTCCCAGTTGCAGCACCTCTGTCAAGAGATTAGTCTTGATGGCCACTGAGGGCAGACGAAGGTCCAGGACCTCAGGCTCCCTCCTCACCAGCATAGCATAAGAAGCTCCCTCCTACTTAGCCATGGTTAGGGGGAGAAAGCATGGCAGTATCTTGAGAAGTGTCCAGTCCGCTGACTTCCCCAAGTCTTCACTCCGTTCCATTTCTTATTGGGGCTGGTATTCTAAAGGGTCCAGCAATCCCTCCTATTCATCGCAAAGCCTAGCCTACAGGAAAAGGGCTCAGGATCCGATCGAGGAGCCAAATCTCCTGACGGCACCGGAATCAGCATCGTATGATGCTCATTTGGCTCCATGTATGAGTCAGTGATTACAATGGGGATGGCGCCGCCCAGTGTCGAATTGGTAAGGCGGTCAGTCTGGCATTGGCTGATGGGCCGATGCCTATGGGTGACCTGTAGACCATTTTTTAGGTCCTCTGTTAACAGGCCCACATCTTGCCATTTGCTCCATTCCTCCCCTGCCAGGCGATCATCACTCTTCAGGATATGATGGGCGAGGGAGGGATTAGGCTGAGATGTCCTCGCTGGGGGCCAGGTGTTGCTCTTTTACCTCTGGTCATTCTCATCTCGGCCCCCTTCAGGACAGCCATGCCCAGAAGCAATCTAATTTCTCTAGCCCCCATCCCTGCTGGGCCATTACATTCAGGGCATTGCTCTATGCAAGGCCTCCCTGGGAGAGAGGGGGCAGGTAGGTGATTTTGTGACCATTGGGTCATTTTTACCTCAGCCCCCTAGAGAAGCAGCAATGTGTTTTTCTCAACCCCTCCCCTGCCAGGCGATCGCCCTGTGATTATGGTGGGCTGGAAGGAGGTGAATCTGGGCGAGGTGATTTTGTGGCCTTTGGCCTCCACCCTTGTGTTGCTGGAGCAATAGCAGCTGTGTGCTTCCCCTGACACATATTTCTATAACTTCGTCCAGTGAGACTAAGCAAACAGTATTTCATGAAAAGGCGCTGTCCAGGAATGTGGAGCACTCTTTTGGTACTGCCCAGGCCTAAATATGATCCCACTCCGACCCTGGCGCCGGGAGCTTCTGTGTCTGGACTGGCGTCGGGAAGGTCAGTGTTATGACCTGTACTGGTCTGGATCCAGGACTGGATCCTTGAGATCCCCTCAATGCCAAAGTCGCTGGCGCAGAACCTGAAGGGGTCCCCTCTCCAACTCCACATGGCCGAAAGGCACTCCAGTGGGGTCAGGCTTCCCACAAATGAGACGCATAACCTCATAGAACTCTTGGAGTTTGGCAGGGGTTGCTCATGCCCCTGGAAACATGAATGGCCACGGAGTCGGCCCAGATGCAGGTTCCTCAGAACAGGCCTAGAGCATCACGCTCCTTTGTCTCATTAGCCGACGGACGAGGAGATGTTGAAGGGCTCTTGGATATCTTCTTGTGCCTCAACTTGCCTGATCGTCCCAAGGACAAATGTGGACTCCGCGACCGATCCCAGGACCATCCTTTTGACCAGGATCTTGATTTGCATGTAGTCCCTCTAAGCTGTCAGCTCCCTCAAAGTCTTTGGATGCATGGCCCAGCATTCAGAGAATAACTTCTGGTTGTGGTTTGAACTCCAGGCCCCAAAGACACTCGAGGTGTGGATTTGTCACGGACATCGCTTGATGACAGGATCCGCAGGGGCTTGAATCCTGGATTTTTAGAAGATCATCTTGGCGTACCAGGAGTAAACTCTTGAAAATACTTGACAAAAAAGTTGAAAAAAAGGGAGTCACAAATTAGGGGTAGCTCTCTTCAGAGATCTCTTCAGATCAGCTGGTGCGGAAAGAGAAGAACTGCGGAAAGAGAAGAACTGATGTCAGTGCGTTGGGGTGGCACCTGTGGCCACCTAACGACGCACAGGGGTACTGCTCCCAAAAAATCTTCCGGATCCTGTCTGACGCCTGGAGAGAATTCAAAAGTAAGGTGGTAAGGAATCTGCAGCTAGAAGTGCCTATCAAATAAAAAAATAAAAAACATCAAAACATAATTGGTTTGTAGTAGGCAATCCAGCCAGCCCTGTAGCAGTTAATACCTGGGTTTTTATGTTGTTCATGATCACAGAATATTTTTTGAGAGCAGAGAATTCACTGGTGGGAAAAATGTTTTTTATTTCTCTCGTCTCCTGCTCCGCATTGTTAAAACAGGAATCATGAATCATGATATTTTTAGGATTATAGGAATCATGTAAACAAAGCAGAGGAGATGTGGCCTAATGGTCACAGCTGCAGATTTTGGAATGTGTGTGGAGTTGGGGATCAGGTTAACATCCTGTCATTTTGAGCAAACACTCAATCTCACCTTGCCTCACCGTGTATAAAACATAAAAAAATTAACTTGCCCAACCATAATCTAGTGCTCATGTGAACCTCTCTTATGCCGCTAGACTAAGTATGCATTATATATAAAAAAAAAAAAATGATGTTAGATATAGTGGGTTTGCCAAGGTTAACAGTGTTACATGGGGCCGTGACTTTTTAGAATATCCACTATTTCATTTTTCCCTGTTGAATAAAATGCCATTAGACCAATGCATGGCTGTATTTTCCTTGCAGGAACCACCAGTAACGGAAGATCTTTCAGTGATTGCAAGGCAATGTGTAACCATTCCACAAACATCACAGGATCTGTATGATTATGAATTCCTCAGCCCAGTGATAACACTGAAAATTGCATCATTGGATCTCCAAGGAGTTTTTACTTGTCTGTTGTCAAGAAAGTCATAACCCAGTGGGATTATATCTCCACGCTGGGCAATTTAATGCTAATTCACTACATGACCCTGTACAAGTGGATTGCACAATGTCACTATAATGTTGACACCAGTGACATTCATAGCAGTCCTAATTCAAAGGGTAAGCTTTCATAGCTAAAGCTCTCACCACAAACCTCGAGGTCTAATGGTATCCCAGCACTGTAGCAGACCTCTAGTACATTTTGTCCATGGCTTTTGAAAACCATAGCCCTCCTGAATTAAATAGATGGTAAAATGCATACATTAAGGCCCATATTTATACTCTCTTTGCGCCCGATTAGCGGCATTTTTTTTTACGCTAATCCGGTGCAAATTTAACACCATATTTATACTTTGATGCTAGACCCGTCTAACGTCAAAATATCCTAGTGTGCGTCATTTTCTGAATGCGTGAAACCGCCTTGCGTCAATGAAATGCAATGTAGGCATTCCAGTCCCAAAAATGACTTAAACACCTGTGCGCCATATTTATCCAACCAGGCAAAAATGGCGCACGGCTGGTAGGCGGAGCCGGAAAATGACACAAATTTTAACACCTGGGTCAGGGCAGGCGTTAAAATGGGGCAAACTCACCACTACTTAAGGATAACTCACACAAGCAACATCATTGCTCAAAAAGGAAGACATGGAGGTGCTACGGATGCAGCATGCTCGAAGACGCAGAGCACAGGAGCAACAGCTACCACCACACCAACATGGACCCCAAAGGCAACGCAGAAGGCTGGAGAGGATATTCAGGACCAGGACAACCCTTCATTGCCTCAGGGAACATGATATCTTCCAGAGGTACAGACTAAACTGGCAAGCCATACTGCAGCTGCTGCGCCACATTGAGCCACAGTTGGCAACCAGCTTGCAGACACCCCACATCATTCCACCGGAGACCAAGCTGCTAGCTGTCTTGCACATATTGGCAAGTGGCTCTTTTCAAACCACTGGTGCCCTGGTTGCCTGGATCTCATAGCCCTCATTCTCTGCCTTCCTTCCCAAGGTACTTGATGCCATCATCTCCCTCACACCCCGCCACATCAACTTCCCCAACACGAAGCAGCAGGAGACCAAACAGGGGTTTTATCAAATTAATGGCTTCCCGCATGTGCTTGGTGCCATTGACTGCACACATGTCCGGATTGTGCCACCTGCTGCAACTGAGCACCTATACCGCAACAGGAAGCACACACACTCCATCAATGTGCAGGCCATTGCGGATCACCGGGGATTGTTCACCAACATCATGGCAAAGTATCCTAGGTAGGTACATGATTCATTCATCTTCCGCCACAGCACCATCAATCGGCACTTCCAGGATGGACGATATGGCAGTAGCCTACTTGTTGGTAAGTAGAGAAACCTAGTAATTTACAAACAGCACAGCAACCATGTAGGACACCCAACACATACACCACTACATTGACACGTGGCCAGGAAGACACTGAGGTGTGAGACTGGTAGTCATGTTTGATATCCTGACCCAATGGGATACACACCTATGGACAAATGGCGGATGCAAATAACAATAGATGCCACACAGGACAAATTTAAAACCACACAGTGACAATGACATGGCCTTAACAGGCAGTACAACTTGGAAGATGAACCTTTCAATATCACATAAGACTACAGTCAATCCCACACACTTCCAAGCAATACGTCCTGTGTAAGGGGTGTGTAATGTGTGTTGCTGCATGTCAAACACCATGAGACACATAGCATGATGACGCTGACTCTAATGAAGGTGACATGGAATCGTTGAGACAGTACCAACATCTCACCTCACTCCTGGGATGACATTGCCAGCTAGCAATAAGGAAGTGGACTGTGCTATAAAAACATGTGAATGTGACACTAATGCAAAGTGCACACTGCTACACATACGGATTGAGACAATTCCCCATATACATAATAGATGCACAGGGAGATGGACCTTCCTACACTAAAACCTTCACCCCCACAACCAAGTTAGCCAGCTTACCTGGAGCAAGTTCAGTAGTGTAGGTGCACAGTTGCATATGAGCCAACTCGGTGAGGGAACAAAAATAGGTTTACATAGAACTTGTCACACATGGGGTAATTGTGCATTGTCAATTGTGAACACTTCAGTGCTGCCAAGGTATGGTGATGTGTTGTGCATGGTCACCTAGCCAAATCAAAGGGCCTCACTGTTGCATTTCACCTGCAATTACATATGTCGAATTGGATGGGATGTTCAGGGGATATAGTGCAACCATGTTACCACCACAGTGGAATCTGTTGTGTGTGTGGAAGTATCATGTTACCTCCAGTGAAGGCACACAGACACTTCTTTCTCACTACATAGCACATGGGAGATACACACTGAACAGCAAGTTTCTAAATATAACACAGATATCATGTCAATCAGCCAAACACCAGTGTTGCTAGTCAAACAACCCAATGCAGAAAGAACATCACAGAAGCCTAGGATCCCACACAATACCACAAACGCAGATGAGTCACAGACGACAGAAGATAATAACTGCCATGCAAAGTGACAATCACGGTGCAACCAACAACAAAATACTTACCTCATTTTCACTTTCGGCTGATCAGGGTTACGGGATCCAGCCATGGATCATGACCTCATTTGCCAACCGAAGCACAGCAGCAGAGCGATCCTATAATGAGGCACATCGTAGGACACGCACCATAGTTGAGCGGACTTTTGGCATCCTGAAGTCCAGGTTCAGGTGCCTGGACATCACCGGAGGCAGCCTCCTATATTCCCCTGAAATGGTCTGCAAGATCATTTTGACCTGTGCCATCCTGCACAACATTTGTGTGAGGACGAACATTCCCCTCTATGAACCGGATCAACAAATGCCTGAAGAGGAGGAGGATGCTGTCCAGGGAAATGAGGGGGAACATCCAAACACAGCTGCAGGATTGCGTCGCAGACAACATATCGTAAAAAAACTTCTTCTAACTACAGTCACCATCACCACTTTATCATAGGGAATTAAACACCTCACATGATCTCTAGGAATCATAATCACAGTTTTGCCTCATGGAGCATTGCAGAAATATAAATTTACATACTGCAAAATCCACATCACATTTGATGGGTATGAATGTACAGCAAACATCACACATGACATATATCCTGTCTATTTCAAATTTGAAGGTCAATATCAGAGGACCACAGCTATGAGACACATCCATGTTGCCAACGTGGTCCATTGCAGCATATGACACCCAACTAAGACACCATCAATTATAAGGTAAAAAAGTGCATCATACATGAGGCAGTGGATGTGCAATTGCATTGGTAACAGGAATGTATGACCAGACCCTTGACAGCAGTAAGTGTGACATCAGCTATCTCTGCAAGGAGCATGTGTGACAAAAAGTGCATCAAACCTGAAAATGGATAGCAGGTATGACAAGCATTGCTTACAAGACATGCCCTCTGCAGTCCATCCCAGGTAATAAGTCCTGCCACTGGCAGGTTTTAAGTCTCTGCACCCTTCTGTAGGGGGCGCTATAAATGGACTATTTGTACCCTGAGAATCTTCATCTACACTCACCCAGACTCCCATTCTGACTCCTGTGTGCTTCCCTCTTCAGTATGGCATGCCGTAGTCATAGTTCATCAGTCTACATGGACTTCAGGTCCGATAATGCACTGCCTGGTAGTTGGTAAGACCTGTAATCAGCTGTCCATTGCTTCCCATGTGAAAGGTCCGGTTCCGGTTAGCCCTTTGAACTTTATTCTTAACTCCAGGACTTGTGAGAGACTGAAGCTGCACACACCTGTGAGCATTTCCATGCAGACCAGCCATTTTAACCTGCCCTGCCCTTGCTGCTGCCTGGAACTGCTTAGAAGCTGCCATTTTCTGAATCTCCTTGTTGTGCATTGGCGTCCAAATCACTTGTGTACCAGAGCCCTTGGGGGATTGTGTAACAGTGCAGACCACAGCAGAAAATGTTCTTTGTTCCCACAGTGTTGTTCCTGCTTGTCCCAGTCAGAGTCTGCTCACTGTATATTTGCCTTGTTCATGTTTGTTCCTGACAGAGCCTGCATCCTGTTAGCCAGACTGGTTCCAGTCTTTGCGTTAACCATAGAGATTCCCTGTGGCTACATTTGTCTCATAGTTGCTTTCCATGCTGTCTGTTTCCTCCTGGGGTATTGTGTCTGGTAGGTCTATGATGAATCCTCAAGTGTATAGTATAATTTAATCAGTTTACTTATCGTATTTTGTTCTGGGACATGTATTCAAATGGCCTAATCCAGCCCCCAATCCATGTCTGGTTTTGCATGTATTCATTAGTGCCAAACAGTGACAGTGTGCTATGGCTGTATCCATGGATTGGTACTGTGCCTCCAGCACAACAAACAAGGGTTGCTAATGTGTATGTAAGGACAAAACATGTTTGTGCCCTGACGGTCCAGACACAGATTCACTTCTGCTGCCACCTTTTGATGGGCCTGCATGGTGACTAGCTGTGAAATTAATCAGCACAGAGGCACTGATGTTCCCTGTTGCAGTGGGAATTTTAGAGCCCACCCTGTGTACAAATGTTGTGATGAAACCTGCCTGTTTCCTATTACTGATCCATAACGTATTTGAGCACACCATGGTTGCTCTGTCATCAGCCTTCTAAATGTTCTGCTGTGCCATAGCTGGACTATTCCCATGTGTTTCTGTTAGTTGATCTTTGGCTTTTGATCAAATCTGCTTTGAAGGATACTCTGTTAATTCAAGGGTTGGCTCCACAGACTCATGACTAGACCTGCACGTAACTGTGACAACATGGAGGCCAATACTGACACAGTGTACACATGGCCACACACTTGAACTGGACACCTTTTTGCAATGAACCACTGGAAATATGTGAACACATGCAGCATGGTCTGCTGGTCCTCCACAGCCACAGGAGAAACATAGGTCATTTACATGACTCAAACTGTGGTGTACATAACAATTTTAGGATTGGATTTGAGACTGTGTCACAAACACTGTACCTACCTAGCATGTTCAAATGCCTGACTCATGGGTAGTATACACACAAGTGACCATGAAGTGGTATCCAACATTTCATTACATGTGAGGGATAGCATATCTTACATAGCCATTATCACCCGTCCTCGATCTTTCCTGTGTATAGTTTGTCATGGGAAATGTTTTGTCCCCAAAGTCAAGCAAGTACACACAGCATAAGACGCAACAGATATTACAAACACATATCATGACTGATGTACCTCAGTGAATGGCATCTGATGGTTATACCCATTTATAACACAATCATACATGACATTACGCCAAATGTTTTGCATGCCGTTCCCACAGAGGCACAACAATAATTTGAACAGACAATTCACATACATGAACACACAGGCCACGAGTCTATTTGTTTAGTAGCATAGCCTTGCTGTCCTCTATTGATGCAACACCTGCTCAAACTAGAAAATTATTATTTTATTTCCAAAGTTTGTGTTGCTGTTGCATCAGTTAAGAGAGGTAATCCTGCACAACAACATGAGTGTTATGGGCCGCAGTAGTATGGTCTGCCACATGTGCCCAAACACTAAAATACACACTGCAGGTCATACCATCCTATCTTTGTATGGTTATAGGCTGCATGCATGTTAAAAATTGAACAATCACTCAAAAACTGTTTAAGACAGATTTTTTTATGCAAACACATCAAAAAAGACGCATATGCGTCAAAATATTACGCATATGTGTTAAGAAATTACGCTCACACACATTATACATCAATTGGTCCCTAGCGTTAATTCCACCAACGCACCCCAGGAATGCAGTTATCCATTGAAAATGTATTGATCCTTGAATGAGTGGGAATTTTCAGGCATATGCTTCCAAAAATATTGACGCAAACCCTGTAAGCGTCATAAAATTACACGCAATACAAAAAAACGGCCCGCAATTGAGACAGGAAGTGATGTAATAGGATATCCTGTTTGCAGAAATGCTACAGTGGATGTACTTTCACTTTAACTCTGCAGTCTGTGATTATTCTAGACTGTGTGGCTGTGTCTTGACTTGTCTCTGTGAATATTGTGAATTTGTCTCCTGTGTGTTATTGATATTGTCTTTTGGTGTTTTGTAAGTGTCTGTGGTATCCTGTGTAAGTGTTTTTTTGTCATTTATTGTAATTAGATTTGTCTTAGTACTGTTGGGAGTCTGTTTGTGGGTATTGTTAGTTGGAGTATTGTTGAGCTGTCTGTGGGTTAGTTAAGTTTCCTTTTCCTACCTCCTTTCCCTGATTTTCCCTCTTTACCCTTTTCTTTCCTAATTTTGTTGAGATGTTGGGAAGGCCACGTCTGGGGCGAATGGGTGAGGAGGAGCTAGGGGAAATTATGTGGCTGGTGTGCCACTTCCTCCCCCTGATGTTGGAGGCTGGGGGCCGTGTGATTCAGGGGTATCACACAGAGGCAAGAAGGCTCAGGTGGGCAAAGGTGCTGTTCCAATTGTGGCGCATATTCAACAGCCAGCGCAACGACCACCAGCTGAAGCTGGGCTGACCTCGTGGCCCGAGAGCAGGACCTACTGGACCACCTGGGTGTGGTGATTGGTGGCCCTGTTGGTGAGTACAAAATTGACTAATGTGTACAGTACAATGCTCTGGAGTGACAGTAGCAGATTTTGTGACATGCTGCATGCAATGTCTGTGGACATGTGGAATGCAATTTGAACAAACTGTGGCCCTGATTTATACAATTTTTGCAACGCATTACCGTCATTTGTTGACTCAAAAGCCGTGCAAACTTACAAAATACAATTTTATTTTGTCATTTAGTGCCGCTTTTGCGTCAATAGATAATGGTAATGCGGCACAAACAAAAGTATGAATGTGAGTGTACCAGGAAAGGGACGTATTTCACATGGTAATACATGGAAACAATGTAGTCCCCAGTTTTGTGGAACCATATCCGAACAGTATTCATGGCCATACGTACCAAGCTCTTTATAGCCTCCGTTATTATCTTAGGCTCATATTTCTACTTTGTTTGTGCTGCATTTGCGTTATTTCTGGACGTAAAAGTATTGCACACTTGCTACAATCAAATTTATTTTGCTAATTTCCATAGCTGTAGCGCAAACAAATGAAGCAAATGCAACACAAAAAAATCACACATCTGGCCCCAAGTTCACTGTTTCTGTGTGTTTACGTCTGGGCAGATAATCTTTCACATGGCCAAACCCACATGGGCCAGGATGCTACCAGATTGCAGTAGCACAAAACAGGTTCATCTCGTGGCTTTTTGGAGTAGGCATTTAAATCCCATCATTGAGTAGCAGGGCCCAACAACATTTTTGGCTTGGGCGCAATTGCTGGTACTGAGCTAGTGCAGTTACCATCTGTGTCACTTTTGTGCCAAACTATTTTGTAAAGTGAATGGGTCATCATGGGATCCCTGCTCTTTGTAAAAGCATGGTCACAAACTATTTTTGAGCATGAAGTTGTGCAAGGGACCACTGACTGCTTCCATTATACCATTTTAGTGACGAAATAGGTTGTTATTTTACTTTTGGTACACCCCTGCTGACATAGTGCAGCATTTCTACAAATGTTAACTTCTCAGTATGAAGGCTGTCACAGACATGGTGGTGTGCTATGATCAGCAGGCCAGCATTCCTGTGAGTGCTGCCATTCCCAAGGTGCTTTCAGATAGAGACCGACCTCATCATGATTGCAGAAGTAGGACATTTGCTAACCCATGTTTTTATTAGCGGACAGTGTCAGTTCGGTTGTACTACCACTGATCACCCAACTTGGCAATTCTAAGTTGCTGATTCTGGCAAAGTGTGATTTAAAATACCTGACATAGGTACACAGGGTCCAGAGTAACACATTTCAGGTGCAATGACTACACCTGTGCCCATGCATTCTGTCGAGGATGATCAACTAAGACACTGTCAGCATACATCTTTTTGTTGTTTTGAATCAGAAAAGTGTCCAATCCATGTTTAGCGTAACATTGTCATCAAGTAACACACAGGATCCCTGCCATCATGTTGTCATAGGGGGCATATACGGCTCAGGGTACACTGCCAATGTGGCATATGTAACCTACATACAACACTGGCACACCTATTATGGACCACTGAAAGCACAATAATTCATGAACGCAAATCAACCCACATGAGCATCACACAGTTACTCATTGTCCCTTGATGTACAAGCCACAATACCTGTGTCACTGGTATTGCAGTGCACCAGGAATGTGGCATTGCATGTGTCTCCCAATTACAAATTATGAAATGGAGTACCCTCTGGAATGAATTAAGCACAAAATTGAGTATTCATGTTTGGCACCGCATGATTGTTGGGGCCAGTGCATGTGTGCATATGTGTGTCTATCACTCACTGGAGTGACAGTGTCAATGCATGTTTGCAGTGGTATGTCTGTTGGGGTGTCTACATGCCTGGTGTGCAGCTCTATCATATAAAATGTCACATACAGTGATTTGTTGTTCCAAATTTTGTACAATGACCAGACATTGAGCACATATCACCCTTCCATGTTTTACAGGTGGACCAGCCCCCTACACAATAGGTGAGGTAGCTCGATTTGCAGACCCAGACGTATCGAGTAAGTGTCAATATGTTTGTCCTGTGTTGTGTTTGCAGCTGTTGTGTGATTGACTCCTGTGTGTTGGACTCATTGCAAGATATGATGAGCTGGCATGTGATCTGATATATTACTTGACTGGATGTTGACATAGTGTTCCGTGCAAGGGTTAGACATTCACAGGCAGAGAGTCATATCCTGGGAGTCTTGTGCTGTGCAATAGGCAGCAGCATGTGAACAAGGTGATTACTAGCCACATGTAGGCCCACATGTGACTTGGAAGTGCTCCACTGTCAGTATATTGGCACTGGGCCATACCCTCATTCTCAGAACACAGTGATGCATCAGTTTTCCACTCAAAATTGTACATCCCTCTATTGTAATATACATTTAGGATTGTATGGGTAACTGTCCCCCAGCATATAGCCCCATAAGCTGTACTCAATTTATGTGACACATGTGGTATGCAATAGGCGTGCATGCAGGTCAAGGCCAGACGTGTGCAGGCATCCATGTGGGTGTTTTGTGAATTGTGTTGTCAGATCAGGTGTTGATGGTTGTCCACAACTGGACACATCAATGTGAATGACCTATTGATACCTTATTCCTAGGTGGCAGCCCTCCTCACATGTGTTCCACTCACTAAATCCATGCACAAGTGGACATGCCTTCATAGTTGTCCTAGACAGTTGTATGATGTATTGCATGCCCATCCCACCTGAGGCACAGGGGTAGGGGAACAACATATATGTAGGTAGATGTGATGGTCATAGTGTAGATGATAGTCATCTCATTCAAGCATGCATGTGTCCCAAACAACACTGACCCCTTATGATTAGCAACTGCATACCATCCTGCCAATTACATCTACAAGTCACTGTTCTTGTGTGCTTTGAAGTTGACTCAGATGATAAAGATTAGTCGGCCTGGCCCATGTGAAGTAGTTGCTGGCTTTGCATTGAGACACATTGCACTACATCAATGCACAGATCACTTTATTTGGTCCAACTCTTGTTGTGCTTTGCTGTGGTGTAAAAGACATGATGGGAAGGCAGCGTTGCCATTACATTCATCAGGGACATTGTATTATCTGGACTGTGATTTGGACTGCATGTGCAAATTGAGGCAGAGTGTTAGATTATCATCTGTACATGCATCACACAATGATGACACTGATGGTTGCTTGTCCCACTTTTACAGCTGCCAACATGGATGTAGCAGAAATCAGGGCTTTTCAGAAGCGGGCAGTGAGATACCAACACATCTTGGATGTGGAGTCTGGGTACCGAAAGATGGCAAGACTCTATCAAAGAGAGAGAGCCACAGGGGAATGGCGGGCTTTCAGCCAAGGGGGACCGGCATTGGCCACAAAGGTTGTAGCCACCACCACAACTGCACACAGTACCACAGCGGCCACAGTCACATCTGCCCAACCTGCTGCACCATCAATCTCTGCACCACAGACCACCACACATGCTGCACCATCACCCTCTGCAACACAGACCACCACACCTGCTGCAATGGACATGGCCGCAATTGCTGAGCTCCAGAGGGACATGAAGAAGGTGTTAAAAAAGCCTGACACCTTTCAGAAGGATGTGGACAAAAATACACGGAGACTGAAGGCAATTAAAAAGACACTGAGGAGGGCAAACCTGTAAACTCTTGCCTCCCCTCACCTCTAATTCAGTCCCCTCCCTCCTCATTCCTCATCCTGTTTTGGAGTGGGTTTAAGGGGTTTACTGATAGGTTAGAGTAGGGTAGTTGATTAGATAGGATAAGTAGGTTTGGGGGGTGGTTTGTCATACTATTACATGTTAGTTTGTGGGTGGGTGGGGGTTAATGTTGGGGCTTTTGTGTATTAAAGAAAATAAAATACAAAAAATATATTTGTTTAGTATTAGATAGTTTATGTTTAGGTTAGTAAATGTTGTCCTGCATGTGTCTCGTCATATAAGGTGGGTGGGGGGCAGATGTTTAGAGTGTGTTGTTAAATGTGGTAAGTAAGCTTAGCATAGGGTAGTTAGGGCCAGTTGTGGGTAATGTATAGTTAGGATAAATTAGGTTAATATAGGTGTGTTATACAGTTTTAAGTTCTGTTCCGTACACAGTTATTAAAAATGTAGGTACTCTCTTACTGCATGTGTCATATGCTTGGGGCTCAGGGTCTTTGCATGAGTGTACAGTGCCAATTGTCTGTAGGCCTGTGAATTCCGTCCTGCATCCACATCCCTCTCTTGACATGTTAATTCCCACTTCCAACTGAGCTGTTACATTGGCAGCTACAACAAATCTAAATCTCAATGCATTTGCCATCCATTTTACCCACCACTCAACGTGACTATGGTTCCCATGTATTGGACAGGTAGGTGTGCTCTTTAAGCTGTAATTGTTTTGATCCTGTGTCGTGATGTTGGGACCTATGGGACGTCTGCCAGCAGCCTGAGGTTTATGAGAACACTGCTAAACACTGAGTAGTGCCAATTTTAGATGAGGTCAAGTATACAAATTTCACACCAATGTGTTTTACTTGTACTCCCATCTGACGTTATTGGCCGAACACTATTACACAGACATTCCTGCGGTATGTTTTAAAGCAAATGTCACATACACTGTGACTTGCTTGTAAGGATGTGGCCAGCATTGACTTTCATCTTGTAGATACCTTGTGCATAGATATCTGCCCACATTATTTCTGCACTCTGGTATTGACACTCTGTGACCATAGACATGTTACATGCATCACAAATCTCCAGCAAAATAGATGTGTCACATTACACAGAGACAAAGTGGGTGTGTAGGTGCTGTTTATTTTAAAGTGCTGTAGTGCAATATTTATATAGTCCAGGTCTGTGACCTCATTAGTGTAAATCATTCTATTGTGACGCAACACAATGTCATTGGACTTGCTGAGATGAAGTGTCGTTCAGTGCAGAGGAACATGAATTGCCAATTGAGTAGTGAGAGACAATTGCAGTCCATAGTGGAAAGGTTAACATTGTGTCGGTGAAGAGTGCATGTCACCAACTGTAGAAACACTGGCATGTTGTCAAGCACTGGACAAAGGAAAATCACTGCCCATGTGGCATGGGCGCGTGCTACCGGGTACTCTTATGGGTGACAATGATCTGTTCCACATCTTCATCCTCTGATGTGTGTGTCGTCTCCTCTGCCCTTGATGGTGGTGCTGGTGGGTTTAATGGAGCTACACACACTTTAGTGGTTGGAGAAGTAGACACCAAGTTCCCAGCAGCTGCCATCTGTGGAACTGCATTTGGCATCACTGCAGCAAGGAGGAGCTGCTGATTATTGAGTATGGCAGCAACATCCCTGTGGTAGGGAACCATGTCTGCCCTGAGGGAGGCCAGTTCCCGGTGCATGGAGTCCAGCTTGTTGTCATGCATGCATCAGCAAGATTGGGAGGGCAGGTGTTGTGGCAACTCCCTCACATTAGTGGTTAGGTCAATCACACACTGTTGGAGTCCATGCAGTAGGGATTGTGTAACTTGTTTGGCTGCTGTCTGTTCTGCAGACTTCATCATGTTCATGCACATTCCCTCAAGGCTGGCTGCCATAGTTTGCATCCCCACCCGCACCTCCTTGGCCAGCTCCTGCTGTACTCCCACTACTGTCCTCTCAAAGGTAGTCCCTGTGTCATCAGAGTCCTCAGCTGTGTTTGAGCTGGCAGGTCGTACTATTGGGGTAGTGGGTGAGTCCTCTGAGATGGCTGTTACATGAATGCTCCTCCTTGCGACTGAAGGTGGTGTCTGGGTCTCTCCTGGCTTCTGGGATCCATTTTGGGGCTCCTTACCACTAGTTGCTCCGCTTGTGTCGCTTTTTGACGCTGTTGCTGTGAAAAATGGTGCATATCTGTTCTGCGGCGTGTTTCCATGTCGTAAACCGGATTTGAGTAATTTTTCCTCCATTAACGTCATTTTGCCTTACGACAAGGCACAATGGTTAGCGTCAGGAAAAATGACTCTAAACTATTCTTAGCGCCACCCAGCATCAAAGTATAAATATGACGCAAGGGTGGCGTTAAGAAATGGCGCTAGCCAGCGCTAAACTATTTGACACAAAACTGCGTTAGCGCAGTTTTGCGTCAAAAAGTATAAATCTGGCCCTGTTTGCTAGGGAATAAATCCTGTTGGACAGAGTGTGCATGCCGTTATCAACAACAGCTAAAGCCTTTTCTAAGTTTTCCTTGTCTATCTGCCTTAAACGTGCAGCAGCTTCTATCTGAGAAAGCTTCCAGATCTCATTATACATAGCATAGATTAATCTTTTATAGCGTGGCTTTCTAGGACCTAGCAAAAAGTCCTGTAAGTCAACATCTGCAAAAAGAGAGTTAAGATGTTCTTTGACTGCGACTAACATGTTAGACTCTACCCATTGTTGGCACAGTTTACCCACACTGTATGTTGTTACTATACCTGTGGTATGACCCGAGGCAAAGCAAGGGTCTGGCCGGCTAATTTGTAAACCCCCTGAGGAATTAAAAAACGTGCCTGACATCCATTGGTGTCTATTGGCCAAATCAACCACCCGCCGGGACTAGAAAGTGAAGAGTTATAGATACCAGCCTGAACCTTAGCGTCTAGCTCTTCCTTGGTGACATTCAGGAAGAATTGCCAATCATTAAACTTTGCCAGTGTGGGGATACTGAGCGTGTTAATTTCTTTTATTTTTCCTAACCCCAGACAGGATGCCTGTTGAATGGTGTCATTTAAAAAGATCATTTGCACAGGAATCAGGCATGCTCTTAGTTAAGCTTCCCTACCCTACCCTGTATTTGCCAATCTTGTGCTCCCGATACACTCTTTAGATCAACCGTGTTCCTCCAGTATTCGTAACCTTCAACTGCAAGACGAGAAACACAGGAGTCTGGATAAATCAGCTTTGTATCGGTTAGCAAAATGTTCCTAATTTTTGAAGGAGGTAATTTGAAATAGTATGACTCTGGATTTTTTGTGTCATGCCCAGAAAAATAAGTACATTTATCTGAATATCGTTTTGGGCTCCACACAGGTGGTGTTGAACAGTGTTCCTAGTGTGTGTAGTTAAGTATTGGTCTGTGTCTAGTGGCACGGTGCAGGTAGTAATGTCCCCATTTGTTGTAACAGAACATTTCCCCATAACTCATTGTATGTCTATATACATCATCACTTTCAAATACTGAGTAGTCCATTTCAGTTAACATAGAATCAACGGTTTGGACATCCTAATCATCGGATACAACACCAAGGGGGTCATTACAACCTCGGCGGTCTTTTAAAAAGACCGCTGAGGCTGCGGGAGTCAGAATACCGCCATTGACGGCGGTATTCCTGGCTCCCTATTATGACTTTTCCGCTGGGCCAGTGGACGGTAACAGTGTTACCGTCCGCTGGCCCAGTGGAAAAGTTACATCAACATTGCTGCCGGCTCGTAATAGACCGGCGGCAATGCTGATGTGCAGCGGGTGCAGTAGCACCCGTCGCACATTTCACTGCCCGAAATTCGGGCAGTGAAATGCGCGACGGGGCTATGCCTGGGGGCCCCTGCACTGCCCATGCCAAGTGCATGGGCAGTGCAGGGGCCCCCAGGGGCACCCCAAGTCCCCTTTCCGCCAGCCTTTCAATGGCGGTGTTTACCGCCACGGACAGGCTGGCGGTCGGGGACTCATAATCCCCAGGGCAGCGGTACTTGCACCGCTGCCCTGGGGATTATGTCCGCCAGGCCAAAGCCTGGCGGTATAGTGGAGGGGCTGGCGGTATGGCCGTGGCTATTGCGCCACGGTCATAATAGCTGGCGGAACACCGCCAGCCTGTTGGCGGTGTTACTGCCAACTTACCGCCGGCCGCCAGGGTCGTAATGACCCCCCAAGTCCAATTACATCTGTCATAGAAATTTTGAAGACATATGGAATTTGAATGACCTCAGTAGGCCCGAATATATCAAATGGAACATTGTCCCACACAATACCATCAGGAACTGGTACCGCTGAAATGTTCATTAGGGACAAGTCTCTTCACACCTTATGTGAAGAATGATATGGAGTTAAGACTTCATCCACAAGGTCAACTGAGGAGCATTTAGAAAGGTAATGACCATTTAGGAGCAAAAAGAAAACAGTCACGAAACCAATCCATTGAAACAATGCAAAAAATGTCAAGCAGAACCATAAATAGTTCCATGGGTGAATTAAATAGTTATTTGTAAGGCATTGATACAGCTTACGTGTCTTTGATACATTTTCAATTACTGGAGCGGATGAGTCTGAAGAAAGTCATCCATGTCGATGAAGTAACCAGAAGCAGTCTCTGCAAACGCAGGAGCAGGTGCATTACTGGTGGATGGATCCACTTTGTGTGGAGGCTCATAGTACATGGTGTCATTAGTCTGTGTAGTGTTGGTGTAGAAAACAGCCAAATCTTGGACAGGTGCTGTCACTGAAGTGGTAACTGGAATCATCAAGAGCTCATTTTCTGCCCTCCCCACAATCGAGGAGGTATTTGTAGCATCATTGGACATTATTGTGTAGTCTGAAGTAGCGTTGTTATTTCTACTTTGAAGCGGTATGTCCTGTTGAGTAGTGAGAGGGGACCAGGAACTACCCAAGGGACTTCTGGGTCTACTGTGCAGGATCGGCCACATGGTGAAGTTTCACATTGTCAATGGAAATTAATCTGTTTCCTTTGGAACCAGGCAGCGGTGGTAGGATGACTGTTCTAGTACCTTGTATTCCCAGGACTGGGACTGGTGCTCTGTAGGATGGACCAAATTCCTTCTTCACAGCGATGTTCTTGTGAACCAGATCCCTTACTTTAGGAATCTAGCCAGTGGAAGTTGTTGTTAAATCCCTTATTCCTAAAGTGGCAGCACTGGCGGATGACTTATCATCACAAAATTGCTGAAGCTTCTGTAAACCAGTGAGACGTTCATTTATGTCGAAAGGTGCGCCTGCTGCTACCAAACTAGGGCCATCAAGATCTGGGACATACATAGGTATCCCAAAGAGAACCTCATAGGGAGTGCGTCCCCTCAAGGACCATCTTGGCAGATTATTCAGTGCTCTCTGGACCCCATATAGGTGATGAAGCCAGCTGCGGCCAGAACCTAATACTCTAGCTGTTAAGGACTGCTTTAGATCACGGTTCCACCTCTCCACGACCAAATTTTCTTCAGGATAGTATGGTGAGGAGTAATGGAGTTCAACACCCATCGTCCTCATGGTGTCCCTGAATGCCTTAGAGGCAAATGCAGGGCCCTGGGCCGAATGGAATACTGCAACTGATATGTACCGATAAAGATCAGCAAGTCTTTTATAACAGTTCGAGCATCAACCGACCGCTGAGGTCATACCCACAGGAATCTAGAACAAGAATCTACAGTGACTAATATGTATTTGTATGCACCATTAGGTTGAAGTGAACCGCAATAGTCCAGGTACACAGATTGTAGTGGCCTGCTGGACACTAAGAGGGATGTCTGCGGTGGGCGTTTGATGTTTGAACCCTTGATGTGCTGCCAAATGTCACAACAAAGGACATATTGTTTTGTCTGTTTGTATAGACCTGGCCACCAGAAGCGTTTCTGTAAAAGTGTTACTGTGACCGAGATACCGGCATGAGCAGAAGCGACACCCTCATGTGCTGCTTTTATTAGATCTAATCTCTAGTCTTGATTAGGGATCGCTCAATCTCCAACCCCAGGAATTGTTGTGTAGGCAACATTCTGCGCACTGATGTGGTAAGAATATTTTGTAGGGTATGCTTTTGGGAGAGACTTGCCTTCAGCTGAAGCTTTCACGGCAGTCAGAATTTCATTATCCAATCTCGTCTGCGAATGAGTCACTGCAGCCACAGAAGCCGTAGCTACTGCTGATTTGGCTGCTTTGTCAGCCAAAGTGTTGCTGATAGCATGTAGTCCTACACGTTGGTGGCCCAGTGTATGTACTACATGGACACACAGTAGCTTATCCTTTAGATCAGCCACCCTCCCCCACAATGTTTTGTGTTTTATGGTGTTCCCTTTGGAGTCTCTGAAGCCGTTCAGCTTCCAATGATTGAGGTAATCATTGTACGACTGGGCGCAGTAGTATGAGTCACAGACAATTAAAGTCAGCAATCCTGGCTCTGTGTGTTCTAGGGCTTTAAGTTCAGCCAGCTGAGCTGTGCAGTCCCATTGGGTCTCCGTGTAGGTATTATGCGGATGGAAAACTCCATCCTTCATCACTCCACTCACGGCTGCACAAGCGGCTGAAAATTGATGGTTGTTACCTACAGCTGGTTGTGCTGAACCATCAGTGTAAATGTCAAGTGGCAATATATCTAGAGGAGCGGGGTACTCCTGTTCGTATTGGAGAAATTCTTGTGTCTGAAGTTTTGGATCAAAGATGTAGTCAACATCGGTGGCAGTCAGGGAGGTTGCCCACTGAATCCAGCGTGGATGCAATGCTTTAGCGTTAGGAACGCTTACTTTGGTGACGGCCTCAAACGCTTTGACTGGGGTAACAACAATAATGCGTTTCCCTTGGGCAAGTGGCCTCTCCTTAATGACAGCCATCTGAACTCCAGTTAGAATTGTTTCTGTAGGTGCAAAACATTGCTCTGCATTGGAGTATAATGTGATTTATATGCTATGGGCACTGTGTCGCCTTCTTTGAAGGTGACATAAGTAAACCCAATGGCACCAGCAGTTATTCTGATGACCAAATTTGTTTTGTTGTCACGGGTGTGCAAGTGTTTGGCTTCTAGCATGTCCTGCTGCAATTCCCTAAGGATGAGTGTGTGTTCAACTGTCCAGTGTTTGCTAGAAAAATGAGGGCGTATTAAGTCATAGAGTAGCTTGATACGTTGTGTATAGTCAGGAATGTAAGTTCTGCCAAAGTTAAAGAAACCATGTAAAGACTGTAGTTTCTTGAGAGTGTTAGGTGGGTGAAGTTGTGCACATTTCTCTAGAAAGTGCGGGCCAGGCTCTTCCACTCATTTGATAGCTCATATCCCAGGAACAGTACGCTGAGAAAAGCTATTTTAGTTTTTCTAAAATTGAATTTGTAGCCAAGGGCTGCGAATCCTAAGACAATCCGATCGACCCTGGCAAGATGAATGTTGAGGTTGTCATCAGTGAGATAGATGTCATCCACATAGGACAACGCCTCGGGATCAATATCATGCAATATTGATGTTACTCGGGCTGAGAACAGCCCTGGGCTGTTCTTGTAGCCTTGGGGCAAACGGCAGAAGTGTTTTTGTGAGCCAAATGAGAATGCACTCAGGTCCCGACTTTCGTGTGCTGGCAGAAGAACCCGTTGGAAATATCCAACATTGTTTTGGATTTTTTGCACACTATGATATTAATTAGTGCTGTACTATGTGAATTTTGTATTGCATATGTACGTGTATGACTGTTTAAGTGTCTGTAATCTAAGACTGTTCTGTAGGAAAGGTCTGGTTTTGCAACGGGGAGTAACAGGTCATTCATTGCAGAGACACAGGGCTCAATTACTCCCTGGTACTCAAGCTGAGTGAGGATCTTCCTCATTGGAGCTTTGCTTCATGTTTAACAGGATATTGCGGCTGAGGTTGTGGTGTAGACCTGATACACTGCCACATTGTCGGTCTTCTCTTGCATTTTCAAAGATGGATATGGGATAGTAGGGCCAGGTTGTCTGCAAAGTCCAGGTCATCGAGCTGCATCCAACATATCCATAGGATCCCATTTCTTCTCCTTGCTGTGGATGTCTTCAGGATCCAGTCTCTGGCCAACAGGAAGAGAAAAGGTGAGAGCAAACAACCCTGGCAGACTCCAGTCCTCACTTGGAAGGCTCCCTTGAGTTGTCCTTTGTTAGACCTGGCATCTTTTGGCGTGTTTCCCCTGTCTTTTTGTCTTCTGACCTCCGGCTTTTATGGTATGCTGGACTCCGTTTTTGCTGGTTTATTGTCTCTATACACTTTACCACTGCTGATCAGTGCTAAAATGCAGGTGCTCCTCATGTAAACAGTATTGTTAGTTGGTTTAATCCATGTTTGGCATAATTGATTTATTCGTAGGTTCCTAGTAAAGTGCACTATGTGTGCCCAGGGCCTAAAAATCAAATGCTATTAGTGGGCCTGCAGCACTGATTGTGCCACCCACATGAGTAGCCTATAAACATATCTCAGACCTGCCACTGCATTGTCTGTGTGTGCAGATTTAAATTGCCTATTCAATCTGGCAAATGTACCCAATTGCCAGGCCCAAACCTTCCCTTTTGTACATGTAAGGCACCCCTAAAGTAGGCCCTAGTTAGCCTCCTGGGCAGGGTGCAGTGTATGTTAAAGGTAGGACATAGACTGATGTGTTTTACATGTCCTGACAGTGAAATACTGCCAAATTCGGTTTTCACTTACAAGGCCTATCTCTCTCATAGGTTAACATGGGGGCTGCTGTTCAGTATATTTTAAGTGCAATATCCCATTGGGAGCAGATAAAGAAATGGAGTTTGGGGTCGCTGAACTCACAATTTAAAAATACATCTTTTGGCAAAGTTGTTTTTTAAATTGTGAGTTTGAAAATGCCACATTTAGAAAGTTGACATTTTCTTGCTTAACCATTCTGTGCCTCTGCCTACTTGTGTATTCCACGTCTGGGTCAGACTGACAGTTGGGCTGTTGTGAATTCCCTCTAGACAGTGCACAAAGGGAGCTGGGGTGTAGCCTGCATATCTGATGTGTCTCCTAGGCTTGGGTGGGGAGGGAGGAGCTGACACTTACACCTGAAAGGGCTGTGCCTGTCCTCACACAATGCCGTCTCCAACCCCCTGGAGTGTGTCTGGCGCCAGGCATGGGCAAGGCAGAATCTTGTGAACAACAGAGACTTTCTTTTGAAGTTTGCCTACTTCAAAGGCAGAAAGGGGTATAAGTTGTGGACCCAAAACCCCAGACTTTTAGAACACTTCTGGATCAAGAGAAACCTCTGCCAAGGAGAAAAGCTGCAGAGCTGGAGGAGGAGCACTGCCCCTTTGATGTGTGTGATCTGCTGGGTTGGCCTGCAGTTGCTGCTTCTGCCTTACGAGGGCAAAGACTGAACTTTGCTGTGTATCCTGCTTGTGAAGTTTCTCCAAGGGCTTGGCTAGAGCTTGCTTCCTGTTGGAAGTCTCAAGGATATCAAAGACTTCAGCTTCATCAGCCTGCAGCACCGGGAACTGTGTGTTTTGTGCTGCAACAGAAGAAAAAACACTGCGACGCCATCAACGATGCAACTGACTGGACCGTGACCTAATGACACCACACAGAGCTGTGCCCCATGTCCCACCACAACCCTGGTCTCACCTATGCTGTCACTGAGCCATTGCTTGCACTATGACCTGTGGGCCCCGCACTCCGCATTGCCTTGCTCACACCGCAGCCTTGGCATACCCGACGCCGCCGCTCCACATTGACACCAACGCTACAGCCAGCACTGTGGACACTACTCGTGATGTACACAAAGCACCTTCCCGTCCCGCACCACAGCCCCGGTCCACTGACACCAGCACCATCGACTCCAGCATCATCAAAAGACACCTCGGTCTGCACCGCGACATGTGGGCACTGCACAGAGCCCACCCCACGGCGCACCGCCGCCTTGGGCTTACCAACGACAATGCTGCAGCAATGGCAATGCAGCTGCTTGCACCGTGACCTGGAGACACCACCAGTCACACCAACCTGCTTCACACCGCAGCCCTGGTCTCACCGATGCCGTAGGTCGCTGTCACCGAGCCACTGCCTGCACTGTGACCTGCAGCCCCGACGCCATCCACACCAGCGTTCCTGACTTCATCATCAGCCTGGAGTTTGATCTGCAGCGCGTGTGACTTCAAGGGCCCGGGGACCCCCGCACCAACCTCCGGAACCGACGCCTGCGATGCCACACTCTGGATCTCATTGCGAGGTTCACAACAGTTCGTTTGCTGCAGTTGATTGGCAAGTCCTTGTCAGCTGCCTGTATGTCTGGTGAAGACGGGGCACAGGATGGTTCAACAGTTCTTCGAAGTGCTCCACCCATCATTGTTGTTGTTCTTCATTACCCATTATTGTTTTCCCACCTTTGTTTTTAACAGGTCTTTCTCACTTGTACCTTCTGGAGAGTTTCCTTGTTATGTAGTAGAGGTTGTTCAAGTTTCCATTGTCTTGCTGCTTCCTGGGCTTCTGTGGCAAGACCCTCAAGGAATCATCGCTTATCTGCTCTTGAACTTTCTTTGCTTCCTTGTTGGTTTTGTTGTGTTTGTCTTGAACGTTCACTTTTCTGCTCTTGGTCAGCTGGTGTTGACAGCAGCTTTCTTTCCCTTTCCCCTTTGAATTTTGCAGAGAGTCTCTGTGGGGATTGATTCTTTATGCTGGTCTTTCTTGGGACCCAGTACCTTCTGCCAGGTTGATATCACTGTTTCTTTGTTCTTCTCCCACTGCCTTTCTACTGGGTCTCTGTTATCCTCTAGTTCTTGCAGGACTTGAAACTTGTTACTGAGGGTGACTGGGTATTCACTCTGTTAGTGTGCATCTTTGAGGAGGGACGTGTTATATCGCTGGTGTAGGCCAACCAGTTCCATCCATGCTTTCTTCAACTTTAGCTTTAGTCTGGCCACGACAAGGTGACATCATGTCTGCACCTCTCATCACTCTCATATCCTGTAGGGACCTCCGGAACTTCTTGGCAATGCAGACATAATCTATCTGATTTTCTGTTGAATGGTATGTGACACCCACATACCTCGTGTTTTCTTTTGGGTGGGAATAAACTACCTCCTGTCACCAGATTGTTCAGGGCACAGGGATCTGTAAGCCTTTCACCATTCTCGTTTATGTCACCAAGGCCATGGTTGCCCATGACTTCTTAGTACCCAGTGCTGTTGCTTCCAATCTTGGCATTGAGGTTTTCGATCAGTATGATGATGTTGGGATTTCTTTTGGTCAACGTTTCTGTATCTAGACTTTTTTTATATGGTGGGGTAACCAGCCCCACACATAACCCTCCAACCTATTGCGGATGGGCTTGGGACTGGTCATTGTGGAGTTAGGTTGCAAAGTTCTAGACTGTAAAGGTGTTGAGGCTGACTTCCCTGCCATCTTCATCTACAATGTGATTGATGGGGGTATTTCCTTGAGTAATTGGAGCTAAGCCAGTATAACATTTTGCTAGCTTTGTCTTCCCATTGGTAGGTCTGGTTCTGAGTGGTGTACCATGCCATCCATGCTCCCTGAAGTAGGGTGTGCTTGAGAGTGGGTCTGGAGTGAGTTACATAGTAGAGATGGGTATGGGGATATGATGTATTTGTGTTCTAATTCTAGGATATGTGTCTCTAGGTCTCTAATCTCTTTTTTGAGACTTGCTCTTGCTGTTTGTGCAATAGCTGATAATGATACCCCTGAGTGTGGCTTTAAAATCCCACAGGGTCTACTGCTTGTGTATTTGTGGGAAAATATCTCTATATGGCCTCCAGGACAAAGCCCTGGAACTCCAGCTCTGACATTCTCCATGCTCCCAGCCTCAACTCCCACCGCCGGTCCTACTTCCAGTGAAATCTCGACCAGCGAGTGGAGGGTTGTCCAATGGCTGGGATTTGGATTTCGCCCACTCGTGAGTATTCACTTTTTGGCACAAGGAAGCAGTCTAGGTGTGCAAATGTTTTGTGTGCCCCACAGAAGAATGTGTAACCCTTCTTGTTTGGGTTCGAAACCTCCACACGTTGCGCAAAGCCATGGCATCGAGGAATTTAGCCAAGTGTGTTGATCCTTTCCCACTGCCCGCCATCAGGAATAAGTGGTCTAGGGTGGGCTCTCCCAGTCCATTGAGGTCACCTCCCAGCACCCAGGAGCCCACTGGGAGGTGAAGGGTCACATCCTTAAGAGTCTGCAGAAATTCACTGGACAGCAGGGAGAGGGGCACATATATGCTGAATAGGGACAGCAGTCTTCCCTGAAGGGCTATCATACCATGTTTCTTGTACCTTGGAAGTCTCCATCATATGAGGATGGACAACCCTCTCAAAACTCTTGTGAATTCAACGTGGAAGACCTGTGTGAAGTCCATATGGGCTAGAAACTGACCTGTATTGCCAACTAAGTGGGTTTCTTTGAATTCAAAGCATATCTGGGCCTGTGCAGCGGGTGGTTTTCAGGACTGCTCCTAGTTTTAATTTATCATTGAGGCTGTTGACATTCCAGGGAGCTAAGCGTACCTTGGTGTCAATGTTTTCCAATAGTGAGTATCTGATCTGCTTTGAAGCCTCTCTGTAGTGGGTGGGGGATGTGTGTATGTCCTATTTCATGGGTGTGCTGTTCCTGTTCTAAGTCTTCCTGCTTGTGGGCACTGCATGTATCAGCCCATTCTTCAGTGACTAGAAGAACCTGTTGTGGTGCACACTGGGGACCAATACCAACTGGACAAGGGTTCATATCATGCATCCTCTTGAACAAAAGCCCCCCTCCCACTCCTTCCTAGAATGCAACCCATAACCTGTGTAGAGAATGAAAAAGGATGTCTGGGGTATGTTGCACCAAGCGTTTCACCTCCATCCGCCAGTAGAAGACGTGGTTCAGCAGGAGTTGCTCAAGGGCACGATGCCTAGGAAGAGCGTGCGGGTCAAGCCGGTCGTGCCCCTGTGTTTTCTAAATTGAGTGTGCCTTCTTCTTTGGCTATATGGCTCTCTAGAGCTTCTCCGAGTCCTGTTCCAGCGTGGGATCGGCATGTTGATCTACCAACAACTCCTGGGTGATATAGTTGTCTCTGTGATGGGACGATCTCAGTCTTCTGTACTCAAGGTGTTCCTCCAGCCAATGCCATCCACTCTCTAGGTATTGAAGAAAAGGGTACTGTCACTAAAGAAGACCTTGTGTCGGGCTGAACAGAGCAGTGTGTACTTAATCTGCATGGCTCTCATCTTGCTACGGTGCTATTGATGTATTCTTAGCTTGTAGTCGGGGAAAATAATCACTTTGGAGGAACCGCACATCAGGTTGTAGATGCCTCGTGCTGCTCTCAAGATTACCTCTGTCCAAGTATATGAGTGATGAATGGTCTGAGTGGGGTGCTATGAGGTGGCCGAGGGACCAAGGATCCATGGGCCTGTTCCATTAGGAAGCACGCTGAGACTGCCTCCTCGAGGGTCCCAAGATTTCAACAAGTCCTCAATAAGTCTCATGGGAGGCGGAGTCTTCTGCTCCCTCGGGTGTTGTCCCAATGCATGGATTATTGTGTCGCAAAGAGGCGTTTGCATCTTCCACTCATGTTTCTAGTTGGGGGATAGTCTTTTGTAGCACTGCAACTTGAGTTTGACAAATGCATTGTGTGGTATTCCATCTCCGAGATCTGCCATTCACTTCCTGACTCTGGTGTTTCGTAGGCCCTGGCAAAGCGTTAATAGGTCTATGATAATCTCTCTGATTTTGCCATTCAGGGAAGACCTCGAGTCCTGTATGACTTGTCAAATCGGAGATATGTGGATGAGCATTTGGAGGCCGTCATTAGTTTACTGTATTTATTGATTTTGTTCTGAGATACGAGGGTGGATGTTTATCCTTCCCCATGGCAAATCAAAAGGTGATCCCCAACAACAGTGTCCAAAAGAGAGGGTCTCCGACCCCAGATGATCAGGTCATTTGTAGGTCTCTATTGTACTTGGGGGGGCTAGCAGCAGTGTGTCTCCCTTCAGGGCGAAGTGCCACTCCTTCCCTGTCTAGTGCACACAGAGGATGTGAGTTTATGGGAGTTTCAGTGTCTCTGGCGCGGCCTGGCTCCAAGACCTCTCCAGGTCACAACCATCCTTGAATGCCATGGAGTAGGTTTGCAGCTCTATGTCAGGGAGAGTCTCCCCGAGCTCTACTTTGTGAGGTCACCAGCTTATACGCCCTGCTCTCCAGCCCGTCTCACTTGTGAGTCTCGGATCCAGAATAAATACACCTTCTGGCTTATTTACTGGTCTGGCGGCTGGTCACTCCTCCCTGCTCTTTCTTCTTTGTTCTGTGGTCCCACTGAGGACCCGAGTTACGTGCCCTGCTCACCTCTGCCAGCCCCGCAGAGCTTGCACCTTTGCCTCTCTGGATTTCTACAAGGAGTCCCGGTCTGTCTCCACACGGATTCCCTCCTCTCTTTCTGAACCCTTTTCTATCTGTTTTAATGTGGTCTGAGTCAACCGTCGACCTCTTGGGCCGCTGGACTTATGGTTTGCGTTTACCTACCTCACTTCCTTTGACTCATGCGGTCTCACAGCAGCTCTAGCTTAGGTGGGCTGGAAGTGAGTCACCCCACTCCTCTCTCTTTCCTTTTTTGCTCCACAGTCTGATTTGGCTGCCAAAGATGCAGGTAGCCCAGCCTGCTCACCTCCACCTCCCTTGTGGATCCAGTGCCCTGGTCTTCTCGGTTGTTTGCAGGAGGCCCACATGATGTTGAATCAAATTTCTACTGGTGTGCTCTCTGCTCTCTTGCCTCCTGTGGTACATTGTGCACTGGTAGGCCATGCACCCTCTCTGGCATCAGTGGTCTTGGGGCGGATCCCCGAAGCTCGCTCCCCCAGACACTCTCCCTACAAGGGTGTGGGGAGGTTGCTGGACTCTGACTTCTCCTCAGGAGCCTCATCAGCGGGATAGTCAGTGTTCCTTCCATCATATGGTTACAGATGTGGCCAGTATGCAGCATAGAGCTCAGCTTGATGCGTGTGTCATCTTTTCTGGATTAACCAGGCTCCAGGGCAATGCCTTTTTTCTAGACTGGTCGACACCGTTTGTCTAAGCTTTTATTCTTCTCCCACTCATTCCAACCCTTTCAACCTGTGTAGATCCCACATCAAAATGATTTTAATATCTCTAGATTGGGTGAGACTATGGTGGTGCCTAGATCTCCTGTACCTTTGAATAGTTAAGTACAAAGATTGCCATGCAGACCAGATCTTCTGTCCAGACTTCAAGGTCAAGTCCACCACCGAACTTCCAGTCTTTGAATTTGGCTGCATGGCTTCTGAAGTCACATAATATGGACCCCTAAATCTTCCACATGAATGCTTGCACATTTCAAAAGAAGCAAAACACCCTTCAACAACATCCTGTTACATGTTCAAATGGAAAAGATTCTGTCTGTGGTGTCAATCTAAAGGCTATCATCCATTTTTGTATCAAATGGACTTTTTTCCATAATTATTAAATTTAGCAAATTCCAAACTCCAATTTTCTTCAATAAAGGTTCACCAGTGGCCATAACAGCATACGGGAAATCACTTTATCAAACTTTGTTCTTTAAAATTCCTGTTGTCACAAACTTTCTGGAGGGACTCAAAGAAGTATTTCCCCCGTAAGAAAACCATTTCCTTCATGTGAGTTGAATCTAGTTCTTACTAGACTTATGAACATTCCTTATGAACGCATTACAGCATCTTTCATGGAAACTGCATGCATTATTTATTGTTGTCACATCAGCAAGAAGAGTTAGCGAACTCCTATTTTTTATCCTCAAGGAAACTTTTTACAGTTTTTCATTCCAACAAAGTTGTGCTTATTTCACATGCTGCGTTTCCACCAAAAGTAGTGTCTGATTTTCACATACATCAAACCATTATGTTTCCAACTTTTTTCCCTAATTTAACAACCCCTACTTAAAGATCACTACACTCCGTAGATATCAGAAGAGTATTGCATTTCTGTCTAGAGAAGACAAAAGAGATAAGGATAACTTCACTACTCTGTCAATTATGGCCACATCAGACAAGGTTTAACCACTTCAAAAAATATTTTGCTAGATGGTCAGTAGCTTGTATTACCTCATGTTATCAACTCGCAAACAAATCTTTTCCAGAAAAACCAAAGGCTCATTCAACAAGGGGAAGTACAGCTACCAGGGCAGGGATTAGGAATGCTCCCATTGCAGATATTTGTAAAGCTGCAACTCACAATTTCACCTGACATTATTGTCTAGAAACTGATATCCTAGCTGAAGCTAGAGTTGGAGAAGATACTCTTAGGACCTGGACCTATCAGCCGCCTTCGACACGGTATGCCATCACACTCTGAGAACCCGCCTCTTCGAAGCCGGAATACAAGAGAAAGCCCTCGAGTGGACTACATTCTTCCTCTCCGACAGATCCCAGAGAGTCCGCCTCCCTCCCTTCCGCTCCAAAGCCACCAAAATAATTTGCGGCGTACCCCAGGGCTCATCCCTCAGCCCAACATTATTCAACATCTACATGGCACCCCTCGCTCAAGTAGCCCGCCAACACAACCTCAACATCATCTCCTACGCCGACGACACCCAGCTCATCCTCTCCCTCACCAAGGACCCGCACACCGCCACGTCCAACCTCCACGAGGGAATGCAGGCCGTTGCCGAATGGATGAGAAACAGCCGCCTGAAACTGAACTCGGACAAGATGGAGGTCCTCATCCTCGGACCTAACCCTTCCGCCTGGGACGACTCCTGGTGGCCAACATCCCTGGGAACCCCACCAACACCGACCGACCACGCACACAATCTGGGCTTCATCCTCGACTCCTCCCTCTCCATGTCAAAACAAGTCAACGCAGTCTCCTCCTCCTGCTACAACACTCTCCGCATACTCCGCAGGATCTACTAGTGGATCCCAACAGACACAAGAAAAACAGTGACACAGGCCCTCGTCAGCAGCAGGCTAGACTACGGCAACGCACTCTACACAGGCATCCCGACAAAACACCTGCGGCTCCTCCAACGCATCCAAAACGCCTCCGCCCGACTGATCCTCAACGTACCCCGCCGCAAACACATCACACCCCACCAGAGAGACCTCCACTGGCTCCCCATTGACAAGAGGATCACTTTCAAGCTCCTCACCCACGCACACAAAGCACTCCACAACACCGGACCTGCTTACCTCAACAACAGACTCAGCTTCTATACCCCCACCCGCCAGCTCCGCTCCGCAGACCTCGCACTCGCCACCGTCCCCCGCATCCACCGAAAGACATCCGGCGGCAGATCCTTCTCCTACCTCGCCGCTAAGACATGGAACACTCTCCCAACCAACCTGCGACGGACCCAGGACCTACTCGCCTTCAGAAGACTCCTCAAGACCTGGCTCTTTGACCAGTAGCAGCTTACCCCCCATACCCCCCCCCCCCCCCTCAGCGCCTTGAATCCCTAACGGGTATGTAGTGCGCTCTATAAATATATTGATTGATTGATTGATTAGGAATCTCTTTAATTGAGCTTATACTTGATTGTTTATGTAGATAGCTTTTTATCTTCATGAACATGGGCCTTTTTCTTGGGTAGTCTATAATGGTTCTTTGTATCTTCCGGCAGCCTTTCTTCAATATAATAAGCTTGATGTTCTTGTCAAGCATTTATCAGTGAAGATAGTACAATGCAGAAGAAAAGGTCACATTCCTTTAGTCCTAGTTCTGCATTGTAGGAATCTTCATTGAAGTCATAAACGACACATCCTCCTCCTCTGCTGCGATATATACTGCTGTATCGTGAGACATATGTTTAAATACATCCTCACTTTTACCCTGAAAAAAAACTGAGTGAGCGATGCAACTGTCAATATAAAGCATGCTTGAAACAGGTGCCTCCAGGATCTTAGAAGAATACTTTTCTTTTATGTTCAATGTAATCCTGTATTTTTACATTCATGTTGTTCACCTGATAGTGCCACTGTACTATGGTTTCTATTGAGATGCTCCAATGCTGTTTTCTTGGCTGAACATTTGTGAAAAATGACACAATTACAATCTTCCATTCAACAGACATACTTCAAAGATTCATGAATAAAGACATTCTTTCATGCTTTTTCCATGAGAATATACTTTTAAATGGTCCACACAAACACTGTGGAATTATTTAAGAGTTTGACTTCAATGAAGATTCCTACAATGCAGAACCAAGACTACCGCTGTGTAACCTTTTCTTAAGCACTTGTCATGCACTGCTTACATCCTTAAATATTACACCATTGATGACATCATTGATGACGTCATCCCATTGGGTTTGTGGACTTGAAGTAATTCAACAAGCTACACTTGTGCCCAGTTTTCTATTCCCAGTCATTTGAAAACAGACAATCAATCAATTCTGCGGGACAAGAGACCAATTTGTTGATACTGAAAAGGTCAACAGGAGAAAAAACTCCCTCTGATAATCAGAAGGCCGTATTTTTTTTTAATTTGTTGGTACTGCAGGACTCCAGATATACCTAACTTTTTCTCAGCTTTAACCCATCATTCCCAAGTCCAGCTCCTTTTTTAAATGCCAAAATGGCTAAATGGTTTGACATCAAATCACAAACGGTATGCTTTTTGAGTAAATTTCTAACTTTTTCTGACATTTGGTGTAATTCCATTCACTTATTCAGAAAGGTGGCGCAATGGGTGAACTTTTTTTTGTAAAATTCATTAGATTTGTTTAGTAGTGCCAAAGTAATTAGTGTTACAGAAAACACTCTTGCTACAGAAACCGACCTACCTGTGACTACACTTTGCTGATAATACTGTCTAATGTTTAATGTGTGATGAATACTTCTTGCCGCAGATTCCTTACCTTTTGAATATCACCATGGTACCAATCAATCAAATATGTGTAAAGTGTGACTTATTGCCTGGGACGGGGGGTCTCAAGGCACTGAAGGGGGATGCAAGTCATTCAAAGAGCCAGGTCTTGAGGCCCCTCCTGAACTGAGCCAGTGAGGAAGACTGCCTGAGGTGAACCGGCAGTGTGTTCCAGGTCTTCACGGAGAGGTAGGAGAAGGATCTTCCTCCAGCTGTGTTCTTCTGGATCCTAGGAATGGTGGCGAGGGGCAGTTGAGCAAAACTGAGTTGCCTGGGGGGGTGCGTAGAAGGAGAGGCAGGGTTGAGGTATGCAGGTCCGATGTTGTGGAGGGCCTTGTAAGTGTGTGTCAGGAGTTTGAAAGTAATATGTTTCTTGACAGAAAGCCAGTGTAGATCTCTCAGGTGATCGGAGATGTGACTGTGGCGGGGCATGTCTAGAATGAGGCTGGCCACGGTGCTCTGTATTCTCTGGAGTCTTGTTTGGAGTTTCTTGTTGATGCCGGCATAAAGTGCGTTACCGTAGTCAAGTTTGCTGCTGACAAGTGCATGGGTGACTGTTCTTCTTGCATCAGTGGGGATCCAGACTCTGTCCGGAAACTCTTTGCATATCATTAGCTGTCCAGCACCACCACAAGGTAGCACATCAATGGGTCAAACTGAGGCTAAGCCCAGCCACTGCAGTGCCCATATAAGGTGCCACTCTGAATGCTGATGTACCTTCAGTTTTTTTTCTGTGCCCTTCTGAGCTAGAGCTGCCCTGCTCTGTTTGGTTATTTTATTCTGCTCAATTCTTTTTCTGAACAGTGTGCCTCTTGTTTTTTGTGCCCATTGACATGTCTTCTATGAAGGAATTAGGCTTCAAAGAATGTAAGACCTGCTGCAGGAAAAGGAGGGCATTTTTAGCCTTCCCAATGAATGTATCTGGTGCCCGCTGTGGCAGGCATGATCAGTGTTGGTTGATGTCAGCAGGGGCCCGCTGTGGCAAGCACGATCAGTGTTGCTTGACGTCAGCAGGCACATCCCCCCTAACAGAAGTGCTTGAGAGTTTCTTCCAACATAAAAACCACAGCAAAAAGCACTAAAAGGAATATTCTTCTCCTTTTCAACAATGCAGTCCAGTTTTCAGGGTAGATCCAAGCACTGGTGTCGCTGTTCCCCAATTCGAGTCTACCTAATTTTCCAAGTACGTATATTGGAAATACGCCATATTTTACTGCACCCTCTTCCAATAACTGGGACCTCACATGCAGGCCCCGTGATGATGTTGCAGAGGATTCTGTTACGGAGCTGCATGGCGGCACTTCAGCAGATTCTTTGGAGAGACTGGATTATTTCTTATGCCTGGAAGACAGTGTGGACTTCCTATGATGATAAGCCCCTTGCTCAGCATCTTCGAAGGGCAAAGCAAATTTCCTTCATGGTAAGTCTCTTGCTACAGTTTCAATGCACTGGCTATGAATTTCCCCACACTGAATATGATTATGAGGCAGTTTGTTGAAGTCTCATTATGGTGATGCTGCACCTCCAGAATGTGATCAGTCTTGACATCTCTTCCTCAATGGACACCTGTGGAAGAACAGAGTTCATTTTTTCTGTCATCAAGAATGCAGTTGATGTCTTAGAGCTGTCTTTTCCTTCTTTGGACGTTATATGTAACCTGTTGACTGAAAGTCTTCAAATTTATGTTACTGCATCAGATCTCCTCCTGCCCTTCAAGTGAGGCCATGTTGGACCCAATTATTGATGGCATGGAAGATAGTAAGGGATGCAGGCCTGCTCATTTGGACCCTAGAGGTTTTGTCCGCTCACTCTTCACCAGAAGGCTTAGGTGATCCAGGCATCATATTACTGTATCGGGGAGTCAAAGTGCTCGGATCTCCTGCATCATAGCTTGTCTGCTTCCATAGTGTATCTCTGCGCATGGTGAATGCCACACATTTACTCTGCCAGCAGCCTCCCTGGAGATTTGAAAGGGCCCTTCTTCCTACTGTTGAGAGACAGTGAGTACACTGCTAAATCAATCCTTAAGGGTGGATTGGATACCGTGACCACAGTCACCAAATCAATATGCTCAGGCGTGGTAATCTGGAGACAGGCTGGGATACACTCCAGAGTTCTTTTGGGATGTACAGGGAAATTTGATGGAAGTATCACTTGAAGGAGGACAGCTGTTTTGTGAAAAGGCTGCTTTCACAGATCAACCAGCGAGGCAGAGGCAGCTGTTATCAGACTATACATGCTTTTCATTGATACAGGGGCAGTGCCAGATGATTGGCATAACAGCAACAGCCTTTCCCACCTCCTCTCCTGCAGTCCCCTCCACAACATGGCTTTACTCAGTCTACAAGGAACATGATCACCTGGCTGGAGGATAGGAGCTTCTGTTAATGGTCTACTGGGTCACCTCGAACCGAACAGTCCTTCAATCCCTCCAGTTTGTAATTCACCGCCTGTCTTCCTATACTCGCATCATGATGAAGAACATTCCTTCCTTACTCTTTGAAGGAGCCAATGAGGAGGTTCCAGTTGGGGAGAGGGTCTAGGGTGCTATTCTTGGTAATGCTGAACTTATTCCTGAGGAAGGACAAGTTCAAAATGCTTTTCATGCGTCAAGTGCTTGTGGCCGTAGAAAAGCCGGACTTGATAGTGTACTTCCTTGGGGGTGTACTTCCACTTGCAGGACCCATATGTTCACATCACTGTCTTTTAGCATCACAGGCGTTGTTCAATAGTAGATCTGTGGGTTTATGATGGCCGGTGTGTTGGCATTTAAGATGAGTGTGAGTGTATGGTGGTGGATTTGTGGATGATGATTGTGTTGGTATTTCACAGTGGTTGTAAGAATGTCAGGTATGTAAGCATATGATCGTGGTTGTGTGATTTATTGCTGTGGATCTGGGCATATACTTGTGGTAGTGTGGACATTACTAGGTGGTTGGCGGTATGGTTAGATAGATGCGTGTATGAAGGTTGTTTTGTTCGAATATGATAGTGGGTTTTTCGGTGATTCATGATGGTTGTTTGGAGGTATCAAAGTAAGTATGTTAGTGTTTGCATTAATGATGCATGTTATGCGATAGGTGACTTTGTGTATGAAACAGTGTGTGACGTTGTAAAGTGTATATGCTGGGTGGGGGTTACGTTCAAATTAGTGCCGGGATTAGGACACACGGTAAAGGTCTCACCTTGACTTGTCAATTTCATTAATTTTTAGTTTCACAAGCAAAGTAATTGTTAACATATTAGCTAACTAACAATGCCGCGTGGACGTATGGCATTGACAGTTGTATTGGTATGTAATGCATAATGACAGGTGGGCTGGCTTGTGATACTGGTTGTGTGTATGTATGATGGATGGGGCGTTGGTGTATGATCATCGGTATGATAGTAGGTGTGTTCGCATATCATGTCCCATCTGCATGCGCTGCCCTCCCCCATCAACTTCTCTTTGTCACCCTCCCTTCCTCCCCCTCTACAGCTCTAAATTCCCCTACCTGCCTGTAGCTCAGGTGTGCCACCTCGGCCTAACCCTGCAGCCTCAGTGTGCCCCTCCAACCTCCTTGCACCACCGTTGTTTCCCCTTAAGCCCTTCTTTGTGCGCATTGCCATCTGTAACCCATTGAGTACCCCATCCCTCCTGTGCCCTGGCTTGCTGCACTCTATCTAACCCTTTGTGTGCCTCTGTGCTCCCTCTGCAGCCACTAAGTGGTCCCATCTGCTGGGCGGTCCCTCCACCACTCTGCAGCTCCTCTTGTGTTATCCTACCTCACCCCTGCAGCATTTCTCTGGGGCCCTGAGCTTTTGCAGTGTAACACGGGCTGCGTGAACGTATGGTAGTTATATTGGTAGGATCCTTGCATCCCCTCTGCGTGCCCTTTTGCAGTCCTTCTCTGGGACTCGCCCTCCTGGAGCTACTGTGTGTCTCCCAGTCTAAAATGTTGGCAAATCCAATAGGTCTGGCTTGCAGCTTAAGTTGTAAGACTGACCTTTTGGCTTTGCCAATATTTTTATAGTATCTTCCAAAGTATCAAACTTCAAGATTTGTAAGAGTATGTTGAGTCTGGCCATTTGCGGGACATTTCTTTTACATTCCCTGATCCCAAGGCTCAATTCATTTTCGAAATCGCCTCCGTTCACGAGCTTCTGGAAGCATTAAACAAATGTTGTTGATGGGTGTTTGAGGCCTACACCCCGAGCCGTACCACCGGGTTGGTGTGTAACGTGAGAATATGCTCATTGACCAAGTGATTTGATGGTGTGTGTCTTTGACCCCCTCAGATTAGAGGATAGCTTAAAAAAAACAAGTATTAGCAAAGTCAATATGTCTCACCTTTCTAATGTGAGTGCCAAACAATTGGCTTTGCCAGTGCTTGTTTGTCAAGCATTGTTTTAAAAGAATTAAAAAATCAAAATACTGGAGGAAAAGTAAACGCCTGTTTTAGGGTATTTGAAACCTGTACTTTTGATTCAATGTTTTAAACTTTATACTCGACCTGCTATATTTTTTAAATATTTTTTCACTAAGGAAACTCTGAACATAGTTTTAAAAGAAAAGGTATCAGAATTTAAATGAGAACGCCTACCAAATTTTACTTTACTTTCCATAGGACTGAGAACTGAAATATGCTCCAGCCTTTTGGTTCTCTGCAGTAGTCTAGAAGAAGATACAGATTCCTTTTAAGTGTGACTAGATGGCTTCTTTTCCATTCATTGACTTTGTTTTAACATATTATTAGCAGGTGTCTTGGTCCAATAGGCTTAATTAAAATGTTCCAAGATGACAACTCCAAGCACTGATGTGTAAATGCAAACTCCATAAATGGAAAAGTGTTGATCTGGAGGCATGTGGGCATCCTGTTCTCTTTAATGATGCTAAATAAGTTTCTGCCTCAAAAGTAAGCTGAGTGCAGAAGCCAGCCCCTCAGCCAACGCCATTAAAGCCTTTGTGTGCAAAGACCAGTGCATTTATGCAACATGTGGAATTCAAGACACAAAGCCAAGACTACCCTTAAAATTTGCTCTGTAGTCGTACCCCAGCATATACCTACTGCTGTGTTTTTGAAGGCAATGTGGGAGTGATGGGGATAAAACTGAGAGCACTGTAGGAGGAAGCAGCACACGAGGGATAGAGCCAAAAATACATCTGCTCTCATGAAGTGTTGAATGAAAAAGTGTAAAGAAGTTTCTTGACTGTGAGATTAGGAAGGATGCAAGTCAACTGATTAAAAGGATGGTAAAGGGGCCATGCTTGAGGGGAAGGACATCCACAAGAAGAGGAAAGAAAGCCATAAATAAGTAAGCAAATGAAAGTGACAAGAAAGCCAACCAATGGTAAGCAAAAGCTGTCTGACAAGAGAGAACTAAAACAGAGAAGCTAGTGCAAAGCTTGCAGCTGTCCACCAGATGGGAATGGAGCGCCTGGGCAGGTAAAAGGTAAACTTGTTCAAATGGATTAGTGGGGTGACTGGTTCCGGTGAGGAGAAAGCTCGGTTTATCACAGTTGTGGTTCATAAGGACACACTCATCTACAGGGGATTTGGGTTCTGATTTTCTTGATTCTGAACAGACATCCTAATGAGAAGATGATACTTGCAACATTTTCATATTCAAATATTTTTATTAACTTTTTCAGATGCAATGGAGGAATTAACCATCCCAATCCTTCTTTGGGGCAGGTTCCAGCACAGGTAGTATGCCATAGGTGGTCACATCAAGAACGATAATACAATCAAAAAAGTAAAACCTGTCAGGATTTCTCTGCTAAAAACCACTAGCTTTTCTCCCATAGACCCACCCGGCCCTCTGCCAGACCCAAATGCAGAAGGCAGCCTCCAACCCCCCCCCCCCCCCCCCAATAGTGCCCACCTTCCAGCACAAAACAACCAGATCGTATTTCAAGAAAACTCTTTCAACAGTGTTTCACAGTTCGGTCTACACATGAACTGGATCATTTATAGGTCTAAGAGTGTCCTTGCCTGAGGTCTCTGCAGAAGAGTCCCAATGCTCTCCAGCGCGTAGCAAGAGTGTAGTTCAAGAGGCCGGTGCTATTGTGGTCATAGTGGGGCTTCCACTTCAGGACAAACAGCATGTGTGTCCCATTCATATTACTAGTTAATATTTCCATGGTGAGTATACTCCATAATCTATGTACCACTGAGTCAGTTCCAGGCATTCTGCTCACCTCCAATTTTGTGCTCTCACTAATTTCGCCACCCTGAGGCACTTGAGGCTCATATGCCATTCATGGGTCGACATTGCTCGGCATTCTGTTGGTCTAAGACCCAGAAGCATCACCTCTGGTGTATGAGGCTATGGTTAAGACAGTACACTTTGGAGAAGCTTCAACACCTCCTCCCAAAATGGTTGTATGACCGGGCAGTCCCACCATATTAGTGCCTCACCAGCTCTGCACCCCGGCTAGCATCTAGGAGAGGCATTATTATACATACGGTGTAGCTTGTGGAGCATGTAATACCAACAATACCAGAATTTATAGTGTATCTCCCTCTCTAAGATAGAAGATGAGGAAGAGAGGATATCTCTAGGGAGCTTGTGCTGGCTCATGATGTAAAGTCCCTAAGGCCTTACTCCATTCCGGTCAGACCCTCCAATCCATCTCAAACCACACTCCTTCCTAGTTCTGTCATATCAATTTTAATTAATAATACCATGAATCTCATCTGTTTTTATGATTTGTTGAAATGAGGAGGGGACAACGTGTCAAGGCATTTCGATAATGCCCCACATTTAACACCTAATGAGACACTTATCAATATGTTAAGGCCATCAAAGAAACATCCATAGATAATTCATCAAAGAGGTGTAGTTCAAATTAACCTCCCATGGTTTCCCATCTTCTTAAAGCTATATCTAGGACTCCTTCTTTGGTTCTTGCAATTTATACACCACATTCCTAAAACTATGTCAAAAGCCTTCATCCCTGACAAGTTTTAGTATTTAAGGACCACCACTTGACACCTTAGGTAGAGAGGACCTTCATCCCAGATTATCCTGCAAGATACCGTCCCAAGACTATTATGGTTGTTGCTGGCATTTAGAGAAGCTGATGCATCCTGCCTGAAGTTGATAAGAGCTGAGTACCTGAGGAAAGCTGCTACCACAGTGTGTGTTTGCCTTTTGCAGGGAACACTTCATCCATGGCTTCTTCGGTAACAAAAGCCTGAGCTGTCAATTAGGTATGCAGTGCACCTCTTTCTTTAAAAAAAAAAACTCTAGTCCGCATAGAAGTAGGCTTTATGTGTTTGGATTTTAGGTGACATTTTAACCATGTTAGAAATGTCCATTTTATAAACGATGCTTGCAACATTGTTTCTTGCTGTTTTTATTATAACCTGTGTGATTGTTTTAGATGTACTAAAAAAAAAAATAGGTTTCCCTGTTGTAATAAAGACTTTTAATTGAAAGTGTCTATTCTTAGTGATGTGTATGTGTTTGTGTGTGTGTATGTGACTGTTACCACAATGCTCCTGATCCCTTTTCGGAATTGTTAGTAATCCGAAAACATTGATTTCACTACAATTATGTATTGAGTGAAGATGGGGAGTGGCAAAGATGGCGGCCGCGACGGATGCCTGATATGTAGGCTCCGTCCCGGGCCCACCAAAAATCCTGGTCGGCGCCTCCGGAGACGCTCCCAAAGGTCGGGCGCTGTCCTCCTGGGTTCCAGGGGTGCTGGCGGCGTGTCGAGGTGGACTCGGTGAGGGGCGGGCGGCTCCCGGTGGCTTGCGGGACGCTTGTGGCCTTTCCGAAAGAGAGTCCCCGGACCTCGCGCTGCGAGGAGGATTAAGAGGCGGGTCCGTTCGCTCGGCGGCGCCTGGGCCGATCGGCCCAGTAAAACACAGCGGGGTGCAGTGAGTGGACGGAGGGGGTCGGACGGGGGTCGACACTGCCCTAGCGGCCCCCCTGGTCTCTCGCTCCCTCCTCTTCCCCTCCCCCCCTCTTGGGCAGACGCCGCGCGGTGCTCCTGGAGGAGCCTCGCAGCGCTTCCGGAAGAGCCGGCCCTGGGCTAGCGGACCTTGGAGGCTTGTTCGTAATCACCTGGAGCACAGGGGACAGCCGAGGGACGGGCAGTGGATGCTAGGAGTGCCGCCCCTTGCCTGGGATGCTGGGGCACCTAAACATGGTGGCTCCACAGTTGGACGTTATTGGGGGAGTGGTGTGCTGAGAGGGGGCTCACCGGTGGAGGGACCGCGTGGATAGAGTGGGCCTCCTTCTGCCCCCCCCCTTTTTTTTTTTTTCCAACTGCTTCCCCTTGCTTTTTCTGGGGGAGCATGACAACGCCAGTTGTGATCTCACAGAGGCCCCCCCCCCCCCTTTGGAGAGTGGGGGGGGGGAGACCAGCAGGTAGTCAGTGGGGTCGAGGACCTTTATTTACCAAACCCCTCAAGACACAAGTACCGGTCCAGGGCCCAAAGTCAAAGTTGAAGCGACGGGCTGCAGGAGACAGACGGTTGGGTCTTGGTGGGAGCTTGGTTTTTGAATTGGGACGCTACCCCCCTCAACGCCGCGGACCAAACACACAAGCGAGCAGCCTGATGGTGATGTTAGCTTCCACACTGGCTACTCGCCTAGGGTGAACAGGGTGAGGGCAGCAAAGGTCAGCAGGAGTACTGTCGTGGCAGGATCCTCCCAAAAATCGCAGAGACTTTTCTTACCGTGTAGCCAGAAGGCCTGCATAGGGAGAAACCCTACGTCGACCTGAAGGAACAGGACTCCTATGAAATCAATGTGCACTACTCATATTGAAACATTCAACTAAATCACAGCAGAGTGACGCAAAACAGTGATCATGGCAGAGAAATCTATGGCAGCCAAAGCTCAGGAGCGGTCCACGCTCGGGATAACATCAGGTGAACAGCAAACAACACCCAATCTATCGTCCCTGGAAACTACTTTGCAAGCCCATTCGACTCAATTTGAGAAAATCCTGCAGGCGATAAAGGACACCAAATCCTCACTAGAAAACAGAATCGATACTGTGTCCCAGGATCTTAATCTGTTAAGAGTGGATCATCGTAACTTGACTGAAAGAGTTGGTACAGTGGAAGACACACGGAGCGGGCTCAACCCACTAGCACTAGAAAATCAAAAACAGATTCAACGCTTGGAATCCGAGGTGAAGGTCCTATGGCGACGGACGGAAGAGGCAGAGGGCAGATCTCGGCGCAATAATGTCCGCTATTTGGGGTTTCCCGAAAGATCGGAAGGACAAAACTCAGAACTATTTTTGGAACAATGGTTAATCAAAGAAGTAATGCTTGGTGCCCCGTCAAAGTTTTTCTCAGTGGAAAGAGCATACAGAGTACCGGGGAGACAGCCGGCTCCAGGGATGCAGCCTAGGCCACTAATAGCAAGATTTCTGAACTACAGGGACAGAGACGCAATACTGCAACACTTTTGTAACAAAGGACCTATCCAGCATGAGGGCTCATTTATCACTGCTTACCTGGACTTCACTCAAGAAGTACAGAGACAACACAATTCCTTTCTGAAAATCAAACAACGACTTCGGGAACATAACATTAAGTATGCCCTGATGTTCCCTGCTAAATTGCAAGTGATTTCAGAGGATAAGACGCATATCTTCCCCACCCTGGAAGACGCGTGGACATGGTTGCATGCCAAGGGGCTGGCGCAGCCCCGGAAGGGCACGGGAGATGGCGGTGAATGGATCACATCACCAGTATGGAGGAGAACCAGGAAATGCTCTAAATCACAACCCTCCATAAAACAAGCAGCGGCTGAGAGAGCAAAGGTACTGAAGGAGACGACTTTGCACACACAAAACTCCTTCGGCACACTGCGCACCAATGCAAGCGACCACACAGACTCGGATTCAGCTAGTCCTGATTCGACGATTCTGGAGGCGCTAAGAGGTCCGAAGTTAACACCCAGATCAGCGGATGCACTGTGATGTCAGGAAGTGGGTGAGGGAAAGCGATCTTATCCCTCATCGGACACTGTGGTACAATCATGGAACACTGGCGCAGAAGGACCAGACTGCACAAGTAGGACACGGCCTTTGCATATAAGTAACAGCTGGCCGGCTCATTCAATTTATATATGAGTAAGCCATAATACTGCACTTGTGGTGTTGGTGGAGCCGGCGCATCCCGGGGGCGCTGACATACGTAAATTCTTTTTTGTTTTTTGGTCAAAGGTGGGGGCCCCATATAAGGGTCACCTCCTATTGATATCATGCCTCCCCAGAAGGTATCCGCATGGATACAGCTTTTTTCTATGAGAAGTGTGATGTTTATTTTGTTTATACAGATAGTGGCTAGAACTAGGCAAGTTCAGCATGGTTGTGGGGGACTAGTTGGGGTGGGGGGCGGGTGGGATTGCATTTATTTATGTTTATTAGGTCTTTTCAAACAACAAGACAGATTGGTGCAGCTGTTAGTGTATATTACAAGCAAGGAACGGGGAAAAATAGAGGGGGGTGTGTTGGCTGTTCACTCCAGGGCATATAAACAAAGATGGTACAAAAACACATGGTGTAGATTTCAAACCCGTTCATGCATGTATAATTACGTGGAACGTGCGGGGAATGGCGACGCAGGGTAAAAGATATCGTGTTCATGTCCGCCTTAAGCGCCAGGGGATACACATCGCCATCCTGCAAGAGACACACTTACTAGAGGCCGATCTGAAAGTATTAAGGGGGCGCTGGGGAGGACAGATTATAGGCACATCATACTCGGCCTATGCTAGGGGGGTATTGGTGTGGATAGCTCAGGGGGTACCGTATGCCCAACACACACACAGAATAGATCAAGGGGGCAGATATGTGGTAATAGAGGGGCAGTTGGATGGCAGACAACTGACTATAATAGGGATTTACGCCCCTAATAGCGCATTGCCTGAATTCTTACGTACTCTGACACCAGCCTTACTAGTCAATCCAGAGGCACCAGCTGTGTGGGGAGGAGATTTCAATAGCACACCGGACATGACACTTGATCGATCTATCTCGCCCCCGAGAGGACTACCACACGGGAGCGCTACTGGTCCACTGCTGACATGGGCAGGGGACTTGAGACTACACGATCTCTGGCGCATAAGCCACCTAACGCAACAAGAATATTCTTTTTATTCAATACCCCACAAAGTACACACTAGGATAGACATTATGTGGGGTACCCACAAAATATGCTCCCTAGTTAAGGACGCGGAATACCTGGCCAAAACGTTATCCGATCACTCCCCACTTAGGTTAACGCTGCGATGGGGAAGGAGACGATCTACGATCCCCAATTGGCGCCTGCAGGGGGAGGCTCTCCTAGACTAGGCTTTCAGAGAGAAATTAAATACAACAATAAGAAACTACTGGGAAATAAACAAGGGCTCCACAGATACAAGAGCGATGGAGTGGGATGGACACAAAGTCATTGTTTGAGGGCACTGTTTGTCTGCCAGCTGGGGGATCAGGCGCTCGCTATATGTTGAAGTTACCACATTGGAAAAAGAGATGAGAAAGCTGGAAATCACAGTGGCACATAATGGGGCATCACAGGTAGAACTTGAGAACATACGCTCAAAATATAATGAGGTGGATTTAAGGCTCCGCCGTCATGACTACAATTATTATTTAATGCGACTACAAACAGAAGGAGATAGGTCAGGGAGACTGCTGGCATGGCTACTCCGAGAGGATCGCCAGCAAGCTCCTATATGGGCTATACGACAGGCAGATGGAACCATGGCCACCAGTCAGGAAGCAATCAACAAAGCGTTTGAGGAGTACTACACAGGCTTATACAAGGGACGGGCATCATGCACTACCCAGCAATTGGAGACCTTTCTAAGAGGAGAGAACTTACCACAATTGTCACATGCAGATAAAGAGACATTAGAGGCTCCCCTGACAATGGAAGAGCTACAGGCGGCCATGGTACATATGTCCAGAAATAAAGCGCCGGGAATAGATGGCTTGCCAATAGAATATTACACTACTTATTCCAAACACTTGAAATCACACTTGCTGGAGGTGTTTGAAGAGGCGTGGTCTCACAAATTACTCCCACACACAGCGAGAAGCATTGATAGTGGTCCTGCCTAAACAGGGTCGCGACCTTACAGTTGTTAAGTCATACAGACCACTCTCGCTACTAAATCTAGATTGCAAAATACTGGGCAAAATCCTGGCAAATAGATTAGCTCCCATAATACACACCTTAGTACACGAAGACCAGAACGGCTTCATTCCAAAACGCAACACATTTTTGAATATTCGCAGGCTGCTGAGTATAGTAGGGGATACTCCACCAGAGGCACACGAAAATGTGGCAATGTCACTGGACATTGAGAAAGCATTTGTGGTGGGACTACCTATTCGCAACGATGCAGAGTATGGGGTTCGGGCCTAGCTATATATGCTGAGTTCAGACATTATATGCAGAACCCAGGGCCAGAGTGAAGACAGGAGGCATCGTATCAAACAGTTTCCCTATTGAAAGGGGCACCAGACAGGGTTGCCCACTAACTCCCTTATTGTTCGCCATCGCGATGGAACCACTGGCAACTAGGTTGCACGCGGAGGGGGAGCGTTGGGGAGTGCTCAGTGCAGGAACCCGCCACATAGTCTCGCTATACGCGGATGATGCCCTGATTTACGTGAGAAGGGGAAGTGAAACCATGCCGTTGGTGATATCCCTATTAGAGGAATATGGAAGGATATTGGGATTGAAGGTGAACTGGGATAAATCGTGCGTGTTCCCACTGACCGAATGGCCCACTGAGAACAGGGAGTCTGCACCAAAAGGGCGCTTGAAATGGTGCTTTGACACCTTCAAGTACCTGGGAGTTCATATATACCACAAGCCTGGCGACCTGAGGGATGGTAACTTGGGGCGCGCGCTGAACTCTATAAAGGGGTCTCTACGATTCTGGTGTGCATTACCACTATCCCCACTAGGCAGAGTGGCGATTGCGAATATGTTACTACTACCCCGATTTCTGTACTTCTTTGCAGCATTGCCGGTGATAGTGCCTAAAAGTTTCTTCTGTGAATTAAATGCAGCGCTACTGGGTCTTATATGGGGAGGGGGCAGAACCCGAGTGGCTCTTGCCACACTACAGAGTCCATTAAGTGAGGGCGGACAGGGATCCCCAAACTTTGAATTGTACTTTGCTGCTGCACAGCTGCAGTGGATACTAAACTGGATACACAGACCCGAGTCGGCTGAATCTACATGGATCATGAAACAGCTACACGGCAAGCCACTGATCACAAGGTTGTCAAACACTTTAGCAAAAGGGCCATCCGGTAACCCATTAATGATAGCTGCACACGAATGTTGGACACGGTATATCCAAAAGGGCCGAACGGGGATTCCATACTTCCCCCTTATCCCTCTGGGACAAATCCCAGGAAGGGGGAATATAGCTGGCACGTATTCCACTGCAGTTTGGGCAGAGGCGGGTATAATAACAGTGGGAGACTGCTTTGAGGAAGGAAAGCTAATGTCATTTGAATCTATAAAAGACCCCACTTCAGTGGGAACGGGACAATTTATAGCATATTATTCTATATGCCATTTAATTAAGAAGGCGTGGTCATCGGGGGACCAGGACCTATTATTTCTCAAGCGATGCACCATATGTTGTCATACGACAATCAAACGAAAGTTATAACAAATACGTATAAAGTTTTAAACACATTCCCCGGCTGAAGCGCATGTTTCCTGGGGCAGACTTTCATTGCCCTCGCTGTGGCTCCCCATCAGCCAACTTCTATCATATGGTCTGGGAGTGCGGTCCCCTGGAGATGGAATGGCGGGGGTAGTGGCTGATATCTCAGATATAACAGACCTTATATTCACGCCGGATCCCGGCTCCTGTTTATTGGGAGTTAGGAAAAGGGATAAAAAGCACAAGTACATACACAGGTTTGCAGACCTAGCTTTCATAATGTACAAAAGGTTGATTGCTATGAACTGGAAAGCCCCGAAAGTGCCAGATCTGAAAACATGGCGTGCCTTAACATTGTGCTGGGCACGCACAGAATATCAGGTACTACGTAAGTTATTAGATGAAGGTCAGAAGCACACTGGGTGTGATGCCTGGGAAACATTTGTCGCCAAATTGGAGGTTAAAAACGATGAGCGCCCACCATGAAACCTGGTAGCATCACGAAAATGTAGACAGTGGATAGACCACATACAGCCCACACGAACCATGTATGCCCTACATGGAAGTAAAAATATACAATTGGTGCATAAACACATAAATAGAAGATATTGTATTTCGAACCCCGACACACTCACAAGAAAGATGCAAAATAAAGGATGGTTTCCGTCTAATGCTAATTATGGTACTAGCTATAACAAGTGATTTAGCTGCGCGCTGTAGAAAACGAATACTGTGGATGTGACTAGACCTAAGTTGTTATTGTTATTTACAATTTATGTTATGTTAGATCACCTAAATTCTATTATGACAAACTGCAATAGCTGTCGATAGATGTGCAGAAAACAATAAAAAGATGTTTAAAAAAATAAAATAATGTGTTGAGTGGAGTTCTGTGGGGCTACAATGACCTTTCTTTCACATTCAAGTGCTGAATTAAGTTCACCTAGGTCACCCGTGGGCAGAAAAGCAAATCCTCTGGAGCTACCCCAGAGTCATGGCTTACGCAATGTGTTTCCTGCAATTCTAGGAGCTGCTCCCATTCCCTGTTATGGCCTCAAGTCTGTGGGGCCTAAGTTGCGTGTAATAATTTAAAGAGGACTGACATTGTACCTTTTGTGTCTATAAGTTTAGAAAGGTTTTAGGTCTGGTGTCCTCCCCACCCCCATCCCCACCTCCAAACTGTAGGGTGTATCACCCAGTGGTGAAGTTGGACATAATGGAGCCTTTCAGTTTCTGGGCGTGGGAAGAATGTTTTACATTGCATTCAGGATTTGGGAATTTAAATTTTCAAAGATATCCGAGATCATTTTGCAGCCCTCCTCCCTCTATTGCTGAAGGCCTGGCCTTCCATTGGTGGCTTGAATACTGGATTATAATAGATCCAGGTATAGGGGGATGGGACGGATATAAGGCCTGCAAATTCTATACCTGTCCCAGGTACGAAGGGTGGTAGCGACTGTTGTGCTGATGTAGATGTTAGTGAGTCTGGGTCGCCTGTCCATCCACTCTATGTCCCAGAGGGACCTTCGTGTGATTGTGTGATGCATCCCACACCAGTTCTTTTCTGATGCAAATATGGATCATTCCACAACCACCCACAGCTGCCCTGCCACGTAGAAGTAGGGGACAGCTCCCACTGTTGGGTTAAGAGTGTCTGGGCTTTTTGCCCCTACCACAAAAGACAACAGTCGTTGCTGGATATTTCTTAGATAGGTTGAATCCAGTCATAGCAGGAGGGCCTGAAATAGGTAAAGAAGGTGTGGAAGGATATTCATTTTAATTGAATTAATGCAGCCCAGCCAGGAAAGCATCAGTGTGTTCCAGGTGTGGAGGTCTGTCACAATATTAGTTGCCGGCAGAGTGCAATTGGCCTGAAAGCGCTCTTCTATTGTATGCTTGAGCTTAATCCCTAGGGACGTGATGGAAGATTTAGCCCATTGGAATGGAAACTGTGTAGCTAATATAGCTTGAGCCTCCATACTGAGCGTAAGATTGAGAATCTCTGATTTGTCAAAATTAATTTTATAACCCAAAGCTGTCCCATATGCTTGCAGTAAGGTCACCACCTGAGATAAGGAAGCGCATGGTAAAACTACAGTGAGTAGGACATTGACTGTAGAAAGTGAGATCTTATGTTCTTCTGGCCCAAACTGGATCCCCATCACTGCATGTGGCTGTCGGATCAAGCATGCGAGAGGTTCTATAAAAAACGCAAGTAATGGGGGAGAGCGGACATCCCTGTCTGGTACCTCTCGAGAGGGAGAATGGCAAAGAGAGGTGGCCATTCAGAGTGATTCTTGCTGTGGGGTGTGAGCAGTTTGCAAAAACCATCTTCGTGAACTTGGGTCCCAAGCCCAGCTTTTATAGAGTGTGGAGAGCAGAAAGTCCCAATCCACCCTATTAAAGGCCTTCTCTGCATCCAGCAAGAGGACGACAGCTGAAATATATTTGAGGGAAGCTTTTGCTGTCAGGTGGATGGCCACTCAGAGGTTATCGTGTGCCTCTTGGCCCTGAATAAAACTACTTTGGTCAGGGTGGACCAGAGTGGGCAGTACAGTATTAAGGCATGGGGCCAAGATATTAGTACACTGTTTTGCATCAAGATTTAACAGGACCATCAGTCGATATGATGCCCACCTGCTGGGATCCTTTTTGGGTTTTGGGATAACAATGACCGTTGCCTCCCCCATTGTCTGTGTAACTTCTCTATAGATCATGCAATATTTAAATAGGTCTACCAGTTTAGGGAAAAGTTTGGCCACATACGTCTTGTAAAAAACAGCTTTGATGCTGTCTGAGGTTTTATTAAGTTTCAGTGATTTGATAGTGAGGTGGATTTCCTCAGGCGTGGTAGGGCCTTCCAGGGATTCCCATTGAGTGCTTGAGTGTAGGAAGATGGACTTCGTCTGGGAAGGACTTTCTTTATATGGATGAGGAGGACTAGCTCTGGTATAATGTTTCATGGAATCGACAAAATTCGTCCACCATTTTAAGATCATCCCCTGTAGGAAGTCTGGTATCATCTAGGATCTCTTTAATGTAATGTAATCTTTTTTTCCCGTTTGTCCTGGAGGGTTTGGACCAGCTGAGTGCCTCCTTTCTCCAAACGAGCATGCCTATTTGTGCAAGTTAAGGATCAAGAGTTCAGCCTTAGTGTTATAATACATTCGCTGTTGGCCTCGCACAGACAAAAGGGCACGTCTTGAGGGGTGTGTTGTCCATTCTGCTTCCAGTCTCCTTCTTTCGCTTTCTAATTGATAAATATCCAGTTTATGGGCCCTAGTTTGCTAGGCTGTGGTTGCAATAAAGCCGACTTAAAAGCGTCCCACACTAATTGGGCTTCTCCACTCCCCCTTCATTAAACTCAACATATTCATCAATCTGTTGTCCAGTTTCCCGTTGGTTAACTGGATCTTTAAGCAGGGATGAGTGTAGCTGCCACTGTCCCAGATGCCTATGCAGGCTTAGATCAAATTTTGCCTGGACTGGGGCATGGTCAGAGACAGTGATGGAGCCCATTTCTGCTTCTTTTAACAGACCAACCAGAAGGTTGTTAACTAAAATATAGTCAATGCGGGAATGTATGCAGTGAACATTGGAGTAGAAGGTGATACTTTTGTCTGTCTCATGGAGTTCACACCAGGCATCATGTAACCCCAAGTTCCCCAACATTTTCTTCAATCACTTAGAAAATGCCGCCGTATGTATTCCTTCACCCTCTCTCTGTCCCTGCTAGGGTCCAGACCATATTAAATTCTCCAGTGAGAATGATATTACCTTCACTGCTCCCACTAGGCCATCCAGAAAGCTTATTATGTAGCTGTCCTGGGTTGTGTTTGGGAGCATACACCAAGGAAACAGTGATGGAACGTCCATTTAGTGTCCCTACCTGTATGATGTACCTGCCATTCCTGTTTGCTTTTGTATGGGATATTGAGAGTGGGAGATTACAGCATATGAGGATTCACTAACCATTGTTCGGTGGTAGCAGAGGAGTGATATGCTGTGTAAAGCTGGTGTATTGGAGTTTGCCCTGGTCTTTGCTCAGGAGCTGAGTCTTCTGAAGACAAATAATGTCAGGATTGGTTTCTCAGAGGCTTCTCCAGATCATGCCACATTTATTGGGTGAGTTGATGCCCCTAGCATTGAGCGTGATTATCTCTAGCAGCACTGTTTGTGCAGGTGGTGTGGGTATGTGGGATATGGTGTGTGCAACAGTGGCATTATGGCTCGGCGGAACTTGAAGGAATCCCTCCCTCTCACTTTCCCAAAACAAAAGAACAATCCATAAGAACAATAAGAACATGGGTCTCCAACCTTTTCTGTAATATCAGCTACTTAAGTTCAATGAAAATCTTCCTGAGCTACTGTTGGAAATGGGGTCTCTAGTTGGCAGTGATTTGCACCCTGTCCAATTAGGGACTCTCACTCTAGTCAGGTTAAGGGAGTCACACAGCTAAGATAACCCCTGCTCACTCCCTTGGTAACATGGCATGAGCAGTCTGGCTTCTCCCAGAGGCAATGTGTAAATATTTGTACACATACACACACACACACACACACACACACACACACGGTAACACAGTGAAAACACCACAAAAGTACTCCAAAGCAGTTTCAATAAATAGCCAATATTTATGTGGGTAAAACAAGGCCAAAATGACAAAAATCCAACATACACACGTAAAGATATCACTTTGAAGTTAAAATGAGTCTTAATCTATAGGAATCAATCATTGTATCTTTTTAGCACAAAGTACCTGTGATGCATTAAAAACAAGGTCAATGCAGGCCACAGGGGAGGAGAGGCACTGAAAAGCAAAGCGATGTATCGTTTTATTACTGTGCAGGGGAGGCGATGCATTGATTCTTTCCTCGCAGGAGAGGCGATGCAACGGTTCCTAACTGGCAGGGGAGGAGATGTGTTGATCCTTTCCTCACAGGAAAGGTGATGTGTTGATTTCCGGACACACAGCCTCAGTTCCTTACTGCAGTGCAGGGTTGATGAGTAATTGACACCCTGGGGATGATGCGTGGGAAATCCAGACCCTCTGTGTTGATAGAACGGTGTTGAAAGAGGTGCTGTGCCGATTCTGCAGGTGCTGCGTCAGTTCTCCAGCAGCAGGACAGGCATTTCATCAAATATTTTAGCCGCGCTGCATCGGTGCGTGGATTTTCTCTTTCAGGTCACTAGCTTACACTTCCGAGGGCCCAGAGACTGGAGTTGGCACCACTTGGCAAATCAGGTCTCTCAGCAGAAGAGCCCAGGCACTGGCAGATGAAGTCTTTGATGTCCCTGAGACGTCTTAAGAGAAGGCAATCTCAGTCCAAGCCCTTGGAGAAACTTTGGAAGCAGGATGTAGAAAGCAAAGTCCAGTCGTTTTGCTCCCAGGACAGAAGCAGCAAGCAGCAGGCCAGAAGAACAAAGCAACAGGCAGAGTGTCAGTCCCTCCTACAGCATCCAGTTTTTTTTTCCTGGCAGAATGTCCTCGGTCCAGAAGTGTTCTAACTTTGTGGGGTCAGAGGTCCAGTACTTGTACCCATTTCTGTCTTTGAAGTAGGCAAACTTCAAAGAGAAGACTTTGTAGCACACAAGAACTAGCCTTTCCCTGCCCTGGCCCCAGGCACACTCCAGGGGTTTGGAGACTGCTTTGTGTAAGGACAGGCATAGCCCTATTCATGTGCAAGTGTCAGTTCCTCCAAACACGCTTGCTCAGGAAGACCCATCAGGAAATGCAAGGCACACCTCAGGTCTCGTTGTGTGATTGTCTAGAGTAATTTCACAAACAGCCCAACTCTCATCCTGGCACAGACATGTACTTCACAGACAGGCATGGACACAGAATGGTTAAGCAAGAAGATGCCCACTTTCTAAAAGTGACATTTTCAAACTTACAATTCAAAAACCAACTTCACCAAAAGCTGTATTTTTGAATTGTGAGTTCAGATATCCCAAACTCCATATCTCCATCTGCCCCAAATGGGAAATTACAATTAAAAGATATTTCAAGGCAATCCCCATGTTACACATGGGAGAGATAGGCCCTGCAATAGTGAAAACCGACTTTAGTAGTATTTTACTATCAGGGTATGCAAAACACACCAGTACATGTACTACCTTTTAAATACACTGCACCCTGCCCATCCCATGGGGCTGCCTTGGGCCTACTTTAGGGGGGTGGCTTACATGTAATAAAAGAGAAGGTTTGGGCCTGGCAAGTGGGTGCACTTGCCAGGTCGAAATGGCAGTTTAAAACTACACACACACAGAGGTACTGCGTTGGAAGGCCTGAGACGTGTTTGCAGGGCTACTCATGCGGGTGGCACAATCAATGCTGCAGGCCACTAGTAGCATTTGATTTACAGGCCCTGGGCACACATGGTGCACTATACTAGGGACTTACTAGTAAATCAGATATGCCAATCATGTATAACCCAATCACCAATACAAGTTAGACAGAATGCACTTGTCAGAAGTGGTAAAGTGCCTGCGTCAGGCATAATGTATGCAAGGGGGGTGTTTCCTACGTTAGGAGGCCCAAAAAATGGCACAGTGAAATTTACAATATTTCACTTCGCCATTTTTCTGTCATTTTTAACGCCTGCTCGGAGCAAGTATTAAAATGATGCACCCATTGAAATCAAAGAGCCTCCTTGTCCTTTGCTGCACTAGTATCAAAAAGGTTTATGCAAGTGTAGCAAAGTGCCACAATAGCATAAAAAATGTGCTAATGACCGCCATTGTAAATACAGTGTAACCATGGTGTTGTTAGGTGGCAGTAGGGGCACGCAAGAAAAGTGGAGCATCGGAACCAATGCTTTTCTTGTAAATATGCCCCTTTGAGTTGAGCCAGTATAGAATCTACCTAGAAACTTAAGATGGGGTTAGGAGAGACTTCTCCACATTGATGATAAAGCCCACATCTTGTATGAGTTGCACCACTCAAGAGAGATGGAGAAGGACTATTTCTCTCTTTGTTTCTCCATGATGAGAATATCGTCCAGATATACAATAAGTCTCACTCCCCTCTCCCTGAGATATGGCACAGCCAGGCGTAGCAGCTTGGTGAAGCACCAAAGGGCCCACAAGAGGCCAAAAGGAAGAGCGCTAAACTTGTACTACTGCTGAACCAAACAAAACTGAAGAACTCTCCAATGCAGAGAAAAAAATTGTGACTGTCAAATAAGCGTCCTTCAGATCGAGATGCACTATCCAATCACCTTCCTGCAAGAGATTCCGAAGGAGGTGAAAGTCTTCCATCTTGAAGTGGTGATACACTACCTACGAGTTGACCTGTTTGAAGTTGAGTACGAGGCAGAAAGCCCCACCTTTTTTCTGTACCAGGAAAATTGTGCTGACAAAACCTCGGGGATGAGGTGAAGTGGGAACTATCGCCTCTTTGTTGAGCATTCTGCAGATCACGGCTTTGATAAAGAGACTCTCTGAGTGGGGAAAAAGGAGAGAAAGAGCGGGTTCACCTGATAATGAATTGCATAAAGTTCCAGTTGTAAGGCCTGTACTGTCTACAACTTCCAAGATACTTGAGTGATCGCCTGCCAATTGTGCTGAAAAAACCTTATTCTACCTGTTGGACCTGACATCCTTAGGGTGGTCATCCCCCAACTTTCTGCCTGCCTCCCTCCACTTTTCTGACACTGTTTGTGCTGGTTTTAGGACTCTGTGCACTTTACAACTGCTAACCAGTGCTAAAGTGCATATGCTCTCTCCCTTAAACATGGTAAAATTGGTTCATTCCCAATTGTCATATCTGATTTACTTCTAAATCCCTAGTAAAGTGCAATAAGGCCCATATTTATACTTTTTAGCACCGCGTTTGCGTCATTTTTTGGCGCAAAAGCGGCGCAAAGTTAAAAAACATAATTGAATTTAGTAAGTTTGTGCCGCTTTTGCGTCAAACAATGACGCAAATGCGGCGCTAGGAAAGTATAAATATGGGCCTAAATGTGCCCTGGGCTGTAAATTTAATGCTACTAGTGGGACTGCACCCCTGGTAGTGCCACCCACCTAAGTAGCCCCTTAACCATGTTGCAGGCCTGCCATTGCAAGGCCTGTGTGTGCAGTTTTACTGCCACTTTGACTTGGCATTTAAAAGTACTTGCCAAGTCTCAAACTCCCATTTTTATACATATAAGGCACCCCTAAGGTAGGCCCTAGGTAACCCATAGGGCAGGGTGCTATGTAGGTTAAAGACAGGACATGTACATGTGTGTTTTATATGTCCTGGTAGTGGAAAACTCTTAAACTTGTTTTTCACTACTGTGAGGCCTGCCCCTTTCATAGGATAGCATTAGGGCTACCCTGATATACTGTTTGAGTGGTAGATTCTGACCAGAAAGGGGGAACCAGGTCATATTTAGTATGGCCAGATTGGTAATAAAAAGAATCCTGCCTATTGGTGAGGTTGGGTTTTATATTACTATTTTAGAAATGACACTTTTTGAAAGTGAGCATTTCTTGGCACTTAAAATCCAACTGTGCCTTACAGCCTGTCTCCTATCAACGTCTGGGCTGGGCTGGTTGACAGCTCCCTTGTGCATTTCACCCAGACAACCACAAATACAGGATACTCAGTCACACCTGCACTCATCTGCATACTGAGTGGGTCTTCCTGGGCTGGAAGGGTGGAGGGCCTGACACTTCCATTTCAAAGGCTAGTGGCCTGCCCTCACACAATGGACTGCCAAACCCTCTACCGGGACCCTGTCAGACAGACCTGTCTTTGAAGTCTCCCCCACTTCAAAAGCATTTTTGAGTTTATAAACTGGTTCCCTGACCCCACCAGATTAGACACTTCTGGACCTGAACCTGCAACCTGTCAAGAGGAACTGCCTGGCTGCCCGAAGGACTCATCTGGACTGCTGCCCTCTGAGTTTGCTGAGAAGTGCTCTCCAAGGGCTTGGATTGCGCTTGCCTTCTGTTTCTGAAGTCTCAGGGCTAAAAAGACTTCATCTCTTCAGGAAACTCTTTGTGCACCGAAAATTGACACACTGCTTGCCGGAAAATCACCGCACAGCCGAACCAGAATGATGCAGCCCGACTTCCCGAGTGAAGAATCGATGCAGCGCCTGCCATGCAACTGAAAATTTGATGCATCGCCGTACCGGATCGACGCAACGCCTGTAACTTTGTCCTGCATGTCCAGTATTTCCATGCATCATCCCTGGGCGTCAAAAAGATCCCCGCATCACAGGGAGGAACCAAGACTGCATGCTGGAAATTGATACAAAGCCCCTAGCAGTGTGGAAAGAAACAACGCATTATCTGTGCCACGCCGGAAAAATCCGACGCACATCGTATTTTTCCACGCATCTCATCCTCTGCAGGGTACTTTGTGCAAACAAGAGACAACTGCTGATTTCTAATATTTAAGACTCTTTTTAAACCTGCAAAAGTGATATTTCAACTGGTGCTTATTGAATCTTTATTGTTTTTGATCTGAATTTAATCAGATAAATATCATATATTTTTCTAAACCTGAGTGGTGTATTTTTGTGGTGTTTTCACTGTGTGTAGGAAAGTGCCACTGTTGGCATGGTTACCCCTCCCCCCACTTTTTGCCTCATGTTGATGCCAACTTTGACTGAAAGTGAGCTGGGATCCTGCTAACCAGGCTCCAGCACCAGTTTTCTTTCCCAAAATCTGTACCTTTGTTTCTGCAATTGGCAAACCCATGGAACACAATTAAGTGTCTTGTAAAAGGTACCCATGGTACCAAGGGCCCTGTGGCCAGGGAAGATTCCCAAGGGCTGCAGCATGTATTATGCCACCCTGGGGGACCCCTCAATAAGCACATATAAACTGCCTTTGCAGCTGTGTGTGTTGGTGGGGAGCAAAAAGACAAAGTCGAAATGGCACTCCTCTCAGGGTGCCATGCCCACAAACCACGGCCTGTGGCATAGGTAAGTCACCCTCTAGCAGGCCTTACAGCCCTAAGGCAGGGTGCACTATACAACAGGCGAGGGCATAGCTGCATGAGCAATATGCCCCTACAGTGCCTAAGTCCATTCTTAGACATTGTAAGTGCAGTGTAGCCATATTAAGTATATGGTCTAGGAGTTTGTCATCATAAACTCCACAGCTTCATAATGGCTTCACTGAATACTGGGAAGTTTGGTATCAAGCTTCTCAGAATAATAAACCCCCACTGATGCCAGTGTGAGATTTATTGAAAAATGCACCCAGAGGACATCTTAAGAGATGCCCTCTGTATGTTGGCCAAACTGTTAGTGCAGGACTGACCGGTCTGTACCAGTCTGCCACTTTCAGATACGTTTCTGACCACATGGGGTGAGAGCTTTTGTGCTCTCGGTGGTCACAAACAAAGCCTGTCCTGGGTGGAGAAGAACTGTAACACCTGGTGGTGAGCCTCAAAGGCTCAAGCCTCGGGTTACAGTGCCCCAGGACACCCCAGCTAGTGGATTTGCTCACCCCCACGTACAAAGCCCCACTTTTGGCGGCAAGACTGACATGAAAGTTAGGGAAAACAGGGAGGAGTGACCACCCCCAGCCCGGACCACCCTTAAGGTGTCCAGAGCTGAGGTGACCCCCTCCCTTCAGAATCCTTTATCTTGGTTTGGAGGACAGGGACCAATAGGGTTAGGCCTGTGCCGCCCTCCCCAGAGGGAGTAGGCACAAGAAGAGTGTAGACCCCCTCAGGGACAGTAGCCATTGGCTACTGCCCTCTGACCCCTGGAACACACTTCAAGGGCCTCCCTGAACCCAGCTCACCAGATTCCTGGTGACCTGACAAGAAGAAGAAGGGCTGCATAACTGAAACCCTAGCAGCGAATAAGGAAGACAACTGACTTGGCCCCAGCCCTACCAGCCTGTCTCCTGCTTCAAACAACGTGCACCAAAACAGCGACGCATCCAGTGGGACCAGCTACCTCTGCCAAGCTCCAGAGGACTGCCCTGCACCCCAAAAAGACCAAGAACTCCTGTGGACAGTGGCCCTGTCCCGGAAGAAACAACAACGAAGGACTCCTGCCTCACTCCAAATGAGTGAGTCCTGACCACTCTGCACCCGACACCCACGGCCCGTGTCCAGGTGGCCCAACTGATTCTGAGTAAGTGCCTACCTGGGTTGACCTCTCCACCCCTCCACGATGATGCCTGCAGAGGGAATCCCGAGGAACCCCCTGACCATGAAAGCCCTGGATGAGGATATCCAGCGCTTAAAAACACATTGCACCAGGCCTTAGAGAACCCGACCTCTAGTGCAGCTACATTCAGCAGGCGGCCCTCCCCCCTGTCCAGCCTGTGGTTTACCCGAGCCGACCCCCTGGACCTCACCTGCAGCATCTGAGTGACCCCCGGGATCCCCTCAAAGAGAATCATTGGAAACCCGACATCTTGTTTGCACCCTGCACCCGGCCGACCCTGTGTTGCTAGTGGTGGGTGTTTGGGGTTAACTTAAACCCCAACATGTGGACTTCCTAACCCCCGGAGACTGGAACTGTAAGTTTTGTACTTACCTGTGAAGCAATCTAACTTTTCTTCCCCCCAGGCACTGTTTCTGAAAATTCCACTGTGTCAACTTTTAAAACAGATAATTGCTAATATTCGAAAAACTGTAAAACGTATTGATTTCAAACACAGTACTCTTGATATATGTGTGAAATACGCATCTATAGAAGTACTTACCTGCAACTTGAATCTTGTGGTTCTAGAAATAAATTGTGAAAATATATTTTTGCTATATAAAAACCATTGGCCTGGTGTTAATTCATCGAGTGTGTGGTTATTCTGTTGTTTGTGTGTGTACAACAAATGCTTTGCACTACCCTCTGATAAGCCTAACTGCTTGACCACACTACCACAAAAGAGAGCATTAGTATTATCTACTTTAGCCTCTGTTAAGCCACTGGGGAACCCCTGGACTCTGTGCACACTATATCTCATTTTGATATAGTATATACAGAGCCAACTTTCTACATTGTGTTACTGTATGATTTATTGCACAAATACTTTACACATTGCCTTCTACGTTAAGCCTGATTGCTCAGTGCCAAGCTACCAGAGGGTGGGCACAGGATAATTTGAATTGTGTGTGACTTACCTTGACTAGGATTGTGGTCCCTATTTGGACAAAGGTGTATACCTCTGCCAACTAGAGACCACATTTCTAACACTACCTTCCAGAGTAATCTCTGAAGAAATTACCTTTACATGTGTAGGAAGCGTCTGATACCGAATTTCCTCTACAGTAGCCGCCCTGTTGGAATGTCTTTTGCCCCCTCTACTGTAAGACAGGTAGAAGGAGTTGGAGCCAGAGTAGGATGATGTACCTCTACCTCTGTGGAGATAACCTCTGGGGAAGGCCTATGGGAACCCATTCTGCCATGAGGCCTGGTGCCCAGCCTCTGAAATATCCGGCCCTTGCAAAAAAGACCACTGTTAAGGACTTTTTTTATCTAGAATTGAGCCTTATCTAGTGCAGAGAAAGTGGCAACATACTTGCCCAGATCTTTTACAAATTTATTGTTGAACAACAGTCCTTTAGCTAGTGGGCTTACTTCGGCTGCGGCCAACTCTGCCACTTTAGGATCAATCCACATCAAAAAGGATTTGCGCTGCTCTGCGGACATGGGGCAATTAGCATTACCTAAATGGCATAAGGCCCGTTGGGTCCATTCTAGCAGGACATCCAGGTCTATCGGTGTGTTTGAGACTTTTCCCTAGACAGCCAATTCCAAGATTTTTGTGAGCAGGCCGGAGTGGTCTAACAATTTGTCCTGCCAGCCATGGCAGGCCTGATCGATCCCTTTCTTTAGCGAATTTCTTTAGGAATGTCGCTATACTTGGGTCAAGCTCTAGTGTGTCATCAATGAGCAAAGGTAATGGGCATTTTGAGCGCAAAGTTTTATGAACTTCCCTCTCAAAGCCCTTGCTCAGTCTTGTTTTGGACATAGTCTACTACATACGGACAGGGAACCCACTCTGTCAAACAGGGATGAATGATGTCATCCAGGTTGAACAGCAGATTTCGATTACTGGGTGCAGCTGGGCCATCAGTGGAATCATGGGACTTGCGTTTGCACTTGGTGGATGGTTGGGATTCATCTTGTTATTGCTCTGAATTGGACGCCTGGGAGGAAGAATGAGATGAAAAATCCTCTTTGTCCCAGTCTTTCCCATGAGACAGACCTGGAGTGCCCGGGTGGTTGGGGGGGTCTGAACTCCTGTATTCTTGGTCCTGGAGGGCCAAAAAGGAAATCTGTTCCAACACCTCAGAATGAGACCCTCCAGAGGAGCTCCTCATTGCACGAGCAGAGTTGGTAGAATTGATCCCTCATGGGGAAGGATTCACTGAAGATCCTGTGCCCAATTCTCTCCTGTAATATCTTATCAATGTCTGAGTAAAGGGGCGAAGAGCCCTCACCAAGGCCCTCTTCACCTCGTAGGAGGTGACATCATCATCACCTCCTACGCCGACGACACCCAACTTGTACTCTCCCTCACCAAGGACCCCGCCAGCGCCAAGACCAACCTACAAGAGGGTATGAAGGACGTCGCAGATTGGATGAGGCTCAGCCGCCTAAAGCTGAACTCTGAAAAAACGGAAGTCCTCATCCTCGGCAACACCCCGTCCGCCTGGGACGACTCCTGGTGGCCCACGGCCCTCGGCACCGCACCGACCCCCGCAGACCACGCCCGCAACCTCGGCTTCATCTTGGACCCTCTTCTCACCATGACCAAGCAAGTCAACGCCGTGTCCTCCGCCTGCTTCCTCACTCTCCGCATGCTCCGCAAGATCTTCCGCTGGATCCCCGCCGACACCAGAAAAACCGTGACCCACGCCCTTGTCACGAGTCGCCTGGACTACGGCAACACCCTCTACGCCGGGACCACCGCCAAACTCCAAAACCGCCTGCAACGCATCCAAAACGCCTCGGCCCGCCTCATCCTCGACGTACCCCGCAACAGCCACATCTCCGCACACCTGAGACACCTGCATTGGCTCCCAGTCAGCAAAAGGATCACCTTCCGTCTTCTCACCCACGCACACAAAGCCCTCCACAACAAGGGACCGGAATACCTCAACAGACGCCTCAGCTTCTACGTCCCCACCCGCCCCCTCCGCTCCGCTGGCCTCGCACTTGCTGCCGTCCCTCGCACCCGCCGCTCCACGGCGGGTGGGAGATCTTTCTCCTTCCTGGCGGCCAAGACCTGGAACTCCCTCCCCACCAGCCTCAGGACCACCCAGGACCACTCCGCTTTCCGGAGACTCCTAAAGACTTGGCTGTTCGAGCAGCGATAACCCCCCCTTTCCCCCCTAGCGCCTTGAGACCCGCACGGGTGAGTAGCGCGCTTTATAAATGTTAATGATTTGATTTGATTTGATTCACGGAGCCCTGCACATGGTAATCCAGTGCTCCCACCAGCCTTTCCTCCACTTGGTGTTCATATGGCATCTCCATATATTCCCCAAAGGAATTATATTCATTGCCAAAATCTGCCATAATGATGCCTTTGTATTGAAGTAAACATTTCAACTATTTATAAAAAATATTGGAAGAACCTAAAGGGGGGGCAAACAGGTGAAAGTAATATGCAGTAACTACTGCCTATGCCAGCTTAAAATCTATGTAGAGGGAGCCATCTGTAATTACCCCCATAGGGCTAAGCCCTGCACCGTTTATACGGCCCCATCGGGCGAAGCTGGGAACGGGAGCAGCATGTTGAGATCCGATCGGCTTGTGTATGCATTAGCGTAGCCGATCGGGGGTTAAATGAAAGTGCAGCTTTAGTGCGCATGCCCAAGGCCTGTGAGAGAAAGAGGACTCAGATCCTCTACTCTGGAGCGATATGCATCCTACGTCCCATTCCATTCCATGCTGGCACAGAAAGACCCTCGTAGAGCGGCTCGACGAGCTGATCGGGCAAATAATTAACAACGGTTATTGACCAATTCATGCAATAACATGCCAATTAGGAACAGAGCATGGAATACTTATCTGACACTGCTGCAGCAGCAAAGAAAGAGAAAAGACAGAAGTTATCTGAGGCTTTATAGGAACTGATGGAGTATGATTGGTGGAACAATACAGTTGATAACCATGGGCCTCATGGGAAATGTAGTTAATGTTGATTAGCCAGCTGCAAATTTCAGTAGTAAAGAATGAGAAGAATAATCTGAAGCCACTGGTCATTACATAAATTCAGCGGCTCACTCAAGAGAAAAATCACATGTAATTCCTAGCAGTTGCTTTTGCCTGGTCAGAAAGCATGACCCTCGATTCATTAGTGTTCATGTTTCTTATCTCTGCTAGGGCGCTTGAGGATACATCATGGATTCTGGTCTGTGTCTGATGCGCTAGCTCGTCTGCTTGAGAAAGTCTGTGTCTCTCTGTCTACAGTCCAGCTTATCCTCTGTTTCACACTGAGAATAGTAAGTACTGAAATGCATAGGATTTGTTCTACTACTACTGCACTATTTGTGAATGTGAGGGAGGCAAAAGTCAGAACTTTGTATCGACATTTCACATCAAATGTATGTGTCGTCCCTTGCTGTAGATTACAAAAGAATTGCATAAGATCTGGAGGTCACCATCAGGCCCCACATCTTTGCTTGATTTTCTTGCACCTGTTGCATATTAACTCATTTAATAGTTGCAGTGTGGAAAGAGAAGCTGAGACTGCATGTGGGGGGGAAGGAGGGTTAGAGAGTTTAGTTATGTACCGCCTTCAGGTTGAGAATACAAGGTTTCACAGGCCCACCAGGGAACAGCAAAGCCAGGAATGTTTTCAGATCAAAAGTCTTGAATTTCTCAATTTGAAGCAAAAGCAAGTTGAACGCTGCGCTATGACATCCTGTAATTGGTGGAGGGACAGCAATGCTTTTTAGGTCAAGACTAGGCAGCGTGCATGCCCTGTCTCCCGACATGCTGTATTCTCCTCTGTGGGCTTTTGCCATGCCCAGCGCTTCTCATTTGTTTCTTCCTGTGCCCTACTAAATTCCTTGCTTTTAATTGGTGAACGGTTGCTATTTGTCCCGCCTTTTGGTGTGCTGTTCCCTCCCACGGACACTTCCCCTGTTACATGTGCCCCTACTCTTTTGTTAATTTATGTCGTTTTTGATGCACTCTTTTTTTGTTTCTTTAAGCTGACCCATCCTCCTCAGTTGTGTCCTCGACTCACTATTGTTGGACTGCTGCCGCCCCCCCCTTAGCCCCCCTAAGCGCAGCTGCTCGCAGCCGTACTCGGGTCTCTGGCACCGCGGGTCTCTGGCCGGCTCTTCCTGATCGTAAAAAATATATTTTTTCATCTGTCTTCCCTGTGGGCTGGTGATATTGAAAGGCAGCTTTGGCGCGAGCTTCTACGGAAGGGTATCTTGTAGCTGCTAGAAGATCGAGAACAACAACCTCACACCGGAGACACAGGTCGTAAATGGAGGAACCTTTCAGAGCCGTCCTAGGCATGAACAGGGTGGGCAGCTGCCCAGGGTCCCGCATCCATGTGAAAGCCCACAGTAGCAGTCAACCCCCCTGCTCCCCCTGTGCCCCTTCCCCATCCGATCACATCTCAATTGTATTTTTCGAGTTAGGTGTCTTGAACTCGCCGGCCCTAGGGCATGGTGGCATTGCTGGGGGTGCAGGGGTAGGGGGAAGGGAAACAGTAGGTGGAGAAGTGGGCAGCAGCAAAGCCAGTAATTGTGTTGGCTCACAGTGTTAGGGACCACCCCCCCCCCCCCCCCCCCCCAAAAAAAAACTGCCCTGAAGCCTTGTCTGTCCTTTGTGTTTTGGGTTGCCTGGCAACAGAAAACCCCTTTTATTCCAAGGACCAGCGGACATTATCAGGTGAGGAAAGATGAAGAAAGATGGGTTGGGGAGGAGGGAGCAGCCAGATTAGACTGGCATGGCGGCAGTGTTCAGCAAAAACGCTGGATCAGGCAGCAAGGTCCAGGTCTGGGGCCCCCTTCCCTGGGCCTTGAAGCCATGAACCAGTGCTGCGAGGCCCAGGGTAGGAGACCCGCTGTCCATGACTTCGTAGTGCCACACTATTGCTGTGAAGCCCAGAAGATGAAACTCCCTTCCCTGGGCCTCGCAGCACATGAAGTAGTTTTATGGAACGAACGGAACCAAGTACAGGGCCTAGGGTTGGCTCTAAATGCTGTGGTTCTTGGCAAATCACTTAAATTGCCATATGACTAAAAAACAAGACCTTTTGTGATGTAATCGTTACTAGTATAAAGCGCTCCGTGGACCTTCAGCCGAGTTTGCGCTATATAAAACTGTGAAAAAAGGAAAAACTATGTCACGGTCACCTCACGTCCTGGCACTGTGCATCATGCATGACACAAGTTTTCAGATGGCCTATTTGCAGTGGCGTCGTAAACCCTCCCCACGCGCTACGCCTTGCTTTAGGAACTACAGGAGGGTGGAGTTTTTAATGGCCCTCTTCTGTCTGCAGCTCTGCAGACAAAGGCTCTGCTCATAACTAATGTGAAAGGGTAGGTGAGTAAGTGAAGGGATGGATATGTGGCGGGATGGATGGGTGAGTGAAAGGATGAATGGATGAGTGAAGGGGTGGATGATGTATGATGTGAAAAAGGAAGGTGAGTGGAAGGATGGATGAGTGAAAGGGTAAATAGATGGATGGATGGATGGGTGGAAGGGTGCATGGGAGGGTGAAAGGGTGGTTTGTAAATGGGGGAGACCCAGGATGGATGGATGGAGTGAAATGGTGGATAATAGTCGAGTGAAAGGGTGGAAGGATGAGTTAACTGATGTATGGATAAGTAAAATAGTGAATGTATGGACAGATGAGTGAAAGGGTGGCTGTAAGGATGGATGAGTGAAAGTGTGTAAGGGACGGTAGATGGACAAAAAGGATGGATGGATGAGTGAAAGACTGAAAGGGTGGATAGATGAGAGAAACAATGGATGAGTAATAGGATCAATGAATGGATTAATGAGTGGCTGAATAGATGGATGGGTGGATGGTATGATGGATGGCTATGTGAAAGGGGATGGAGATCTAGAGGGAGGATGGATTGACCGGATGAACGAATGGATGGGTGGACAGATGAGTGAAAAGACGGCTGTAAGGGTGGATGAGTAAAAGAATGGATAATGAGTGAAATAAAGGCTGGAGAGACAGAAGAAAGGATGGATGGATGAGTCAAAGGGTAAATGGATGGACAGGCGAGTGATTGGGTGAGTAAATGGAAGGATGGGTGAAAGGGTAAATTGATGGATGAGTAGGTGGATGGATGAGTGGAAGTGTGGATGGCTTAGTAAAAGGATAGATGGAATGAAAGGGTGGATGGATGATTGGAAGGATGGATGAGTGAAAGCGTAAATGGAGGTATGGAAAGGTTTGGAAATGGTTGGATAGGTTTTGATATGGATAGGCACAGTGATGGACTGAATGATGAAAGACTGACTGATGGATAAAAGAATGAATATATCAATCAATCAATCAATCATTCGCATTTATAAAGCGCGCTACTCACCCATAAAGGGTCTCAAGGCGCTTGGGGGGGGGGGAGTCGGAAGGTGATCCTCTTGTTGACGGGGAGCCAATGGAGTTTTTTCAAGTGTCCTGAGATGTGGTGGTGGCGAGGGATGTCCAGGATGAGTCTTGCGGCAGCGTTCTGGATCCGTTGGAGTTTCCTCAGCAGCTTGGTGGTGATGCCCGCGTACAGGGTGTTCCCGTAGTCCAAGCGACTGGTGACGAGGGCGTGGGTGACAGTCTTCCTGGTGTCGGTGGGGATCCAGCGGAAGATCTTGCGGAGCATGCGTAGGGTGTTGAAGCATGCTGAGGTCAACGAGTTCACCTGTCTGGTCATGGTGAGGGATGAGTCCAGGATGAAGCCGAGGTTGCGTGCGTGGTCGGTGGGTTGGGGAGTGCTGCCTAGGGCGGGGGGCCACCAGGAGTCGTCCCATGCGGTGGGGGTGCGGCCGAGGATGAGGACCTCCGTCTTGTCGGCGTTCAGTTTCAGGCGGCTGTCTGTCATCCAGTTCGCCACTTCCTTCATGAAATCTGGTCCTAGCTGAGGTGGGGTTGTTTGTGAGGGATAAGATGAGCTGGGTGTCGTCGGCGTATGATATTAGGTCGAGTCCGTGTTTGCGTGCGATGTTCGCCAGGGGGGTCATGTAGATGTTGAAGAGAGTGGGGCTGAGGGAGGATCCTTGAGGTACGCCGCAGATGATCTCCGTGGCTGTGGATCTGAAGGGGGGCAGGCGGACTCTCTGAGTCCTTCCGGAGAGGAAGGAGATGATCCATTCGAGGGCCTTGCCTCTGATGCTGGCGTTGCTGAGGCGTCGTATCAGGGTGCGGTGGCAGACCGTGTCGAAGGCTGCGGAGAGGTCCAGGAGTACGAGGGCCACGGTCTCACCCTTGTCGGTCAGGGCTCTGATGTCTGTGGCTGCGATGAGGGCGGTTTCGGTGCTGTGGTTGGTCCTGAAACCAAACTGTGTGGGGTCGAGGGAGTCGTTGGTTTCCAGGGCGTTGGTGAGTTGAGTGTTGACAATTTTCTCAATCACTTTGGCGGGGAACGGCAGGAGAGAGATGGGCCGGAAGTTTTTGAGTTCGGTGGGGTCTGCTGTGGGTTTCTTTAAGAGGGCGTTGAGCTCTGCGTGTTTCCAGCTCTCCGGGAAGGTGGCGGTGGTGAGGGAGGCGTTGATGACATCTCGGAGGTGCGGTGCAATGATGTAGTCGGCTTTGTTGTAGATGTGGTGCAGGCAGGGGTCCGATGGGGATCCGGAGTGGATCGAGTTCATGACGCGGGTGGTCTCCTCGGTGGGCTCCAGGTGAGGATGGTGGCGATGTCGGTAGCGGGTTCCGGGGGGGGGTTCGCGTCGGTGGTCGGGAAGCTGTTGTATATGTCGGTGATCTTGTGGTGGAAGAAGGTCGAGAGGGAGTCGCAGAGGTCCTGTGATGGAGGGATGGAGTTGTTTTCTGCGTCCGGGTTGGAGAGCTCTTTGACGATGCCAAATAGTTCCTTGCTGTTGTGGGCGTTGTTGTCAAGTCTGATCCGGTAGGCTGTTTTTCGTGCGGCGCGGAGGCGTTGGTGGTGTTGGCGGGTGGCGTCCTTGAGAGCTGACATGTTCTCTTCGGTCTGGTTGAGGCGCCACGTCTTCTCGCGGGCGCGGCATTCTTTCTTGGAGTCCTTGAGGTCGGGGGTGAACCAGGAGTTTTTCTTGTGGTTGTTGGTGCTGCTTGAGTTTTCAGGGGGGCCAGGAGGTTGGCGCAGTCGGAGATACAGTTGGTGAGGTTGTTGGCGGCTTCGTTTGGGTCGGTGGTGCTGGTGGGTCGGTTCTGGGAGAGGGTTGATGCGAGCTGATCCGTGGTGATACGATTCCAGTGTCTTCTTGGTGGTTGCTGGGTGTGGTGGTGCACAGTGGTCTTCTTGAAGATGAAGTGGACGCAGCTGTGGTCCGACCAGGTGAGTTCGGTGGTGTGGCTGAAGGTGATGTGTTTGCTGGAGGAGAAGATGGGGTCGAGCGTGTGTCCGGCATAGTGGGTGGGGGTGTTGACTAGCTGATTCAGTCCCAGGTTGGTGAGATTGTCCAGTAAGGCGGTGGTGTTGTTGTCGGTGAGGTTCTCCAGGTGAAAGTTGAGGTCTCCTAGGAGGATGTAGTCGGTGGACGAGAGTGCGTGAGGGTTGACGAAGTCTGCGATGTCTTCGCTGAACTTGGTGCGGGGTCCTGGTGGTCTGTACATGAGGGTGCCTCTGAGGGTGGTCTTGGGGTCGCTGTGGATCGTGAAGTGGAGATGTTCGGCGTCGGGGAGTGAGTTGTCGGTGTCGGTTGAGATGCGGATGGAGTTTTTGTGTGCGATGGCGATGCCTCCTCCGATGCGGTTGGTGCGGTCTTTCCGGATGATTTTGTAGCCGTCGGGGATGGCTATGGCGATGTCGGGTGCCGAGGAGGGATTCATCCAGGTCTCGGTGAGGAAGGCGATGTCCGGGTTCGTAGAGTTGATGAGGTTCCACAGTTCGATGGCGTGCCTGTGGACGGATCGGGTGTTGACCAGGATGCAGTGGAGATTGCTTCCGGGGGAGTCGTTCTTGACGGGAGCGGTGTTGGTCCGTAGGCAGGTGAAGTGACAGTTGCTGCAGGTGAAGGGTCTGTGGGTCCGTTTGGGGGGGGCGCGGTAGCAGCCCGGAGTGCGGCCGGGGTTGACGAGGGTGGCGGAGTCGTAGGTCAGGCGGGGGGCGCGGGGGCCAGGGGTTCGGGCGCTGTGCGCGGTCTAGGCGCGGACGGGCGCAGACGGGCTTGCCTTAGGCGCGCCTTCGGCGTGCGAGCGGCGCGCCCGCTGCGCGGCCTCGCAGTGGCCGCCATTTAAGGGGTAGCCGGGGAGGCGGGGTCAGCTGGGAGGCGGGAGGAGGGCGGGTAGGGCGAAAAAAGCGGCAAAAAAGTGGCGGGAAAAAGGCTCCGAAGGCGAGGAGGCCTAGAAAAATGGCGAAGTGCCGAAGGCGCAGAAAAACAGGAAAAACAAGGGGGAGACGGCGGGAGGGCAAGGGGGACGGCACTCAGAAGATGCAGGCACTCGGGGATACAGAAGAAAACCAGGGGAGCGCGATCACACAACACAGGCACTCGGGGATACAGAAGGAAAAAAGGGGAGCGCGATCACACAGCACAGGCACTCGGGGATACAGAAGGAAAAAAAGGGGAGCGCGAACGCAGACACACGGCAACACAGACACTCGGGGCACAGGCAGCGATGCAGGCAAAAGAGAAGGCAGAACAGGGGATCTGGATATGGTGGCGCTGTGAGGACAGGGGAGCGACCTACCCTGGGGTCAAGGGTCGCTACTACTGCCTCGCAGCGGCCACCATTTAAGGGGTAGCCGGGGAGGCGGGGTCAGCTGGGAGGCGGGAGGAGGGCGGGTAGGGCGAAAAAAGCGGCAAAAAAGCGGCGGGAAAAAGGCTCCGAAGGCGAGGAGGCCTAGAAAAATGGCGAAGTGCCGAAGGCGCAGAAAAACAGGAAAAACAAGGGGGAGACGGCGGGAGGGCAAGGGGGACGGCACTCAGAAGATGCAGGCACTCGGGGATACAGAAGAAAACCAGGGGAGCGCGATCACACAACACAGGCACTCGGGGATACAGAAGGAAAAAAGGGGAGCGCGATCACACAGCACAGGCACTCGGGGATACAGGAGGAAAAAAAGGGGAGCGCGAACGCAGACACACGGCAACACAGACACTCGGGCACAGGCAGCGATGCAGGCAAAAGAGAAGGCAGAACAGGGGATCTGGATCTGGTGGCGCTGTGAGGACAGGGGAGCGACCTACCCTGGGGTCAAGGGTCGCTACTACTGCCTCGCAGCGGCCGCCATTTAAGGGGTAGCCGGGGAGGCGGGGTCAGCTGGGAGGCGGGAGGAGGGCGGGTAGGGCGAAAAAAGCGGCAAAAAAGCGGCGGGAAAAAGGCTCCGAAGGCGAGGAGGCCTAGAAAAATGGCGAAGTGCCGAAGGCGCAGAAAAACAGGAAAAACAAGGGGGAGACGGCGGGAGGGCAAGGGGGACGGCACTCAGAAGATGCAGGCACTCGGGGATACAGAAGAAAACCAGGGGAGCGCGATCACACAACACAGGCACTCGGGGATACAGAAGGAAAAAAGGGGAGCGCGATCACACAGCACAGGCACTCGGGGATACAGAAGGAAAAAAAAGGGGAGCGCGAACGCAGACACACGGCAACACAGACACTCGGGGCACAGGCAGCGATGCAGGCAAAAGAGAAGGCAGAACAGGGGATCTGGATCTGGTGGCGCTGTGAGGACAGGGGAGTGACCTACCCTGGGGTCAAGGGTCGCTACTACTGCCTCGCAGCGGCCGCCATTTAAGGGGTAGCCGGGGAGGCGGGGTCAGCTGGGAAGCAGGAGGAGGGCGGGTAGGGCGAAAAAAGCGGCAAAAAAGCGGCGGGAAAAAGGCTCCGAAGGCGAGGAGGCCTAGAAAAATGGCGAAGTGCCGAAGGCGCAGAAAAACAGGAAAAACAAGGGGGAGACGGCGGGAGGGCAAGGGGGACGGCACTCAGAAGATGCAGGCACTCGGGGATACAGAAGAAAACCAGGGGAGCGCGATCACACAACACAGGCACTCGGGGATACAGAAGGAAAAAAGGGGAGCGCGATCACACAGCACAGGCACTCGGGGATACAGAAGGAAAAAAAGGGGAGCGCGAACGCAGACACACGGCAACACAGACACTCGGGGCACAGGCAGCGATGCAGGCAAAAGAGAAGGCAGAACAGGGGATCTGGATCTGGTGGCACTGTGAGGACAGGGGAGCGACCTACCCTGGGGTCAAGGGTCGCTACTACTGCCTCGCAGCGGCCGCCATTTAAGGGGTATCCGGGGAGGCGGGGTCAGCTGGGAGGCGGGAGGAGGGTGGATAGGGCGAAAAAAGCGGCAAAAAAGCGGCGGGAAAAAGGCTCCGAAGGCGAGGAGGCCTAGAAAAATGGCGAAGTGCCGAAGGCGCAGAAAAACAGGAAAAACAAGGGGGAGACGGCGGGAGGGCAAGGGGGACGGCACTCAGAAGATGCAGGCACTCGGGGATACAGAAGAAAACCAGGGGAGCGCGATCACACAACACAGGCACTCGGGGATACAAAAGGAAAAAAGGGGAGCGCGATCACACAGCACAGGCACTCGGGGATACAGAAGGAAAAAAAAGGGGAGCGCGAACGCAGACACACGGCAACACAGACACTCGGGGCACAGGCAGCGATGCAGGCAAAAGAGAAGGCAGAACAGGGGATCTGGATCTGGTGGCGCTGTGAGGACAGGGGAGTGACCTACCCTGGGGTCAAGGGTCGCTACTACTGCCTCGCAGCGGCCGCCATTTAAGGGGTAGCCGGGGAGGCGGGGTCAGCTGGGAAGCAGGAGGAGGGCGGGTAGGGCGAAAAAAGCGGCAAAAAAGCGGCAGGAAAAAGGCTCCGAAGGCGAGGAGGCCTAGAAAAATGGCGAAGTGCCGAAGGCGCAGAAAAACAGGAAAAACAAGGGGGAGACGGCGGGAGGGCAAGGGGGACGGCACTCAGAAGATGCAGGCACTCGGGGATACAGAAGAAAACCAGGGGAGCGCGATCACACAACACAGGCACTCGGGGATACAGAAGGAAAAAAGGGGAGCGCGATCACACAGCACAGGCACTCGGGGATACAGAAGGAAAAAAAGGGGAGCGCGAACGCAGACACACGGCAACACAGACACTCGGGGCACAGGCAGCGATGCAGGCAAAAGAGAAGGCAGAACAGGGGATCTGGATCTGGTGGCGCTGTGAGGACAGGGGAGCGACCTACCCTGGGGTCAAGGGTCGCTACTACTGCCTCGCAGCGGCCGCCATTTAAGGGGTAGCCGGGGAGGCGGGGTCAGCTGGGAGGCGGGAGGAGGGCGGGTAGGGCGAAAAAAGCGGCAAAAAAGCGGCGGGAAAAAGGCTCCGAAGGCGAGGAGGCCTAGAAAAATGGCGAAGTGCTGAAGGCGCAGAAAAACAGGAAAAACAAGGGGGAGACGGCGGAAGGGCAAGGGGGACGGCACTCAGAAGATGCAGGCACTCGGGGATACAGAAGAAAACCAGGGGAGCGCGATCACACAACACAGGCACTCGGGGATACAGAAGGAAAAAAGGGGAGCGCGATCACACAGCACAGGCACTCGGGGATACAGAAGGAAAAAAAGGGGAGCGCGAACGCAGACACACGGCAACACAGACACTCGGGGCACAGGCAGCGATGCAGGCAAAAGAGAAGGCAGAACAGGGGATCTGGATCTGGTGGCGCTGTGAGAACAGGGGTGAATGGATGAATGACAATGTAAATGTGAAATGGTGGATATCAGTGATTTGATGGAAGGATGAATGGCAAGATCCTTGATTAAAGAGACAAAAGAGCTCTTCTGGAGATGGTTGTGATGACTTACTTTGCTTGTCTGGAGCCATAAGAGCTTTGGCTCAAAGTGGGAGGTATTTTAATTTTCTGGCTACTCCCTTGCCTATGTGTGTCATTTCTGTATTTGTTGTGTGTTTATGTGTGGCATCTATACTTCATATATATGAAATTTTGAGTGACAGCCAACTGCTACTTGAATGTTACACTAGTAATTGTAAATTTGAGCATTTTTTGGTTTAGGTGTAAGGTTCTAGAGAGAACCTTATAGTGCCATGAGCTGTGCTCAAAATGGATATATTATATGTGTAGTAATAGGCAAGGGGTCAAAAATAAACCGTGTAATAGTGTATCCTCATGGGATTCTGCAAAAATTTATTCTGGGGAGGGGCATAATTTTAACGGGGGGCCATGGCCGTACTAGTGCAGGCAGCATAACACTACGGCGGCCGTGTTCTGCTGCACTGTGAGCCTGCACACCAGGCTGTACCTAATCTGGGGGGGGGGCAAGCACCCTTCTTTGAGCCCCACTGCGGACACCCATGTATCCTCAGTGCCTTCGTTAAGAAAGCTGCATGAAAAAGCACCTTTGTGACCTCTGGCCATATTTTAAGCCCCACTTTCTGACATACCCATAATGCATTCCCTGTAGTAGGTTAGTAACAGCAATCCTCCCTTTAGTTCACCACCAAAGCAAGAGCTCTGTAGCAACATTCGTGTAGCAGTGCAATGCAAGAACCTCTTAATGACTCCAAGAGTATAAGGCAAGTTCTCTGGGGATGAGTCAGGGGCCAGATTCCTGGTTCTAACTAGGAAACTGAGCAGTTCTGCAGTAGTATTGATTCAAAACCTAACTGCTGCTATTGTTTCTCTGTCCAGAGGTTACAGAGGCCTAAACTCTCTTCTCATAGTAGCTACAGGAATAAACATTGGTATACTGCTGCAAAAAGCATACATGTGCATGAACACACTCACACCAAAGCTGTCCTCTGCTTTATCTTCATAACTGTCTTTATTAAGGGTTGCAAAATAAATGCCTCATCAAACTTTCTTTTCCCATCAAAGTAAAAGGGCTATTAATGAAAACTTTCACTAGCACGGACTTCCACAAGAGAAGGTCTCAAGTTGCCTCTTTATACCACATGTAAGTAGTTCATTCTGCTTTTATTCCCTTGCCTTTTTATTTTTTTATAATAAATGCAGCAGTACATGATTCAAATGAAAGGGCTAAGTCACCTCAGGAATTCCAAAAAAGATTAATAGTCTTATGACGCACTCTCTGGGATGCCATTCTCTGTGATGCCATTCTCTGTGATGTCACTCAGTGGTCTTGTGACGTCGTATGCAACTTAGAGGGGGCCTCACATCTTGCCTTTTGCCCAGGGCCCCAAATGTCCATGGACCGGCCCTGGAACCTTTTCTAAACCATCTAGATTACATACAATTTAGGGAGATTGGGATGGTTTCATCTGTCCATGTGCTACTTAGCAGGCCTTTAATGTTTTTGGACACGCAGGCCCACTGCTTGGTCCCTTTGGTCAGATATATCCATGGGATGGTAAATGATGAAATAACAGTTTATTCATTTTGATGGATCCACATGCCTCTTCATTTACACGGGTGATATAATTTTATATTGTGCCAAAAATTAGGAGTGACTTCCCTTTACTGCATGTCCATGCTTTTGCGCCAACTTAGAGTAATGCTGGGGGAGGGGGCGTGGTCTACCACAGATGGAGTAGGACCTCTTTTGCAAGCTCCTGCCGGCTTCCCCCTTCCACTGCCATCCTGTCAGAAATCCAGAGTTAACAGACCCCCGGTGCACAGGCTGGCACTGACCTGGCACCAGCAACATTGGGGCAGAAGTGAAGTTGCCGACTTGTGCGGGATGAAAACAAAGCCAAATGGACAGAATCATTGAAGCCTCCAGATGGCGGCCACAGAGGGCTGTGCGGAGCATCCTATCCCTCTGAGGTTCTGGTGGGGCCTGCGGAGCTCCGGCGAGAGGTGAGAGGGGAGACCAGGCCCGTTGGAGCAACAACAGCCAAGAAGGAAGCACTGGGCTGCGAATTAGTGAGTGGCCGCAACGTATTCCGTGGCCTCCTCACAGTGTTACCAGTGGGGCGGGCGGGCGGGTCCCCCCCACAGTATTTACGCAACCAATTCCAAACAGGAGGCATTCCTGGTCACTCTTTCCAGTATGCTTTCCAGTATGCTGGCCCCTTACCTCCTTCATGCTGTGGTAATGGGTGGGGGCATTAATTGTATAGCTGATCCGGGCAGGAACAGATCTCACCTTCCTCTTCAGGACTCTCCGATTCACCGAACAGCACAAGCATTCATAGACTGGCAGACACGCTGGGATCTCTTGGACTCCTGGTGCCATATTTATCCACAGGAACGGGACTACTCTTATATCCCCCAATACACGAATTGCATGTACGACTTGATACCTTCCTCTGCACCCCAGAAGCCCATAGACAAGGACAGGTACAGGAAGTTGAGTATCTCACGAGGAAGCTCTCGGAGCATAATCCTGTTCTGTTCAATCTCCATTGGGAGGGAAATCGAGCCTGAATCCCAACCTGGTGCCCAAAGACCAAGACCCTAGAGGACCCAATCGGCAGACAAATCCGGTGGTTCATAAAGGAGAACACAGCCACAGCCCCTTCACCCTATATATTATGGGACACCTTTAAAATGGTGACTCGGGGACTATGTATAGTGGAATCCATTGGGGTCCGAAGCACACACTTATGCGAAATAACAGTAGCGGAACAGGAACTAAAAGAGGTTGAGAAACGAAGGCCTGGTCACCTGGAGCTACAGGGGGATGCTTTCAAGGCCAGAGAACGTGTTGAGATCCTCACGGAGAGGCTTCACTTCTTTGACTAAAAAAATACACTGCAAGGATCCATGCCGAGAGGGATAAAACTGGGACTCTCATGGTATGGTTGGCAAATCTGACCAAGCGAGTCTTGCCAATACTAGAAATAGAAACTGAAACTGGGCAGCAACTGTATCGCCAAGAGGCGATCAATCAGCATTTCTACAAATACTATGCTACCCTCTATACTAGTGTGACCCAGAGCACCAAGACTGACTTGTGGTCCTTTCTGGAGCTTGTGCCCATCCCGGAACTTGCCAGAGAGGAGGTATAGGTGTTGGGTCGAGACATTGGTCTTCCGGAAATTAAGGCAGTTATTAAACGATTAGCTAGAGAGAAAACCCCCGGCATCTATGTATTTCCCATCGAATTTTATGCCACATAACAAGATGAGTTGGCACTTAGGCTGGTAGACCTAAATAAGAGGGCAGGAGACCTAGGATTCTTGCCAGAAGCTACCAGAGATGCATTGATAGTCCCCTTGCTAAAAGCAGGCAAATTGGCGCACAATAGTAAGGCCTATTGCCCTTTATCAATGCTCAACACAGATTATAAAATTCTTAGCCGTGTTTTAGCCACTAGGCTGCTGCTACTTATGACTTGGTTAATCCACCCTGATCAGGAGGGGTTTATACCTAAACAGAACACAGCACAAAATATCAGATGTCTTCTTATCCTGATAGAAGCTGACATACTAGAAAAGGAACAACCCAGAATATTTTCAGTCAATATTGAGAAAGCTTTCAACTGTCTTGAGTGGAAGTATTTCTACAGGGTGATAGAACACCTGGATCTGGGCAATGGTGTCCTGACTTGGACGCAGGAATTATACACCGACCCTAGAGCTAAGGTACGCACATGTAGCGAGATCTCAAACAGATATGAGGTAGAGAGGGGGGCCAGGCAGGGATACCCCCTATCACCCATGTTGTTCGCGCTGGTGATGGAGCCTTTGGCCAGCCATGCGCGAAAGGGAGACTGGTATGAGGGTCTGCAATACAACCACACGGTCAACAACGTAGTGCTTCATGCTGATGTTCTTGCATGATGCATCCCGGGACTTGAGGGGCGCTCAAGCACTCTTTGAGAGGATTGGTTCCCTATTCAGCCCCCGGGTGAACTGACAGAAGTCGCAACTGTTCCCGCTCATGGAACATGGAGAACCGCCCGGGTCTTGGGATCGGTGCCTTGGGAGGTTAGGTGCTTGCCCAATTTAGGGGTCAAAATATATAATTCCCAGGCTGACTTCTACAAAGGGAATATTGGCACGGCTACTAGAGCACTAAAATACACTCTTGAATTTTGGCTGATGCTCCCACTATCTGTGGTGGCTAAAGTATCACTACTTAAAATGGCCTCCCAACCCCAACTGTTGTATTATTTTTTGGTTCTCCCGCTTTGGATCCCCGCAGCGCTATTCCAAGAACTAGACACTGTGGGGCATATTTATACTCTGTTTGCGCCGGAATTGCGTTGTTTTTTTTGACGCAATTCCGACGCAAAACTAACTCCATATTTATAGTTTGGCGTTAGACGCGTCTAGCGCCAAAGTCCATGGAGTTTGCGTCATTTTTTAGCGTGGACACCTTTTTTGCGTTAATGATATGCAAGGTAGGCATTCCCGTCTAAAAAATTTACTCCGAGGCATGTGCGCCGTATTTACACTCCCGGGCAAAATTCACGCCCGGGAGTGGGCAGGTCAAAAAAAATTACGTCCAGCCGCTTTTGCGCCGTTTTTTAGCGCCTGGTCAGGGCAGGCGTTAAGGGACCTGTGGGCTCGGAAGGAGCCCAGAGGTGCCCTCCCATGTCCCCAGGGACACCCCCTGCCACCCTTGCCCACCCCAGGAGGACACTCAAGGCTGGAGGGACCCATCCCAGGGACATTAAGGTAAGTTCAGGTAAGTTTTTAAAAAAAAAAAAAAATTGTGGCATAGGGGGGCCTGATTTGTGCCCCCCTACATGCCACTATGCCCAATGGCCATGCCCAGGGGACAGAAGTCCCCTGGGCATGGCCATTGGGCAAGGGGGCATGACTACTGTCTTTGCTAAGACAGGAGTCATTTCAGTGGGGGTTGGGAGTCGAAAAAAATGGCGCAAATCGGGTTGAGGCGAAAAATTTGCCTCAGCCTGACTTGCCCCATTTTTTGGCGCCCAAGCTCCATATTCCCCTACGCCGGCGCTGCCTGGTGTACGTCATTTTTTTTCACGCACACCAGGCAGCGCCACCGGCTAACGCCGGCTAACGTCATTGAATAAATTCGGCGCCCGCATGGCGCTTCAGAATGGCGTTAGCCGGCGCTAATTTTTTTTACGCAAAACTGCGATAGCGCAGTTTTGCGTCAAAAAGTATAAATATGGCCCTGTAAGCGCGACATTCCTGTGGGATCTAGCCACCGTATGATAGCGCTAGCAACCTTGATGCGCCCAGTGGAGGAGGGCGGATTAGTAGCTATCGCCGATCTTGAGGCCTACGGTTTGGCTGCACAGATGCAATTGTTTACCCGCTGGTTAGTGGCTCGATTAGCGCACACTATGGAGGTAGGTCCCTTCGTCCCAGATCTGTCCCGCCTAGCTAACGTCATCCTGAAATCAGCAAATCCCATCCCAACTGATACCTCGGAGCTGTGGGTGATGAGGAAATGTTGGAATAGATGCCTCTAAAAGACACATGTTCGGATACCTTACTCCCCCGTCATACCGCTGACTATTCTCCTATCGTTGCCCCATGAGGGGGATTGGGTGGGTAGGGTGGACTGGATCGCGGCGGGAATCACCAGAATGGGGGATCTGTACAGGGAGGGAGAGCTACTTCCCTTTGCCAAACTCCAACAGGAACTTGCACTTCCAAGGGGTCACTTCTTACTCCATCAGGCGGTTACCCTGACAATTAGGAAACACTGGTGCACCGGACGGCTGGAACCACCGCTAGCAGTTACATAGTGTTGGCGGGAACATTTAAAGCTGTGACTTGCCTCTATAAAGCTATTCAAACTGATATGTTGCAACCACTCAACACATTAAGGGACAAATAGCAGATTGATACTGGCGCTCCGATACCGGGAAAAGAATGGGAAATGATCGTTGAGCGGGTCCCCAGGGTCTCCAGGAATGCACGCTTTAAACTGATCAATATATTTATGTTGCACAGGGCCTATCTCACTCCTGGGTGTCTTCTAAAATATTTTAATATAATTGATGCTAAATGTTCCAGGTGTGAAGAACTGGAGGAAGAGTTCTTACACGTTTTGGAGTTGCCTTACCACCTATTGGAGAGAGGTCACTGAGGTGGTATCAGAAGTTATCTCTCAGGAAGTTCCTAGCACACCACAGCACTGCTTACTGCACTGGTTCCCACACACTCCTAAGATCAGGGTCACGTGGAGGTCCCCAGACCTGGCTTATATTTTAGCCAAGAGAGAGATAACGAGGCATTGGAAGGACCCACAGGGACCCAGCAGCCATATTTGGAAGGGGAGCTACTAAAATGGGCAGACTGCGAGAGGTAAGTGGTATTATGGGAAACCAGGTAGGCTAGGGGATCTATGGACCTGGATAGGACCTGGGAACTACTATGGGATTACCTAAGGAAACTAGATCCACCCACATCGGGATCTCCTTCTAGGGCCTCTACAGATATTGCCTAACAAGCTCCACACGCTTATGCTCAAGCCAGCAACCTATTCTACCGGGCGTAGTAAGTACTGGTTTACCTCACCCACCACCTTATGACAGTTACTAATATCCAAGGAATACACCAACATATTAATTTGCGTTGTTACTCCTACTGCAGGAGGGGAGCATGGGGGAGGGGGATTGTTGATTACAGTATGATGATTTGTGAGACATGATACTGCTATGGTATAAAACAGTTTAGGTGTAAGCTGTATTGTTTTGAACCAATCAAATCTGTTTACAAAAAATAAAACTTAGGCCTAGATTTAAGAGGGCCTAGCGCCTCCTTGGACGCACAGAGCAGGCATTAAAAGGAGGCACACCATTATTTATAATGGGCCTCAATGTGCTTTGCAGGATTAGCGTATTTTTTTTAGCTAATCCTGCAAAGCATCAAACTAGTGTCAAACATTTTGACACTAGTTCCCTAACTACCGCCATGGTGCAGCTCATCTTAAATATGGCGCTAGGGGGCGCTAAGGGGCACAAGAAAAGTGGCAATGCAGCACCACTTTTCTTAAATCAGGCCCGTAGACTGATGCTGCATTTCACCCGCACGTCACAGAAATACTGTGCCGGGCTTTTAGTGACATAAGGTCGACGTCAGTCAAACACGAGCAGAAAAACATATGGTGACGTCGATACCGCACGTTATTTCATAACTTTGCGCTTCATAAATTCCGCCATATATTTCTGCAAATAAATTAACCGGGAGGCAATACTGAGTGGCAAGAATTCCACCTCTTTTGTATAATTTTATTAAAAATATTTCCATAGGCCTGACCCATCCAGGCGGGCAGCAGAGCGCATTACAGATTGACAGCGGGCTGATGGAAGTGTTGTGTTGAAAGTTCTGCACGAGCAGAATCTGCGATTGTGTCTCTTAGAATCTACAGGAGAAAGATTACAGGACCTGTGTCAGCCGAACCGCCCTCTGGTACCTTCCAGACGCCCCCAGACCTATAAATGAAGTCCTCATTCAGACACTCCTGCTCCTTTTGAGGTTTGGCCTTGCACCTTGTCGCTCTTCACCAGCGCATCCTTCGGTTTATGAGCCCTAAAAGCCACAAAATACATCACTTAGAAAACAGGGAGTAAGATCATGAGCAGCTTCCATGGCAGACACAACTCATGATGCATGACGTGTTCTGCACCCCCCTTAGTAATGATAGTGTAGAAAGGATGTCTGATAAACATGACTTGCCCTCCAAAAGGAATTTACTGTAAACTTTCCAAAGGTCCTCTTTCGGTTTAAAAATACAATTATTCTAGAAGCAATCATATCATGTAAAGTTCTGCACCAATGAAATTCAATGTACCAAATACATGTTTGCAGTTTTTCCTCAACGCAGGGAATCATACTACGTTTGCTCTGTTTTAGCTGTGCTTATATGATAATAGATGGGAAATGTAATTTCTCTTTGCTTTTTAAATGTGAACGATAGGACTAAGCTCGATGAAAACATTTTCTATCGTGTGGTAGCACCCAGAGGCCATGCTCGTGTTGTGAACGCTCTAAAAGTGTACAGATTTCTTATGCAAAGTTAACAAAATTAGTACAGGGCCAGGTTGCGTGCTTGTTTAACATAGCATAATTGAAAATCTGTTGGCATAGGTAGGTGCTTCATGTATATTTTTTCCTTATTTTAACAAATTATTTTCTCCATTTATTTACGCAGGAATACAATTCTGTCCCACTGCCCCATCTACTAAATCCGTTTTCTCCATTCTTTGTTATGCAAGGACAAGCATGGCGAACACGGGTTTGTTTAGTGTATTGCATGCAAAGTCAAATATGATGTTTCGGAGGTGACGTTTCTGATGGTGAAATTGATACAGATGTTAATGTGACAGTTTGATTTTTTAGGTCTACAAACAATTTCCCGCCTATAAATTAACAAATCCGACTTCAGGTCACAAAGTGGGTCCGTGTCACATTGAACCTTTGGAACTGCGGATACTCTCTGCCCTGTCCTTGCTGAGCTCAAGGTGACCTGATGGCACAGTCCGTTTATGTGTGTCTGCCTTCACGGAAATATATCTGTAGCCACTTGGAAGGAGAGCCACCCTTTCCTTTTGTGTCGATCTCTCGTTATGGTGTAGTGAGCACGGTGGCTTCTGGTTCAGGATTTGCAGTCAACGTTATGACTTTCAGCGATGTCATTACTATTGAGTGCCCATCCCGTGTCTCAGTTGGTCTGCTTCCTAGGTCCACTTTAAAAGCATTAAACGCATATTCCCCAAATATTGTAATTGTATCTTACACAGAGGGGCAGTTGCCATCAAACATGAATCTGCAAGGTAGTTGCACGCCATCAAGGGAACGCACCTGTCTCAGCACCCAAGTTGTCTGTATGTAGTCAATAGTGATGGTTTTTATTTGCCCAATTGTTTACCTTTTTTAATATTTCTAATTTTGTACATTTGAGCTCCTGCTGCCTTGTGTTCTTCCCCTCCTCCTCGTACTAGTAATTGCCCACTCCAGGAGTGAAAACATCAAAAGGCAATAGGGTTCTTCTTTTGCATTTAGAGGTATAACTTGTAATTGTACAAAATGAAAAGGTACGTTTTTCATCATGCCCTCTCTGTATATACCAACTGGAATTAAATACCAATTTGAGTGAGTAGAGCTGCCTTTTTTTATTTTTTTTATTTTTTTGTCTGTCAATGATACTTATGAGTCCCCGTTTGTGGGGCAGTAAGTCCAGGTTGGCTTTTCTGCATGGGCATCTTGCCGGCCAGCCAAGGTTAGTTACTCCTTGTAGTGAACGTATGCTCCATTCATCTGTCATGGCTGCCTTGCTTTCCAGATGACGGGTGAGTACCCGCCATGATACCCTCGCGGGTGTTAGTGTGCTTTACAAATACAGAATCATCTTGCAGTAAACACTCGGAGCTCGGTTCTGTCCTTCTGTCTGGTGCAACTCCGAGAGCTGAAGCCCGGCTCTCCAGGGAGCTCTAGTAACTTCATGTGGGTTTCTTAGTTTCTTTCCCAGGGGTGTTACCGCCTGTGAACCATTTTCACAAATGGTGTTAAAGGCCGGGCTCACACGAGTAACCAGCGACAGGCACAGTTCACCACCCTGGTGCTTCAGCATCTTGCCATAAACACGACGCCATGTTGCCTGAGGGCTGCAGCATGCACCCATCCTGTGGGTCAGTGGTGCCTGTGAGGGAGCTGAGATGAATCCAGGTTTTCTGGTGTCACTTTATACAAATCAGCCAACAAATAGGGATGAATTTGTCTTTTTTATGTAAAGGTTTTGCTTTCTTCTTAGTGCATTCATTTTAACATATAGCGTAAACTCAATAAAAAGGTATTGTAGCGCTATACATGAGCACCAGTTAGAGTACACCTGCATTGTTTATAGCACAGGGAGCTTTCAGTGGGGAGCTCGCCCGCCTCTGGAAGAGACCTAGCGAAGGGACCCTGACCACCAAGACGGAAGCCTGTTTTCTTTTGAAGCAAAGTCCTTGGAAATAACGTTTGAAGAGTTGCACGTGCTTATGTTTAAGCACAGAAATTACTAAAAACATTTTTCCATTTCAGCACACATTGTGAATGTTTTGTGCAGCTGTATAATTTTAATATATTTGGCGCACACTGACTTGCTGGGAGCACACATGAGTAGAATTCTTTGCTTCGTATTCATTACTTTTAATTGAACCTTTTCTTATCACATTTATTACATGCGCATTTAACACAAACCTTTCCTAAAATACATACTTCAGCCTCTTCAAGGTTTCCGGCAGTAAATGACTGTTGGCGCCACTTTACCATATGCTCATTTACAGAACTCAACACTTTTTACAAGCTAGTCACAGTGGAGACGCTGTTTGAGTACACAAAACATGACAACATCTCTTCACAGGGCAGCCACAGTTAACCCACATGCAGGCCCATATTTATACTTTTTTAGCGCCGCATTAGCGCCGCTTTTTGACGCAAAAGCGGCACAAACTTACACAGAATACAATTGTATTTTGTAAGTTTGCGCCGCTTTTGCGTGAAAAAGCGGCGCAAATGTGGCGTTAAACAAGTATAAATATGGGCCACAGTTTTTTCTTTCCAGAGTGACTGCCTGAAAGAAGTATAAATGTGCTGACAGGTTAATTTGCCAACATAAAGGGAGCTAGGAAGCTCACATTAGGTTGAAATAATATAGTATCTTGAAACTTCCTGATAAAACACATTTTTTTCCAGTTGTTTTACAAATTAGTTACCAGCTGAGCTGTCAAGTGTGTGTTTGTTAAAGGGATATGATACAGGGGTTTCAGGTGTCTGTGTTACACTCTCAAATATTCTCTACTGCTTTAATCAGGGTTTAACTCCTGGCTCTCTGGTTACAGACACAGACCTTTACACTGCTTTAACAAATAGACGTTTCATGAAGTACCATGCTGCATTTCCAGCTTAGTAACTTAACTCTTGCCCACCCTCCTCCCAAAAGTCTCCTACTTCAGGGGTACCAAACGTTGTGCAAAAGTACTAAACGTCAAGCTCTGGTTAATAACGTAAGGCATCTCTTTAGATTTAAGTATATTTTATGGCTCTAGTTTGGAACAGAAACTGAACTTGGGCACGTGTGAAAAAGTTCCTCATGGCCTATCAGATATTCTGACAAAAAGCCCTCAAAAGACACAAAAGGGCCAACTTCAACTTCAATGAAATTTCACGTCCAACACCATACATTCAAACACTTTCACCCTGCACTTACACACCTATCAACCTTCATTCATACATCAATCACAATGCATAGAGAACACTCTCCCCATTATCTCTGCACTCCTACACACCTCTTATTATTAATCCCATAGGCAAAACCTTCAATATTTACCAATGCTTGTTTGTACTTACTGGTTCAAAAAGAAGCCCTGATTGAGCATTTCAGTAATGTTTGTTTATGTGTTGTTTTTTTGCGTCCCTCCCTCTCCACACGGATATGTTTTGTACCTATGGGTTTGAAGAAACTGTATATATAAGCATACGTTTAGGGTTGTCCTAGTGCCTCACCCACACTTACGTCATTAACAGGACTGTAATTCCAATGCAGACTATAACTCCCAACGTACCCCTAGCTCTGAGCTCCTGGGCTTTGCCGGCTGGTAATGATATAGCCAGTTTTCAAGGCCACAAGGGAAACTGCCTGCAGGTTTCCTGCGCTGTGAAGGGCCCTGCCAGCTCAGGGGAATCAAGCGCCATGGTTACAAGCCATCATCCTTGCAGCTCCTGGTTAATTTCTAGCAGAATGCTTTGTGAAGTCGATTTGCTTGCTAAATATGTGGTGTGTCCTTAGTTCAAGAATCAATCAGTGCTGTGTCTTGCAGAAACCAAACCTACTTCCTAATGCTGCTGGAACCTTGGTCATGTTTGTGTGCTGATGTTTTGAAATATGTGGGAGTAGGTTGAGCTAATGAGCCATTGTACTGGAACAAAAAAAATAGAGGCAGCTTCCTTTTAGAGAAAATGATTTAATGGGGTGTCCATGAATGGGCTGAGATATTCACACATCTTCCCCAACCCCCAGTTTTTGGCCGGGTTGACTAAATTATGTGGCTTGGAAATTCAAATTATGCAACGCAATGCAGCACATTTGGTGTCAGTATTATATCCCTGTGTTATCAGTTTAACTGAACGTTGATGTAAAACTGATCTGAAAGCCATTTCAAGCACTACATTTTCTTAAGAATAAAATGAATGCGCATCCACCAGATCCTATTACAATGATTTTCACCAACAATGATTTGATCCTGCATGAAAGAATTAGCACACTTTTTCATGAATAATGTTTATGATAAATCGAAGAGTAAAATAGTTTGTGTAATACATACAGTGTTGCTCTCAGCAGAAAACAGGCTTACAAGCATGCACCTCTTGTGATGAAAGATGTGACGCTTTTTTGTTCTATGTATACTTTACCTTTGGTGAGGAATTTATTCTGTCTATTTCTTTAGAATCGCCCCTTTTCTTTCAGAATCAGCTATACAAAACAGTATTGGTCATTATATAAGAATAATGTAGGAGGCACTTTAAAAAACATACCATAAAATGTTAAATATTTTTCTGTACGCCAAGGGTCTCACAAAATTGCTGGGTTTCTTTTTGGGGGAGAAAGGGAGAAGAGTATTTTGATGTAACATGATTTTGCACAACTGTTGAAGCAAAATATATTGAAGACCTTCAATAGTTTACCCAACATTTTACATTTGAGCATTATTTTCCTTTTTAGGTTGAGCATAGCAGTGTGCAAGTGCTGCTTTTTCTGACCTGTTGTAATGTATTTGTGGGTTTAACCACACCCACCTCACGCCCATCACTTTCATTTGTTCCTGGGTTTGCCTTTAAAAAATCACTTGATGTCATTAGTAAATGCTTTACGTTTGTCCTGCCTTGAGGCTGGTTTGTTAAGCCTTGCAGACTGACCCCGTTACATGGATAATTGCACGATTGCCGATATACTTCAGCGTGGGTGAACTACTTTTTTCTTTTGTCTCTTGCCTTGGTGCTCCATGGCAGCCATGGCGCTCACAGTGCAAACTCGATCAGGGGTATTGGATCGCTCGTCAGTGGACTGCCACCACTGAGGGTTTCCTAGAGAACAGCCATTCTGCAAGTGTCCCTGCCAGTTGAGCAAGCCCTGCTAGTGAAACCAGTGGCTAGCTGGAGGACCAAGCTCCAACACCTGCTTGTGAGAGTGCTAGGGCATCGGTCCTTATTTGGTCTTTACATTTTAATAGATACGGGGACAGGTTATAGTTTGATGAACCTTTTGAGTACGCTTCCATCACAGGTCCCTAATCTCAAAACAAATACATCAGCATAATCAACAAACATCTACATAAACTTTAAGACTCATTAATTGTCACGCACCATGACCCATTTGGCCATGAATTACCACACCATTTAGTAAAGTTAGAAAGTTTATATCCCTAGATTGACATTGCTAAATTCACGTAAGTCAATCTCAAAATCAACTGGTATACATAGATAAACAACACTTATTGACCAAATCTTCTAAAGAATCTCAATTTGACTAATGCATTGACTATCAAACACTGTAGAATCACAGTAAAAATCAGCAAGTCTAACAGCCGACACTCGGGCAGTCCAGCCCCGAAGGGACGCCGGAAAGGGAGCAGTGAGTGGGGGGGGAGACTTGTGGGGGGCCGTCATTGTCCCATCGGCCCCCTCTGGCAGATCGCTTGGTTCCCCCTCTTCCCCCCCCTCCCCTGCACAACAACATAACAGCTGCGCGCGGCTCCAGGAGGAGCTGCGCGTCATCTATTAAAAGTCCCGGCACCGTGTGGGCAGGCCTTGGAGGCCAGGAAAAGATTTAACACAGCGCTTGGGTCGCCCAAAAGGCAATAAGAAGGCCTTCCAATGAAAAATTGTAAATAAAGACTCGTTTGACAATAAAAGGAGCCAAACACAGCTAAAAGTGAGAAGGAATACTGCCATATTTCATTTTTTAGGACTCAAGCCAAGGAAAGAGCGCTCAGGCTGGGCATAATAAAAAATAAAAAAAAAGCCCTTCCTCCCCACTTCTCTTCTTTCCTGCAGCCCAGTGAGACAGAGGGACGAAAAAGTGTATTAAAGGTGGGGCCCTCAATTAATACACCTCATAGGGAATGGACCTTGGGCCACAGAAATAAAGTCGGAGGGCAGATCTGTAATGGACTGTGGAAGGAATGTTGGTGCAGGACAAACGGATCAGACCAAGGGGTAACATGTAGGGGCGGCTGACCTCGGATTTGGCGGCCACTACGACTCAGAGCGAACAAGAAAGGACAGCAACAGGGAGTGTCTCCAACCAACCCGGTGAAAATAGACTCCCCCTCCGAGATCACAGCAATACAATTGATCGCCCACAGAGGACTACCGCAAAATAGGGACTATGGCGGGAAAATCAAAAGCTGCCAAAGCTCAAGAGAGATCCACGCTAGGCTCAACACTAGCTGATCAGCAAACAATGCCCAGCCTGTCCTCTTTAGATTCCACACTACAAGCCCACTCAACCCAATTTGAGAAAATCCTGCAGGCAATATTGGACACTAAATCCTTACTAGAAAATAGAATCGATACAGTGTCCCAAGACCTCAACCTACTAAGAGTGGATCATCGCAATTTTGTGGAAAGAGTGGGCGCAGTGGAAGATACAATGAGCGGTCTAAACCCACTAGTACAAGGAAATCAAAAACAGATTCTTCGCCTGGAATCGGAAGTGAAGGTCCTGTGGCGCAGGGCAGAAGAGGCGGAGAGCAGATCTCGGCGCAACAATATCCGCTTCCTGGGGTTCCTTGAAAGATCAGAGGGCCAAAACGCAGAACTATTTCTGGAACAATGGTTACTCAACGAAGTCATGCTGGGTAACCCGTCAAAGTTTTTCTCAGTGGAGTGAGCACACAGGGTGCCCGGGAGACAGCCGACACCAGAAACGCAGCCTCGACCACTAATAGCTAGATTTCTGAATTACAGGGACAGAGACGCTATACTGCAACACTTCCGTAACAAAGGCCCCGTCCAATACGAAAGCTCATCTATCACTGCTTACCCGGATTTTACCCAGGAAGTGCAGAAACAACATAACTCCTATTTGAGGATCAAACAACGGCTTAGAGAACACAACATTAAATATGCTCTAATGTTCCCTGCTAAATTACGAGTAATATCAGAAGACAAAACACATATTTTTCACTCCCCAGAAGATGCGTGGACATGGTTGCATGCCAAAAGGCTAGCACAACCCCGAGAAGATACGGGAAAGGACGCGGAATGGTCCACACCATCAGATCAAAGGAAAACCAGGAAACAATCAAAATCACAACCCTCAGTAAAGCAAGTGGCTGCTGAGAGAGCAAAGGTGTTACAGGAGACGTCCTTACACACACAAAACTCTTTCAGCGCATTGCGCTCCAATATAATTGAACACACGGATTCCGACTCAGTAAGCTCCGACTCGACGCTGCTAGAGGTATTAAGAGGCCCGAAGGTTACTCCCAGATCAGCGGATGCACTGTGACGGAGGCGAAAGGAAGGGGTAAGGAGATCTCCTCACCAGTCGGCTACAGCGGGACTTCCACAGAGCATCGAGGTGGAAGCTCAAGCCAACACAAATGAGACATGGTTTGAACATAGCAGGTATGGGGGGCTATCTGCCGAGGAGGATAGCCAGAGAGGAAGATTCACGGCGCGGGCCGCTACTGAGACCGGCGAGCACCGGAGGCGCCAACACTCGTAATCTGTTTTGCACTAGATATTTATATCTTGACCAAAGGTGGAGACCCCCTACAAGGGTCACCTCCAACTGCTAATATGCCTCCCCAGAAGGTATCCGAATGGATACGGCTTTTTGTTACTAGAAGTGTTATGCATGTGTTGCTTATCCAAGTTCAGTATTGCGGGGGGTTTAGTTGGGGTGGGGGGGGAAAGTGTGGGTAGGAAGTTATGTTTCACAGGTCTTTCCAAACAGCGGAATATCTTGATACAGCTAGCAGTTGATGTTACTAATGCAGAACGGGCAGCAATGTGGGCGGAGGGGCTGGGGACCTGGGCTGGGGCTCATGTGCAAAGATGGCTTGATGGTATACAGGATAAATTACAAATCGAGTCATGCATGAATACAACATAATTACGTGGAATGTGCGGGGAATGGCGTCTCAGGGTAAAAGATATTGGGCCTCATTATGACCCTGGCGGGCGGCGGAGGCCGCCTGCCAGGATCCCGCCCTCCAAATTACCGCGCCGCGGTCAAAAGACCGCGGCGGGTATTACGAGTTTTCCCCTGGGCTGGCGGGCGGTTCCAGTTAAACCGCCCGCCAGCCCAGGGGAAAACGACCTTCCCACGAGGATGCCGGCTCGTAATCGAGCCGGCGGAGTGGGAAGGTGCGACGGGTGCTACTGCACCCGTCGCGTATTTCACTGTCTGCAAGGCAGACAGTGAAATACATTTTGGGGCCCTCTTACGGGGGCCCCTGCCGTGCCCATGCCATTGGCATGGGCACGGCAGGGGCCCCCAGGGGCCCCGCGACCCCCCCTACCGCCATCCTGTTCATGGCGGCTTTCCCGCCATGAACTGGATGGCGGTAGGGGGGGTCAGAATCCTCATGGCTGCGGAGCGCGCTCCGCAGCCATGGAGGATTCCAATGAGCAGCGGAAAGTCAGCGGGAGACCGCTGACTTTCCGCTTCTGACCGCGGCTGAACCGCCGCGGTCAGAATGCTCATTGGAGCACCGCCAGCCTGTCGGCGGTGCTCCCGTGGTCGGTGGCCCTGGCGGCCACCGGCCGCCAGGGTCAGAATGACCCTCATTGTGTACATGCCTACCTTAGGCGCCAGCGAGTGCACATTGCCATACTCCAGGAGACACACTTACTAGAGGCCGACCTAAAGGGATTACGGGGGCACTGGGGTGGACAGATTATAGGCACATCATACTCGGTTTACGCCAGGGGGGTACTTATATGGATAGCTCAGGGAGTACCATATGTGCAACACACGCACAAAATAGATCAAGGGGGTAGATATGTGGTAGTGGAGGGGCGACTAGATGGCAGACAACTTACACTGGTGGGGGTCTACGCCCCTAACAATGCACTACCCGAATTCTTGCGCTCCCTCACGCCGGTCCTATTAGTTAATACCGAGGCACCAGCGGTGTGGGGATTTTAATAGCACATCAGACAAGACACTTGACCGTTCCACTCCACTTCCGGGTGGATTGACACATAGAAGCGCCACCGGGCCTCTAGCGACATGGGCAGGTGACATGAGACTACACGATATTTGACGCAAAAGCCACCCCACAAAGTGCACACTAGGATAGATATCATATGGGGCACCCATGGCATATGCTCACTAGTTAAAGATGTGGAATACCTGGCTAAAACGCTATCTGATCACTCACCTCTGCTACTAACGATACGATGGGGAAGGAGAAGATCCATGATACCTACGTGGCACCTGCAAAGGTAGGCCCTCCTAGACCCGGCTTTCAGGGAATAACTAAACACAACCATAAAAAACTATTGGGAAATTAATAAGGGGTCCACAGATACAAGAGCGACAGAGTGGGACGCTCACAAGGTTATTGTTAGGGGTCATTGTCTATCTGCTAGCTGGGGGGTCAGGCGCTCACTACACATTGAAGTCACTACGCTGGAGAAAGAACTGAGAAGGCTAGAAATCGCAGGGGCACAAAACGGAGCATCTCAGGAAGAATTAGGAAACACCCGCTTAAAATATAAAGAGGCAGATTTGAGACTCCGTCGCCACGACTATAATTATTACCTGATGCGTTCACAGATGGAAGGGGATAAATCAGGGAGACTATTGGCGTGGCTACTCCGAGAGGACAGCCAGCAAGCCCCGATAGGAGCTATAAGACAGGCAGATGGAACTATGGCCACTAGTCAAGTAGCAATTAATAAAGCATTTGAAAATTACTATACTAGCCTATACATGAGACGGGAATCATGCACTAATCAACAACTTGGAGCCTTTTTAAGGGAGGCAAACTTAACACATTTGTCACAACCGAATAAGGAGTTACTAGAAGCCCCTTTGGAGATGGCAGAACTAGAGACAGCTATAGCACAGATGCCTAGGAACAAAGCACCTGGAATAGATGGCCTACCAATAGAATATTATAACACGTATTCCAAATATCTGAAATCACACCTTCTGGAGGTGTTCGAAAAAGCATGGACACACAAACTTCTCCCGGGATCACAGCGAGAAGCAATGATAGTGGTTCTGCCTAAACAAGGCCGGAAACCCACAGATGTTAGGTCTTACAGACCACTCTCACTATTAAACCTAGATTGTAAAATATTAGGTAAAATCCTGGCGAACAGATTAGCCCCCATAATACACACCCTGGTACACGAAGATCAGAATGGGTTTATCCAGAAACGTAACACTTTCCTGAATATTCGCAGACTGCTGAGCATATTAGGAGATACTCTACCAGAGGCACATGATTATGTAGCAATGTCACTGGACATCGAGAAAGCCTTTGACACACTGGGTTGGGATTATCTGTTCGCAACAATGCAAAGTATGGGGTTTGGGCCCAATTACATAGGCTGGGTGCAGACGCTATACGCACAACCCAGGGCCAGAGTAAAGACAGGAGACATTATATCTGATAGTTTTCCTATTGAAAGGGGCACCAGGCAGGGTTGCCCACTATCTCCTTTATTGTTTGCCATAGCGATGGAACCACTGGCGTCTAGGCTACGCACGAAAGGGAAACGGTGGGGAGTGATCACCACAGGGACTCGCCATATAATTTTGTTATATGCAGATGATACCCTGATATATGTGAGAAAGTGTAATGAAACAATACCGTTGGTGATATCCCTATTAGAAGAATTTGGCGTAATATCGGAACTAAAGGTAAATTGGGATAAATCATGTGTATTCCCACTGACCGTATGGCCCATTGAGAACAGAGATTTAGTACAAGAGGGGCGCTTGAGATGGTGCTTTGACACCTTCAAATACCCTTGAGTCCATATCTACCATAAACCTGAGGATTTGAGAGATGGGAACCTGGGACGTGCACTGAACTCTATAAAGGGGTCTCTGCGGTTCTGGTGTGCACTTCCACTATCGCCATTAGGCAGAGTGGCAATAGCAAACATGTTGCTACTCCCCCGACTTTTATACTTTTTTGCGGCATTACCGGTGTTAGTACCCAAAAGTTTTTTCCGAGAATGAAATGCAGCTTTACTGAGACTCATATGGGGAAGCGGCAGAACACGAGTGGCCCTCACCACATTACAACGCCCGTTAAGCGAGAGAGGGCTTGGAGCCCCAAACTTTGAAAAGTACTTTGCCGCGGCACAGTTGCAGTGGATTTTAAACTGGATACATAGACCCGAATCGGCCGAAGCCTCATGGATCCTGAAGCAGCTGCATGGCAAACCATTGCTGGAGTGGCTGTTCAATATCCGCGCAAAAGGGGCAACCGGTAATTTATTAATGGCAACCGCACATGAATGCTGGACAAGATACGTACAAAAGGATCAAAAAGGAATCCCGTACTCCCCCCTTATCCCTCTGGGGCTAATCCCAGGGAAAGGAAACACTGAGGGCATGTACTATACTGCGACTTGGGTAGAGGCAGGAATATTAACAGTGGGAGACTGCTTCGAGGACAAAAAGCTAATGTCGTTTGGAGCTATGAGAGAACTCACCTCAATAGGAATAGGCCAATTTATGGCACATTACACTGTTTTTCATTAAATTAAGAAGACATGGTCGTCAGGAGATCAGTAACCTAATACGTCCTTTTTATTACACCACATGCTAACATACGACATCCAGAATAAAGTGATAACAAACACATATAAAACATTAAGGCCCACATTTATACTTTTTTAGCGCCGCATTTGCGTCGTTTTTTGACGCAAAATCGGTGCAAATTTACAAAATACCATTGTATTTTGTACGTTTGCGCCGCATTTGCGTCAAAAAACGACGCAAATGCGGCACTAAAAAAAGTATAAATATGGGCCTAAATACATTTCCTGTAAACGGACTAGAAAATGTTAGAACTAGATGGAATACGGTATTACCGAACCAATTATCGGCAGGAGAGTGGTCCCAGGCTTTAATGCATACCCGCAATGTGTCAAGAAACCCCCGGTTCAGATACACTCAATTTAATAACACACATCAAACATACCTCACATCTGCGCGACTGAAGTGTATGTTTCCCAGTGCGGACTTCCAGTGTCCTCGATGTCATTCCCCCTCAGCTAATTTTTACCATATGGTCTGGGAGTGCGGTGCCCTGCATTTAGAATGGCAAGCGGTAGCGACCGATATATCAGATATAACAGACCTAACATTCACACTAGATCCTGGTTCCTGTCTACTTGGGGTCAGGAAGAGGGAAAAAAAGCATAAACACATCCATAGGTTTGCAGATCTAGCTTCTATAACGTATAAAAGGTTAATCGCTATGAACTGGAAAGCCTCTAGCTCACCGAACCTGGAAACATGGCGGGCCTTGACACTGCGGTGGGCACACACAGAATATCAGATACTACGTAAGATGTATGATGAAGGTCAGAAACACACTGGGTTCGAAGCAAGGGAAACTCTGGTGTCCAAATTGGAAAAAAAGAAATGATGAGCGTCCGCCATGAAAACTGACAGAGACTTGGAAAAACACAAGGGACACAGATCATATATAATTGCAAGTGAAATAAAAACATCCCACAAGGCCACAATACGCACTAGTAGAACAAGCATACACAAGAATCATTAAACGTTCTCTGACCTGGGCCCCAGACGCAACCGTGGAACACATATTAAAATAAGAAAATATACGCCGCTTGCAAAAAATGATATTGGAGTGATCAAGTGATTGAACTGCAAGATGTAAAATATGCAAAACAGTTGGGAACAAGACCTGGGTTGTTACTGTTACTGTTATTCATGTTATATGCTATGCTGGATTAACCTTAGATTATCATGAGAAACAGTAAAAGCTACTGTTTGATGTGAGAAAATAATAAAAAAGATGTTTAAAAAAAACCAGTACAAATCAGCAACACGAATAACTGAGCATGAGTAATAGCATACATTTAGCTTCATCAAATGAACAGCATAAATTATTTTAGTAAGTCTGTTAGCATTTTCAATGTCTCCCTCCCTACCATCAGATTAGATTAGCATGTTGGGCCTCATGCAAAAACAGTTTTAGTCAAAAGTTAATTTGGAAAAACATCTAACTAGGGCTCTATCAAAATTAGCGGTTGGCACATATAACAACTACTAATATCTACAACCAAGATGATAACATTTTGTTATACCTCTCCTCAATATGGATTGGCAAGCAACTATTCTCTTCGTCAGTTGCACATCCGTCTGGTCTTCTTCAGCAAAGGGACAATGATAGGGGGATGGATGGTTCAGACACAGGATGCACTATCTGAACCATTAAGAAGCAATCTCTAGGGCAGCATCAAATCAATTAGCCATCAAGCTTCAAAGTTAAAGTTAAGAATAAATTAATCCGGAAAGGCTCAACTCCCAATCAGAATAGAATGAGTGCGAGTGACAAAATGCCAGGGAATGTGCGCTTCTCCTCTGTGCAGGGCGGCTAAGTTAGAATCACCTAAACCAGTGGTTCCCAACCTTTTGACTTGTGTGGACCCCACACTTTATAATTCCTGGAACTTGGGGACCCCCACTGAATCATTATTGGAAACCGGGGACCCCCTACTGAGTCATTACTGAAAGTTGAGGACCTAATCTGTCAATAATATTTAATTGTCTAAGCAGTCGCGGACCCCCTGAGGAGGCTTTGCGGACCCCCAGGGGTCCCCGGACCACAGGTTGGGAACCAATGACCTAAACAACTTCTCACATTACCATTGGTCAGAAAATTGTACGTTTACAGTCAACCCAATTAGGATTAAGTTCCAAATCTATGATATAACTAAACTTTCTTTCACTCGTCAATGATTGGCTCCTCTTCTCCCGTTCACATCATCCGGCTGGTCAGGTAACAAATTTGTTTCACTTCATACTCTAGTCATTGTGTCCATTATTGGTACCTGGGAACATTGCTGTCTCACGCTTCAAGTCAACAAAGTATCCACTACTAATACAGAACATTCTAGTAAGCAGTTCTCATGAGAAAGTTAAAGACATCCGCTAACGGTCAACTCAGAGTGAACAATACATCCTTATTTCTGAAACATGAATTCACGATTTTTATTCAGACATTGCAGTTTAATATGAGGCTGTGCAAACTATGCCAATACCTCGCCAACTTAAGGCCTACAGTCAATAAGCAAATACATAACATAAAATCATCAATATGACATACTACTATATCATTTTCTTACATTTGTGCTTTGAATAACATTAGTATGCAATTATTAAAACATTATGGGGGTCATTACGAGCTTGTGCGGCCGCCAATGCGGCCGCACTCCCGCGGACCCCATTACGACATCCCCGCTGGGCCGGCGGGGATGAGGTCGCAACATAGGAGCCGGCTCCTAATGGAGCCGGCGGTGTTGCGGCCGTGCGACGGGTGCAGTAGCTACGCAGACAGTGAAAAGCTGCCTGGGGTCCTGTTAGGGGGCCCCTTCACTGCCCATGCCATTGGCATGGGCAGTGCAGGGGCCCCCAGGGGCCCCAGGACACCCCTTACCGCCAGCCTCTTCCTGGCGGTGCAAACCGCCAGAAACAGGCTGGCGGTAGGGGAGTCATAATCCCCAGGGCAGCGCTGCTTGCAGCGCTGCCCTGGTGGATTATCACCGCCGGGGCTAAAACGGCGGGAAACCGGGCTACCGCCGCGGTCGTAATAACGGTCTCCATGCCGCCAGCCTGTTGGGGGTACGGACGCCACATTAGCGCTGGCGGTCTCCGACCGCCAGGGTCGTAATGACCCCCTATGTATTTCATGACCGCCACTCAAGTGGGCACATTCTCCAAGTCGCACATTATTTTCTATAGTAATTACATTCTATGCCAATTCATACCTTGTTAATACACAAAATGAATTAGCAGTAAATTCAGCATTCACAAGAGCGGTGCTTCAGAACTCCGAGCCCTGATAACGTTTTAAAACCCTGATAGCACATTAGGCGATTATGTTAGCTTGCCAATTTTGACACCAGCTGCAGAGTATTTTCAACAGGCAGCCCTACTGGTTTTCCCTGTGTTAATTTTTTGCTACGGCAGAACTAAGTGTGCCCTTTAGTGAACAGTTTAGTGAATTATGATCAGGAGCTGGGCAGGACTTTGATTAGCCATGTGATGGAGTGCTTTAGAAGGGGACCCAGCGTTACGTGGACTATGAACTTTCAGTGATGCACTCCAACAAGGCCTAATAATATAGTGGACTCTAACTACAGAGTGGCTGAAATATGGGCTTTAAAACGTTATGGTTATGTACTCTTTCTAAGAAGAGGTAAATTATAGGGGATGGATACTAAGAGTTTGCTGAAGTTTCAAGGACAGTGATCAAGAAAGGAATCTTGTGCATGCTGGAACGCTTGGATCTTGCGACTGCCCACTCGTAGGTAGCTCACATCACTTTGTTCATGGGATGCTCGCACTGCTACGTTTGTTATGATCTGCAGGTTCTAACACAGGATCGGTACTTGGAACCTTGAATTTGGAACGTAGCTTCCACTCCGGTGCTGTGTCTCATGCTTTGGCAATTGGAGAGAAGCTGAGACAGACTACGGGAGTGGCCGTGTACTGTCCATGTTTTATAAATTAAATGACCTGGATCCTTCATTTTTGAGTTCGTCTGGTTTGTTCCAACAACATTTTTGTAGGATATCTAGCACACATCTTACTAAATGTTGGTTTTAGGCACACTTTGATGCTCCAGTGTTACCCGTCATTCCAATTTGTGTTCTTTAGGACATCTGTTTTCATGAACAGCATTGTGCCCCCTGGTTTCCTGAGGGGCAGGCCCTTCAGCAGGAGAGAAGCTGCATGCATGTTTCTTTGGAAAACCTGGCTTGATTTCTTACTTCTCTCAACTTAGTTCCACTCCAGCACTATTTTCACTGCCAGTAGCCTGGAAATGAATGATTATAAGGGATACCTTCTTGGTGCTTCTCTGCTTAGGGTCTTGGAGTACCTTTCATTTGAGGTATATGAAGCCATAGCCGCATAGAAGCGTATGACATTGTTAGAATCTGCAGCAGCAGTCTGGTGATCTATCTGAAATGCACAAAGTTGTCTTCTTTACAGTAACCTGTTTCTTTTCCAGGTGTCATTGTTAGGTTGAGCTTTATTGTTTAGCTGTCTGAAACTTACTTTGGCTAGTTCTTAACCTATACATAGAGTGGCTTGGGCTTTGGCTCGAAGGCTTTGGCTTTGGCCCTTTCACCTTCTGGCATTGATTTGATGGATCATTCCACCTCCTATGCATACATGGCAATGCCTGAAGGCCTACTATACACTTCAAAATGGCACAACCATCACACATTACAATGTTTATCTCTGATGCCCTATATACAGAAAGCAATCATTGTTGTAGTTTCACTGCAACAGGTTTTTAAAAAATATTTTAGTTCTCATATGACTGTAAATATGAGGGAATTTGGTTTTCCATAAGTCATTCATAGCTGTTTAATAACTGACTCAAAATATGGAATTATCCTTGGCTTAAAGCCTTGAGTTATAATGACTAGTATCAACAGAAACTCATCCATTACTGTAAAGAAACAAATGTTAATTGTTCTCATTCAAGTAGGTCTTGGAGTGTTCTTTAGCGGATGTAATTGCACATTGACTACAATCCATTTAATAAAATGATCTCCTGCACCACTAAAATCTAAAGGAGCTGCCTGACAAGCTTCATTGCTGATATTTAACTAGATGGAATAGCAAGCATTTCTGTTTATTATTCACTAAGCTGCGAAGGCCATCCTTTGTTTTTGCCAGATACTGATGTAGCACTATTTGGGTCCAGATTCAAAAACACTTTGGGGGTCATTCCGACCCCGGCGGTCAAGGACCGCCGGGGCCGGGGATGCGGGAGCACCGCCAACAGGCTGGCGGTGCCCCGCCGGGCATTCTGACCGCGGCGGTTTGGCCGCGGTCAGACAAGGAAAACCGGCGGTCTCCCGCCGGTTTTCCGCTGCCCTTGGAATCCCCCATGGGGGATTCTGACACCCCCTACCGCCATCCTGTTCCTGGCGGTTCGCCCGCCAGGAACAGGATGGCGGTAGGGGGTGCCGCGGGGCCCCTGGGGGCCCCTGCAGTGCCCATGCCAATGGCATGGGCACTGCAGGAGCCCCCGTAAGAGGGCCCCACTGTGTATTTCAGTGTCTGCAATGCAGACACTGAAATACGCGACGGGTGCAAACTGCACCCGTCGCACATACCCACTCCGCCGGGTCCATTCGGAGCCGGCTTCCTCGTGGGGAGGGGTTTCCCGCTGGGCTGGCGGGCGGCCTTCTGGCGGTCGCCCGCCAGCCCAGCGGGAAAGCCTGAATGGCCTCCGCGGTCTTTCGACCGCGGAGCGGCCATATGGCGGTTCCCGCGAGGCGGGCGGCTACCGCCGCCCGCCTCACTCAGAATCAGGCCCTTTGTGTCAGGTTTGGTGTTTCAGACCCCAGGGAGGTGAGCATTAGGCAGAAAGCAGGAGTGTCGCTTTGACGAATGTGTGACTACAAGCACACACTCCTCCCGGAGGATCAATGATGCAAAAGGGTAGACACCAAAATGTTTTCCAGAAGGACATTGTTACCAATGGGTATTACTTTACTTTAGTTGTATGTACCACATCATACCACAGATTATTTAGTGTTAGTGCTTTCACTAGTGGTAATAAATCAAGGAGTGACATTAGGGAGTCCACCTTGGTCCTGAAGAGGAGTCTAGAGCTAGACTCCGAAACATGTAGACCGTTTAGGAGGTAAGGTACATAATATACCCCACCTCCAACACCCCTCTTTTAAACATACCACCCCTGTGAGACATATTATTAAATTAGTAATACCATCCAGAGTCAGGTATTTTTAACCCACCTAAGACCCCACCATTCCTATCCCCTTTAGTATTCACATTGATGAAACTATAACAATGCTCCAACGTATTCTGTTGGTCGTAGTACGCCTCGTTCTGCAGCAGAACGGGAGGAAACCCAATGATGAAGCATGACCCAAGGGGTAACCCTGGTGGGTGAGTGTTTTTCGCACACAAAAAAACAAACCTTTTTTTCCACCCTGTGGAAGTTCCTTTGGGCTGGGCCTTTTTGTAAAATCATCCTTTGTTTTTGCCAGATATTGATGTAGCACTATTTGGGTCCAGATTCGATTCAGAAACACTATGGGCCTGATTACAACTTTGGCGGAGGGGGTTAATCGGTCCCAAATGTGACGGATATCCCGCCCGCTGTATTACAAGACCATTATATCCTATGGAACTCGTAATATGGTGGGCGGGATATCCGTCACATTTCGGAAGGATTAACGACCCTCCGCCAAAGTTGTAATCAGGCCATTTGTGTCAGATTGCATTACCTTTTTAACACAAACCAGACACAAAGGCCCTCATTATGACATTGGCGGTAAATCCCACTTACCGCCATGCTGACTGCCGCCAACATACCGCGGCGGATATCCGTTCACCATATTATGACACACACGCACCAATCCGTCACTATTCAGCCACAGACACAAGACTGCCACACCACAGGTCAGTGATAAACTGGCAGATTCAAAACCCACACCGTTACGCCAACAGAACAACGCCCACCACATAATGACCCACGAATCTACACGGCGGACATTCAACTGCGGTAAACCATTGGCGGTACATACCGCCGTGGTCAAAATACACACATACATACAAAAACAACACTACCTTGGTCAATTTAACTAACAAACACCTGACACCCATACACACACCGCACCCACACACCCACACCACTATAACACACACACACATTACCCATAACCCCTTACGAATACAAACCATTGGCATAAGACAGACACCACGACTACAGACAAAGCCAGAGCCACACACTACCAACACCTATACTCCACCCACGCACCCCACATCACACACCCCAACACATCACCCTACACACCCTCACCTACACAACTCACCTACACAACTCACACAACACCCATGGCACCACAAAGACACCCCAGACTCTCAGAGGAGGAGCTAAGGGTCCTGGTTGAGGAAATCATCAGGGTAGAGCCACAGCTATTTGGAGCACAAGTGCAGCAGATATCCATTGCTAGGAAGATGGAGCTATGGCAGAGGATCGTGGACAGGGTCAACGCCGTGGGACAGCATCCAAGAACAAGGGATGACATCAAGAAGAGGTGGAACGACCTACCGGGGAAGGTGCATTCCATAGCAGCAAGACACCAACTCGCTGTACAGAGGCCTGGCGGTGGACCCCCACCACCTCCCCACAACTAACAACATGGGAGGAACAAGTCTTGGCAATCATGCATCCTGAGGGCCTGGCCAGAGTAGCAGGAGGACTGGACTCTAGTAAGCCAACTCTATACTACTATCACCCCCCTACATGCATGCCATCACATACCCCCACCCTAACCCTCACTCCCATCACTCCACCACCTCCCCTACCCCCCACCATCACATCTCACTCATCCCAATGCCAAGCCCTGCATGCCATACCAATGTATGGACACCACTCACAGACCTGCATGGACATCTATCACTAAAGCATACACACTAGAGAGAACTAATCATCCCACCATACACCAATGTGCACAAGTGAAAGCTGCCAGGGCAAATACAAACAAAGAGGGCAACCCACTGATGCACATTATATCACATACAGAAACAATAACACAGCATTTACATCCCCACATGTATCCCAGCCAATGTCAGCGGAGAAGAGGTGCCAGCACTATCCAGTCCCCCAACTGAAGTGGCCCACATTGATGACAGCAACTCTGGTCACCTGGATCTGGATGACCAACCTGGCCCATCAGGGACCTCTGGACAGTCGGTTACTCAGGCCCAGTCACACACCACCACAGAGCCTCCCCCATCTGGAAACACCACCACAGCACCCACCCAGCGTACTCATACCTCTGTCCCCAGGACACGTCAATCACCAGTGTGTTCACCACTACAGGGACCCCAGGGCACACCTCATACCCAAGACAATCAGGGACCTGGGGTCAGTGGCAGTGGGCATAAGGTTCAGGGGACAGAGGCACAAGTCAACAGGGAAACTGGGAGGAGTGTTGTGTGCCAGTGAGAGGACAGGCCCAGGGAACCAACTCTCCAGGAGGCACTTGCAGAGATCCTGGGAGCCTATCAACATTCCCAGGATATGCTGGGCCAGATCCTGGTCAACGTGCAGGAGAACAGGCGGTTGCAGGAGGGACAGTACCAGGGGATCAGAGAGGACTTGCAGGCCATCAACACCACCATGGTCTCCATTGCAGGGGTGCTAGCAGACATGGCCAACATTATGAGGGAGGCAGTCTCAAAACAGCGGGCCCCTTCCACTAGCCAGACATCTGAACTGCCTTCCACCTCCACTGCCGCTAGTGGGCAAGGGGCCCGCCACAGGACCAACAGGCTACCAGCACCCCTCCCCCTGCAGAAGGTGAACCACCCCGCAAGCGTTCCCTGCAATATAGGCAGAAGCCAGAGACTATTGCCAAGACCCCTGACAGGAAATGAGACTCTCCTGATTGTCACCCTTGTGACCCACTCTGTCACCCTGTTCACCTTGAACTGCCATTTCTCCCCTTCCTATGTCCCCTTGGACAATGCACCTGTGCACCAAATAGACTGAAACAATACCCTGGACTTTCCTCCATCATCACCCCATCCCAATGCACTTGCCCCTCTTCTTCTTAGCACTTCAATAAACACCCGTGGAAAAAATACAAGTATGGAGTATGTCAAACTTAGTTAAGTATGTATTCGTTTAACCAGATTCAAACATTGCAATTCAACTGTACAGTAATGTTCACATAGGAAAGACCTGTAGTTGGCTGCAGTGATCACACCAGGAGCAATAGTGGGGCACCAACATCTGCAAAATGAGTTGTCAAAGAGTACAGTGAGTGGGCATAGAAGTGGGAAATAAGATAATCGAAATAATGACAATGAAATGTGAAGTAACACTGTCTTACCTGTGTGTCATTGGAAGTATTGTCGTATCACTGCTGTTCTGTTGTCCTCATCCTCTGGCTCCTCATCCTCACTGTCCACAGGGTCCACTGCTGCCACACGGCCATCTCCAGCTTCCTCCTCCTGCAGAAAAGGCACATGGCGTCTCAACACAAGGTTGTGCAACATGCAGCATGCCACGATTATCTGGCAGACCTTCTTGGGCGAGTAGCACAGAGATCGCCCAGTTAGATGGAGGCACCTGAACCTGGCCTGCAGGAGGCCAAAGCTCCGTTCGATTATCCTTCTTGTTCGTCCATGTGCCTCATTGTAACGTTCTTCTGCCCTTGTCCTGGCATTCCTCACAGGGGTCAGTAGCCATGATAGGTTGGGGTAACCTGAGTCACCTGCAAATATCGAGGGACAACATTTAGGCACACACTATCCTATATGGCCCACACCATACCCATACACCAACACCTACTGGGTGGGAACCATGGCTCACCTTTTAGCCACACCCGGTGCCTCTGTAGTTGGGCCATCACATTTTGGACGCTGCTATTCCTCAGGATAAAGGCATCATGCACCAACCCAGGATACTTAGCATTGCCATGGGAGATGTACTGGTCCGCCAAGCACACATCTTTCGATTTCTGAACACCTGTTCATTTTGCCAAGGTGGCTACAAATACAATATGAGTTCCATCAATCGCCCCAATTATGTTGGGGGTATGTCCCATTGCAGAGAAGTCAGCCTTCACTGTGGCCAAATCCTCCACCTGGGGGAAAACAATTTAGCTGCACATGTGTTTAATCAGGGCAGACAACACTCTTGTCAGCAATATTGAGAACATTGGCTGTGACATTACTGCTGCCAAGCCCACTGTCACTTGGAAAGAACCAATTACCAAGAAATGGAGCACAGATAGGACTTGCACAAGAGGGGGGATCCCAGTGGGGTGACGGATATCAGATATCAGGCGAGACTCCAGTTGGGCAAACAGCTCTGTGATTGTGGCCCTGTCAAGCCTATAGGTGAGGATAATGTGCCTGTCCTCCATTGTTGCCAAGTCCACCAGGGGTCTGTACACGTGGGTATGTCTCCATCTTCTATTCATCTGCAGCGGTTACAGTCTAAAGAACAAAAGAGTGAAGAGCCGGTCACAAACGGAACATCAGAGCCACAACAGTACAATGCATGATCTTAATTTGTAATGGTTAACTGGTATTTGTCCTGTATGCCCTATTTTTAACTGTGACACAGTTATTACCCAGGGCCTGCCCCCCCCCTGAAATGGCATCCGCCTGTCCTGTGTGGAGGGACAGGTGGAAGTGAGGTAATTCTGCTGACGTTGTGTGCCGTTGCGGTAGGCGGTCGGGAACCGCCGTGCAACTCCTCATTGGTTAACATTGGGCCCTATGGGGTACAGTGGCCAACGGTGATGTACGCCGGTGGTGACGGTATGCACTGCCGCGACCGCCATTTTCTATCTGATCACTCACTTTCTACCTGACCTTCAGCAGGAGAGGACCTACACTGCATGTGCTGCTGTGACCTGTGTCTGGTATCTACCATGGCTCGGTTGACTGGGGAAAGGGCCCCTGCTTTCACCTCGGCGGAGTTGGAGCGACTGGTGGATGGGGTCCTACCCCAGTAAGGACTGCTGTATGGGCCTCCAGACCAACAGGTGAGTACACTGTGAGCACGATGCATGTGGTATGAATGCATGGAGTGGTGTGTGTGTAGGCCTTGTGTAGGGGGGTGGGTGAATGTCTCCTGGGTGGCGTTCAGCTTGTGTGCTGGGCCATGTGTGTGTAAATGGTGATGTGGAGTGATATGGTGGGCCATAAGTGTAACAGACAGGATGGTCTGACTGATACCATTTCCTGTGTGTATTTCTCTGCAGGTCAGTGCCCATCAAAAGAAGGGTATATGGCGTGCCATCGCCAAGGAAGTGCAGACCCTGGGGGTCTATGGCAGACGGAGCACCCACTGTCGCAAACAATGGGAGGACCTGAGACTCTGGGCACGGAAGACGGCGGAGGCCCAGCTGGCGATGGCCTCCCAACGAGGAAGGGGTGCCCGTCAAACCCTGACCCCCTGATGGCCCGCATACTGGCGGTGGCCCATCTGGAGCTGGATTGGGCGCTTGAGGGCATCACAGCAGCCACAAAGGGGTGAGTACAGTGCCCATCATTACAACTTATGCATGGTAGGGGGGTACCCGGGTGGGGGATGTGTGTCAGTGGGTGCCCCTAGGCCAGGCCTGACATTGCAGAGTAGGTCCCATGTTCTGAAGTGATAATCCTTCTACCTAGCTCGTAGGCATCCACAACTTGTCAGGGCTGTGTGGGTCCCAGGTGTGCTGCATTTGGCGGTATGTGCCCCTCCCCATGCCTTGGTGGCTACCATTATGACTGGAAGTGCAATGCATAGTGCGTAGGGCTGTTACATGTCTGTGATGGTGGTGTGTACGCCAACAGGTGTGTTGGTGCAGCCATTGACGCAGTGTATCCTTTGTCTCTCCCCCCCTTTTTGTTTTGTCACCCTGTCCTTATGTGCATTAGCATCAGCTGGCGGAGGAGCAGGGGCACCGGCAACGGAGGGAGCAGCATCCCACAGGACCCAGGAGGCAGAGTCCACTGACCGTGATGGCACCAGTGGGACGGAGGGCGAGGGGAGCACCACGGCGGAGACAGGAGAGTACAGTTCTGACACAGATACCTCCTCCGCTGGAAGCTCCCTGGTGGTGGCGGACACCTCTGTACACACCACAGCTACAGGTACAGCCGCCACCCTCATACCAGCACTGCCCTCCCAGCAGCCCCTCGTCGAGTTGCCTGTGCCCGCTCACCCAGGACAGTGGGCATCTCCTTCATCGCAGGCACCTCAGGCCCTGCCCCAGTTAGCCCTGCTGCCCTGAGTGAGGAGGCTATTGACCTCCTGAGATCCATCTCTGTAGGGCAGTCAACCATGGTGAATGCCATCCAGAGGCTGGCAGCCCAGATGCAACAGACTAATGCATTCCTGGAAGAATTCACACTGGCTTGGCGGCCCAACAGAGATCAATCCAGGCTCTAGCCTCCTCTCTGATGGAAGCCATTGTCCCTGTTTCTACCCTCCCAATCCAATTTCCTCTTCCCAATCCCAATCCCATTCCCCTCAACCCCAACCTATCCCAAGTACATAGGCAGACAAGACAACACACAAGAGTGGCACAGGCAAACACAAGCACCACACATCATCCCACAGGCACTCACACAAACACCATCCAGATGCAGACATAACAACATCCACAATTTCCACTGTCTCCCCTTCCTCCACCTCCTCCACCTCCCTCCTAGTTGCGTCTACTTTCACACCTGCATGCACTACATCCTCATCCACTACCAGCATCACTACCTGACCTAGCAGAACACACACCTCACTAGCAGACACCTCCACAACACCCATGCACACGTCCCCTGTGTCCTTTCCCACTGTGTCTGTCACCCCCCTCCTAAGGTACACAAACGCAAGCACTCAGATACCCAACAGCCATCCACCTCACAACAGCATCCAGCCCATGCAACTGCACCCAAACACAGCAGACAGACACATCCTACAACCACTCCCTCTTCCTCCACTCCCAAACCTTCTCCCTCTTCCAGCCCCAATGTCCCTAAGACGTTTTGCCTCTCCACCATTGACCTCTTTCCTACCCCCTCCCCCCCGTCCTTCACGTCTGACCAGGGTGGCAAAAACCCAGGCAAGCACCTCAGCCACCCAGTAGTCCAGTAGGGACCATACCCACTTGTGGTTGGAAAGGATCCAGGGCACATGTCCAGAGGTTGAAGGAGCCTGCACCTGGCAGCCTCAAGGAAAGGGTGCCTACCCCAGCTGCTGCCAGGAAGGGCAAGGAGCCTGCCACAGCTGCTGCCAGGAAAACCAAGGAGCCACCCCCAGCTGCTGCCAGGAAGAGCAAGGAGCCAGCCCCTGCTGCTGCCAGGAAGGGCAAGGAGCCAGCACCAGCTGCCGCCAGGAAGGGCAAGGAGCCAGCATCAGCAGGCAGGAAGGACAAGGGGCCTAGTGCAGGGACTCAGACGGAGGCCCCACCACCAACCATGGTTGTGCAGCTGTCCGAGGCTGCAGGGGATGGGCTGGAGCCTCCCCCCACCACCACCAGCTGCACCGCCACCACCAGTGGGCAGCCATCTGAGGCTGCAAGGCATGGGCTGGAGCCTCTCACCACCACCACCAGCAGCATCGCCACCACCAGTGGGCAGCCATCCAAGGCTGCGGGGGATGGGCTGGAGCTTCCCCCCACCACCACCAGCAGCATCAGTAGCACCGCCACCACCAGCGGGCAGCCATCCGAGGCTCCAGGGTATGGGCCCATCCGAGGCTGCAGGGAATGGGCTGGAGCTTCCCCCCCCCCCACCACCAGCAGCAGCACCGCCACCACTACCACCTGTGGGCAGCCATTTGAGGCTGCAGGGTATGGGCTGGAGCTTCCCCCCACCACCACTAGCAGCAGCACCACTACCACCACTGAGCAGCCGTCACCGCTGGCGGACGGTATGTAGTCCTGCCTCCATGGGCTGCTGTGCGGCCTGCCCCCTGCAAATACAGTGGGTATGACACCCACCTGACAGACTGTGACCTTGCAATCCCCAGGATCAAGAGCACAGAGCACGATGCCCAAACCAGAACCAGTGGGTAAGACACCCACCAACCCCCGCCTCCCCAGGATCAAGAGCACAGAGCACGATGCCCCCTCCAGAACCAGTGGGCAAGTCACCCACTTTAGAGACTGTGGCCTTGCACTCTCCAGGACAGAGCACAGGGCATGTTGGCCCCTCCAGAACCAGTGGTGTTGTTCCATCTGCCGGCTGAGGTGCCCCCCTGTTCCCCGTCCCCCTGAGGTGCCTGCCTATTTTCCAAATGATGCCCCTGCAGTGTTCTCTCCGTGTTGGTGCAGGTGACAAGTGGGGCCTTGGACTTTGGCCTGTGGCCCTGTGGCCCACGCACAATGAGGACTGGACAGTGTCCCTTGAACTGTACATGTGTATATACCAGTTACATTGCATTTTCGTATTTCTACTGTGTTGATATTATTACACTCACTGTAGCACATTCCTGTTGTCTTTGCATTATTCCTCAAGGGTACGGGGAATATGTGTTTTATTACTGCAGCTGATTGTGTGTATGGTGTTGGGGGTGGCGGTGTGTGTTTTGCATGTGTGTGTCACTCTCTTTCTCCCACCCCCCCTCCTGTGTGCTAGGCGGCTGTACTCACCGTGTTCGTCTTCGCCGTCATTGGTGTTCGTGGTGGAGCAGGACGTAGAAAATCCATGGAAATATTTGCAGTTCGGGCTCCATGGCGGCGTGTTTCTTCCCTGTGTCTCCAAAGGTGAGTCCTTTGACTTCTATGCTCTGTTTCCGCCAGGCTTTTGATGCCGTTGGTACAGCCCCGGAAAAGGTGGTGGTTTCCTGTCTCATAATACAGTGGGGGGAATATTGACTTCTGCCTGGCTGTAGGCGGCTACCGCCGTGGTGGCTGTTTTTTCCGCCCTGGCAGTCGGTGTGGTAAGTGGGTGCCTATCTGAGTTCTCACCTCCATGGTCATAATCAGGCAGTAGTTACCGCCAGCCTGTTAGCGGTATTACCACCACTTTATCACTGACCACTAGAGTTGTAATGAGGGCCAAAGTGTTGTGGTGGCATGTACAATCTAACCCAAAATGTGATTTGCATTGGATTGTAACCCAAAGTAGGGCAAAGCTCCACAATTCACTCCCTTGCATTACTTTGCATTAAGGAAGAGTTGGCAGCGAAGAGATGGGCCAAGCTTCCCCTACATCTCCGGACCGCTCCATCTTTTCCGGAGTTCCATAGGCTCTTCAGCTGATCACCCTCGCAGCTGACAAGCTACGCTCTACAAATCGACAGATTGATTGATTGACATGGGTGGTGCATAGCCATTCCCATGTTACCACCCATTGGTTTTCATACAAATCCCTATCTACGAAGCCTTGTAAACAAGGATTTGCACAAAATACTGTGCCTCCTCAAGGCAGGCGTAAAAGGAAAACTGTTTTAAATTCTCCTTGTTTTTCCCAATTTACATGTGTGCTGCACTGCACAGCACAATACAAAGTGGGGATTGCCTTAAAGTATGGTTTTTGAACTGGAAGGGACTCCTGTCAGCACAGAGTCAACACTTTCCACATGGTGCAAGGGTGTCTTCATTGGTGCATGGCAGCCAAAACTGCACCAGCACAGATAGAGAGCAGAACAGCACCGCAGAAGGTATGGTGCTGTTCTACCCTCTCTCTTTCAAGCAAATTGGCACAACAACGTTACCTACTGCCCTGTGTTGTATGGTTCTGTGTTAATCTGAGCCTGGATACTTCAAATCAAGACAATGAAACGTCTGGTACTTTTCCTAAAAAAAAATAATGTATTTGTTACAGTGCTAAGTTCCATAAAATCTAACTCATCCAACTACTTCCCAAAACCATCAATGTTCCAGTTAGGTCGAGGTACTAAGACCGAGGGGCATATTTATACTCCCTCTGCGCCGATTGTGCGTCAAATATTTTGACGCACAATCAGCGCAAACGTTGGCCCGTATTTAAACTTTGACGCCCGTGGACGACAAAATTCAGCCGTGTGCGTCATTTTTTGGATGCGGCAACCTGCCATGCGTTAATTATATGCAAGGTAGGTGTTCCCGTCCAAAAAATGGCTTAAAGGGCCGTGCGTCGTATTTATGCTTTTGGGCAAAAATGATGCACGGCCGGGAGGCGGAGCCAGAAAATGACGCATAGCCCGATTGCGTCAAAAATTAACTCCTGGGTCGGGGCAGGGGTTAAAATGGGGCAAACACACCTGTATTTAATCAGAACACACAGAACAAACAGTAGAGCAGCAGAGCAGCAACAGGGAGCCATGGAGGTGATTCTAATCCAGCGTGCACGCAGACGCAGAGCCCAGCAGCAACAACAGCAGCTGCAACAACACCAGCAGGGACCCCAAAGGCAGCGCAGAAGGCAGGAGAGGATATTCCGCCCAAGAACAACCCTTCTGGGCCTCAGGGAACACGACATCATACAGAGGTACCGGTTGAACTGGCAGGCCATTCAGCAGCTGCTGCGAAACATTGAACAGCAGTTGGCCCCCACTTTGGTGACACCCCGCACCATCCCAACAGAAACAAAGCTGCTCGCCGTACTTCATATGCTGGCAAGTGGCTCTTTTCAAACAACTGGTGCCATGGTTGGCGGAACATCACAACCATCATTCTCTGCCTTTTTGCCCAAAGTACTGGACGCCATCATTCGACTGACACCCCGCCACATCTGCTTCCCTAACACACTGCAGAAGCAGCAGGAAACTAAACAGGGGTTCTACGCAATCAGTGGCTTCCCACACGTCCTTGGTGCAATCGACTGCACACATGTACGCCTTGTGCCACCTGCTACAACTGAACACCTCTACCGCAACAGGAAGCACACACATTCCATCAACGTGCAGGCCATAGTCGATCACCAAGGATTGATCACCAACATCGTGGCTAAATATCCTGGGAGTGTACATGACTCATACATCTTCCGTCACTGCACCATCAATGAACACTTGTAGGATGGACAGTATGGCAATGGACTACTTGCTGGTAAGTACAAAAACCTGCTTATTTACACACTGCACAGCAACCCTCTAGGACACACAACACATACACCATAACAGCAACATATCGACAGGAACACACTGAGGTCGTGACATCGCTAGCTATGTTTCTTAAGTCACCATTGAACCTGTCACACATCAGAATTTACTGTACAGTCTAATGTGAAGACGTCAATGAGTGTGGTTGCCGAAATGTACCTTGCAAATTGTAAGTGTCCCAATGACCTTTACAATAATACATTGCCTAAGTCTAAAGGTGTGGGATGTCCAGGGTACTTTGATATGAACGTGTTAACAACACTTTCAATTTTAACTGTGCATGGAACTATCATCTCACCCCCAGTGAAGACACACGGGGGGCACACTGTACTGCAAATCCCAAAACATACTGCTGACAAACGGTTAGCAGACAAACACTTGTTCAGCCAAGGAAACAACACAATGCAGATGGTATAGCCTACAAGCATAGGATGTCACATTAGTACACAAAAGAGTCACAGACAACACAAGACAACTACTGCCATTAAAGGTCTTTTCAATAGTGCCATCTACATCAACATGATCCCATTCATTTTCTCTTGCAGCTGATCAGGGGTATGGCATCCAGCCATTGATTATGACACCATTTGGCAACCCAAGTACAGCTGCAGAGTGTGCATACAACAAGGCCCACAGGAGGACACGCAGCATTGTCGAGCGGACCTTCGGCATCCTCAAGTCAAGGTTCCGGTGCCTCGACATCACTGGTGGTAGCCTTCTATATTCCCCCGAGATGGTCTGTAGGATCAGCCTCACATGTGCAATACTGCACAATATTTGCATCAGAAGAAACATTCTCCTCCTGGAACCAGAGCCACACATGCCTGAAGAGGAGGAAGAGGAGGATGCTGGCCTGCAACAGGAGGGGGAACTACAGAACACAGCTGCTGGTATACGCAGACGGCAACAGATTGTAAATAATTTCTTCTGAATATGATCACCTTCACCACTTTAGTTAACTAATTTAAATAAACACCTATTATAATCACCATATCATGGTCTGGCTATTCCTTTTTACACACCTTCATCTCTACTTATCAGAATAAGAGTGTTGCCTCATGGAGCATTGCTGAGATACTGAGTAGGACACGGAACATCCCAGAGCTTATGTGATGCCTAACATACAATGGTCACATACACACACACTCTTAATGACATATATTATGTACAAATCTCCTTTGAAGGCCAATAGCAGACAGTAGGCACATTTCAGTTATCTACTACGCAGTTGATATGTCACATTACCCAGAGACAGATTTGTTGTGTAAGTGCTATTTATTGAAAAGTACTGTAGTGCTATGTGTACATTGTCCATGATTGTGAGTCCATTATAGTGATATCTTCCAGTGTGATCCAACACAAGGGTTTACCAAAATGCTTTTCTCATGCTGGGGTTGCTGTTTCAGACAGTGCAGAGGGACAGACTTAGCCAATGAGTAGGAGAGAGACAATCACTGGGCTGGGTGACAAGTTATACAGTGGTTAGCAGAACAGTGCTTGAGTACAGTTGTTGCAAGACTGGCAAGTTACAAAGCGCAGGACTTTGGTAATAGTAGGCCATGTGGCAGGGACTAGTGCTTCCGGGTCATTTTCCTTGTGAATGTGATCTGTTCCATGTCTTCTTCTTCTGATGTGTGTGTTGCCAGCTTTGTCCTTGTTGTTGTTGGTTGTGAAGGGGCAACACACACCTCAGTGTTAGAAGACGTGGAGTCAGACATCCCGGAGGCTGCTCCCTGTGAAGGTCTTAAGGGCAGTACTGCTGCAAGGAGGGCCTGCTTGTTCTTGAGAATAGCAGCCACATCACGATGGTAGGCAGCCAGGTCGGCCCTGAGGGGTTCAATGTTGCATTTGTGCATGCGTTGACAGGATTGCTGTTGTAGGTGTTGGGTCAACTGTATTACAGCTGTGCTGATTTCCTTCTGGGTTTTCTGCAGTTCCTGCTAGATAGATGTTAGGGCTTGCATAACTGCTGCCTGATCTGCAGATGACATCATGCACGAAGGCACCCCCTCAAGGCTGGCTGCCATAGTTTGCATCCCCACCCGCACCTCCTTGGCCAGCTCCCGCTGTACTCCAACTACAGTTCTCTCAAAGCTGGTGCCAGTGTCGTCTGAGTCCTCAGTTTTACAGCTGTATTGGAGCTGGCAGGTCTTACAATTGGGGTGGTGGGTGGATTCTCTGCGATGGCTGCTTGTTCTGTGCTCCTCCTTGTGACTGAAGGTGGGGTCTGGAGGGTTTCAAGGACCTTTTGGATAGTCTCCTGGAGAATCTTTATCGGCTCGTCATCTATGTCATCAGGGAAATCTGGGACAGGCATATCGGCAGGAGATCCATCTTCCTCTGCAATGAAACAGGGGACAATTAGTGTGTCTGTGTTGTGACAATTTTGACGTGACGTGCCTGCCTTTTGATGAATTCACTTTGTGATCTTGTTTTGTATTAATATCTGCAGTCCTTCAGATGGGCATTGTTTCAGGCCTATGGCCCACCTGTGTATCACATGTATGTTATTGAGTTATCAGACTTGTCAGCCTCATCGCCTCTAGGTGTTGCTTTATGCCAAATCGAGAATTGCCACCTTCTTGTCCTACTTGACCCTCCGTGTATATCCATTCTCATGGTGAGACCTCTCACTGGCTGTGGGTGTTCTGATGGCCCTGGCAGCACACTTAACTATCAGGACCTGCCCCAATCCCTGATCGTTCACATCAACTTAAATGTAATTGACATGTTGCATATCCTATGCATGGCAATGTTATGATCTGATATGGATGTTGACATTGTTAATGGGTCCTGCTGATGTTGGGTAATGTGTGTTACATTGGATTGCCCTGGTAGTCGTATCAGTGTCCTTTTTCGTCCTCTGAATGTGCAGGTGTATTTCAGTGACCAGTTACATGTGTCCCCTCCTCAATGCTGTTGTCTGAGCAGTATGACATTTGTGATGTTGCCTTGTTACCCAGGCACAGGATGGACCCTGACATATGCAGCATGGGTGTGTCCTTAGTGCTGTGTCGCTCCTATTGTTGTTTACTTTGGCTGATGTGTGTGACCACTATGGGCATTGACATTTGAGTGTACTGGGGCCTTTGTCTTGTTTCTGGGGATTGTTGCAGATGTCATCCTCACCCTCTAATTTAGGTGTGTATGATCCATGGGGAGGTTACTGCCATTGGCTACTTGAGCTGCACACAGATCAGAGGTGGTAGTGGCAACTGTTGTCGCAGTTACATTGCAGTTGTCGGTTTGGCTAGAGGATTGCTAATAGGGCCCTAGTTAATGTAGGAGGTATGTTGGCTGACGAGTGCCAGGATGTCAGTTTGACGTAGTGGCCTTCCCTCTGGTTGTGGCTTTCCCTTTGCTCCATCGTTGGCATGACAGCATGCCCCCATGGGACTGTTGTTGGTGTTGTGTAATGGTGTGCCCCAGGTCTTCTCAGAACGGGCCATACTCCCATGCCGTGCCCCTTTACCCATGCCACTCCATGTATTAGATGACTCCCATGCATTTAGTGGTCGGTATCCCCCCCCATGCTCACAGTTGACATTATTGCATTATAATTCCCCATGCGACTTACCCTGCATGTGCGTTGTGTCCTGGTAGTCTGCGCTGTCCTGTCCTTGAATCCCTGTGACGATCTCCTCAGGGATGACGGCTGCGACCATCTCCTCCATGTGGTCCAGGGCCTCCTGGTGTGCTGGACTCCCCCCTCCAGTCTGCAGTGCTGCCTTCTTGTTCCTGGCCATCTGTTCCTTGGTCCTGCGTTTGCAGTCATGCCAGCGTTTCTTGCACTCGATGACTGTTCTGCGTACTTCAGCCACACTGTTTATCTTGTCGACAATTTGTTGCCATATAGCCTCTCTCCTACTGATTGGCAACTTTGTTGTGACAAACAGTTGGTGCTGGTGTTCCGTCACCTCTTTCACCAGGATTTCCTGCTCCTCTGCACTGAAGCGACACTTTCTTTTCTTCTTAAAAGTGTCCTGGTTCTTGTGTGGGTCCTCCTGGCTGGTTCCTGGTCTGCTGTCATCTTCCTGGGGTCTGTAGTGGCATCTGGGATCCATTTTGGCTCTCCTCTGGTGAAATGGCTGTGTTTGCTGTGTTTTTTGACACTATTGCGTCAAAAAAAACGGCGCAAATCCGGTTTGCGGTGTCGTAAATCGACCCACAGTCATTTCTGCCGCGTTAACGTCGTTTTCCTTTACGACTTGACGCCAGGGTGTGCGTCAAAAATAAAGACTCCCACCTGTTGTTTGCGCCGCCGTGCGTCAAAGTATAAATATGATGCCCGCACGGCACACCAAAATGGCGTTAGCCGGCGGTAATATTTTTGACGCAAAACTGCGCCGCCGCAGTTTTGCGTCATAAAGTATAAATATGGGCCCAAGTGTCATAAAAACCTAGACTACACTCTAGGCACTCAAATGGAACAATCAAAACACACAAGTCTCCCCTTGTTTTATGGACTTCTTTATATCTGTAGCCTGTCCAGCCTTTTGAAAACAATGACCTCTTTGCATTTGTTTGGGATTGCTGCACACATGGGTCAAGCATTGTAGCCCTTCATCCCCTTTCAGTTTCACAGCCCTGCCTATTGCTCGGATTGCTACAGTGTGGATGCTGGGTCCTTCCTGTCACTAGAAGGACATGGAAAATGCCATGCTGGTATGTTATCAGATCTGCATTACACAGTGCTCAACAGAAGTGTCCTGGGGAGGTCCATGGGCCATGGTTGCATCACAGCTGATTTCTATACTGTTTATCCATGTTTTACAAATGATGTGTCTGTGTAGTGTCTGTGCCTCGCAGTCCAACGGGTATTACAATATGAAAGTGCTCTGTAGTTAAAAGGCAGTGCAGACCATCATCCTTAAATGTTTGCATCATTTTGGGAACCTGATGGCTATGTGTGGAAATACAGGCTGAAAGCACCTGTTGAACCTTGTTGCCAATTACTACTGGTTGGTCATTGAGCGATTCTGGCCTTCAGTGCCTGTGGCATGCAGTACTGTTGTTTTGATGTCCTGCAGGTGTATGGGAATTATGGAATGGCCTTCCTCTCCTTTTGCTGCTGTATGCCGTCTATCTGCTTCCTCTCTTCCCTTTCTTTTTAAGGTATTTATTTTGCAGGGTGATAATTCTTATAGCTGGGAGTCTTGGGACTGCATCCAGGCAGAAAAACCCACAAAGCAAGCACAATGAGGTGTTGGATGTCTGCACCTGGCTGTCATCAACCTTCCTGAAGCAGCAATTAGAGACTGAAAAAGAAAAGCAGAGGCCTGTCCTAAACCTTCCTCACCCTGAACAGTAGAAACTAGAGTAGTACCCTAGCCCTTACACTCCACCAAATGGCAGTGCTCAGGAAGAACAAATCACCAGCCCCCTGATGGCAAAGCCTTAGAATCTCTAAAAAAGGGCAATTCTCCAAGCTCTTCGTGTCAGTGTCTGGGTATCCACCCTCCAGGCATGAGAGTGCAGACAATCAGCTCCACTGTATGAGAGACTTGTCCTTATCCCTATTTCGTGCCATGCTAAACCAGGAACATCCAAAGTGATCCACTTTGATCGCTGTGAGTCCGTCTTGAAGGGTGAACATCGGGTAAACATCACAAGAGATTCTGTCCTCCATTTGCAAATTCTTATTTTCGCTGTTTGCATTACTTACCCTATATATTCTCTCATGTTGCTATAATCATGAGGTTCCTGCTTCCTTCAAGGTTCTGGAGCAGCATGTGGCACAGATAAAACCAACACCTCATCTGGGAGTAGTAAGCACTATAGAAATGCAATTAAAACACAATTTATTGTAGTGATGAGTTCTTATCCCATGTCCTTTGAATCTTAAACAACAAAGGAGGTGGTTTTAGATCCCACTCTTATGTGTTGTACCTAGACGTTACTCAGGCACAAAAGGAAAACATGTATAAGTTATAACTTCGTTCCCTTTAGGTGTGTCCCTTATAAATGGTGGAGGCCACTCATGTTCAGCTAGGTTGAGATCATAGGCCTTCAATAAATGTGATCAGAAAATTCAATTTATGAATCACGAAATATAGCCTTCCATCTGGAATTCTACATCATTCATAAGACTGGCGAGTTCAGGTATCCATCAGGTCTCTCTACCTGAATCTACTCACCAGTCAGTATTGTGGTCAGAAAATCCTGTCGTGTCTGGTGGACTATCATGTTGTCAACCCCACTGTTTAGAAGTGCTGCAACTCATTTCCAGCAGGAGAACCCTCATTGTCTACAGCATGATGCTTTTTCTTAGTGGCTAATCCCTGCTATTGTGTTCTTGAAATTAGTCTTTTCATCTAACCTTTCCCTTCTCATTTACTGCTCTGATCAGAGTCTCGATATCTCAGCTGCTATGTGTAGGAATCTCCTTTCCGTGATGCTCGGTTTGGTCAATCCTCCTCTCCTCAGAATCCTTGTCTGAGATTATTTTTCCTCCATTGACGTGTAAGTAGCAGGAAAGAGGGTCGCCACTACATTGAAATTGATCTGGCTGCATTACAATGTTAGTCATTCAAATTATAACCCCATCTACTCTCTTGCCATTGTTGTGATCCAGTTCGTGATTTCTGTTTGTTAGTTTTGTTATTTTTCTTGGCATCTCTATCTCTCAGAGATCCCTGTACCTGTGCTTTCATCTTAAGTTGAAGTTTTGGTGACCTACACCCAAGTTATCTTGCTCCGTGGCCATGTGTTATGGTGGATAACTCTGACATATAGACACCAGTGTTGCATTGTTCCTCAAGTGGGTGAGAATGATTGTAGTAACCACATTTAGAGTTAAATTCATACCCAGAACAACTACCGGAGCAGCACTGTGTTCATCTTGAATATGTTTTCAAACCTCCACTACCACCATTATAGAGTACTTCCCATGAATAATAGTGCATATTAGCAAATATATTTCCCCTTTCAGTACATTCCTGGATGTAACAATCCTTATAATGCTACACACAGTCGATATACTATGTTTTTATTATGGATAGCTGAGAGTATAATGCTTCTAATTGATTCGTTTTGCAGATGATCCAAAAGGGTCCCTTGCTTGCATTAATGGTCTGGGGATTTGGGTTTATCATACATGTGTAAGGTGTCTGTATATAGTAATCACGTCTGTTAATATTAATTTAAACTCATCAATATTTAGGTTATCTCATAGCAGGCGTTGTGCCATTCTGACTGGTGCTGCAACAAGAGGTAATTACCTTGCTCTTCTGGTTCAAACTCTGCAAAGGAGTAACATTTTTCTGCCAGATTTTTAGAATTGACAGAAATGTTTAGTATCACCTTCTCTCCTGTTGTGGAGAACCCTTGTGAACTAATGTGGTCAGTCAGCAAATCTCATACACCGTGTTGTATTGCACAACAAACTTCATCATACCCGGTAGATTTTCCTTGGCCCCTAGGCAGTGCAGGTATACCAATTTACCATTTGGAGTGTGTACAACAGTTAGGGGTCCTGTGAACCTCACCCATAACGTACCTGAAAAGAAGCCAGATTAGGAATAGGCAAGCCTGCCAGAGATTATAAATTATGTTTTTAGGGCCCAGCGCACAAGCTCTCTGTCCCTTTTGTAATCTTTCTTTGGGATTTTAATCAAGCCCATGTCACACCTTTCACTTTAATTGGTTCGTAGTTTTTCCTTTTAAAATCCCCTTGCTTTCACTGGTGAAAGGCATGCATACGTCATGCGTTTTCCAGTGTTTAGCCCTCCTCGAGCGCACCGGCTAACTACTGAAAACATATGAGGCTCCATGTTTTCAGCCTGGTTTCTGCACTACTTTATCTTTTTATTTTCCATGCAGCGCGAATGAACTGGGTTTTGCATAGTGCGATTGCGCTCGGTTTTTTGTTTTTCAGTTTCAACTTGATCGCTCTGGGTTTTGCATAGCGCAATCGCGCTCAGTTTTTTTCTTTCAATATACGTGGCAAGAAAAATCCAGTTAGGAGTTTACAACGCTAATAGCTCTAACTCGAGCAAATGTGAGTACCGTTGCATTGCAAATGCTTGTTCTTATTCTCCTCACAATTTCTCCAGAGTTAGCCAGGCGCACAAGACCTCAAGTATGTCTAACTAATGTTAATATAGCCTTTTATTAGAAGCTAAGCAAGGGCAGAACATACAAAAAAACGATATTAGCAAATTTCAGTCACTGTTGCAAGAGAATATATAAAGAACATAACATTTTGGAACAGAGCTAAAAAGGTATCGTTGGTGTTTCCATTTCCTACTGAGTCTTTGCTACATAGTATTATCAGATGAAAGGTCTGTCACTGTGAGATATAGAATGCAGCAACCCCACCTCCCTACTGCCAAAGTCCAGCCATCTGAGGCTCACACAGGCCACAGAATGTGGCATTCTGTAGTGGCCGGACAGTCCATGGAGCTGAGCCTCCCTGGAAAGAAAGATTGCCCTCTCTGCTTGAAACAGAGTACAGTGTCCTATTTGTAGAGTTTTGCACAGGGGACTGTGAGAATGTCCCTGGTGATACTGATGTAGCTTGTGAAGGATCCCCAGGGTGATCCATATAGTCTTGTACACTTGCATATATGCAAAGCATCACTAGGCCTGAATCAATCAATCAATCAATCAATCAACATTTGTATAACGCAAAACTGTCACCCCTAGGGGTATCTCGGCGCTGTGGGTGCAACGTCTCTATCGAAGAGTTTGCCTGCAGTCCGCCGGACAGGAGAACTGTTGCATGGGGAGCTGGCACGTGGACCTGCTCAATGGGGTTGCGTGGGAAACTCCAATAAGTAGGTCGTGGGGGGTGGGTGGGGTGCTGGGTGGGGGAGAAAATTGCTGGAAGAGGGAAATGGCAGGAAGAAGGAAGAGAAGAGCAGTAAAAGACAAAATTGGGTTCAGCAAAGGAGCAGAAAAACGAGAAGAAAGGGAGCAGAAACATTAGCAGAAGAGGAGCAGAAAAGGTAAAGAAAAAGGAGCACAAAAATGAGCACAAAATTGCACAATAGAGTGCAGAAAATGAGCAGACAAGGCACAAAGATAAGCAGAAAAAGGCAACATAGAGTGCAGAAAAGGAGTAGAAAAGGCAGAAAAGCAAGCCGAAAAGGCAGAAGAATTAACAGAAAAAGGCAAAATATAATGCAGAAAACTAGCAGAAAAAGCAAAAAAGCAAGAAGAAAGACAGAAAACGAGCAAAAAAGGCAGAAAAACAAACATTAAAAAGCACAATAGAGTACAGAAAAGAAGCAGAAAAGGCAGAAAAACTAGCAGAAAAGGGAGTAGAAAAAGACACCCACCCACCTCCATCACCACCTCGTACCCTAGCATCACCAACCCCATCACCGCCTGGTCCAACGTCGACGACGACGCAACACGCAAAATCATGAACTCCATCCACTCCGGATCACCGACTGACCCCTGCCCCCACCACATCTTCAACAAAGCCGACTCTATCATCGCGCCCCAACTCTGCAAGATCATCAACGCCTCCTTCGAAACAGGCACCTACCCAGAAAGCTGGAAGCACGCAGACATCAACGCCCTCCTCAAGAAACCAAAAGCCGACCCCAAGGACCTAAAGAACTTCCGCCCCATCTCCCTCCTCCCCTACCCAGCTAAAGTCACAGAAAAGATCGTCAACCTTCAGCTGACATGCCACATCGAAGACAACAACGTCCTTGACTCCTCACAAACCGGATTTAGACGCAATCACAGCACCGAGACCGCCCTCATCGCCGCAACAGATAACATCAGACGCCAACTCGACCGCGGCGAGACCTCCGCCCTCATTCTCCTAGACCTCTCCGCGGCCTTCGACACAGTCTGCCACCACACCCTACTATCACGCCTCCAAGAAGCCGGCATCCAGGAAAAAGCCCTAGCCTGGACCTCATCCTTCCTCTCCGGCAGAACACAGACCGTAAGCCTCCCACCCTTCCGCTCAGAAGCCAACAAAATCATCTGCGGCGTCCCCCAGGGCTCCTCCCTGAGCCCAACGCTGTTCAACATTTACATGGCCCCCCTCGCACAAGTGGTCCGCCGTTTCGACCTCAACATCATCACCTACGCCGACGACACCCAGCTCATCCTCTCCCTCACCAACTACCCTGCCACCGCCAAAGCCAACCTCCACGAGGGAATGAAAGCAGTCGCCGACTGGATGAGAAATAGCCGCCTGAAGCTCAACACCGACAAGACAGAAATCCTCATCCTCGGGACATCCCCCTCTGCCTGGAACGACTCGTGGTGGCCCACCACCCTCGGAACTCCCCCGACGCCCACAGACCACGCCCGCTACTTGGGATTCATCCTCGACTCCGCACTCTCCATGGACAGACAAGTCAGCGCTGTCACCTCCTCCTGCTACAACACCCTCTGCACCCTCCGCAGCATCTAGAAGTGGATCCCGACCGACACCAGGAAGACAGTGACCCACGCCCTCGACAGCAGCAGACTGGACTATGGCAATACACTCTATGCAGGAATCCCAGCGAAACACCTACAGCGACTCCAACGCATCCAAAATGCCTCAGCCCGACTCATCACCAACGCACCCCGCCACAGCCACATCACCCCTCACCTCAAAGGACTCCACTGGCTCCCCGTCAACAAAAGGGTCACCTTCAAGCTCCTCACCCACGCACAGAAAGCACTCCACAACGCTGGCCTCTCCTACCTCAACGACAGACTCAACTTCTACACCCCGACCCGCCAACTGCAATCCGCGAGCCTCGCCCTCGCCACCGTCCCCCGCATCCAACGAGCCTCCTCCGGCGGCAGATCCTTCACCTACCTCGCCGCCAAGACCTGGAACACTTCTCCCTACCTACCTCCGACAGACTCAAGACCAACCCGCCTTCAGAAGACTCCTCAAGACCTGGCTCTTCGAGCAGTAGCAGTCCCCCCTCCCCCAGTGCCTTGGAACCCTAACGGGTAAGTAGCGCGCTCTATAAATATCTGTGATTGATTGATTGATTGAGAAAAAGAGCCGAAAAGTCAGAAAAACGGACAGAAAAGCAGAAAAAAATTAGTAGAAAAGTCAGAAAAATTAGCAGGAAAAGAGCAGTAAAGGCAAAATAGAGTGCAGAAAAGGCAGAAAAAGGATCAGAAAAGTAGCAGGGAGGCTGAAAAACAAGCACAAAAGAAGCAGGAAACGAGAAAAAAAAGAGCAGAAGGTGCAGAAAAACAAGCAGAGGAGGCACAAACAGAAGGCGGCAGAGGGTAGTGGAATGCAGGCGAACTGGGCAGCAAAACCACTGCAGGTGGAGCTGGCAGGAGAACCTGCTTAAAGGGGTCCTGCTGCGGGCTCCATTAAGTAGGTCCTGGGGGAGGTCGGGGGCTGGGTGGCGGTAAACGGCTGGAAGGGGAAACGGCAGGAAGAGGGAAAAAAGAGCCAAAAAACCCAAAATAGATTGCAGGAAAACGAGAAGGAAATGAGCAGAAAAACAAGAGAAGCAGAAAAAGCAGAAAAACAAGCAGGAAAACAAGCAGAAAACGAGCAAAAAAGGCAGAAAAACTTGATGAAAAGGAGCAGAAGCGGCAGAAAAATAAGCAGAAAACGAGGAGAGGAGTCACAAATAGAAAACTGCAGACAAGCAGGACAGGAGAACTTTTGAAGTGGGAGCTGGCACGAGGACCTGCCTAATTACTTTACCACATTACAAATATGGATGCATGAATTAAAGACACACTATCATATTATAAAACAGTATACTAATAAATGCATAACGTGATACATATGAGAGATTTGCAGGCACTAACAAATCATATTTCATATATGCACAACACTACAATAATTGCCTTGACGTTCTACTAAGTAGAGAAGCCCCAGTTCTGAGTATCTTTAAATCCTGTTGAATTCAGCACTGTTAATCCCAATGTACTTTCAAATACCGAAGCTAGAATCAACCACGCTCGAAAACTGAAAAAAGGCTAGAACAGAAGGAGAAAAATAACTAAGACAAGAGGAAGTCTAGTTATTGACTTTATTGTGACCATAAGAGAATTCTAGATGTACTTTATATGTTATTATAAAATTTGCTATGGAAGCGCTTAGCACTACAGGTCACCTAACAGTTTCAATGTGCTAAGGGTAGCACAAACCAAAGACTTAAGCCATCATTAATCCACCAGTAAATCACAGAAACAGATGAGCTTAAAGTTTCTTCCTAAACAAGGCTAAGTTTGTCCCACAGCAAATTTCTGAAGGAAGAGAGACTTACGCTGGGTGCATATAGGACTGAGCGCTCCTGGGGAGTTGGGGCGCATCTTCATGCAATTACTTGATTAATCAAAGCACACACACCAAGGCTCCTGACAAGGAAGTGCAAACAGTTCTAACAGAACAAAAAGGCAAACATCAGTCCTGGAGGAAAGACTCAAAAGGGAGTTTTCGTTGCAATGGTAGCTTGAAGGCAGATATACAGTGACACAGTCAAGGTTTGTAAAGTAATTATTTAATTATGGCTAATATTTCATTTTAGAATAACTTGCTTTCTAAGTAGCACTTCATACTACAGTTCTTGTCATTTCTAAATTCTGTAAATAACAGGTATCATAATTAACTCATGTCATGGTGCTTTCTTTATTGTATCCACATGGGCAAGAAGAGAAGCTAAATAGCCCTTGACGGATTTAAAAACGTGACCTGAAGGTCAAAGAGGGGCTTTAGTACAGACATTTTGCATGATGAATAAAACTGTGCAAATGTATTCTACACTATCTATTTAGCTGCTTGTGTAATATGGTGTAGCATAAACAAATTTTGCACCGTGCAGTATTACAAAAAGATTTTTGCACACCAGCAAAATTACACCATGGAATGTGGATCTACTGCTAACAATGCTGCCTCACTTTTTTCTTAATCAATCAATAAAAAAAAAATTGTAGAGCGCGCTACTCACCCGTGAGGGTCTCAAAGCGCTTGGGGAGTGGAAAAAGGAGGGGCAGGGAGGGTCACTGATCGAACAACCATGTCTTGAGGTTCTTTCTGAAGACCAGTAGGTCTTTGGTTTTGCGAAGGTCGTGGGGAGGGAGTTCCAGGTTTTGGGGGCGAGGTAGGTGAAAGACCTGCCTCCTGTGGTGGTGCGTTGGATGCGGGGGACTGTGGCTAGGGCGAGGTCGGCTGATCGGAGGTTGCATGTGGGAGCGTGGAAGTTAACTCTTTCATTGAGGTAGGTTGGGCCGGTGTTGTGGAGGGATTTGTGTGCGTGGGTGAGGATCTTGAATGTGATTCTCTTGTCTATGGGGAGCCAGTGAAGGGATTTGAGGTGTGGTGAGATTCGTTTGTGGCGGGGGAGGCCAAGGACGAGGGGTGCGGCTGTGTTCTGGATTCTCTGGAGTTTGCGTTTGAGTTTGAGTGTGGTGCCGGTGTAGAGGGCGTTACCGTAGTCCAGTCTGCTGCTGATGAGTGCGTGGGTGACTGTCTTTCTGGTTTCTGGGGGAGTCCATTTGAAGGATTTTTTAGAGTGCGGAGTGTGTGGAAGCAGAAGGAGGTTAGAGCATTGATTTGCTGTGTCATGGAGAGCGAGGGGTCAAGGATGATGCCGAGGTTGCGTGCGTGGTTTGCGGGGGTGGGTGCGGGGCCTAGGGTGGTGGGCCACCAGGAGTCGTCCCATGTGGTTTTGTTGTGGCCGAAGATTATGATATCGGTTTTGTCTGAGTTGAGCTTGAGGTGGTTAGTGGTCATCCAGTTGGCGGTGTCGAGGAGAGCAGCGTGTAGGTTGGTTTTGGTGGTGGTGGGGTTGCGGGTGAGAGAGAGGAAGAGTTAGGTGTCATCTGCATAGGAGAGGAAAGTGATTCCGTGTGCTCGGAGGATGTTGGCTAGGGGGATCATGTAGATGTTGAAGAGTGTGATGCTGAGGGAGGACCCTTGGGGGACTCCGCAGGTGATCTTGGTAGTGTTGGAGTGGAAGGGCGGAAGGTGGACTTTCTGGGTCCGGTCGGTGAGGAAGTAGGTGCGCCAGTCTAAGGCTTTGTGGTGAATTCCTATGTTGTGGAGGCGTGTGCGGAGTGTGTGGTGGCAGATGGTGTCAAAGGCTGCGGAGAGGTCTAGGAGGATGAGTGCGACGGTCTTGCCTTTGTCGACTTTGGTCCTGATGTCGTCAGTGCATGCGATGAGGGCGGTTTCCGTGCTGTGGTTTTTGCGGAACCCGGATTGTGAGGGGTCCAGAGTGTTGTTTGCTTCAAGGAAGTGGGATAGGCGGGTGTTGACTAATTTCTCTGCAACCTTGGCCGGGAAAGGGAGGAGGGAGATGGGGCGGTAGTTGGAGAGGATCTCCGGGTCGGCTTGTTTTTTTTTAGGAGAGCAGTGATTTCCACGTGCTTCCAGGGGTCTGGGTAGGTGGCGGAGTCGAAAGAGGAGTTGATTATGTTGTAGTGTATGGGGGCGATGGTTGGGCTAGCTTTGTTGTAGATGCGGTGTGGGCAGGGGTTGGAGGGGGAATCGGAATGGATGGAGTTCATTCGGTTTCCTCGTGTGTGGTGGGGGTCCATGTGGAGAGTGTGGTGGGGGGTCATGAGTGGGGGTTGGGTTGGGTGAGTGAGGGGTGTGTGTGGTATGAAGCTGTTGTGGATGTCCAGGATGTTGTGGAAGAAGTGGTTGGAAAGGGCGTCACATAGGGGCTGTGTGTGTGTGAGTGTGTGTGTGTGTGAGGTCTATGTTGCTGGCTTTGGCAAGTTCATTGATGATGGTGAAGAGTTCTTTGCTGTTTTGAGAGTTGTTGTCAAGGCGTGTCTTGTAGTGATCTCTTTTGGTGGTGCGTATGAGTTGGTGATGGGTGCGAATGGTGGTTTTGAGGGTGGAGAAGTTGGTTGTGGAAGGTTCTAGTCTCCATATTTTCTCAGCTTGGCGGCATTTGCGCTTGGAGTCTTGGAGTTCAGGGGGGAACCATGGGGCGTTCTTGATGTTGCGGGTGGTGATGTGTTTTCTGAGGGGGGCTAGTAATCTGATTTTGTTTAATAATTTGTTTACTAAAATGAGTGTATTTATGTTATATTTACTTATGTCATAAAATCGAACTAACTGATTTTGCCCCAAAAATCAAGTACACTGATTTTGTTTACTATTTTGTTTACTAAACTGAGTGTATTTACTTTATATATATTTATGTCATGAAATCGAACTAACTGATTTTGCCCCAAAAATCAAGTAAACTGATTTTGTTTACTATTTTGTTTACTAAACTGAGTTTATGTACTATTATTTCTACTTATGTCATTAAATCAAACTGATTTTACCTCAAACATAACTATAATTTCATGACTTAAAGGAGGCAAATATGTTTTTTCTCCAATTCTATTTACAACAAATATGGCAAAAAATATGTCTGGTCATTTTACTTCCTGTTGCACATAACTTTTACCCTGTTCACGCACTAAACACAAGCATCAAAATAGTGCAAATGGATTTTCTCATTAGGTAGAGAGCGCAAGCGCTCTGGCCTGATGTAACCTACCTGTGGGCTTTTAACCACACCCAACGCACGCCCATCACTATCTATCATTCATGGGATTACCTTTCAAAAATCCTTTGTTATCATTGGTAAATGCTTTACATTTGTCCCTCCTTGGGGCAGTTTTGTTACCGCCTTGGCCATCGATCCTGGTGCATGGATAATTGCACGACTGCCCATACGATAGACTGCAAGCAAACTTTCTTTTCCTTTTGTGTCTCTCCTTCACGCTCATGACAGCCGTGGGGCTTTGAATCGGCTTTATTATGTCAGCTGTTTTACTTTTCATTTTCAATTTATGTGGCAAGAAAAGTCCAGTTAGGAATTTACAACGCTAATAGCTCTAACTCGAGCAAATACAAGACCCATTGCATTGCAAATCAGGGGCGGCTCCTTCACTATGGCAAAAGAGCGTCGCCCCACTGGCTGTGCCAGAAGAAGAAAAATAAAACAATAGTTTTCTATCATTTTATTTTTCTGCTTCTGGCACAGCAGTGCAGGGAGGGGCGGGCTGGGCTGTGGGATGGGGGAAAAGGGGAGAGTGCACTAAGTGCACATGTGTTTGGTCAGCCGTCTGAGGCCAGCCAAACACACATGCGCACTTAGGTTTCTCCAACCAGACTGTATACACAGGTAGGTTGGAGAAACTGCACAGACCCCAGCCGCTCAGACCAGTCCTCACACTGCTTACATGCTATGCTATGTATAGCATGTAAGCAGCGCCAGGATTGCTGAGGAGCCTGTGATGGTGTTTCAGCAGTGAATGCTGGGACACCAGAAGAGGATTGAGGTGGCAGGTGGCGGTAGCAGCGACAGAAAGAGGTAAGTTAATTTTTGTATTATTTTTTATTCCCTCCCAACCCCTCCCCTTGAGATTTGCGGCAGCCGCCGCTGTTGCTAATGCTTGTTTTTGTGTTCTTTGCACCAGCGCTGAGCTTTTGTACAGCAGCCACAGATTGTCAATAGCAAGCGCTTGTGCTAACCTTCACATTTAATTAGCAACCAATCTCAAAAGTAGCACCCGCCTTAATATTACAGGCAGTGCTTTAAATGGGTTGTTACTGTCCGGTACTGAGTACCGGCACTTTTTAGGGTCGAACCTGCGTATCGCTTGCGAGATGCTGTAGTAGTTAGAAAAGGGCTTGGAGCCCTGTCCATGTCACGTCAGTGTCTTTCATTGGTTCGTGGGCTTGCCTTTTAAAATCTGCTTGCTTTCATTAGTGGAAGGCATGTATACGTCATGCCTTTTCTGGTGGTTAGCCCTCCTCGAGAAGAGCGACCAAGTACTGAAAACATATGAGGCTCGCTGTTTTCCGTCTGGTTTGTGGACTACTTTTTCTCTTTTTTCGCAGCGCAATCTCACTTTTAGCAGCGCAATGGCGTTCGTTTTTTTCCATTTAATGAGGCAAGAAAAGTCCGGTTGGGAGTTTACAACTGCTAATTGCTCTAACTCGGAGAAATGCGAGGCCCGTTGAATTGCAAATGCTTGTGAGAGAGCGTATTTGATATTACATATTATAGACTTGAAATGCTTATGTCTAACAATGCTGTATTAATAAAACATTCATTAAAGCATATTCATAAATATGGAGAATCGTTCATATGTATAAACTAATGTCGACTGTAAGAAGTAATCGTTTATAGTTTGCCTAACTGAGCACATTAACACGTATAAAACTGCATTCATTAGAACTTGTATATCTTAAGTTAGCATGAGCCAAGCAAAGCTGTATAGCTCTCATATTAAAAGCGTATTTTTCTGTCTCTTCAGAGTGCGGACTTGCAAACGACCATGACCAGCTATTGTTCTTTCTGTATTAGTTTGAAACATGGGGAAATTCTCCCATCCGCATGCTAGCATTTTTTAGTAGAAAATGATGTGCTTCGAAACATTTATAGATACTTCCAAGGACAATGAGATGAGGGAAAGAGAACTTTTTAACCTGAGACGTGTGCCAAGATGGTGAAGTAACCCTGGATATGCCACCTACGAAATGCCGATTATGAAGACCAATCAGAAGACGAACTAATATCAAGAAATGACAAATGCATTACTTAATGTATAATTTAATAGGTTAACAATGGTGGGGTGTATTGACTGACCAATAGAATTTTGTGGAACGAATCAAGAGAAAGGGATAAAAACCCATGACGGGGAACAGACAACATCATTAGGTAGGGAATGATATTGATTGCATCCCGAAACTCTGTCACACTATTTTGTGACTTGAGGCTTAGACAAACTATCCTTGCCCATAGATTTGCCCCTTACACTTTTCTCCTTATGAGGAGAGTGTCTTGCCTTAACTTAGATAGACTGACGGCGATTTAACTGATGTCCTGAAGACGAAGATTGATCCTGAATGCTGACTTAATCAGAGGAGTGTAATTATAAAATTGCTAATGAAAATTCATTTATTTGCCTTTCTTTCTAGGTACCAACTGCTGTATGTTTTATTAGAGGCCTTAGTTAGATGTTTTCCAAATTGGTGTTCAAAATTGTTTTGCATGACGCCCAACATGCTAATGCTAATTAGAGGTTAGACGAGGTATTCATTCTGATTGACAAACTGACGTGACTGACATGGTGCTATGCTGAACTAGTATCTTAGAAAGTTCGATGTGTTACAATCTGCTCATATCTATCTGATTGTCTATGCTATTGATCTTTGCATTATTGAAAGCTTATTATGGTTGTCATCTTGTGACTGTGCTTATATGCTTCCTGGCTTTGAGATTGATGCATTTGCTACTAGATTGTAATCAATAGGGAATAAAACTCATAAAACTTCATTAAGGTGTAGTTATTCATGACTGAAAGGTCATGGTTGCGCCGAATGTTTATTAATGTCTAAAGTAAGATATATTTTGGTGTTAAACGTTGATAATGTTATTGACATATTGATTGATATTTTGATTGTTATTTCGTCCTACGGTGTCTTACCACTGGGCCCAAAGATTCATCGTCCTAAAACGAGTCCTGATGTGTATAAATTGACATAGACGGACGCGTTAACAGTTCTGGTAGCAGAGTACGGTTTGGCCCTTGGGGGCCCTAGGACGGAGTTTTCACTGTTCAATTGTTTTCTTGTGATAATGCAATCTGGAAAGATGATGAGTTGCTAGGTTTGCCATGGGCTTTCCCGGGATCTCGGAGCCTGCCTAAATGAGTTGGGAATGTTCTCGGCGCCATAGTATGTGTGGTTAGGGTCTCTTGCGCTTATTAAATCTTATGCACTTTGCAGGTGATTGTGAATATTTGAATGCGACTAGGCCAAATTAAGTGTTGTTTAGAAGGAGTGGGCGTACTCCACAGCATGAGAGTAGGGAAGTCGGCGTACTTCATGTGAATGCAGCGCTTGTTGCTCAAAAATTATCCACGTGGTTGGTTGTTGTATACGGGCCTATTGAGGTCTAAGACTCCGGAGTATGATGTTAAATTGGTTTATGTTGTAATCTGTGCGGTTTAATAGGTCAATCGGGCGTGGTTGACAGGTCGAGTTTCGAGTTATGATGCATGCGTGTAACCTTTGATGGAGATTTGACAAGTTCTAAAGTGCACTAGAAGGAGTCATTGACAAGTCGAGAGTAGGATTTGCAGGTCGAATTCTGCTTGCGTATGAGGGAACTGAGAAGGAGAGAGTAGCGGCCGAGGCTTCAAGTGAAATCTCTGTAAAGTTCTGAAGCGAATGTGTTACCTTTCCTGTAGTAAACCAGCAGATTTGTTTTGTCATTTAAGTGCTAGCAATAATTCGCATTAGTTTGTATGAGTTGTAAGGAGTTAGCGAGGTGTGGACAAGCCGCAAGACTTTGTCAGCTGCAGTGTGTGTGAGTGTGACGTCAGTGGTGCCGCGCTGGGATAGGTCAGATGTCGAGAGGGGTCGCGCACGGATTGGTTACTGTCCGTAAGAGACAATAGGTTGAGCAAAGGGTAGGTGAAGGGTGTCCTGGGAACTAAGCCGTTTTCTGAGTAAATATAAAATAAAATGAATTTTGTTAAGGCATTCAAAAGCGCTTTGAAAGGAGATGTGTATATCGTTGCAACTGATGGGGAACCTACACCACCTGAGGGTACACCAGCTTACACGGTTATGGAGGAAAAGGGTGTTGCACCGTGTTTATGGATAAAACAATGGCGCAAACTAACAGAGAAAGAAGGGTGTCTAGCGTTTCCAGAACATGGAACATTTAATCAAAAGGTGTTAGAAAATCTGAGGTGGATGTTAAGTACACAGAAACCACCTCCTCGACCAGCACAATATGAGGCTTTGGCAATTTGGGACCTGATGGCTCTTAAACATAGACAAGAAAGATTTCACAGGAGATTGACAAGAGCAGAAAAGTCCTATGCAGAGGCTAGATGGGACAATGAGAACAAAATGTGGAGACGAGGAGTAGTGGATGGGTTGAAGCTGTTTCCGGCAATAACCCAGGGAGAGGAAACACAGGGAAAGAAAGCTTCTTGCAAAACTGACAAAGAACCAGTCAAAAACAAAGAGAATAAAAGATCTTGGGAAGAAGAGGACGATTCAGATGATGAGGCATTTATGGATAGATTGTTACATGATCGTCCGCCACCATACGCGGTGAACGACAGTGCTCCAAGTACTAGCTTGGATCCCGGGAACCAGATGAAAGAGAAGGGTGTTACTGATACAGTGCAGACTAGCGATACAGCTTTGATACAGAATGGTGTCAGTGTACCCACTGCACCAGACTCGCCGATACAGTTACAGCCTCCACCACAGATAAAAAGAATTTATCCCGATGTTCCAGTACTTGAGACTACTACGAACTTGGTGGTACAACCAGACCCGATATATACAAAGCCAAGGTTAATGCAGATCGAGTCAACTCCACAGTTAGTGTCACAACCGCCACAACTGATACCTGGGTATAACCCAGTAGCGGGTCCTTTAAAAGAACCTGCACCAGGATTATTAGAGCAGACTTATGGTGTTGAAGCTCTTAGAAGCTTGGGAGCAGGCCAGACACCTGCCGCTATATCACTACCCATTACGGTTGGTTCCCCGGTGCCGTTATATGCACAGGAGAAAACAAGGACGTGTGAACAGGGAGTCATAACTCATGAAACGATAAGAGGAGGGCCTATTATAACTCCACAAATAATGGCACAGAGAGGACAGATTTGTGAACAATCAAGACCCTTAATGGACCTCAGTCCAATAGGGGCACCTCTTGAGGCAATGTGACAAGCAGGATTGGGAGTCCTGACTCCCCAAACTATGAGTACAAATACCTCATACACTCCAATGATACATGCAGGGAACATTTCACTGCAGGGTTTTACAGTACAACAGTTAAATTAGTGGTTAGAGAAAACTTGCACATCACAAAAGACTACAGCGACTACAATCGAACCTGAGAAAGAAAAACACAATGAATACCTAAATCTAGTACGACTAGGAGCAGAAGCTGCTGAATTGGTGGATGGAATGATGGGAGTAAATAGGTTGGAGTCTTACACTGAGGCAGAATTAAGGTACTTATGCCCTAAAATCACCAAAGAGGTAGGCAAAGTACACCAGAAATTAACGAATTTGGCAGACAAATACAATATCGACATTGGAAACACGAAACATTTGAAACGGAGTTACAGATTAGATTTTGACACAAAGGATTTTGAGCACATGAGATCTGCAGGCATGAAGACACATTTGAAAGAGTTGCTGCAAAGCGCACAAATTTGGGGAGCACTGGAGAAATGGGAAGGCCGATGGATGAAGAAAAGAGATAAGGGGAAAAGAGATAGTCCAGGATCTAATGAAACAACAGTCACACCAAACTTAGAGACAGTGAAAATCCTACCTATGAGAGAAACAGCTGGTGGTGTTTTGGTGCATGTGCCTTGGTCCAGGGGAGACATTTTGTCCTTTACGAATGATTATCCTAGGTTAAGAGAAAAACCGATCGAGTGGTATCAACAGACAGATAGATTCGTGAAGCTTGCGAAATGTCTCTGGGAGACTTAAATACCTTGTTTGAGATTATTGTTCCGCCAGACTTGTGGCTTGAGTGCAGGAGAGGGGTAGATTGGCCCACAAAGGAACCGGCAAGGGATAAAGTGACTGGAGCACCTTCTGAAGAGGTGATTAAATATTATCATAAAGTAATTGAGTTTTTGAAACAAAAGGTGTCGCCGAAGGTGACCGATTGGCAGAAAATCGACCGGACCTCTCAAGAGGTTAAAGAGTCAATACATGCATATTATGAAAGATTGTTAAAGGCATTCAAACATTACAGTGGTACTGAAACAATTGAGCCGAAGGACATGAATCATCTTGTGTTTAGATTCGTCGAAGGGCTGAGACCGGAGGTCAGCCAAATGATTAAAAATCATTTGATTTGTTGGCAAGCTAAACCGATTGATGAAGTATTACAGTACCCGAAATACTGTAGTGACGAAATTGAGTTAAAGCAGAAAAAGTTGAAGGAGAAAGTGATGGTGATGCAGATAAGGGCTGCACAGGCTGGAATACAGGGAAATGGTGTTCAGCAAATGATACAGCAACAACCGCAATTGAATGGTGTGTTTCAGGCACAACCAAGAGGTAGAGGTCGAGGGTTTGTGAACCGTGGTTCGGACATGAATAATGTTGTTGTTCAAGGTGATGGTCAAGGAGTGAAAAAGATGTCACCATGCCATGCGTGCGGGGGCGTGGGACATTGGAAACGGGATTGTCCAAATATAATGCAGGATGGTACAGTTCAGCAGAGTATCAATGCCGGTGCATTGCAAAATTCACGAGGTTCAAGAATGAGACACCCGAATCAGAACTATCAAAATAATTTGGTGCAAATGTCAGGGGTGCAACCTATGCAGCAAATGCAAATGCCGCGTTTCCAAACAGTGTCAGTACAACCAATGCAACAGCAGATCCCTATGGTGCCTAGACAGCAAATGCAGTTACCCCTAGCTCCGATGGGACAGCAACAGGTGACGCTTCCTCAACAGGTCACAGGTCAGGTAACAAATCAAAACAACACTGTACAACAATTCCCATTACGAGGTGAAAATGAGATGAATGAGGACTGGTCAGATGACAGCTCAGACAGTGAAGAGTGCAGACTCGCAACATCCTTAGAGGTAGACCAGAGAGGCCCATATGTAGAGGGAAAAGTAATGGGCTACAAAGTCTCATTTTTAGTCGATACAGGAGCTACACGCTCTACGGTCCGCAGTGCAGAGGTACCAAGATTACCTCTCTCAAGGCGCACCATACGAGTGGTTGGTGTGGCTAATCAGTACCTGACTAATCCAATCACTGACCCAGTGCAGGTTGAAATCGGAAATTTCCAGGGCCTGCATAGATTTGTTGTATGCGATTCAAGCCCAGTATCCTTATTAGGAAGAGACTTATTGTGCAAAACCAAATGTTCAATTACCTATTCCAATGGTGGAATAGAGGTTCAGACAAACAGTGATGATGAGGCAGATGAGGGTCAACTCATAGAAGAAGGAGGAGAGATGAATGAAGATTACCCTCTAATTACCCTTTTCCCAGTGTTTACCTTGATCGATCTACTGGCTGATCTGCAAGGATCGGTAACAGAGAAGGTGTGGGATTTGACTGGAAAGGAGGTTGGATTAATAAAGGGAGTAAGACCAGTCAAGGTGCAGATAATGCCGAACGCAGTGTTCCCACAAGTGTCACAATATCACATGACTCAGGATGTCCTTATTGAAGTGACACAGATAATTGCAGATTTTCTCAGACAGGGAGTTTTGAAAGAGGTCCTGAGCAGTCCGTGTAACTCTCCTATTATGGGTTTGAGAAAACCCTGTGGGAAAGTTCGAATTGTGCAGGATTTGAGAAAGATAAACGAAATGGTGGTAAAATGCTGCCCTGTGGTTCCCAACCCAGCAGTAATAATGTACCAGGTTCCTTGTGATGCTGAATGGTTTACCGTAGTAGACCTATCACAAGCGTTTTTCTCGATACCACTTCACGAAGACAGCCAATTTTTGTTCAGTTTTAAATTTCTGGATAAGGTATACAGTTGGTGCAGAATTCCTCAGGGGTTTTCTGAGTCACCATCCATCTTCAATCAGATATTGAAGAAGGATTTGGAACCTCTTGTGCTGCCTTACAATTCGACTCTTGTGCAGTACATTGATGATTTGTTGATTGCATCCAAAACCAAAGACAGCTGCAAATATGATACCATTGCCTTATTGAATCATTTAGGGAAAAACGGACATAAGGTATCACCTAAAAAGCTGCAGTACTGTAAAAAAGAAGTGAAGTATTTGGGGCATCTGATTGAAAAAGGGTCTCGAAGAATATGAAAAGAGAGAATAACAGTTGTTCTACAAATGAATCCACCAACAACAAAGAGAGATGTCAGAATGTTCCTGGGAATGGTGGACTACTGTCGCCAGTGGATACCCAACTTCTCGATTATTTCAAAACCATTAACAAAACTGACAGGAAAGGAAATTAAGGATGAACCATACACAATCACATTGACAAAAGAAGAGCTTGAGTCATTTCTAGAGCTGAATGAATGCATGTGCAGGGCTCCAGCATTAGGAATGCCTGAATATGAGAAACCATTTTTGTTGTTCTGTCATGAACGTGATGCTTGTTCTTTGTCTGTTTTAACACAGGTCCATGGAGATGCAAATCGCCCAGTAGCATATTTTTCAGCTACTTTGGACCCTGTCGCAGCAGCCTTACTGGGTTGTTTGCGAGCAGTCGCAGCAGTTGGTCAAAGCCTTTCACAATGTGAGGGCATAGTCATGGGATACCCTTTGACAGTATTGGTTCCACATTCTGTTGAAATTCTGCTGACACGAACTAAGACACAACACATGACAAATGCACGACTTACCAAATATGAGACAATTATTCTGGGGTCACCTAATGTCACATTGAAAAGGTGCACTGTGCTGAACCCGGCAACTCTACTTCCCATTGAGAATACAGAAATAAAGGATGGGGAAGAGTTTGAGCATGATTGTCTGGAGGTGACTGAGCTCAGTACCAAACCTCGCTCAGATATAAAAGATACTCAGTTAAAGGAAAACTATTACATTATGTTCGTTGATGGGTCCTGTCTAAGAGATTCAACAGGAACCTTGAGAGCTGGTTATGCAGTATGTACCATATCTGGTATAGTCGAGGCCTCCTGGCTCGAGAAAGTGTTTTCTGCACAAGTGGCAGAATTGATAGCTCTCACAAAAGCCTGCCATGCTGCTGTAAATCTGAAAGTCACAATCTATACAGACAGCAGATAAGGATTTGGAATTGTACATGATTTTGGTCAACTCTGGTCACAAAGAGGGTTCATGACATCCTCTGGTTCACCAGTGAAAAATGGAGAACAAATAAGAGATTTGTTACATGCAATTCAGTTGCCTCTCGAAATTGCCGTGGTGAAGTGCAGTGCTCACAGCAGATCACAAGACTTTGTGTCAATGGGGAATGGTTATGCAGACCAAGTTGCCAGATTTTGTGCATTGAACTGTATATCTTTTAAAGAGCAGTGGGAACTGTTACCACAACCTGAAAATGACACAACTTTAAGTCTAGCTTTACGAGCGGTTGATACTTTATACGAATTAAAGACATTACAAAGCCACGTTGGTAAGGAAGAAAAACATTCTTGGCAGAAAATGCAGTGTGTACAGAGAGCAGACGATATTTGGGTATCAGGAGAGGGAAAACTAGTTTTTCCAAACAGTCTTCTGTCACAATTTGCCCGATTGTATCATGGGCAGGCATATTTAGGAAGAGATGCCATGATCAGATCATTTAAGATTGATTGGTTCAATCCAAAATTCAGACATGCCGCAGAAATTACTTGTCACAGGTGCGTCATTTGTCTACAGATGAACGCTGGAAAAGGAACTGTGGTAACTTTGAGCCACATTGGGAGAGCTGGTGGTCCATTTAATAAGATACAAATGGATTTCATTGAAATGCCTGTTTACGGAGGTTTGAGATACGTGTTGGTGATTGTGTGTGTTTTTAGCCATTGGATTGAGGCATATCCCACACATAGGAATGACAGTCTTACAGTTGCAAAACTACTACTCAGAGAATTAATACCCAGGTTCGGGTTTCCGGTTTCTATAGAATCAGATAGGGGAAGACACTTCGACAATGAGGTAATTAAACTTCTGTGTGCCGCACTCAACATTGAACAAAAGCTGCATTGTAGCTATCGCCCTGAAGCCTCAGGACTAGTCGAGCAGATGAATGGTACCTTGAAATCAAGAATAGCAAAAATGTGTGCAGCAACAAACATGAAGTGGCCAGATGCATTACCTCTAGTGCTGATGTCTATGAGAAACACGCCAGATAAGAAAACGGGATTGTCCCCACATGAAATCCTCATGGGCAGAGCAATGAGGTTACCGGCGGTACCTGCAAATGCACTAGTGAATATTACAGATGATATGGTGTTGGATTACTGCAAAAGTTTGGCTGACGTGATTCGCTCTTTCTCTCATCAGGTGGAAGCTAACACGTTACCACCAATCGGCGAACCAGGACACTCTCTGCAAGCTGGAGATTGGGTGGTTGTCAAGAAGCACGTAAGAAAATCGTGCCTTGAGCCGCGTTGGAAAGGGCCATATCAAGTGATATTGACGACCACTACTGCTGTGAAGTGTGCCGGGGTTCCCAACTGGATACATGCCAGCCATACAAAAAGGGTAGCGTGTCCTGTTGAAGAGGAACTTGAAAATTCCGGTACAGCAACTCCAAGAGAAGAAGTCTCAGAGTCAGAGATCAGTCAAGAAAGATCTGAGACTACAGGAGAGCCCGCTGAGAACAGCCGTGTCCCTCAAACTATCAGTGAGTTCGAGAGAGGTGACGAAGTGCCAATCTCAGTGGAGGCAGCAGGAGAACAAAGACAAGGAGAGGTTCTCCCAGAAGCAGACGAATACAATTCAGAATCTGAATACAGTGTTGAACAAGGAGAGAGAGACGAAGAAGTGGCAAATTTAAATCAGAACGAATCAGAATCTGCTAAACAAGTTTCAAGCCTATCAGGAGAAAACACCATATTACCAGAGGAGAGTGCTGTCCAAAGTACTGAGGGAAAAAACCAAAGTAAGACGAACAGAGGTGACAATTGGCCAGACAAATCACACTTTAGAATATGAGAAATAGCAAACGAAACAATAATAGAGGAAAGCGATACCTCACGAGCAGACGATCTGAGTGAAGGAGAACAGCAAGGAGAACGGAAAATAAAAAGAAAGAGAATAGCAAACAGAAGATATACCGGTCCTGAATGGGCATATGCTACAACCTCTGAATGGCAACAAGAATTCTTAGCATTCTGTTTTGATCGAGAAATACCAGGCCAGTACTACGGTACCTGAAGAATATACAACAAGAAAACTGAAGATAAAAGATTGAAATTGTAAAAGCTGAAAAATAAAAAATCAAGAATCTTAGAGAAAAAGAAAACTACCGGAAAGTGACATAAAACCTGGATTTGACATAGAAACCTGATTACGACAAGCTGCTAACCTGAATTGACGAAAAGGGTCCTGGAGTGAGTGAAGACGCTGTAAATTACGCAGAAAGAGTTTGCTACTCAGAGTTGATTGTTAATCTGCTATTCTGATTCTATACAAACATGGCTTATAGTAATAAAGGAAGTAAAGTGTGTGGCTGGTTAGGACTTATGATAGGTGTTGTATGCGCAATAATGATTGTGGGAGTGATTGTGGGAATGCCATGGAGAGAGAGTGAAACTATTAATGCAACTTCAAAACCTGAGACTACTACTACAACTAATAAACTATCACCATGGGAGAAATTTGAGCAAGACACAAGACCTGCATGAGGGAACTAATGCAAAAGGGGAGCTTTCTACTAATGTTTTCTATCGCCTACTAAATGAGTATGTGGAAACTATGAATGCGAAAGACTGTTATGTATGCACTAAAATTCCTTCATCTGTGCAGGAGGGAGTTACTTATCATAGTCTCCCTCTTACGTATGGGATTAGCTGTAGCTTGCTACTAACAAGATTTTATGATCAAGAGCATGTGCAATATTTTTATTAAAATTTAGACGTTGTGTTTTCTTTTGTGCCTGTTATTGAATTCTTAAATAAGTTAGCTAAAGAGCATGATATAAAATTAGTTAGAGGATTCTTTGAGCCAACACTAACATTTGGGACTGCTTATGCACATCGCAATAACTTAACATGCTTACTATCTCCGGTAGAGAAAAGCTTTTTAGATCACACAGATGATAGACGAAAAGCATTAAAAGAAAGATTAGAAAAAGGTTTAGAAAAACGCACTTATGCAAATGATTATGCTTATACTGAAATTAAAACACAAGGCAAGTTAGCTATAGATGCATTACACGTAGGTAGACTCTGCATATATAGACCAAAATCTGATCAAGATACTTTGTTTGTGGGAACGAGTGAATGTAGGCATGTGTTTTTGTTTCAGAGCAAATGGACCTTTATGTTAAACGGACAAGACCCAGCGATTCCTGGAATCTATTACATCTGTGGGTTAAATGCATATTACCGTCTCCCTAAGGGATGGTATGGGACATGTTATTTGGGTATAATATTCCCAAAGATTTACCAGATTGATGACTTAAAACAACTACCTAAAACGTCTGAATTACAACATACCCGACAAAAACGAGAATCAGTGGCGGCTGTCATTGGTGACATATTTGGAGCTATAATCCCTTCAGTAGGGGTTATCCTAAATTCTATGAAAATTCAAAAGTTGTCTACTATTGTGGATAACATGCTGACAAACTTTACAGGAGCTATACTTCTGATGGATACTGAACTTGCTGCAGAAAGAGCTATGACTCTTCAAAACCGGCTTGCTTTAGACATTCTTTTAGCAAAGAGTGGAGGTGTGTGCAAAATGCTTAATGAACGTCATTGCTGCTCATATATACCTGATAATAGTAAGAAAATTAGAAGCATGCTTACTAACCTGACTAGAGATAGTACAGATCTAAAGGATCTAAAAGAACTTGGTGTTTGGGAGAAGTTTGGAAAAGGAATTGCCCGAGTGGGAAGCTGGTTTACCAACATTTGGAATGGGGTACTTGCAAAAATTATGATGGGATTACTAATTGTTCTGATTTGTTTATTGGGATTTTGGGGAATATGCAAAATTAATGATAAAGTGAAAAGAAATTTGGCTAAAAGAACCAAAAGAAATGAAGAAAGTGAAAGAGAGAAAATGTTTAATGAAATATGGGAAAGCTCACATAAAGGAAAAGATGTTGAAATGCGTATTATGCGCAAGGTGAAAAATTAAGACCAGAAAGATTTGTGATGACGAGCGTCATCAGAGGAGGGACTGAGAGAGCGTATTTGATATTACATATTATAGACGTGAAATGCTTATGTCTAACAATGCTGTATTAATAAAACATTCATTAAAGCATATTCATAAATATGGAGAATCGTTCATATGTATAAACTAATGTCGACTGTAAGAAGTAATCGTTTATAGTTTGCCTAACTGAGCACATTAACACGTATAAAACTGCATTCATTAGAACTTGTACATCTTAAGTTAGCATGAGCCAAGCAAAGCTGTATAGCTCTCATATTAAAAGCGTATTTTTCTGTCTCTTCAGAGTGCGGACTTGCAAACGACCATGACCAGCTATTGTTCTTTCTGTATTAGTTTGAAACATGGGGAAATTCTCCCATCCGCATGCTAGCATTTTTTAGTATAAAATGATGTGCTTCGAAACATTTATAGATACTTCCAAGGACAATGAGACGAGGGAAAGAGAACTTTTTAACCTGAGATGTGTGCCAAGATGGTGAAGTAACCCCGGATATGCCACCTACGAAATGCCGATTATGAAGACCAATCAGAAGACGAACTAATATCAAGAAATGACAAATGCATTACTTAATGTATAATTTAATAGGTTAACAATGGTGGGGTGTATTGACTGACCAATAGAATTTTGTGGAACGAATCAAGAGAAAGGGATAAAAACCCATGACGGGGAACAGACAACATCATTAGGTAGGGAATTATATTGATTGCATCCCGAAACTCTGTCACACTATTTTGTGACTTGAGGCTTAGACAAACTATCCTTGCCCATAGATTTGCCCCTTACACTTTTCTCCTTATGAGGAGAGTGTCTTGCCTTAACTTAGATAGACTGACGGCGATTTAACTGATGTCCTGAAGACGAAGACTGATCCTGAATGCTGACTTAATCAGAGGAGGGTAATTATAAAATTGCTAATGAAAATTCATTTATTTGCCTTTCTTTCTAGGTACCAACTGCTGTATGTTTTATTAGAGGCCTTAGTTAGATGTTTTCCAAATTGGTGTTCAAAATTGTTTTGCATGACGCCCAACATGCTAATGCTAATTAGAGGTTAGACGAGGTATTCATTCTGATTGACAAACTGACGTGACTGACATGGTGCTATGCTGAACTAGTATCTTAGAAAGTTCGATGTGTTACAATCTGCTCATATCTATCTGATTGTCTATGCTATTGATCTTTGCATTATTGAAAGCTTATTATGGTTGTCATCTTGTGACTGTGCTTATATGCTTCCTGGCTTTGAGATTGATGCATTTGCTACTAGATTGTAATCAATAGGGAATAAAACTCATAAAACTTCATTAGGGTGTAGTTATTCATGACTGAAAGGTCATGGTTGCGCCGAATGTTTATTAATGTCTAAAGTAAGATATATTTTGGTGTTAAACGTTGATAATGTAATTGACATATTGATTGATATTTTTATTGTTATTTCGTCCTAAGGTGTCTTACCACTGGGCCCAAAGATTCATCGTCCTAAAACGAGTCCTGATGTGTATAAATTGACATAGACGGACGCGTTAACACTTGTTTATTTTGAGAGGGTGAGTACATCATTCCTCAAGAAAAATGTAATACTTTTAATTGGAAAGTACCAGCACTTCTCATAAACAAGCAGGTAAAGAGGCAAACATCAGTCCTGGAGGAAAGACTCAAAAGGGAGTTTTCATTGCAATGGTAGCTTGAAGGCAGATATACAGTGACACAGTCAAACTTGCTTTCTAAGTAGCACTTCATACTACAGTTCTTGTCATTTCTAAATTCTGTAAATAACAGGTATCATAATTAACTCATGTGTTGGTGCTTTCTTTATTGTATCCACCTGGGCAAGAAGAGAAGCTAAATAGCCCTTGACGGATTTAAAAACGTGACCTGAAGGTCAAAGAGGGGCTTTAGTACAGACATTTTGCATGATGAATAAAACTGTGCAAATGTATTCTACACTATCTATTTAGCTGCTTGTGTAATATGGTGTAGCATAAACAAATTTTGCACCGTGCAGTATTACAAAAAGATTTTTGCACACCGGCAAAATTACACCATGGAATGTGGATCTACTGCTAACAATGCTGCCTCACTTTTTTCTTAATCAATCAATCAATCAAAAAAAAATTGTAGAGCGCGCTACTCACCCGTGAGGGTCTCAAAGCGCTGGGGGAGGGGAAAAAGGGGGGGCAGGGAGGGTCACTGATCGAACAACCATGTCTTGAGGTTCTTTCTGAAGACCAGTAGGTCTTTGGTTTTGTGAAGGTCGTGGGGAGGGAGTTCCAGGTTTTGGGGGCGAGGTAGGAGAAAGACCTGCCTCCTGTGGTGGTGCGTTGGATGCGGGGGACTGTGGCTAGGGCGAGGTCGGCTGATCGGAGGTTGCATGTGGGAGTGTGGAAGTTAACTCTTTCATTGAGGTAGGTTGGGCCGGTGTTGTGGAGGGATTTGTGTGCGTGGATGAGGATCTTGAATGTGATTCTCTTGTCTATGGGGAGCCAGTGAAGGGATTTGAGGTGTGGTGAGATTCGCTCGTGGCGGGGGAGGCCAAGGACGAGGGGTGCGGCTGTGTTCTGGATTCTCTGGAGTTTGCGTTTGAGTTTGAGTGTGGTGCCGGCATAGAGGGCGTTACCGTAGTCCAGTCTGCTGCCGATGAGTGCGTGGGTGACTGTCTTTCTGGTTTCTGGAGGAGTCCATTTGAAGGATTTTTTTAGAGTGCGGAGTGTTTGGAAGCAGGAGGAGGTTAGAGCATTAATTTGCTGTGTCATGGAGAGCGAGGGGTCAAGGATGATGCCGAGGTTGCGTGCGTGGTTTGCGGGGGTGGGTGCGGGCCTAGGGTGGTGGGCCACCAGGAGTCGTCCCATGTGGTTTTGTTGTGGCCGAAGATGATGATCTCGGTTGTTGTAGAGTATGGGGGCGATGGTTGGGCTAGCTTTGTTGTAGATGCTGTGTGGGCAGGGGTTGGAGGGGGAACCGGAGTGGATGGAGTTCATTTGGTTTCTTCGTGTGTGGTGGGGGTCCATGTGGAGAGTGTGGTGGGGGGTCATGAGTGGGGGTTGGGTTGGGTGAGTGAGGGGTGTGTGTGGTATGAAGCTGTTGTGGATGTCCAGGATGTTGTGGAAGAAGTGGTTGGAAAGGGCGTCACATAGGGGCTGTGTGTGTGTGAGGTCTATGTTGCTGGCTTTGGGTTTGGCAAGTTCATTGATGATGGTGAAGAGTTCTTTGCTGTTTTGAGAGTTGTTGTCAAGGCGTGTCTTGTAGTGATCTCTTTTGGTGGTGTGTATGAGTTGGTGATGGGTGCGAATGGTGGTTTTGAGGGTGGAGAAGTTGGTTGTGGAAGGTTCTAGTCTCCATATTTTCTCAGCTTGGCGGCATTTGCGCTTGGAGTCTTGGAGTTCAGGGGTGAACCATGGGGCGTTCTTGATGTTGCGGGTGGCAATGTGTTTTCTGAGGGGGGCTAGTCTTATAAATAATTTTGTTTCTTATATTTACCTTAAAACGCAGGTAATCTGATTTTGTTTAATAATTTGTTTACTAAAATGAGTGTATTTATGTTATATTTACTTATGTCATAAAATCGAACTAACTGATTTTGCCCCAAAAATCAAGTACACTGATTTTGTTTACTATTTTGTTTACTAAACTGAGTGTATTTACTTTATATCTACTTATGTCATGAAATCGAACTAACTGATTTTGCCCCAAAAATCAAGTAAACTGATTTTGTTTACTATTTTGTTTACTAAACTGAGTTTATGTACTATTATTTCTACTTATGTCATTAAATCAAACTGATTTTACCTCAAACATAACTATAATTTCATGACTTAAAGGAGGCAAATATGTTTTTTCTCCAATTCTATTTACAACAAATATGGCAAAAAATATGTCTGGTCATTTTACTTCCTGTTGCACATAACTTTTACCCTGTTCACGCACTAAACACAAGCATCAAAATAGTGCAAATGGATTTTCTCATTAGGTAGAGAGCGCAAGCGCTCTGGCCTGATGTAACCTACCTGTGGGCTTTTAACCACACCCAACGCACGCCCATCACTATCTATCATTCATGGGATTACCTTTCAAAAATCCTTTGTTATCATTGGTAAATGCTTTACATTTGTCCCTCCTTGGGGCAGTTTTGTTACCGCCTTGGCCATCGATCCTGGTGCATGGATAATTGCACGACTGCCCATACGATAGACTGCAAGCAAACTTTCTTTTCCTTTTGTGTCTCTCCTTCACGTTCATGCTCATGACAGCTGTGGGGCTTTGAATCGGCTTTATTATGTCAGCTGTTTTACTTTTCATTTTCAATTTATGTGGCAAGAAAAGTCCAGTTAGGAATTTACAGCGCTAATAGCTCTAACTCGAGCAAATACAAGACCCATTGCATTGCAAATCAGGGGCGGCTCCTTCACTATGGCAAAAGAGCGTCGCCCCACTGGCTGTGCCAGAAGAAGAAAAATAAAACAATAGTTTTCTATCATTTTATTTTTCTGCTTCTGGCACAGCAGTGCAGGGAGGGGCGGGCTGGGCTGTGGGATGGGAGAAAAGGGAGAGTGCACTAAGTGCACATGTGTTTGGTCAGCCGTCTGAGGCCAGCCAAACACACATGCACACTTAGGTTTCTCCAACCCGACTGTATACACAGCTAGGTTGGAGAAACTGCACAGACCCCAGCCGCTCAGACCAGTCCTGACACTGCTTACATGCTATGCTATGTATAGCATGTAAGCAGCGCCAGGATTGCTGAGGAGCCTGTGATGGTGTTTCAGCAGTGAATGCTGGGACACCAGAAGAGGATTGAGGTGGCAGGTGGCGGTAGCAGCGACAGAAAGAGGTAAGTTAATTTTTGTATTATTTTTTATTCCCTCCCAACCCCTCCCCTTGAGATTTGCGGCAGCCGCCGCTGTTGCAAATGCTTGTTTTTGTGTTCTTTGCACCAGCGCTGAGCTTTTGTACAGCAGCCACAGATTGTCAATAGCAAGCGCTTGTGCTAACCTTCACATTTAATTAGCAACCAATCTCAAAAGTAGCACCCGCCTTAATATTACAGGCAGTGCTTTAAATGGGTCGTTACTGTCCGGTACTGAGTACCGGCACTTTTTAGGGTCGAACCTGCGTAGCATGCGCTTGCGCATGCGTATCGCTTGCAAGACGCTGTAGTAGTTAGAAAAGGGCTTGGAGCCCTGTCCATGTCACGTCAGTGTCTTTCATTGGTTCGTGGGCTTGCCTTTTAAAATCTGCTTGCTTTCATTGGTGGAAGGCATGTATACGTCATGCCTTTTCTGGTGGTTAGCCCTCCTCGAGAAGAGCGACCAAGTACTGAAAACATATGAGGCTCACTGTTTTCTGTCTGGTTTGTGGACTACTTTTTCTCTTTTTTCGCAGCGCAATCTCACTTGTTTAGCAGCGCGATGGTGTTCGTTTTTTTCCATTTAATGAGGCAAGAAAAGTACGGTTGGGAGTTTACAACTGCTAATTGCTCTAACTCGGAGAAATGCGAGGCCCATTTAATTGCAAATGCTTGTTTATTTTGATTGGGAGAGTACATGATTCCTCAAGAAAAATGTAATACTTTTAATTGGAAAGTACCGGCACTTCTCATAAACAAACAAGTACTCTGGTACAGAGTACCTGCGCTTCTATTTTTCCATTTCAAGACTGATTACAGGTTAAAAAATACGTCGTTTCGAAAGAGCACACAGCAGTAGATCGAGAAATGAAACCCACATATCTTAGAAAAAAAATCATTTAGCACCAGAAACGAAACTCGCGGTTCAGAGCAATGGAATGCAAGACGAGGCACCAATCCCCGCCCAGCCCCTTACTTCACCAATAACGCAAGCCTAAGGCTGCCGAATGACCCAGTGCTCCGTTCTTGGCGTTAGTTCATCGCCCCAGTGCGACCTAGAGGCTGGAGTCCGAATTCAGTTCAGATAGTCCAATCTGGTAACAATGATTTGAAAAGGAAAAAGCCCAGAAGCTTGGTGCTGCGTACTCGGTGACACTACGTCATCTGGTAACTCACCCAGAAAACATACGTCACGGAATGAAGTCTGGAAACACCCCTTTTGACAGCATGTACAACGTGTAAATTGATCTCTGTATAGGGAATTTCCTGGTAGTTTATCAAAAACGAGTCAAAACAAAAATTAGGCGGCTCTATGGGCGCTGATGTGTGCTAGGACGCGCTCAATGAGTTCCGTCTTGGAAGGATTGTCCCAGAAGTAGATTCCTTCCTGCCTCAGGTACTCCCTTAGCACATGTGCGGTCACCCCCTTCTTCCTCAGCAGCCACCTCACTTCCGGGATGCGGAAGAGTATGTCCTTCGTCATCCTGGATCTCGATGGGTCAGGAGTCCTCCCGCGATAGAGGTCATGCCAGTAATTTGTCACAGCCTCCTCATGTAAAAGATCTAGAATCTTCTTACACTCGTCCCCCTCGTAACTTTTCAGTCTGCTCGTCTTTGTTGATGTTTTGTCACAGCCCCAGAACCGCAGGATTGACCGGGTCAGCTGCTTCTTGCTGTTCTGAGTGAGCGGCTCAAGCTTCGTGGCTTGGCAGTAGTACGAGAGGACCCGTGAGGTGATGTACTTGCGTCTGAGGAGCTCCTCGGAGGAGGTGGTTGAGGTGCACAATTTCTTCTATAAGTCCGGGTTTGTTTCTTTGATGAACCGGTGCCCTGGAGTTGATAGAGGCGGCAATTTTCTTCAGCTGCTCAAGTGGATAGAGGTCCAGCAGCGCTCTCCATTCCTGCCTTTCAGCAGCAGTTGTCATTGTTTGTGGTCTGAATTAGCTAAAAGGCAGCCCTCGAAACCTGTTTTTCATTCTCCACCCTCAGGATTGTTTTGTTTCTTGGCCAAGAGGGCTCACGCTTTTAGCTATGGACATGAATGATGCAACATTCGTCACTCGGCAATGATGGGCAGATCTCAAAACAAGAAGTCACGCGTTTTCTGTAAGGTAAATACATAAATAAATGACTTCATTCACAACAACCACTTCCTGAAGAACGCGCCCAACATCTTGCGTAATAGAACACAAAATATTATGTATGGACAGGTCAAGGGCACACAGGTTGCAGAAAGGAGAGGCCACCAGGAGTGAAGGAGGACCACGAAGATGCAAGGGGCAGTGGACAAAAATCACCAAAGCGTTTTGGAGATCAGGGGCCAGAGTTTTTCATGTAATGCAGACCAGCAACCAAATGTGTTGTGTTACGCGAGGGGGAAAACAGTGCAACACAATATCTATTAAGAGTGGCCTACTGCTTCTCCAAGCCGTACCTGGTGCACAAGTAGGCTGTCATGTGTCATGCACAGCCTCGCGCCATGGTGCAGAGATAACTGTGTGCTGGCTACAATAGGAGTTGTAATGGAAGCGTACCCTCCCAGTACAAAATTCCTGTGCCTAGACAAACCTAGGAGAATCCCATGCATTGGATGTATACGGTGCAGTGCGATGTGTGTGTTTTTTTTTGAGAAATGAGCATAATATCTCTTGTAAATGCCTGCTTCAAGAAGATGTTCATTTTTGATGCAAAAACACAAAGGTGTTTTCGTGCTGAGAAAAGGCACATTTCCAGTACAAAACACATTTTGTGTTCGATAGTAAATACACTTGCAGTACTTTGAGTTACTTTGTTCCAGCACAAACGTTACGAAATCTGCCCCCTATTTTTTATTTTATTTTTTAACAAATTAATTTTATATTTTAAAAAGTCACATATCCGTACATAACCGAACCTTCAGTAGTTACTAACTGAGAGTGACAAAAGTATATTTATCGAAGTGAGCTTTGAGGTAATTTCACAACAAACAACTGTTGTCAAAGGGGAATAAGACGAGTACTTACAGCTCCAGATGGAGAAGATGCAGCGAGGCGCTGTTTTCATAAGAAGATATAGAAAAGACTGTATTGTCAGGTAATCTCGCTAGGGAAGAGGACCTGGTCAGAGTGAGGGAGGCTCATCCAAAAGAACTAGTCTGTAAGATACTAGAAAAACTGCGACTAAATTAGACGATAGTCAGGGAAACAAAAACATAAAAGGAATGATGGTCACTCTGCACCAAGATTAGAAGCTCTAATAGAATCTAGATATTCTGTAGCTGTATGAATATGGCTAAACTTGGAAACCTTGTCATGAATAACAATTCTCAAATGCGTCGGGTAAAGAACACTCTTAGGGCCAGATGTAGGTAGCTAAAAATTTGTGAGTCGGAAATTACGAGTATTTGCGACTCGCAATTTCTGACTCGCAAACAGGTATCCAACAAGAAAAAGCAACTTCATTTTGCGACTCACAAATGAAGTCGCACCGCAGATTGCGAGTCCGCTGTTTGCAAGGTCGCTTTTTGTGACGAACGAACACGCAAATTGTGAGTGGGTGTCGCAATTTGCGACTGTGCCGCAAATTGCATGCAGGTGCTGCAGAACAGTCTGGAAAACACTTCCTGGCTCTTGCTGATGACATCACAGGCAGGAAGTTTACAAATACACCTGGGAGGAGGGAGGACCACACTCATTTCCAACTGCTGAACAACTACCAGGGGGAACAGCAGCAAGAATGGAGGACTCTGTCAGGAAGAGGAAACTTAAGTTTTCAGAGAAGGAACTGGAGGTGCTGACAGATGAATGCTGCCAGCACCATGACCAGCTATTTGGAAGGGCTGCCCTCAGTGTGCCAGCGACTGACAAAAGGAGGATTTGGACTGACATCCAGGAGAAGGTAAATGCAGTAGGGGTGAGCCACAGAAGCATTGAAGAGCTCAAAAAGAGATGGTACGACCTGCGCTCCAGGACCAAGTAGAGGGTGGCAGAGCGCCTCTGGGAGATGAGGGGCACAGGAGGAGGCCCATCCACCGTCCCACCACCCACACCCATGGAGGAACGTGTGGAACAGACCCTGGAGCCAAAGGCAGTGGCTGGAATTGGAGAGCTGGACACGTCAGCGCCAGGAACATCAACAATTGAGTACCATGAAACATGCATGTACACCCATATCTGCCATACCCCCACCCACCCAGTACACAGCAGCATGCACAACCAAATTAGCTCTATTCCAGACTAGCAACCACCAGAATGGTGCATTATGGGCAATGTAGTCCAGTAGGCAGCTGATAGGCAACAGTTTATTAGGAGGCATACAACAGATGTTAGATACTGACAGTGTGTTCCCTATGTCCCACAGGTCTCCCACAAGACATCCCCACCAGCCAGTCCGCCCAGGGTGCAGAGGTCAGCCAACAGGCAGCACAAGACTCAGGAGCAGCCACCACAGGGCCCAGCACCACCCGACCACAGTCCCCTCCAGCTGCACCATTGGACATTGGGGAGATTGACCCAGCACCCGATCCCAGCCACAGTGCCAGCCAACAGGACCCTGATGCTCCACCGTGTCGCAGACGACGTGTCCATGTCCCTGCAGTGTCCCAGGGAGATGTAGGGGACTCTTCCATGTCCGCCGCAGAGGCAGCTCTCATCAGAGGTCAGCGCCTGCAAACAAGGCAGATGAGAGTCATATCAGGGGCCATGCAGCGTATGGAGAGGAATTTCACCACAGGGCTGGCACAGGTGCACACAGACTTCCAAAGCCTGAACAGTCATGTCAGTAACCTTGTACTCTCCATCCGGCAATTAGTAACTGAACTTGTTTCAGAGAGAGAGAGTGCAAGGCGCTGTGAGCGCCAACTCATACACCGTTTGGACCGCATGGCTGCCTCAATCGTCCGCCTGGCTGTCAATACAACAGGGCTGTCATGCCAGACAGTCAGTTTGCAAGTAGACTTTGGCCACTTTGCAGAGGATGTGGCTCATGGACTGGGACGGATAAGCCATGCTGTGGACATGATGGAGGCAAGACAGGTGGCAGGGGCACAGCAGACACGCCTCAAGATAGTGAGGAGGGCTCCACGTCAGTAGTGCATCTGCCACGGACACAAGGGTATTGAGGAGTGGCAGTGAACGTCAGGGATCTGCTGACACTCCAGGCACTAGCCATACTGGGCGTCCCAAGCGTAGGAGGTGAGCTATGCACTTGCGGACAATTGAGGCACGTGAGGTGAATGTGTCCTCATTGAAGGTGGACATTTACAGCCTCTGACCAACAGTTCAGTTCTTTAGTTATTAGGTTCTCTTAATAAAAGTTCTTGTTTGTTCCACTTCACACCTGGGCTCTTTGTGTGTGACATTCGTGTGTGTGGTGACAGGCAGCACATACCTTCCAAAGTATTGGTTTGCAATGTGGTCCCGTCTCTGTCTGCCTTGATTTGCAATGCTTCTATCCCAATGATGGCGATGTGATAGCTCTTGCTCGTCATCCTCCGAATCTGGGTCTTCTGGGGTGAGATGTAGCCCACGTCTGGTGGTAATGTTGTGCAGTATAGCGCATGCGCCAACTATCTTGAATGCTATCATGTGCTGTTATTGGGGCATACTGGAGCGCACCTCCACTTCTGTGGAGGCATCTGAATCTTGCCTTCAACAGTCCAAAGGTCCTCTCTATAACATTTCGGGTCCTCCTATGTGCACTGTTGTATTGCCTCTCAGTCTCATTGCTGGGTGTTAAGTACGGGGTAAGTATCCATGGTCGTAGCGCATATGCACTGTCACCTGTTTGGCAAAAATGGGCAATGTTAGCAGGGCATGGATGGTTTCCACATTGACCTGTGTGTATGTCTTCAGGGTGTCTTCAGCAATACCTAGGAGATATCCGTCTCCAAACTCCCCACGTTCTAGGCGTTGGTGTATCCCACTGTGCCTGAAAATGTAAGACTCATGTGTACTCCCTGGAAATTTGGCTACCATGTCAGTGATAACATAATGGGCGTCACATACCACCTGGATGTTCAGTGAGTGGGTACACTTACGGTTGCGGAACAGATATTCCAGATTTGCAGGAGGGCAGATTTGTATATGTGTCCCGTCTACACACCCTATTACACGAGAGAAGTTGGCAATCCTGTAGAATTCCAACTTGGTGCTGTTGATTTCTGCCTCATTCCTGGGTAGGTATATGTATCTGGACATGTGTGTGAGTATGGCATCTAAGAAACATCTGAAAAACCGTGAGAGTGCACTTTGGGATACCCCACCTGCCACAGCAATGACCCCCTGATAGCTACCCGAGGCCAAGAGGTGCAGTGAGCATAGCACTTGCACATGTGTGGGGATGGCGCTGCCGCGCACAGTCTGGCGTTGAAGCTGCGGATTGAGTAGATCTATTAATTCTAATATTGCTGCACTGCTGAGTCTGTATTTATCATAAATCTCCTCCTCAGTTTGTTGGAAAAGTGTCTGCCTGGTTCTGTATATCCTCTCCTGTCTCTGGCTCCTCCTCCTCCTCTGCTGTGCGGCGTGGACTCTCCTCCTCCTTGCTATCACATATATCTCTACCATCTTGAGTCACCCATATGCCTTCTGGGTCTCATTTTGTACTTTGGTTCTGGTTACCACCTGCTCTGAGTTAGTGGTAAATTGGGTGTGCAAAATGGGCTTTTTGCGACTAGTCGCAATTTGCGAGTGGCTTTTTCATATGGTTTGCGACTCGCAAATTGCGACTTCCTATTTGCGGGTCGCAAATTTTGCGAGTCGGTAATGGCTTGCGTCGTTATTTACGATTCGGAAATGGGGTTTTTGCATCTCGTTTCCGATTTGCAGGTTCGCAAATAGCGATTCGGGCCATTTGCGACTCGCAAAGTTTTGCTACATCTGGCCCTTAGGCTTCTAGAGAGAAGTATTCCTTATTCCTTTCCCAAGGGCTGTAATTAGCTCCTCTTTGTGAGGGTGGTGGGGGCTAACATGAGGAAAATGTCTCTTACTCTTCCATATCACTTTCAGCAGTCCATTTCAACGCCACTTCACATTGAACAGTCTCCTGCATGTTGAACAGTACAGTGCCTTAATTCACAACAGCAACTGGTCTACCGCTTGTGGCCAGAAGCATCTCCTCGTGACTATTGTGGATAAACAGTTGCCCAGAGGTCATGGCTCCTTCCAAAACCTGTTGATCGATGCACAAAGATCAGCCTTTTTCTCCAGTCATCCCTTCCCAATAATCTTTTGTTTGTCACTCTTTGTGCATTCTCCAGCCACTCTTCCATGCTTACAACAGAAGAGTCTGCACATTGTTAAAAATTAGCAAAAGCGACATTGGTCTCAACTTACTTCATCCAAACTGAGAGCAGGGTGTTGGGTACAGGGCATGGGCACAGGCTATGCCCTGTGTTCAGTGTCTGGGAGGCATAGCCATGCCAGCTATTACAGCAGTAATGAGCATTTTGGATGTATGGCGTGCATGCGCTGTGAACAAGGAGGTGCTAAAGTATCATAGCTAACCATAAAAAAAATCAATGTTTTTTAGGTTTTTAATTCTACTTATTCTCAGGATACCCATACAGCCATTTAGTATTACAGTGGCACCACTGTAGCTGAGAATATGTGACACATTCCATGGCATATTCAACATTATGGGCGTCATTATGAGGTTTGTGGTCTCAGGACCGCCATGTTGGCAGTGGCAGTCGTACCCCCAACAGGGTGGCGGAGAAGACTGCCAAATTATGAAATTGGCGGCATTCAGTACAGAACAAAGCCAAAGCCCTGCCACATTCGATGGTGGCCACCTGCAGGCCAGGCAAGACCATGCTTCCGCCGGACAGATTACGGAGTTACACACCACCAAGGTTTCTGCCGTGGTCGCACCACCACGGAAACCCCGGCGGAAACTAACTGCATAACAGGAGACACTCACCTTCAGGAAGCCATACTCGTCCGGAGCTGCCATGGAACCTGAACTAGATGTCTTCCCGCTGCTCCTGCTTGCCCGACGACTCCAGAATCTGCGACGACGTCAGCAACCGTAAGTACACATACTTATCTAGCACTGTTTTAGATTGTCAATTTTGTACACTCACACAACATACATTCAGGAAGGGGGTGCGAGGGCGACACTCACACATAAAAGCGCACACACACGCACACTCACATACTGCCACACACACACTCGCATATCCACAACAACCACACTATGGCCAGTACACACACAGACATACATACACAAGTCACAAACACACATGTACGCACGGAAACACTGCACAGGTCCAAACTCACACAGTACCCACACCACAAGACGTCACAACCACAACATAACCACACCATCTCCAATGTCATGGCAGGGACCCACAGGGGCACTACCCATGGAGACATCACACATACATCACAAGATAACACCAAAAGGCAAAAAATGCACACAAATACATAACCATACTAGTTACCAATCAACTTACACAAAACATTGTGTCTAACATACCATACACAAAACACGCACACAGTCACACACAAAGCCACACAACACACCAACAAAGACATCTCAACACAAACAAAACTCAATCCCAACACTACAAATAATCTTGAGCACACAATTGTCCATCACACAACACACACCCTACCACTAACAGCCAAAAGCACTGCACACAACCTCACATACTGGATAAACAACACAGGTAGCCCAAGCAGCACACACACACACATACAGACACACAACTAATGTCGTCCAGGAACACCTCCATTCTAGGGAAAGAAATGCATGACAAGGATTTAAGCAGGAAACCCACAACAGGTTGGCTCAAATTATCATTACATCTAACAAATTGAATAAACAAAGGCCATAGGCCAGTCCATAAATAACAGTGCCAATGAACACAGTGCACATATGTGTGCCCAAAACTTGACTCCTGACTTCCATGTAACCTCCACAGGTAGGGGCATCCATGGGGCTGGCAGGCACCTCAGGGGTTATCAGGGAGGTTCCGGGGGGGTTGGCAGTTGGGTTTAGGTTTTGGAGAGGGCCCTTTGGGACCTGGTTTGTGGGGGTGGGGTCTTGGTTTCATCTTAGGTTTAGGGGAGGTTTGGGTTTTCTTAGGAGGGGTAGACTTCTTGGTAGGGGAAGGGGCATGGGTTCTTGCCGGTGGGGCAGGGGAGGTCTTGGAGGTGGTAGGGCCGGACATGGGGAGGGACACTGAACATCTAGGGGTATCACGGGTGGGAGAGGAGTAGGGAAAAGGGCAAACTCCGAAAGGAAAGACACACTGGGATGGTCATAGCAAAAGGGTTTGAGTGTGGAGGGAGAGGGAGTGGTTGTCTGAGGTGTTGGTGTGGATGTAATGGGTGCATGTTTGTGTGAGGTATGTTTGTGGGTGGTGGGTGTCTGTTGGGTGGATGAGTGTGGTCATTTACGTGTCTTGGGATGAGGGGGGGTGGAGATGCTGGGGGATGCCGTGGTGGGTGGGTGACTGTCTGTTGGGGTGATGACTGCAGGTATGGTGGACGTGCTGCATGTAGGTGTGTCAGTGTTTGTGGGTCTGCGGGTGTGGTGAATGGGGTGGATGTTTGAGGGTCTGCTGTAGTGCTGTCTGTAGGTAGGATTGATGTGGTGGCTGGATCAGTGAATGTTGGTGTAGTGTCTGCAGGTATGCTGTCAGTGATGCTGGGAGTGGTGGGAGTGTCAGGGCAGGTTGTGACTGTTGCTGTGTGTGCATTTGAATGTTGCTTGTGTGCATGCCGGTGTTGTGTCTTGTGGTGATTGTGTTTGCCTGAGCTACCCTTAGATGTTGAGGGGGATGCATGCCTGTCTGTCTGTCTGTGTGCTTTGGCTGGGTTGGGGAAGCGGGGTTTGGGATTGGCAAGAGGAAGGTGAAGGGGGGATGGGAGACAAAGGGTGACTGGCTGCTGTCACTGTTGAGGTCAGAGACTGAAAGGATCTCTGTAGGCCAGCCAGTGCACATGATTGCCCTTGCATTACTTTGTTGGATCTGAGTCGCTAGTCCCTGGATGGCATTCACGATGGTCGACTGACCCACAGAGATGGACCTCAGGAGGTCAATAACCTCCTCACTGTGGGCAGCAGGGCTGACAAGGGCAGAGGTGCCTGTGGCAAATAAGATGCCCACCCTCTTGGGTGAGCGGGCACGGCCAACTAGGTGGGGAGCTACAGGGAGGGCGGTGGTAGTAAGGGGGATGGTGGACTTAGATGGTGCTGGGATGGTCCCAGATGAGTCAGCCACTGCCAGGGAGTGTCCACAGGAGGAAGATTCTGAAGGTGAAGACATGGATCTTGTCTCCCCTGTGGCAGTCCCATCGTCCTCCTGGCCACTGGGTTCCTCAGTGTCGCTGGTATCAGCACTCCCCATCCCGTTGCCAGCAGCTTCCACACTCGGCTGTGTCCCGTCTCCTTCACCTGCCGATGCTGAGAAACAGGGAAAGAGGTAGGGTCATCACCTACTTTACGTATACATACATTACACCATACACAGCAGTAACATACATGTGTAAAAAAAAAAACAGGTAGGAAACAGTTTGAACTAAAATCATGCCACAACAACGTGTTTCCCACAACCCTATATGACAACAATGTCACACCCAGCATAAGCCTACTATCTGACAACTACATCATCATCCTATCAGTACAGCTAAAACACAAACTATGCCTGCCCAAGACAATTAGTCAACATAAAAAGTGTATCCCTATACAGAGCATTACCGTGAAACAACAAACCATCAATAGAAATCCGTGTTCACTTTGATTCCAAATTCATACCTACTCCAAATCTACACTAGCTCAGTCAATTGCCAGATGTCATATTCTATGAAAGTTACCTCATCACAATACAATTAAAACACAGTATATGTTGCTTAGAAATCACATCTCTAAAATGGAATTGTGTTGTAAACATTCACAAAAGCAAATAACTCAGATGTATCTACACCATTTGGCATATCCAATTTTGAAGTATAATAGACTCCCAAACCATTTCTCCAACACATGCATCAATTGTGTTTTTGCTAAGGATTGCACAGACATTCTTCATAGTCGTTCTCACATAGAAAACAAAGTCATGTACAGGAATAGGGGTTTACTTAGCACACAGGGTACACCCACAGACAAACACAGGGAGCATACCAACCCCTTCAATACAATGGACACCTCTTGTGTTCATGAAGGCCACATACAATTCCACTAATCATTCTGTGTAGCAACCTCAAGATGACCAGATCAAATGATCAATATCAACAATTCAGGCATGAGTCACCTTACATCTTTGGAGTACAGTTACACTGACATAAACCACTTCTAAAGTAACCATAATTGACACATACACCTAGAGTCCAGCAATTTGACAGAAAACGTATACCATTCCATCAACATGTAACTGTCAACTACAGCAAATGCAACAATATGTAGTCATGGTTCAATGAGATTATCCATATTAAAATACTTCAAAATATATTCAGAAAATTAAACGTAAGTATGCCAAACCTAAATCTTAAATCTTAATAATGGCAGAAGGTACAAATGTGCACATGATGTTGGCAAAAACAGTGGATGTTGTACCTATATAGGAGATGATTTGCCCTATGTAGGATGGGCAAAATAATTTGGCTAAGTGAACAGCAGGCTAACCACTTACCTCCTCAGTAACACGTGGTACAGATAGTCTGAACTCACATGTATATGATATGTCTTGCACTAGGAATGTATAATTACCACCATGCTTTTCATCATGTAGGATGTCCACCCTAATCAAACATCACATTTCCCAATGTACAGTTCACACTTAACAATGGGGACACCTCCTTACACCTCAGAGTAAGTGTAGCAAGTATGCCATGTGAAATATCTGAATGAGATGACACCCTCACATGAAGTTGACATCTATTTCACAACTCAGGAATATTTGGCCTGCTTCTGACCTGCCATACCCTATGTTGAACATAGAGCTAGATCCAGTGGAATAGGAATGGACTGAGACCAAAGAGCTGAACAACTTACCAACAGGATATCTGGACTATGTATCGGTAGGTGGGAAGGATGACACAGCAGGTTACACATATGGATAGCACTGTAGAGGCACACCTATGACACAGTCACATGTGCATCACGACATGCAGTCATACAATAGACTTATACTTCTCTATATACAATACATGTGCACACCTGTGTATCAATGGTACCAACTGTACTTCTATGTGCTTCTAGGAGAACCTTTACCTTTAGCACTTACCACATTGTTACACTTTAGATACTTACACATCAGACACTGAACTGGCAGAGGGAATTAAATGTCCGTAATCAGTACTTACCCCCTTGTGGCTGCTGTGCTACCCTCATATGCCCATCCAACTCAGGGTAGGCCACCACAAAAATGTGGGCCGTTAGGGGGAGTCAAGGTCTGACAGGCACCCCTCCCTCATTGGGAGGACATCCCCAGCTGGGCCTCCACGGTCTTCCGGGCCCAGCGTCCCAGGTCCTCCCACCTCTTCCTACAGTGGGTGCTCCGCTGGCTGTGGACCTCCAAGGTCCGCACTTGCTTGGCAATGGAATGCCACATTCCCTATTTTCTATGGGCCTTGACCTGCATGGATGACACAGACAAAAGGATAAAATCATGTCCACATGAACCATACCAACACAAGTGGTCAAAACACTTCAGGCACAGCAAGTACGCAAACATGTGTGAAGTGGATTGTCCCATTCAACATGCATGATCAGTACCTGGTATTGACTACACACATATGACCAGGCTACACGATTGTCCATCACATGGGGTGTCTACCTAAGCATTTCTCACACCATCATTGCTGTCCATGCTGCAATCTATGCTGTGTATGAAGGGAGTTACATTACACACTATCTACCAAGTGACAATACTGTATGTCTGCCTATGCACATGTGCACATTTCCATACACCCAGACGTGAGTTGCGAAACCTTCACTAATTCACATTTCATGTACACCATCATACACTCCAGATTTCACACATTGGTATACCATTTGACTCACCTGCTTCTCTGGTGAAGCATATAGCTGTTCATACAGGGGTAGGACCTCCTCAACAAGCTTCTTGAGCTCTTCTGGGGTGAAGGCCGAGGCCCTATCACCTGCAGGATGTGGCATGATAAGTCCCAGAGGCAGTACACAGCAGCTCAGGTAGTGGAAGTCACGCTGGTAGCAGTGTCAGGAGTCAAGTGAGCAATACTGCAGAAGATGGCAGTCACATCTGCCACGTACAGGACCGTTACCGCTTGCGGACATCGACCGTGGCCCAAGTCCGCCAAAGGCAGCAATGTCTTCCAATGGCAATGTACATCATGGTTGTAACCGCCTACCGCCATGACGAAATCCGCCGACGGAGTGAGGTCACTTCCTCATGTCCAGTACAGTAGGTCAGGCAGCTGCCATTTTGAAGCAATTATATGTATGAGAAAGTATGGGAATCTGCATCATTAACGATTCCCTATACTGTACGAAATATCAGTGAGTGCTGCCTTCATGTTTAGTAGTCTAATTGCGCATGTGAGTAGTAAAAGCTGTGTGACAGAGGGAATGGTGAAAATGGAAATGTACACCTTTTCTCAACATCGTATGTGCATCGGTAATGTAGCATAGGTGCAACAAATATGTTTCACATGTAGACTAAGTTGGACTATCAAACTCTGACAGCCACAGATAAGTATGCATATATAGTACATTAGAGGATTCAGGGAATGTGAACCAAGGGGAGTGCCATAGGATGTATAGCAAGATGCTGTACTTCAGATGTTATATGTTGTATCTGACATAGACAGCAGATATGTCTGACTTGTAAATGAACATATTCATTATGTGTACATTGTAAAAGTCACCTACAATCAATTTGTTTTACCACATAGTTACCCTGGCATGAGGAGAGGAAGACAACATCCAGTGTACCGCCCACCAGTAGACCTGCACACCATAGAGGACAGACATATAATACATATCTATCGCCTGTATAGGCAGACAATCATGGACCTTTGTGATCAGTTGCCTGCCATTCTCAATTCCAATAGCATATCTTCCATTGTTCAAGTCATGTCAGTGCTACACTTCCTGGCCACTGGGTCCTTTCAGACTATAGTGGCCCTAACTGCAGGGATGTCTCAGCCCATGTTCAGTCTAGTTTTGGGGGATGTACTGTGTGCATTGTTGAAACACCTGGACAGCTACATCAGATTTCCCCATCTTGCGGATTTGGCCTATGTAAGGGCAGAGTTTTATGCTATGGGACCCATTCCACATGGGGTTGGAGCCATTGATGGCACCCATGTTGCCTTGGTTCCTCACAGTACCAATGAACAGGTATACAGGAACAGGAAACACTACCACTCCATCAACGTCCAAGTGGTGTGTTTGGCAGACCAGTACATTCCACAAGTCTGTGTGAAGTATCCAGGATGAGCCATGATTCCTTCATCATGTGCAATAGCAATATCCCACTGCTGATGACACAACTCTACACAGAGAGGGTCTGGTTGTTGGTAAGTCACATTTGACATGTGTGTTTGCTAAGTTTCTCTCTTGCTATCACAAATGTGCATGTCCCAGCTGTATGTTTGTGTTGTTATACCTATTCCTTACAGGAGACTCAGGCTATCCAAACCGTCCTTGGTTGTTGGCACCAGTGACGTACCCAACCATGCCAGGGGAAGCCCACTACAATGAGGCCCATGGAAGGACAATGTGTGTCATTGAGTGGACTTTTGGACACCTTAAGGCAAGATTTCACTGCCTGCAGGAGCCCTCCTTTACTCACCCAACAAGGTATGTAAAATAATTGTTGCCGGCTGCATGCTCCACAACCTTGCCCTGAGACGTCAGATACCATTCATACCAGATGAGAGGAAGGCATCAGAACCTGTGGGTGGAAATGCAGATTTGTAAAGTGATGATGAGCCAGATGAAGATGAAGCTGGAGACTCCAGGGCAGATCTCATCAATCAGTACTTCAACTGACTCAAGGTAAGTGATGTCTTCTTCATGGTGAGATTTCAGTTTTAAGCTAGAATTGATGGCTGGCATGTCACATTCTATTTACCATCACCCATGATGCCTTAGGCAGCGCCATTGCCAATGAGTCAGTTGTGCATGCAGTTTGTAATTTGGTATGGTGTACAGAACAGAGTGGTATACAGTGTCCTGAATTGATACTGCATATGCAAAGTCACGCTTGTGAAAAAGACTTCTCAGAATTGATGTATGTGTATGTTTACAGCTATGTCATATCCCCAATCTCTGTCAATCACAGATTCTCTAGGTTTCTGTTTGGCTCTTCATCATTGGCAAGTCACAGACAGTGTCAGAGGCAGATGGGAATTGCATGCAGACATGAGAAGTGGACAAGGATGCAACCAGGCCTGATTGGCATGAGTATGTGTAGTGTAACTAATATGGCCAGACTGTCAGGACATTGGGGTGGAAGTGTGTTTTCCCACCAAGAAGACCTGTTTGGTACTGGAGGTGGTAAAATGGTGTCATGTGTGTGTCCATATGTGTCTGACAGATGTGAAAATGTTGCACCAGAGCCTCTATCATCATAATGGTTTTTGTTGTATTACCTACCTATAACATAGCTGTAAATGTGTTCCTAATTTGCAGACCAATGTGCATGTCTCTGTGGACTGACATAGGTGAGTGGCAAGCCTACAGGGACGTGACTGATGTAAGTGAGAGGTCCCTGGACAGGGGACATCAGTACTGATCTCTGTCTTTATCGTGGGGTATGATAAGGCTTTACATGGTGTCACAAAGGACCAATCTGTATGCCTCCTGGCTTGTAGGAAGACTGACATGTCCCTAAGTTCTCTATCCTGTGGGTTAGTAGTGTATGACACCTAAGCTGACAATCAGGAGTCACTAGCAGTACTTTTCAATCTGCTGTTTGCAAATCTAGGAATAAATGTGTGGAGATGTAGAATACAGCTGTATTGGCTTTTGTCTATGTTACAATCCCAATGTAATTGTGACACCGCAGGGACCCGCGGTGTCCCCCTCGCGGGCCGTGGTCGGATCTGCGGTCCTTGTTTCGGGTGGCCAGTCCTGCCGCAGGTCACTTTTTGGGCCTCGACCTGTTTTCTCAACTGCCGCATGGATCAGGAGTCCTCTTTTGGGCTCTGGGTTGTGCCGCGTTTGCTTGCGGTCCCTGTAATATTTCTTACCTGCTTGCTGGACTTCTTTTTCCTTTTTTCTCTCTTCTTTTTCCTTTTTCTTCTTTTGGCCATATTTTCTTCTTCCCAGGTATCTGTGTTTCCTTCCCTGCATGCATTGCTTACTACCTTTCTACAATGGCAAGTTTTCCATTCATATGTATGTGACTTTCCCAATCCAAGATGGTATCTTTAGTTCTTCCTGCATGTCACTTGCTGTTTGTCAGTATAAAAGCACATGAGGTTTTCTTTTCCTTGCGTTGCAAACACTTCCGAAAGGAGAGGCCACCAGGAGTGAAGGAGGACCACGAAGATGCATGGGACAGTGGAAAAAATCACCAAAGGGTTTTGGAGATCAGGGGCTAGAGTTTTTCATGTAATGCAGACCAGCAACCAAATGTGTTGTGTTGCGTGAGGGGGAAAACAGTGCAACACAATATCTACTAAGAGTGGCCTATTGCTTCTCCAAGCCGTACCTGGTGCACAAGTAGGCTGTCTTGTGTCAAGCACAGCCTCGCGCCATGGTGCAGAGATAACTGCGTGCTGGCTACAATAGGAGTTGTACTGGACGCGTACCCTCCCAGTACAAAATTCCTGTGCCTAGACAAACCTAGGAGAATCCCCTGCATTGGATGTATACGGTGCACTGCAGCAGACAAGCAATGTGTGTGGGTTTATTTGAGAAATTAGCACAATATCTCTTGTAAATGCCTGCTTCAAGAAGATGTTAATTTTTTATGCAAAAACACAAAGGTGTTTTTGTGCTGAGAAAAGGCACATTTCCAGTGCAAAACACATTTTGTGTTCGATAGTAAATACACTTGCAGTACTTTGAGTTACTTTGTTCCAGCACAAACGTTACGAAATCTGCCCCCTATTTTTTATTTTATTTTTTAACAAATTAATTTTATATTTGAAAAAGTCACATATCCGTACATAACCGAACCTTCAGTAGTTACTAACTGAGATTGACAAAAGTATATTCATCGAAGTGAGCTTTGAGGTAATTTCACAACAAACAACTGTTGTCAAAGGGGAATAAGACGAGTACTTAGAGCACCAGATGGAGAAGATGCAGCGAGGCGCTGTTTTCATAAGAAGATATAAGAAGATATAGAAAAGACTGTATTGTGAGGTAATCTCGCTAGGGAAGAGGACCTGGTCAGAGTGAGGGAGGCTCATCCAAAAGAACTAGTCTGTAAGATACTAGAAAAACTGCGACTAAATTAGACGATAGTCAGGGAAACAAAAACGTAAAAGGAATGATGGTCACTCTGCACCAAGATTAGAAGCTCTAATAGAATCTAGATATTCTGTAGCTGTATGAATATGGCTAAACTTAGAAACCTTGTCATGAATAACAATTCTCAAATGTGTCGGGTAAAGAACACTCTTAGGGCCAGATGTAGGTAGCTAAAAATTTGCGAGTCGGAAATTAATTTCCGTCTCGCAAATAGGTATCCAACAAGAAAAAGCGACTTCATTTTGTGATTCGCAAATGAAGTCGCACAGCAGATTGCGAGTCCGCTGTTTGCGAGGTCGCTTTTTGCGACCTCGCTAAAAACGAACATGCAAATTGTGAGTGGGTGTCGCAATTTGCGACTGTGCCGCAAATTGCATGCAGGTGCAGCGGAACAGTCTGGAAAACACTTCCTGGCTCTTGCTGATGACATCACAGGCAGGAAGTTTACAAATACACCTGGGAGGAGGGAGGACCACACCCATTTCCAACTGCTGAACAACCACCAGGAGGAACAGCAGCAAGAATGGAGGACTCTGGCAGGAAGAGGAAACTTAAGTTTTCAGAGAAGGAACTGGAGGTGCTGACAGATGAATGCTGCCAGCACCACGACCAGCTATTTGGAAGGGCTGCCCTCAGTGTGCCAGCGACTGACAAAAGGAGGATTTGGACTGACATCCAGGAGAAGGTAAATGCAATAGGGGTGAGCCACAGGAGCATTGAAGAGCTCAAAAAGAGATGGTACGACCTGCGCTCCAGGACCAAGGAGAGGGTGGCAGAGCGCCTCCAGGAGATGAGGGGCACAGAAGGAGGTCCATCCACCATCCCACCACCCACACCCATGGAGGAACGTGTGGAACAGACCCTGGAGCCAGAGGCAGTGGCTGGAATTGGAGAGCTGGACACGTCAGCGCCAGGAACAATTGAGTACCATGAAACATGCATGTACACCCATATCTGCCATACCCCACCCACCCAGTACACAGCAGCATGTACAACCAAATTAGCTCCATTCCAGACTAGCAACCACCAGAATGGTGCATTATGGGCAATGTAGTCCAGCAGGCAGCTGATAGGCAACAGTTTATTAGGAGGCATACAACAGATGTTAGATACTGACAGTGTGTTCCCTATGTCCCACAGGTCTCCCACAAGACATCCCCACCAGCCAGTCCGTCCAGGGTGCAGAGGTCAGCCAACAGGCAGCACAAGACTCAGGAGCAGCCACCACAGGGCCCAGCACCACCCGACCACAGTCCCCTCCAGCTGCACCATTGGACATTGGGGAGATTGACCCAGCACCCGGTCCCAGCCACAGTGCCAGCCAACAGGACCCTGATGCTCCACCGCGTCGCAGACGACGTGTCCATGTCCCTGCAGTGTCCCAGGGAGATGTAGGGGACTCTTCCATGACCGCCGCCGAGGCAGCTCTCATCAGAGGTCAGCGCCTGCAAACAAGGCAGATGAGAATCATATCAGGGGCCATGCAGCGTATGGAGAGGAATTTCACCACAGTGCTGGCACAGGTGCACACAGACTTCCAAAGCCTGAACAGTCATGTCAGTGACCTTGTACTCTCCATCCGGCAACTAGTAACTGAACTTGTTTCAGAGAGAGAGAGAGTGCAAGGCGCCGTGAGCGCCAACTCATACACCGTTTGGACCGCATGGCTGCCTCAATCGTCCACCTGGCTGTCAATACAACAGGGCTGTCATGCCGGACAGTCAGTTTGCAAGTAGACTTGGGCCACTTTGCAGGGGATGTGGCTCATGGACTGGGACGGATAAGCCATGCTGTGGACATGATGGAGGCAAGACAGGTGGCTAGGGGCACAGCAGACCCACCTCAAGATAGTGAGGAGGGCTCCACCGTCAGTAGTGCATCTGCCACGGACACAAGGGTATTGAGGAGTGGCAGTGAACGTCAGGGATCTGCTGACACTCCAGGCACTAGCCATACTGGGCGTCCCAGGCGTAGGAGTTGAGCTATGCACTTGCGGACAATTGAGGCACATGAGGTGAATGTGTCCTCATTGAAGGTGGACATTTACAGCCCCTGACCAACAGTTCAGTTCTTTAGTTATTAGGTTCACTTAATAAAAGTTCTTGTTTGTTCCACTTCACACCTGGGCTCTTTGTGTGTGACATTCGTGTGTGTGGTGACACGCAGCACATACCTTCCAACGTATTGGTTTGCAATATGGTCCCGTCTCTGTCTGCCTTGATTTGCAATGTTTCTATCCCCATGATGGCGATGTGATAGCTCTTGCTCGTCATCCTCCGAATCTGGGTCTTCTGGGGTGAGATGTAGCCCACGTCTGGTGGCAATGTTGTGCAGTATGGCGCATGCGCCAACTATCTTGAATGCTGTTATTGGGGCATACTGGAGCGCACCTCCACTTCTGTGGAGGCATCTGAATCTTGCCTTCAACAGTCCAAAGGTCCTCTCTATAACATTTCGGGTCCTCCTATGTGCACTGTTGTATTGCCTCTCAGTCTCATTGCTGGGTGTTAAGTACGGGGTACGTATCCATGGTCGTAGCGCATATGCACTGTCACCTGTTTGGCAAAAATGGACAATGTTAGCAGGGCATGGATGGTTTCCACATTGACCTGTCTGTATGTCTTCAGGGTGTATTCAGCAATACCTAGGAGATATCCGTCTCCAAACTCCTCACGTTCTAGGCGTTGGTGTATCCCACTGTGCCTGAAAATGTAAGACTCATGTGTACTCCCTGGAAAATTTAAGACTCATGTGTACTCCCTGGAAATTTGGCAACCATGTCAGTGATAACATAATGGGCGTCACATACCTCCTGGATGTTCAGTGAGTGGGTACACTTACGGTTGCAGAACAGATATTCCAGATTTGCAGGAGGGCAGATTTGTATATGTGTCCCGTCTACACACCCTATTACACGAGAGAAGTTGGCAATCCTGTAGAATTCCAACTTGGTGCTGTTGATTTCTGTCTCATTCCTGGGTAGGTATATGTATCTGGACATGTGTGTGAGTATGGCATCTAAGAAACATCTGAAAAACCGTGAGAGTGCACTTTGGGATACCCCACCTGCCCCAGCAATGACCCCCTGATAGCTACCCGAGGCCAAGAGGTGCAGTGAGCATAGCACTTGCACATGTGTGGGGATGGCGCTGCCGCGCACAGTCTGGCGTTGAAGCTGCGGATTGAGTAGATCTATTAATTCTAATATTGCTGCACTGCTGAGTCTGTATTTATCATACATCTCGGCCTCAGTTTGTTGGAAAAGTGTCTGCCTGGTTCTGTATATCCTCTCCTGTCTCTGTCTCCTCCTCCTCCTCTGCTGTGCGGCGTGGACTCTCCTCCTCCTTGCTATCACATATATCTCTGCCATTGTGAGTCACCCAGATGCCTTCTGGGTCTCATTGTGTACTTTGGTTCTGGTTACCACCTGCTCTGAGTTAGTGGTAAATTGGGTGTGCAAAACGGGCTTTTTGCGACTAGTCGCAATTTGCGAGTGGCTTTTTCATATGGTTTGCGACTCGCAAATTGTGACTTCCTATTTGCGGGTCGCACTATGGGGTCACAAATTTTGCGAGTCGGTAATGGCTTGCGTCGCTATTTGCGATTCGGAAATTGGGTTTTTGCATCCCGTTTCCGATTTGCGGGGTCGCAAATGGCCCGAATAGCTATTTGCGACCCCGCAAATAACAAAATTTTGCTACATCTGGCCCTTAGGCTTCTAGAGAGAAGTATTCCTTATTCTTTTCCCAAGGGCTGTAATTAGCTCCTCTTTGTGAGGGTGGTGGGGGCTAACATGAGGAAAATGTCTCTTACTCTTCCATATCACTTTCAGCAGTCCATTTCAACGCCACTTCATATTGAACAGTCTCCTGCATGTTGAACAGTACAGTGCCTTAATTCACAACAGTAACTGGTCTACCGCTTGTGGCCAGAAGCATCTCCTTGTGACTATTGTGGATAAACAGTTGCCCAGAGTTCATGGCTCCTTCCAAAAACCTTTTGATCGATGCATAAAGATCAGCCTTTTTCTCCAGTCATCCCATCCCAATAATCTTTTGTTTGTCACTCTTCGTGCATTCTCCAGCCACTCTTCCATGCTTACAACAGAAGAGTCTGCACATTGTTAAAAATTAGCAAAAGCGACATTGGTCTCAACTCAGTTCATCCAAACTGAGAGCAGGGTGTTGGGTACAGGGCATGGGCACCGGTTATGCCCTGTGTTCAGTGTCTGGGAGGCATAGCCATGCCAGCTATTACAGCAGTAATGAGCATTTTGGATGTATGGCGTGCATACGCTGTGAACAAGGAGGTGCTAAAGTATCATAGCTAACCATTAAAAAAATCACTGTTTTTTAGGTTTTTAATTCTAGTTATTCTCAGGATACCCATACAGCCATATAGTATTACAGTGGCACCACTGTAGCTGAGAATATGTGACACATTCCATGGCATATTCAACATTATGGGCGTCATTACGAGGTTTGTGGTCTCAGGACCGCCATGTTGGCAGTGGCGGTCATACCCCCAACAGGGTGGCGGAGAAGACTGCCAAATTATGAAATTGGCGGCATTCAGTACAGAACAAAGCCAAAGCACTGCCACTGCAGTCTGGCTGCCACATTTGATGGTGGCCACCTGCAGGCCAGGCAAGACCATGTTTCCGCCGGACAGATTACGGAGTTACACACCACCAAGGTTTCTGCTGTGGTCGCACCACCACGGAAACCCCGGCGGAAACTAACTGCATAACAGGAGACACTCACCTTCAGGAAGCCATACTCGTCCAGAGCTGCCATGGAACCTGAACTAGATGTCTTCACGCTGCTCCTGCTTGCCCCACGACTCCGGAATCTGCGACGACGTCAGCAACCGTAAGTACACATACTTACCTAGCACTCTTGTAGATTGTCAATTTTGTACACTCACACAACATACATTCAGGAAGGGGGTGCGAGGGCGACACTCACACATAAAAGCGCACAAACACGCACACTCACATACAGCCACACACACACTCGCATATCCACAACAACCACACTATGGCCAGTACACACACAGACATACATACACAAGTCACAAACACACATGTACGCACGGAAACACTGCACAGGTCCAAACTCACACAGTACCCACACCACAACACGTCACAACCACAACACAACCACACCATCTCCAATGTCATGGCAGGGACCCACAGGGGCACTACCCATGGAGACATCACACATACATCACAAGATAACACCAAAAGGCAAAAAATGCACACAAATACATAACCATACTAGTTACCAATCAACTTACACAAAACGTTGTATCTAACATACCATACACAAAACACGCACACAGTCACACACAAAGCCACACAACACACCAACAAAGACATCTCAACACAAACAAAACTCAATCCCAACACTACAAATAATCTTGAGCACACAATTGTCCATCACACAACACACACCCTACCACTAACAGCCAAAAGCACTGCACACAACCTCACATACTGGATAAACAACACAGGTAGCCCAAGCAGCACACACACACACATACAGACACACAACTAATGTCGTCCAGGAACACCTCCATTCTAGGGAAAGAAATGCATGACAAGGATTTAAGCAGGAAACCCACAACAGGTTGGCTCAAATTATCATTAAATCTAACAAATTGAATAAACAAAGGCCATAGGCCAGTCTATAAATAACAGTGCCAATGAACACAGTGCACATATGTGTGCCCCAAACTTGACTCCTGACTTCCATGTAACCTCCACAGGTAGGGGCATCCATGGGGCTGGCAGGCACCTCAGGGGTTATCAGGGAGGTTCCGGGGGGGTTGGCAGTTGGGTTTAGGTTTTGGAGAGGGCCCTTTGGGACCTGGTTTGTGGGGGTGGGGTCTTGGTTTCATCTTAGGTTTAGGGGAGGTTTGGGTTTTCTTAGGAGGGGTAGACTTCTTGGTAGGGGAAGGGGCATGGGTTCTTGCCGGTGGGGCAGGGGAGGTCTTGGAGGTGGTAGGGCCGGACTTGGGGAGGGACACTGAACATCTAGGGGTATCACGGGTGGGAGAGGAGTAGGGAAAAGGGCAAACTCCGAAAGGAAAGACACACTGGGACGGTCATAGCAAAAGGGTTTGAGTGTGGAGGGAGAGGGAGTGGTTGTCTGAGGTGTTGGTGTGGATGTAATGGGTGCATGTTTGTGTGAGGTATGTTTGTGGGTGGTGGGTGTCTGTTGGGTGGATGAGTGTGGTCATTTACGTGTCTTGGGATGAGGGGGGGTGGAGATGCTGGGGGATGCCGTGGTGGGTGGGTGACTGTCTGTTGGGGTGATGACTGCAGGTATGGTGGACGTGCTGCATGTAGGTGTGTCAGTGTTTGTGGGTCTGCGGGTGTGGTGACTGGGGTGGATGTTTGAGGGTCTGCTGTAGTGCTGTCTGTAGGTAGGATTGATGTGGTGGCTGGATCAGTGAATGTTGGTGTAGTGTCTGCAGGTATGCTGTCAGTGATGCTGGGAGTGGTGGGAGTGTCAGGGCAGGTTGTGACTGTTGCTGTGTGTGCATTTGAATGTTGCTTGTGTGCATGCCGGTGTTGTGTCTTGTGGTGATTGTGTTTGCCTGAGCTACCCTTAGATGTTGAGGGGGATGCATGCCTGTCTGTCTGTCTGTCTGTGTGCTTTGGCTGGGTTGGGGAAGCGGGGTTTGGGATTGGCAAGAGGAAGGTGAAGGGGGGATGGGAGACAAAGGGTGACTGGCTGCTGTCACTGTTGAGGTCAGAGACTGAAAGGATCTCTGTAGGCCAGCCAGTGCACATGATTGCCCTTGCATTACTTTGTTGGATCTGAGTCGCTAGTCCCTGGATGGCATTCACGATGGTCGACTGACCCACAGAGATGGACCTCAGGAGGTCAATAACCTCCTCACTGTGGGCAGCAGGGCTGACAAGGGCAGAGGTGCCTGTGGCAAATAAGATGCCCACCCTCTTGGTTGAGCGGGCACGGCCAACTAGGTGGGGAGCTACAGGGAGGGCGGTGGTAGTAAGGGGGATGGTGGACTTAGATGGTGCTGGGATGGTCCCAGATGAGTCAGCCACTGCCAGGGAGTGTCCACAGGAGGAAGATTCTGAAGGTGAAGACATGGATCTTGTCTCCCCTGTGGCAGTCCCATCGTCCTCCTGGCCACTGGGTCCCTCAGTGTCGCTGGTATCAGCACTCCCCATCCCGTTGCCAGCAGCTTCCACACTCGGCTGTGCCCCGTCTCCTTCACCTGCCGATGCTGAGAAACAGGGAAAGAGGTAGGGTCATCACCTACTTTACGTATACATACATTACACCATACACAGCAGTAACATACATGTGTAAAAAAAAAACAGGTAGGAAACAGTTTGAACTAAAATCATGCCACAACAACGTGTTTCCCACAACCCTATATGACAACAATGTCACACCCAGCATAAGCCTACTATCTGACAACTACATCATCATCCTATCAGTACAGCTAAAACACAAACTATGCCTGCCCAAGACAATTAGTCAACATAAAAAGTGTATCCCTATACAGAGCATTACCGTGAAACAACAAACCATCAATAGAAATCCGTGTTCACTTTGATTCCAAATTCATACCTACTCCAAATCTACACTAGCTCAGTCAATTGCCAGATGTCATATTCTATGAAAGTTACCTCATCACAATACAATTAAAACACAGTATATGTTGCTTAGAAATCACATCTCTAAAATGGAATTGTGTTGAAAACATTCACAAAAGCAAATAACTCAGATGTATCTACACCATTTGGCATATCCAATTTTGAAGTATAATAGACTCCCAAACCATTTCTCCAACACATGCATCAATTGTGTTTTTGCTAAGTATTGCACAGACATTCTTCATAGTCGTTCTCACATAGAAAACAAAGTCATGTACAGGAATAGGGGTTTACTTAGCACACAGGGTACACCCACAGACAAACACAGGGAGCATACCAACCCCTTCAATACAATGGACACCTCTTGTGTTCATGAAGGCCACATACAATTCCACTAATCATTCTGTGTAGCAACCTCAAGATGACCAGATCAAATGATCAATATCAACAATTCAGGCATGAGTCACCTTACATCTTTGGAGTACAGTTACACTGACATAAACCACTTCTAAAGTAACCATAATTGACACATACACCTAGAGTCCAGCAATTTGACAGAAAACGTATACCATTCCATCAACATGTAACTGTCAACTACAGCAAATGCAACAATATGTAGTCATGGTTCAATGAGATTATCCATATTAAAATACTTCAAAATATATTCAGAAAATTAAACGTAAGTATGCCAAACCTAAATCTTAAATCTTAATAATGGCAGAAGGTACAAATGTGCACATGATGTTGGCAAAAACAGTGGATGTTGTACCTATATAGGAGATGATTTGCCCTATGTAGGATGGGCAAAATAATTTGGCTAAGTGAACAGCAGGCTAACCACTTACCTCCTCAGTAACACGTGGTACAGATAGTCTGAACTCACATGTATATGATATGTCTTGTACTAGGAATGTATAATTACCACCATGCTTTTCATCATGTAGGATGTCCACCCTAATCAAACATCACATTTCCCAATGTACAGTTCACACTTAACAATGGGGACACCTCCTTACACCTCAGAGTAAGTGTAGCAAGTATGCCATGTGAAATATCTGAATGAGATGACACCCTCACATGAAGTTGACATCTATTTCACAACTCAGGAATATTTGGCCTGCTTCTGACCTGCCATACCCTATGTTGAACATAGAGCTAGATCCAGTGGAATAGGAATGGACTGAGACCAAAGAGCTGAACAACTTACCAACAGGATATCTGGACTATGTATCGGTAGGTGGGAAGGATGACACAGCAGGTTACACATATGGATAGCACTGTAGAGGCACACCTATGACACAGTCACATGTGCATCACGACATGCAGTCATACAATAGACTTATACTTCTCTATATACAATACATGTGCACACCTGTGTATCAATGGTACCAAATGTACTTCTATGTGCTTCTAGGAGAACCTTTACCTTTAGCACTTACCACATTGTTACACTTTAGATACTTACACATCAGACACTGAACTGGCAGAGGGAATTAAATGTCCGTAATCAGTACTTACCCCCTTGTGGCTGCTGTGCTACCCTCATATGCCCATCCAACTCAGGGTAGGCCACCACAAAAATGTGGGCCGTTAGGGGGAGTCAAGGTCTGACAGGCACCCCTCCCTCATTGGGAGGACATCCCCAGCTGGGCCTCCACGGTCTTCCGGGCCCAGCGTCCCAGGTCCTCCCACCTCTTCCTACAGTGGGTGCTCCGCTGGCTGTGGACCTCCAAGGTCCGCACTTGCTTGGCAATGGAATGCCACATTCCCTATTTTCTATGGGCCTTGACCTGCATGGATGACACAGACAAAAGGATAAAATCATGTCCACATGAACCATACCAACACAAGTGGTCAAAACACTTCAGGCACAGCAAGTACGCAAACATGTGTGAAGTGGATTGTCCCATTCAACATGCATGATCAGTACCTGGTATTGACTACACACATATGACCAGGCTACACGATTGTCCATCACATGGGGTGTCTACCTAAGCATTTCTCACACCATCATTGCTGTCCATGCTGCAATCTATGCTGTGTATGAAGGGAGTTACATTACACACTATCTACCAAGTGACAATACTGTATGTCTGCCTATGCACATGTGCACATTTCCATACACCCAGACGTGAGTTGCGAAACCTTCACTAATTCACATTTCATGTACACCATCATACACTCCAGATTTCACACATTGGTATACCATTTGACTCACCTGCTTCTCTGGTGAAGCATATAGCTGTTCATACAGGGGTAGGACCTCCTCAACAAGCTTCTTGAGCTCTTCTGGGGTGAAGGCCGAGGCCCTATCACCTGCAGGATGTGGCATGATAAGTCCCAGAGGCAGTACACAGCAGCTCAGGTAGTGGAAGTCACGCTGGTAGCAGTGTCAGGAGTCAAGTGAGCAATACTGCAGAAGATGGCAGTCACATCTGCCACGTACAGGACCGTTACCGCTTGCGGACATCGACCGTGGCCCAAGTCCGCCAAAGGCAGCAATGTCTTCCAATGGCAATGTACATCATGGTTGTAACCGCCTACCGCCATGACGAAATCCGCCGACGGAGTGAGGTCACTTCCTCATGTCCAGTACAGTAGGTCAGGCAGCTGCCATTTTGAAGCAATTATATGTATGAGAAAGTATGGGAATCTGCATCATTAACGATTCCCTATACTGTACGAAATATCAGTGAGTGCTGCCTTCATGTTTAGTAGTCTAATTGCGCATGTGAGTAGTAAAAGCTGTGTGACAGAGGGAATGGTGAAAATGGAAATGTACACCTTTTCTCAACATCGTATGTGCATCGGTAATGTAGCATAGGTGCAACAAATATGTTTCACATGTAGACTAAGTTGGACTATCAAACTCTGACAGCCACAGATAAGTATGCATATATAGTACATTAGAGGATTCAGGGAATGTGAACCAAGGGGAGTGCCATAGGATGTATAGCAAGATGCTGTACTTCAGATGTTATATGTTGTATCTGACATCGACAGCAGATATGTCTGACTTGTAAATGAACATATTCATTATGTGTACATTGTAAAAGTCACCTACAATCAATTTGTTTTACCACATAGTTACCCTGGCATGAGGAGAGGAAGACAACATCCAGTGTACCGCCCACCAGTAGACCTGCACACCATAGAGGACAGACATATAATACATATCTATCGCCTGTATAGGCAGACAATCATGGACCTTTGTGATCAGTTGCCTGCCATTCTCAATTCCAATAGCATATCTTCCATTGTTCAAGTCATGTCAGTGCTACACTTCCTGGCCACTGGGTCCTTTCAGACTATAGTGGCCCTAACTGCAGGGATGTCTCAGCCCATGTTCAGTCTAGTTTTGGGGGATGTACTGTGTACATTGTTGAAACACCTGGACAGCTACATCAGATTTCCCCATCTTGCGGATTTGGCCTATGTAAGGGCAGAGTTTTATGCTATGGGACCCATTCCACATGGGGTTGGAGCCATTGATGGCACCCATGTTGCCTTGGTTCCTCACAGTACCAATGAACAGGTATGCAGGAACAGGAAACACTACCACTCCATCAACGTCCAAGTGGTGTGTTTGGCAGACCAGTACATTCCACAAGTCTGTGTGAAGTATCCAGGATGAGCCATGATTCCTTCATCATGTGCAATAGCAATATCCCACTGCTGATGACACAACTCTACACAGAGAGGGTCTGGTTGTTGGTAAGTCACATTTGACATGTGTGTTTGCTAAGTTTCTCTCTTGCTATCACAAATGTGCATGTCCCAGCTGTATGTTTGTGTTGTTATACCTATTCCTTACAGGAGACTCAGGCTATCCAAACCGTCCTTGGTTGTTGGCACCAGTGATGTACCCAACCATGCCAGGGGAAGCCCACTACAATGAGGCCCATGGAAGGACAATGTGTGTCATTGAGTGGACTTTTGGACACCTTAAGGCAAGATTTCACTGCCTGCAGGAGCCCTCCTTTACTCACCCAACAAGGTATGTAAAATAATTGTTGCCGGCTGCATGCTCCACAACCTTGCCCTGAGACGTCAGATACCATTCATACCAGATGAGAGGAAGGCATCAGAACCTGTGGGTGGAAATGCAGATTTGTAAAGTGATGATGAGCCAGATGAAGCTGGAGACTCCAGGGCAGATCTTATCAATCAGTACTTCAACTGACTCAAGGTAAGTGATGTCTTCTTCATGGTGAGATTTCAGTTTTAAGCTAGAATTGATGGCTGGCATGTCACATTCTATTTACCATCACCCATGATGCCTTAGGCAGCGCCATTGCCAATGAGTCAGTTGTGCATGCAGTTTGTAATTTGGTATGGTGTACAGAACAGAGTGGTATACAGTGTCCTGAATTGATACTGCATATGCAAAGTCACGCTTGTGAAAAAGACTTCTCAGAATTGATGTATGTGTATGTTTACAGCTATGTCATATCCCCAATCTCTGTCAATCACAGATTCTCTAGGTTTCTGTTTGGCTCTTCATCATTGGCAAGTCACAGACAGTGTCAGAGGCAGATGGGAATTGCATGCAGACATGAGAAGTGGACAAGGATGCAACCAGGCCTGATTGGCATGAGTATGTGTAGTGTAACTAATATGGCCAGACTGTCAGGACATTGGGGTGGAAGTGTGTTTTCCCACCAAGAAGACCTGTTTGGTACTGGAGGTGGTAAAATGGTGTCATGTGTGTGTCCATATGTGTCTGACAGATGTGAAAATGTTGCACCAGAGCCTCTATCATCATAATGGTTTTTGTTGTATGACCTACCTATAACATAGCTGTAAATGTGTTCCTAATTTGCAGACCAATGTGCATGTCTCTGTGGACTGACATAGGTGAGTGGCAAGCCTACAGGGACGTGACTGATGTAAGTGAGAGGTCCCTGGACAGGGGACATCAGTACTGATCTCTGTCTTTATCGTGGGGTATGATAAGGCTTTACATGGTGTCACAAAGGACCAATCTGTATGCCTCCTGGCTTGTAGGAAGACTGACATGTCCCTAAGTTCTCTATCCTGTGGGTTAGTAGTGTATGACACCTAAGCTGACAATCAGGAGTCACTAGCAGTACTTTTCAATCTGCTGTTTGCAAATCTAGGAATAAATGTGTGGAGATGTAGAATACAGCTGTATTGGCTTTTGTCTATGTTACAATCCCAATGTAATTGTGACACCGCAGGGACCCGCGGTGTCCCCCTCGCGGGCCGTGGTCGGATCTGCGGTCCTTGTTTCGGGTGGCCAGTCCTGCCGCAGGTCACTTTTTGGGCCACGACCTGTTTTCTCAACCGCCGCATGGATCAGGAGTCCTCTTTTGGGCTCTGGGTTGTGCCGCGTTTGCTTGCGGTCCCTGTAATATTTCTTACCTGCTTGCTGGACTTCTTTTTCCTTTTTTCTCTCTTCTTTTTCCTTTTTCTTCTTTTGGCCATATTTTCTTCTTCCCAGGTATCTGTGTTTCCTTCCCTGCATGCATTGCTTACTACCTTTCTACAATGGCAAGTTTTCCATTCATATGTATGTGACTTTCCCAATCCAAGATGGTATCTTTAGTTCTTCCTGCATGTCACTTGCTGTTTGTCAGTATAAAAGCACATGAGGTTTTCTTTTCCTTGCGTTGCAAACACTTCCGAAAGGAGAGGCCACCAGGAGTGAAGGAGGACCACGAAGATGCATGGGACAGTGGAAAAAATCACCAAAGGGTTTTGGAGATCAGGGGCTAGAGTTTTTCATGTAATGCAGACCAGCAACCAAATGTGTTGTGTTGCGTGAGGGGGAAAACAGTGCAACACAATATCTACTAAGAGTGGCCTATTGCTTCTCCAAGCCGTACCTGGTGCACAAGTAGGCTGTCTTGTGTCAAGCACAGCCTCGCGCCATGGTGCAGAGATAACTGCGTGCTGGCTACAATAGGAGTTGTACTGGACGCGTACCCTCCCAGTACAAAATTCCTGTGCCTAGACAAACCTAGGAGAATCCCCTGCATTGGATGTATACGGTGCACTGCAGCAGACAAGCAATGTGTGTGGGTTTATTTGAGAAATTAGCACAATATCTCTTGTAAATGCCTGCTTCAAGAAGATGTTAATTTTTTATACAAAAACACAAAGGTGTTTTTGTGCTGAGAAAAGGCACATTTCCAGTGTAAAACACATTTTGTGTTCGATAGTAAATACACTTGCAGTACTTTGAGTTACTTTGTTCCAGCACAAACGTTACGAAATCTGCCCCCTATTTTTTATTTTATTTTTTAACAAATTAATTTTATATTTGAAAAAGTCACATATCCGTACATAACCGAACCTTCAGTAGTTACTAACTGAGATTGACAAAAGTATATTCATCGAAGTGAGCTTTGAGGTAATTTCACAACAAACAACTGTTGTCAAAGGGGAATAAGACGAGTACTTAGAGCACCAGATGGAGAAGATGCAGCGAGGCGCTGTTTTCATAAGAAGATATAAGAAGATATAGAAAAGACTGTATTGTGAGGTAATCTCACTAGGGAAGAGGACCTGGTCAGAGTGAGGGAGGCTCATCCAAAAGAACTAGTCTGTAAGATACTAGAAAAACTGCGACTAAATTAGACGATAGTCAGGGAAACAAAAACGTAAAAGGAATGATGGTCACTCTGCACCAAGATTAGAAGCTCTAATAGAATCTAGATATTCTGTAGCTGTATGAATATGGCTAAACTTAGAAACCTTGTCATGAATAACAATTCTCAAATGTGTCGGGTAAAGAACACTCTTAGGGCCAGATGTAGGTAGCTAAAAATTTGCGAGTCGGAAATTAATTTCCGTCTCGCAAATAGGTATCCAACAAGAAAAAGCGACTTCATTTTGTGACTCGCAAATGAAGTCGCACAGCAGATTGCGAGTCCGCTGTTTGCGAGGTCGCTTTTTGCGACCTCGCTAAAAACGAACATGCAAATTGTGAGGGGGTGTCGCAATTTGCGACTGTGCCGCAAATTGCATGCAGGTGCAGCGGAACAGTCTGGAAAACACTTCCTGGCTCTTGCTGATGACATCACAGGCAGGAAGTTTACAAATACACCTGGGAGGAGGGAGGACCACACCCATTTCCAACTGCTGAACAACCACCAGGAGGAACAGCAGCAAGAATGGAGGACTCTGGCAGGAAGAGGAAACTTAAGTTTTCAGAGAAGGAACTGGAGGTGCTGACAGATGAATGCTGCCAGCACCACGACCAGCTATTTGGAAGGGCTGCCCTCAGTGTGCCAGCGACTGACAAAAGGAGGATTTGGACTGACATCCAGGAGAAGGTAAATGCAATAGGGGTGAGCCACAGGAGCATTGAAGAGCTCAAAAAGAGATGGTACGACCTGCGCTCCAGGACCAAGGAGAGGGTGGCAGAGCGCCTCCAGGAGATGAGGGGCACAGAAGGAGGTCCATCCACCATCCCACCACCCACACCCATGGAGGAACGTGTGGAACAGACCCTGGAGCCAGAGGCAGTGGCTGGAATTGGAGAGCTGGACACGTCAGCGCCAGGAACAATTGAGTACCATGAAACATGCATGTACACCCATATCTGCCATACCCCCACCCACCCAGTACACAGCAGCATGTACAACCAAATTAGCTCCATTCCAGACTAGCAACCACCAGAATGGTGCATTATGGGCAATGTAGTCCAGTAGGCAGCTGATAGGCAACAGTTTATTAGGAGGCATACAACAGATGTTAGATACTGACAGTGTGTTCCCTATGTCCCACAGGTCTCCCACAAGACATCCCCACCAGCCAGTCCGTCCAGGGTGCAGAGGTCAGCCAACAGGCAGCACAAGACTCAGGAGCAGCCACCACAGGGCCCAGCACCACCCGACCACAGTCCCCTCCAGCTGCACCATTGGACATTGGGGAGATTGACCCAGCACCCGGTCCCAGCCACAGTGCCAGCCAACAGGACCCTGATGCTCCACCGCGTCGCAGACGACGTGTCCATGTCCCTGCAGTGTCCCAGGGAGATGTAGGGGACTCTTCCATGTCCGCCGCCGAGGCAGCTCTCATCAGAGGTCAGCGCCTGCAAACAAGGCAGATGAGAATCATATCAGGGGCCATGCAGCGTATGGAGAGGAATTTCACCACAGTGCTGGCACAGGTGCACACAGACTTCCAAAGCCTGAACAGTCATGTCAGTGACCTTGTACTCTCCATCCGGCAACTAGTAACTGAACTTGTTTCAGAGAGAGAGAGAGTGCAAGGCGCCGTGAGCGCCAACTCATACACCGTTTGGACCGCATGGCTGCCTCAATCGTCCGCCTGGCTGTCAATACAACAGGGCTGTCATGCCGGACAGTCAGTTTGCAAGTAGACTTGGGCCACTTTGCAGGGGATGTGGCTCATGGACTGGGACGGATAAGCCATGCTGTGGACATGATGGAGGCAAGACAGGTGGCTAGGGGCACAGCAGACCCACCTCAAGATAGTGAGGAGGGCTCCACCGTCAGTAGTGCATCTGCCACGGACACAAGGGTATTGAGGAGTGGCAGTGAACGTCAGGGATCTGCTGACACTCCAGGCACTAGCCATACTGGGCGTCCCAGGCGTAGGAGTTGAGCTATGCACTTGCGGACAATTGAGGCACATGAGGTGAATGTGTCCTCATTGAAGGTGGACATTTACAGCCCCTGACCAACAGTTCAGTTCTTTAGTTATTAGGTTCACTTAATAAAAGTTCTTGTTTGTTCCACTTCACACCTGGGCTCTTTGTGTGTGACATTTGTGTGTGTGGTGACACGCAGCACATACCTTCCAACGTATTGGTTTGCAATATGGTCCCGTCTCTGTCTGCCTTGATTTGCAATGTTTCTATCCCCATGATGGCGATGTGATAGCTCTTGCTCGTCATCCTCCGAATCTGGGTCTTCTGGGGTGAGATGTAGCCCACGTCTGGTGGCAATGTTGTGCAGTATGGCGCATGCGCCAACTATCTTGAATGCTGTTATTGGGGCATACTGGAGCGCACCTCCACTTCTGTGGAGGCATCTGAATCTTGCCTTCAACAGTCCAAAGGTCCTCTCTATAACATTTCGGGTCCTCCTATGTGCACTGTTGTATTGCCTCTCAGTCTCATTGCTGGGTGTTAAGTACGGGGTACGTATCCATGGTCGTAGCGCATATGCACTGTCACCTGTTTGGCAAAAATGGACAATGTTAGCAGGGCATGGATGGTTTCCACATTGACCTGTCTGTATGTCTTCAGGGTGTATTCAGCAATACCTAGGAGATATCCGTCTCCAAACTCCCCACGTTCTAGGCGTTGGTGTATCCCACTGTGCCTGAAAATGTAAGACTCATGTGTACTCCCTGGAAAATGTAAGACTCATGTGTACTCCCTGGAAATTTGGCTACCATGTCAGTGATAACATAATGGGCGTCACATACCACCTGGATGTTCAGTGAGTGGGTACACTTACGGTTGCGGAACAGATATTCCAGATTTGCAGGAGGGCAGATTTGTATATGTGTCCCGTCTACACACCCTATTACACGAGAGAAGTTGGCAATCCTGTAGAATTCCAACTTGGTGCTGTTGATTTCTGTCTCATTCCTGGGTAGGTATATGTATCTGGACATGTGTGTGAGTATGGCATCTAAGAAACATCTGAAAAACCGTGAGAGTGCACTTTGGGATACCCCACCTGCCCCAGCAATGACCCCCTGATAGCTACCCGAGGCCAAGAGGTGCAGTGAGCATAGCACTTGCACATGTGTGGGGATGGCGCTGCCGCGCACAGTCTGGCGTTGAAGCTGCGGATTGAGTAGATCTATTAATTCTAATATTGCTGCACTGCTGAGTCTGTATTTATCATACATCTCGGCCTCAGTTTGTTGGAAAAGTGTCTGCCTGGTTCTGTATATCCTCTCCTGTCTCTGTCTCCTCCTCCTCCTCTGCTGTGCGGCGTGGACTCTCCTCCTCCTTGCTATCACATATATCTCTGCCATTGTGAGTCACCCAGATGCCTTCTGGGTCTCATTGTGTACTTTGGTTCTGGTTACCACCTGCTCTGAGTTAGTGGTAAATTGGGTGTGCAAAACGGGCTTTTTGCGACTAGTCGCAATTTGCGAGTGGCTTTTTCATATGGTTTGCGACTCGCAAATTGTGACTTCCTATTTGCGGGTCGCACTATGGGGTCGCAAATTTTGCGAGTCGGTAATGGCTTGCGTCGCTATTTGCGATTCGGAAATTGGGTTTTTGCATCCCGTTTCCGATTTGCGGGGTCGCAAATGGCCCGAATAGCTATTTGCGACCCTGCAAATAACAAAATTTTGCTACATCTGGCCCTTAGGCTTCTAGAGAGAAGTATTCCTTATTCTTTTCCCAAGGGCTGTAATTAGCTCCTCTTTGTGACGGTGGTGGGGGCTAACATGAGGAAAATGTCTCTTACTCTTCCATATCACTTTCAGCAGTCCATTTCAACGCCACTTCATATTGAACAGTCTCCTGCATGTTGAACAGTACAGTGCCTTAATTCACAACAGTAACTGGTCTACCGCTTGTGGCCAGAAGCATCTCCTTGTGACTATTGTGGATAAACAGTTGCCCAGAGGTCATGGCTCCTTCCAAAACCTTTTGATCGATGCATAAAGATCAGCCTTTTTCTCCAGTCATCCCATCCCAATAATCTTTTGTTTGTCACTCTTCGTGCATTCTCCAGCCACTCTTCCATGCTTACAACAGAAGAGTCTGCACATTGTTAAAAATTAGCAAAAGCGACATTGGTCTCAACTTAGTTCATTCAAACTGAGAGCAGGGTGTTGGGTACAGGGCATGGGCACCGGTTATGCCCTGTGTTCAGTGTCTGGGAGGCATAGCCATGCCAGCTATTACAGCAGTAATGAGCATTTTGGATGTATGGCGTGCATACGCTGTGAACAAGGAGGTGCTAAAGTATCATAGCTAACCATTAAAAAAATCACTGTTTTTTAGGTTTTTAACTCTAGTTATTCTCAGGATACCCATACAGCCATATAGTATTACAGTGGCACCACTGTAGCTGAGAATATGTGACACATTCCATGGCATATTCAACATTATGGGCGTCATTACGAGGTTTGTGGTCTCAGGACCGCCATGTTGGCAGTGGCGGTCATACCCCCAACAGGGTGGCGGAGAAGACTGCCAAATTATGAAATTGGCGGCATTCAGTACAGAACAAAGCCAAAGCACTGCCACTGCAGTCTGGCTGCCACATTTGATGGTGGCCACCTGCAGGCCAGGCAAGACCATGTTTCCGCCGGACAGATTACGAAGTTACACACCACCAAGGTTTCTGCTGTGGTCGCACCACCACGGAAACCCCGGCGGAAACTAACTGCATAACAGGAGACACTCACCTTCAGGAAGCCATACTCGTCCAGAGCTGCCATGGAACCTGAACTAGATGTCTTCACGCTGCTCCTGCTTGCCCCACGACTCCGGAATCTGCGACGACGTCAGCAACCGTAAGTACACATACTTACCTAGCACTCTTGTAGATTGTCAATTTTGTACACTCACACAACATACATTCAGGAAGGGGGTGCGAGGGCGACACTCACACATAAAAGCGCACAAACACGCACACTCACATACAGCCACACACACACTCGCATATCCACAACAACCACACTATGGCCAGTACACACACAGACATACATACACAAGTCACAAACACACATGTACGCACGGAAACACTGCACAGGTCCAAACTCACACAGTACCCACACCACAACACGTCACAACCACAACACAACCACACCATCTCCAATGTCATGGCAGGGACCCACAGGGGCACTACCCATGGAGACATCACACATACATCACAAGATAACACCAAAAGGCAAAAAATGCACACAAATACATAACCATACTACTTACCAATCGACTTACACAAAACATTGTATCTAACATACCATACACAAAACACGCACACAGTCACACACAAAGCCACACAACACACCAACAAAGACATCTCAACACAAACAAAACTCAATCCCAACACTACAAATAATCTTGAGCACACAATTGTCCATCACACAACACACACCCTACCACTAACAGCCAAAAGCACGGCACACAACCTCACATACTGGCTAAACAACACAGATAGCCCAAGCAGCGCACACACACACATACAGACACACAACTAATGTCGTCCAGGAACACCTCCATTCTAGGGAAAGAAATGCATGACAAAGATTTAAGCAGGAAACCCACAACAGGTTGGCTCAAATTATCATTAAATCTAACAAATTGAAAAAACAAAGGCCATAGGCCAGTCCATAAATAACAGTGCCAATGAACACAGTGCACATATGTGTGCCCCAAACTTAACTCCTGACTGCCATGTAACCTCCACAGGTAGGGGCATCCATGGGGCTGGCAGGCACCTCAGGGGTTATCAGGGAGGTGCCGGGGGTGTTGGCAGTTGGGTTTAGGTTTTGGAGAGGGCCCTTTGGGACCTGGTTTGTGGGGGTGGGGTCTTGGTTTCATCTTAGGTTTAGGGGAGGCTTGGGTTTTCTTAGGAGGGGTAGACTTGTTGGTAGGGGAAGGGGCATGGGTTCTTGCAGGTGGGGCAGGGGAGGTCTTGGAGGTGGTAGGGCCGGACTAGGGGAGGGACACTGAACATCTAGGGGTATCACGGGTGGGAGAGGAGTAGGGAAAAGGGCAAACTCCGAAAGGAAAGACACACTGGGACGGTCATAGCAAAAGGGTTTGAGTGTGGAGGGAGACGGAGTGGTTGTCTGAGGTGTTGGTGTGGATGTAATGGGTGCATGTTTGTGCGAGGTATGTTTGTGGGTGGTGGGTGTCTGTTGGGTGGATGAGTGTGGTCATTTACGTGTCTTGGGATGAGGGGGGTGGAGATGCTGGGGGATGCCGTGGTGGGTGGGTGACTGTCTGTTGGGGTGATGACTGCAGGTATGGTGGATGTGCTGCATGTAGGTGTGTCAGTGTTTGTGGGTCTGCGGGTGTGGTGACTGGGGTGGATGTTTGAGGGTCTGCTGTAGTGCTGTCTGTAGGTAGGATTGATGTGGTGGCTGGATCAGTGAATGTTGGTGTAGTGTCTGCAGGTATGCTGTCAGTGATGCTGGGAGTGGTGGGGGTGTCAGGGCAGGTTGTAACTGTTGCTGTGTGTGCATTTGAATGTTGCTTGTGTGCATGCCGGTGTTGTGTCTTGTGGTGATTGTGTTTGCCTGAGCTACCTTTAGATGTTGAGGGGGATGCATGCCTGTCTGTCTGTCTGTGTGCTTTGGCTGGGTTGGGGAAGTGGGGTTTGGGATTGGCAAGAGGAAGGTGAAGGGGGGATGGGAGACAAAGGGTGACTGGCTGCTGTCACTGTTGAGGTCAGAGCCTGAAAGGATCTCTGTAGGCCAGCCAGTGCACGTGATTGCCCTTGCATTACTTTGTTGGATCTGAGACGCTAGTCCCTGGATGGCATTCACGATGGTCGACTGACCTACAGAGATGGACCTCAGGAGGTCAATAACCTCCTCACTGTGGGCAGCAGGGCTGACAAGGGCAGAGGTGCCTGTGGCAAATAAGATGCCCACCCTCTTGGGTGAGCGGGCACGGCCAACCAGGTGGGGAGCTACAGGGAGGGCGGTGTAGTAAGGGGGATGGTGGACTTAGATGGTGCTGGGATGGTCCCAGATGAGTCAGCCACTGCCAGGGAGTGTCCACAGGAGGAAGATTCTGAAGGTGAAGACATGGATCTTGTCTCCCCTGTGGCAGTCCCATCATCCTCCTGGCCACTGGGTCCCTCAGTGTTGCTGGTATCAGCACTCCCCATCCCATTGCCAGCAGCTTCCACACTCGGCTGTGCCCCGTCTCCTTCACCTGCCGATGCTGAGAAACAGGGAAAGAGGTGGGGTCATTACATTCTTTACATATAAATGCATTACACCATACACAGCAGTAACATACATGTGTAAAAAAAAAACAGGTAGGAAACATTTTGAACTAAAATCATGCCACAACAACATGTTTCCCACAACCCTATATGACAACAATGTCACACCCAGCATAAGCCTACTATCTGACAACTACATCATCATCCTATCAGTACAGCTAAAAAACAAAGTATGCCTGCCCAAGACAATTAGTCAACATAAAAAGTGTATCCCTATACAGAGCATTACTGTGAAACAACAAACCATCAATAGAAATCAGTGTTCACTTTGATTCCAAATTCATATCTACTCCAAATCTACACTAGCTCAGTCAATTGCCAGATGTCATATTCTATGAAAGTTACCTCATCACAATACAATTAAAACACAGTATGTTGCTTAGAAATCACATCTCTAAAATGGAATTCTGTCGAAAACATTCACAATAGCAAATAACTGAGATGTATCTACACCATTTGGCATTTCCAATTATGAAGTATAATAGACTCCCAAACCATTTCTCCAACACATGCATCAATTGTGTTTCTGCTAAGGATTGCACAGACATTCTTCGTAGTCGTTCTCACATAGAAAACAAAGTCATGTACAGGAATAGGGGTTTACTTAGCACACAGGGTACACCCACAGACAAACACAGGGAGCATACCAGCCCCTTCAATACAATGGACACCTCTTGTGTTCATGAAGGCCACATACAATTCCACTAATCATTCTGTGTAGCAACCTCAAGATGACCAGATCAAATGATCAATATCAACAATTCAGGCATGAGTCACCTTACATCTTTGGAGTACAGTTACACTGGCATAAACCACTTCTAAAGTAACCATAATTGACACATACACCTAGAGTCCAGCAATTTGACAGAAAACGTATACCATTCCATCAACATGTAACTGTCAACTACAGCAAATGCAACAATATGTAGTCATGGTTCAATGAGATTATCCATATTAAAATACTTCAAAATATATTCAGAAAATTAAACGTAAGTATGCCAAACCTAAATCTTAAATCTTAATAATGGCAGAAGGTACAAATGTGCACATGATGTTGGCAAAAACAGTGGATGTTGTACCTATATAGGAGATGTCTTGCCCTATGTAGGATGGGCAAAATAAATTGGCTAAGTGAACAGCAGGCTAACCACTTACCTTCTCAGTAACACGTGGTACAGATAGTCTTAACTCACATGTATATGATATGTCTTGCACTAGGAATGTATAATTACCACCATGCTTTTCATCATGTAGGATGTCCACCCTAATCAAACATCACATTTCCCAATGTACAGTTCACACTTAACAATGGGGACACCTCCTTACACCTCAGAGCAAGTGTAGCAAGTATGCCATGTGAAATATCTGAATGAGATGACACCCTCACATGAAGTTGACATCTATTTCGCAACTCAGGAATATTTGGCCTGCTTCTGACCTGTCATACCCTATGTTGAACATAGAGCTAGATCCAGTGGAATAGGAATGGACTGAGACCAAAGAGCTGAACAACTTACCAACAGGATATCTGGACTATGTATCGGTAGGTGGGAAGGATGACACAGCAGGTTACTCATATGTATAGCACACCTGTGTATCAATGGTACCAACTGTACTTCTATGTGTTTCTAGGAGAACCTTTACCTTTAACACTTACCACATTGTTACACTTTAGATACTTACACATCAGACACTGAACTGGCAGAGGGAATTAAATGTCCGTAATCAGTACTTACCCCCTTGTGGCTGCTGTGCTACCCTCATATGCCCATCCAACTCAGGGTAGGCCACCGCAAAAATGTGGGCCGTTCGGGGGAGTCAAGGTCTGACAGGCACCCCTCCCTCATTGGGAGGACATCCCCAGCTGGGCCTCCACGGTCTTCCGGGCCCAGCGTCCCAGGTCCTCCCACCTCTTCCTTCCGCTGGCTGTGGACCTCCAAGGTCCGCACTTGCTTGGCGATGGAATGCCACATTCCCTATTTTTTATGGGCCTTGACCTGCATGGATGGCACAGACAAAAGGGGAAAGTCATGTCCACATGAACCATATCAACACAAGTGGTCAAAACACTTCAGGCACAGCAAGTACGCAAACATGTGTGAAGTGGATTGTCCCATTCAACATGCATGATCAGTACCTGGTATTGACTACACACATATGACCAGGCCACACGATTGTCCATCTCATGGGGTGTCTACCTAAGCATTTCTCACACCATCATTGTTGTCCATGCTGCAATCTATGCTGTGTATGAAGGGAGTTACATTACACACTATCTACCACGTGACATTACTGTATGTCTGCCTATGCACATGTGCACATTTCCATACACCCAGACGTGAGTTGCGAAACCTTCACTAATTCACATTTCATGTACACCATCATACACTCCAGATTTCACACATTGGTATACCATTTGACTCACCTGCTTCTCTGGTGAAGCATATAGCTGTTCATACAGGGGTAGGACCTCCTCAACAAGCTTCTTGAGCTCTTCTGGGGTGAAGGCCGAGGCCCTATCACCTGCAGGATGTGGCATGATAGGTCCCAGAGGCAGTACACAGCAGCTCAGGTAGTGGAAGTCACGCTGGTAGCAGTGTCAGGAGTCAAGTGAGCAATACTGCAGAAGATGGCAGTCACATCTGCCACGTACAGGACCGTTACCGCTTGGGAACATCGACAGTGGCCCAAGTCCGCCAAAGGCAGCAATGTCTTCCAATGGCAATGTACACCATGGTTGTAACCGCCTACCGCCATGACGAAATCCGCCGATGGAGTGAGGTCACTTCCTCATGTCCAGTACAGTAGGTCAGGCAGCTGCCATTTTGAAGCAATTATATGTATAAGAAAGTATGGGAATCTGCATCATTAACGATTCCCTATACTGTGCGAAATATCAGTGAGTGCTGCCTTCATGTTTAGTAGTCTAATTGCGCATGTGAGTAGTAAAAGCTGTGGGACAGAGGGAATGGTGAAAATGGAAATGTACACCTTTTCTCAACATCGTATGTGCATCGGTAATGTAGCATAGGTGCAACAAATATGTTTCACATGTAGACTAAGTTGGATTATCAAACTCTGACAGCCACAGATAAGTATGCATATATAGTACATTAGAGGATTCAGGGAATGTGAACCAAGGGGAGTGCCATAGGATGTATAGCATGATGCTGTACTTCAGATGTTATATGTTTGTATCTGACATCGACAGCAGATATGTCTGACTTGTAAATGAACATATTCATTATGTGTACATTGTAAAAGTCACCTACAATCTATTTGTTTTACCACATAGTTACCCTGGCATGAGGAGAGGAAGACAACATCCAGTGTACCGCCCACCAGTAGACCTGCACACCATAGAGGACAGACATATAATACAGATTTATCGCCTGAATAGGCAGACAATCATGGAGCTTTGTGATCAGTTGCCTGCCATTCTCAATTCCAATAGCATATCTTCCATTGTTCAAGTCATGTCAGTGCTACACTTCCTGGCCACTGGGTCCTTTCAGACTACAGTGGCCCTAACTGCAGGGATGTCTCAGCCCATGTTCAGTCTAGTTTTGGGGGATGTACTGTGTGCATTGTTGAAACACCTGGACAGCTACATCAGATTTCCCCATCTTGCGGATTTGGCCTATGTAAGGGCAGAGTTTTATGCTATGGGACCCATTCCACATGGGGTTGGAGCCATTGATGGCACCCATGTTGCCTTGGTTCCTCACAGTACCAATGAACAGGTATACAGGAACAGGAAACACTGCCACTCCATCAACGTCCAAGTGGTGTGTTTGGCAGACCAGTACATTCCACAAGTCTGTGTGAAGTATCCAGGATGAGCCATGATTCCTTCATCATGTGCAATAGCAATATCCCACTGCTGATGACACAACTCTACACAGAGAGGGTCTGGCTGTTGGTAAGTCACATTTGACATGTGTGTTTGCTAAGTTTCTCTCTTGCTATCACAAATGTGCATGTCCCAGATGTATGTTTGTGTTGTTATACCTATTCCTTACAGGAGACTCAGGCTATCCAAACCGTCCTTGGTTGTTGACACCAGTGATGTACCCAACCATGCCAGGGGAAGCCCACTACAATGAGGCCCATGGAAGGAGAATGTGTGTCATTGAGTGGACTTTTGGGCACCTTAAGGCAAGATTTCACTGCCTGCAGGAGCCCTCCTTTACTCACCCAACAAAGTATGTAAAATAATTGTTGCCTGCTGCATGCTCCACAACCTTGCCCTGAGACGTCAGATACCATTCATACCAGATGAGAGGAAGGCATCAGAACCTGTGGGTGGAAATGCAGATTTGTAAAGTGATGATGAGCCAGATGAAGATGAAGCTGGAGACTCCAGGGCAGATCTCATCAATCAGTACTTCAACTGACTCAAGGTAAGTGATGTCTTCTTCATGGTGAGATTTCAGTTTTAAGCTAGAATTGATGGCTGGCATGTCACCTTCTATTTACCATCACCCATGATGCCTTAGGCAGCGCCATTGCCAATGAGTCAGTTGTGCATGCAGTTTGTAATTTGGTATTGTGTACAGAACAGAGTGGTATACCTGAATTGATACTGCATATGCAAAGTAACGCTTGTGAAAAAGACTTCTCAGAATTGATGTATGTGTATGTTTACAGCTATGTCATATCCCCCATCTCTGTCAATCGCAGATTCTCTAGGTTTCTGTTTGGCTCTTCATCATTGGCAAGTCACAGACAGTGTCAGAGGCAGATGGGAATTGCATGTAGACATGAGAAGTGGACAAGGATGCAACCAGGCCTGATTGGCATGAGTATGTGTAGTGTAACTAATATGGCCAGACTGTCAGGACATCGGGGTGGAAGTGTGTTTTCCCACCAAGAAGACGTGTTTGGTACTGGAGGTGGTAAAATGGTGTCATGTGTGTGTCCATATGTGTCTGACAGATGTGAAAATGTTGAACCAGAGCCTGTATCATCATAATGGTTTTTGTTGTATGACCTACCTATAACATAGCTGTAAATGTGTTCCTAATTTGCAGACCAATGTGCATGTCTCTGTGGACTGACATAGGTGAGTGGCAAGCCTACAGGGACGTGACTGATGTAAGTGAGAGGTCCCTGGACAGGGGACATCAGTACTGATCTCTGTCTTTATCGTGGGGTATGATAAGGCTTTACATAGTGTCACAAAGGACCAATCTGTATGCCTCCTGGCTTGTAGGAAGACTGACATGTCCCTAAGTTCTCTATCCTGTGGGTTAGTAGTGTATGACTCCTAAGCTGACAATCAGGAGTCACTAGCAGTACTATTCAATCTGCTGTTTGCAAATCTAGGAATACATTTGTGGAGATGTAGAATACAGCTGTATTGGCTTTTGTCTATGTTACAATCCCAATGTAATTGTGACACTGCAGGGACCTGCGGTGTCCCCCTCGCGGCCCGTGGTCGGATCTGCGGTCCTTGTTTCGGGTGGCCAGTCCTGCTGCAGGTCACTTTTTGGGCCGCGACCTGTTTTCTCAACCGCCGCATGGATCAGGAGTCCTCTTTTGGGCTCTGGGTTGTGCTGCGTTTGCTTGCGGTCCCTGTAATTTTTCTTACCTGCTTGCTGGACTTCTTTTTCCTTTTTTCTCTCTTCTTTTTCCTTTTTCTTCTTTTGGCCATATTTTCTTCTTCCCAGGTATCTGTGTTTCCTTCCCTGCATGCATTGCTTACTACCTTTCTACAATGGCAAGTTTTCCATTCATATGTATGTGACTTTCCCAAACCAAGATGGTATCTTTAATTCTTCCTGCATGTCACTTGCTGTTTGTCAGTATAAAAGCACAGGAGGTTTTCTTTTCCTTGCGTTGCAACCACTTCCGTCCTGGTGGTGCTCCTCACTCCTGCCTCCCATGTTTTTGAACCTATCCTGTTTTTTGCCTGCAGTTTTGTTGTTCCCGATTCTTCAATCTTTTCAGTTTTTCTTTTTGCCTCTTTCAGGAGTTCCTGTGATCTGAGGTGTTTTTTCCCAATATTGGGGTTTTCCTCTGGGACTCCTTCTGGAGGTTACGGCCTGCTAGGCGTTGAATTGTCAGCAGCACCGTGGCTACTGGAAGGGGTCGCCCTTACCTTGGCCAATCCAGAACAAGCAAGAAACCAGGTGGTGCCCTGAGACGGGCAGACTACAGCAGTAAGAAGAGTGCAAACCATGGTGGATTGCAACGCCAAAAGATTCAGAGTTGCTTTGGAGCCATGGAAGAACCGCCGAAAACGTCATGGAAGCTGCACAATCCATGCTTCATACCGTATAACAGCAAGCCCAAGAGTTACAACAACCGCGTGCTGAAAATACAGCATTGAGACAAGCCTTGGTTTTTCTATCCCTCGATATACCTACTGTCTCCGCCTCAACACCACGCTATTCTGGAGATCTAAACAAGTGAAAGAAGTTCCTAGATTCCTTAACAGTATATTTTGCATTTCGACCCACACAAGAGAAGACCAAAGTGGGTAATCTGATCAGCGCCCTGTCTGGCCCAGCCCTAGCCTGGGCAACCCCCTTGGTAGCCGCTGATGACTCTTTATTGTCACAACAGATGTTTGAACGACCTGGACTGGAGGCCACTGCTGAAGAAGGTTTATGCAATATACAACTGGGCAATCAGGATGTCCTGAATTACATAACCCATTTCAAACAGCTAGGGGCAGAAACCACTTGGGTAGAGCGCACTTTTGTAACTTTCTTCAGTCGAGGAACATGAGACGAAATAAAAGATGAATTGGTGCATTCCACTCAGGTAGAAGCTTTGAAAGAACTGATGGAGCTGGCAAAAAACATGGAGTACCATTTACGAGAATGTTATTTGGAAAAACGAAAGACCAGGGTGCAGTCCCAGTCAGGAGCATTTCGCCCCCAGTACGTCGCCCTGATGAAAATCGATCAGAGAATCCAGCTTCTACAGAAGCAGAACCCATGCAAATTAATATTGTTTGTGGACCTTTATCTGAATCAGAGCGAGAAAACAGACGACGTAAGGGCCTGTGTCTTTATTGTGGCAATACGGGTCACTTGATTCTAATGTGTCCTATTTGTCCTTCCAGACCTTCGGGAAACGCCAACTCCCGTCCCATGTGAGAAGGAAGGGGACGGGAGTTGTTGAGCTACCTTCTATCTGCTCTTCAAAAGAAAATACCACAGCTCTCTTTATATTGTCCGTAATCCTACAGTGCCCTTATAATTAAGAAGAACAAGTATTCGCGTTCCTGGATTGTGGAGCAAGTGGGATTTCTTTGGATTAGGAATGGGCTAAAGAAAAAGGAATACCTCGTGTCCCTAAAGAGATACCAGAACATGTCCAAACAGTTGCTCTCCTCTAACCTCTGGACCAGTGGTTGATACCACTCCTACCCTTTGCTTGCAATTCAGAAGACATCAGGAATACATTACTTTCAACTTGATATCTTTCCCTAATCATACTATGATTTTGGGCATTCCCTGGCTATCACTGCACAATCAATATATTAATTGGGAGACTAGGACTATATCGCTTTCATCCCAATTTTGTCAACAACATTGCTGTTCGACGGACTCTTATTGGTCCCTTAAGGGTCCCATCATAACCCCCAAAGAAGGAGGTTGTACCATCAACATGATCCAAGGAGTGCCCAGCTGCTATCAAGAATACTCTGACGTGTTCCAGAAACCTATAAAGCCCATTTTGCCTCCTCATCGGGAATATGACTGTACCATTCCCTTGATACCTGGGGAAGTGGTTCCATTTGGAAGAATGCATTCCTTGTCTGAACAAGAAAGGAAGGTGCTAAAAGAATACATAGATGAAAACATACAGAGTGAATTGATAGCTCCCTCTTCGTCATCTGCCGGGGTTCCTCTTTTTTTTTTAAAGATCTACGCCCCTGTATCAACTTTCGCAAGTTGAATAAAATCACCATCAAGGATAGGTATCCCCTGTCCCTTATTAAGGATGTCTTAGAAGCAGTCCAAGGAGCCAAGATATTCACTAAGTTGGATCTGCAGGGTGCCTATCATCTTTTCCGAATTAAGGAAGGTGACGAATGGAAAACAGCCTTCTGTACTCCTTTGGGCCATTTTGAATACCACGTTATGCTTTTTGGCCTGAGCAAAGAACCTTCCATTTTCCAAAGATTTATGGACTCAGAGTTCTCTGATCTCTTGGACAAAGTGTCGTAATATATCTAGACGACATTCTGATATATTCTCGTTACCCCGAACAACATACTGAGCATGTTCTTCAGGTTTTAGAAAGACTTTGGCAAAACAATCTGTACTGCAAACCTGAAAAATGTGAGTTCAACAAGACTGAGGTACAATATCTTGGTTTTCGTAACAATCAAGTCGGCATTGCCATGGACTCAAAAAAGGTACAAGCCATTCTCGACTGGCCCTCTCCTGCTTCTATTAAGGAGACTCAGTGTTTTCTGGGGCTATCCAACTTTTATCGACAATTCATAAAGGACTTTGCCCAACAACAAGGCCTTATGACCCAGACCATCAAAAAAGAAAACCTAAAAAAGGGTTTCATTTGGACTCAAGATGCAGAAAGGGCCTTTCAGAATCTTAAATATGATTTTACTCAAGCCCCGATATTACCTCATCCTGACACAACTAATAAATTCATAGTGATCACTGGTGCATCAGACAGAGCCATTGGAGCTGTGTTACTAGATGGCTTAACATCCTGTCTTTTATATATCTCACATACTAACAGGTGCTGAACGAAACTATTCTGAGTTGGGAAGGGAACTGCTAGCTTTAAAAGCTGCCTGCAAAGAGTGGAGGCATTTTCTGATGAGTACAAAGGAGACACTTGAAGTCAGGACTGATCATCGTAATTTACAATGCCTCTGCAGCTTTCAATGTCTAAACAGTCGTCAAGCCTGATGGGCTTTCTTTTTCAGTCAATATGATTTTGTAGTCACATACATACCTGGGTCCCAAAACCTTGTGGCAGATGCTTTATCCCGCTGTTATCTGGAAAGCACGATTAATTCTTCCCCACATATCAGAACCATGTTGAATCATTGTAGTCATACAATCATTTCTTGACTGCGTGAAATCAGAATGTCAGAATCTACCTCTTGAAGAACGGAACAGTCTAAGTCCTCACTTAAAAAAGAACAATGAATACTATTATAATCAAGACACCTTGTTTCTGCCTACTAAGAAAGTTCAAGTAGAAGCCTTGCAAATGTGTCTGGACACTGTGGGATCAAGAACACACAGTAACTTCTCCTTCGTTTCTTTTGTTGGCCAACTTTAAAGACTGACACTGAAACATATGTAAATTATTGCCCAATATGTACTCAGACCAAGATACCCCGAACTAAGCCAGTAGTTTTTTTTTGATGCCCTTACCTGTTCCATCCTTTCCGCGGCATACATTGTCCACAGATTTTATTTGTTCTCTGACATCTTCTGCAAGACACCATGTCATAATGGTAACAGTTGACTCGTTTACCAAAATGGCTCATTTTACGGCCTTGAACAAATTACTGCTAAGGAAATGAGCCAAATCTTTATGCAGGATATATCCCGCCTACATGGCCTTCCACAAGTAATCATTTGTAATCGAGGACACCAATATGTGTCCCATTTTTATAGAGCTTTTTGTAAAGTTTTACACATAGATGTTGCTCTATCGTCTGGATTCCATTCTCAGACCAATTGTTAAATAAAACGCCTAAGTCAGGGGCTACAACAATATATTTACGCTGTTTTTGTAATGGCAATCAAAGCAATTTGTCCTTGTATCTCCCATTGGCCGAGTTTTCCTATAATAATACGGTCCACAGTGCAACAGATTCCACACCTTTTTTTTGTACTTATGGTTCCCATCCTACGGCTTTTCCTAATGTTACTCTTGAACACTTCACTGTTCCAGCAGTTACCTCATTTGCTCGAAGTCTCCGCCATGTACAGGACTTGATACGTACCAATCTTTTAACTACAAAATGTTACATGAAAAGAGTAGCTGATACCCGGCGTAGTAATGCACCATCTTACCAGCCAAAGAATAATGTATGGCTTTCTTCTAAGTTTCTGCCCTTTCGTTTGTCCCAGAATAAGTTCAAGGCCCGTTATTATGGAACCTTTAGAATATTGCATGTGTTCGACTTTGTTTGCCGCGGACCTGGAAAGTTCATCTACTTTTTCATGCGTCTCAACTCAAGCCTTTTGTTCCTGATCCATATCACAGACATGCCCATTGTCCTCTTCCTCTTTTGGTTGATGGTCATCCTCAGTATGAGGTACAGGAGATTTGTGATTCCCACATTTTTCGGAATCGTCTCCAGTTTTTGTTTCACTGGAAAGGATATCCCCTAAGTGACTGTTCTTGGGAGGATGCTTCCTCTGTCTCTGCTCCCCAGTTGATCCGCAATTTTTTCACCATTTATCCAGACAAACCTGGAGCTGCGGGGGTCGGTGATCTACTGTGACACCGCTTTTTGGGCCGTGATCTGTTTTCTCAACCGCAGCATAGCTCAGGCGTCCTCTCTTGGGCTCTGGTTCGCCAGCATTCGCTTGCGGCCCCCGTAATTTTTCTTTCCTGCTTACTGGACTTCTTTTTCCTTTTTACGCTCTTTTTCCTTTTTCTTCTTCCCAGATGTCTGTGTTTCCCTCACTGCATGCATTGCTTACTACCTTTCTACAATGGCAATTTTTCCATTCACCTGTATGTGACTTTCCCAATCCAAGATGGTATCTTTAGTTCTTCCTGCATGTCATTTTCTGTTTGTCAGTATAAAAGCACAGAAGGTTTTCTTTTCCTTGTGTTGCAAACACTTCCATCCTGGTGGTGCTACTCGCTCCTGTTTCCTGTGTTTTTGAACCTATCCTGTTTTTTGCCTGCAGTTTTGCTGTTCCTGATTCTTCAATCTTTTCAGTTTTTCTTTTTGCCTCTTTCAGGAGTTCCTGTGATCTGAGGTTTTTCCTCTAATATTGGGTTTTTACTCTGGGACTACTTCTGGAGGTTACGGCCTGCTAGGCATTGAATTGACAGCAGCACTGTGGCTTCTGAAAGGGGTCGCCCTTACCTTGGCCAATCCAGAACAAGCAAGAAACTGCCCTGAGACTGGTAGACTACAGTGGTAAGAAGCTTGCAAACCGTGACAGAAACGAGTGTCCTGGTGAAAGAGTACATGTGGGATGTTCATAAAAAAGGTTGTACAATACAGAGGGACATATTGATACTATAGTTTGCATACATGATGAAATCATCAGGGTAGCTGCTACACTATTAGGAAACTCACAGTCAGTGTCCTTGCACCACAGGAAAATGGAGTTAGGCTTCAGAACAGTCAACAGGGTGTATCTGTGGTGCACAAGGGGAACCAGTCAGGAGAGGGTTACTTCCTGGCCGTGGCTTTGGTCTTGGCATCTGCTCCTCATGGATGTCTCGGTGGACATCCACATTTGCCAGGGGGTTCTTCTGCTACAGATGGTGGGGTGTCTGAGGCATGTCCGTCCCCTGGCAGGGCCTCCATTCCACTAGCAGCCGCACATGTTGAAGGGCCTGAAGAGTCATCACTAGTGGAAGAGGCCTGATGCTGTGTGCCAGACCTACTCAGGGTAGTGTTAATGCCCCTCAGTAGCCAAGATGGAATTTTGTGCCTGCCACTGCTGCATAATTTCCTGTTGGTTGTCCATCTGCCGCTGTTGGATTTCCCCAATCATGATGACTACCTGGCCCATCATGCCTTGGGAATTTTTGTAGGCTCCCAAGACTTGGGAGATGGCTTCCTGGTCAGTATTGTCGATGTGAGTCCCCATCCTCTGGCCTACACCATCCGTCCCACGCACCTTACTCCCACGTGCCTGTGCCCCTGGCACAGTGTGCCCACTCCCAGTGGTGGCACGGCCATCATTGTCAGGGGTGACAGGATGAGACTCAGGTACCTGTACTGGGGAGCACACAGTGGATGAAACAGTCCTTGGGACACAGGTTTGGGGATGAATGGTTGTCTGTGATGTTGATGCAACAGGGCTGGGAGGAGTAGCTGTGGGCAGGGCGAGGCTGACAGATGTTGACTGACCAGGTGTCCTCAATGGTCCAGATTCGTCCTCAGTGTCCACCCATCCAGCGGTGTTGTCATCACTGGGGCCTTCATCCAGAGAGGTAGGAGCACTCTCTGCTATGCTCTCCATGGTGACAATGGCAAGGTTACAAGTGTGAGAAGTGGAACACAGAGTTGCAGTAAGTAATACAACAAGTGATGTTTCATTTAGAGTAAAAGTGATGTGTGAAATGCACACAGTGCCTTAACATGGTCCCCAGAAATGACAATGATGGGTGCTGCAAAATCCTATTTAGTACAAGAGACTATGGGGGTCATTACAACCCTGGCGGACGGTGTTAAAGGTGCGGTAATACCGCAAACAGGCCGGCGGAGAAAAAAAAGGGAACAAAGACAGCCACTTTAACACACCGCCCGCCACAGCGGTACAGACAAGCAGCTCAGCGGTCACCTCCAACAGACAGGCGGAAGACAATGTACCGCCCATAGTATCACAACCTACCAATCCGCCACCTTTTCCGGGGCGGATTCACTGTGGATAAAAACACGCGGAAACAGTTACTGCAATGGGAAAACACTCACCTGAACACATCCCACGAGGATGGAGGACTCCATGGAGCCAGAACTCCAAATCCTACCGGCCCTTGTATTCCTACTCATCTACGAAGAGCAACGCCTGTGCCGGCGACGACAACGGTGAGTACTATGACATAGGGGAGGGGGGAGGCAAAAGTTAGGGACACACACACGCAACACCCCCACCCCACCCTCGCATATTACAACACACACACCAATGCATTCACAAAAATCACAGTAACAACCCACAAAGAATGCAAAGACAAAACGAAATCAGTCCAAACATTGTAATGTATCAATATACATGTCTCAAAAATATACAGATATATTAGAAAATCATACAAAAGTATATACATTCCGAGAAGTAGTGCAGATATGCACATATCAATGTCCGTGCACCACTAGTCCAAAAATGCATGGGCGAGGCCCACAAAAGATACCTGTCCACACACGGAGAGAACACTGCCGGGGCATCAGATAGAAATACTACAGGCACCTCAGGGGGAAGGGAAGGGGGGGCACCTCAGCCGGAGGAGTGCAAAGCCAGATCCACGACGGGGCTCCATGCCCATTGATGTATCCTGGGGAGTGCAAAGCCACAGTCTCTCAAGTCTCTACAGTGGGTGGCTTGCCCACTGGATAATCCTGGGGAATGCAAAGCCACAGTCTCTAAAGTCTCTACAGTGGGTGACTTGCCCACTGTACCATCCTGGGGAGTGCAAAGCCACAGTCTCTCAAGTCTCTACAGTGGGTGGCTTGCCCACTGTACCATCCTGGGGAGTGCAAAGCCACAGTCTCTCAAGTCTCTACAGTGGGTGGCTTGCCCACTGTACCATCCTGGGGAGTGCAAAGCCACAGTTTCCAAAGCAGATAACAGCCTCCACTGGTTCTGGAGGGGGACTGGTGCCCAGACTGAATTAGTCTCCCCGTGGAAGTTCCTGTCCCGTCACTGTTCCACCTGCACATGGGATAACGATGCTTGATGTGGCGGCCTTTTCATTCTTCCCTGGTGCATGCCCTGTTCAGCGGTGCTTTGCCATGGCGGTCTCTGGACTGTTCAGCGGTGCTTTGCCATGGCGGTGTCTGGACTGTTCAGCGGTGCTTTGCCATGCCGGTTCTGGACTGGGCATTGGTGCTTTGCCATGGCATTCTCTGGACTGTTCAGCAGTGCTTTGCCATGGCAGTCTCTGGACTGTTCAGCGGTGCTTTGCCATGGCGGTGTCTGGACTGTTCAGCGGTGCTTTGCCATGGTGGTCTCTGGACTGTTCAGCGGTGCTTTGCCATGGCGGTCTCTGGACTGTTCAGCGGTGCTTTGCCATGGCGGTGTCTGGACTGTTCAGCGGTGCTTTGCCATGGCGGTCTCTGGACTGTTCAGCGGTGCTTTGCCATGGCGGTCTCTGGACTGTTCAGCGGTGCTTTGCCATGCCGGTTCTGGACTGGACATTGGTGCTTGCCATGGCGGTGTCTGGACTGTTCAGCGGTGCTTTGCCATGGCGGTCTCTGGACTGTTCAGCTGTACTTTGCCATGCCGGTTCTGGACTAAGCATTGGTGCTTTGCCATGGCGGTTCTGGACTGGGCATTGGTGTGTGGCATGACGTTCTCTGGACTGGGCATTGGTGTGTGGCATGACGTTCCCTCATTGCCCAGCGGGGCTGTGGCAGCCGGGGCCCTCCTGGGCACTGACTCTGGCGGTGGCGGTGGTCTCCTGACCAGTGACGATACTTGGGCCCTCCTGGGCACTGACTCCGGCGGTGGTCTCCTGACCAGTGACGATACTTGGGCCCTCCTGGGCACTGACTCCGGCGGTGGTCTCCTGACCAGTGACGATACTTGAGCCCTCCTGGGCACTGACTCCGGCGGTGGCGGTGGTCTCCTGACCAGTGACGATACTTGGGCCCTCCTGGGCAATGACTACGGTGGTGGTCTCCTGACCAGTGATGACGGTGCTGGCGGTGGCGTCCCGACCGCCGAGAAGGATGCCGCCCTTCTCCACCGTGCTGCTCACACTAGGCTGTGCAGACTTCCTCTGGCCCTTCCCCACCTTTGGAGGAGTCACAGCTGACTCTGCAATCCCCCTGGAACCCCTGTGAGTTGTTTTGCCTCCAGGAGTCTTCACAGGGTCCCGTCGGCCACTTTCCAATTTCAGAGCTTTTACAGGGGGTGGGCTGCCAGTGCCTTGGCTCCGGGTCACACTGCCTGCCCTGGTGGCCGGTGTACTCCACACACCTTGAACAGGCACAACTGGTATTGGAGGCTTTTTGGCTGAGGCGCTACGACGGGACTGATGAATTGGAGGGGGGTGGGGGCAAAAAGGTCAACTTTACACAGGGACAGTTTCTGACGATCACTGGGGTGGGTAGTTGGAGGGGGTCTGGGAGTGGAGGAAGAGGAGGTGGTTGTAGGAGGTGTAACTTTAGGTGTTTTGGGTGCAGGTGCAGGTACTGGAGGCTGTCGTGAGCTAGATGGATGTTGGGTGTGTGGGTGCCCGCGTTTGTGTACTTTGGGAGGGGGCGTCACAGACACACTGGGAGAGGACACAGGGGATGTGTAAATGGGAGTGGAGGTGGTGATTGCAGGTGAGCGGGGTGTGGTGCTGGGTGTTCTGGTGCGAGTCCTAGTGCCTGTAGTGGTAGTGCATGCAGGTGAGAGTGTAGACAAGACTGGGAGGGAGGAGGGAGACGACGAGGAGGGGGACACAGTGGACGCAGTGGATGTTGCTGTGTCTGCACGTGGGTGATGCTTGTGTGTGTGCCTGTGGGTTGTGTGGTGCCTATGTTTGCCTGAGCTTCCCTTGTGTTGATGTGTGTGCATGCTGGTCTGTAGGTGTGCTTGGGATGGACTGGGGTACAGGGGATTGGGTCTGGGTGGAGGAGGTTGGAGGGGCGAGGCTAGACACAGGGACAATGGCTGCCATCAGTGCTGAGGCCAGAGATTGCAGGGTTCGCTGAAGGACAGCCTGACCAGAATGAATGCACTCCAGGAATGCATTACCATGTTGCAACTCCCTTTCTACACCCTCGATGGCATTCACAATGGTAGACTGCCCAACAGTGAGTGACCTGAGGAGGTCAATGGCCTCCTCACTGAGGGCAGCAGGGGTGACTGGGGCAGGGCCTGAGGTGCCTGGGGCGAAGGTGATGCCCACCCTCCTGGGTGAGCGGGCACGGGGCGAACGCTGAGGGGCTGCTGGGAGGGCGGTGATGGTAGGGGAGGTGGTGGCTGTACCTGTAGAAGTGGGGTGCACAGATGGTGCCGCCACCACAAGGGAGCTCCCATCGGCGGACGAGTCCGTGTCGCTGGTTGGTGATCCGGTGGCCGACGTGAAGCTCCCCTCGCCCTCCGTCCCACTGGTGCATTCTGAGTCTGTGGTGTGGCCCTCCATGGCCAGGTGGGATGCAGCTCCCTCGTGCTCCGGTGCCACTGTACCTCCGCCTGATGATGCTGATGCACAAAAGAACAGGGAGAGCACAAAAGGGGGGGGGGGGGAAACAGAAGAAAGACAGGTTGAGTGCATGGCATACCGCTAACGTTGGCGGACAATACAGACACAGCAGCCCCCTGCACTACGCCGTGCTCCTGGCCTCTGCAGATGGAATTTCTGGGATCTGGCCTACATGGCTATGGTGGACATCTGCACACATAGATGCCACAGGGGCATCTATACCTGTACTTGGCACTCTACTGCGGTGGGGTAGAGTGCCACATGGCCTGCATTACGGAGGGGCCTAGTCCACCTATTTCTGCCTGGCCTAGGTACACCCACAGGCCTCCTCCCCCACCCAGACCCCTCCACTGCGCGCAAAGTCCGCAGAATGATGTTGTACTCACCCCCTTGTGTCTGCTGTGATGCCCTCAAGCGCACATCCAACTCCGGGAAGGCCGCCGCCAGGATCCGTAACATCAGGGGGGTCATGGTGCGACGGGCACCCCTCCCACGTTGGGAGGCCATCCCCAGCTCAGCCTCCGCCGTCTTCTAGCTCCAGCGGCGAATGTCCTCCCATCTTTTCTGGCAGTGGGTGCCCCGTCTCTGGTGGACCCCCAGGGTCCGGATGTCCTTGGCGATGGCACGCCAAATGTCCTTCTTCTGGTGGGCGCTGACCTACATGACATGCACAAGGGAAGAAGAGAAGTCATTAACAACCGCACCGTCGATGTGTGTGGCCCCCCTCCCTACCCTAGCCATGTGGCACATTCATTCACATGCATTAATGTTCCCTGAACTCTGCCCCTTCCTTCTTCCAACCAGCCCTCTCCACCCAGGCCTAGCCCATACAACGTGCTACATGTGTACTAACCTGTTGGTCTGGAGGACCGTAGAGTAGCGTGTACTGGGGGAGGACCCCGTCTACCAGTTTCTCCAACTCCTGGGCAGTGAAGGCAGGGGCCCTTTCCCCAGACGCAGCAGCCATTGTCGCTTCCAGACCGAGGTCACAGCAGCACTTGCAGTGTAGGTCCTCTCCTGTCGAAGATCAGGTATCTAGTGATTGAACAGCTAGAAAAGGGCGGTGATGTCCGCGGCGGTGCGTATCATCACCGCCGGCGCACTTCCTCATTGGCTCCTGGGACCCATAAGGTCCAATGTTAACCAATGCAGCATTGCACCGCGTTCTACGATCGCCTACCGCGACGGTGTGCAACGGCAACGCAGTTACCCCACAATCCCATTGTCCCAGTTTAGAGGTCAGGCAGCCGCCATTTCAGGGGCCCACATGGCTTCATTTACTTCTGCGTCACACATAGCTAGGCCTACACTCAACTGGTGTTGTGTTCTGTGTAACTGTGGGTACATACCTGGAAAAAAGTTGACTCGATCCTCGCTGTTGTCCTTCCTAGGCGCCGTCAGCTGGGACATTTGAGAAGATGGCGGAATCCTCCGGTGTACTGACCGCTGGTGGACCTGTTGACAATGGAGGAGCGACATTTAATCGTCACCTACACGTTTGACCGTGCCACAATCCTGGAACTATGTACCCAGTTGGAGCCAGACCTGATGTCACCAATCCGCCATCCCACTGGAATCCCCCCTGACGTGCAGGTGCTGTCAGTGCTCCATTTCCTTGCTAGTGGGTCTTTTCAGACAACAGTGGCCATGGCATCAGGGATGTCCCAGCCTATGTTTTCCAATGTGCTGTCCAGAGTGTTGTCTGCCCTGCTGAAACACGTAAGGGGATACATCATTTTCCCTGAGGTGGAAGATTTGGCTACAGTGAAAGGTGACTCCTATGCCCTTGGACATATCCCCAACGTCATAGGTGCTATTGATGGGACCCATGTAGCTCTGGTCCCCCCCCACAGGAGTGAACAGGTGTACAGGAACCGGAAGAGTTATCATTCCATGAATGTACAGATGGTCTGTTTCGCAGACCAGTACATCTCCCAGGTTAATGCTATGTTCCCTGGCTCAGTGCATGACACCTACATCCTGCGGAATAGCAGCATCCCTGATATGATGGGTCAACTCCAGAGGCACCGTGTGTGGCTATTAGGGGACTCTGGTTACCCCAACCTGTCCTGGCTATTGACCCCAGTGAGGAATCCCAGGACCAGGGCAGAGGAACGCTACAATGAGGCCCATGGGCGGACTAGGAGGGTGATCGAACGCACCTTCGGCCTCCTGAAGGCCAGGTTCAGGTGCCTCCATATGACAGGTGGTTCCCTATTCTACTCACCGAAGAAGGTGTGCCAGATCATCATCGCCTGCTCGATGCTTCACAATCTTGCTTTGACACGCCAGGTGCCTTTTCTGCAGGAGGATGGTCCAGATGACGGTGTTGTGGCAGCTGTAGAGCCTGTGGAGCCTGTGGACAGTGATGAGGAGGAAGCTGAGGAAGAAGACAACGACAACAGGGAGTCAGTCATACAGCAATATTTCCAGTGACACACAGGTGAGAAAATCTTCATTTTTAACATTACATTCACTGTCACACGTCTTACTCTATCCTGTGTGTAATTTAATGGGATTATTTGGTAACTGAGTTGTTCCTTTCCATTACGGTTTCACAGGTGTGGTTACCAACGTGTGTCATCTGCATGCATCCTTCAAGGACTTGTGATGTGTGACATTGGTATGTTGCCTTAACAACTAAAAAATAATTTTGACACTGACATTGATAATACATTTTACAAAATCATAGACTGACTCCAGAATGTTTTGTGGTTCAAGGGTGTTTATTTAAGTGCTCAAAAATGGAGGGGGGTTGTAAAATGTTGATGGGTGATGGTGGAGGAATGTCCATGGCAGAGTCCAGTCTATTAGTCTCACAGGTGCACTGCCCATCTGGGCATAGGAAGTTGAGCTGGGGCAGTTAAAGTATGGACAGGGTAACAAAGTGGGACAGTGGGGGGACAATCAGGGTGGTCTCATTTCCTGGTGGGGGTCTTGCCATCTTGCTCCGTCCTTTTCCTGGATCTCAGGGACCGCTTGTGTGGTGGTTGTCCGTCTGCAGGGGGTGGGGTGCTGGTGTGGTGGTCCTGTGGTGGTGCCTCTTGTCCACTAGCGCCGGCGGAGGTGGTGGGCAGTTCATCATCCTGGCTAGTGTCAGGGGCCCCTTGGAGTGCCACGGTGTACCTCAAGGTCTGCTGTATGTCCTTCAGCACCCCTACGATGGTGCCCAAGGCGGAGCTGATGGTCCTGAGCTCCTCCCTGAAGCCCAAATACTGTTCCTCCTGCAGGCGCTGGGTCTCCTGAAACTTGACCAGGACCGTCGCCATCGTCTCCTGGGAGTGGTGGTATGCTCCCATGATGGAGGACAGGGCCTCGTGGAGAGTGGGTTCCCTTGGTCTGTCCACCCCCTGACGCACAGCAGCCCTCCCAGTTCCCCTGTGTTCCTGTGCCTCCGTCCCCTGGACCGTGTGCCCACTACCACTGCCCCCAGGTCCCTGTTGTTGTTGGGGTGGTGGGTTATCCTGGGTTCCCTGTAGTGGTGGACACACAGCTGATTGACCTGTCCTGGGTACGGAGGTTTGGGCCCGCTGGGTGGGTGCTGTACTGGTGTTACCAGAGGGTGGAAGGTCAGTGTTGGGCTGTGCCTGTACAAGGGGAACCGACTGTCCCGAGGCCCATGATGGTCCGGGCTGGTCATCAGGCTCCAGTAGGGCAGAGCTGCTATCGTCACTGTGGGCCTCTTCTGTGGGTGGAGTGGAGATGTCTGCTTTAACATTTATATGCAGCAGCTGTGTTACTGCATAGCACTTTAAAGCTATTTTCTGCTTTGAAGATGTTTTTGAGCCTCCAGGAATAATGTGTTATTTGTTTGATCGCAATATTGCAACTTAACGGAACTCCTTAATAAATACCTTTGAAATTTGTGCACTGTGGCTGCTTCCAAACCCTGGGCAGGCAGTCAACCCCGGCTCAAGAGCTGCAGCTGCAGTCTGTGATGAAAACAGTCAGGTAAGGTGCTGAAATCCTGGCTTTGCCGTGTTTTTATTGTGATACACCACTGTTCAAGAGGGCATTCAAAATGGAATATTGTAAAGTAGGAAGCCAGCCCTTGGAGTATTTTTCGTAGAGTTGTCCAGCTCCCTAGCTCGATGCATGATTCACTCATTTAGTTTATGTTTCTGCTTTACATTCTGGGTCTTGTAGTTTCATTTTTATAACGTGATACAAGCTGCAAATACAAAGCAGAAACATGACTAAATGAGCTACACACGTTTGAGTCAATATTTTATGACTAATATTTCAGTTAAAGTCTGACTGAGGATCATTAATATCGTGGGAGACGGCTCTCCTCAAGCGTGTGAAAAATAATGTGCTTTTTGTTTGACTCCCCAGACTGCAGTAAAGGGCTGTGATCCAGTAAACATGCATTCTTGGCCTACAATTATTTATTCGTTTCCCCACGGGCAATGTTACCTGTACCAACTGCCAAGTAAATATTACATCCAGTTTTTTCTTAACACTCATCACAGCCTTTATTCAAAAATTAAAAAGCATCATGCAAGTGTGTGAACAGGGGCTTAAGGCCTGTGTGAAGGGAGGGGTGTCAAATGGAAGGGGGTGCGACCTGTGGTCATGGAGGTCCGTCTTGTCCCCTACCTAGCACACTCCTGCGAGGGGCTGAGGTCCTCGTGGTATATTGGGAAGCCCATTCAACACAAGCCTTAAACAGGTTTGCAGGGTTTTGCATGGTTACTTTCACAAATTAATTAATAATTACACTGAACAGTAGGTTGTTAAGGTGCTTTTGGATAAGTGGGGAGTCAATGAAAGATCACGTTAGAAAGAGTCATGTTAACTTAAAACGGAAAAGGCAGACTACTAAACTTTTACAAAAAGGAGTATGGCCATTTACATCATCAGATAGGACACACTCGGGGGAACAGTCCACTTTACAATTCCTTCCTTCCTTCCTTTCTTCTTTCCTTCCTACCTGCAGTGTCCTATGTATGACCTGAGGGACGGATCGCTGCCAGGTTGGTGCTTTTATTAGTTTGTGCTTCGAAGCTTATTCTTTTTAGAAGCACAGTAATATTATACTTTGGTTTGTGTTACTAATCTGTGGATTTTTTTTAAATTATATATAGTAGGCTGTGTTCCTACTTCAACTGTTTACTTTATTTTAATATCAGCTTTATGTTGACATTTTTACATTAGATGCACTCTGTGATCTGCCTAGTACACGTTCTTTGCAGCAGTCCTATTAAGCCTCTGAACTACCTTATGATGAGTCCAGGCTTTCACTAGATAAAATTATGTTCTCTCTCTATAAAGAACATTAATCACCAGAATTAAACAGACATTTTTACATTGTATGCATTTTATTATCTGCCTAGTACACGTTCTTTGCAGCAGGCACATTAACCCTCTGTGCTATGTTGTAATGAGTCCAAGCTTTCACTAGACAAAAGTATGTTCTCTCTCCAGAAAGAATATTAATCACCAGAGTTATTTTTACATTATTACTTTAGAATCACTCTATGATCTGCCTAGTACACGTTCTTTGCTGCAGGCATATTAACCTTCCCAAAGCTTCCACTAGTTAAAACTATGTTCTCTCTCCAGAAAGAACATTAATTACCAGAGTTATTTTTACATTATATGCACTCTGTGATGTTTTTTGTAGAAGGCATATCAACCCTCTGTGCTACCTTATGATGAATCCAAGCTTTCACTAGATAAAACTACGATCTCTCTCCAGAAAGAACATTAATCACCAGTTATTTTGACATTTTTAGTGTCGGAATCCAGCAAACATGAAGATTCAGTCAGAATGCAAACAACTTAAAAATGTAGTCAGAATCCAAGAAATATGAAGACAGAGTAAGAATCCAAAGAATATCAAGACAGAGTCATACTGCTATGATGAGTCCAAGCTTCCACTAGTTTAAACTACATTCTCTCTCCAAAAAGAACATTAATCACCATAGTTATTTCAACATTTTTACATTATATGCTCTCTATGATCTGCCTAGCACACGTTATTAGCAGCAGGAATGTTAACCCTGTGCGCTACCTTATGATGAGTCCAAGTTTCCACTAGAGAAAACGATGTTCTCTCTCCAAAAAGAACACTAATCACCAAGGTTATTATATTGCCGGAGTCCAAAAAACATAAAGATGGATTCAGAATGCAAACAAAATGAAAAAGAAGTGGGATTCCGAGAAATATGAAGACGGGGTAAGAATCCAAAGAACATCAAGACAGAGTCATACTGCCATCATGAGTCCAAGCTTTCACTAGATAAAACTATGTTCTCTCTCCAGAAAGAACATTAATCACCACAGTTATGTTGAAATTTTTACTTTAAATGCACTTTATGATCTGCCTAGTACACATTCTTCGCAGCAGGCACATTAACCCTCTGCGCTACCTTATATTAAGTCCAACGATAACTTCAAGCTCCACATGGATGACAAAACAACCGCCAGAGGCACCCTTGCATATCGACCCCCAGGCCAACGCTCTAGCTTCTGCAACACCATCGCAGACTTCATTGCGCCCCTAGCCTTAGACTCCAAGGACTACATCTTCCTCAGCAACCTAAATTTCCACATTGATGACTCCAACAGTGACAACAACACTGCACACCTCCTTGACAGTATGAGCAGCCTCGGATTGACCCAGATCGTCCATGACCCTACACACACCGCAGGGCACGCACTGGACCCGCTCCAAATACAGCCATGTTACAGAACTCACATGGACCGATTACTCCATTGTCCACTTCAGCATCTCCAGCCCCCTCACCTCCGCCCCCAAGATGACCAGCGCCCCCCACCGGAGGTGGAACAAAATCTCAGAGACCAGATGGGTGAATACCCTCAACAACTCCAACCCCACAACCGCCACCAACCTCGAACAGGGTATGAAAAAATCAATGCATGGATCACCAATTGTGCCGACAGCATCATCCCCATCAAGAGCAACATCCAGACTAAGCCCACCAAAAAAGCCAGCTGGTACACACAAGAACTCAGAATAGCGAAACGAGACAGCAAACAGCCGGAGAGGAGATGGCGCACCAGAAAGGACACATCCGACAGAGCAGCCTTCAAGTACTCCCTCAACCAGTACCACCGCCTGCTGAGGACAACAAAGAAGACAGCCGTTGCCACACACATCGAAACCAGTGCCAACAACACCAAGGAACCTTTTGACATTGTTAAGGAATTCTCTGGCCCGGCTGCCAGTGAAAACAACATCACACCCTCACAGGAGCTGTGTGACAACCTTGCCCACTTCTTCCACAACAAGATTGCAACCATAAACAGAAACTTCGAACCCCAACCCACACCTACGGACTTCCTCGACACCACATACTGACCACCTGAAACATCTTCTCCACCCAGGACATCACCTCCTCCATGAAATCCGTCCACTCAGAGGCTCCCCCAGGCCAATGTCCACACTACATCTTCAACCTTGGAAACCAAAGGATCAGCCAGGAACTCACCACCCTGTTCAACACCTCTAGCAACACCACAACATTTCCCGACACCTGGAAACACGTCGATGTTAGACCACTACTCAAAAAACCCTCCGACGACCCCAGCAAACCCAAAAACTACCAGCTAATCTCCCTGATCCCATTTCCAGCAAAGGTACTGGAAAAGATTATCAACAAGCAACTGATTACATACGTGGAGCAGAACCAACAACTGAATGTCTACCAATCCAGCTTCTGCAGCAATCACAGCACTGAAACTGCCCTGATCACAGCTACCAAAGACATCCAAACCCTCCTCGACTGACGACAAACAGCAGCTTTGATTCTCCTCGACCTCTTGGCAGACTTCGACACCATATGCCACCACATGTTGATCGAAAGACTCCATCACATCGGCATCCAAGGGGACGTGCTCAGATTGATCACCTCCTTCCTCACCGGAAGAACCCAGAAGATCTACCTCCCACTTTTCATCTCTGAACCCACCTAGATCACCTGTGGTGTCCCCCTGGGCTCATCCCTCAGCCCCACGCTCTTCAACGCATATATGACCCCGCTGACCAACATTGTCAGATCCCATGGTCTTAACATAATTTCCTACGCAGATGACACCCAACTCATCCTCTCACTCACCAATGACCCCTCCACCACCAGAACCAGCTTCCACAGCTGCATGACAAGCATCACTGATTAGATGAAGAACAACTGCCTGCAGCTGAACAAAGACATGACAGAAGTACTGATCTTTGGCAACAGAAGCAACACATGGAACAACTCCTGGTGGCCATCAGACCTAGGACCCACTCCCTCCGACAATGCCAGAAACCTCGGAATCATCATTGACATCAAGCTCACCATGAAATCACAGATCAACGCCCTCTCCTCCACATGCTTCCTCACTTTGTGCATGCTACATGAGATCTTCAAGTGTCTACTTGTACACACGAGACACACCGTGACACAGGCCCTGATCACTAGCCGACTGGACTACGGCAACACCCTCTATGTCAAAATTGTTGCACACCTCCTATAGAGACTTTAGACCATATAGAACGCCGCAGCCAGACTCATCCTCGGCCTTTCTTGCTGAACCCACATCACACCCCACCTCAGGCAACTCCACTGGCTCCCCATATAGAATGCCAATTCAAGCTGCTGACCCACGCACACCAGGCTCTACACAACCAAGGACCCGCATACATTAACCACCACCTGAACTTCCACCAAACGTCAAGAAGACTACGCTCTGCCTCCCTTTCACTTGCCCATACTCCCCCCATCTGCCAAAGCAGAAGTGAGGGACACTCCTTCTCTCACATTGCAGAAAAAACCTGGAACAGCCTCCTTACACACCTCCAGACTATCACCTCACTTCCAGAATTCCGAATGGTCCTCAAGACCTGGCTGTTCAAATGAGCCTCTTGGAACCTATAGGGTGATTAGCCGTGCTTTATAAATCCTGATTGATTGATTGAAGTTTCCACTAGACAAAAGTATGTTCTCTTTCCAGAAAGAACACTAGGCACCAGAGTTGTTTTGCCATTTTTACATTAGATGCATTCCTTGATCTGCCTAGTACATGTTCTTTGCAGCAGGCATAATATCTCTCTGCACTAACTTATGATAAGTCCAAGCTTCCACTAGCTATGTTCTCTCTCCAGAAAAACATTAATCACCAGAATTATTTTGACATTTTTACATTATATGCATTTTGTGATCTGCCTAGTACACGTTCTTTGCTGCAGGCATATTAACCATATGCAATACCTTATGATGAGTCCAAGCTTCCACTTGATAAAACTAAGTTCTCTCTTCAGAAAGAACATTATTCACCCGAGTTATTTTGACATTTTCACATTATATGCGCTTTGTGACATGCCTAGTACGTATTCTTTGCAGCAGGCACATTAACCCTCTGCGCTACCTTATTATAAGGCCAAGCTTCCACTAGACAAAAGTAAGTTCTCTCTCCAGAAAGAACATTAATCACTAAAGTTATTTTGACATTTTTAGATCCAGCATGCAAGCGATTTTTGACCAGTTGTACATGTCCATCTCATGCCCATCACTTTAATTCGTTTTTAGGCTTGCCTTTCAAACATTCTTTGATGTCATTGGTAAATGCTTTACGTTTGTCCCGCCTTAGGGCGGTTTTGTTACTGCCTTGCAGACTGACCCTGTTACATGGATTATTGCTAGGCCTGGGCGGAGTTCATGTAGTTCTACACCGTTGAATTACACAGAGTTGATTAAAAACTATGTGTAATTCCATGGAGGTGGAGTTCTGTGAGCCCCTGAGTCCTGAATGTGCCCAGTCTTTGAAGCACTAAGCGAGGTCAGGCGTGGTTAACCAGGCCCGACCCAGTTTAGCGCCTCCAAGATCGGGCGCATTCAGGAGAGGACCGTAGGCAGTGAAAGCTGCAGGTTCAAGCCTCTTGTGCACCAGCCTGTCCTGTGTACACTGCACACGGGGTAGGCTGGTGCACAAAAGGCCTGAAATGGCAGCTTTCTTTTGCTGTGTACAGCCTTGGCCTGAATTCAGGCCAAGGCCGTAGGCAGCAAAAGCTGCTGTTTCACACCTCTTGTGCACAAGTGTGCACAGTGAAAAAAAAAAGAGGACTCACCTGGGTCCTCATTGTCAGCCGTGCTCTGCCTCTCTCTGCCCACCTGCTGGATCTGGTCCGGAGCTGGTGCCGCCAGCAGCTCCATGCTGCTGTGCCAACAACGGGCCGAGAGTGCGCACTGCAGCCCAGTTATGGGCTACACAGCGCAAGTCAAGACTGCCTGTTCTTGCGCTGTGTGGCCCATAACTGGGCTGCAGTGCACACGCGGTGAGCTCCGCTGGTGGGGCTAGCAGAGTTTTTGGGTGAACTCCGCACTCCAAGCAGAGCATGGAGTGCCAAAAACTCTGTTAGGTCCGCCAGCGGAGCAGAGCTCGCCGCCCACCCCTAATTGTTGTACGATTGCCGATATACTTCAGCGTGGGTGAACTATTTTTTTCTTTTATCGCTCCCCTTTGTACTCCATGGCCGCCATTGCACTCAGCATAGAACAGCTTGAACTCCATCAGCGGTATTGAAGCACTGGTCACATTGTTCACACGGTTACCTAATCAGAGTCATTTCTTTTGGCTTTCCCCTTCATGCTCCATAGCTTTCACAAAAATACTTGTAATTGGTAAATGCTTTACGTAAAAAACAAAGAAATTCTCAAAGAGGCTCTCTCGACATAGTGGGAGAGCCAGTACTACAGTATTCACTGCACTCAGGAAACTCACCCGTTAATCCTTTGCAGCCCATTACTTTTAGAAAATCTTTTTGCTCATAACTCAGCCTGGGGTGGTCCTCGGACAATGGAACCACCACCAAAATGTTCACAACGATGTGCTCTTTTTGTCTACATCATCTCTGGTCCCCACACTAGGTTAGTAGGGACCCCAAAATAATAACCCCTCCCACCATTTAGTGTCTGTGTAAGCTCTCTCATGGCAGGAAATTTTGTTTTACAGCTGGGAGTAGTTTGTGTTTTAAGGGCCTTGTTTGTAATATAATTGAAGTAGGCCTGTTAGCTCAGAAAATGTGTAAGGCACTACGGGGGTCATTACAACATTGGCGGTAAAAGGTGCTTACCGCCGTGCAGAAGACCGCCAATAAACCGCCGCGGCATTCCGCCACAGCTATTATGACACACATCTTGGAATCCGCTGAAATTCAGACACCCACACAACACCGCCACACCAAAGGTCAGTGATAAACTGGCGGAAACAAATCCTCCACCTCCACGCCAACAGAAACACGCCCATGCTATTACGACCCACAAATCCACGCGTAGACACGAAGGCGACAGAGAGAGAGCAGAGAATAGACAACCCCACTACACAGAGGCACACAACACCATCACCCACACAACATCCACGCACAAAACACCACACACCACTACACTCACCACACTCATCACCACATACACCACCCCACACATCACCCACACCACCCCATGGCCCGCCAAAGACACCCCCGCTTCTCCGAGGAGGAGCTCAGGGTCATGGTGGAGGAAATCGTACGGGTAGAGCCACAGCTATTTGGCTCACAGGTACAGCACACATCAATAGCCAGGAAGATGGAGTTATGGCGCAGAATAGTGGACAGGGTGAACGCTGTGGGACAGCACCCAAGAAATCGGGAGGACATCAGGAAGAGGTGGAACGACCTACAGGGGAAGGTGCGTTCAACGGTCTCCAGGCACAACATCGCGGTACAGCGGACTGGCGACGGACCCCCACCTCCTCCCCCACAACTAACAACATGGGAGGAGCAAGTCTTGACCATCTTGCATCCTGAGGGCCTCGCAGGAGTCGGTGGAGGATGGGACACTGGTAAGTCAAATCTTAACTATCATATTCCCCACCCTACCTGCATGCTATCACACACCCCCTCCCTCATCACTACAACTCCTCACTAATCTACCCATGACACAAACCACCCATCCCAACACCAAGCCCTGCATGACACAACTAAGCATGGACACCCCTCACTAAAGCATGCCCACTGCACATACCCAGTACACCCCCCCAACCCTGGACAGGTCAATCAGCGGTGTGTCCACCACTACAGGGCACCCAGGCTAACCCACCACCCCAACAACAACAGGGACCTGAGGGCAGTGGTAGTGGGCACACGGTCCAGGGGACGGAGGCCCAGGAACACAGGGGAACTGGGAGGGCTGCTGTGCGACAGGGGGCGGACAGGCTAAGGGAACCCACTCTCCACGAGGCCCTATCCTCCATCATGGGAGCATACCACCACTCCCAGGAGACGATGGCGACGGTTCTGGACAAGTTGCAGGAGACCCTGCGCCTGCAGGACCAACTGTATTTGGGGTTCAGGGAGGAGCTCAGGACCATCAGCTCTGCCCTGGGCACCATCGTTGGGGTGCTGAAGGACATACAGCAGACCATGAGGGACACCGTGCCACTCCAAGGGGCCCCTGACACTAGCCAGGACGATGAAATGCCCACCACCTCTGCCGGCGCTAGTGGCCAGGACGACCCGCCACAGGACCAACACACCAGCACCCCACCCCCTGCAGATGGACAACCACCACGCAAGCGGTCCCTGAGATCCAGGAACAGGACAGAGCAAGATGGCAAGACCCCCACCAGGAAATGACACCACCCTGATTGTCCTCCCACTGTCCCACTTTGTTACCCTGTCCATACTTTAACTGCCCCAGCTCCTCTTCCTATGCCCAGATGGGCAGTACACCTGTGAGACTAGTAGACTGGACTCTGCCATGGACATTCCTCCACCATCACCCATCCTCATTTTACAACCCCCTCCCATATCTGAGCACTTCAATAAACACCCTTGAAACACAAAACAATCTGGAGTCAGTCTGTGATTTAGTAAAAATGTATTATCAATGACAGTGTCAGAATGGGTGTACCATTCTAAAGCTAACATACCTACGTCACACATCACAAGCCCTTGAAGGATGCAAGCAGTTGACACGTAGGTAACCACACCTGTGAAACCGTAATGGAAGGGGACAACTCAGTTAACAAATAGTGAGTGAAATGGAGGCACAGGATAGAGGTAGACGTGTGAAAGTTAATGTAATGCTAAAAATGAAAATGTTCTCACCTGTGTCTCACTGGAAATATTGCTGTATGACTGACTCCCTGTTGTCGTTGTCTTCTTCATCAGCTTCATCCTCATCACTGTCCACAGGCTCCACAGGCTCCACAGCTGCTACAACACCGTCATCTGGATCATCCTCCTGCAGAAAAGGCACCTGGCGACGCAATGCCAAATTATGGAGCATGGAGCAGGCGATGATGATGTCGCACACCTTCTTTGGTGAGTAGAATAAGGATCCACCTGTCATATGGAGGCACCTGAACCTGGCCTTCAGGAGACCGAAGGTGCGTTCGATCACCCTCCTAGTCCACCCATGGGCCTCATTGTAGCGTTCCTCTGCCCTGGTCCTGGGATTCCTCACTGGGGTCAGTAGCCACGAAAGGTTGGGGTAACCAGAGTCCCCCAAAAGCCATACACGGTGCCTCTGGAGTTGGCCCATCATATCAGGGATGCTGCTATTCCGCAGGATGTAGGCGTCATGCACTGAGCCAGGGAACATAGCATTTACCTGCAAGATGTACTGGTCTGCCAAACATACCATCTGTACATTCATGGAATGATAACTCTTCTTGTTCCTGTACACCTGTTCACTCCTGTGGGGGGAGACCAGAGCTACATGGGTCCCATCAATAGCACCTATGACGTTGGGGATATGTCCAAGGGCATAGAAGTCACCTTTCACTGTAGGCAAATACTCCACCTCAGGGAAAATGATGTATCTCCTTACGTGTTTCAGCAGGGCAGCCAACACTCTGGACAAGACGTTGGAAAACATAGGCTGGGACATCCCTGATGCCATGGCCACTGTTGTCTGAAATGACCCACTTGCAAGGAAATGGAGCACTGACAGCACCTGCACGTCAGGGGGGATTCCAGTCGGATGGCAGATTGGTGACATCATGTCTGGCTCCAACTGGGTACATAGTTCCTTGATTGTGGCACGGTCAAACCGGTAGGTTACGATGACATGTCACTCTTCCATTGTCAACAGGTCCACCAGCGGTCGGTACACCGGAGGATTCTGCCATCTTCTCATATGTCCCAGCAGACGGTGCCTACGAAGGACAACAGCGAAGAACCAGTCATTAGTCCTCCAGGTATGTACCCACAGTCACACACAAGACTACAGCACTCACATAACCCTTCCTGTATGTGTGTTGAGTGTAGGCCTAACTATGTGTGACGCAGTTTGAAATGAAGCCATGTGGGCCCCTGAAATGGCGGCTGCCTGACCTCTAAACTGGGACAATGGGATTGTGGGGTAACTGCGCTGGCGTTACACACCGTCGCGGTAGGCGGTCGTAGATCGCAGCGCAATGCTGCATTGGTTAACATTGGACCCTTTGGGTCCCAGGAGCCAATGAACAGGTGCGCCGGCGGTGATGATGCGCACCGCCGCGGTCGTCACCGCCATTTTCTATCTGTTCAATCACTACATACCTGACCTTCGACAGGAGAGGACCTACACTGCAAGTGCTGCTGTGACCTCGGTCTGGAAGCGACGATGGCTGCTGCGTCTGGGGAAAGGGCCCCTGCCTTCACTGCACAGGAGTTGGAGAAACTGGTAGACGGGGTCCTCCCCCAGTACACGCTACTCTACGGTCCTCCAGACCAACAGGTTAGTACACAGGGCGCACGTTGTATGGGCTAGGCCTGGGTGGAGAGGGCTGGTTGGAAGAGGGAAGGGGGCAGAGTCCATAGAACATTAATGCATGGGAATGAATGGGCCACATGGCCAGAGTAGGGAGGGGGCCACTCACAACGACGATGCAGTTGGTAATGACTGTTTCTCTTTCCTTGTGCATGTCATGTAGGTCAGCGCCCACCAGAAGAGGGACATTTGGCGTGCCAACGCCAAGGAGGTCCAGACCCTGGGGGCCCACCAGAGACGGGGCACCCACTGCCGTAAGAGATGGGAGGACATTCGCCACTGCAGCAAGAAGACGGCAGAGGCTCAGCTGGGGCTGGCCTCCCAACGTGGGAGGGGTGCCCGTCGCACCATGACCCCCCTGATGTTCCGGATCCTGGCGGTGGCCTACCCGGAGTTGGATGGGCGCTTGAGGGCATCACAGCAGACACAAGGGGGTGAGTACAACCTCATTCTGCTGACTTTGCGTGCTGTGGCAGTTTCTGGGTGGGGGAGGTGGGCTGTGGGTGTCCCTAGGCCAGGGCGAGTTAGGTAGGCAAGGCCCCTCCGTAATGTAGCCCATGTGGCACTCTACCCCACCTCAGCAGAGTGCCAAGTCGAGGTATAGTTGCCCCTGTGGCATCCATGTGCGCAGATGTCCACCATTGCCATATAGGCCATATCCCAGAAATTGCATGTGCAGAGGGCAGGAGCACGGTGTAATGCAGGGGGCATCTGCGTTTGTCTTGTCCGCCAACGGTAGCGGTATGCCATGCACTAAAACCCTCTTTCTTCTGTCTCCCCCCCTTTGTCTGCTCTCCCTGTCCTTTTGTACATCAGCATCAACAGGCGGAGGTACAGTGGCACCGGAGCACGAGGGAGCTGCATCCCACATGGCCATGGAGGGCCACACCACAGACTCTGAATGCACCAGTGGGACGGAGGGTGAGGGGAGCTTCACCTCGGCAACCGGATCACCAAGCAGCGACACGGACTCGTATGACGATGGGAGCTCCCTTGTGGTGGCGGCACCATCTGTGCCCCCCACCTCTACAGGTACAGCCGCCACCTCCCCTACCAGCACCGCCCTCCCAGCAGCCCCTCAGCGTTCGCCCCGTGCCCGCTCACCCAGGAGGGTGGGCATCACCTTTGCCCCAGGCACCTCAGGCCCTGCCCCAGTCACCCCTGCTGCCCTCAGTGAGGAGGCCATTGACCTCCTCAGGTCACTCACTGTTGGGCAGTCTACCATTGTGAATGCCATCCAGGGTGTAGAACGAGAGTTGCAACACAGTAATGCATTCCTGGAGGGCATTCATTCTGGTCAGGCTGTCCTTCAGCGAACCCTGCAATCTTTGGCCTCAGCACTGATGGCAGCAATTGTCCCTGTGTCTAGCCTCCCCCCTCCAACTTCCTCCACCCAGACCCAATCTCCTGTACCCCAGCCCATCCCAAGCACACCTACAGACCAGCATGCACACAAGTCAACACACCCAAGTAGCTCAAGCAAACATAGGCACCACACACACCACAAGCACTCACGCAAGCCTCACCCACATACAGACACAACAACATCCACTGCCTCCACTGTGTCCCACTCCTCCTCTTCTCCCTCCTCCCTCCCAGTGTCGTCTACACTCTCACCTGCATGCACTACATCTACAGCCACTAGGACTCGCACCAGTACACCCAGCACCACACCCCGCTCACCTGCACTCACCACCTTCACTGCCATTTACACGTCCCCTGTGTCCTCTCCCAGTGTGTCTGTGACGCCCCCTCCCAAAGTACACAAACGCCGGCAGTCACTCACCCAACATCCATCCACCTCACGACAGCCTCCATTACCTGCACCTGCACCCAAAACACCTAAAGTGACACCTCCAACAACCATCTCCTCTTCCTCCACTCCCAGACCCCCTCCAGCTACTCATCCCAGTGTTCGTCAGAAACTGTCCCTCTGTAAAGTTGACCTTTTTGCCCCCACCCCCTCCAATTCATCAGTCCCGTTGTAGCGCCTCAGCCAAAAAGCCTCCAATACCAGTGGTGCCTGTTCAAGGTTTTTGGAGTGCACCGGCCACCAGGGCAGGCAGTAGGACCCGGAGCCAAGGCACTGGCAGCCCACCCCCTGTAAAGGCAATAAAATTGGAGAGTGGACGACGGGACCGTGTTAAGACTCCAGGTGGGAAAACAACTGACATGAGTTCCAAGGGGATTGGAGAGTCAGCTGTGACTCCACCAAAGGTGGGGAAGGGCCAGAGGAAGTCTGCCCAGCCTGTTGTGAGTGTCACGGCGGAGAAGTGCGCCATCATTTCCGGCGGTCGAGACACAACCGCCAGCACCGTCGTTACTGGTCCAGAGACCACCGCCAGAGTCACAGCCCAGGAGGGCCCCACTATCGTCATTGGTCCGGAGACCACCGCCAGAGTCACAGCCCAGGAGGGCCCCTCTATCGCCACTGGACCAGAGACCACTGCCAGAGTCACAGCCCAGGAGGGTCCAGGTATCGTCACTGGTCCGGAGACCACCGCCACCGCCAGAGTCACAGCCCAGGAGGGCCCCACTATCGTCACTGGTCCAGAGCCCACCGCCAGAGTCAAAGCCCAGGAGGGCCCCACTATCGTCACTGGTCCAGAGACCACCGCCAGAGTCACAGCCCAGGAGGGTCCAGGTATCGTCACTGGTCCGGAGACCATCGCCACCGCCGGAGTCAGTGCCCAGGAGGGCCCCACTATCGTCACTGGTCAGGAGACCACCGCCAGAGTCACAGGCCAGGAGGGCCCAAGTATCGTCACTGGTCAGGAGACCACCGCCACCACCGGAGTCAGTGCCCTGGAGGGCTCCGGCTGCCACAGCCCCGCTGGGCAATGATGAAACGTCATGCCACACACCAATGTCCTTATCAGAACCGCCATGGCAAAGCACCGCTGAACAGGGCAAAGACCGCCATGTCAAAGCACCGCTGAACAGGGCACAGACCGCCATGTCAAAGCACCGCTGAACAGGGCAAAGACCACCATGTCAAAGCACCTCTGAACAGGGCAAAGACCACCATGTCAAAGCACCGCTGAACAGGGCACAGACCGCCATGTCAAAGCACTGCTGAACAGGGCACAGACCGCCATGGCAAAGCACCGCTGAACTGTCCTGAACCGCCATGGCAAAGCACCGCTGAACAGGGCAAAGACCGCCATGTCAAAGCACCGCTGAACAGGGCACAGACCGCCATGTCAAAGCACCGCTGAACAGGGCACAGACCGCAATGTCAAAGCACCGCTGATCAGGGCAAAGACCGCCATGTCAAAGCACCGCTGAACAGGGCACAGACCGCCATGGCAAAGCACCGCTGAACAGGGCAATGCACCGGGTAGGAATGAATGGCCCACCACATCAGGCATCCTTATCCCATGTGCAGCTGGGACAGTGACAGGACACGACCTTTCACGGGGAGACTCATCCAGTCTGGGCACCAGTCCCCCCCAGTACCAGTAGAGACCTGCAACAACTTGAGAGACTGTGGCTTTGCACTCCCCAGGATGGTACAGTGGGCAAACCACCCACTGTATAGACTTGAGAGACTGTGGCTTTGCACTCCCCAGGATGGCACAGTGGGCAAACCACCCACTGTAGAGACTTGAGAGACTGTGGCTTTGCACTCCCCAGGATGGCACAGTGGGCAAACCACCCACTGTATAGACTTGAGAGACTGTGGCTTTGCACTCCCCAGGATGGCACAGTGGGCAAACCACCCACTGTAGAGACTTGAGAGACTGTGGCTTTGCACTCCCCAGGAGGGCATGAATGGGCATGGAGCCCCGTTGTGGATCTGGCTTTGCAGTCATCCGGCTGAGGTGCCCCCCTTCCCTTCCCCCTGAGGTGCCTGTAGAATTTCTATCTGATGCCCCGGCAGTGTTCTCTCCGATTGTGGTCAGGTATCGTTTGTGGGCCTCGCCCATGTATTTTTGGACTGATGGTGCACGGACATTGTTATGTACATATCTGCACTACTTCTCGTCTTGTATATAATTATGACTGATTTTCAAATATATATCTGTATATTTTTGTATGACATGTATATTGGCACATTACATTGTTTGACCGATTTTCGCTTTGTGTATTCATTCTTCCGGGGGGATTGTGGGTTATTACTGTGATTTTTGTGAATGCATTGGTGTGTATGTTGTAATATGCGAGGGTGGGGGTGTTTGGTGTGTGTGTCCCTAACTTTTGCCTCCCCCTCCCCCATGTCGTAGGTGCAGTACTCACCGTTGTCTGCGGCGTCTATGTAGCTGTTGGTCGTAGAAGAGCAGAAACACATGGGCAGGGAGTATTTGGAGTTCCGGCTCCATGGAGTCATCGTTCCTCGTGGGATCAGTTAAGGTGAGCGTTTTCCCATAGCAAAAGCTGTTTCCGCCGTGTTTTTATCCACAGTGAATCCGCCCCGGAAAAGGTGGCAGATTGGCGGGTTGTAATAGTGTGGGCGGTACATTGTTTTCCGCCTGTCTGTTGGCGGTGACTGCTGCGCTGCTTGTCTGTACCGCCGTGGCGGGCGAAGTGTTAAAGTGGCTGTCTTTGTTGGCGGTTTCCACCAGGGTCATAATTCCCTTTTTTTGTCCTCCGGACTGTTTGCGGTATTTCCGCTGCTTTAACACCGTCCGCCAGGGTTGTAATGACCACCTTTGTCCTCTAGGGGCTAAATATATGGTTACACTGCATTACTTTCTGCCATCGTTTTTTTCATGTGGTTATGTCCTCTAGGGGCTAACTACATGGTTACATGACCATGTTTCTTACAAATGCTATTTTCATGAGCTGCCCTCTAGGGGCTGTTCTAAGCATTACAGTCAACATATCAACATAGTACAATATTCACTGCATGGAAACTCGTCCTATAATGTTTTGCACGGCATTACTTTTACTAAACATTGTTGCTCATAAATCAGCCTGTGGTGATCCTAGGACAATGGGATCACCTTCAGAACATTCACCACGATGTGCTCCTTCTTTCTATATTATCTCTGGGTCCCCACACTAGGTTAGTGGGGACGCAAAATAATAACCCCTCCCACCGTTCAGGGCATTTGTAAGCCCTCGTATGGATGTAACTTTTGTTTTACAGCTGGGAGTAGTTTGTGTTCTAAAGGTCTTGCTTCTAATATCATTGCAGTAGGCCTGCTAACCTTAAAAATGTGTAATGCCCTATGCCCTCTTGAGGCTAAATATATGGTTCCAGTGCATTACTTTTTGACATTTGTTTTACATGTGGTTATGTTCTCTAGAGGCTAACTATATGGTTACATAACCATGTTTCTTACTACTGTCATTTTCATTGTGGTACCCTCCAGGGGCTATTCTGAGCATGACAGTCTAATGCCAAAAGTTTATTTTTGATAAAGTTTTTATATATGTTATATATATTTTATCAATCTCTCCTTATTGCAATTATGACCGAGGTTCAGGCCAACTTAACTTCCTTATTGCACTATGACTGAACACTCTTGATATGTTTGGGTGGCCCATCTAGATAATTTCTCTTGTTACTCCTCTTGGCTGTCTTGTGCCTTTTTTGGGGAATTGTGTTAGCCAGCTAGCAACTCTGATGGTGGGGTGGTGAAAGTGGTATTTTATGGAATTAGCCTGGCAGATTTAAATCAGGATGCTAAATGGCAACGTTTTCATTTTTAGCTGCAGATAGAGGAAGAAGGTAAATGGAAGTGCTTTAGTTATATGCAGGGCCACTGGAATTATGTGGCATGAAAAGACAAAAATATGAGGCAGGGTTAATTAATTTACGTGGCAAGAAAAACCCAGTTATGAACTTACAATGCCAATAGCTCTAACTCAAGCAAATGCAGGAAGTATTGCATTGCAAATGCTTGTTTTCTTAGTCTTGTTGTTTCCTTAGGGCAGCAGCCCTCATGAATACTATGGCCCAGATTTAAGAGGGCCTAGTGCTTACTTGTGCTACATTGCATAATTTTTTATGATAATGTGGCCCTATGAGGCCAAAATCGCTACATCAGATTTACAAAGTGGTTCAATGTATGCATTGCGCCACTTCATAACGCCTTGCGCCACATTATGCTTGCACCAGGCACAATATATGCAAGGTGGGGCGTTACCCCGTTAGGGGCCCCAAAAAATGGTGCAAAAAATTATAAAAGATTTCTTAGCGCCATTTGTTTGCCATTTTTAACACCTGATCAGAGCAGGCATTAAAAGGGGGCACATCATTGGTTACAATGGGTCCTTACGTACTGTTCAAGGTTAGTGCCAAAAGTTTGGCGCTAACCCTGAACAGTGCATCAATATCGTCAAAAATTCTGACGCTATTGCCCCTTACCCTGCGTGCCATGGTATGTCATTTTTAAATACTGCGCACACATGATGGCGGTAGTAGGGCGCTAAGGGGCTCAAGGAAAGTGGCGCTGCACTGGGTGTAGTGACACTTTTCTTAAATCTGGCCCTATATATTTCCGATTAGTCTAATGCCTTCTTCTCTTATTAGTATTATTATAATTATAACACATTTATAAAGCGCATCTTTCACCTCAAAGGTATCTTGGCACTCACCTTTTAGAAACTGCTTTTCAGGCCAAGGGTCACTTTAATCAAATTATATCAGTTTGAAGGGAAATAATCAGGTTTAAGTGCTTTCCTAAATTGATGCAAGTCCTGTCTAGCTCTCAAAAAGCTAGACCGTCCTGAAATTTAGAGATGCATAGTCTGAGGTTGAAGAGAGAAGACGTCTTAGCGGCATATATCGCCTGAAATTCCTTTGCAGGAGCCTGGAGCCTTTTTTCTGAATTGCTCTAAAGATTATGCATAAGGATTTACATACATCCAGTGGAGCTCTTTTAGAGCTCTAGAAGATGATGAAAATCTTCTCTTCTCTTATTCAGCACCAGCTTTACAGCTGCTGCTTGTACTCTGTACAAGCTCTTAATTAAAAAGTCTGGTGCTCCTAATAAAAGGGTGTTGCGGTAGTCAAGTCTGCTTAGGTAGTATACTGTTCTATCAGTGTTCTTGCAGCCGGGGGTAGTAAAGCTCAAATGTTCCTAAAATGTAAAACATGTTGCTTGTTGACATGGCTCTCCAATGATATTTTATTATCAAATAAAACCAACCTCAATACTGCAAATTGTCAGTGATGCTTCTAGGTTGCTACTGTTTGTCAAAAGGAAATTCATAAGCAGTTTTGTTGGCTGAGCAGCAAAGAATTTCTGTTTAGGGAGTTATTGCTCAGCAAACTTGCAATGTCCCTCAAACAGTTATGAAGAGTACAATGATTCTGGTCTGCCATTGTCTAAGGAGGGAAACAACTGTGTGTCATCTGCATAATTAACAAAACTGAAAAGATCCTCTCTGCATTAAAATGCTATGTCATGTAATATAAAACCCTGCTAGCTCAGATATGCATGATGACAGGCAGCGCTGAAGCTCAAAGCAGTGTGTGCAGGTTTTTATTCATCAGCCTGCCAGTTGTCATTATGTGTATGTGTGTATGTGAGAACCAGGCTCAGGTCAAGTGGTAATCAGTTGCTATGGGCGCTTACCCTGGGCCCGGCTAAGTTGTTTACTTTATTTTGCTACACTTCGGATGCATTAAACTTCCTCTAGACCAAAACCTGCTCTCATCTTTTCAAGCCACTCCTCAGGATATGGTTGAGGCATCACCTGTCCTGTTCTGGGTGGCCCCCTGTGCTGACTGGGGTGAGAACACAGCAATACCTGGGGTCTAATTTGCAGTCACCTTGTGCAGACAGAAGGACTCCTTGCAGAGAGGCAAAAATCCCACCCAGGATATTTTCACTGGCAGTCAGGGATGTCGTTTCCCACTCCCCCCTTATTCCATATCAGCAAGCAGCAGATGTCAAAAGACGTTTGTTATCTATTTACATGTCTCTCTCTAGTCAGGGTTACTGGCGGCCATGGAGTTAAAAAATCACCAGTCAATAGTGTAGAAAAATGACTCTTTTGGCATGGTTATCCCTCATACTTTTTGCCTGATATTGATGCTGACTTGACCGAGAGTGTGCTGGGATCCTGCTAACCAGGCCCCCAGCACCAGTGTTCTTTCCCAAAACTGTAACATTTTTTCCACAATTGGCACACTCCTGGCACACATCTAAGTACCTTGTAAAAGGTACCCATGGTACAAAGGGCTCCGTGACCAGGGAAGGTCCCCAAGGGCAGCAGCATGTATTATGCCACTCTAGGGGACCTCTCACCAAACACATGCACACTGCCTTGCAGCTTGTGTGTGCTGGTTGGGAGAAAAAGGCAAAGCCAACATGGAACCCCCTTCTGGGTGCCATGCCCACAAACCACTGCCTGTGGCATAGGTAAGTCACCCCTCTAGCAGACCTTACAGCCCTAAGGCAGAGTATACTATACCACAGGTAAGGACACAGCTGCATGAGCAATATGCCCCTACAGTGTGTAAGTTCATTCTTAGACATTGTAAGTGCAGTGTGGCCAAATTGAGTACATGGGCTGGGGGTTTGTCATTATGAGCACAACAGCTCCATGATGGCTTCACTGAAGTCTGGGACATTTGGTATCAAACTTCTCAGCACAATAAACCCACAATGATGGCAGTGTTGGATTTTTTTCAAAAAATGCACCTAGAGGGCATCTTAGAGATGCCACCTATATTTTAGATTCTAGCCAAACTTCTAGTGTAGGGCTGACGGGTCTGTACCAGACTGCCACTTCCAAACAAGTTTCTGACCTCATGGGGTGAGAGCCTTTGTGCTGTCTGAGGCCAGAAACAAAGCCTGCAGTAGGTGGAGGTGCTTCACACCTCCGTGCTACAAGAACTGTAACACCAGGCCTGTTACAGTGCCCCAGGGCACTCCAGCTAGTGGAGATGCCCGCCCACTTGACAAAGCCCCACTTTTGGCGTCAAGCCCAGCGGGAAAATTAGGAAAAACAATGAGAAGTAAGCCCCTCCCTGCAGAATCCTCCATATTGGTTTGGAGGACAGGGACCAATAGGGTTAGGTCTGTGTCCCCCTCCCCAAAAGGAGTGGACACCAGAAGGGTGTTGTCACCCTCAGGTACAGTAGCCATTGGCTACTGCCCCCTAGCCCCTGTAAGGCCCCTAAATCCAGGATCTAACGGTTCTCCTGAACCTAGCACAACAGGTTATTGGCGACCTCGAGAAGACAACAAGAAGAAAGAGGAAGGACTGCTAAGCTGACCCTCAGCAGAGAAGACTGGAGAAACCTATTGATTTGGTCCCAGCCCTACCAGCCTGTCTACAGCCTCTGAAGCCCCTGCTACAAAAAGGCAACGCATCCTGCAGGACCAGCGACCTCTTCAAAACCCTGAGAGGACTGCCTGCCAACCAGAGGACCAAGATCTCCAGAGGACAGTTGCCCTGTCCACAAAAAAACTCCTACAAAGGACTCCAGAACTGCCCAGGATCCACGAGCCCTGCCCACTGTGCACCCGACGCCCACGGCCCGTGTCCAGGTGGCCCACCAGTCTAGAGCAGGTCCCTAGGTGATTCTGACATAGTGTCCACCCTGCATTGACCCCTCCTGACCAACACAATGACGCCTGCTGACTAAATCCAGAGGACCCCCCTGCCCTTGAAGGATCCGGACGAAGATACTTGACACCAAAAGGAACCCTGCACCCGCAGCTCCCTGGCACTGGGGAACCCGACCTCCATTGCAGCAACGTGCAGACCTTCTATCTGTCCAGCCCGTGGTTTTCCTGAACCGACCTCCTGAACCCAGCCCGCAGCCTACTTGTGACCCCTGAGGTACCCCTATTCAAAAGCACTGGGAGCCCGATGCTTATTTTGCACCCTGCACCGGGCTGCCCCTGTGCCGCTGAGGAAGTGTGTTTGGTGCTGACCTGAGGCCCCCCCAGTGCTCTCCTAAACCCCGCAGATCTGCCCTCCGAAGAAGCGGGTACTTACCTCCTGGCAGATCCAATTCTGAGTGCCCCCAGTCTCGAAAGGGGCCCATTTTAAAACTTGCAGCAACTTTGACTTCCGCACCAGGTTGGCCCTGTGTTGCTGGTGGTGGGTGTTTAGGGTTAACTTGAACCCCAACCTGTTGACATCCTAACCCCCAGAGACTGCAACTGTAAGTCCTGTACGTACCTCGAAACTGTACTAACTTTTCTTCCCCCTTAGAACTGTGTTTAAAAATTGCACTGTGTCAACTTTTAAAACAGATTATTGCTATTTACTTGAAAACTGTTTAACTTGCCAAATTGAAACAAAGTGGTGTTGATACATGTACTTGCTACTTACTTACAAATGTACTTACCTGCAATCAGAATCTTGTGGTTTTAGAAATAAAGTAACAAACTATATTTTTGCAATATAAAAACAATTGGCCTGGAATTAGTCATTGAGTGTGTGCTTCATTTATTGTCTGTGTGTGAACAACAAATGCTTTGCACTACCCTCAGATAAGCCAAACTGATCGACCACATTACCACAAATAGAGCATTAGTATTATCTACTTTAGCCTCTGTTATACCTCTGGGGGAACCCACGGACTCTGTGCACACTATAACTCATTTTGATGTAGTATATACAGAGCCAGCTTCCTTCAAGTAGCCTCTAAGCTCTGGAGCAGCCATCAGAGAGCAAGTGACCTTGAAAGCAAGTAAGCAAGTGCTGCTGCAGTGCAACAAGACTTAGCAGTTTATTTTGCACAATTAATTAAAAACATTGCAATAATTGCATCAACACACCACCAGTGGGAAAAACAATCTAAAAGGCTGTTCTGTTTTGCTTCCTGTGGCTACACTAAGGGCCTGATTTAGATATTGGCGGAAGAGTTACTCCATCACAACGGTGATGGATATCCCATCCGCTGAAAACGAAATCCCATAGAATATAATGTGACGGAGTAACCCAGCCGCTGAGTTATAAATCAGGCCCTAAATGGTTAAAGACAGCATCCTCTACAAGCATTACTATGGTGCCCAATATACAGTATTACAGTGTCTATTGCAACCAAACAGTTATAAAAATAAAATCATCAATTGCAAAGATTTTTTCAAAGAGGAGAAAGTCACACGAGTTAAAGTGGATTAAACAAAACAGGAAACAGTTAGGAGCACTCTGCCTCACACTCCAGCATGCAGTTTGCCCCATTGCATTATGGTAAATGCAGTACAAATGTGTGCTTACTTCATCTGTAGTCTGTAGTTTTTCACCTTAGTGGGTGCAGCTAGTGCTGTATAACTCTAGACACGTGTTTCTGGGTTTAGCCCTTCATCAGTAGAGAGCAGCGGGCTTATTCTGGGGTTGCTGGAAATGCTGCCAAAGTCCTCTCAGGTCTCTGTACCACTCATTGGCACACAGGTGCATCAACCAAAGCTCGCCAGCTTGCTGGCTGAAGGAAGCCTTTTTGAAACATAAATGGTAAGATCACATTATAAACAAGATTTAAAAAATTCATGGAAGCATTATTAAACACAGCAATATTAAAATCATCCATTGCAAGAGTATTTTAGTTAAGGTGCATTAAAGGGAATACACTAAAATCACACTAAAAAGAAGATGTCATAGATTCCTGAAAGCCACCCTGAGCACAGAAATATTGACATCTCTCCCTTTTCCCCAGATTAAAATCAGAGTAGCAAAGTTAAGCTTAAAATGTGTTCAAATGCATCAGTTTCTCTTCAGCAAGATGGTGTTTGCTTACTGCAGGCAGATGTGTGTAAACATAGATATGAGATAAATAAAAAATCCCAATCAATATTTAAACAGTTAGGGGCAGATTTAAGAGAACTTAGCACAGCTATAGTGTCATTTTTTTGAAGCAATGGCGGCATTAAAGTGGCATTTTCCCCGTGCCATATTTACAATGTTTGTAAACCCTTGCACCACATTATGCCTGCGCCAAGCATAATGTATGCAAGGGGGTGTTCCCCCGTTTTGGGGGGGTGACAAAATGGTGCAAGGCAATCTCAGAGATTGCCTTGCACCATTTTGTTAGGCACTTTTAACGCCTACTCAGAGCAGGCATTAAATGGGGGCTTCCGTTATTTATAATGGGCCCCTATGTACTCTGCAGGACTAGCGCCAAAATTTACTCCTGCAGAGTACATCAATAGCTTAAAAAAAATTACGCTATTGCCCCCTACCCTGCACCATGGTGCGCATATTTTAAATACGGCACCCACATGGTGGTGGTAGGGGGGCACTGAGGGGCACAAGGAAAGTGGCGCTGCACTAAGCGGAGCGCCACTTGTCTTAAATCTGCCCCTTAGTTTCTTGAGGTAAGTCAATAGACAGTATAACTGGGCAGCTGGTCAATCCTGAGGAAGTTCTATTCAATGTCATAAGGGGGACCTTGGACACCAAGACTGGTCAGATTCATTTAGGTTACAACAGGGTTCTCTTAGGAACTTCAAAAATAGTTCTGCCAACTGGTCCCCTTAACCAGCCTTTAACAGCCTCCTTACATGTGTGAAAGTTGTGGATTCTAAACATCTGTTGTCAACAGAATTTCCTACAAAAAGAGAGCTTTTTGCAGATGTAAATTAGATGGATTAACGACTCCCATGGCTAGCTACATAGAGGACAGACACATTCTAGAACCCCCTTCAGCCTTCGATAATGGTAGCTTTTTAGGCAGTGCTTAATTTGTAAATAAAAACATGCCATGTCCAAAGCTCTCCTCTTAAACACGCAGCTGCTGTATTTAGATGTGCGAACATGGAATACTGAGACAGCGTAATACTGAAGCCATCTTGGGCCTCTTTAATCCATTTACAGCCACTGCCTGCCCCTTCAGCTCACTCTTGCCTCTTTTTGCATTCTCCCTTTGTGACGCTTTTTAATTTTTCTCTTTCTCCGTCTTTCCCATATGTGACTTTTGCTTGCAGTAAATGCTTGAGACAGAAAAATTAGTGCCGGCCCTCAAAAATAAGTGCTGGTACTCCGCACCGGAAACAACAAGCACAAATTAAGCTCTGCTTTTAGGGGAGTTAAACCATATCTTCACTAAATCACTTGCCATTTCTGTGACTCTGATAGCGGTTGATTTCGATAAATGGGCAGTTGGGGAGGATCACGTAACTGGACTACCCAGCTACCATGTACTTTCTTTTCATCAGACTGGCGACGTCTGAGTATGCAGAGATGATTTTTGCCTGCTTAGAGAAAGTACTTGCAAGCTGCCTGGGAGGAAGGGAAGCTGCGCCTAAGTTCTCTACCTCCTGGCTATGTAAAGCCTGTTTAAAGCAACTGTTAAAGGGCAAGTCTTCTTGCATTATTACCTGCTACATATATTGCTTGAAGGATCCACCCAGTGCTATCTTCGCATTTCCGCAATAGGACTAGAATCTGGCCCAGATCATAAATTGCTCTCAGTAGATTAAATTCTGAGCAAATTTGTGCCATGCCTGTGCATGAAGGAAGATGGACAATCTGGAGGTAACTATTACATTGTTCTTTGTCATCATGTGAGAGTATAGGCACTAATTTACTATTACTTACTTTACTTACAGCACTTATGTCTGGGCATGACAAGTTCTTGTACAGTCTTTTGAAGACTCCTGTTAGGGATCACGCAGAGTTTTTTAATGCCTTAAGATGAGTTGATTCTCATACTCCTTTGTCCACTCAGATCCGTAAGTATTTGTATGCTGGAATGCTGTTTGTATGCTGGAATGCTGTTTGTATGCTGTGTTTGTGGCCGCCATCTTCTAAGGCAAAATGCACTTCTGATTCCAGTGGTGTATAAAATGGAGACTCCATATGGTTAAGGCGAGGATTAATGGACTTTGTTAGGGGCATAGGCTCGGAGCACCAACCAGTAATTACTAAAATTATTGCACGTGGAGGGCAGGGAGGAGACAGAAGAAACTGTGTTGCCCACATGAAGTCCATGGCTATTCTGTCACTCAAGAGGGCAGTGCCCAGTGAGGCTGACAGACTTACTTGATACAGGTCAGTCCAACACTGCTGTCCTGGGGGAAAAATAGCACTACCTCGTATCCGTTAGGGTTTTTTAGGTGCATTATTTATTGATCGATCTTATTTATCACGCAAGAGTTCAGGAGTGTGCTCCTCTCCTCAGAAGGGCTGCAAGACACTGGGACACATTTACAAGCCCCATGATGCCACCGGAGAATCACTTTTTGTGACATTCCGGTGGCGTTGTGCATTACGTATAGTTACAAGGCAGCACTAAGCCACTTTTTGTGGCTTAACACTACCTTGTAAATATGCCCCCCATGCAGTTTTCTGCAGAAGAGGGGCGTGCAATGGGTGTTGCTGTGGGCGTTCCACCGCATTACCCATTGCTTTTGACGCTGCCCCCGATTTACAAAAATCTGTAAATCTGTGGCAGCGCCAAAAACTAACACCACCTAACGGGTGGCGTTAGCATGTCTCAACAAGGAGAAATGCTTTCATTTCTCCTGGTTTTTGCTTTTTCTACATGTGGTGAATTCTGCAGCACACATAGAAAGAGAAAAACCGCCATGAATTATTGTTTTTGTGCAGGAAGGTGTCCCTTACTGCACATAAACATTCATTCAAAAATGACGTTTGGCACTTCTATGTGTGCTGCATTCTATAACACACATTGAAGTGCCACAAAGCCATTGTAGATTATTTATGTGCAGGAAGGGGCACCTTCCTGCACATAAACAATCAATCCCCTCAACGCAGACACCCTTGCAGTATGGTGCAAAGACGCCTGTGTTGGCAGCTGAATTTAGCGCCGGCGTACGGGGAAATGCACGGATGCGCCATATTCTTGTAAATATGGTGCATCCCTGTGTTTCAAAACTGGCGCAGCACAACACTCCTGATTTTGGTGCTGCACCAGTTTGTTGTCAATCGGGTCCATTGTTTACTTGAGGGCTGGATTGTTTATTTTCCTTCGTAGTTCACTTCCTTAGGAAGCTCACAGGTGCACAGAAGAACAGAAGCTGCATTATAATTTACGTTAGTCTGATTTTGGGTTAGTCAGCTTTCACAAAGAGAGCTTTCAGGCATGAGCAAAATGGGCAATTGCCCAGGGCTCCACCTTCCAAGGGCCTCCCTGAGAACGACAAAAATGTCTGAGTATTTTTGTATCTTAACCTTTATCATATAATTCTACAGTGTTAGGCAACATAGGGCTTAAAGTAGCAAAACATGAGTCATTATTACAAACAGGGTCTTTCAAAATATTTCTTGCCCAGAGCCCCCAAAATCCTTAAGATGACACTGCTTTCAGAGACTGGAGCCCATACAGACACAAGAAAGCCAGCTCAGAATTTTTTTAAGTGCCAGGAAGCGTTCTTTATTTCTTTTTTACTGCACTTGAACACCAAACTGCTGTGACCATGAGCATAGCTTGCTCATGTCCTTGTTTATTAAACTTGCACCTGACCTCTTCAGGTTTTACAGCGTGGTGACGCATCTTGTAAGAAACAGTGTTATATGACTAATACATTTGGAAATTAAAGCATGCTGTTGAAATCTTTTAAGAATACTTGCACACTTTGCGTATGTTGCTTTAACAAATGTAACAACAAGCGTGCTATAGAGCTGCCATTTATAAATGCACTGAGTATTCAATGAACACATGAGGTGAATATGGGTGGGAGATGACGGCTGCAAATACTGCGCCATCGTGGCAAATCGAGGGATTGGGAGATTTTAGGGGCAGACGGCAACTGTGGATAGGTCCTAGGAGTGTAGAATAATGGCAAGGCCACATGAATCCCTGACTTGTACTGACACTGAGCTCAGCTGAAGAGGGAAGCACATGCGCACTGAGGTTGGCCAGATACTAAGCACTAGCTTGGCATAGAAAGGTCATTCCAACACTGGGCTGGTGGGAGAAGAAGTTTTACAGGGGTTTTGCAGCAGTTTCAATGCCTTTTTAGAGCTTCTTATTGCTCAAAGGGGAGTCAAATTTGATATTTATCTATTTACATGGAGCTCATTGCCTGGTTTTATTTGCCCAACATTTGGCAGTGGAATGTCACCTATACTTACAGTGGAGCCATGACAGCCATGGTGCTGAATCAGAAAGTTCTATCTTGCATTCTAAATAGAATGCACGACTCAATCCCTTGAGAAAGAAAACTCACATTCTGGGCTGAGGGTGTTTCTTTATGAACCATGGCAAGGAATAACAATTCTGTTGTTTATGGCTGTTGTGAAGTACTGCAGCAACCAAATCAACCAAGTTACTTCTTTTCAGGACTAGATTCCCTAGAAGTAGAATTGTCAAGAAATGAAGACCTAACCCTACTCTCACTATTTATAGTGAGTTGGAAATTCATATACAGCATAACACAGTAAATAACACACAAATTCAGGGGCAGTTTTATGGAGAGTGGCCCTGCACAGAGTGCAGGGCCACTTTCCCTGTGCCCCATAGCGCCCCCCTACCGCCACCATGTGTGCAGCATATTTAAAATACGGCGCACCATGGTGCAGGGTAGGGGGCAATAGTGTCATTCTATGTGACGCTACTGATGTACTCTGCAGGAGTAGCACCAACATTTTTGGTGCCTCTCCTGCAGAGTACATAGGGGCCAATTCTAAATAATGGAAGCCCCTTTTTAGCACATGCTCTGAGCAGGCATTAAAAGTGCCGAAAACAATGCACCACATTATTTATGACGTTAATGTGGCCCAACGGGGCCGAAATCTCTGCATGCATTGTGCCATGCTGTAACCATTTGTGCTACATTATGCCTGCGCCAGGCATAATGTATGCAAAGGGGACAGTCCCCCGTTGGGGAGCCGGAAAAATGGCTCAAGGAAATCTATGAGATTTCCTTGCGCCATTTTTTTACAGCACTTTTAACGCCTGCTCAAGAGCAGGCGTTAAAAGGGGGCTTCCAATCTTTAGTATGGAGACCCATGTACCCTGCAGGATTAGCTCCAATATTTTGGCACTACTCCTGCACAGTACATGAATAGCGTCATGTGAAATGACGCTTTTGCCCCCTACCCTGCGCCATGGTGCACCGTATTTTAAATATGGGGCACACGTGGTGGCGGTAGGGGAGTGCTAAGGGGTGCAGGGAAAGTGGCGCTGCACTCAGTGCAGCGCCACTTTCCATACATATACCCCCGAGACTCTCAATGGACATGTGAGCTGCAAAAATATTGTCTTGCTTATTCTATGCATTATAACCTCCACCTGCCCCCTCCCCCAAGAACCTATAACATCGTTATGGTTTTATGGCCGCGGTTTCGCCAAGCTCCACATAAAGCTATCATTGTTCATGCTAACAGAAAAGCTGTTGAGGTTCACTTTTAGGGCCTTCATCATGAGCCATTTTCTCCAGTGCCATTCTTCCTTCCCTGTCCATCTTTTTGTATTTACAATGTTTGTGAGCTTAGATGTTATCCCTCCATCGCTCTCCAACGGCTGCCCTGCTCCAGCTCCAATTTCTTTCCCATCATTTCCTTTCGCTCCCCTAGCCTCCTTCCATATCATTGGGCTCATCTCTAGATTTAGCCTCATGAATTTAAATGGCCACTTCTTCCATGCCTGGAAAACAGGATCCCCTGCTGTTGGAGATACCCAGTCCAGCAGCTGTGGGAGATAATAATTCCCAGCGGCATGTTGTACATCCTCACTTCTTTCCTCACAGTTTTCACCACTAACTGATCTAGCAGTTCTGCGTTTCAATGACACTTAGAGGAGTAAACTGACAATGATATGACCTTAGATTACAATAGGACTCCCAGTTTTATAACATTTACTTTTTGACAATTCTGTATTTATCCATATTTATTTTTTGTTATCTTATCTATATTTATCTATAGTTATTGTGGGTTTTGTGATACAAATGAAGCTGAAACTAGTGTATTTTCACATTTATTTAACTGATAAATGTGCAACCTTACTTGAATGCCTAACAGATTTCAATTACATGATAAGTGCATGATAAATCAATGCACCTATATGAAAACACGAAAATGTAAGTGTCGACCTTGTACATAATCTACAGCTGGTTAAGCCTCATTACCAAAATTATTTTCTTTTTAACCCCAGGCACGGGCCGTCCTTTGGGCGGAGGGGCCACGCCCCCCCACCTTTTGCCCCTCATGAAGAGTGTCTGTCAGGCTGAACAAAGGTCAGCCTGACAGACACTCTTCATGTTCAGATCAGGCAGCCAGGAGCAGACATGAGCGATTTGCGCAGACTCCTGGCTGCCTGAGCTGAACCTTGCTGGGCTGAGGAGGTCACAACTCCTATGGGCATGATCTCTTCGGCTCAGCAAAGGTGCCTCGAGGCCCTCCCCTGGGTGACGAGGAAAGCATCACCCATTGACTTCAACCTGGACGCTTCAGGTTTGAGCCTTGAAGAGCCCAGGGCGAGTGTCAATCAGTAACACCTCGTCACAGAGTGGGGTGGGGTGGGGTCAGCATTCTTACTGACCCCATCCCACTCTGTGACGAGGCTGGGACTGCTACCTTCCCAGCCAATGAGGGAAGGCAGCAGTCCCAACCCTCCTGGGACCTCTGAGGCTGAAGGTAACTGTGTGTGTGTGTGTGATCTTTTAAAGTGAATGTTTGGTGCGTGCATGCATGTTTGAATGTTATGAGTGCTGTTAATGGATGTGCGTGCGTGTGTGTGTGAAAGAATGAGTGTGTGTGTGTGTGAAAGAATGAGTGTGTGGTGCTTCGCGCCCGCCCCCCCAAAGCTGCCGGCCGCCACTGTTTAACCCCCCCCGTACCTGTCAAACTGCACAGCTATGGGTCTGGTAATCACGACTGACAGCATTTAGAATAACTAAAAAAACAACTTAATTTCTGTTTTTAGCCACAATAAAATTAAATACAGACAGGAGAATAAATAGTCTGTATTTACCTGCACAAAATCAGTAAAAATAGAAATCAGGGCGCCTTAATTATAAATGTTCTTAATTCTGATCACTAATAGAGTGTGTTCTCCCAACTGTCCTGTAAACACTAATTAAAGGAAGATTAAATTGAGACTCAGATTTGCTAATATTTGCACCTGGTTTGCGCTACGTTTGTAATGCAAACCCAATGCAAAGTGTTGCGCTGAGATTTATGTTGGTTAGTTTCTCAAAATAATGCAAAGTAGTGCTGTGCACTAGTTTGCATTACTGTGCTTTGAGGGGGCCTTCTTCAGGTGGCACATGGATGTACCCATGCAACAACCCATCCCATGGGTTTTGATGCGAATCCCTATCTACAAAAAATTGGTAGATAGGGATTAGTACCAAATCATATTCCTCTTCGAGGCAGGCTTAACTAGAAGAAATGGTTTCAGTTCTACTTATTTTTCCAACTTTGCATGTGTGCTGCATTGTACATCATGCATGCAAAGTGGGAAAAGCCTTAAAGCATAGTTCCAGTACAAAACCTCTGCTTCGGGGAATGCACATACCCTTCCACTATGGTGCAAGGGTGTGCCCTTCAGTACATAGCTGTCAAGAGTGCACCATTGTTGGGGAAGAGAAAAAATGCACCATATCTTAGTATATGTGACAGGGATAATGTGAGCTTACATGAGGTTTTACCCTGGCCCTTCCCTTCTCCTTCCACAACACAAGATGCACCTTTCTTTTTCTTACAGACTACATGGGATGTCTGTCCCTTTAAGACATCTATAGAGGGACGTCAGGAGGGGCATGGCATTGAGTGTGACGCTGATCAGCCCCCAGATGAATGGTGGCCAGAAATTGGAAGGTGACGATCCCGGAAGTAAGGAGTGCCAACAGGAGAGGGAGAGATGAGCACCAAACGGAGACACCGTAGGAGACCGGCATAGGGCCAAACCGACTGGCACAGGACGACCCGGGAGGCTCCAACACCCTATCGGAAATTTCCAGGGATCCGTATGAGAGTTGGTGGAGTAAGCCGGGAGGCCACCATGCTCCCGTTGGAGTGTGGCTTACCCAGGTACGTGGGCGTCTGCCAGGACAAGTGGGAGGGTGGAAAACGGGTAGTTGTGAAGAGGGGACACCCATCTGAGAGACAGGCTCCTCTTCTTATTTGGAAGATACGAACGTGCCTCGCTATTTACATTTTCAAGTAAAAGAAACAAGCACGACAACACGGTGACGGGATAGGGAAACACCCACCCCCATAAAAATATGACAAAACTAAAGAGTATACACTTACCTGTGGTTCTTTCCTCTTCTGTCTAAGAGGTTCTACAACCACAGTAGTCCAGTCCAGTCAAGACTAAAAGGGTGAGGAAGAATGTGGAGAACCATTACGAACCAAGCCACAGAGGAGCAAAGCATGAGCCGTACATAGAGAAAATAAAGAGACCCATAAGTAACCAAACAAGGCGTAGAGTACTTAGTTTATCTATCTACATAGCCGTTTGACCGCCCGTGTGACAGTATATGATGCAAAGCAGTGCAGCAGCTTTGGAGCAGCATTGACTTGTCTCAAAGAATAGTAAATCTGGCCTGAAGGCCTAAGGACAATTTTAATATCAAGATGTTTTTCTGGAGTTTGTCTGTATCCCAGCGTGATATGATTAAGGACATGGATATAATGCTGTGGCACAACTTTTTTTCATAAATCAACTTTATTGCTTTTATTGAAACCAAATACAAGTAATAATAACAAGCATCTGCCACAGAAAGGGTTGCCACCTTACCAAAATAAAAATACCAGCCATTTGTTGTAGTTTTAAGGGTGTGCAAAGGCCTGGACATGATACTAAATAGGACTAAAAATGAAATTGAATGTATTCATTTGTAACATGACTTTTCTGTTTGTATTTACTTCATTTATTTGTCACGGATCGTTAAGGCAGCTCTGGGACACATTTGTAAGTGTTTTCTATTTATATGTGCTGTTTGAAGTAAGTACTGAATAAGGTGTAAAGAATACTGGCTTTATGCAATTTTTCTCATTTTGTACTGCCCGGGTCATTAAAATACCAGTGGTGCCAGTAGAAAACCGGCCAGGTGGCAACACTAACCACGGATCTTATCTGCGCCACCATACCCAACCATCCTGACTTTATCAATGCTCACCACGTCAACAACCCACTAGACCATAATATTTGTTTTTCTGGCCTCTTCCTTGCTACAAGGGCTCTCCTCAGCTCTACCGTTGGCCAGTTCAGAGGAATAGGACGATTCTCCTGAGCAGGAAGAGCAGCACATTGATGCTGTGCACCACCATACTGACTTTGGGAATAAAGGACAATTCAGAATCTCCCATGGTACGTCAATTCCGGTGCAGTGAAAGGGTTGATCTTCAGTTTGCAGGCCAGGGCAAGAAAAGAGCACCGAGGTGGAATTTTGACCTCCTCTGATGAGCATTTCAGTCTTGGCTCTGTTATGCAATGACAGTGCAGACAAAACACAGCATCTAAGCATGTGGACATCTTGTTCTCGTTCGCTGCCCTTTTTTTCAAGCTGATAAAGAATTACAGTGTCATCGAAATAATAATAATAATCTTTATGGAGTTATTAATAAAACCATTGCAATACAGTACAATACACAATAAATATGTTAGGAAAAAACACGTATACATACATTAAACAAGCATAATTCCTGCACTATAGCTTGTGCGAAGTCAGCGCCCGAGTAGGATGTTATTGATAAATCGACTACCGGGGTGTAAGTAAGGCGCACCAGCTAAATCTAGCCGAGTGCCAAGCACGTTAAAATCAGTAAAATCATAAAACGCATAAACGGCAAGTAAAATGCAGTTAAGCTCATTGAAATTCATTCAAATGAAAGACACTAATTAAGACTGCGATCAAGTGCAGTGTTGATAAGGTGCAAATGATATTGTCACAGAAAAGTGCAAATTCATCTAAAGGCTTTATTCTTTATCCAAACACATGTTAAGGCAGTGCAGAGACATTGATATGGTTATGAGTAATGAACGGTAGGGCGGCAGGAATTAGGAACCAGCACCCAAGGGCTTGGTGCATAGAGTGCATTGGTAGCAAATGACTTTTCCCAACAGATGAGGCCTACGAACCCCTAGGGTGCAAAGTGCAGTGTGGATAAAGCGCAAAGGATATTGGTGGTCATTACAACCCTGGCCGACGGTGTTAAAGCCAACAGGCCGGCGGTAAAAAAATTGGAATTACGACCGTGGCGGAAACCGCCAACAAAGACAGCCACTTTAACACTCTGACCGCCACGGCGGTACACACAAACAGCGCGGCGGTCACCTCCAACAGACAGGCGGAGGACAATGTACCGCCCACACTATTATGACAGGCCAATCCGCCACCTTTTCCGGAGCGGATTCACTGCGGATAAAAACCCGGCGGAAACAGGAATTTCGAAGGGAAACCGCTCACCTCTACACACTCCACGAGGAACGAGGACACCATGCACCCGGAACTCCAAATCCTACCTGCGATAGTCTTCCTGCTCCTGTATCAGGAGCACCAACGCCGGCGGCGAAGACCACGGTGAGTGCTGCACCTACGACACAGGGGAGGGGGAGGCAAAAAACAGGGACACACACACGCAACACCCCCACCCCCACCCTCACCCACTACAACACACACACTAATGCATATCTATACATTATAGTTACACCCCCCAAGCCCCCCGGAAGAATGCAAAGACAAAAGGAAATGAGTGTAACCATTGTAATATATTAAAATCCAGTACGCAAACATATACATATATACACTATTAACAAAATATACACCAAGAATAGTAGTCCAGGTATTGCACCATTCATAGTCCGTGGACTACTGGGCCCAAAATGCATGGGCGAGGCCCACACTCGATACCAGATCAAAACAGAGAGAACACTGCTGGGGCATCAGATAGAAATACATCAGGCACCTCAGGGGGAAGGGAATGGGGGGCACTTCAGCCGGATGAGTGCACAACGCCAGATCCACGAGGGGGCTCCATGCCCATTGATGTATCCTGGGGAGTGCAAAGCCACAGTCTCTCAAGTCTATACAGTGGGTGGTTTGCCCACTGTTCAAGCCTGGGGAGTGCAAAGCCACAGTCTCTCAAGTCTATACAGTGGGTGGTTTGCCCACTGCTGCATCCTGGGGAGTGCAAAGCCACAGTCTCTCAAGTCCCTCCAGTGGGTGGTTTGCCCACTGCATTATCCTGGGGAGTGCAAAGCCACAGTCTCTCAAGTCTATACAGTGGGTGGTTTGCCCACTGCATTATCCTGGGGAGTGCAAAGCCACAGTCTCTCAAGTCCCTCCAGTGGGTGGTTTGCCCACTGCATTATCCTGGGGAGTGCAAAGCCACAGTCTCTCAAGTCTATACAGTGGGTGGTTTGCCCACTGCTGCATCCTGGGGAGTGCAAAGCCACAGTCTCTCAAGTGGATAACAGTCTCCACTGGTTCTGGAGGGGGACTGGTGCCCAGAGTGCTTCATCCTGTGAAGGACAGAGGTAGTGGATGCATGTCTCCATTGGTTCTGGAGGGGGACTGGTGCCCAGAGTGCTTCATCCTGTGAAGGACAGAGGTAGTGGATGCATGTCTCCACTGGTTCTGGAGGGGGACTGGTGCCCAGAGTGCATCACGCACCCCGTGACGGTCCCAGTTGCGTCAGTGCCCCTGCCGCTCATGGGCTAGCGGTGCTTGATTTGGCGGTGCCCTGTTCAGCGGTGCATGCCCTGTTCAGCGGTGCTTGAGTTGGCGGTGCCCTGTTCAGCGGTGCTTGATTTGGCAGTGCCCTGTTCAGCGGTGCTTGCCCTGTTCAGCGGTGCTTGATTTGGCGGTGCCCTGTTCAGCGGTGCTTGAGTTGGCGGTGCCCTGTTCAGCGGTGCTTGAGTTGGCGGTCCTTCATTGCCCAGCTGGGCTGTGGCTGGCGGTCCTTCATTGGCCAGCTGGGCTGTGGCTGGCGGGGCCCTCCTGGGAAGTTGGGCTGTGGCTGGCGGGGCCCTCCTGGGCAGCTGGGCTGTGGCTGGCAGGGCCCTCCTGGGCAGCGAGGATGGGGCTGGCGGTGGCCTCCTGGGCAGCGAGGATGGGGCTGGCGGTGGCCTCCTGGGCAGCGAGGATGGGGCTGGCGGGGCCCTCCTGGGCAGCGGGGATGATGGCGGTCTTCTCCGCCGTGCTGCTCTTCCCAGACTTGCCTGGTTTCTTGTAGCCCTTCCCCACCTTGGGAGGTGTCACAGCTGAGTCCACACTCCCACCGGAACCCCTGGGGGCGGCTTGGGTGGCTGGAGTCTTCCCCCTCTCCCGCTGGGCACTGGCCAACTTCTGGTGCTTCACAGGAGGGGGGACTGGCTGTGCTGTGGCTCCGTGCCACACTGGCTTTCCTGGTGGCCGGTGCACTCCACATACCTGTGACTACAGGAACCACTGGTCCCGGGGATGTTGTGGTTGAGGTGCTAGTTCGGGACCTATGAGTTGGACGGGGGGTGTGTGGGAAATAGTTCAAGGCTGGACAGGAAAAGTTTTTGGGACACACTGGGACGGGTAGCTGGAGGGGGTTTGGGAGTGGAGGAAGAGGTGGTGGTTGAAGGAGGTGTACGTTTGGTGACTTTGGGTGCAGGTGCATGCGCTGGAGGCTGTCGTGAGGTGGATGGCTGTTGGGTGGGTGTGTGCCTGCATTTGTGTATCTTCAGAGGGGGCGTTACAGACACACTAGGAGAGGACACAGGGGACGTGTGTATGGTAGTGGGGGTGGTGACTGCATGTGAGCGGGTGTGCTGGTCGGTGTGCTGGTGAGGGACGTAGTGGCTGTAGAGGTAGTGCATGCAGGTGTGTGCGTAGACGAGACTGGGAGGGAGGAGGGAGATGACGAGGAGGGGGACACAGTGGAAGCAGTTGATGTTGGTGTGTCTGCATGTGTGTGATGCTTGCGTGAGTGCCTGTGGGATGTGTGGTGCTTATGTTTGCCTGAGCTTCCCTTGTGTGGTGAGGTGTGTGCAGGCTAGTCTGATGGTGTGCTTGGGATAGGCAGAGGTACAGGGGATTGGGTCTGGGTGGAGGAAGTTGGAGGGCGGAGGCTAGACACAGGGACAATGGCTGCCATCAGTGCTGAGGCCAGAGTTTGAAAGGCTCGGTGAAGGGCCGCCTGACCAGAATGAATGCCCTCCAGGAATGCATTTGTTTGTTGCAACTGTATTTCTACACCCTGGATGGCATTCAAAATGGTTGACTGCCCAACAGTGAGGGACCTGAGGAGGTCAATGGCCTCCTCACTGAGGGCAGCAGGGGCGACTGGGGCAGGGCCTGAGGTGCCTGGGGCGAAGGTGATGCCCACCCTCCTGGGTGAGCGGGTACGGGCGAAGGCTGAGGGGCTGCTGGGAGGGCAGTGCTGGTAGGGGGGTGGCGGCTGTACCTGTAGATGCGGGGGCACAGATGTTGCCGCCACCACAAGGGAGCTCCCATCAGAGGACAAGTCCGTGTCGCTGGTGTCAGCTCCTGTCCCCGCCGTGGTGCTCCCCTCGCCCTCCGTCCCACTGGTGAATTCTGAGTCCATAGTGGGGCCCTCCATGGCCATGTGGGATGCAGCTCCCTCGTGCTCCGGTGCCACTGCTCCTCCGCCTGATGATGCTAATGCACACAAGAACAGGGAGACCACAAAAAAGGGGGGGGGAACAGAAGAAAGACATGTTGAGTGCATGGATTACCGCTACCGTTGGCGGACAAGACAGACACAGAACCCCCCTGCACTACGCCGCGCTCTTGAAATCTACAGTGAATTCCTGGGAAATGGCCTACAAGGCTATGGACGACATCTGCACACATAGATGACACAGGTGCATGAATAGCTGTACTTGGCACTCTACAGAGGTGGGCTGGGGGGCCACAGGGCCATGCCTTACGGAGGGGCCTAGCCTACGGAACTCGCCCTGGCCTCGGGAAACCCACAGCCCTCCTCCCCCACCCAGACAACTCCACTGCGCGCAAAGTCAGCTGAATGAGAGTGTACTTACCCCCTTGTGTCTGCTGTGATGCCCTCAAGCGCCCATCCAACTCCGGGTAGGCCACTGCCAGGATCCTGAACATCAGGGAGGTCATGGTTCGACGGCCACCCCTCCCACGTTGGGAGGCCATCCCCAGCTGAGCCTCCGCCGTCTTCTTGCTCCAGCGGCAAATGTCCTCCCATCTTTTCTGGCAGTGGGTGCTCCGTCTGTGGTAGACCCCCATGGTCCTGACGTCCTTGGCGATGGCACGCCAAATATCTTTCTTCTGGTGGGCGCTGACCTACATGAAATGTACAGGGGAAGAAGAGAAGTCATTACCAACTGCGCTGTCAAAGTGAGTGGCCCCCATCCCTACCCTTGCCATGTGGCACATGCACCCACCGTCTTTCATGCACGCAGAACTCTGCCCCCTTCCTTCTTACAACCAGCCCTCTCCACACAGGCATAGCCCATACAACATGCTCCCAGTGTACTTACCTGTTTGTCTGGAGGACCGTAGAGTAGCGTGTACTGGGGGAGGACCCTCATCGACGAGCTTCTCCAACTCCTCCGATGTGAAGGCAGGGGCCCTTTCCCCAGACGCACAAGCCATTGTCTCTTCCAGACCGAGGTCACAGCAGCACTTGCAGTGTAGGTCCTCTCCTGTCGAAGATCAGGTATCGAGTGATTAAACAGATAGAAAATGGCAGTCACGTCCGCGGCGGTCACGTCCGCGGCGGTGCGTACCATCACCGCTGGCGTACATCGTCATTGGCTCCTGGGACCCATAGGGTCCAATGTTAACCAATGCAGCATTGCGCCGCGGTCTCCGACCGCCTACCGCGACAGTGTACAACGCCAGCGCAGTTACCTCACATCCCATTGTTCCACTTTAGAGGTCAGGCAGCCGCCATTTCCGGGGCCCACATGGCCTAATTTCCAAATGCGTCACACATACGTAGGCCTAGTCTCAGCAGACATACAGGCCACATTTTGTGTATGATTGGTGTTCTGTGTAAACTGTGGGTACATACCTCTGAGTTGTTTGACTCTGTGCTCGCTGTTGTCCTTCATAGGCACTGTAAAGAAATGGCTCCCTGTTGCAGTTACCCCCCACTTTTTGCCTGATACTGATGCTGACTTGACTGAGAAGTGTGCTGGGACCCTGCTAACCAGGCCCCAGCACCAGTGTTCCTTCACCTAAAATGTACCATTGTATCCACAATTGGCACACCCTGGCATTCAGATAAGTCCCTTGTAACTGGTACTTCTAGTACCAAGGGCCCTGATGCCAAGGAAGGTCTCTAAGGGCTGCAGCATGTCTTATGCCACCCTGGAGACCTCTCACTCAGCACAGACACACTGCTTGCCAGCTTGTGTGTGCTAGTGAGGACAAAACGAGTAAGTCGACATGGCACTCCCCTCAGGGTGCCATGCCAGCCTCTCACTGCCTATGCAGTATAGGTAAGACACCCCTCTAGCAGGCCTTACAGCCCTAAGGCAGGGTGCACTATACCATAGGTGAGGGTACCAGTGCATGAGCATGGTACCCCTACAGTGTCTAAACAAAACCTTAGACATTGTAAGTGCAGGGTAGCCATAAGAGTATATGGTCTGGGAGTCTGTCAAACACGAACTCCACAGCACCATAATGGCTACACTGAAAACTGGGAAGTTTGGTATCAAACTTCTCAGCACAATAAATGCACACTGATGCCAGTGTACATTTTATTGTAAAATACACCCCAGAGGGCACCTTAGAGGTGCCCCCTGAAACTTAACCGACTATCTGTGTAGGCTGACTAGTTTTAGCAGCCTGCCACAAACCGAGACATGTTGCTGGCCCCATGGGGAGAGTGCCTTTGTCACTCTGAGGCCAGTAACAAAGCCTGCACTGGGTGGAGATGCTAACACCTCCCCCAGGCAGGAATTGTCACACCTGGCGGTGAGCCTCAAAGGCTCACCTCCTTTGTGCCAACCCAGCAGGACACTCCAGCTAGTGGAGTTGCCCGCCCCCTCCGGCCAGGCCCCACTTTTGGCGGCAAGGCCGGAGAAAATAATGAGAAAAACAAGGAGGAGTCACTGGCCAGTCAGGACAGCCCCTAAGGTGTCCTGAGCTGAAGTGACTCTAACTTTTAGAAATCCTCCATCTTGCAGATGGAGGATTCCCCCAATAGGGTTAGGATTGTGACCCCCTCCCCTTGGGAGGAGGCACAAAGAGGGTGTACCCACCCTCAGGGCTAGTAGCCATTGGCTACTAACCCCCCCAGACCTAAACACGCCCTTAAATTTAGTATTTAAGGGCTGCCCTGAACCCTAGAAAATTAGATTCCTGCAACTACAAGAAGAAGGACTGCCTAGCTGAAAACCCCTGCAGCGGAAGACCAGAAGACGACAACTGCCTTGGCTCCAGAAACTCACCGGCCTGTCTCCTGCCTTCCAAAGATCCTGCTCCAGCGACGCCTTCCAAAGGGACCAGCGACCTCGACATCCTCTGAGGACTGCTCCTGCTTCGAAAAGACAAGAAACTCCCGAGGACAGCGGACCTGCTCCAAGAAAAGCTGCAACTTTGTTTCCAGCAGCTTTAAAGAACCCTGCAAGCTCCCCGCAAGAAGCGTGAGACTTGCAACACTGCACCCGGCGACCCCGACTCGGCTGGTGGCGATCCAACACCTCAGGAGGGACCCCAGGACTACTCTAAGACTGTGAGTACAAAAACCTGTCTCCCCTGAGCCCCCACAGCGCCGCCTGCAGAGGGAATCCCGAGGCTTCCCCTGACCGCGACTCTTTGAATCCTAAGTCCCGACACCTGGGAGAGACCCTGCACCCGCAGCCCCCAGGACCTGAAGGACCGGGCTTTCACCGGAGGAGTGACCCCCAGGAGTCCCTCTCCCTTGATCAAGTGGAGATTTCCCCGAGGAACCCCTCCCTTGCCTGCCTGCAGCGCTGAAGAGATCCCGAGATCTCTCATAGACTAACATTGCGAACCCGACGCTTGTTTCTACACTGCACCCGGCCGCCCCCGCGCCGCTGAGGGTGAAATTTCTGTGTGGGCTTGTGTCCCCCCCGGTGCCCTACAAAACCCCCCTGGTCTGCCCTCCGAAGACGCGGGTACTTACCTGCAAGCAGACCGGAACCGGGGCACCCCCTTCTCTCCATTCTAGCCTATGCGTTTTGGGCACCACTTTGAACTCTGCACCTGACCGGCCCTGAGCTGCTGGTGTGGTGACTTTGGGGTTGCTCTGAACCCCCAACGGTGGGCTACCTTGGACCAAGAACTAAGCCCTGTAAGTGTCTTACTTACCTGGTTAACCTAACAAATACTTACCTCCCCTAGGAACTGTGAAAATTGCACTGTGTCCACTTTTAAAACAGCTATTTGTGAATAACTTGAAAAGTATACATGCAATTTTGATGATTTGAAGTTCCTAAAGTACTTACCTGCAATAACTTTCGAATGAGATATTACATGTAGAATTTGAACCTGTGGTTCTTAAAATAAACTAAGAAAATATATTTTTCTATAACAAAACCTATTGGCTGGATTTGTCTCTGAGTGTGTGTACCTCATTTATTGTCTACGTGTATGTACAACAAATGCTTAACACTACTCCTTGGATAAGCCTACTGCTCGACCACACTACCACAAAATAGAGCATTAGTATTATCTCTTTTTGCCACTATCTTACCTCTAAGGGGAACCCTTGGACTCTGTGCATGCTATTCCTTACTTTGAAATAGCACATACAGAGCCAACTTCCTACAGGCACCGTCCGCTGGGACATGTGAGGAGATGGCGGAATCCTCCGGTGTACCGACCGCTGGTGGACCTGTCGACAATGGAGGAATGAAATTTGATAATCACCTACAGGTTTGACCGTGCCACAATCCAGGAACTGTGTACCCAGTTGGAGCCAGACCTGACGTCAGCAATCCGCCATCCCACAGGAATCCCCCCTCAAGTGCAGGTGCTATCAGTGCTCCATTTCCTTGCAAGTGGGTCTTTTCAAACAACTGTGGCCATGGCATCAGGGATGTCCCAGCCTATGTTTTCCAACGTATTGTCCAGAGTGTTGTCTGCCCTGCTGAAACACATGCAGAGCTACATCGTTTTCCCTCAGGTGGAGGATTTGCCTACAGTGAAAGGTGACTTCTATGCCCTTGGACATATCCCCAACATCATAGGTGCCATTGATGGGACCCATGTGGCTTTGGTCCCCCCCCACAGGAGTGAACAGGTGTACAGAAACCAGAAGAGTTATCATTCGATGAATGTACAGATGGTATGTTTGGCAGACCAGTACATCTCCCATGTGAATGCCATGTTCCCTGGCTCAGTGCATGACGCCTACATCCTGCGGAATAGCAGCATACCTTATGTGATGGGTCAACTCCATAGGCACCGTGTGTGGCTATTAGGTGAGCCCCTGGAAGCAAGACAGTGGGAATGGTTGTCTGGGGTTATCCCTACAGGTTAGTGTGTGTCTAACAGTTGTCCCTCGCCATTTGCAGGTGACTCTGGGTACCCCAACCTGTCATGGCTACTGACCCCAGTGAGGAATCCCAGGACCAGGGCAGAGGAACGCTACAATGAGGCCCATGGGCGAACTAGGAGGGTGATCGAGCGGACCTTCGGCCTCCTGAAGGCCAGGTTCAGGTGTCTGCATATGACAGGTGGATCCCTATTCTACTCACCAAAGAAGGTGTGCCAGATCATCGTGGCCTGCTGTATGCTTCACAACTTGGCTTTGCGACGCCAGGTGCCTTTTCTGCAGGAGGATGGTCCAGATGGCGGTGTTGTGGCAGCTGTGGAGCCTGTGGACAGTGATGAGGATGAAGCAGAGGAAGAAGACATGCAGAACAGGGACTCAGTGATCCAGCAATATTTCCAGTGAAACACAGGTGAGAATACATTCCTGCCTACTACATGTACTTTTACACTACTACCTCTATCTTGTCTGTAGTTTTCACCCAGTGTATGGTCACTGAGTTGTCACTTTCCCTTACGGTTTCACAGGTGTGGGTCCCAACGTGTGTCATCTGCTTAGATTCCTCATGGACTAGAGCTGTGTGACATAGGTATGTTGACATTACTATTTCATGAACATTTTGTCACTGTAATTGCAAATACACTATTTCGAAATCACAGACAGACTCCAGATCTTTTGGTGCTTTAGGTGTGTTTATTTAAATACAAAATATTGGAGGGGGAAGTTAAATGGTGAGGGGTGATGGCAGAGGAGTGTCCATGGCAGAGTCCAGTCTATTAGTCTCACAGGTGCATTGCCCATATGGGCATAGGAAGTGGAGCTGGGGCAGTTTAAATATGGACAGGGTGACAAAGTGGGACAGTGGGATGACAATCAGGGTGGTCTCATTTCTTGGCGGGGGTCTTGGCATCGTGCTCTGTCTTGTTCCTGGATCTCAGGGACCGTTTGCGGGGTGGTTCTCCGTCTGCAGGGGGTGGGGTGCTGGTGTGGTGGTCCTGTGGCGGTGCCTCCTGTCCACTAGCGCAGGCGGAGGTGGTGGGCAGTTCATCATCCATGCTAGTGTCAGGGGCCCCTTGTAGTGCCACAGTGTCCCTTCTGGTGTAGAGTACTTCCTTCAGCACCCCTACAATGGTGCCCAGGGTGGTGCTGATGGTTCTGAGTTCCTCCCTGAAGTCCAAATACTGTTCCTCCTGCATCCGCTGGGTCTCCTGAAACTTGGCCAGTACCGTTGCCATTGTCTCCTGGGAGTGGTGGTAGGCTCCCATAATGGAGGAGAGGGCCTTGTGGAGAGTGGGTTCCCTTGGCCTGTCCGCCCCCTGTCGCACAGCAGCCCTCCCAGTTCCTCTGTGTTCCTGTGCCTCCATCCCCTGGACCGTGTGCCCACTGCCCCCAGGTCCCTGTTGTTGTTGGGGTGGTGGGTTATCCTGGGTTCCCTGTAGTGGTGGACACACAGCTGATTGACGTGTCCTGGGGACGGAGGTATGGGCCCGCTGGGTGGGTGCTGTGCTGGTGTTTCCAGAGGGGGGAAGGTCTGTGGTGGCCTGTGCCTGTGTGAGGGGAACCGACTGTCCTGAGGCCCCTGATGGTCCGGGCTGGTCATATAGATCCAGTTGGACAGAGTTGCTGTCATCACTGTGGGCCTCTTCTGTGGGTGGAGTGGACATATCTGGACCCTCCTGTCTGGTGACGTTGGGTAGTGGTCCTGCAGGGGTGGAAAGGCATGATTATTGCATCTGTGTGTGGCATGGTGTGCAATGGGTGGGTGACCGTCTACCCCAGTGCTGGCATTCCTGTGTGTGGGCTTGTGTGATGAAGGTTTAGGGGGTTGTATGGGTATGTGCAGTGGGCATGCTTTAGTGATGGGTGTCCATGCGTTGTTGTTGCATGCAGGGCTTGGTGTTGGAATGTGTGGTTTGTGATATTGGTACATTTGTGAGGAGTTGGAGTGAAAGGGGTGAGGGCGAGGGTGGGAGTATGTGATGGCATGCAGGTAGGGTGGGGGATGTAATAGTTAAGATTTGACTAACCAGAGTCCATTCCTCCACCAACTCCTGCGAGGCCCTCAGGATGCAGAATCGCCAAGACCTGCTCCTCCCATGTTGTTAGTTGTGGGTGGGGAGGTGGGGGTCCGCCGCCAGTCCACTGAACCGCCTGGTGGCGTCTTGAGACCACGGAAGAGACTTTCCCCCGTAGGTCGTTCCACCTTTTCCTGATGTCCTCCCGATTTCTTGGGTGTTGTCCCACTGCGCTGACCCTGTCGACTATTCTTTGCCATAGCTCCATCTTCCTTGCAATTGAGATGTGCTGCACCTGGGATCCAAATAGCTGTGGCTCTACCTGGACGATTTCCTCCACCATGACCCTGAGCTCCTCCTCCGAGAACCTGGGCTGTCTTTGCCGTGCCATGGGGTGGTGTAGGTGATGTGTGGGGTGGTGTGTGTGGTGATAAGTGTGGTGATATGTAGTGGTGTGTTGTGTGAGGTGCGTGGAAGTTGTGTGGGTGATGGTGTTGTGTGCCTGTGGATGCTAGTTTGTTGATGGTGGTGTCTCTCTCTGGCCTTCGGTGGTGAATTGTGGTCGTAGGGGTTTGTGGGTGTGTGTTTTATATTGTATTGGGTGTGTGGGAGTGGTGTGTGTATGTGTATCAGGTGTGTGTATTTCAAATTGTCCAATGTGGCTGTGTTTTGTAAGAGTGTGTGTATTTTGAGCGCGGCAGTGTGTACCGCCTATGGAATACCTCAGTTGAAAGACCGCTGCGTGGATTCGTGTGTCGTGATAGTGTGGGCGTATTTCTGTTGGCGTGACAGTGTTGGTTTTGTTTTCGCCAGTTTATCACTGACCTTTGGTGTGGCGGACTTGTGTGGGTGTCTGAATTTTGGCAGATTCCGAGATGTGGGTCATAATGACCGTGGTGGAATTCTGCGGCGGTGTGTTGGCGGTCTTCTGCACGGCGGTAAGCGGCTTTTACCGCCAATGTTGTAATGACCCCCATTGTCAATCAAAGAGAGCAAATACAGCAATCGAAGCATCTAAAGGTTCTATCCAGCCAATAAACCGTCACACACATAGTGAGGCAGGGCAGGGACATTGACAAAATACTAGTAATGAACGGTAGGGCAGCAGGATTTAGGAAGCAGCGCCCAGAGACTTGGGGCCTGATTACAACTTTGGAGGACGGTGTTAATCTGTCCCAAATGTGACGGATATACCACCTACCGTATTACGAGTTCCATAGGATATAATGGACTCATAATACGGTAGGTGGCATATCCGTCACATTTGGAACGGATTAACACCGTCCTCCAAAGTTGTAATCAGGTCCTTGGGCCCATATTTATACTTTTTTAGCGCCGCATTTGCGCCGCTTTGTGACGCAAAATGGCGCAAACTTACAAATTACAATTGTATTTTGCAAGTTTGCGCCATTTTCGGCGCTAAAAAAGTATAAATATGGACCTTAGTGTGCGGGGTTCATTGGCATTTGCCTGAAGTGCATGCAGCGCTTCACTGTGGAAAAACACATTGGGGGTGATTCTAAGTCTGGCGGGCGGCGGAGGCTGCCCGCCAGACTTCCCCCTCCAGAATACCGCTCCGCGGTCGGAAGACCGCTGAGGGTATTCTGGGTTTTGCACTGGGCTGGCGGGCGACCGCCAAAAGGCCGCCCGCCAGCCCAGTGCAAAACTACCTTCCCACGAGGACGCTGGCTCCGAATGGAGCCGGCGGAGTGGGAAGGTGCGACGGGTGCTATGGCACCCGTCGCGAATTTCACTGTCTGCAATGCAGACAGTGAAATTCTTTGTGGGGCCCTCTTACGGGGGCCCCACGACAACCCATACCGCCATCCTGTTCCTGGCGGGCAAACCGCCAGGAACAGGATGGCGGTATGGGCTGTCAGAATCCCCATGGCGGCGCAGCGAGCTGCGCCGCCATGGAGGATTCAAATGGGCAGCTGAAAACCGGCGGGAGACCGCCGGTTTTCCACTTCTGACCGCGGTCAAACCGCCGCGGTCAGAATGCCCAGCGGGGCACCGCCAGCCTGTTGGCGGTGCCCCCGTCATTTTAGCCCTGGCGGTCTTGGACCGCCAGGGTTAGAATGACCCCCATTGATTGAACATTGGGGAAATTCAGTCATTTACTGCCCTCTTGTGGCAGCATCTAAACACACTGTAAGTGAGGTATTAACGCACAAAACTGGAAATATGATTTGGAACATATTCTTTACCTTTCAAAGGTCAAAGAATATGGCTTTATAGTTTGTGTACTTGAACAAAGTTAGGATCTTTCGGATTAGCATTTAAAACAAGAAAGTATATTTAGAACACCGCAGTTTGTATTCTCTTGCGAAAGAGACAATTTATTAGTCTCTTGAAATGTAATTTATTCTCTACTTAACCCCACCTCGAAATCTTATTTATATCCAGTGGCGAAGCATCGGTATCAGAGGAATCTGATTTTTGACCCCTAAACATAGGAAAGTGTGCAGTATTTTGGATACACTCGTGACTGATCTGCCCACGAGATGACAAGCAAGAACAGCCTGCTCTTCATACACAAAAGTCATCTACACATATTAAGCTTGAAGAATACATATCACCAGACACCCCAAGGTCGAAAAAGTGTAAGGGAGGGAGAGAGTGAGGGATGAATGAATGAATCATGGCATGTACACACGCTCTCAAACTGGGATTTGGTTGCAGCAAGGCTCCTCTTAGGTTCTGGAATCACACCTCGTTCTGAGACAGTCTTTGGTTACAACGTCTGTAGATCAACCACCAACGTTTTAGTGATTGTGAATAATCCAGGGAGCCTCTTTCTGGTTTACTTTTGTGGCTCTGGTGTTTTTTTCGTTTCTCATCAGAATAGACACATTGAGTCCAAGAATTATTTCACCTTTGCATTTATCACACCAACCTTTCTCAGTCACACCCGGCATTTTGGACACACTTACTTCAGGATCTCACTGGGATAACTCCAGTTCTTCAGCTCTGCACACTGTTGAGAGTAGTGGTGGCTCACCCAAATTACTAACTGACCCAGAGCATGGACGTCAATTCACCCAAAATGCCATGGGTAGAGGAAGTGACATCACACGCAATTTGCCCTTTACTTTCAGTCACACACACATGCTTACAAATACACATTCACATACTCTCTCGCATAAACACACGCTCACCTGCAAGCACGCACGCAACATACATTGAAACTAATTGTACTTACCTCAGCTTTCAGATATGGACATATTCCAGCTAATTGTACTCCCTTTTTGTTACACAAATAGTGAATAATATTATTCACCATTTGTGTAGTAAAAAAAATTGACATCAAACCACGAAAGTGGATCCCCTTTGGACGTCCATTAGGAGGAACAGTCACTGTGTTCCAGACACTGATTTTGCCACCTCTGAACCCAGGGGTCACAAGGGGCAAGCCAGGGGTCGCAGCTGGGACCCCTAAATGGCGTCCATGCCCCAGAGTCGTCCTCTTATCCGCACCTCTTATTACTAAAGAGGAGAGCTATGGTTTATATGAAACTCGTCTGCCGTTCCAGAAAACGTGGGGCCTCTCGCTGACCAACCAAGAGAGGATCCAGGTTCCAAAATCTTTAGCACAACAACACACATGGAGCTCCGTCACACAGTAGATGGACTAGAAAGACTTCAGGGCAAAACCCTGAGCTATACCCACTGTAGGGCAGACAGCAGAGCACCCCATAAAGATGTACAGACCTGAGTGGAACTCCCTCCCCATCAACCTACGTCTGACCCAGGACCTCCCGACCTTCAGGAAGTGCCTCAAGACCTGGCTCTTCGAGCAGTAGCCCCCCTCCCCCAGTGCCTTGAGACCATCCGGCTGAGTAGCGCGCTTAACAAATTACTGATTGATTGATTGAGTCACACTGAGACCGATTGTAAATCAGCTTTCTCCATGCTGTGTTAATTACTCACTGCCCTCTCCTGGGCTTTATGGTTAACAAGCTCTGCTGTGTGTTTGCCGCGGTGCACGGCCTGCCACACTAGCTTCATTCTTCCACAGCAGCTTCAGAAGGTGACCACAGATAATGGGATGAAGATGGATAAGAGAGATGCAGTGGACCGGGGGAAATAGTAGGGTATGAGAGGGACCAAAGTGAATGTGGGGAAAAGAAGGGTGAGAGATGGGAAGAGAGGATAACAAAGCTTCTAGATCATAGGGCACTTAAGAGAGAGAAGAGGGAGATGAGCTACGAAAGACCCCATGATCACAAGACACAGAGAGAACGCAGTGCTCTGGGATAAGGGGAGGGATCCGGGAGCAGAGTGAAAGCCTTGTCCTCTCTTCCTCTGTAAATTGCCCCTGTACTCACTGCCCCATCTTTGACCTTTGCACCCTGTCTGCTCTCCTCTATGCTTTTATTTAACTTTTCTTCATGTTCTCGAGAATTGTTCATTTCTATATTTCCATTTCCCCAGCATAGGGTCACCAAGCCAGTGTTCTCCATTTTGGATTTCCGAGGACTCAAGATATATCAGAGATGGTGGTATGTGATTTGACAGAAACCATTTCGAAAGATATCCTAATTATTTCACCTAAGCTACTGAACTGAAAATCTGAAGATGAATAACATTTATCATTTCATAGAACGCCTTTTTTAAATCACTCTTTGCATGCTTTTTTATAAGGTGTAAATTACATTAATTCATTAATTTTGAAAGTGAGCTTTTTTCTGTTGTTTTTCTGCAAGGCTTGAGGTATATATATATATATATATATATATATATATATATATATATATATATATTCGTTCACTAAAAAAACAAAGGTTACAGGGACCCTATAGTTAGGTTCTGAATTTACTCTTACAAAACCATAGTAACTATAACTCGCGCCCTTTTCATGCACGGTTTTCTTATCAATACTGTTATTGCAAACGTTGCCGTGATATCAAAGATGCTATACAGGATCTCATCAATTACATAATATGTGGAGTAATTAGCTGTGCATGGCGAAGGCACAAGTTATAGTTACCTTAGGGTGCGAGTTACAGTTACTTGAAAGAACTCTAACTATATAACTGCTAAATTTCTATGGTTTTGTACAAGTACATTAAGAAAAAAACTAAATGTCCCCGTAACCTTTGTTTTTTGTAAGTGAATTTCTATGTTTATTTAAATGTCAAGTAATTTTAATTACTATATGTTATTCCAACCCCAGCCTCGCACTGCCGAAGGCGGGGGTTGGTTTCAAGGCCAGGCCTTGCAGCCAGGCCTTGCAGCCAAGTCTCGCTAACCATCCAACCCCACGTCATGCATGGCCCTCTGCAGCGTAGGTTGGCCACTGGGCCTGTCTCTGTCAGTGGATGCGTGAGTGGGTGTGTGAGTCTGAAAGTAGGTGTGTGAGTCTATGAGTGGGTCTGAGAGGCTGCATAAGTGTCTGATTGGGTGTGCGAGTGAATGAATTAATGTATGAATGAGTTTGTGGTTTCTCTTTCAAATTTTCCCATAATCGCAAATATTTAGCTAATAATCCATGACAATTCACGAAAATACACAAATATCACATACTGTGACACACAATTATATTCTATAATTTGCCTTTAAAACACACCTATATCACACCCCTGGGGTCATGGTACCTTCATCCTGACCCCTTATGCCACTTTCAATTTGAATTTTCACCCGTGGGGACCGTGTCGTTGCAATAATTTGGTTGCAACTTTCTAGTCAGGTTGTGGTCAGCCTGCTCTATGATGAAGAATGGCACCCTTCTGGGTGTGTGAGTTCTTTTGCTCCTGAGGGACCAGATCTCTTCTGGTACCTCAGACTTGAACAGTACCTATTCCAGTCTTCATCTTTTTCTTAAAAGGAACAGCATACCCTTGTTGTGATATTTAACTTAGTTAGGAGCATGTATGCTGGACCTATAAGCGCTCCTGGTCCCTTATTTTTGTCGATGAGTGCCAGCTTCAGAACCTGTTATGTGACCAGGATGGGTGCACAAAGCATGCCCTCACAGGTATAGGACTACTGTCGATAAGTGAACTGAACCACATAAAGCAGTGGTGGCATTGTAAGCAAGTTTTGTGAATTACAAGTGTGACCAGACATTTGTTTTTCTCTGTGTCACGAAGAATGTAGTCTACTGACTCAACTTTGTTCCAGTTCAAGGTTCTTCATGATCAATGAAGGGAGTGCTCTCAGAGTTCTTGAAGGACTGATGTGTGACCAGGTCTAGTGACTGCATTACAGATTATCTCACAGAGTTGAGGAGATATCATCTAAGCTATGCACTTTCTGCTGGAGGAGCTGATGGTCTGCCTAGAAGACTATCTGCTGATAGAGAAAAGGAGTGTACCTAGCACTGCATAACAGGATAGACTGTTCAGGAGGAGAGGCCCAGCATGTTCCTGGGAAATAGCCAGCCAGAGCAAGCTACTGTTAGTGGGCAAAGCCAGGAGGGAAGGAGACGCCCGGTCTCCCTAATAATTCTGGTTTTGACCTGTATCAAGCCTTCTACATAATTAAAGTTTTGAGTGTGACTGGCAGCCTGCCATGCTGAGGCATAGACTCTGCCACTGCCAATGTTGGAGGCTCAGTGCTCTGTCAGCGCTGGAGTGAATGCCCTCTTTGGACCAATGGCCACAACTACCAAAGTCATACATGAAGCAACCAAGGCCACTCCTGCCATACCAATGTTCTGCCTGCACCCAGCCAAGGGAGGCTGCATCTGCTGAAGACAAGAGTTGTTGCAGGGAGCAGCCATGGTGAAATCCCCAAACCTTTCAAGGTCTAAATATGCGCTCTGTCATTGCCCCAGCAGCTCAGAAGCTGCCACCGGCGGAGCAGGAGAGTTACATGCATCTGCCCCTTATCTATCCACACTGTCACATCCAGACACCTGTAACTAAGGGACTTGAGAACTGTGTGAGAATAAGAGACTGAAAAACAGACCAATGTCTGGCGCACACAGAACTTTTTACGGACTTTTTACACAGAAGTGAAAAGCAAAGTGAATTGTAGGGCGCATGCATTGAGGCTGTTTGAAAGAACTGCACCTGTGTTTCATCAGCTCCGTATCCCATGTAGGACACCAGTGGTCATAGACACTGTCAAGGGTGATAGAGTGAATCCTAAATATGATTTCAGTTCTGTGTTGCATATCCATATTTGTGCTACATAATATTCAGTAAATGCTGTGTGATTAAATGACTTTGTTTTTATTTAAACAATAAGCACTGGGCTGAATAATATTCTATTGTGTCTGTTGATTGACTATTGAGTTCTGAGCTATTGTCTTGGGGTAGGAGCCCTTCCACCAGGATTTTACTCAGTATTTTAAAAATCAACATTTAGCATAGAGAGGGGCGATATCATGAGATCTCTTCCGGGTCCCTAGCTAGCTTCGGAAGTATTACAATCACTGCCTCCCACATGGAATCGAGGATCATGCCCCTGTTGAAGGCCTCCGTATATACTTCTAGGAGCTTATTTGCCAGATCAGCTTTAGTTGATAACATTCTGTGGGGAGGTTGTCACTGCCCGGGGCCTTAGAGGTTTTTAGTGACCGTATCGCTGCTACAATTTCCTCTTTGGAAATAGGCACCCCCACTTCCTCCTCACCTCCCCAGGCAGGGATTGGAGCTCGAACCCCTCCCAATATCGTGAAGCCACTCTCAACAGGTGCACCTGGGGTTCTACGCATAATGCTTCCAAATAAGTTTGAAGGGCAACTGTTATACTCCGCTGTGTACAATCTTTCTCGCCCACTCCATTTGCGAATGCACACCATCGGAGGATTCGGGTCTCAGCCTGGAGAAGATGTGAGAGCATCCTGCTTGCTTATCAATATCGATGCTGTTGATTATTAGTATATACATATTTTTCTAAACGGTCCCAAGCCTCCAGTATCCCCCGTCTGCACTCAGTCCATTCTTTCAGTGTCTGAGTCTGATCTCTAGAGTGCTCAACTGACGCTCCACTACACGCAGGGATGCTGACATTTGTTTTCTCACTCACTAGGTCGTTTTTAAACACTCTCCCCTCAACACCACTTTTAATACATCCCACTCCACACTCCTCGTCAACTCACTTCTCCAGTTTTCCCTAAAGCAATGGTCCATAATGGTCTGGGCCAATTTCTGCAAATCCGGGGTCCGTGAGGGACACAGGGGGATTCCAGGTGGCTCCCTAGAGAACCTGAGTTTCACCAGTAAAGGGTAGGGGTCAGAAATGGATCAGAAATGGATCAGGCCAGATAGGTGGCCTCTTCTACACATTGAAGTATGGGGCAAGTAGTCAAGCAATAATCAAGGCGACCATATGTGCCGACTGCAAGGACATGACAGGAATACATCCTAGTCTGGGGGTTGCGCTCTTTCCACACATCTCAGAGCCTCACCCTAGCCATAATCTCCAACAGGACTCTCATCTTGGCAGGTTTTGTGTCCGCCTGGGGTGAGTACCGGTTTAGGTCTTTGTTGACTATGCAGTTAAAGACCCCCATTATAATTATCGCACTATCCATATATTCCACCATTGCTGCATCACAGCATTAAAGAATTCTATATTGTCAATGCTGGGGGCGTACATATTTACCAAACAGACCTCCCTGGCTCCCAAAGTGCCAGTCACAATCACATATCTCCCGTTAGGGCCAAGTGTTATGTTCTGAGCCACAAGGGGGACTCCCGGAGCCACCCATAATAAGGCCCCCTAGCATAACTAGAGTATGATGTAGCGAAAAGCTGATCTCTCCACCTATGTCGGAGGGCGGTCATGCTATTTCCCCAAGTGGGTGTTTCCTGCAAAAAGGTAACTGACACTCATTAACGCCACACATAGGAATGTACCCTCTGTCGTTTCACTTGGTCACCCAATCAGCACATGTTCCAGGTCAACATCTTCCATTTCCCAGCCATGACTCCAACCAATTCAGACGCACCTGCACACCTCCCCACAGGGGGAGACACAGGCCAATACACATTCCGTGCATTCCACACAACATGTATGAGCACTGTAAGTATGAGCAGCCATTGCCTATGTAGTAATATCAATGCAACAGTCAACAAATCCAACAACATCACCCCCCCACCCACAGACAGTGTGACTAAACAACTAGGGCCCCAACATATGTGCCCAATCTCCAAGCTTCACCGCCCCATCCCCCCTCAACAAACACATTTTATCTTGCAAATATAGTCCACTGGGTGAGCCCTGCACCCCACAAGGTGGCGAGGCACAAGACACTCAAGCTCTCAAATGGGAAAGTAGCCCACTGGAGTTCCCCTCCTGCCGGGTTCCTGAAATTCCCACAATAGAACCCCTTCATAATGAAACATATTTTGTTCATCAACAGAATTGAGTAGAAAGTCCCCCTTAATAACAAGTTGAGGCAGGCATGCGTGACATTAACTATAGGATACAGATAACCCTCAGACATAGTACGTTGTGCAGTTCAAGTGCACCTAGGACATCCCCCTTTATCCCTACACAGCCTCATCACAAAAGGATATACTTATTGAGTTCGGCTTTCCAGTGATCTCTGGGGGCAAGAGTCAGCCCCTGGCATCACTACAGTAGCCTTCATTATCTCTATGAGCTTGGAATGATTCAACAGTGTCTGGTACTCTTTTGGAATCTGCCAGTGTCCCATCAAGGCATACCACCACTCTGCCAGTCCATTGACTAGTAGCACTTTGAGCCGCGTCCACAGATTTTTTCCGGTGTCTCGAACTTTTATGGACATGCCCAGAGTCCTTTGTTCCAGAGGTGTGCCGCTGCTGTCAAGATGTGTGCCCCACAGTATCAAGCCACTCGTGTGGTGCCTCAGGCATTAAAAGTGCTGGAAAAAAAGACGGAAAGAAATCTCTTAGATTTCTTTGTGCCATTTTTTTGTCCCCCCTAATGGGGGAACACCCCCTTTGCATATATTATGCCCGGCACAGGCATAAAGTAGCGCAAAGGTTTACAAAGTGGCGCAAAGCATGCATTGTACCACTTTGTAAATTTGGTGCTGCAATTTTGGCCTCGTTTTGGCCACATTAGCATAAAAAAAACAATGCAAATGTGGCGCATGGAGGCACTAGGGGCTCTTAAATGTGCCCCATAGTCTTTGAAGAGGGACTGAACTTTTCCTGTAATGTCTAGAAAGATCATGATATATTATTGTCATATGGGGTTGCCCCATTAATGCGAATGCATTGCAGGATGGCGTGCCGAACTCAATAGTTGAACAAACAAGCAAAAATGGGAAGCAAGGCCGCCCCTCCCCCCCATATCCCCTCCAGTTTAGGCGCAGGTGCCAGCACGCGGTGCACATGCTATATTGTGAAAAATTTAGACAGGCATTTAGGCTAAAGTGTTGTTGTTATCCAGTCCTCCAAGAATATTTCAGTGGATTGACCATCTGCCTGGTCAGAGAATCCAAGAAATCTGAGGTTATTCTATGTTGAGTAACCTGCACCGTCCTCCACTCGATCTGTATTCACTGTAGGTCAGCAACTGATTTTTTCAGAGTGCAGACCTACTGTTGGAGCTCTGAGACCGGCCTTTCTGTGACTCTCTCTGACACCTTTCTTAGGTCTGCACGCAGGAGCACAATCTCAATCGCCACAGAGTCAATTTTGGCCAACAATTGGTCCCTGGATCCCCTGACCTATTTCCTAAGATCTGCCAATGTCGGTGCAGGGTCAGCTTCTGATGAGGCCTGCTTCTTTTAGTCCCCTTCCGCACCTCCCAGCGGCACTGGCATGGTATCATTATCAATTTTATTTGTTTGGTTTATCCTTGGCCATCTTCCACGTGCGCTAGGTGCCAATCTGGCAACTCTTTCAATAGTTTTCAGTATTCACATGCCACCAACCAGTGATCTCGGAAGACATCAGCGGGCCCCGTCAGCACCCTACTCTCCCACAGATGGACCGTGAAAGGTTTCACATGTCAAGCCCAGCGCGTCAGCAGCGGGGCCCACTATCCATGTCTTGGTGGCTGTGTGCTCTCACTTCCCATCAGCAACCTTATGAAAAGTCTTTGGTTTGGCAAGGGGCCCTTTAGATGACTCTACCGCATTCATTTCCACAACACAAGGCAGCCAAGCCCAAGCCAGCCGTGGCACCATTTGTTGCCACAGCCGCCCATTGCCACCACAAAAGACGTCACCTTCATCTTTCTGCCCAGCACCGTCACCGACCTGCACAGTCCTCCAGGCCTGGGCTCTCAATAGGCCAATGAGACAACTCAGGGCCCACCTCAGCACTCCCAATCAGGGGGACTGTCAGTCAGGCACACGTGGTCTGCAACCAACATCACTTACGAGCCAGTGGGCACCAGACCATCTCCTCCATATGCCATGCTAGCACGTGATCGCAGCAGCCGCCGCACTCAGATAGTTCGGAGCTCCATGTGGTCCTCACTAATAATTCGGGTCAGGCCAGGAGTGCTCCTCCCTCTGGCGTGCACTGCCGCAGCACCCACGGCAAGGACTCCACGTAGGCCCCCCCAGTGCTCACTGCACGGCTGGGCAGCCTCCATCACAGCCCAGGCCCCATGTCGCATCCCCGGAAGCCCAGTCTGGCTAGGATTCAGGATCAATGTATTTGGGGGCTATAGTTGATGGACCCTCCCAGCAGACACCTCACCTCCATGCTGCCTCCCACAGGCCTGGCCTCGTGCCTTCTGGCTCCCCTCCGGGCAGGCGATGTCCACCTCTCTAGTGGTTCACCAGTCCAGATCGTATTCCGACTGCACAACAGTCGTCAAGGGTGTCAAAATAACTTAGTGGGGGGCAATATAAGGGACCGTGGTATGCAGGATTAGGACGGATAAAACTGTTGCCGGTGGGAGCTATATCATACAGGCTTGGTGGTCATTTTGCTTGGCCAGAAGTCCAATGTTGTTGTGTATGTTGTGTTGCCGTGTGACACATTCAGGTAAGTGTTGTGGTTGTGTGGCGGTTGTTGTCGTGATGAGTGTAGTTCTGCTTTGGTGTTAGTGTTTTTGTGGAGATGGATGTGTAGTTGTGATGGTTGTTGTGGATGTGTCGTTTGTGGGTGCAGTGTCAGAGGCATGTGTATGTTGTGGCATAGATTGATGTCAATGTGTTTTTGGCATGTATGGGTTGTGTTGTGTTGAAATGGCAATGGGTTATTGTGTGTATATGGTGTGTTGTGTGGTGTGTAGTGCAGGGGTACACATAAGGCTAAGGGACAGTATGTGTGTATCACTTACCTCTATTCCACAGCCCATGCCATTGTACAAAGTCTATTGAGTCCCGCCGCCATTTCACTCCGTTAACAATCTGTCGCCAGTCAATCTGCTTGCAGGACTGTAACATCTAAATACAATGGTCTTTTCGGGTCTGCCGTCAACGTGGCTTAGCAGTAACACCAACAAAATCTAAAATCAGGCCCCAAGTGAGTTGAGTTGTTAATTATCAAACAACGTGCTAGGAGCATGATTGCATATGAGACATATTTCAAATGCAATTGTGTAAGCATAGCCTACACAAGTGAGAGTTCAGTCAGTTCAATTAAATTATGTTACAGCCAGATGAAGAGCAAAGTAACAGGAAAAAGTCAGTCAGCCAGTCAATAGAGCTTTATTCTGTTTTAAACAAACCATAAAAGCACACATGTAAAACACATTTCACTAATACAACTAAAAACGGTGATCACATCATTAAAACAATATAAAACAAAATATAAAAAAAAATTAAAAGAGATTTAAAAAAAAACAGCACCATCAATTAATTAATTACATACAATACTGCAATAATCCATACAATACCGCAACATTAGACATCCACAATATAAGGCAGACGTGGAAAAGTGCGTTATATAGTGTATAGTAAATTGGTGACTTAAATGGGTAAATTTTCAGTTCATAAAATTCATGCAACTTAGCAAATATGAAGAAAAATTACTTTAACGGAAACCCATCCACTTATTTATCTCTCCCATCGTCCCTTTAAAGATATTCCAGAATCATTTGCCTACTATTTTTCCAGCATGCACCACTGTGGCTATAAACCTATAAATGGTAATGCAGATTGCCTCAGTCTGAAGCAATTGTAAATAATACAACGCTGCTCTGCATTCCCTAATATTTAGGTTCCGCAATAAAGGTCTTAAAATGCGCAGCCTCTGCTCTTTGCAAAAGATCACAGAAAACAGTAGGTGTGATTGCGATTGGCACGATAATGAATCACAGAGACACAGTAGCAAGTCTTTGATTTTATAAACAATGGAGGGTTAAGATACCAAAGAGTGAACAATGCCAAGTCTGAATCTAACAAAACAATACCTCTGATGTCGTGGGGTTTTAGTGTAGTGCACAGTGGAGAATATGCCTTCACTAGCTCTTTCTTTATTTCAAAAGACAACCTATTGTCTTGAAAATGGCTTAGCAGGTCCTGCGAAACAGTGGTCTTGAGGGACTGATTAATAGTTTGAGAGTTATCATAGAGATCAACTCTTCCTGTAGCCAGTAAGTTGTTCTTAACGTGCACAAGCCACCCTATTTTGCTGGCCCATCTCAGTTTAAGGCAATCGGTGCTCACAGCCTGAGTCAGCGCCACCTCGAGCCTTGCCCAGATAGACAGCCATTGAAGGACTGGTGCTGTTCTTATCCTATCCTCAAGATACTGAAGCCCTAATTCTTCCTGCACTAAACAAAAAAAAGGGCATGAATTTGGGAGGGAATGGAGCCCTCCTAAACAGAACTGTTCTAAATGGTCTGGAGAGATGAACAGTCAGTAAATCCCCATTTCCCTCCCCAATAGGTGGCAGCCGAGGCAGATCTGGATTGTAGATAGCAGCCTCTAGTGGCATGCATCTCAGTTTGGAAGCAAATTTGACTAGAGCAGCTAAAGATTTGTCTAATTGCGCTGCCCTAACACCGATCAGATGTTTCTATGAGCTGGCATTATCAAACAGGACCCGAAGATATGTAAAAATGGAAACACACTTAAGGGGAACCCCGGTGATATGAAAAGAAAGTATCTTACTCTGAGGTTGGCCACACACCATAACAAAAGATTTAGATTTATTTGTGGAGAGCCCCAAATCAGCCATAAAGGTCACAAAGCTGTCTAAAAGTTTTTGGAGCACAGGTCCTGTACTGGCCATTAAGACACAATCATCAGCATACATTAACACTGGCAGTAACATTTTGCTGCGTCTACCCCTGCTAAACTCCCAACAAGCCCATTAATATCAAAGCTAAAGAGAAAAGGGGCCAGCACACAGCCCTGCCTAACTTCTTTCCTAATTTAAATGGAATTGATCACTCTCCACCAGCCCCAAACCTTACCCATGCCTCAACATCCTCATGGAGATGGGCAAGCAGATGTACAATCCCTGGGCCAGCACTCTTTTTAATTAGCATGTCCCACACCCTTCCCCTTATGACATTAAAAGCTGCACCAAGGCTGACTGCACTGACGCCCATGCTTTACTATGACATATTTGTTAATTAACAGGTGCAAGTTCAGACACTGGTCATTTGTCCAGAGGCCTTGTCTGAAGCCAAACTAGGCAGGTGTTAGAATATCATTTTCGCTTGCCCAAATCTCCAGGTGATCCAGTATTATTCACCCTAGTACCTTAGCGGTGGAATCACCTTGGGATATAGGCTAATAACACTTGGGCTCGCTCATATCACTCTTTTAAAAAATTGGAACAATTAGAGCTTTGAACCAGGAGTTCAGGGACCGATTGTGATCGCACGCTGTAAAACGCTGACCAGGATTGGGGCTCAAAATTTAAGATTACGCTTAAAGAGATCAATTGGGACCCCGTCTGGTTCAGGTGCTTTATTGAATGGACAATCCAGGGTAATTGTTAATTGCTTGTTGCCACTCGTTCTAAGAATCTCAGAAGGGATAGCATAAGAGGTCCTTGGTGAAGTACCAGTCACATACTGCTGAAAAATGCTTCACCCAGGCATGTTCGGTGATTGTTGCATCTGTCTTAGTTGCAGGCAATTTGACAAAAATAGGAGCGTTCACTATTTCCCAAAAACTAGTTGTGTCATTATTAGCACAGGCACCAGTTAGTTTTCCCCAAGCCTCCCTTCTGACCTCCTCTTTCCTCGCATCCACTGTTTCTTTGTAAGGCTTTCTAAGCTTCCTGGACTTTCCTGTGTCTCCCGGTAGGATTTTAAGGCTTGTCACAAATTACTGTGTAGATGAGAACAGGCTGCATTAAACCATTTTGTGCTCTTAAGAGCGTGTTGTTTTTGAACTACTGTGAACATATTCCCAGAAACGCCTTCATGACACCAGTAGGATCGGGGCCAGTACTCAGGCATAGCTCAAAAACTCTCTTTCACCCCTCAGGAGTAACACTAAGAATGCCTCCGGGTCAACACTGCTCCATTTAAGACGTAGCCCCCTATTTGCAAAGTATTCAACCGGGGCAACCCTCTGACTAGCAGTCAGCATGGGCAGCTTACACTGAGATAAAGTTCCAATGGGTTGTGATCGCTTATTGGGTATGCCTTAATAGTGAACTCGCACACCCTCCCTGCCCGGGACCTAGAGAGTGTGATCAAATCAATCACAGGAACCATTGCATCTGCATGTGAATGTGACCTGCTCGGGAATCTCTGTGGACGCCAGGTCTACCAATAAAAGGAGGTCTTACATCATCAGCAAATTGTTCATACAATTACCATAGGGGTTGTGCTCAAAATGGGAAAAGTCACAGGACTCTTCACTCCCCTCTCCACATATCTTTTCACTAGAGACAGTACATAATCTGTGATTAGAATCCCCCACACCTCATATTATAATAAAGTCAACTGTCAGCCCGGCTCGTATTACATCAATAGCGTTTTTAATTAAACCACTAACAGTGATATTATTTTTATCAAAATTATTGTTATACAAATGAATCAACAATATTAGAAGCAGCCCTTCAATTGTAAGGCAAATAATTAAAAAAAAAGAAGAATCTAAGTAAACATTCCCGATTTTGTCTGGAAATATGATACTCACCAGAGTTAAAAGGCCACTGCTATCTTGCACTGATGATGACGGGGTCGCTGGAGGTTATTTTGAATAAAAAGTGTTTATGTGCACATTCGTTTGGGACCAGGTCTCCTGGAGACAGACCACTTGAGAATTTGACAAATATCTAACCCACTTTTCGTCGTCCAGTTTTCTACTAATCCCTGCAATATTCCAGTAAAGTACACACACTCTATTGCTAAAATGAGAGCACTCCGTTACACACGAGCTGAGATGACCAACAGTAAGACGGCTCTGAGAGTTAACATGACCATCCTTTGTTGGATCATTGTCCTGCAGGGGCCCAACCCCCTCGATTGGCTGTTTTTTGGAAGTGTCAGCCATCACAAATGTATTAACTGGGAGGGGTGATCATTCGAGCTACCCTTAAAAATACTACTGTTCCAGGGGGCGGAGCTGAATAACATTGCCTGCACCTGAGCTAGAGGGAGTTGATCTTATTGCCAATGATAAGTCAGACAGAGTGTCGCTAATTTTCTGGATGAGCGGTCACCACGGGTTTGAGAAATTTAGCAAGTACTGCTGTTAGTTGAATGCAATTACAATGGACGGTAACCGCTTTGGTTGAAGCAGTCACCCCTGAGTTCGGAATTTGGTCCTGCTTAGTTGGTTTTCTATCACAAGCTGAGCCTCTGTCCTCATGTCCCACTTGAGCATGCTGAGGACTTTTATTGACCAGAGACTTTGTGACTATGGATGGGTGCACTCTTCTTTTATATTTTTTAATAGGGGGCGAGTCGAAGACGTCCTTGATTAAATAGTTTGTAACACCCTTTTCTCGCCCCAGGGAAGTCGCCGATATTTCAAGAATCTTATGGGATACCCATGGACTTTTTGGCGCAGGGCTAAAATTAATACCAGAGCGTCGAGTCCCCCACCCCAGGATGTTCAGTGGGAGAGGAAGTCGTGGCTAAAGCAGGACCTGCCTGAACAGAGCCAGTTGTGAGTAACAGTGACTTCCTTGTGACACCTAGTCGTTCTTCTACTGTCATGATTTTTGAGTTGATCATGTTCATGACAGTGTTCAAATAACTTGTAATAGACCCCACTGACCGGTGTTCGGTAGCCACGGGAATAATAGAGTACCCATTCCATGCCACCTGTAAACGTTGTTCCCTCAGATCAGTTGAATAGCTGAGCCAAGAGCCCTGTCCCAGCCCAGCCTTGTCCAGATGCAGATGCAGACGGGCGCAGACAGGCCCGCTCTTAGCCTGGTCTTCGCCCGGGCAAGTGTCCGGACATGTTCTAAACACATCCTGCACTGTGAGAGCGCCTTGTTGATTTTATCCCCACACTTCCTGACATGGTAGCACAGATGGCAGGCTTCCCCTAATGCAAACTGGTCTCAGAAATGCTGTAGGCGCTTGACCACCCCGCACTGCGGGAGTGCCTTGTTGTGTATATCCCTGCCCCTCCTGATGCTGTAGCAGAGATGGGCGGGCTGCCCCAATACAAACAGATCTCAGAAGTGCTGTAGGTGCTTGACCACCCCGCACAATGGGAGCGCCTTGTTGTTTTAATCCTCGTGCCTCCTGGTGTGGTAGCAGAGATGGGCAAGCTGCCCCCAATGCAAACTGGTCTCAGAAGTGCGGTGGATGCTTGGAGTTATTTTGCCTCCACTGTGGGGGAAAAGGCCTTTTATGGGAATGGGTTGGGGATGATTTTTTTGACATAACCAGCTTGAGGATTGAACATAGGGAATGTACAAGGCCAGGAAATGGTCATGGGCACCATGATGCTGAGACTCAAAACTAAGCCCAAATATGTTGCTTGATTGGTGATACTGAAGTAAAGCTTTGTTGCATTCTAAAGCCACCAGAAATTTCAGTGATGCCTAATTTGTACAGGATCAATATACACAATGTAAAGAAGGAGAAACCAGAGATGGCTAGAGCCATGGTGGGATTAGATTTGACACCTATTTTAATAGCTCTTAGAGAAAAAGGCATTTTAAATAGTTCAGCCTAGGACTCTGGGAACTCCTTGAAGACAAGACATGATCTTCCAGCAGCTACTTGAAGAAAACGGGAACTATCAGTTAACTACCAAAAATGTTGTAAGTAGGTGGTGTCAAGTATGTGGTGTCAGAAATGTTACCCATATAGGAAACATCGATTACTTTCACCATGAGTACCAAGATTATACAGATGCCCTTAGTCCACAGGAAGCAGATAACGCTTGATCCAGATGAAGCAGGTAAGTTACCATCACACTGTGCTATAAATCTAATGCAAGGAATACAGATGTTCCACGTTGAAAGGAGTATGCAGTAGCCAGAAACAAACAATTGATATATTTATTCTTCAAGTCTTTCCTGCTGGTGAGCCTCTGCTTCTGTTAAAAAAACACCCTCTGCCTTGATCTTAGAGACTCGCTGTGTCTGACAGTGGACAGATATGCTTTTCAGGGTGATGATGTCCATACCTTTCACCAGTGAAGCCTTCAAAGATCTTGAGAATTGCTGCAACCTGAGGATGGGAGGTGTAAATATCTGAACTGAGATATAAAAGGAAGTACAATTAAATGGGCAGTGCCCCTCTTTTTCATATACACCTATACAGCATTCTTTTTTAGACATTCTGTAGGAAAGCAACTTTGAAATGTGTACTGGTTGGAAATGCATAGCTTCATGATCAGTCCAACATAGAGACGCCACAACTCTCAAGACCTTGATGCCTTTAATGAAATAATGTGTACCCTTTAAAATGAACAAACAGAAAGAACAGATACAATACTTATGCAGCTATTTAGAGTTTCAAGGATGCAGGATATTTGCCATGAGTCGCTGGCTATTGCGACCACCCTGTTTAGAGTGACTACATTGCTATGCAGTCTAAATTGAGTCAATGGGATATCTGCCAATTTCTGGTGAAGGTCCACATGGGCCAGAATCTAAGTAACCCTCCTAATGCTTGAAATATTTTTAACGAGTACAGGGATACATGGATTGAACTGCTACTGATACCTCAATGCTCGTGCCTGTCCTTGTGGTACCTCATGTGCACCTATTCAGCTGAGATCCCCTACGGCATACAGAGGATTGTCGGGGCCTCTGAGTGACAGCGGATTAGCGGATTATTGGATTCCTTGCAACCTCACCTACCAGGAGTGCTGGCCGTGCGTGGTGATTGGCAGTTGGCACTTGATGCATCAGCTCTGGAGACACACGGTTTCCGCTTTGCAAGGCTCCACCGCATCCTCATTGATTATAGTAGTTGTGTGTGTGTGTGTGTATACATACACACACACACACAGTCAGTAAACTCGGAGAGCGGAGGCTGTAGCGTGTCTGTCCGGGTCGGGTTCCAGTAACCCCATCTATAGGCACGGAATTCCTCTTGTTAAGGAAAAGCACGGACACTTTTGAAGTGCTGAAACAGTGTTAACTTTGGAAACACAGGCTTTACTCCAGTGCGTGTCAGCCGTAGCCTTGATCACAAATAGAGTGCTAGTACCAGACACAATCCGAAATAGCGAGAAAACATAAACAAAGAACAAAGGGCCACATGTAGGAAACTCCAAGATTGCGACTCGGAAATTGCCGACACTGGTGGTGTCTACAGTGGTAACTGCGAGTTGCTTTGCGACCGCATTCGCGGTCACAAAGCAATTCTGAATTGCGATGCGATGCGAGTCGCAAATAGGAAGGGAACACCCCTTCCTATCTGCGAGTCACATTCCCAAATTGCGAGTCGGTACCGACTCGCAATTTGGGAATGAGCATCGCGTTAGGCTGTTTGCATGGCGCAAACTGCGATTTCCGCCGTTTGCACCATGCAAACGGCTACCTACATCTGGCCCGAAATTTATTCAAATGTGCTCTCATAAAGCCCAAAGCAGTGGCCATCTTAGAGTGTGCTACAGATATATACCTAACTAGTATTCACAGTCATAGAATTGCGCAAAACATAAAGGTATTTCTGAATACATAATTTCCAAGCGAAATAACAGAAGTATTGTTGGCAAGAGGTGCATATATTGACAGCTGCCCCTTGGAGTTAACAATGGACATCAATTTATATTGTATTGTATTGTATTGTAATAGTATTTATATAGCGCTTACTACTCCTGACGAGGCGTCAAAGCGCTTTTCGGCGAGTAGCACGCTACTCCGGAACCCAACAAGAATTAGTGATGGATTAGTATCAGGAAATATGAGTACAGTTTTAGTATTATTATGAGTTAATTTGAGCCGCGGATATGAGAGTTTGTTAGTTAGATTGACTGGAGTAATGGAGGAGGAAAGAAATCCAGAAGTGTAAATTGGGAGTATATCCCTCATTTACTCATCCCAAAGGCTTGGGATGAGTAAAGGGGGGTGGAGGAGGGAAGGGTTAGGAAGATCATAGTAGCAGGGTGAGATAAATGACGGAGAATTTAGTAGGGTTGTTTGGGAGGTCATGGTAGTAGAGTGAGGTTTGGTGAGTTAGATGTGGAAGCGGTGGGAAGAGGTTAGGCAGAGTTATTTAGGAGATTAAAGTAGTAGAATGGATTTGGGATGAGTCAGAGTGGGAATGGAGGATAGATTGATAGAGACATGACATATGATGATGGGTAGATAAGTGTTATAAGATGAGAGCAGGGATTCATAGATAACTAATATAACAACCCACCCAGGAGCCATGCAATGACCCACGAACATGCCAAGCACAGAACAACATACACACATACATACATATATATATATGTATATATATATATATATATATATATATATATATATATATATATATATACATACACACATACACACACACATACAAACACACATTAATACACACACACATGCATGTACATACCATACATAATTAGAACCATGGGTAAATATACTTAGTCAAACAGGTTTAAAGAGTGTGTGTGTATTTTATTGTTATGACATAGTAGCGATACATATTTTCTAAAGAACTATACATAACTAGAAATAGACACATAATCAGAAAAAATATTTATCAACATAGGCATATGCAGTCCATAGTTGTTTGAATATGGTGGTTATGAAGGAAAGAGCCAACTCTTGAGTAGTTTTCTGAAGACAAGAAAGTTATCTGTGGCTCTTATAGTTGGGGGTAATGAATTCCATAGTTTGGTTGCTTGAACGGAGAGGGATGTACCACCAATAGTCTTTTTCTTGTATGGTGGTGTTCTAAGGCGGGGTGCCAATCTTGAGCGGAGGTTTCTTTGTTGGATGTATTTGGTTATTTTGTTTCTGATAAAGAGCGGTCCTGTTACATGTAGAGCTTTGTGGGTGATACAAAGCAGCTTGAAAGTGCATCTTCTGGCAACGGGTAACCAGTGTAGTGCTCTCAAGGCAGGGGAGATGTGGGCTTGCGGCTTTACATGTAATAGTAGCCTGGCTGCAGAGTTCTGAATACGTTGTAGTTTTTTCATAATAGATAGAGATGATCCATGGTAGAGGCCATTGGCATAATCCAGTTTGGATAGTACAAGCGAGCTAGTAGCTTGCACCCTGTGTGGAAATCCGAGGTGGGGGAAGATGCATCGTAGAGTCTTCAAGGTGGTGAAGCTTGTTCGTGCTAATTTGTCCACTTGGGCATTCATAGTTAACTTGGAATCCATGGTGATTCCAAGGTTTTTAACTTCTTTGGATAATTGAGGAGGTGGTCCGAGATCGCCAAGCCAGACGCACAGAGGGTCATAACTTTTCCAGTCACCACATATGAGTATCTCTGTTTTGGAGGTATTTAGTTTGAGATGGCTCCAGGTCATCCACTGATCAACGGCTCTGAGGCAACTGAAGATTACTGAGTTTTCAATGTTTTTGGGGCATTCTAATTTAAGTAGTATTTGCGTGTCATCTGCATAGTTGTAGCATGTGAGATGGAAATCATTGATCAGTTCTGGTAATGATATCATGTAGAGGTTGAAAAGCAAAGGTGAGATGATAGATCCTTGGGAGACCCCTGCTTTTGTGAGGTAGGGTTTGGATGAGAAGGGGGGCGAGTAGATGATATTAGATCTTTTTTGAAGATAGGAAGTAATCCAGTCGAGAGCAGTCCCTTGTATGCCGGCTTCGTGGAGTCTTTGAATTAGGGTGTCATGGTCAACCGTATCAAAGGCAGCCGAGAGGTCCAAAAGAAATAGTGCAGCAACTCCATTGCGGTCGACTGTGTTTTTAAGATCATCCTAGATTGCTATGAGTGCCGATTCAGTGCCTCTTCCTGGGCGGAATCCAGTTTGGAAGTCTGAAAGTATAGAATTGTCTTCAATGAATTGTGACATGTGGGCGAATGCTGCTCTTTCTATCAATTTGCCCAGGAAAGATCCATTTGTGATTGGTCCGTAGTTGTTGGGGTCTTGCGGGTCTAGGTTTTTTTTCTCTAATAACAGTCGTATGTATTCCTTTTTCAGGTCTATAGGAAAAGTTCCTGTAGTTAAAGAGTTGTTGATGATTCTTCTTACAGGTGTGGCAGCAGAAGTAGATAGAAGAATGTTCTTGAAGATTTGTGGTGTGCAAGGGTCAGAAGGGCAACCGGAAGGTCTGCTTGCTTTGACCAAATCCATAAATTCACCATGGGATATTTGTTGGAAGGACTGTAGAGGCTGGGTTGGTTTATTCTTGGAGGGTATTTTAGGAAAGGGGTTGGTGCTGATGGTTTTCTTCTGTTTTAAATAGGAGTCCAATGTGTCTTCCTTGGTTGTGTAGTGAGTTGCCTATCTGTTTGGGAAGTCTTGAGTAGTGGGATGACTTCCTTCCATGCATGTAGGTTTTCGAAATTCATTGAGAATTTTATAAACTTCCTTGGTTGTAGATTGAGCATTTTGAATTCTGTCTGAGTAGTACCTTTTTTTTAGCTTTTTTGATTGATGATTTGTATATTCTGTTAAGTCTGTGTAGCTGCAGTTTGTCTTGACTGTTGTTTGTTTTGAGCCAGGTCCGCTGCAACTTTCTGATTTGTTTTCTTTATCTTTTTAAGTTCTGTGTTTCTCTAAGGTGTTGGTTTTCTTTTGTCGTGTTTAGTTTTTCTGAGTGGTATTAGGATATCTAAAGCTTCCTGTAGCCACTCATAAAGTTTTGGCACAGAATTAATTGTATCTAGATCTGTGTTGTCTGTTAGTTGTGTTTCTAAGTCATCCATATTGAGTTTGCTCCATGGTCGATAGGTGCATGTATGTAAGTAGTTGTGGGGTGTGTTTATTTGTGGAGTTTTATGTCGTAAAGTTATCAAATGGTGGTCTGACCAAGTGATTGGCGTGATGCGATGAACGGTAACTAGTTCAGGTTTAGCAAAAATGACACCTAGGATGTGTCCGGCGATGTGTGTGGGATTGTGTACAATCTGATGTAGGTTCAATGCGACTAGGCCAGTGGTGATAGCTTTTGGATGGGGCATATTGGGTTTGTCAAACCAAATGTTTAGACCCCTAAGAATGCATAGGTTGGAGTATAGTGTAATAAGGTTTGAGACTGTATCTAGAAAAGCATCTGGGAATGTTATATCAGGTTCTATGTTAACACTGAGCATGTTATAATATACATAATTTAGCTCATATAATTCCAGACCCTAAATGATATTGCATTGAACACACCTAGAGATGATAATATAACACAAAATATGTCTAAAGAAAATTATCTTGTGCATTACGAAACATATACAGTGTGGCAACCTACACATACTGTTTAATTGGGCATGTCAGATTGGGCACAAACACAATCTCTTAAGAAAACACAGCACAAGTATATACTGAATAATCTCACATAACTATTGTGTAGTCACACAATCTAGCCCCATTGGGCATATTTCTAGCTGACAAAACTGCTAAACTGCAGGAAAATGGTAAAAAGATCAGGCATCACTGGCTCGCTACTTTGAGACTCAAACAGTGTTCCCACCTGTGTGCAAACAACAACAACAAAAAGAAGAATATGTCAATATACAACTGAACTATAAAACCAATGATTCTGAACATAGACTTACAAATCAATCTCACTATCAATTTTTACCCAAGATGAATTGCCATTTCCTCACTAAAGTTCAGGTCTGAAGTTGCGAGTGTCTCAAAGTGTCTCAATGTACCTTGATTCCAACATCCGGAGTTTCTGTTCTCTATCCCCTCCACTCGGATGTCTGATTCCACATGATCAATCATCACAAATCTCAGTAAGTTTTCATTACCAGAAAGAAAATCATTAAAATGCCTGGCAATAGGAAAATTAGGATCATTTTAGCGAATTGCCCTTTTGTGTTCTAACATCCTCATTTTTTGCTCGATGAATCATACTGCCTCCATAGATCTTCTCAAATGGGCATATTAGACAGTAGACACAAAATTTGGTGTTACAGTTGTAATTACTCCTGATTGAATGTTCTCTCTCCCCATTCCATATTTTTAACCAGCTACAATTCTTGCTACTAATGCTCTACACTGCATACAACAAAACCCAGAAGGACCTTTAACTGTTTTGTATATATTGGTGTGTTGCAATACCATGTTATGACTCAGATCGTTATGAAGTGATTTACTTTTCTTGAACGTGATTTGTGGTGTACTTTGTATGAATTTGGTTACCACAGGATCAGTTTGCAGAATATGCCAGCTATTATTCAAGATCTTCCTGACATTGGAAGCCTGAATGGAGTATGTTTTAATAAATCTTACTGCATCTTGCTCCTCAACTCCTTTGTATTACCTCGATGGAGTAAACTGTCCCATGAAACAATGTCAACCTTTTCTTTTGCATGAGTTACGATTTTGGTACCATACCCTCTCTCTTTGAACTTTTCCCATGATCTTACTCTCGTGCAGAAAATCTTCTAGTGTACTACAAATCCGTCTAGCCCGTAACAGCTCCCCACATGGGATGCTGCATGTCAGGCTTGAGGAATGTGCAATCTAGGCATTCAGTAAACTATTGCCTGCTGTCAGTTTCCTGAAAAGTCTTGTAGTGCATTGATCATGCTTGACCAACATTTCCACATCCAGAAACTCAATCCGGGACCTGCTAGTGTGTTCTGTGAACTGTAAACTGAGCTTGTTCTTGTTAAGGGTGGACACAAACGTCTTAGGTGGTGCCTCATCACCTATCCAAATTATAAAAATGTCATCTATGTAGCAACTCCACAAGATTACCTTTTAATCATATTCAGTGACTTCAGTGGACACCTGCTCCTCCAACAGCCCATGAACAAGTTCACATAACTGGGGATGAAGCAGGTGCCCATTACCATCCCCTGGAGTTGCCTATAGATCTGATTGCCAAAAAATAAATAGTTGTTTGTGAGGCAATACTGGATCATGTCCAATATCATCTCTGTGTGTAGTACCAGTGAGATGGAACTAGCCCTCATGAAGTGTCTTACTGCTTTTAAACCCAGGTCATGTTTAATGCAAGTGTCGAGACTAGTGACATCAAGTATCAACAATAGGTAATCCTGCTCCCAGTGTATGTGCAGTGTCCTTGATGTACGATGGTAGTGTTCTTACAAAGGACCAAATATAGTAGTCAATGTACTTGGAAGTATTTTCTAACAGTGATCCTATTGTTAATAGGTCTGCCAGGTGGATTTAGCCTATCCTTATGCAATTTGGGCAATAGATTTAGCACAGGAATGTTCGGATGGCCACACTTCAGAAAAAGATTCCCATTTCAGTAGATCCCTCTCCATCCATTCAAACAGGATCTCACTGTATTTCATGGCTGCTTTCGTAACTTTCTTAATTTCACTATGATTTAATTTCACATAACAGCTAGGGTCCCCTAACTGTCCCATGCCTTCAAATAAATACTGAGTTTTATCTAGGATAACCATGTCACCCCCTTTATTTGATTGTCATATCACTATATTGATGTCCTTTTTTCGACTCTCCAGGGCTGTCAGTTGAGACCTAGATAGATTTTTTCTTTTGATGTTGTTGGGCTTGTATCCGATCCATTTCAGTTCTTTAATTGCATCCCTTTCAAATACCTCTATGGCATCACAGTGCACAAGTGGTAAAAAAGTGGATTTTGGCTTGAAAGGGCTTGGAAAAGCCTTATCCACTTCAATTCCCCAGAGCACCCAGATTAATAAAAGGGTCTTCATAAGCATCTAAGTCATCATGCAAAGTCGCCAAAGTATGAAGTATCTCCACATCCTCAATGCACAAAGCACTGAGGTTGGACCCACCAGTGGCATTTCTTCAATGCGCACCTCTACTCTGAATCTACTTTTTTAATTTTATCTTCCTCAAATATTTGAATAGATCTATCCTGGTTTGTGTATAATAAAAGGCACTTGTGGGACGAAGGGATAGGTCTAGAGATAAGAGTTTCTGATTGTCTACCGACAGTTGCCTTTTTGAAAGATTTACCACATTCATTGTGTAGTATTCCTGGCTCTTGTCATCACTCCCACTAGTTGTGATTCCTCTTTTCCGCCTTCTTGCTTTTACCTGTCAGTTCTTCTTGCTTTTCCTCTCATTTCTCTCCCTCTGCCCCTCTGAAAAGACTCCTCCTTGCATTGTTCTGTCCTTCTCTGGCTGAGCAGTTGGAATTGCTTTAAAAGATTCAATCTACTTGCAGCTTTATCCACTAGGACAGAGGTTCTCAACCTTTTGGACCCCCACTTTATCATTACATGAGCCCGGGGACCCCCACTGAATTTGTATTGGATTCCGGTGACCCCCCCACTGAGTCATTATTGAAGGCTGGGGACCTAATCTGTTAATATTATTTTATTCTCCAAGCAGTCGCGGATCCCCTTAGGAGGCTTTGCGGACCCCCAGGGGTCCCCGGACCACAGGTTGGGAACCATTGCACTAGGAGACCCCTTGCAAGAGTGGTATCAGATACATCCGATAGATTACTATCTGAGGCATTGTTTTCATCAGGTTCCATTCTAGGTTGTGCTTTCCCATTTCCTGCTTGTGGTAGTTGTCCATTAGGGTCCTCAATATACACGTGGTCATATTTGTGGTGAAAGGTCAATGTTCTTCCTGCCTGAAATCTTTGAAATCATGGATAAACTTTCTCTGTTTCTTGTTCATGATTTCCTCCTCTAATTTCTAAAGCCTTAACTCCAAAGTTTTCATAAAGTCATCACACATATCTGTAGATACTAATAAAAACAGTTCTGAAGTTGTTTTCTCAATTAATTCCAAGATTTTTGCTCTTTCTTTCAATGAGTATTTGATTAGAATTATCATCAATGTGAGAGAGCATTCCTTGGAGTTATTAGCTAATTCGTCTAACATCTCTGTATCCTTCAGAGCAGTATTTGTGCCTGTTGTCTGCGTAAAAAAAAAAATTGATGCTATATACTATATATATATATATATACATACATATATATATATATATATATATACATACGTATATATATATATATATATATATATATTACCTAGTGGTGGTTGCCACTAGGTAGGTATAGTTAAGAATTTTTTTTACCATTGACTACCGTTTACTGTTTTTTGTTTTGCCAATAACTTTGGCGCCGTCTGACAAATCTTCGTGAAATTTTCAAAACTTAGACTTTGCCCAGTTCTGCTGCTTTCTAGTAAGTTTCGAGGTGATCTGTCAAGCTCGGGCTGAGACAAAGGGGGGGTCCCAAAGCACTTTTTGCCCTTTCTATGTCAATGAGATTTTTCAAAATTTTTAACATGATTATAGCCCGAACCGCTGAAACGAATTACACCATATTTGGCAGAAAGTTAGATGTTGGTCCCGAAAGCACACTTTTTGTGATGTTCTGTTAATCCGTTCAGCAGTTTCTGAGACATTAAAGTTAAAAAAAATATAGATATATATAGGAAGGCTGATCCTCCGCGGATCCAGAACCGCGCATCAGGGTCCAGATCCGCTGGTCCGGGGGAAAAGCCAGGGCCTGATTGGCTGGCCCCAACCTGACAGAAAGTTGTGCCCGCCATTTCGTTTGTCACATCGGCCTGGGGGTGGGAAAAGAAGAGTGCAAAAACACATTAGGGTTCAGGATACAGGTATCCTGACCCCATAGGACACAGAGAGGGGTCCCTTAGGGACCCTTTGTGGGCAAAAAATTGCCTAATTATTATTTTTTTGTCTGATCCGCAGATCCACTGATGGATCCAGAGAAAAACTTTAAAAAAAAACACCCACTGCATCCAAGCTCATGCTGTACACGGCCAAAGGCTGTGCGCAGCTTGGGTTTGGGTGCATGCAGGAGGGTTGGCCACCGGTCCTGCCCACAGGCCCAGCTGCCAACACCCACTGCACACTGCCGAAGTCTGTGCGTGCTAACAAAGACCATAGAAATTCACTGAAAAAAACAAAGGTAACAGGGGTGTTATAGTTAGGTTCTTAATTTCCTCACACAGCCTCGCGCAGCCTAATTATTATTATTTTGTTTGGGGGGAGAGGGCCTCGCAGCCCCCCTCCCTGCCCCAATCTCAGCTCCAGGGGCCCCATCTCCCAGGGCCCAGCCTATACATTTATTTTGGAGAGAAGGGGTGCCGATCATGGCCCCGGGGACTCTATCCCCCGGGGCGTGGCCTAATTTTTCACTTATTTTTTTGATGGAGAGGGGCCACGCTGCCCCCCACAGGCTGTTCTCAGCCCCGGGGACCCCATCCCCCGGGGCGTGGCCTAATTATTATTTGGGGGGAGGGGGGGAGTGAGATGCACAGCGACCCTTCCCCAGGCTGATCTTGGCTCCGGGGACTCCATCCCCCAGGGACCAGCCTAAGTATTTAATTTGTTTTGGGAGGAGGGGGCCGCGCAACCTCCGATCTCAGCCCTGGGGATCCCATCCCCTGGTGTTGTGGGCACACTAGCATGTCCAAGAGATCAATTACCATAAGGTGCTGCTGCTTGCAACATTCAGACTTATTTGGGTATATTCATTACATCCTTGAATATCAAGTTTGCAATAACCAATGCTTGTTAAATGTCTCATTTATTATAACCAATGCTTGTTTATTATGCACATTGTATCCCACCTGCTAAACTTGTGCCAGCTGTAACTGCCAAAACATGTGCTCTTCACAATGTTATCTGTGTTGAACATGTGCCACAATCAGGATAATTGCTCATTTCCTTAACAAGCAACCAACTGCCTTCCCACCTACTCCAGCTGTAACTGCCAAAACATGTGCTCTTCACAATGTGATCTGTATTGAACATGTGCCAGGATCAGGATGATAATTTCTAATTTCCTTAACAAACAATCAACTGCCAAAAGGCACATGTACACATGTGATTATTTGAGGATGGTTGTGAGTCTGAGGGCTTGCTTGGCTTCATACCTATTTCTCCACTCACCTGTCTCCAGTCAAGCCAAGTTCCTTGTCCTCCAGCCTGCCTCCAGTCGAGTTCCAGTGCAAGTCAAGCTCCTTGCCCTCCAGCCTGCCTCCAGTTGAGTTCCAATGTTCCTCGTTTTCCAACCAGCTTCCAGTCGAGTTCCAGCATTTCTCGTCCTCCGGACAGCCTCCAGTCGGTGACTCTACCCTAGCCCCTGGTCTTTTTTTCACACATTTTTTTAAGGACTCTGCTGAAGCTGAGTCCCAAGATGGCTGCCAACACTTCCTGGTTTGAATTGTCGGCAGTCAATCAGAGCTGTGCATTCCCCTGCATGAGCTCGGCATTATTCGCGAAGTCTTCATGATCACAGATATGCACATTTGGATTTCCTTTAATATCTTAAAAACTACTGAACAATTTACACCAAATAAGTGAAAGCGTGATCTGCGTACCAAAAGCTAGCTTTTGTGCCAAACTTGGTGTAATTCTGTCCAGCGGTTCGGGCTGTAGTCATGTCTAAAGGTCTCATGGGAATTAACATGAAACACAACTTTTTTGACCCCCCCCCCCCTTTTTCTCAGCCCTTGCTTGATGGATAACCCTGAATTTTTTCTGTGCACAACAAGAATCACCTGGGCACTTTTTTGGGAACATTTTGTGAAGATTCATCGAACGGTGCCAAAGATATAGGCAAGTCTAAAAACACTTTTTCTAGGGAAACATGGTTCTAACTATAACTACCTAGTGGTGACCGCCACTAGGTAATATATACAGGGCCGCCTCTAGGGTGATGGGACCGGTGCCACCACACCGGGTGCTGACTGCAGGTGGGGGCATTGTGTTTGCAAGTATATTATGTTATTAAAAGCACTTGTTGCAGTGTTCCTTGCCTCCAGCACTTTGGAGGCAACATTAAAAATTTCAAGATAACAATGGTGATTAAGGTTCTGCCTGGAGAAAAATCGAAGTTTTGAGGGGCACTGTTAAGAAGTGATAGTGAGGCAATCCGTGGCAGAGGTGGTCATTTGGGGGGTGGCAACAGACATTGTCGCACAGGGTGCCACCAGTGCTAAGGCGGGCCCTGAAAAAAAACATATATATATATATAGATATATCAAACCAAGGTCCTTTCAGGGTTAGAGTGATGCATAAATTATGCAAAAAACAAAGGAGAACTCTGGGAAGTTCCCAATTTTAGGTGGAGAGCTGCTCTAGTAAGGAGCACCCTGCAACACCAGCGACACTCTAAGTTTTTTGCATATATAGATATAGATATATATGTATATATATATCTATATATATATATATATATATACATACATTCAATTAGAAGGCTATGCAAAAAAAACGGTACAGGCTAGATATAGAAGTAAGGCTTTAGCCCTACTTTTATGTCTGACCGCTCCCAGTTTCTGCTTCTCAAAATCTGGTCACCCTATTGCTGACTGCTGTGGTGCCTTAGAGAAATCTGACTATCTGTCTTTTGTCTCTCAACTTGGTGGCTGCAATTTAGAGCTCGAGAAGCTTGTGCCCAATTGAGGCCAACTGTAGCAGCGGCATGGGAGCTTACTTGGGTACTAGAAGCACCAGCTAGCCTGGCATAGAAGTGAAACGGAATTGAATGGCTATTACTAGTCCAGGATGAACCACGCCTCATAACAAGCAAACAGTTGGACTAGGCCTGCCCTTTCCACTGCGCCCACCCATTGTAGGTTTGTGCCATACAGAGGCATGACCAACCAGGTCGCTTCATTGGCAGAAGAGAAATTCTCTGTTTAAGGTGGTTTTCAATTGTAATGATCTTGGTTCTGTCATCAACTTGTTTGATTGCAGCAACAAGGGTGTCTTAAAACTCCAGACTGTCAACATTTAGATATCAGTCATTCAAACCATGTTACAAAGAGCAGCTGAGACCACAAGAGTGGTGGTGGCAGCATCAGCCTGTGTGGGAGGGAGTAGGCAATTGTTGAAAGGGCCATTGCGCTTCTAAATCTCATTTATCTCCTGGTCCTGTTGTTATAGTGTTTTTATTTGATGTCTTAACACTTTTGCCAGGATACAGCCTACAGGAGACAATCAGGATTCCCAGCAGAAGGATGACTCAAATTATATAAAGTACAAGAGCTACTCTTTATTACCAGTTTGGAAGTCCTCCTGGAAGCTCCCACACAGGGCATCTCTTTTCTTCCGATTTAACATTGCTAAGCATCCTGCCATGAAGCGGCAACGGAGGATTTAAATATACTCAAAAATAAAAAAGTAAAAGCTAGTGCAACAAACATCACTGTGAAGTCAAGTCCCCTGACATCCGCAGCAGTAATAATTAATCTAAAGCAGTGTTCCATTGTTGATTTTTGCAGCCAGCGTCTCCTTGGAAGTATATCACATAGCTCACCTGGATCTACTGAAGTCAGATCATCCAAAGTCAGCCATCAGGCCAGTTATGGGAATAGCTGCACAAATTAATCATAGTTAGAATGACTGGCCAGATTAGTCAGTTATAGAGTTATCTTTGATCACTCATATCAGTCTTCACATCACAGTGAAAGAGCCCCCCCCCAGCCCACATAGTAGGAATTCTATCACTAAGGGTTGTTTCACTCTTGATTAGAGAGATGTTCAGCAACTAGATGACTTGGTATTAACTAGTTCCCTTTCATCGCAAGATCCACTAATGATCAGTCTAACCCTGAAACCAACATTTAGTGCTCAACTGACTCTTCACTGTCTATGGCCATCAAGGCCTTGAACTGGCAATCTCATAAACTTGAGGTATAGGTTGATTTATTACAAACTCTCTCTATCTGTATACGACAACATTATCATATACTCAACAAGATCCAGCAAAAACTGGATGTCATCAAGGTTGCCTTCAATCTTTAAAAAAATCTCTATAGTGGTGCTTGTACTTCTATTGATCACAAACTTTGCACTTTTTCAGAAATAGGGAAGTCATTAACACTTTAGCTGTTATGCCTTTAGTGCTGAGCCCTTTTTTGGGTATTTGGGATTGTTCGTGCTTAGGCCTCCATAACGTTTTGTGCACATAAGCTATCCATGCCAAATTTGTTTGCTTTTTTTTACAACATCATGGGAATTGTAAAGGTGTCTGGGCTTTGTGGATTCACCTGGAGGGGACTGAGAAAATAGACAAAATATAGCAATTGTTTTAGTTTTTGGAGAAAAATATGGAAACAGTGCTCCAGACAGGAGTGTCTGCTTTTTCACTAAAAATGGCATCCACAAACGGTTTGCTGTATTAAAGTAACCATCTTTCCAACTTTCAGGAACATGCAGAGCTGAATCAAAAAACATATTTTGTACCACAGTTTTAGCATTTTTCTAAGAGGTAGCTTATTTTCCCTATTTTTTGTGCTCTCAACCTACTTACAGTTTGCGGTAGAAACCAGTATGAAACCCATAGGTGATCCAGAAAAGTTATAGATTTCTGAAAAGTAGACAGAATTCAAGGGGTCATATCTGTAGTTCCCTCAAGGTTTTCCCAAGACAAATAACTGTAGAAATATTGAAAATGACTAGGAAGAAAGGGCATTTGTGACAACGTTTTCATCTGTAACTTTTTTCACGAAGGCAGATTGATAAGAGCAATAACCCTTTATGTCCGTTTCTGGTTGCAAGGTTATATAGGGTTTGTAGGTTCTCAAAGAACACAAGGTACCCAATGCAAATAAATGAGCTGCACCATACAATAGGTTTTCTTTTTTTTTATTGGATACCTGAGAAACAAATTCATTACAGTAATTACATCAATTACATTCCCCCCAAAAAAGAAAACCTTTCTTACAATGATGTAACAACACACCATAAGTGAAGGATATACAGCGGCGCTTACCAAATTGTGGCCAAAGAAAATAAATACATAAAATGAAATGCAATATACATATTCCTCCAAAATCATACGCTTATGGTCCCTTTCGCCATTTTATTCCATGCTGCCAACTGTTTGGATCTATTCTATTCACCCAGTACTCCCCAGATAATTTGCCCCTTCTGTCTCTCTTCCCTCCCCTTCCGTTGGTACATTTAGCACTCAAGCTGATATATAGTGAGTAGCCATTCTAACCATATTGGAATACTGGAGGTTGCTGATCCAGCCATGCAGAGGAGATACAAAGCAGAAAGACAGACTTTAAAAAAAAAAAAAAACTTAGAGATCTGAGGCCCAACTGCATCAGATACACCTAATATTACAATCTCAGGAGTTAATTCCACATCTTGTTTAACTACTTCTTTTAAAAATTGCCTGATATCCCTTTTCAAAGTTTCTAATTTTATACATGTAGCAAACATATGGATTAGATCTGCACCAAGTAGCTGACATCTCAGACAATGTATCCCCTCTGTCCTACCCAACTTAGCTATTTTCTCTGAGGTAAAATATAAGATTTTGTTTTATATAATGTTGTGCCTGGAGTGCTGCAGAGATCAAAGTACTGCACCCCTGTTCGATAGATTCGTAAAATTCCACATCTTTGATATTTAATCAAGCTTCCCACTCCTTGCAATGCTTCTCCAAATCCTCTGTCTGTTCTTCATTCAATATAGCATATACTAAACTTATAGATATCCTTGCGCCAGTTGGCATCATCTCCATCAGAGGGCGTTTTGTAAACCCTGCTGTCCCCCCGGTTTTCCTATGAATAAAATCTCTCACTTGTAGATATTTTAAAAAATCCCTTTGCTCCAGGCCAAATTTCTCCCTCAAGTTCTCAAATGTGCCTATCGTGGATCCTACAAAAAAATCTCCTAACTTTTGAACACCCTGCTGATTCCATTTTGCCATATAGCTATCCCTGAATATCTCGGGGAGGGAAGGGTTATTTGCAATCAGGGTATAGAAATTACATCTACCTAATCCCATTTTCGTCCGCCAAGGATCCCAGCATTTAAAGGCAGCATTTAATGCCTTGAATCGCACTTTCTTATAATAGCTGGGTTCTGTTAGTGTCAGCAGCCCGCCACTAGCTGAGTGACCGATTAACAGTTCATAGATATCCAAGACGTACCCTTCCCCTCTCATGGTTCCTCTGTTAATAAACAGAGGGTGCAAAAATTGCAGTGCTGCTGCCAGCTGATATAATTTAAAATTTGACAAAGACCATTCCCCCTTCTCCCTTGGTAAAGTCATATATCTACAAGCTCTCCTAATCTTGCCATACGACCAAATAAACCTCATCACAAGTTGATCCATCATATTAAACCAGGATTTCCCAAACTCCAACGGGATTTACCGGAATAAATAAAGCACCTTGGGGAGAAACATCATCTTAACCATATTAAATCACCCCATAATTGACATGTGTAGATTATTCCATCTGCTAAAATTATATTTAGCTTTTTTTTTTTTTTATCGGCATCAAATTGATCTGTACAATCTGCTCCACATTAGATCTAATATCAATCCATAAATAGACTGCGTGGTCTACCCTTCGGATATCAGTTGTCTTACCATGCTCATTCACCACTATCTGAGTTTTATCTTTGTTTAGTAAATAACCAGATACCTTTCCAAAGCTATATGCAGCTTTTTCAATTTCTGTGAGAGCCAAATCTGGATTAGCTGTAACAACAGCAACGTCATCAGCATGTGCTAAAGTTTTGGTATCCCAGCCATTGCGGGTAACTGGCAGAATTGCTGTGTTCTTTTCTAATTGTCGTAAGAATGGGTCAATATACAGTGCAAATAACAAAGGTGAACAAGGACATCCTTGTCTTGTACAACGTTCAATTTGTATATATCCTTTGACTGGCCACCCAGCATTTGAATTCAGGGTTTGGGTGCTTGTATCGAGCTTTAATTGCAGTAATAAAGTTGCTTCCCAATCCATAAGCCCCTAATGTTTCCCGCATATATTTCCAGTTGACCTTATCAAATGCTTTTTTGGCATCCAGCAAAACCATTGCACTGGGTTTTTCTGCGACATTAGTCACATCGAACAACGTGATGACTCTTCTGATATGGTCAGTGGTATCCCTCCCTGGAACAAACCCATGTTGGTTCTGCATAACTAATTTACGGATACAAGCAGACAAACTTTGTATATATTTTTGGAGTAGATCTTCGCATCACTATTAATAAGTGTAATAGGTTTACATGGACTCAAGCTAAGCGGATCTTTGCCCTTCTTCAAGAACACTATTATATTGGCGGTAGCCCAGGAAGGAGGAGAATTGCCCCCTTGCTGCACTTGAATGAACAATTCTAACATCATCGGGATCAGCAGTGCCTTAAGATGCTTATACAATTCTAGCCGAATTCCATCCGTCCCTACAGCTTTCCCACTAGGTAGCCCTCGCACCGCCTCTCCTATTTCCTTCATTGTAACCTCCTTTCCTAATTCCTTCTGTTCTTCGGTGGTGATCCTGCCACACTCTACCTTGTTTAAAAAACTGCATCCAGCCTGTTCCTTACCGGCAGGGGCGGCTTTATATAATTCCGCATAATACTCCCGAAAGGCTTCCCTGATTGGATCAGGGTCTGTAGCTCGCTTCCCCTGCCTGTCTTTAATCTCCAAGATTAAACCAGAGGCAGCCTTCTGGTGAGCACGTAACACCAATTAACGACCCACTTTCTCACTATACTCATAGCACTCCTTCCGTCTTGCCAAATATTTTTCCGCCACACTTTCCGGCGACCTATTATCAATGAATGTTTTGGCAATCGCTATCTGCTGTAGAGCATCATTAACATCCATCCCACCTTCAACCGCTGTGATAAGCTGTTTTTCTGCCTCCCAATGCCCTGTATATAGTTCTTGGATCTGATCTGCTGCATGGTTCTGTTGTCTTATACTAAAACTAAGCGTTTCCCCCCCTTACCCCTGCTTTCATTGTGTCCCACACAATTTCAGCTGGGGCAGATCCTCTATTGATTTCTAAGAACTCCCTCAGCCATATTTTCATGTGATGCAGATATGCAGGGTTATTCAGCAAACCTCTCTCAAATGTCCAGCAATTCCTGTAACTCTTAATACCCAATCTCTTGATTATGATCTGACGTAAACCGTGGGTATAGTTCCATTTCTGCTCCCTCTAATAATTCAGGTGAAATAAAAAAATAATCTAACCAGGCCAATTTCCTGTGTGGAGCTGAAAAATACGTATAGCCCGGATCAGGCCCCTTCAATATTGGCCATGCATTTACCACTCCTACTCCCTTTTGAAAATTAGAAATGGCCTGAAATACTCTGGGTTTACGCCCCAAGTAGCTTTTATTATTAACATCAATTCAATTTTGTAATCCATCCCATGAGCCATTAAAATTCAGATCACTGCATATAATATAAGGAGCTGGACACTCAGCTAATTCAACTGAAAGAAAATCTAGAAAAAAGGAATCATCGAGCACAGGTCCATACACAGAACATAACGTAAAACTCTCTTTACTCAGCTGGCACTCTATTACAACCCATCTCCCTGGCTGATCCGCCCTGCACCGAGTAACCTTGCATCTTGTATTACTTGTTAAAATGGCTACCCCTTTTGTTTTAACATTTTGCTCAGTACACACCAACAGCTGCAGCCAAAAAGTATACACCACAGCTCTGTCAGAGTATTATATGTGGGTTTCTTGTAGACAATATATATCCGCTTTTAATGTTTTCAAATCTTCTGCTATTTTCCTTCTCTTGTGAGGGTTATTCAAACCACATATATTTATGGGTGCTATCCGAAGTATAGCCATTTATGTACCCTCAAAAAAATTCCCAGGTAGCCATATTCACACAAACTCTCTTTGTTCCTATGACTGTATTTAAGATCCATTACAGCAGCATTCTCGCCTGGCTCCTCGCACATTAAATCGTCCCTCATCCTGTTACCTCTCACCCCCTGTGTTCTCTTGGGTATCCGACTTTTCTTTTTTAACCCACCTAGAAACCCCTCTACCTCCACCCCTTCCAGACCGTCCTTCCCACACCCCCCCATTCCTCTCGATCCCCCACGTCACCTCTCTGTCCCCTGGCCCCATCCTGCTCCTCCCCCCTTCTTTCCCCTTCGCCTGCCCGCACCCCCCAACCAAATGAGCAATCAGACCACCGCTGGTCTGAATGATGGTATCCCACAGTGTCGCCCGGAGACCCTCCCCAGACTGCCATGCTTCCTTCACATGTTATTACCCCAGCCCTTGTTACTGATTAGAATTCTTTTGGTCCCTGCTCAGTTTTCTGCGAGTTCTGTATTCCTTTGCTTGAATCTCAGACATAAATATTAAAATTTTCCCATTAATCACCGTCTTCAACCGTGCTGCGCCAGCAGAAAAGCCTCCCCTCCCCTGTCCTGAAAAGAATCAACTGTTGCAGCCTCCATCTTCGCTCCACAGTAACATGGCAGTAATCTGGTCGGGTGAAAAAGGTGACATTGTCAGCACACCGTGGGGCATCCGGGCAGGCTTTTTCAAAGATCGCTTGCCTTAACAAATAATTTCCCAAAAAAACAATGTAGCTCTATGCTGTTTGAATTCAGAATTGCGCTCTCCCCCTCGACTAGCTAGTCAAAATCTGTGGACTCTTTGAATTTTCGCCTCCCAATCCCATTTTGAGAGCTCTGGAAAAAGCATTTTGCAGGAGCTTAATCATATATGTTCTGATATCATTGCCCTCTACCCCTTCTTCTATACCCAGAAATCGCAAATTATTTCTCATCTGCCGATTTTCATAATCTTCCATGTGTTTCTGCCTGCTCTTTCAAAACCTCAACCTCTGCCTCCACTATAGAGGTTCTATTCTCCATTGTGTTTAGCTTTTCTTCAATTTCCATGCAGGATTTAGTGACTTTACGCACCGTAATCTGCAATTGCTTAGTGGCCATCCGGGCTCTCCGACTCTCTGCCTGTGTCTCAGTTTGCAATTCCCTTATTATGCCATATATCAACTGCAGAATTTTTGCGTCTGTGCTAGCAGTACAGTATTATTAATTGGTTCACTGAGGCAATTTTGGCCTGCATCAGCGTTAGGGTGCGAGTCATCCTTAGAGTCTTTCTCCAGACTCGTAAGTCTGATTTCTGAGTAGTCCCATTTAAGCGTCGCTGCACTGCTGCCTGAGCGATCTGTTCCCTCCGGTTTGGCCCGACCATGACTTTATGCACTTGCGGTGTCGTCGTTGCAGTTTTACTGTGGGTCCTGCCGCTGATGATACACTCTCAGACTCTGATGATGTACTCCCCTCGGCTTTACTCTGATTACAGCCACTACTAATGGCTTCTGAATCCTCGGTTAATGAGTAAAAATTATCTCCTCCGTCCTTAGACCATTCCATATTGTTTCTGCCCCTTTCAGGTTTACTAGTCTCCAGTTCCGAATCTTTCACAGCGTCGTCGCCTACTAGATTTAATCCCTTGACCTTCCTAATACAGGGTTCTAAGGGCTTATCAGCAGTGTCATGAATGTCTTGAATGACTAGTTTATACTCCTCCATTTGCATTTGCATACTGTCATTAGTAGGTGCCCTAGTGAAAACTTAATTCGTCTCCATCTGCCCCTTTAGGCTCCTAGACTCATCTAATCGACTCCCCCTGCAGGCTTGTGGCATGTCAGGGGCAGATTGCTCGCGAGATGCCCACTTATAGCTTTTAAGGGGTCCTCTCTGTGAATTATTACCTCTAGATCCTCCCTTATACACGTTGGCGTGACCTTAGAAAGAGGTGTACAGTTCACAATGCCATTCCCTTGCCCACAGCTGGTCAAGAAATTCGTGATAACGGGCTGTGATCTGCCCTTTACCTTGTGATCAGGCTGAGCCCTCCTAGGCATGTCCTTAACATCTTTAACAGTCCCGCCTCCAACTTTACAACTTAATTTAGTCGGTCCTATAGCAGACCGCCTGCCAGGCAAGTCTCTGTCACTGCCATCCTTTGCTACACGTATCTGACCGGCCCCCTCCCCTTTGCTTCCGATATTTCGTATATTTTTGGGCACCATTTCCACTTTTGAGAACTAAGACCAAGCACTGATTAGCTCACCAATCCTTCTTATTATCTTATGCCAGTGCTCCGTTTCCTTTACTACAAAGTTAAGGGTGCTTCTCAATGACCCAGTCAGTGTCCATACAGTACCATCAAAAAGGCCGAACTTCGCCCTCTCAGGTGTCCCCTCCTTATGACAGAGCCCGGTCAGCATTGATGTCACACTGTCCAGTTGCCTAAACACAACATCCGTTGAGCCACAGTCTCTTTCACACCACCCATTACTTTCGTGGAGTACCGGGAGGCTTCATTGTTGCCCCATGCACACGTCCTACTCACCGATGTTAGGCCATAACAAACTCAGCGAAACTCTGTGAAATAACTCTGCGTCTCCTGGAGCCCCCAGAGCCTGCCCTGGAATACAGCAGCCTCTGCAAGCTAGGGCGGGGGCGAGGTGAAGCCAGCACCCAGCGCGCAGCGCGACCGCCATCTTTGCATCCTCGCATCTGCTGCAGCACAGCACTCATCCGACAGGGGGGCGGGGCCAACAGCCGTCAGCTACGCAGACACCATCTTGCCACGGTCTCAGCCTGATACAATAGGTTTTCATTAAGTACCAAGTTTGGACCAATTCTTATAGCGCAATAGGCAGAGTGAAAAATGGGTATCAAGGAAACTTATGTATTTCTGAAATGGGCACAAGATATAGAGTTTAGGAGCAGTGGTTATTTCTACACCTCTGAATGTGTGGGTACCCGTACTAGTGTATGATTTGGAAGGTATTTATCAAATGTCAACTTTCTTCTACACTGACTTGCATTTGGAAAGGCACAAATGTAGTGAAAAGCAATTGGTGATAACAAATGTTCTATTATTCTGTGCTCCTTCAAATGGTACCTCACATTTTTGTGTAGGCCTAGTACCCTCGACAACAAACAGCCCAAAACGCAACATAGATACATCACATTTTTCCATCGAAAACAGACCCTCTTTTTCCAAAGTGGGTAGCTCTAGGTTTTGGACTCTAGCTCAGGCGGCACGTAGGGAAACCTAGCCAACCTATGCATTTTAGAAAACTAGACTTCTAGGGGTATCAAGGGTGGCCTGACTTGCATGGCTCTCACCTCGTTTGTTTACCCAGAATCCCCTGCAAACCTCAAACATTGACTAAAAAAACACCGTTTTATCACGTTTCTGTGATGGAAAGTTCTTGAATCTACGAGGAACCAAAAATGTCCTTCCAACGGGCATTCCCCCAAGTCTCTTTATAGAAATGGTACCTCACTTGTGTGAGTAGATCTAGTGCTTGCGAGAGGAAACAGCCCAAAGCACAACATTCATGCAGTGCATTTTCCACTGAAAGCTGCCCCTCTTTTTCCGATGTGGGTAACTCAAGATTTTGGACCCTAGCTCAGATGGCACCTGGGGAAACCTAGCCAACCTGTACACCTAGGGGAATCCAGGATGTTGTGACTTGCGTGGATCCCATTAGGCGGTTTTACCCACAATGCCCTGCAAACTCCAAACTTTGCCTGAAATCACGCATTTTCCTTACATTTCAAGAAGACTGTTGCCCCCTTCAGTTGGAGTAGAGGCATAGCCATGCCCATGGTGGTGGGCAGCCCCCACACCTCTATTTTTTTTTAATCTGCAGAAATCCATAAAATTCCTACCACCCAGCATTGCCCCACCCGCTGCCCCACTTGTGTGGCTGGGCCTTGTGACATGACAGGAACGTATCAAACCAAGGACAATGGGAGACCTTGCATGGAGACTCCTATTGATCTCGGTTGGATCCGTTCTTGTCACTGGCGCTAGTCCCAGCCACACAAGTAGGGCAGAGTTTTTATCAGCACAAGTGGAGCAATGCTGGCTGGTAGGAAATTTGTGGATTCCAACAGATTCCAGAAGTTTCCATCACAGAAATGTAGGGAAATTTGTGACCCCAGGCAAAGTTGGAGGTTTGCAGGACATTATGGGTAAGAAAATGGTGTAGGGTGCATATGAAGCATACCAACCTGGACTCCCCAGATGTCTAGTTTTCAGAAGTGTCTGGGACTGGTAGGTTTTTCCAGGTGTCAGCCTACCCGAGCCCAAAAAGAGCAGCCGTTCACCATTGTAAGTGGAACGATACTGATGAGTTAGTCAAGCTCTATAATCAACACCCAATAGAATCAAATGTCCTTTTGCTTGCCACTGGGTTGAGATGCTTTAGTTTCAAGGGGGAGCAAGAAGACTGTTGCCCCCTTCAGTTGGAGTAGAGGCATAGCCATGCCCATGGTGGTGGGCAGCCCCCACACCTCTATTTTTTTTTTAATCCCTGGTGTCTAGTGGGCTGCCTGTCCCCCCTCCGGCAGGGACCGGGGGTAATTACCCCCATCTGTCCCCCTCCAGGGGGGGGCAGAAAGACTTTGTCCCCATCTTCTCTGGAGTTTAGTGGGATTTCTGATTCCCCAGGGGCAGATCAGGGGTAATAAACCCCATCTGCCCCCCTGGGGGGGGGGGCAGAACAACTGTGCCCATTTTTTGGGGGGGATAGGTGCATAGCCATGTCCGTTCTGGCCAGCCCACACCTCTACACTAACAAATAAAATAGTCTCTGGTGTCTAGTGGGCTTCAACCCCCCCCGGGGGTAGATCGGGGTAATAACCCCCACCTGCTCCCCAGGAGGAGCAGAAAGACTGTGCGCATTTGTGTTAGGGAGGTGTGGGGGCACCAGCATGCCCATTTTAGGCAGCCCCCACCCCTACGTATTTAAAAAAAAATCCTGGTGCCTAATAGGCTTTCTGTCCCCCTTTCCCCCAGGGAGGCAGGTACGGGGCCTTTTGCCCCCATCTGCTCCTGGGGGGGCAGAAAGTCCCCATTTAATTGTGGGTGGGGGCATGACCTTGCCCATTGTGGGCAGCCCCCATCCCTCTTTCATAAAAAAAACAATATCCCTGGTGTTTAGTGGCTTTCTGCCCCCCAGGGGGGTAGAAAGAATGTTTCCATTTATTTATTGGGCAGGTGGGGACATTGACATTTCCATTTTGGGCAGCCCCCACCCCTACACTAACCAAAAAAATAGTCCCTGGTGTCTAGATGGGCTTTCTGCCTCCCAGAGGGAGCAGATCAGGAGTAATCACCTCTATCTGCCCCCCCACAGGGGCAGATAGACTGTTTCCATGTATTTATTGAGCAGGTGGGGGGAATTTGCATACCCATTTTGGGCAGCCTCTATATATAAAATAAAATAATCCCTGGTTCCCCCATCTCCCCCGGGGGGGGGGGGGGGGGGGGGGGGGACAGGGGGGGCAGAAAGACTCAATATGGACCAAAAACATTAAGGGGGGAGCAAAAGCCCTTGCCATGGTGTTAGTGGTGACCTGGTGTCTGGTGGTTGATCCCTGCTTGGGAATTGCCCTTGGAATTGCCCCAGGAAGGGATCCACTAGGGAAGGATATCATTGGAAAGGGGGTATTCTCCCCTTTCCATTGATACCTCTTCCATCTGCCTAGGTGCTTGGGGGCTGAGATAGTCCCCTGAGCACCTAGGCAGTGAAAGTGAAATGAGCCGATCAGCTCATTTCACTTTCGTTTTCAGTGAAATGGAGTCTGCGCACCATGCATGCCAGTTGTCATTTTCCTGAAAACAAAAAAACTGTCTCAGGAGATGGGGAAGCAATTCCCCAGCTCCCAAAGCTTTCTTTTGCAACAGGTAATCCCTCTGGTGCCTGCACCAGAGGGATTTCCAGTGTCATGTGTGTGAACGGCCGGGAGCCATATGACACACATGAGCACCGTGGCATCAGACGGCTCGTGGCAATCTGGTGCATGCATCAGGTAAATAGATAACCTCAAATATTTTAATATGAATTGCAGTGATGAGTTAGTCTACACAGCTGGCCTGTTTACAGATGAAAAGATCATACCTCCGTAATAGGACTCAGATTCTAGGCTCTGCTCCGGCCCCTTAAGGGATAAAAACAGGCTATGGGTATATTATTAAACAATAAACCTTCAGATTGAGATCCTCGCCTCCTAGAAACAAGAAATGTTGTCCCTAAGCTATAAACTCAGAGAGAAAAGAGAAGAATGAAGGCACAAGCCAAGTCCAGCAGGAACACTGCCTTCAGGAGGAGTTGATCAATCAAAAGGTATCAGTAGGGAAGATAAAAACATATCCAATTTTTGCCAATAAGCAAGGAGTTAGCAAAGAAAATGCTTTGCTTTTGAGTCTACAAAGTAATAGCCCTAACTTAGAGGAACGACAATCTACATCCCCAGTAGAAGTCCCATATACAAACAAAGAGGAGGGGAAGGGTGTATGCCAACATTTTAATTCACAGGTTACCAGCAAGGACTCTTCAGAGCAACAAATGCAGTTAATAATTAGGGTAAGTTGGGGCAGCCCTAATATAGAGTGGCCAGCACCAGAATTTTGCAATAATTTCAGAACTTAGTCATTGCAGCAGGGTTATAGCCAAGGAAACAACTTTCAGAACAATAGCTGCTTCCTCTAGCAATAAGATGACTCTGCATGGAGTTAGTTAACAGGAAAACTTAGCTCTGGTCTCCTCCCTCCCCCAAATATTCATAACCGTCCTAACCCATCTGAGGGCCATATTTATACTTTTCGATGCACAACTGCGCCAACGCAGTTGTGCGTCAAAAAATCTAACGCCATTCTGAAGCGCCATGCGGGCGCCGTATTTATTCAATGACGTTAGCCGGCGTTAGCCGGCGGTGCTGCCTGGTGTGCGTGAAAAAAAATGACGTACACCAGGCAGCGCCGGCGTAGGGGAATATGGAGCTTGGGCGCCAAAAAATGGGGCATGTCAGGCTGAGGCAAAATTATCGCCTCAACCCGATTTGCGCCATTTTTTTCGACTCCCAACCCCCATTGAAATGACTCCTGTCTTAGCAAAGACAGGAGTCATGCCCCCTTGCCCAATGGCCATGCCCAGGGGACTTCTGTCCCCTGGGCATGGTCATTGGGCATAGTGGCATGTAGGGGGGCACAAATCAGGCCCCCCTATGCCACAAAAAAAAAAAATTAATACTTACTGAACTTACCTTATGTTCCCTGGGATGGGTCCCTCCATCCTTAGGCGTCCTCCTGGGGTGGGCAAGGGTGACAGGGGGGGGTCCCTGGGGGCATGGGAGGGCATCTCTGGGCTCCTTCCGAGCCCACAGGTCCCTTAACGCCTGCCCTGACCAGGTGCTAAAAAACGACGCAAAAGCGGCTGGACTTCATTTTTTTTGACCCGCCTGGGAGTGTAAATACGGCGCACATGCCTCGGAGTCACTTTTTTAGACGGGAACTCCTACCTTGCATATCATTAACGCAAAGTAGGTGTCCACGCTAAAAAATGACGCAAACTCCATGGACTTTGGCGCTAGACGCGTCTAACGCCAAAGTATAAATATGGAGTTAGTTTTGTGTCGGAATTGAGGGAAAAAAAACGACGCAATTCCGGCGCAAACAGAGTATAAATATGCCCCTGAGTGTTTTAATGACAACACTTCTCCCTCCGCATTCGGTAGCAGGAATATTGGTCCAACTCATGTAGAGGAAAGGCCACATTTTGATGGAAGGCCCAAAGTACTTCTTAGGTCTCAGCTGTTAATTGATGAAGTGCTAGTCCCTAGCATTAGAAATTTCGGGATAAGCAACTCAACTTTCATTTTTAACCCGGAATGTTGCTTGAGAAGAAATCACAATGTCCTAAACAGAGGCAATATTCTGCGATTAACCATATTTATTCCAGCCTTAGCGGCATTAACTTCTGATATTATTAGCATTCACTTTAGCCAAAGCCATAGCTTCACCGGGACTGAGGTAACACAGTTAAGTGGAAGTCAGTTAAACTTGCAGAGTTATTGTACAAGGCTAAGACAGTCTTTGAGAACTGGGACATCCCAGTCAGTATAAAAGAAATAGGAATTGAAAAATATCCAGTCATTCTACCGAATATGGGAAGCCCTTCTCGAAGCCTGCCAAGGTACTCACAAAAATCAATTTTCAAAGGTTGCATTGGCCCCTTAGCCACGCCATCAGTCAGCAATAGTGCGGTGAGACAATGAGCGACAGTGTAAGATCACCCCTTTTATTGAGCAAGATAACTTAGCAGACTGGAGCCTACATCCTTTGGGATCCAGCCGGCAATCCTAACTAATTTAAAGCACTGCAATCTCCTCACTCAAGCCCAGTCCCCAAGCTGTTCATAATTATTTCCTGTAATGTTGCGGGTCTGCATAAAATGCTCCAAAATCCAGAGGGTGCATTTTTTTGACTCAATGGAGTATCATATGTTAGTAATAAAAGAAACAATTGCTACACTATAGTCTAGTATGTAAGTACAATGCCTCTTAGCCCTAATTACCTTAAAAACTTCGCCCTCTTTTGCCAAAGGATATCAAAAGACAATTCTGCATAACCATTGCTCTAATTGCTACCATCTCTACATTTACTAATCTAAAAGATCCAGCTATATCTACAGCCAGTCTGCAGCCAGGCTATATTCTACTGTAGATAATCGTCTAATTTTCACATCATTCATTGCTATCCGCATTGGAGGAATTATAGCTCCCAAAATATCTAAATCGACTTGCCTGAAGCGTCATTTCACTCTTCTCACATTATCCTCATCATCCAACTCTTGTACATGAAAAATGTTAGGGAAAACTAAAGCCAAATGTGGAAAGCTGAGGTGAGAAGGTAGGTAAAGGTAAGTATATATGTAGCAGTTACGAATTTTCACTATTTCTATATACTCCCTTATCATTTTAAAGTACACATTATCCTTATAACCACTAACTAAATGCTCTTCACGTACAGGTATCATTTGTTTAAATTCATTGTTGTTAGTTCTAACTTCAACATCGCTATTAATATGATATGAAACCTTTGCCACACAAATCAGTAAGCATATCAAAAGCATGTGATATTTCCCATCTTCTAAATTCAGGCAAAACAACCTCTTGTAGCAAAAACAACCACATTTTCTTTTAAAAAAATGATATGTTCTTCTTTGCCTGTTATTTCATTAAAACAATATTCAAAACTAAACTGTTAAGCAAAATCAGCATCAGCTTTTCAGTTTTCTTTTCTTAAAAGTTCATTTGTCAATGTAATTTGTTATAGAACAGGTTATAGTCATTGGCCATTTTAGTCTAATTTCTCTAATTCTGTTAATTTTCTCTTTTCATTAAATCTGAATTTTCAAAGTCTCTATCCTGTTGCCTTTCAGGGCAGCTCTTCTTCAGGTTCGGTCTCAGGATCTGAACCACTTTCAAAGCTTCATTGGCACTTGCTTATTCGGAAATAATCCTCTTCAATTTCATCTGCTTCTTCTTCTTCCGATACTGTTGCTAAATACACACACTCGAGTGAGGCATATTTTCAATTTAGAACTCTCCTTCTGGCTGATTTTTTAGCAGATGGGGTTTCACTCTCACTAGTTTCTGAATTCAACTGTTGCTCAAAGCCTCTTTCAGTTTGCAAGTTCTCTTTCTTTGAATCTCTTCATCCTTTTGAATTTCCATGGCAGCCTTTCTCTATTTGTCTATTTGTCTTCTTGGAAATCTCAACTTGAGCCCAGTCCTGGACCTTTTCCACAGTGTATCTCTTTCTTCAAAAAGGCGCCTTTTTAACTTTTATTTTCAACTGCAACTTGTCATTGCTTTGATCAGAGACTACTGCTTGCTGCCACTCGTGCATTGCTTTTTTGCCATGCAACAGCCCTTCACTCTGGCCACTGTAATTGGGCTTTAGAAGATTCAGGTTCTTTATCTGAACACTTACTCACCTGAAATCTTTGCTTCTGTTACTACAATTCACCTGCACCAGTTCCAGAAAAATCTTGACCCCGTCTGGATTCACGCTGCATACTTGAGCTTGACTTTGAGCTTGATTTTGTGCAGACTGTATTGTATACTTTGATCATTCACCTCAGCAACTCTTACTACTTTTGTGTGAGCAGTGTGGATCCACTGAAGCACAGCAGTGCACATGACTGTACTATTTGTTGTCAAAATCATTTGGAAAGGCCTTCTATCTTTAGTTGAGACAGCCTTTATGCACATTTGCGAATTACCATCCAATTGCCAGTATTCAGTCCATGGGAGGGTGTGTCTTTGTATTCTTCTATTGCTTCGTCTATTTCTAAATTCACCTGAAGAGACACATTTCACCATATCAACCAGACCTTTGAAATAACCCAGAAAAAAAAGCATCAGTTATTGAAACAGGTGCAGCTGAAGGTACATATGCAAGTTTCACTTCCCAAACAGATAGACCAGTGTTTCCATCAGGAGTACTTCTTATATTCATCCAAACAAGAGAAATAGCATAAGGCCATCAGCTGAAGCACAAACTTTGGCCAGTTTATTCTTGAGAGTGCTATTTGTATGCCCCCACAATGCCTGCAGATTGCAGTCAATACCTACAATGGAATCCCTGTTTGAAAAGCTGTACATATACCTGTAACACTTCATTCTTGAAGTATGTACTATGAGCAGTCTCAATAAACGTCAGGTCAAAACTCAGTATTAATTCCCTCAAAAACAATTTGGCAATTGTAAGGCTATCTGCTCTCCTAGTGGGAAACGCCTCCGTCCATTTGAAGAACAGGCAGACAACTACTAAGATATATGTCAAGCCATTATAATGGGACATCTCAATAAAGTCTGCCTGCAATCTTGTAAAAGGGTCTTCTGATTTGCCAATGTGATCCATGACTCAATTAAATCTTTAAAGTGAGCCCTTAGACTAATCAAGCACATTTATTTGATCTCATCATATGTTAAATTCATGATATAATTTAGTTTAAAATTTTTCATTTTGCTAATGTCAAATGCTAGCTCATCAGCCAATTCTTCTAATTTGTCATGAGCTTCATTAGCACATTTAGCTGCTTCTTTTATCCGATACCTCATTTCCTCAGCTTTCATCAGCTCAACAGTCTGTTTAAATCCACATTGCCTTGTAACATTTCATCAAATTCTATTTTTACAATCACAATACTGTAGGAAATTAGCCCTTGTTGCAGTTATCCCCCTCCCCCACTTTGTGCCTGATATTGATGCTGACTAGACTGAGAGTGAGCTGGGATCCTGCTAACCAGGCGCCAGCACCAGTTTTCTTTCCCTAAAGCTGTACCATTGCTTTCACAATTGGCACACATCTGGCACCCTTGTAAAAGGTACCAGTGGAACCCAGGGCCCTGTGACCAGGAAGGGCCCCTAAGGGCTGCAGCATGTGTTGTGCCACCCTAAGAGACCCCTCACCAAACACATGCACACTGCTATTGCAGATTGTGTGTGTCACCCCTAAGGCAGGGTGCACTATACCACAGGTGAGGGTATAACTGCATGAGCAACATGCCCCTACAGTGTCTAAGTCCGTTCTTAGACATTAAGTAAATACAGTGTAGCTATATAAGGTACATGGGCTGGAAGTTTTTCATTACAAACTCTACAGCTCCATGACGGCTTCACTGAAGGCTGGGAAGTTTGGTATCAAACTTCTCATCACAATAAACTTACACTGATAGCAGTGCTGGATTTATTGTAAAAAGCACGCAAAGGGCATCTCAGAGATGCCCCCTGTATTTTACCCAAACCTCTAGTGTAGGGCTGACTGGTCTGTGCCTGCCTGCTACTAGCAGACAAGTTCCTGACTCCATGGGGTGAGGGCCTTTGTGCTTTCTGAGGCCAGAAACAAAGCCTGCTCTGTGTGGAGGTGCTTCACACTTCCCCCTGCAGGAATAGTAACACTTGGCAGCAAGCCACAAAGGCTCAGGCCTCCTGTTACAGTGGCCCAGGGTACTCCAGCTAGTGGAGGAGCCTGCCTCCTGGACAAAGCCCCACTTTTGGCAGCTAGTCTGGTGAGAAAATTAAGTAAAACAGGGAGGAGTGACCACTCAAGCTAGGACCACCCCTAAGGTGTCCAGAGCTAAAGTGACCCCCTCCCTGCAGAATCCTCCAACTTGGTTTGGAGGACAGGGACCAATAGGGTTTGAAATGTGCCCCCAACCCAAAGGGAATGGGCACAGGAAGGGTGTAGTCACCCTCAGGGACAGTAGCCATTGACCTCTGCCCTCTGACCACTGTAATGCCCCTAAATCCGGGATTTAAGGGCTCCCCTGAACCTAGCTCATCAGGTTCCTGGCAATCTCAACAAGAAGAAGAAAGAAGAAGGACTACTAAGCCGAACCCCCAGCAGTGAAGACTCCAGACGACAACTGACTTGGCCCCAGCCCTCCCAGCATGTCTGCAGCTTCAAGGACTCTGCTACCAAAAAGCGATGCATTCTGTAGGGCCAGCGACCTCTCCAAACCCCCAGAGGACTGCCTGCCCACCAGAAGACCAGGAACTCCAGAGGACAGCCACCCTGTCCAGAAGAAACCATCCAAAAGGACTCCAGAACTCCCCTGGATCCGCAAGTCATGCCCACTCTGCACCCGACGCCCACGGCCCGTGTCCAGGTGGCCCACTGATCCAGGGCAGGTCCCCAGGTGATTCCAGCCTTGTGTCTACCCTGGGTTGACCCCTCCTGGCCAACACAGTGATGCCTGCAGCCTAAATCCAGAGGATTCCCCCTAACCACGAGGGAACCGGACGAAGATTCCCGGCGCCTAAAGGTATCCTTGCACCGCAGCCCCCTGGCCTTTTCGGATTCCAGCCACCAGTCCAGCAACATTCAGCAGGCAACCCTCCTCCTTGTCCAGCCTGTGGTTTTCCGGAACCAACCCCTTGGACCCAGCCTGCAGCATCTTTGTGACCCCCGGGGAACCCCTATTGAAACGCATTGGGAGTCCGACACTGTGTTTGCACCCTGCACACGGCCGCCCCTGTGCTGCTGAGAGTGTGTGTTTGGTGCTGACCCATGGGCCCCCCCCCAGGTTCTCAGCTAAACAGCCCAGGTCTGACCTCCGAAGTCATGGGTACTTATCTGCTAGCAGATCTGTTTCCAAGTGCCCCAGTCTCCATAGAATCCCATTCTAAATCTACCTTCAACTTTGACTTCTGCACCCGGCTGGCCCTGTGTTGCTGGTGGCGTAAGTTTGGGGTCATCCTGAACCCCAACCTGTGGACATCTTAACCCTCAACTGTAAGTCGAGTAATTACCTCAAAACTACACTAACACTTTCCTTCCTAGGACTGTTCTGAAAATTGCAGTGTGTCAAGTTTTGGAAATGAAAAGTTTTACTTGCCTGTAAACCGTTTTATTTACAAAATCTAAACAAAGTGTCATTGATACCTGTGCTTGACACTTACTTGCAAATGTATTTACCTGCAAAAAGATCCTTTTGGTTCTAGAAATAAAGTAACAAAACATATTTTTCCAATACAAATGTATTGGCCTGGAGTTAGTCATTGAGTTTGTGCCTCATTAATTGACTGTGTGTGTACAACAAATGCTTTTCACTACCTTCTGTTCAACCTAACTGCTTGACCACACTACCACAAAATAGAGCATTGGTATTATCTACTTTAGGCTCTGTTAAGCCTCTGGGAAACCCTGGATTCTGTGCATACTATGGCCCACATTACGAGTTTGGTGAAACTCGTACGGCGGGCAGAACACAGCTGACCCTATTCCAAGTTTCCAGCTGGGTAGAAACAGCGTTTCACCCTGCCAGCCCAGCAGGAAACATGGCATTAACATTGACGCCAGCTCGTAATCGAGCTGGCGGCAATATGGCGTAATTCAGGGCAGTGGAAAGCGCAACGGGGCTGTCCATGGGGGCCCCCAATGCCCCCATTCCTCCATAAAAAGGTCCAACTGCCATGAAAAGCATGGTGGATTGGTGAGTCGTAATCCCCAGGGCAGCACTGCATGCAGCGTCAGCCTGGCGGAAAAACAAACGCAGAGACCACCAGACTGTCGACTGACAGCAACCTAGTGGTGTCGGCAGTCGACCTTGGCAGCTCTACCACGGTCGTAATGTGGTGGTCCGACCGCCACTACCTCATTGGTCTGGCCGCTACTGCGAGTCTGGTGGTCTTAAGACTGCCAGACTTGTAATGAGGGCCTACATCTCATTTTCATATAGTATATACAGAACCAGGTTCCTACACATACAAATTTCTTTAGGTGTTGGCTCGACTACTACTGTTCTCACCGAAGTAATCTGTGTCTGGCCCCGTAGTACCCCACTTCCATTTGTACTAGGCATTGCCACTGTGGCCGAAACGTCTGTTGGGGCACTTGGTACAGCTCCAGTAGGAGCTTGTTCTATTCCTGTATCTCCCCTACAACAGTCTGGATTATTTCCATTGATCTGTCAGTATACTGACTCTGCATCTTTTTTTTCTCTTTCTCTTTATCCTGCTCTTTCCGAGTAACTATAGCAGAAAATGTCTTTGCACATTCATTCATGGCTTCTCTCTGACCCTTGTTTGACAATCTGATTTATTCTACAATCAACTCTTAAATTACTTCTTTAAAGTCCTGTCTTTCTTTTCCCTCTCTTTTTTGGTTGCCATGCGATCCTATTCATATAGTGCCTTAAACTGTGTAGTGCTGTGCACTGGTCTCTTATCGTACATAGTTTATCTTAGAAAATCTAGCTATTTAATATAAAGGTGCCTTCTAATGGAAACTGTAAAGACCTCCTCCTATGCTATATATATATATCCCAATCAAGTGCATGTGTAATACTCGACCTTCTTCATTATTTCAAATGCTGACGTTCTTTCACTCAGCAATTTCTGACACTCACTAAGTATATCATCTTTAGATTAGGGCTTTGTGAACACACCACCACCCATGATTTACAACTAAACTAACCCAAAATATTCTCAAAATCACAATATACACTATAGGTCAACTTAGCGAACAACAACCAACACCATTGCAGCTATGTCAGAGGTCAACATATCACATCGCAGCTATGCCCGCAACCAACCAATCAGAGCACAGATTTGTGGTGGTGTCTCATCCCAGCACGGCTCCCTGGCTGAACAAACAATCACAGCGCAACTTCTTCATGAACAGGAAAACAATCATGAGACCATATTAAACTAGCTCAAATCAATAAGTCCCTTGTCCATTTGCCCTAGAAAGGAAAAAAGGTCAGTATTTGTAAGTAAAACAACTCAATCAGAAATCATTAGAACTCAAATACGAGTTAAATAAGAAAATGTAATAGGAAATATGAATGAATGACAGAACAGACCACAACAGCCTGAAAAACACTCGCTAGGCAATGCCTGTCCAGCAACAAATCCACCACCAAGCTGATGTACTCATATCTCATACACTCAGGGTAAGCACAATAATTCAAATTAAACTTTCAAATCTGAAAAGGAAAATCATTTATACAGAGTCCCTATATATGTGTATGCGGTGCCTCTCAATACATACAAAGTTAATCAATATCTTGAAATTTGGATTTACAACAAATCCAATAACCAACTCAATTCAATGCAATAACAAAAAATTCTTCAAATGGGATTAGAAACATGAATCGAACACCAACACAACAGTAATCAATTCACCAACAGAACCCACTATTGTCATAACATATCCAAATAACTTAAGACATCTATCATTACCAACTATACTTCAGGACACTTTCATAAACTCACAAACTCAGGGCCTGATTCAGGTCTTGTTGGCGGGAAATACTCTGTCAAAAACATGCCGGATATCCCATCCACCATATTATGATCCCATAATCTCCTATGGGGATTGTAATTCCAGGACTGGGATATCTGTCAATTTGTGACGGAGTATTCCCTCTGCCAAGACCTAAATCCAGCCCTCAATTTTTTCCTAGTCATACTTACACTCTAAGGGGCATATTTATACTCCGTTTGCGCTGGAATTGCGTCGTTTTTTTTAACGCAATTTCGACGCAAAACTAACTCCATATTTATACTTTGGCGTTAGACGCGTCTAGCGCCAAAGTCCATGGAGTTTGCGTAATTTTTTAGCGTGGACACCTACTTTGCGTTAATGAGATGCAAGGTATGCGTTCACGTCTAAAAAATCAACTCCGAGGCATGTGCGTCGGATTTATACTCCCGGGAGTGGGCGGGTAAAAAAAAATGACGTACGGCTGCTTTTGCGCCGTTTTTTAGCGCCTGCAAAAGGCAGGCGTTAAGGGACCTGTGGGCTCTGAAGGAGCCCAGAGGTGCCCTCCCATGCCCCCAGGGGCACCCCCTGTCACCCTTGCCCACCCCAGGAGGACACCCAAGGCTGGAGGGACCCATCCCAGGGACATTAAGGTAAGTTCAGGTAAGTGTTTTTTTTGTTGTTTTTTTGTGGCATAGGGGGGCCTGATTTGTGCCCCCCTACATGCCACTATGCCCAATGACCATGCCCAGGTGACAGAAGTCCCCTGGGCATGGCCATTGGGCAAGGGGGCATGACAGGAGTCATTTCTATGGGGGTTGGGAGTGAAAAAAAATGGCGCAAATCGGATTGAGGTGAAAAAATTGCCTCAACCTGACTTGCCCCATTTCTTGATGCCCAAGCCCCATATCCCCCTACGCCGGCGCTGCCTGGTGTACGTAGTTTTTTTTAACGCACACCAGACGGCGCCGGCGGCTAGCGCCGGCTAACGTCATTCAATAAATACGGCGCCCGCATGGCGCTTCAGAATGGCGTTAGCCAGCGCTAATTTTTTTGACGCAAAACTGCGTTAGCGCAGTTTTGCGTCAAAAAGTATAAATATGGGCCTAAATTCTTTCAGAAATGCACAGCTTATACAACTAGCCACTTCTGAGGAGACTCCAACATTGGAAAGTTCGTACATTTCTAAAAACTCTTTTGTCCTTCGATCTACTAAATCCTTTTGGGGTCCACTTAAAGAGGAGGTGCTCCTAGGATAACCATCATCTACACCAATATTTGTGGGAGCCAAATCCCAATAATTTTCTTAACTCCCAATATATTGCATACCCCAATTTTTACCTTAGGCAGTTCAGCTCTGTGATCTCGCATAGGTCTAACAGCAAGAAATTACCCTTCCCATCAATAACTCAATAATTTAGCAGAGTAGAACTCAAACAGAAATTGGGACCACTCAATAACTGAGCTCTAGATCAAAGTTAAGTTTAGAAGGTGCCATACAGAATTATTATTAAACAATGCAGAAGAAAATGCAAATATTTGACTTAAAGGCTCAAATACAGAAATCATGAAGTCATAGCAAAATCCCTAGTTAGGCAATTGTATCTCTCTAAGTTTTAAGTGTCAGACTCATAAAGGGTACTGACAGCATCATCAGTGAGGAAATGTACATCTCAAAATAATCAGACAGAGTCTCAGGAGAAAGATGAGAAGTCACTAATCAGGTGTTTTTATACATAATTTACACATAACAATTAACAAAAGTGCAGATTCAGCATGGAATGATTATGGTTACATTTCATCATCAAAGTAAAAACAGCTTGCTATTAATTGAATCACCTTAAAACTGACCCACTTCTTAAGATAAGCTAAATCTTCTGCTTGCTTCCTCGGCAACTGCTCTCCAGAGTTGTACAACTTAATATGAAACATTTCTCAAACAGTAGCTCAGAGAATTATGTTAATCTGCATCATCGCCTCATAATGTCCAGTGGAAATATTTCAAAATGATATATCAGGTACACAACACAAAGTGCTCCTTGATACAACTATCCTTCTGCGTCTTAATTCTCTGTGCTTCTCAGAAACTATGGGGAGAGAAGGCTTGCAGCAGGCCACTGACTGGGAAGGGGAATGTTGAAGAACAAGAGGACCAGAACACCAGACACTTCATCCATTATAATTAAAATGGTATCTTGCACGAAAGCGTGGCATAACTGCACTACATTACTAATCACACGCATAAGCAAAGTAATCAAATCGTTTTAAGTGCAACATCATTAGTTCATCATTTAAGACCATATGCATCATTAAAATCTTTAATTTGCCCAAATAATTTGTCAGCTAAAATTTTACATTTAAAAAATCTTCTACAACACCAGCCCAAGCTGTTGTAATCTTGTCTCACTATGTATATCCTAATGCACACTTATCTCCCGTGAATCTCAATGGTTGTTTCTAAATATCCAATTGGTTTAATCCTTTTACCATGACGCAAACAAACATATATCAATGTAACCGGTGAACAAGTGTCCATCAGTACTTGTATCTCTTCCCCTACAATTCTCATTATTGAAAGCACATATTTTACCCTGCTCCTAATCCATGCTTTTTGTGACACAACAACCTTGCATTTCTCCAGGCTTTCAGATAACTCTTCCTCATGTACTTCATTAACCTGACCCACTTTGATATAATCCTAGCGCTTTTCTGCTTATGTGACCCCATTGTATATCATAATTTCATATATTCATTTGTCTGAATGCATATTTTTCATTTGTTACCATATGTTACATTTGTTATTCAATTACATAAGTACAACATGTAGCATTTTCTTCACAATTCTTTAATAGTGCATCAATATCTTGTAAAACATATTTATATATATATATATATATATATAAATATATACACATATATATGTATATATAGCAAAACAATTTGGTCTGAAAAGCAACGCACTCTAGCTACCGGTGCCAGCATAGGGTTGAGACCAGGACCCTCGAAAAATAAGCCAACAAGAATTGCTGCACTCCCAGAGATAAAGATTAGCAGATTCCATTTATTCATAGAGCAGCACTTCAAACACCACTATGCGTTTCAACATTTCATCTTCCTCAGATGGTTTTAGTTTGTAGGCACACATGGTTCTTATTTACCTGCCTTATATAGACACAGGGGCATTCTGGAGTTATAGTTCAAAGTGCCACTTTCACAGTCCTTCTTCAAATATTACTAATCAATATTTGCGATCTGCTTATTTCACAAGTAAACAAACTATGAGAGGTCATAACAGTCTCTGTGTAGTTTATGCTCAGTGCTTTTATACTTCTACTTTCATTAATAAAGACGACATTCACATAGAGTTAATTCATTAGTGGAACCTGTGTTTGAACATTTTAGTAAAGTGTTCTCTACAGGCATAGTGTTCAAAATAAGTCTTTCTGGAGTAATTTGTCAGCCCCTTTGACCTCTGTCTCTGTGATAATAAAATTGTGATTTATTGCATTGCCTCGGGCCCTTTTCCCCTGAATAGTTATTCAGTTAGGGCTGCATCGGTGTTGTGGCAGGATAATTGTAGGACTTCAACTCACCAAACATCTTGATAAGGATGCCCCACTGATTTCAGGATGACGCAAGGCGCATTTGGAGTTTTCATATTTACCCTTCCTCATGTACTCCATTAACCTGCCCCAATTTGATATAATCCTAGTGCTTTTCTACTTATGTGACCCCATTGTATATCATAATTTCATATATTCATTTGTCTGAATGCATATTTTCCATTTGTTACCGTATGTTACATTTGTTATTCAATTAAATATGTACAACATGTAGCATTTTCTTTATAATTCTTTAATAGTGCATCAATATCTTGTTTCTTGTAAAACATATATATATATATATATATATATATATATATATATATATATATATGTATATGTATATATATATATATATATATGTTTTGTAACAAGTGACAGTATTCAGTGAAGGTGCATCAAGATTAATATACTAATTTTTGCATTTTACATCATACTGCAAGTGTCCTGACTTTTTCAAAATAACCAGAAAGGCGTATTTAAGCTTGTTACAGATACATATTAGGCAAAGGGGACTCTTCAACTTCCTGGGAGACTTGGTCCATGTGAGCTCTGACTGCAAGAATCCTCGGTGAAGGCTACTGGGTAGTTGGAGTCAGCCTGGCCTTATCAGCTCATTAGGGAATGCCATATTGGAGACACAAACAGGCCTTCTTGAAGTACAGAATAACAGGCTTGTTGTTTAGCTGGTTAAGAAACTCATACTGGCAGTTTTGATGCTAAGACAGTTTAGCTTGGGCCAGAAGGGACATGTTGATGAACGGAGACTGATTACATCATACAATGTAATGAACTTATGAAATACCATCACAGTGTTGCAGTTCTTTTCAATACTTTGCCTAATAATTACATTCTTTGCCACTGTGTTGTTTGTTTTTATAGTTACATCTATACACATTACATGCACTAGATTAGGGCACTAAGGGGGTCATTCCGACCCTGGCGGTCCAGGGTTGGAGGATGCACCGCCAACAGGCTGGCGGTGCATCAAGGGCAATTCTGACCGCGGCGGTAAAGCCGCAGTCAGAAAAGGGAAACCGGCGGTTTCCCGACGGTTTTCCCCTGCCCCTGTGAATCCTCCACGGCGGCGCTGCAAGCAGCGCCGCCATGGGGATTCCGACCCCCTTCCCGCCAACCTGGTTCTGGCGGTTTTCACCGCCAGAACCAGGCTGGCGGGAACGGGTGTCGTGGGGCCAATGGCATGGGCATGCAGGGGCCCCCTAACAGGGCCCCACATTGATTTTCAGTGTCTGCCTAGCAGACACTGAAAATCGTGACCGGTGCAACTGCACCCGTCGCACACCAGCAACTCCGCCGGCTCCATTCGGAGCCAGCTTCCTCGTTGCTGGTGCTTTCCCGCTGGGCGGGTGGGCGGCCTTTTGGCGGTCGCCCGCCAGCCCAGCGGGAAAGTCAGAATGACCGCGGTATGGTCTTCTGGCGGTTCCCGCCAGGCGGGCGGCTTCCGCCGCCGGCAGGGGTCAGAATGACCCCCTAAGTTTATTAAAGTTTTGAAAATATATATTGTGGATTTTTCGGAATGTCCATTCATGGTGAAAGGAAGTCAAAGCTCTAAAAGCAAATGAATAATACTGTTTGGATGACTGCATGCTCTGGTAAACTGACCACAGTTCTTGCACCTCAGGCACTGATGCATATTGATGGGCACGGTTTTGTACTTGCCACATATCCCTTTCCATAGCATTTGTAACATGTAAAATCATTTTTAAACCCTTGGGTGCCATGGATGTAACGGTTACCTCCTCGGCAGCAGCGCTCAGGTGTTGAGGACGTAACCGTTACATCCTGCACCAGGCCCTCAGGGAAAGCGCTAGCGCTCCCCGAGGGACACACACTCACCTCCCCTGGGCAGGGATGGAAGGGGAATCGCTTCCCCTTCCACCCCCAACCCCTCCCAGTGACGTCTAATGACGTCAATGCGCGATCGCACCCTGACCTCATGAGAGGCCGCCCCCATTGCGCTGGAAGCTCAGTTTCCAGCACGATCGGAAGAGAAATGCTTGCATAAAGCGAATTGAAGGGGATAACAGTCTTTCAGCTGTCCCCACATGCACACTAATAGATCTTATCCCAACGGCATGAAAGAGGACATTTGATTATTTGGGGTTTTGGTTTTACATTTGGGCCATGAGAGCTTGTCTAACTCTCAAAATAGTCCCTCTTGGAATGGTGAGGGCTGCACTTTTTGGACTTTGGGGTGCTGCCATGTAGTAAAATCTACGAGACCTAGACACATCTGAAAATTAAACATCTGGGTGAGTCCAGTGTGGCGTGCTTCACATGCACCCCTCACCATTTTCTTACCCGCAATGCCCTGCAAACCTCCAACTTTGCTTGAAATCACACATTTTTCCCACATTTTTGTGATGGAACCTTCCGGAATCTGCAGTAATCTACAAAATGTCTACCACCCAGCATTGTCGCATCTATACAGATACAAATTCTGCCCCACTTGTCAACCTAAAAACGTTTTTTTCAAACTGCCCTTTTGGACCCTCCTTGGTTCCCCCTCAATTTCAACATGTTTTTGGCTCTTCCCTGTCACAGGCACTTGGCCCACCTACACAAGTGAGGTATCATTTTTTTATCAGGAGACTGAGGGGAACGTTGGGTGGTAGGAAATTTGTGCCGGTGCAGTGATCCCACGAAGAAATGGTGGAAAATTTGATTTTTTAGCTAAATTTGAGGTTTGCTGAGGATTCTGGGTAAGAAAACACTGGGGGATCCACACAAATCACGCCTCCCTGGACTCCCTTGGGTGTCTAGTTTTCAGGAATGTCTAGGTTTGGTACGTTTCCCTAGATGGCTTCTGAGCCCAGGACCAAAAACGCAGGTGCCCCCCGCAAAAACTGGTAGTTTTGTATTTGATCATTTTGATGTGTCCACATAGTGTTTTGGGAAATTTCCTGTTGCAAGCACTAGGCCTACCCACACAAGTGAGGTTCCATTTTTATCGAGAGACGTGGGGGAATGTTGGGTGGAAGGAACTTTGTGGCTCCCCTCAGATTCCAGAACTTTGCAGCACTGAAATGTGAGGAAAAAGTGTTTCTTTGCCAAATTTTGAGGTTTGCTAAGGATTCTGGGTAACAGAGCCTGGTGAGAGCGCCACATGTTACTGCATCCTAGTTTTCAGAAATGTCCAGGGTTGCTAGGTTTTAATAGGTGCCGGATGAGCTAGAGGCCGAAATCCACAGCTAGGCACTTTCCCAAAAACACATCGGTTGTCAATGTAAAAATGTGATGTGTCCATGTTGCGTTTTGGGGCATTTCCGGTCATGGGCACTAGGCCTACCCACACAAGTGAGGTTCCATTTTTATCGAGAGACGTGGGGGAATGCTGGGTGGAAGGAACTTTGTGGCTCCTTTCAGATTTCAGAACTTTCTATCACCGAAATGTGAGGAAAAAGTGTGTTTTGTCACATTTTGAGGTTTGCAAAGGATTCTGGGTAACAGAATCTGGTGAGAGCCCCACAAGTCACACCATCCTGGATTCGTCTAGGTATCTAGTTTTCAAAAATGCACAGGTTTGGTAGGTTTCCCTAGGTGCCGGATGAGGTAGTGAGCAAAATCCACAGCTAGGCACTTTCCCAAAAACAAGTCAGTTCTCAAAGTAAAAATGTGATGTGTCCACGTTGCGTTTTGGGGAGTTTCCTGTCACGGGCACTAGGCCTATCTACACAAATGAGGTACCATTTTTATCGGGAGACTTGAGGGAATGCTGGGTGGAAGGAAATTTGTGGCTCCTCTCAGATTCCAGAACTTTGTCTCACCGAAATGTGAGGAAAAAGTGTTTCTTCGTCATATTTTGAGGTTTGCTAAGGATTCTGGGTAACAGAGCCTGGTGAGAGCGCCACATGTTACCCCATCCTAGTTTTCAGAAATGTCCAGGGTTGCTAGGTTTTCCTAGGTGCCACCTGAGCTTGAGGCCAAAATACACAGCTAGGCACTTTCCAAAAAACTGCAGATTTCAATGTAAAAATGTGATGTGTCCATGTTGCTTTTTCTGTCGCGGGCAGTAGGACTACCCACACAAGTGAGGTACCATTTTTATCGGAAGACTTGGGGGAACACAGAATAGAAGAACAAGTGGTATTGCCTCTTGTCTTTCTCTAAATGTTTTCCCTCCAAATGTAAGACAGTATGTAAAAAAGACATCTCTTTGAGAAATGCCCTATAATTCACATGCTAGTATGGGGACCCTGGAATTCAGAGATGTGCAAATAAGTACTGCTTCTCAACACCTTATCTTGTGCCCATTTTGGAAACACAAAGGTTTCCTTGATACCTATTTTTCACTCTTTATATTCACCAGATGAAAAGCTGTATACCCGGTATACAATGAAAACCCATTGCAATGTGCAGCTCCTTTACTGGCTCTGGGTACCTACGGTTCTTGATGAACCTACAAGCCCTATATATTCCTGCAACCAGAAGAGTCCAGCAGACATAACAGTATATTGCTTTCAAAAATGTGCCATAGCTGGAAAAAGTTATAGAAGAAAACGTGCACAGAAATAGCTCTTTTTTACCTCAATTTCAATTTTTTTTTTATTTTAGCTGTTACTTTCTGTAGGAAAACCTTGAAGGGCCTACACAAATGACCCCTTGCTAAATTCAGAATTTTGTCTACTTGTCAGAAATGTTTAGCTCTCCGGGATCCAGCATTGATTTCACACCCATTTCTGTCACTAACTGGAAGGAGGCTGAAAGCATAAAAAATAGTAAAAATGGGTTTTGTCCCAGTAAAATGCCACAATTGTGTTGAAAAATGTATTTTTCTGATTCGAGTCTGACTGTTCCTGAAAGCTGGGAAGATGGTGATTTCAGCACCACAAACCCTTGGCTGATGCTATTTTCAGGCGAAAAGCCACAAGCTTTTTTCTGCAGCCCTTTTTCCCCATTTTGCTTTTTTTTTTTTTTAATGAAATTTTAGCTGTATTTTGGCTACTTTTTTGGTTTCCTCCAGGGGAACCCACAAACTCTGGATATCTCTAGAATCCCTAGGATTTTGGGAAAAAAAGGACACAAATTTGGCATCTGTAGCTTATGTGGACAAAAGGTTATGAGGGCCTATGCATGAACTGTCCCAATAGCCAAAAAAAGGTTTAGCACCTGAGGGGAAAAGGTCTGGCATCAAAGGGGTTAATCCCCCACTACTGTGTTGTATATTTTTAAGCACTACCACAATGACATGATCACTGTCACTTTGATTGTTCAATTCTTTGTAAGTTACAATTGATCCTTCAATCTCTTTGCCTGCAGTTAAAGTTTACAGAAGTGTGGGAATTTTAATGCAAAAAAAAAACTTTGTTGGATTTCTAGTGATAGCAAACACTTATGACCTAATACCTTATGATTCAATCCACCAACAAGACAAAGTTTCATGCAGCTGAGAAGGCCCTTAGCGCAGCCACATATTCATATAACGGCTCATGTGACAGTTGCATTTGTGCAATGTACCTTATGTTTCTAAAAGGCCACATCTGGCTTTTCTGAAAACTGTTTTCCTAAACGGTTCACAGTTTCAGTGTATTCATTGCATCTCACAATATCACGTTCACCAGGAATGACTTCAGGAACATGACCACCTTTTGCCCAAACTGTTCCACAGTAATTAAACCTTCTTCCTGGAAGAATAACCTTAATCATCAATGACTACACAATAGTTCTCAAAAGAATGTAAGATATGTTTCCAGGACAGGCCCAGTCTCCCAGGATGGGAAAGAAAGTCACGAGGCAAGTTTGTGTTTTGCATTTTCTATCACCCTTTCCAACAACAGTTTAAAAAACACAACAGTGCGTGGAGTAGATTGCTAATCAATGAAAGGGGCTGGTCAGCGAAGAAAGGAATATGCAGAATGTCCCCTGTCCCCTGAATGGAAATTACAAATTGTGTAAAAGCTGTAAATATATGTAAAACTTGTACTGAAAATAGTCTTATAAAAAATGCAAGAGGACCATTAAATAAATGAACAACAATTTATTTAAAGTATTTTTTATATATATAAAAAAGTAAGATAAATTGAAAAATGTTAAAACCTTGTTGAAAAATGTGAACAACATTATGCATGTAAATGTGTATGAAAATGTCAATTCAAAAAAGCGAATAAATATGGATTTTTTATGATTCCAAACTAAAAAGTAAAGCATATATATATTTTTTTTAATTGTTATAATAAACTGTGTTATTTTCTTGTTTAAGAAAATGTTTAAAAATGTTAAGTGTGAAAAAATTGTAAATACACTTTACATTAATAATAACAAAATATAAATACTTTTAGCCCTAAAATTACCAACTTCACCAAATTAAACTATTTTTTGTAACTTACATTACATATCCTCACTCCACACTTAACCACATTGGGAAACATGTTTGACTTTGGAAGGATTAGATTTAATCAGGGGTGTGGAATTTAATAAAATATCTACTTGTCGCTGGGACAGGTTACTTCATAAATCTACTTGTCCTGCAAAAATAATCTACTTGTCCCTTTGGTGCCATGTAGTCCTGCAACAAATTATGGAAGCAACCTCATTATATAAGAACTTTGATAATAGTCTTTCTGATTATACCATGACTACACCTATAGTAGGGCTTGAATACTAGAAATGTACTTATTTTGCCACCTTTCTGAAAATCTACATATTGGGACTCGAGGTAGCAAGGTAAGCAATAGTTCCTGGGTTGGAATGCCCTTTGAGTCTGTGCAAACCTACTAACTTGCCTGGTTTACAGGTGTTCACCAGCTCTTCTCTAATCTTTTCTCATAATTAGAAAGTTTGGAAATGTATTCCTGACAAGGATCAAAAGTAAAACTTCTCCCGGGGCTGGGAAAAAAGTGGTTAGAGGGAAAGTGAACTTGTAAATGCTCAACACATTTTCTCATGATCAAATCTACACATGCATATTTGCTCAAGCTAAAATACAGTTCATAACTATTTTCTAGGTGTACGATTTCTTGGTCTGCTTCTGTGAATTAATGAAATACCCAAATCTGCACTAATGTAAAGACACACTTTTGTGAATTTCGTTAAGAACTGGGTCCCTAATTAGGTCTGGCGTTAACCAAGACCTTTTGTTTTTATTAAAATTCTATCTCTCTCTCCATTCATCTATTGGTTGGCTTCAGTATGAATTACTGCAATCTGCTCTTTCACAAGGCGCACATCGCACACAAAGCAGTTTTGTTTAGTTCTAGGAACTACTATGGCATTGAGTGCTGTTTGAGACCAAAAATATTTTTGCTTTTTCAAAATGTTTGTTTCAATTGTGAGGGCCCAGCAGCTCCCACAACAAAAAAGGTTTTACAAAAGCCATGTCAAAATAAGAAGTGCATTGATAAAACCAAAAGACTGACCACCAATGTCTGACCTATTGGCTTTGCTAATACTTGTTTATTTTCATGTTTCCTATAATGTTTAAACTGGTTACACTGACTTTCCATTATTAATAGTTTTTGGAAATACTACCATCACATTACTGAATGGCACCTAAAATTTCACAGTATTTTATCAAAACATTTTTTTCCTAATTGCATTTTTGTGAACATTTAATTTTGAGAGCAAAGAATCATCAATCTTGCCTTCAAGCTTTTATAAATATTTGCATCTAATCAGTGAGTTTTCTAGGAGCATTATACATAGTCTCATATTATGAATCTTTGCAAATGTGTGTACACATTGTTTACTGGAACCACTGACAGCAATGCAGTACAAGCTTACAGCATTTATTTTGAGAGCTCTCCCTAATAATAAAGTCTTTGCATTAATGAACTAAAAATACAAGTTTAAACAGCATTAACATATGGACATAAATATTACCTCAACTGCAGATGATCCCCTTCCCTGTCCCATAATGTGCACTGTAAATTAGCAGCCAAAGGGTTAGTGCTATAGGGGGTTGGGCCTACTTGCCACAAGGACAAAATAAAGTTGAAAATGTGTAGTCCTTGACCCCAAACAATATGTCCAGGGCGTCGGGCTATAGGAATTCCACACCCCTGTTTAATACTCCAAACCTAACCACAGTAGGGAAGGTGTTGGACTTTTGGGGAGTTAGATTTACTACTCCCACTCATAACTTAGCCAGATTGGAGAATGTGTTTAGCTTTGGGGAAGGTTGATTTAGTATTTTCAATCCAATCTCAATGCCAGAACTTGAAAAAACTAACTTAATGTGTGGCTTCTGGGGGAACAATGAGTAATCCCTCTAACTCTCCATTTCACAACAACTTTCTCAGTGAGCCATTTGAGAATTAAAGTTATTTAACAGGAATAGGGGGTTGGTAAGAGAGAGAAGAGACATGATGGTCGATGTGGGTTCGGTGGTGTCTCTGGGTTCAGCTTACTTGGATCAGGCTGAGGCCTTTTTTGGCTGGCGGTTTGGACTTTGGTAGTTCTCTAATGAACCTCAAAGTCACCTGTATTAGAGACAGAGACACTATTACTTATTAGTTTAATTTCAAATCAATCAAAGTTGTAAGTTCTTTAAAAAGTTCTCCAATGTCATATGATGGTATTTGTACTTTATTATACTCCAGAGAAGCTAAGATTTGGTATTTTGGGTACCACGGACAGTTTTAACCACCAGCTATAGTCTTATTTAGAGTTTTATATTTAAAAAATGATTGACTAAGGGCCTGATTTAGATATTGGAGGAGGGGTTACTCTGTCACAATGGTGACAGTTATCCTGTCTGCCAAAATCTAAAACCCATAGGACACAATGGGATTTAGATTTTGGAGGACGGGATATCTCTCACCATTGTGATGGATTAACCTCCCGCCAATGTCTAAATCCGGCCTCAAATTTTCTTCAAAATCTACCTAATTTTCTACCTCCTTTCCTTCTGTTGGTATGAGGCATGCTCTTTATCTCAAATTGCACACAAGGTAAAAATTATTATTTTTGTGGTCAAATTTGCAATCCTACTTATTTTTAGGAGTTTTGTTAAACTTTGACATTTTATTTTATAATGCCATTTTTACCCATTGATTTTTTTAACCTTGACTAACTTGAATTTAAGTCTTGCCTTGTAGATTCCAAGGCCCTGATTTATACTTTTTTTGCAGCAAATTTGTGTTATTTTTTGATGCACAAGCAGCGTATTTTGTAAGTTTGTGCCACTTTTGCTTCAGAAATGACGCAAATGCGTCGCAAAACAAGTATAAATCAGGGCCCAAATATCTTGAATGCCACCTGGAGATCTTCTGTGTCAGGACTGGACTGGGAACCCAAAGCAACCCTGGCAAATTTTGTCAGACCAGGCCCCATTGGGTATATAGCAAGCGAGCCTGACCACTACAATGGGGCTTGGTGGGTTCTCCCCCCAAGAAACCTTGGAAAAAAATGGCAAAAACTGTGCATTCTACAACACATTTGTCATTATATATTCAATTGTATTAGTTTTTCAAGCATAGTAAATGACTACCTTACAGTGCACCAGGATACAGCAATCTTTATTGAGGCTCTTCACTGATTCCCTCACCATCACCCTCTAAAAGTGTCTTTCATCTTTCGTAGCACCTCTCCCACATGTATTTTATTTGTTTTATAGTGCCTCCCTTACCAGAGCAGGGCTTTGGAGCATTTTACATTACACACAGACAATGAATCATATATGTGCAAATCAGTGCATAGAAAATGTTACATAAAACAAACAAGATTACAAGATGTAGGATTACAAGATGCATACTGTTAAGCATTTTTTAAGAGTGCTTGTTCTGGGGAAGCATAAGCTCAGGACTCAGAACGTAACACAGTGGATCGGGTTGACTTTACTAATAATTTATTTCTACACACATAAAACCTTCATAGCAAAATTAGGATAATCAAAGACTGGGAAAAAAACATAACTTTCTGACCTGTACCATGCAGTTTGCCTGCAGCCCTTTGATTGCAGTTCATAGCTCACTGTGCTAGATCATGACTGACACTTATGAACAGCACACTAACAAAAGGATCTCGGTGTCAAAACCAGTATCCCACTGAGCTATGCACCTAAAATACTGTTATGTGATCTGCATAGTATATGTTCTTTGCAGCAGGCAGATTAACCTTCTGCGCTACCTTAGATGAGTCAAAACTGCCACTAGACAAAATTCCAATCTCTCTCCAGCAGGTTCATTAATCACCAGAGTTATCTTGGCACTTTTATTGTTGCCTGAAAAGTGCTGGCTGTACAAGGAACTTGGCAGGACCTTTAAAACTGCTGCACTGCTACAAAACTTCCCTCCCATTAACAAAAGTGGCCCCCCACTTTTCCAGCCTCACGGGGGCCTTGTTTTTACCAAAGTTATCTGGAAGTTCAGGAATTTGTAGTCAAGTCTACCAAGAACAATGACCAAGGGCTAGGAGGGTCAGGGCTCTACTCAGGTAAGTGCTCACAAAGCACTGCAAAGATCCAGTTAAGTACAAGGCAGAACCTTAATTGTATATCTGGTAGGGATGGGAGGGACCCAGTCGGGTATTGAAACCTGGAGTGTGCCACATGCAGGTGCATTACACAATGCTACCTGGCTCAAAACATAAATCTCACCACACATCAATATGAAATAATCACGTGGAATGTGAGAGGTCTGGGTGCACCAAGCAAAAGATCCCGGGTATATGCACGCCTCAGACGCCAGGGAGCACACATCGCCATTCTTCACGAAACACACTGCATGGAGTCTAAATTACAGGAGATACGCGAGAAATGGGGAGGACAGGTGGTAGGCACAACATATTCGGCTTTTGCAAGAGGAGTATTGGTATGGATAGCAGGTGGCATCCCTTTTGTCCAAACCTCGCATAGGATAGATCAAGGGGGTAGATACGTGGTAATAGAGGGGCAATTAGACGGGAGACAATTATCGATATCCGGCATCTTCGCCCCCAACAGTGCGATAGTTGAATTCCTGGGCACACTTACTCCAGCATTATTAGTAAACCCCGCAGCCCCGGCCATTTGGGGTGGCGACTTCAATAGCACACCGAATGCAGTGTTAGACAGGTCAAACATACCCCCGAAAGCATCACTAAACAGAACTGCCAGATGCCCCTTGCTAACATGGGCGGGTGACATGAGACTATGGGGGTCATTACAACCCTGGTGGACAGTGTTAAAGTGGCGGTAAGACCGCCAACAGGCCGGTGGTAAAAATTTTGCAATTACGACCGTGGCGGAAACCGCCAACAAAGACAGCCACTTTAACACTCAGACCGCCACGGCGGTACAGACCAACAGCTTGGCGGTCACCGCCAACAGCCAGGTGGGAGACAATGTACCGCCCACACTATTATGACAGGCCAATCCGCCACCTTTTCCAGGGCGGATACAACGCGGATAAAAACACAGCGGAAACAGGCATTTCGAATGAAAAACGCTCACCTCTACACACTCCACGAGGAAGGAGGACAGCATGGAGCCGGAACTTCATATTCTTCCAGCGCTAGTCTTCCTGCTCTTCTACAAGGATCACCAACGCCGGCGGCGAAGACCACGGTGAGTACTGCACCTACGACATAGGGGAGGGGGGAGGCAAAAAACAGGGACACACACACTCAACACCCCAAACCCCACCCCGACCCTCACCCACTACAAGACACACACTAATGCTTATCAATACATTACAGTAACACCCCCCAAAACCCCCCCAGAAGAATGCAAAGACAAAAGGAAATGAGTGTAACTATTGTAATATATCAAAATTGAGTAAGCAAATATATACATATATATATACACTATAAACAAAATTTATACCACGATTAGTAGTCCAGGTTTTGCATCATTCATAGTCCGTGGACCACTGGGCCCAAAATGCATGGGCGAGGCCCACACAAGATACCTGAACATGATGGAGAGAACACTGCAGGGGCATCAGATAGAAATACAACAGGCACCTCAGGGGGAAGGGAAGGGGGGGCACCTCAGCCGGATGAGTGCACGACGCCAGATCCACGAGGGGGCTCCATACCCACTGCTGTATCCTGGGGAGTGCAAAGCCACAGTCCCTCAAGTCTCTCCAGTGGGTGGTTTGCCCACTGCACCATCCTGGGGAGTGCAAAGCCACAGTCTCTCAAGTCTCTCCAGTGGGTGGTTTGCCCACTGCTTTATCCTGGGGAGTGCAAAGCCACAGTCCCTCAAGTCTCTCCAGTGGGTGGTATGCCCACTGCACCATCCTGGAGAGTGCAAAGCCACAGTCTCTCAAGTCTCTCCAGTGGGTGGTTTGCCCACTGCTTTATGCTGGGGAGTGCAAAGCCACAGTCTCTCAAGTCTCTCCAGTGGGTGGTTTGCCCACTGCACCATCCTGGGGAGTGCAAAGCCACAGTCTCTCAAGTCTCTCCAGTGGGTGATTTGCCCACTGCTTTATCCTGGGGAGTGCATAGACACAGTCTCTCAAGTCTCTCCAGTGGGTGCTTTGCCCACTGCTTTATCCTGGGGAGTGCAAAGCCACAGTCTTTCAAGTCTCTCCAGTGGGTGTTTTGCCCACTGCACCATCCTGGGGAGTGCAAAGCCACAGTCTCTCAAGTGGATAACTTTCTCCACTGGTTCTGGAGGGGGCTTTGTGCCCAGAGTGCTTCATCCTGTGCAGGACAGAGGTAGTGGATGCATGTCTCCACTGGTTCTGGAGGGGGACTGGTGCCCAGAGTGCTTCATCCTGTGCAGGACAGAGGTAGTGGATGCATGTCTCCACTGGTTCTGGAGGGGGCGTTGTGCCTAGAGTGCTTCATCCTGTGCAGGACAGAGGTAGTGGATGCATGTCTCCACTGGTTCTGGAGGGGGACTGGTGCCTAGAGTGCAGCACTCGCCCCGTGACGGTACCAGTTGCGTCACTGCCAGAGGTGCTTGCCATGGCGGTGCTTGCCCTGTTCAGCGGTGCTTGAGTTGGCGGTCTCTGCCCTGTTCAGCGGTGCTTGCCATGGCGGTCTTTGCCCTGTTCAGCAGTGCTTGCCCTGTTCAGCGGTGCTTGAGTTGGCGGTCTCTGTCCTGTTCAGCGGTCCTTGCCATGGCGGTCTTTGCCCTGTTCAGCGGTCCTTGCCCTGTTCAGCGATCCTTGCCCTGGTGGTCCCTCATTGCCCAGCTGGGCTGTGGCTGGTGGTCCTTCATGGGTCAGCTGGGCTGTGGCTTGTGGGGCCCTCCGTGACAGACTGGCTGGCCTGGTGGCCGGTGCACTCCACATACCTGTAACAACAGGAACTACTGGTCCCGGAGTTTTTGGGTTGAGGTGCTAGTACGGGACCTATGAGTTGGAGGGGGGGGTGGTGGGAAATAGGTTAAGGGGGGACAGGAAAAGTTGTTTGGACACACTGGGACGGGTAGCTGGAGGGGGTTTGGGAGTGGAGGAAGAGGTGGTGGTTGTAGGAGGTGTAACTTTTGTGGAATTGGGTGCAGGTGCAGGTGCATGCGCTGGAGGCTGTCGTGAGGTGGATGGCTGTTGGGTGGGTGTGTGCCTGCGTTTGTGTATCTTCGGAGGGGGCGTCACAGACACACTGGGAGAGGACACAGGGGACGTATGGATGGTAGTGGGGGTGGTGACTGCACGTGCGCGGAGTGTGCTGGTGGGCGTGCTGGAGAGGGACGTAGTGGCTGTAGAGGTAGTGCATGCAGGTGTGAGTGTAGACGAGACTGGGAGGGAGGAGAGAGACGACGAGGAGGGGGACACAGTGGAGGCAGTGGATGTTGGTGTGTCTGCATGTGTGTGATGCGTGAGTGCCTGTGGGATGTGTGGTGCTTATGCTTGCCTGAGCTTCCCATGTGTGGTGAGGTGTGTGCAGGCTGGTCTGATGGTGTGCTTGGGATAGGCAGCGGTACAGGGGATTGGGTCTGGGTGGAGGAAGTTGGAGGGGGGGAGGCTAGACACAGGGACAATGGCTGCCATCAGTGCTGAGGCCAGAGTTTGAAGGGTTCGAAGAAGGGCAGCCTGACCAGAATGAATGCCCTCCAGGAATGCATTTGTGTGTTGCAACTCCCTTTCTACACCCTGGATAGCATTCAAAATGGTAGACTGCCCACCAGTGAGGGATCTCAGGAGGTCAATAGCCTCCTAACTGAGGGCAGCAGGGGTGTCACAGCAGGGGCTGAGGTGCCTAGGGCGAAGGTGATTCCCACCCTCCTGGGTGAGCGGGCACGGGGCAAAGGCTGAGGGGATGCTGGGAGGGCGGTGCTGGTAGGGGGGTGGCAGCTGTACCTGTTGAAGTGGGGGGCACAGATGTTGCCGCCACCACAAGGGAACTCCCATCGGAGGATGAGTCCGTGTCGCTGGTTGCAGATCCTGTGACCGCCGTGGTGCTCCCCTCGCCCTCCGTCCCACTGGTGTATTCTGAGTCCGTAGTGTGGGCCTCCATGCCCATGTGGGATGCAGCTCCCTTGTGCTCCGGTGCCACTGTACCTCCACCTGATGATGCTAATTCACACAAGAACAGGGAGACCGCAAAAAAAGGGGGGGGGGAACAGAAGAAAGACAGGTTGAATGCATGGCTTACCACTACCGTTGGCGGACAATACAGACACAGCAGCCCCCTGCACTACGTCCCACTGTTGGGCTCTACAGTGCAATTCCTGGGAAATGGTCTACAAGACTATGGACGACATCTGCACACGTAGATGACCCTGGGGCATGAATAGCTGTACTTGGCACTCTACAGAGGTGGGGTGGGGGGACACAGGGCCATGACTTATGAATGGGCCTAGCCTACGAAACTCACCCTGGCCTAGGGGAACCCACAGCCCTCCTCCCCCACCCAGACACCTTCACTGCACGCAAAGTCAGCTGAATGATAGTGTACTCACCCCCTTGTGTCTGCTGTGATGCCCTCAAGCGCCCATCCAACTCAGGGTAGGCCACTGCCAGGATCCTGAACATCAGGGGGGTCATGGTTCGACGGGCACCCCTCCCACGTTGGGAGGCCATCCCCAGCTGAGCCTCCGCCGTCTTCTTGCTCCAGTGGCGAATGTCCTCCCATCTCTTCCGGCAGTGGGTGCTCCGTCTGTGGTGGACCCCCAGGGTCCGGACGTCCTTGGCGATGGCACGCCAAATATCCTTCTTCTGGTGGGCGCTGACCTACATGAAATGTACAGGGGAAGAAGAGAAGTCATTACCAACTGCACCGTCAAAGTGAGTGGCCCCCATCCCTACCCTTGCCATGTGGCACATGCATTCACCGTCTTTCATGCACTCAGAACTCTGCCCCCTTCCTTCTTACAACCAGCCCTCTCCACACAGGCATAGCCCATACAACATGCTCCCTGTGTACTTACCTGTTGGTCTGGAGGACCGTAGAGTAGCGTGTACTGGGGGAGGACCCCATTGACGAGCTTCTCCAACTCCTCTGCAGTGAAGGCAGGGGCCCTTTCCCCAGACGCACGAGCCATTGTCTCTTCCAGACCGAGGTCACAGCAGCACTTGCAGTGTAGGTCCTCTCCTGTCGAAGATCAGGTATCGAGTGATTGAACAGTTAGAAAATGGCGGTCACGTCCGCGGCTGTCACGTCCGCGGCGGTGCGTACCATCACCGCCGGCTTACATTGTCATTGGCTCCGGGGACCCATAGGGTCCAATGTTAACCAATGCAGCATTGCGCCGCGGTCTTCGCCTGCCTACCGCGACGGTGTACAACGCCAGCGCTGTTACCTCACATCCCATTGTCCCGCTTTAGAGGTCAGGCAGCCGCCATTTCAGGGGCCCACATGGCCTAATTACCAACTGCGTCACACATACCTAGGCCTAGTCTCAACACATATACAGGCCACTTTTTGTGTATGATTGGTGTTCTGTGCATACTGTGGGTACATACCTCTGAGTTGTTTGACTCTGTGCTCGCTGTTGTCCTTCATAGGCACCGTCCGCTGGGACATGTGAGGAGATGGCGGAACCCTCCGGTGTACCGACCGCTGGTGGACCTGTCGACAATGGAGGAAAGACATTTGATCATCACCTACAGGTTTGACCGTGCAACAATCCAGGAACTGTGTAGCCAGTTGGAGCCAGACCTGATGTCAGCAATCCGCCATCCCACAGGAATCCCCCCTAAAGTGCAGGTGCTATCAGTGCTCCATTTCCTTGCAAGTGGGTCTTTTCAAACAACAGTGGCCATAGCATCAGGGATGTCCCAGCCGATGTTTTCCAACGTGTTGCCAAGAGTGTTGTCTGCCCTTCTGAAACACATGCGGAGCTACATCGTTTTCCCTCAGGTGGAGGATTTGCCTACAGTGAAAGGTGACTTTTATGCCCTTGGACATATCCCCACCATCATAGGTGCCATTGATGGGACCCATGTGGCTTTGTTCCCCCCCCCCCCCACAGGAGTGAACAGGTGTACAGGAACCGGAAGAGTTATCATTCGATGAATGTACAGATGGTATGTTTGGCAGACCAGTACATCTCCCATGTGAATGCCATGTTCCCTGGCTCAGTGCATGACGCCTACATCATGCGGAATAGCAGCATCCCTTATGTGATGGGTCAACTACAGAGGCACCGGGTGTGGCTATTAGGGGACTCTGGTTACCCCAACCTGTCATGGCTACTGACCCCAGTGAGGAATCCCAGGACCAGGGCAGAGGAACGCTACAATGAGGCCCACGGGCGGACTAGGCGGGTGATCGAACGCACCTTCGGCCTCCTGAACGCCAGGTTCCGGTGCCTCCATATGACAGGTGGAACCCTATTCTACTCACCAAAGAAGGTGTGTCAGATCATCGTGGCCTGCTGTATGCTTCATAATTTGGCTTTGCGACGACAGGTGCCTTTTCTGCAGGAGGATGGTCCAGATGGCGGTGTTGTGGCAGCTGTGGAGCCTGTGGACAGTGATGAGGAGGAAGCAGAGGAAGAAGACATTGACAACAGGGACTCAGTCATCCAGCAATATTTCCAGTGAAACACAGGTGAGAATACATTCCTTCCTACTACAAGTTGTCACTTTCCCTTACGGTTTCACAGGTGTAGGTCCCAACATGTGTCATCTGCTTAGATTCCTCATGGACTAGAGCTGTGTTACTATTTCCTGGAAATGTTGTCAATGTAATTGCAAATACACTATTTCAAAATCACAGACAGACTCCAGATCTTGGTGCTTTAGGTGTGTTTATTTAAATGAAAAATATTGGAGGGGGAAGTTAAATGGTGAGGGGTGATGGCGGAGGAGTGTCAATGGCAGAGTCCAGTCTATTAGTCTCATAGGTGCATTGCCCATATGGGCATAGGAAGTGGAGCTGGGGCAGTTCCAATATGGACAGGGTGACAAAGTGGGACAGTGGGTTGACAATCAGGGTGGTCTCATTTCATGGCGGGGGTCTTGGCATCGTGCTCTGTCTTGTTCCTGGATCTCAGGGACCGCTTGCGGGTGGTTCTCCATCTGCAGGGGGTGGGGTGCTGGTGTGGTGGTCCTGTGGCGGTGCCTCCTGTCCACTAGTGCCGGCGGAGGTGGTGGGCAGTTCATCGTCCATGCTAGTGTCAGGGGCCCCTTGGAGTGCCACAGTGTCCCTCCTGGTGTTTAGTATTTCCTTCAGCACCCCTACGATGGTACCCAGGACGGAGCTGATGGTTCTGAGTTCCTCCCTGAAGCCCAGATACTGTTCCTCCTGCATGCGCTGGGTCTCCTGAAACTTGGCCAGGACCGTTGCCATCGTTTCCTGGGAGTGGTGGTATGCTCCCATGATGGAGGAGAGGGCCTCGTGGAGAGTGGATTCCCTTGGCCTGTCCGCCCCCTGTCGCACAGCAGCCCTCCCAGTTCCCCTGTGTTCCTGGGCCTCCGTCCCCTGGACCGTGTAGCCACTGCCACTGCCCCCAGGTCCCTGTTGTTGTTGGGGTGGTGGGTTATCCTGGGTTCCCTGTAGTGGTGGACACACAGCTGATTGACGTGTCCTGGGTACGGAGCTATGGGCCCGCTGGGTGGGTGCTGTGCTGGTGTTACCAGAGGGTGGAAGGTCTGTGGTGGCCTGTGCCTGTGCGAGGGGAACAGACTGTCCCGAGGCCCACGATGGTCCGGGCTGGTCATCTGGATCCAGTTGGACAGAGCTGCTGTCATCACTGTGGGCCTCTTCTGTGGGTGGGGTGGAGATGTCTGGACCCTCCTGTCTGGTGACGTTGGGTAGTGGTCCTGCAGGGGTGTAAAAGCTTAATTATTGCATCTGTGTGTGTCATGGTGGACAATGGGTGGGTGACCGGTGTACCCCAGTGCTTGCATTCCTATGTGGGGACTTGTGTGATGATGGGTTAGGGGTTGTATGGGTATGTGCAGTGGGCATGCTTTAGTGATGGGTGTCCATGCGTTGGGGTTGCATGCAGGGCTTGGTGGTGGGATGGGTGGTTTGTGATAGTGGGGTATATGTGAGTTGGTGGAGTGCTGAGGGTGAGGGTACGGGTAGGAGTTTGTGATGGCATGCAGGAAGGGTGGGGGATATATTAGTAAAGGTTTGACTTACCAGAGTCGATTCCTCCACCGACTCCTGCGAGGCCCTCAGGATGCAGAATCGCCAAGACCTGCTCCTCCCATGTTGTTAGTTGTGGGGGAGGAGGTGGGGGTCCGCCACCAGTCCGCTGAACTGCCAAGTGGTGTCTTGAGACCACGGAACGCACCTTCCCCCGTAGGTCGTTCCACCTCTTCCTGATGTCGTCCCGATTTCTCGGGTGTTGTCCCACTGCGTTGACCCTGTCGACTATTCTTCTCCATAGCTCCATCTTCCTTGCAATTGAGGTGTGCTGCACCTGTGCTCCAAATAGCTGTGGCTCTACCCGGACGATTTCCTCCACCATGACCCTGAGCTCCTTCTCCGAGAACCTGGGGTGTCTTTGCCGTGCCATGGGGTGGTGTAGGTGATGTGTGGGGTGGTGTGTATTGTGATAAGTGTGGTGATATGTAGTGGTGTGTGGTGTTTTGTGCGTGGAAGTTGTGTGGGTGATGGTGTTGAGTGCCTGTGGATGCTAGTTTGTGGATGGTGGTGTCTTCCTCTGGCCTTCTCTCTGTAATAGTGGTCGTAGGGGTTTGTGGGTGATGTGAGTGTGTGTTTTATATTGTACTGAGTGTGTGGGAGTGGTGTGTGTATGTGTATCAGGTGTGTGTATTTGGAATTATCCAATGTGGTAGTGTTTTGTAAATGTGAGTGTATTTTGAGCGCGGCGGTGTGTACCGCCAATGGAATACCGCGGTTGAAAGACCGCTGCGTGGATTCGTGGGTCGTGATAGTGTGGGCGTATTCCTGTTGGCGTGACGGTGGAGGTTTTGTTATCGCCAGTTTATCACTGACCTTTGGTGTGGCGGACTTGTGTGGGTGTCTGAATTTTGTCGGATTTCGAGATGTGGGTCATAATAGCTGTGGCGGAATTCCGCAGCCGCAGCGGTATGTTGGCGGTCTTCTGCACGGCGGTAAGTGGCTTTTACCGCCAATGTTGTGATGACCACCTATATGACTTATGGCGCATGAAACACCCGCAGCAGAGGGAATACTCATTCTATTCAATGCCCCACAAAGTACACACCAGAATAGATATAATATGGGGGACCCGGGACACATGCAAACTGATTAACAAGACAGAATACCTGGCCAAGACATTATCGGATCACTCACCGCTTAGAATAACGCTGAACTGGGGCAGGAGACGCTCAGCAGTCCCTACCTGGCGATTTCAGGTAGAAGCTCTCCAGGATCAAGCGTTTGCAGAAAGATTGAGCACAACAGTGAGACAGTACTGGGAAATCAATAAAGACTCCACAGACTCAAGAGCAATAGAATGGGAGGCGCACAAGGCTGTAATCAGAGGACACTGTATCTCAACCACACGGGGAGTGAGACGCACCCTACACGCGGAGGTCAGCAAATTGGAAAAGGAACTGAGAGTAACGGAAATTGCAGTGGCACGAAATGAGACTACCTACACAGTGCTAAAAGAGGCGCGTACAAAATATAACGAAGTAGATTCCCATCTCCGTCGACATGATCACAAATGTCACTTAATGCGCCTACAGACAGAGGGTGACAGATCGGGCAGCCTGTTGGCGTAGCTCCTTCGCGAGAACCGCCAGCAGTCCCCCATAGGGACTATAAGGGTAGATGTAGGCAAAATGGCCACCACGCAAGAAGAGATTAATGGGGCGTTCACGGAATACTACACGAACCTCTACACCAAACGCACAACATGCACGCCCCAACAACTTGAGTCCTCTCTTGCAGGTTCACCCCTGGCGCAATTATCGCAGACAGATAGGGAGGTGCTGGAGGCTTCTCTGAGAATGGGGGAACTGGACTTAGCTTTAGCGCAGATGCCTAGAAACAAAGCGCTTATTCGACACACTTAAAGCCCCACTTGTTGAAAGTGTTTGAGGAGGCATGGACCAGTAAGATATTGCCTTCAACACAGAGAGAGGCAATGATAGTGGTCCTTCCTAAACAAGGACGCGATCCCACAGACGTCAAATCCTATAGGCCACTTTTGCTCCTGAATCTCGATTGTAAAATACTAGGTAAAATTTTGCCTAACAGGTTAGCTCCCATCATACATACCTTGATACACGATGACCAAAACGGATTCATCCCAAAACGTAACACTTTTCTAAACATCTGTAGACTGTTGAGTGTCATGGGAGACACCCCCCCGGATGCACATGACGAGATGGTACTATCATTAGATATTGAGAAGGCATTCGACACACTAGGGTGGGACTTCCTATTTGCCACTATGCAGTGTATGGGAATTGGCCCTAACTACATACAATGGATACAGACCCTGTACGCCAAACCACAAGCTAGGGTGAAAACGGGAGGGCTTATATCCGATAGCTTCCCGATCAACAGAGGCACCAGGCAGGGATGCCCCCCTCTCCCTTGTTGTTTGCTATAGCGATGGAACCATTAGCGACCCGAATACGTGCAATGAAAGATAGATGGGGAATAATCAGAAATGGGCTACACCACATCATATCACTGTATGCAGATAATGCCATAATAGATGTGCGGAAAGGAAGCGAGGTGATACCCTCATTAATTTGGCTTCTGACTGAATATGGGGAACTATCAGGATTGGTGGTATACTGGGATAAATCGTGTGTGTTTCCACTAATTAGATGGTCCCTGCCAAGAAAAGAAAATGCCCCCGCAGGTCGCCTGAAATGGTGCTTTGATACGTTCAAATATCTGGGGGTCCACATATATCATAGAACTGAGGATCTTAGAGACGGGATCCTGGGGAGAGCACTGGCTCGCTGCGGTTCTGGAACAAATTGCCATTGTCGCCCCTGGGCAGAGTGGCAGTGGCAAACATGTTGTTACTGCCCCAGTTGCTATATTACTTTGCGGATATACCACTCTGGGTTCCCAAGAGCTTCTTCCGAGAGCTGAACGCAGTCCTACTGCAGCTTATATGGGGAGGGGGTAGAACGCGAGTCACACTCACCACACTGCAGCGCCCAATCAGCGCAGCAGGGCTGGGCGCCCCCAATTTCGAACACAACTACGTTGCCGCACAGTTACAGTGGATACTGAACTGGATGCATAGACCCGCATTGGCGGAATCCGCATGGCTGCTGGCGCGACTACATGGAGAACCTCTGATCACATGGCTAACAAATAAAACACCGAAAGGTGCGTCTGTTAATCCGTTAATGGTAGTGGCACACTCATGTTGGCGGAGGTACATACAAAAAGGCTAAAAGGTATTCCCCTATTCGCCGCTCTTTCCACTGGGACTGATTCCTGGATGGGCTAACGCGGCAGGGTCGAACTCACTTATGACGTGGACGGAGGTGGGTATACTGTCGTTAGGGTACTGTTTCGAAGAGGGGAAACTGATGTCATTTGAATCTATACAAGCCCTCACAGCAGTGAACCCTGGGCAATTTTTAGCTTACTATGCCATATGTCACTCAATCAAAAAGACATGGGCGGCTGGAGTCCTGGAACCAGCGATCTCCCCCACACTACATCACATGCTGCAATATGATAATCAAATAAAAGTAGTGACGAATTTGTATGAAATCCTGAATAAACCCCCTGAACCTAATTTGGAGAATGTAAGGGATAGATGGAACACAGTTCTGCCAGACCCGGTACCACAAGAGGACTGGCCGAAAGCCCTTTATCATACTCGGGGTGTATCGCGAAATCCCAGGTTTCGCTACACACAATTCAACTACACACACCAAACATACCTATCACCAGCCAGGATTAATCGGAAGTTCCCTGGATCGGACCCAGCCTGTCCCCGGTGTAATGCCCCACTGGCACACTTCTACCATATGGTCTGGGAGTGTGCTCAGGTACACAAGGAGTTGAGTGGAGTGGTAGAAGAAGTTTCAGAATTGACGGGTCTTGCACTTGCAGTAGACCCTAAATCCTGTCTGTTGGGGCTGAGAACGAGAAAAAAGAAACATAGGTATCTACATAAGTTCGCAGACCTAGCATACGTGATGTACAAAAGATTAATTGCTATGAATTGGAAAGCGCCCAAAGCACCAGATTCTGGCACACCCTGACACTGCGCTGGACCCGCACAGAACACCAGGTACTAAGTAAATTAACACGGGGGCCAACAACACACAGGATGTGAAGCCTGGGAAATTTTAGTAACCAGATTAGAGGCTAAAAACAATGAGAGACCACCATGAACTGGACAATGACACAGCTTTAGTGCTAAGTCAGACAGTACCTGACCATTTTCAACATAATAAAGCAACCAGGTGAGACACACCATATTGTAGGAGAGTGCACCCACCCCCACGCCCCCAAGCCGCTGTTACCCACAGCAGCCAATAAGTGATGAGTAAACAATCAGAACATGCACAACAAGTACAACTACGACACACCCCATAAACAGACATCAGACCGGCATGCCCCTCCATCACAAACAAGCATGAACCAACAGGGAATAGTGTAACCATGTAGCTAAATGCGTGGCCACTAAATACCAAACTGTAAGATCCCTCAGCCAGGTACAGCAAACAAATATATATTGAGTGTTATAACAAGACCTAAGTTATGTTTTTCTAGTTTTGTGCGAATGTAAATGTTATATCTGATCTTCCAAATCCTACCAATGTAAACACAAATTCATGTTGCTTAGATCTGTAATGAAAATGTAATAAAAATATATATTTTTAAAAGTACAAGTGTAGAGTTGCGAAGTCTATGGTTTCTGGAGCCTCAGATCAATGCTGCCGATGCAAGGGTGTGATAGAACTGGCTAATGATTATCACTTGGGCGTGGTGTGCAGACGAGTCCATGCCCGAGATGACCATGAGACTTGCCAATTCTCGCAGGAGTTCCCACCAGTTCTGGTGAGTGTTCCTCTGCAATGCATGTTTCCACCGGAATGCCAGGAGCACGGCCATACACTTAAACTAAGTAAGGAAGGTGCTGCGCTTTGGAAGGGTAGATGCACTGTTCTCACTCCAAATTTAAAAACACCAGGGAAAGCGCTGAACTTTAAGGGTGTTACATTTACTGTTTCCACTCCAAGCTTAACCACACTGGAGAAAGTGTTGGACTTTGGAGGGGCTAGATTTACTATTCTCACTTCAAATGTAGCCGCATTGGGGACATTTTTGTATTTTGGGTTGGGGTGTTACATTTACTATTTGTATGCATACCATTGGAAAAAGTGTGAGATTTTTAAGGGGCGCTAAATTTAAAAATCACACACCAAACTCAACTACATTATATGAAATTACATTTAAGAACTTACATTACAAACTAACCCAATTTCTTACAATTAAGAACATCCAATATACTAACAAACACATTATATAGAAAACAAAAAAAGTTAAATTCACATTAGAGAAATAAATTACCAAATACAAATAAAACATTGTAAAAATGTACTACAAATTAAAATTTCAAAAATCACAAAATCACCACCAATTTAAATATATTAAAACATAAAAATTAAAATGAATACAAAATTCAAAATCATTATTCAAAAAGTAGATTTGTAATAAAAATAACATTAAAAACTGAGGACCTGATGATGAGTTTGACGATCAGCTTTGCCGACCGCCAGACCCGTGGTTAGGAGACTGCCCTTGAGGGCCTATTAGGACCTTCCCACTGGGCTGACGGGCGGGAACCAAGGGAAAGGTGCAACAGCATTGTTCCTGGCTTATAATAGAGCCAGTGCCAATGCTGCCCCATGCAGGGAGCACCAGCACCATCAAAATGCGCACTGTCTGCACAGCTGTGCTGGGCTGGGGAGGTCCCCTGCACTGCCCATGCCATGGACAGGCCCCCATGTGGCCCCCTGCACTTCTCCGCCAGCCTTTTCATGGCGGTTGAACCGCCATGAAAAGGCTGCTGGAGAACAAGGTTGTAAGCAGCAGGGTGGCACTGAGTTCAGCCTGGCTGATTACTACATGTACTGCCGTCATCCCGTCAGGTTCGGAGATCCTGGCAAGGACGCTGGTAGTTTGGTGGGTCTGCCCACCAACCTCGTAATGTGGCGGTGAGACAGCCACAACTGCGGTGGTCTGCCCGCCACCGCAAGTATGGCGGTCTGTTGACCGCCAGACTCGTAATAAAGCCCTAAGGGCCTGATTCTGATCTCGGCGAGACCATCAATACAGCGGGGGTGAGGCTGTCGTCAAGCTGGCGGTCTCACCCCAGTCGTATTACAGTGTTTCCAACGGACTGACTGGCAGAAACGTCATGTTACAATATGTCCGCTGGTCAGCTCTGTGGAAACAGTGCAGCGGCATTGGCCTCAGCTCCCTTACATGGTGGCACCGCTATGGCTGACCACGACTTTGACCCCCACCAATCTTTCAGGATTATTCACAATTTGGCTGTCAAACCGCCATGAGTGCAGTAGTTCGACTGCCACCGTGAGTTTGGGGGTCACAAAACCGCCAAACTCGTAATCAGGCCCTACATTTTACCTGTTACAAAAATATTCACTTATGAATTCAAAAGTGAACAAAATACAACAAACTATCAATTATAAACAATACAATTTAAGAATATGTTTAAAATGATTTAGAGTATTTTAAATCAAATTTAAATTAATATAAACTCAAACAAGTATACAAAATTAGAAAAACAAAACAAAAAAACTCTCTTCCCAATCAATTATCCAACTAACCCCACAAATCACTTGTAAAATATTCACATTCAAAATGACATACATATTGAAGCAGGCCAAAAACAGCATAGAGATGTTTGTGCTCTTCTCTGAGGGTACGTGGCATGGCAGCTCGGACTAGCTCTTCTGGAGAAGGATCAGGATTCATTCACATTTGGCCAGTATCTATCTAGAGTGGCACACAGGTTGAGAAACACCGAGTCTGGATTAGGGTCCTGAGTGATCACAAGCGGAGGAGATTAATTCAGGCATTCCATCCATCACTTAGTTGTTGCAATAGGAGCCAATGTTGGTCAATCAGTGCTGAACACATATTGTGAAAACTGCTGGAGAATCTTCTCTCTGGCACACCTTGTTGCAAAACAACGCACACAGCACTGGAGGTGGCATTTCCACTTGAACCTTTCAAAATCGTCTCTGAAATTTTCTTTAGTCTCGGAAAATGACTATAAGATTGTGAGACGTGAGAGGTCACACTAGATTGAGAAAACTTTGCAGGACCACTGGGATATATAAAATACTTAATAATCCAAACTGCGCAGTGCTCCGCCGTTCTATTATGGTATGGCCCTCATTCTAAGTCTGGCGGGCGGCGGAGGCCGCCCGCCAGACTTCCCCCCTCCAAAATACCGCTCCGCGGTCCAGAGACCGCAGAGGGTATTCCAAGTTTTCCCCTGGGCTGGCGGGTGGCCGCCAAAAGGCCGCCCGCCAGCCCAGGGGAAAACAACCTTCCCACGATGAAGCCGGCTCGTAATCGAGCCGGCGGAGTGGGAAGGTGCGACGGGTGCTACTGCACCCGTTGCGTATTTCACTGTCTGCTATGCAGACAGTGAAATACTAGCGGGGCCCTCTTACGGGGGCCCCTGCAGTGCCCATGCCACTGGCATGGGCACTGCAGGGGCCCCCAGGGGCCCCGCGACACCCCCTACCGCCATCCTGTTCCTGGCGGGCGAACCGCCAGGAACAGGATGGCGGTAGGGGGTGTCAGAATCCCCAAGGCGGCGCAGCATGCTGCGCCGCCTTGGAGGATTCATTTGGGCAGCGGGAAACTGTCGGGAGACCGCCAGTTGTCCCGGTCCGACCGCGGCGTTACCGCCGCAGTCGGAATGCCCAAGGGAGCACCGCCGGCCTGTCGGCGGTGCTCCCGCCCCCGTTGACCCTGGCGGTTCTGTACCGCCAGGGTCATAATGAGGCCCTATGTGTCTTGCTTCTATAGTTTTCGGATAATATGAGGTCTGTGGAGGCCCAAAGAAGGAGTCAATCATTCAATCATGCCCATACTATGACTGCAAATAACCACATTTTTTTATTTGCCTCGGGTTGGAATCAAGGAACATCAGCAATCATGGCCCTACCAAATAAGTCTCCATTATTAAATAACCTCCATATCCCCACTATCATCTATACAGTTTAGTATCCTGTGTTCCAGTATGGCTTTGCACACACGATGTGTGCTTCCTGGAATACTCAATGTTTGGAAGGCACTCTTGGCTCCCTAAAGTGGAAGCATGCATAGACCACAACTTTTTCATTCATGAAAATCTGCTGTGTTCAGAGGTCAGGGTGATTGGCATATATGGGAACCAATATGCCCATACTTTTTTCATCTTACGAGAACAGTTCCCATACTTTTTTAAAACAAAATCAATCCCTGAATGGTTATTGCACACCATGAAGTATGCTTTTGAAAGGGAAGGAAGGGGAATCACCTGTACTGTGGAGCCGATGGAGGGAAAAAGTGCTGAACAAGAAACAAACCTTTGCACAAGGGCACCTGCTATCTGAAAGAAATGTAAATGGGCACAACTGATTAATCGACAAATCTAAAGGCTAGTTAGGAGCCATTAAAGAATTTAAATTATTAGGTCACTTGAACCTACGTGGGACAAAGATTTATTCTTTTAGAGAAGTAATGAAGTACCTCTTTAAAAGAGATAAAGAGTGTTACCAGCTGTGTTTTGTAGTGCATCTGTAGTGCATCCTTTTATCAGTATGAAAAATTGAGAGACCCCTCACATAAAGGGGACAGATTTCCACAGACCAAAAAATATTTAATTCACCTGTGTAACCTCTTGCCTGAATACTCACTCTTTAGTTGAAGACACAACCTACGATACACTGGGGATCTGTATATGTTTAATGAATTCATGGAGACTGGGTGGCCCAATAAGTATATGTGTTTATTTGTGAAGACTTATTGTATTGTCTGAGATGATTTTCCCTATTTGATATATATGTTGTATTTTTAACTGTGTCATTTTATTTATGAAATTTTAAATGTACAAAATATTTTAATGCGTCTATAGGAAAAATATTAATTATATATATTTTCCCTCAATCTTCAGTGGCATATGGTTGTGTTAGTTCAGGTCTAGTATGCATGTACATTGTGAATATTGAGGCAAGTCATGTAACCAGAGGAAGTAAATATTTTTGGTACATCCACTTAACCCTTTTAGTGTGGATGACGACGTTGGCTGATGCCTGCACTACCTCCTCAGTCTGGCGGTCGGGCAATGGCCGATGCTGGAGTTGGGAGGGGGTTCAAAGTACTTCAAGTGCAGGCACTGTGAAGTTCTTTTTTGTGTTGTTTGAAGGTAAGGACCCCACCCATCTGAGATGCCTGTGTGCCTTATGGAAATGGAAAGTGAACACCAGTGGGTGCCATTAGTGCCCACTGGTTTCACTACCTGATCGATGCTGGGAAGAATGTCTCCATTCCAGCACTGCCTTACCCTAATGGATTCCTGCTTGGATATCACCCTGAGAGAGATATCCCAAAATAGGGTTCTACTCCACTACACATCAGTGTGGTTCTGGCGGTGGACACCGCCAGAAACAGGCTGGCGGGAAGGGGGTCGAAATCCTGGGCCAGGGGAAAACCGCCGGGAAACCGCTGGTTCCCCTTTTCTGACCGCGGCTTTACCGCCGCGGTCAGAATAGCCCAGGAAGCACCGCCAGCCTGTTGGCGGTGCTTCCGCCGCCCTCCGCCATGGCGGTCATGGACCGCCAGGGTCAGAATGACCCCCTTTGTGTCCTCCCTTGGGAGGCAGATAGAGATATATACCCCCAGTCTGTTCCCCAGGGGGTGGAAAGCCCCTAGAAACCAGGGATTATAAGGTTGACGCATTGAAGTAATAATATGGAAGCGGTGGTGATGGTCCATTCTTTTGTGTGGCCCTGCCTTTACTCTAAAAAGGGCAATACAGTCTTTCTTCCTCCTGAGAGGCCCAATCTCTGCCGCCTTCCCCCACCCGGAATTAGCGAAAAAACTAAACACAGGGCATTTTTTCCCTTTGCCCCCAAACTGTCACCCCAGAGGTAAAATACCCACTAGGAACCAGGGATTTGTTTTTAAAAAAAGAAGGAGACCCCAGTAGACCATCATGCCCTCACTCAAATGGGGAAATACAATCTTCCTGGCTCCCTGAGAGGCAGATTAGGGGTTTTGTCCCCAGCCTGTTCCCCATACTCTAGAGATTTAGATATCACACGAAAAAAGATGGGGGCAGCCTACACTTGCAATTGGACAGACCCCTATCCATGAGGGACAATAGAGTCTTTCTACTCTGCCCTGGGGTGCAGACATAAAAATTGACCTGATTGGGGGTTAGCCCATAATCTGCCCCCACAGAGTTGGGGGGAGTCTGAGGGAAGAGGAGGAGTTTGACACCAATATACCACCTTCCTGGGGGACAGAAAGCTCCCTGGATGCTAAGGTATTTTTTAAATAAATATTGGAGCAAGGTCCAGCCCATTCTGACACTGGGCCCCCTCCCCTAAAGCCCCAACAGTTTTTCTGCTCACCTGGGCACTAATGCATAACCACTCCAGTGGTAGTGAGAGGAAATGTCTATTCTTCTAGGTACAGTTTTTGCATCTGGGCCAAAATAGGGGTGGAAAATCCCGATTTCATCCCACTGCCATACTGAGTTTTGGGAAAAGCTTTAATTTCACAAGATTTGTCAAACTTTGCATGTGTGCTGGATTGTACTGCATATATAAAAGTGGGGAAAGTATTAAAGCTTAGTTTCTGCACTGAAAGACTTCCCTTACATATTCATAGTGCTTTCTGTCATAGATAGGGACTAATAAGGCTCGGAGTCAGCCGACAACCAGGAAAGCCTAATAAACCTAGATATTTCCGAACATTAGACACAATGAGGAGTCTGGGGTTGTGTGACTTGGGAGGATCCCACCACATTTTCTTACCCATAATGCCCCGCAAACCTCAAATTTTGGCTAAAAACACAAATTTTTCCAATATTTCGGTGAGATAAAATTTTGGAAGCTGTGGGTATTCCCAAAATTCCTCCGCATCTCTAAAAAAGTTAACCCATTTTTGAGGCTCAGCTGATCGCCAGCAACAGGAACAGATCATAACAAGAACTTTACAAGGTCTTTGCCTTTTCCCTGGTTTGTTCCATTCCTATCACAGGCACTAGATCCAGCCACACAAGTGGGGTGCTATTTTTATCTCAATAAGTGTGTGAACCCTGGGTGGAAGGAAATTTGGGGATCCCCACCGATTCTACACCTTCCTCATAGAAATGTGAGAAGAATGCATGTTTCTAACCACAATTTGACATTTACAAGGAGATCCACACAAGCCAGACCACCCTGGATTCCCTTGAATGTCTAGTTTCAAGAAATGTCTGCATTTGGTAGGTTCCTCTGGGAGGAGGCCGAGTCCAAGCCTGAAATCTATAGCTAGCCATATTGTAAAAAAGGTTTTTTTGAGTGTGCAATTTTGACCTGTTCATGTTGCATTTTAAGGTCTTTCCTGTCTTGGGTGTTGAGCCCACCCACACAAGTGGGGTACTGTTTTAATCAGGACAAGTGTGGGAATGCAGGATGGTAGAAAAATCAATGGATCCCCCACAACTTCCGGAATGTTCCCTCACAGAAATGTGAGGAAAATGTGTATTGTTAAGGTTTGCAATACCTTCTGAGTAAAAAAAAACATTTGTGCAGTCCCTCGAAGTCAGGTAATCCTGGACTCCCCTAGATGTCTACTTTTCAGAAATGTCTGGTTTGGTAGGTGTCCTTGGGTTGCAGATGAGCTCAGGTCCAAAATTGCCATCTACTCACTTTGCCATAAAAGGGTTGGGTTTGAGGGGAAACACTTGATGTGTCCATATCCATTTAGGAGGTCGTCCATGTCTTGGGTGCTGGGCCTAGCCACACAAGTGAGGTACCATTTTTATTGGAAAAAGTGACAAAGGAATGTTGGGTGGTAGGAAATTTGTGCATGCCAGCAGATTTCAGAACTTTCACTCACAGAAATGTAATGAAAATCTGTGTTATTTTTAGCCAAAGTTTTAACTTTGCAGGGTTTCTGGGGGAGGTGATTGTGGGATTCTTGTATGTGGCACCACTGTGCTCACCCCTGGGTGTCTAAGTTTTAGAAATCACTGTTTTTGGTAGGTTTCCCTGGGTGGCAACTAAGATATGGACCAAATTACAAAGCTACCCACTTTGTAAAAACAAAGGTGTTGATTTTGCTGGGTGAAATGTGATGTGTCCAGGTAGCATTTTAAAATGTTTTGTGTTGCAGCCAATAGGTCCAGCCACGCCAAGTGGGGTACCATTCTTATCAGGAGACACATGGGAACACACAATAGTAGATCAATTGCTATTACTAGTTGGATATTTCTGCACTTTTGTTTTCAAATGCAAGCAGCGTGCAAGAAAAAAGACATTTTGCAAAATGCCGTCTGAATCACATAATAGCACGGGTATTCCCAAATTCAGAAGGGTACAAATAGCCACTGTTCCTAAACTCACCATCTTGTGCACATTTCAGAAATACATAGGTTTCCATCATATCCATTTTTCATTAATTATATTTTACCATGTGAATTGCTGCACAATCCGTGCACAATGAAAAATCAGTATAATTTGCAGCACAGTTGATGGCTCTGGTTATTACGTGTTTATGGAGAACATATAAATCCTATATATCACCATGACCAGAATGATCTATGGGGCATAATGGTTGAATGCTTTTGTTACAGACAAAGCTTATTTTCATTATCATGTATTTCAACAGTTAGTTTCTTTGGTGAAACCTTGAGGCATCTACACAATTGTCACTTTCACGAATTCAGAATTGTGTCTACTTTTCCTAAATGTATAGCTTTCCGGGATCACTCATGGGTTTCATGACAAACTGCAAGTAGGTTGAAACCACACACAATAGGGAAAATGGACTACCTCTTTGAAAAATGCAAACAGTGTAGTAAAAAATGTTTTTGATGCAACTCTGCTTGTTCCTGTAAGCAAGGAAGATGGTGGTCCTAGCGCAGCAATCCTTTTGTTCATGCCATTTTTAGACAAAACCAAATATGCTTTCTGCCACATCACTTTTTTCCCCATTAAAACACAAAAATATGGCTATATTATCTACAAATCCTGGATACCTTTTAGAAGCCCCAGAATGTTGAAAAGGGGCACAAATTTGGCCTGGACATCTTATCTGGAATTTTTTTTATGAAGGGGTATGCAAAAAGTAACTCAAAGTTCAAAAAAGTGCACAGTACTAGGGGTAAAAAGCCTGAGCAGGTTAATGCATACTTATAAACAACTTTGCACTGGCTGTAGTCTATTTCATATTTCTAAGATATATACTTGAAAGATTTAGTTTTATCTTAAACACTAATGGGGAATTTATCAATGCCCTGAAACTGGTTTGCATCACAAAATTGACTCAATCCCAGCACAAAATGTTGAGTTTGGATTTAATTTCAGATGCAAATACTGATTTGCGTTGGAAGGTTGAGTATGGTAAAGCTGTACTTTCTTTCAAGGGGGCATTCCATGACTGGTACATGGGTGTTCCCATGCAACAATCCATGCGTTCTGATGCAAATCCCTATCTACTAACATTGGTAGACAGGGATTTGTGCCAGAAAGTTACACCTCCTCAAGGCAGGCATGAGGTATGAGAAAAGATTTAATTTCTCATAAATTTTCAAACTTTGCGTGTGTGCTGCGCTGTGCAGCACACAAAGAAAGTGTGAAATGTATTAAAGCTTAGTTTTTGCAATGGAAGGGACCCCTTCCAGTACAAAACGTATGCTTGGCAGTATGCATACACCCTTGCACTATGGTGCAATGATGTCTGCTTTGGCACATAGAAGCAAAACGTGTACCTGCACAGTGGGAGATAAAAGCATCTCCACATGTTTATAGATATGGTGCTGTTTTTGTCAGAGGCACTGCATTTCATCAAAAATTAGTAAGTGTTCCCCTAAATCATTTTTGCGGCAGCCTATCCTAAATTGTGTGCAATATAATTTTTAAATAATGACTTACACATTCATAGAGCTTTCTGCCACAGGCCAGGACCTCACAGGACTATAAATACACAAGTCGCTATTTGGTATTGTGCCAGCCAGAATTCAGTTCTCTGACTCATGGTTGCTGCACACACAGAGACATTTGCAATGATCGTAATAACCAATTGAGGTTTCACATGACAGAATGCATTTCCCACCGATTCATTTAACGTGCATTGTGTGCAACTTTTTATATGCAGTTACCTGATGGTGAAAGACCAACAAAACAGTTACATAATATTTTTGTTTGTTTTAGCCACATTTTGACCCCACACTCACTGACTCTCACACCCACTGCACTCAGGATCACAGTTCAACACTTTTTTATGCACTTCAACCACTGGCTACGTTTTTATAACTGCAAATGCCGCACAACAATCCCTTAACAACACACTTCCACCTACTTACTCTCCCACTACCATCAATGCTTAGTAGCGTGCGGTGTCCAAATTAGCACAACGTATGCTGAGCAGGTTATGTAAAGGCATTATGCAAGAGCTCCATGCATGAAACACTTCGAAGCACAGCTGTCGTGCTCTGTTTGCCACACTTTCTAATATTAAATGGCAGCTAACTGCAGGGGTTTGCTCCAATCATTCCGCCATGCCCTAAACTGAGGTCGCGCACTATACAATGTGTGGTAAATGACATACTACCAAGCTAAGCCATGGCCGTCATTCTTAACCTGCAACTTTTCCTTGCAAAATATTCTTGATGTTCACATTCGGATTATCTTTATGGTCGAGTTACTTTAGAAATGATACCTCACTGTGACCGTGTTTTTCCATACTGAGGCCCTTAACACAAGGTATATTCCTTGCTCCTTTTATGTGAGGTATTATGGTGACTGTGTGTTTTCGCTCTCATTTTCTGTGTGCTGCGTCCTTTTGACCCTTATTTCTGGTCATGGAGTAACTCCGTGGAAGCTAAGTAGAGCACGGATGCCTAGATATGCTGAGATGAGAATGGAGGGGCCCGCAGGAAGCAAGAGCAACGCTCTAGTCTTCCCGCGGGTCATTTCGGGAAAGGAAGTGACGGTGAGGGACAGGGATTGGGAAAAAGGTAAGTGGGGGCGGGTCTAGGGGGAGGAAATAAAAGGGGTTGGGGGTGGAGGGACCGGCCTCTTTGCCGCGATTCCCTCGCGCGTTTTAATTTGGAGAGGCCGGTCCCTGGGGCTCTTCACTGCGGGTTTCTTTTGAGGTGCAGGTAGGGTGGGGCTCAGGGCGGGGAAGGGGTATGCGGGTATCGCCACTTGTGCAGTATTATGTAGACCGGGGCACGCGTTCAGCCCGCGCCCCCCCCCATCCTTCACAACTACTGGGGGTGGCCATACGCTCCTTTTCGAGCGGCCGCCCCCCCTTTTTCACAGGAATCAGGGCACGTGTTTGCTGGCCGGCCGGCCGCGGTAACAGGTGGCTGGTTTTTAAGCCACTGTCGGCCCCTGGGGGCCCCGCCAGCAGGCCTTTTTTGTTTTATAGGCCCAACATATCCTTGATTTAGCAGCGGTCCAGATTGTGCTGGCTCCGACCACGTGGGGGCCTAATATAAATTTTAAAAAAAAAAAAAAAAAAGGGAAATAGGAAGAAATACATAGAAATAAAAATATATATATATATAATACTATGCGATAGAATCGGGTTTGGCTACTACTACTTAAGGCACAATTAAGTGATTTAGGGACAATACAGGTCCCCCCACCCCCCAAAAACAAAAACAAAAACAAAAAACAAAAAAAAATGAATTACAATTTCGTACAAGGAGGTTATCACACAAGGCAAAACCAAAGCACTATAGGGACCCCCCCCCCTTGCCAGGCCACCCGCAGGACCCCATGGGAGGCGCCAGGTTACGCAGGGCCCACGTATCCTTTCTCAGCACGCCCTTTGCGGCCTGCAGGCAGTTTAAGAATTACGCCCTGGGGTTTTTGTCTTTACCTAAGGGCGGAGCGGCAGCTGGGTATGGGTTTCGGAGCCAAAGGGGATAAGAAGGCAGGGAGGATGGTGGTTTAGGCAGCGCGATGGGAGCCAGTGGCGCATACGGCCATGCGGCGCGCGGAAGGTCAATGCCAACGCAAGAGGTTGGCAGAAGGAAGGCGATACCAACGGGGCGCAATACGGCCCCGGCACGTTGGTCAGAAGCGCTAGAGGGGTCTCCGGCGGCCTTCTCTACTCCGTAGGATCGGGGACAACACAGAGATGGCAGACGCCATGTGGGTCACAATGACATGTCTAATAACTACATGATGAGGAGTGGGAGTGTTGGAAAACGGATGGATGTGTGTGAAGAGGATGTGTGGGAACTTGACTATGAAGAGGATCTGGAAGAATGGGAAGTGGGGGAGATCAAGGAAACAGAGGTTCACTGCACAAGGGGGAGGGGAAGAGGACGCAGGAGCAGCGCAACCCCTCTCTCCGTTTCTATTTTCAGGAGCGGGACAACAGCAATGGTCCACAGGAAAGAAGGCAAGAACAAGCACGGGGCCGAAAGGTTTCGCGGCCGGGGGCTGCACATTGCAGAGGTAAAGGGCAATGGTGGGCGGTTTGGGGGACGGGGCAAAAGGGGACGACACTCCAATTTACAAGTCGGTGGGGGTAGGAGAAGTTTCGATATTTGACACGCTAATAGGTAAAGATAAGAAAGGCGGGGAAAAAGGCACAGAGCTGCAAGCCAGAGGTACAACTTAGGGGGGACAAGGCAGCGGAGAGAAGTCAGGCACAGAAGAAAAGGAAGGGGGAGAACACAAGAGGAGGCTACCCTAGATGGGTCTGGCTATGCCATTGGGCCCACACATAGTGGTGAAAACAAGGCCAGAATATGGAGACACGAGTACGTAGACGTTTTTTAAAACTGTTACATAGGGACATACAAGCCACAGAAGGGTCTACGGAAGAGGAATGGGAGTTGGCCCCTAGGCCGAGGGTGCCAATTAATATGGACAATTGGACATCAGCTTTTAATCTTTGCAAGCATTTATAGCAAGAAATACCCTGACAGGGCTATAGCGCTATTTAAATACATGGACATCATTAGGAAAGCGCAGATGCATTTTGGGGGTTCAGAGCTGGAATGAGAATTAACCCAGATGAGCCATGGGGGGACGTAGACCCAGAATTATGGAGGCAGTGGACGGCATCATCACAATCCGCAGCAGCGACACATACGGCCAGGGGGTTACCAGTGGTATATAAGCCGTTTCAGGCACGTCCAGCCCCGGGGTGGGGGGGGGGGACAAAGAACAACATTTAACACGACAGGAGTGTGCGGGAATTTCAACAAGGGTTTCTGCTCCAGACATCCTTGTAAAAATGAAACATGACTGCTCCAAGTGCGGGGGTTGTCACCAGGTTACTCAATGTTTTTCCCTCTCCAGTCCCTCCGTACAACGGAGGGCGGCAAAAGGGGAGGGACACAGGGCGCTACTGATCCAAAGGGGGCCTACGCCAGTTTAGGTTAGTTTTTATCTTACCAGGGCTGCGTATATACAAGGATAGGGCAGCTGCCTTGAGTTAGCAGAAGGGTTTCAAGAAGGTTTCAGGGTCAGTGACCACGGCCCACGGGTGAGACACTGGGCAGACAACTGGCGGTTGGCAAGGAATTACCACAGGTGGTAAGGAATAAGCTGGACAAGGAACGGTCATTGGGCAGAATTGCGGGCCCGTTTTTTATGAGTGGCCAAGTCAGATTTTGATGATATCCCCGCTGGGAGTCGTGCCGAAGAAGGCCCCGGGTGAAATCAGGTTGATACATCACCTCTCATGGCCGGAGGGCACATCTGTGAACGATTTCATGGCAGCGGAAGACACCAGACTGGTGTATGCATATGTGGATGATGGCATAAAAAATTGGTCAGGGCGTGCGGCCATGGGGCAGAAATGGAAAATGCGATATGCAATCAGCTTTCAGGTTATTGCCGATACACCCAAGGGATTTTTGAATTGTTGGGGATGCAGCTTGAAGGGGCAGTCTATGTGGACAGGGTCCTGCCCAGGGGTCGCGCGATCTCATGCGCGTTGTTCAAAGCTGTTAGCACCTACATGCAGTGGGTCTCTGTCAAGAGTAGTGGGCATTATGCGGTGACCCATTATTTGGATGACTTCTTTTGCGGGAAGGAAGGGTTCGTGGGGAGGGCCGGACGGCTCTGGAAGACTTTCAGGATATGGCACAGCAGATGGGACTGCCGTTGGCACCCAGAAAGACCAAAGGCCCCTCACAGGTTCTCAACTTTCTGGGTAGGGTTTTAAGACTCCAGTATAATGATGGCCAGATTACCGGCACAGACAGTAACGGAGATGCTGTTTTTCTTGGTCACATTGATAGGAAGTACGAAAAATCGATTCGAGACAGCCCAGAAGGGGTTTGGGTACCTTAACTTTGCGTGTAGGACAGTTAAAGGGGGGGGGGGGACGTTTTGCAGGTAATTAGGGTTGTACATGTCAGGTGCAGTTTTGCCACACCACAGAATAAGTGGGTCAAGGGGACTCGGAAGATGTTAAGGTGGGAAATATTTCTGAAACAATTAATTGGGGTATCCAGGTGGTTCTGGGAAGAAGAGACAGTATGGCAGGTGCAGATATTTCAGATGCGGCAGGAGCGCCTGGTTTTAGTGATTGTAGGGGATGGCAGATGGTGCCCGGAGGCGTGGCGAGCATTTTTGGTGACAACTTAAGGAGGAGCATTGCTTTGCTGGAAATTACTTTTTTCTTTCTGGTGGCCATGGCAGTATGGGGGGCGCGAGTTAGCAAATAGGGCAGTTTTCTTCAGAACCAACAACATGGCTGTCGTGGATTTAGGAACGGACAGAAAGCGAGGGATGTGAAGGTTTTTGCGCTGGTTGCGCTGATTCAGGTTGCAGGGCTTATCTCTGAATTGTGATCTTTAAAGCTGTCCCGATACCAGGAGTTGTCAACGAGATTGCGGTTTCCCTGTCCCGTTCACAGTGGCAGCGTTTCTGCAACCTGGCGGCAGGAACGGAGCAGACCAAGACAGGGGTCCTCGGCAGACAATTGGGAATGGGGGGTATGATGATCACGGGTGGGCGGAGATGTTTTTAGCGGAGTCCGCTCGGCGAAGTTACCGGCTGGCCTGGTTGGGGTTTTTTCCAGTTTTTTGAGCAGCTACAGGAAAGTTTTTGTCAGAATTAGAGCGCTGGGGGGTAGAACGGCCAGGGAACCCTTTGATTTTGAGTCGTTACTAGAGTTGTTACACGAATTGCCGGTATGTTGCGCAGATAAATACGAGCTAGCACTTTTTCCGCTTAGGCAGGGTGGATGTTTTGGAGCTTTTAGTCAACCCTCACGGTTGTCAAATAAGACAGCCGGGGGTTTTTTGTGCACAGATCAAGGTCCAAGCTCACTAGTTTTCAGCTCTTACGAGTGTTGAGGATGGCTTTGGGATGTGAGGGCCGCCGGGCCATGGTTTTTTCGGCACGCATTCGTTTAGGATTGGGGCAGCTACGGCCGCAGCGCATTTGGGTTGGGACTGGGCAAAAGATCAAGGCGAGACTCCGCTAGCGATCAAGGTGTTGTGAACTTTAAGTTAAGACCCGAAAGGTGGGGCGATACAGTTGGAAGGGTTTTTTAGAAGGGGGGTGGGGGTTGTTTCTGTCAAAAAACACAGGTTACAGTTATTTTTCCATTGCAGGAGATGCGTTTGGTCCATCACAGAGCAGGATGGTTACATGGCTGGTCGGCCATTCATTGGTCCACTGGGCAGCGAAGTTCGCGGAGAAAACAGATATATGATCGGGTCCTGGGACTATCCAGCAGGCGGCACAAGGTGCTATGGTGGGAAAAGAGCAGAAGGCGGTGGGGTAACCTGTTTCCTTTCATCACTGCTAATTTATTGAACTGGGGATGTTGCAGAATTGTTAATCATACATTTGGGAGGGGATGGCTTTGTGAAATTGTCAGAACTCACGTTACTGCAACACATGCAGAGGGATTTGGAGATTCTCAAGCAAAAAATGGCATGGTACATACTTGGGTGGACAGAATTTGTTCCACAAAGAGGGTGGAAAGGGGCAGTTAAGTATGGAGCCATGGAGCGGGCTCAAAGGAGTAAAGGTTTTTGCTGGGCGCAAAAAAAAAAAAAATAATAATTACTGAAACACGAGAGCATTACAGAGCAGGAGGTTGCACTTTTCAGAAACGATGGTTTCACCTGTCCACAATGGGAAACGCATAATATTTGACAGATCTGAGATTGCTGGTGGAAGATTTGGGGGGGAGAAAATTTGTGGATTACAAACAAGAAATGAGAAGCACTGGGTCGCAGTAGCGTGGCCTTTGTGGGGGTGGGGCAGCAAAACGCCAAATGGGTTTGTGCTGGTTGGCAGTAGATGGGGGAGGGTGGTGAGTCAGATGCGGGCTTGGCCACCCTTCCAGGGAATAAACAAGCAGGTGAAGGCTCTGAGTGGGGGTACGCACGAACCAAATGGGGCATGAAAGGAAAAGGGGAGTGCGTAGGGGAATGGAAACGAGATAAAGGTTTTGAAGGAGAAGGATGAGCGAGGAGAGGTTAATAGGAGGGCGTTATTAAAGTTACGGTTACGTTTGAAAGTTAATGGTTATGTTACTTATGCAATCCTGTCCTAATAAATGACCTTTTACACTAAAACAGCTGTCACTGAATTATTTCCCGATGGAGGGGCCCGCGGGAAGCAAGAGCAACGCTCTAGTCTTCCCGCGGGTCATTTCGGGAAAGGAAGTGACGGCGAGGGACAGGGATTGGGAAAAAGGTAAGTGGGGGCGGGTCTAGGGGGAGGAAATAAAAGGGGTTGGGGGTGGAGGGACCGGCCTCTTTGCCGCGATTCCCTCGCGCGTTTTAATTTGGCCTCCCACCCACCCAGCAATTGGAAGAGCGATTGGAAGGATGGAAGTTAGAATCGAATAGCAAGGGGGGGAGGGAAATTGTCAGTTAGGGCAGGTTGCAGGGGTGAGCGAGCAGTAGATGGGGGAGGGTGGTGAGTCAGATGCGGGCTTGGCCACCCTACCAGGGAATAAACAAGCAGGTGAAGGCTCTGAGTGGGGGTACGCACGAACCAAATGGGGCATGAAAGGAAAAGGGGAGTGCGTAGGGGAATGGAAACGAGATAAAGGTTTTGAAGGAGAAGGATGAGCGAGGAGAGGTTAATAGGAGGGCGTTATTAAAGTTACGGTTACGTTTGAAAGTTAATGGTTATGTTACTTATGCAATCCTGTCCTAATAAATGACCTTTTACACTAAAACAGCTGTCACTGAATTATTTCCCGATTGTATGTTGTGGCGATGGTTTTATCGGAGTCGTAGTCTTGCTCGTCACAGTCCTTACCAAAAAGGATTCCACCTCTAAAGTAGACAATAAACAATTGGAAAAAAAACAATTCCAAAGAACATCAGGGAGAACCCCACCTCCTAACTCGTTGAGATAAGAGGGACTAACCTTTCTTCATATCCTGTTTCTTATCATCTCTGGGGGATACCTTCCATCTTAGGATAAGTGTATTTTTATTTCTAATTCTGTTTTTTGGCTGCTGTTTATTCGGCAGCCCACAGTACTCTGGAGATGCAATGAGAACGCTCCATGTTGTTTTTGGTAAAGTGTTGTTATTTGTTTATCTTCTGTTAGGAGAAGTGGCTGTGAGCCACAGCGATCTCTATTATTTGGGTTTTCATGTCAAGAGGATGTGGCTGTGCTTAAGCCAGTGAGCCTGCTAGGCCAGTGAGTCCTCTGGTATTTATTTGGTTTTTGGTGCTTCTGTAATTCACAGCACATCCTTCATTACTTATAGTAATGTGGGGAACGTGGCGGTGCTTAAGCCAGTGGTCTTCCGGTAATGTTTAGTTTTGGTTCCGGAAGCATGTGTGGTTTTATGGCGCGTCCTTCATTAGTTATGGGTGTGTTGGGGAGACGTTGCTGTGCTTTAGTCAGCGTGTCTTTCACTTTCGTGTCAAATATAGCAGACATGGCTGTTCCTTAGCTAGCATGTCCTCTTTTACTCCTTATTATTAGAGTTCAGAGATAAGAGCTGTGCTTTAGGCAGCATCTGTATTCTTTTTCAGATGGGAAAGCCGTGCCGTAGCCGGCTTATTCTTTTCTATATTTGTATCGTTCTTTTCATGTCTGGTAAAGAATTTACCTGAGGTAGCCTGGATTGCAGTAGTACAGCAGAAATGTTAGAAAGAAAAGAAGGACTTTGATAGACTCCAAGGGCCAGATGTATCATGAAGGCCTTTTGCGATTCTGAAATAGCGATTTTTAAGAAATCTCTATTTCCGACTCGCAAAATGCCATGTATCACATTTGCAAATCGGTAATAGCGATTTCTTAAAAATCGCAAATGCTATTACCGAATCGCAAATTGCGATACCGGCCCCATTCGCGCCCATATCTGCAAATTTTTTGCATTTCCAAAATTGCGATTTCTGAACCAGAAATTGCAATTTTGGAAATGCAAAACCCCAGGGTGCTGGGGGCCTAAGGCCCCCTCTGCTGCACCCCAAAATTGTTTTATGGGACATGTAAGGTGCACACATGACAAAAGGGCATGTGTGCTTTACATGTACAATTTAAAAATGCATTTTAGATGCATTTTTTAATTTTGCACATGGTTACCACCGAGTTCAACTTGGTGGTAATTAGCGATTCCTAAATGCCCAAATCGCATTTAGGAATTGCTTCATACATGTGATAAGGAATCCCAAATAAGGAATCCTTATTTGCGACTCTCTAAACAGGGTCGCAATTTTAAGGAATCGCTATTTTAGCGATTCCTTAAAATTGCGTTCAGAATGTATTTCATACATTCTGAAATGGCATTTTGCATTCGCAAACGGGCATTCACACCGTTTGCGAATGCAAAATGCTTTCATACATCTGGCCCAATATCTCATGAGACTTCAGTGGGTTAAATTCAGGTTCTTCTGCTACCTCCAGTATTATGTCTGCAGTCACAGAAGAGGAAGGATATAAGGTTGCCTCCAAAAGGAGACACACTGATGAAGATTCAGAGGTGGGGGTGGTGGAGCAGAAGGGTCCTAGAAGATCATAGAGACCAAATTTATTATGGAAAACAGTCTTCCATTGCCCACCCGAACCCGCACCAGATAGTAAGCCCCTCTAAGATCAAAATTACTGAAGACAGTGGCCTTCTTGACTTGATCTAGCAGAGATGTAATCATGGAAGGGGGTACCCGTTCTTTATCATAACATGATTAAGGTCTCTGTAGTCTATGCAAGTATGGAGCTCTCTTCCATTCTTAGGGGTGAAAAACAACAGAGAAGGCACTGGAGAACGGGATGGGTGGCTCTTTCCAAGAGTTTGTCTACATACTCTCTTAAATGTAGATTTCCCTGCTCTGTTACAGAGTTAATTCTACTACTTGGTAATTGGGCCCCAGGCTACATGGTAAATGAGCTACAGTCACAAGGTTTGTAAGAAGATAAAACGTTTGCTTTCTTTTTACCGAAAACATTGGTGAAACGGTGGAATTCCACAGGAACATCGAAGACATTCACCCCAAGAGTGCTTTATGTAAATTCCTGAATCAAATGAGTTTTCTGTAAACAACTTTGTTGACAGTGGATAGATGGAAAAATTACTGTCCTAGAAGCCCAGTTAATTACAGGAGTATGTTGGTTTAACCAAAACACTCCCAAAATAGCTTAGAATTAGGGAGCCGCTATTATATCAAAACAGATGGACTCCTGGTTATCATCAGCCATTACTAACGGTAAACATCCTTTATGCCGAATTTTTTCTAACGAAGTCCTGGTTAACGAAAGCGGAACAACGCTTTCTTTAACCACAACTTCGTTATTTTGTGCCTTAACCACGCATGTCCTGAACAACGAACATGCATGGTTAAGGTACAAAGAAGGGAGTCGGCTGAGGAGGACGACGCAGATGACGACTCAGGTAAGTGGGGGGGTTTAGGTTTTGGGGTGGGGTTGGGCGTTTTTGGTTTTGGGGAGGGGGTGGGGGGTCGGGTGTTTTGGGGTGGGGTTGGGGGGGTGGGGCGTTTTTGGTTTTGGGGAGGGGGTGGTGGGTCGGGGGTTTTAGGTTTTAAGGTGGGGTTGGGGGGTGGGGCGTTTTTGGTTTTGGGGAGTGGGTGGGGGGTCAGGGGTTTTAGGTTTTAGGGTGGGGTTGGGGCGGTGGGGCGTTTTTGGTTTTGGGGAGTGGGTGGGCAGTCAGGGGGTTTTAGGTTTTAGGGTGGGGTTGGGGGGTGGGGCGTTTTTGGTTTTGGGGAGTGGGTGGGGGGTCAGGGGGTTTTAGGTTTTGGGGTGGGGTTGGGGGGGTGGGGTGAGGGATGTAGGGTGAATGGTGCCTATTGCTAATGATTTTATCAGGAATGCCTTTACAACGAAATATCGTTGTTAAGGCATTCGTGGTAAAATCATTAGTAGTAAAGACGAGGTCGGTATTCCGACCTCGTTGTTAAGGTTAGTAGTAGTTTAAGATTCGGTGTTCCGTCATATAACCATTACTAACATCATTGGCATAGTTTAAGAGACTAGTGGGCCTGATAAAATCTCTATACCATCTATTGTACGAATATTCTCAATCTTGTCCATAGGCAAAATAGGGATACCCAACTCCTTGGCAAAAGACGAATCCATAAAGTAACCTATGGCACCAGGATCAATCATTAAGCTTAAAGAAACACTATTGTTCAATTTCCAGTTTAAACATACAGGTACATGGAAATGTTTGATGGGAAGTCTGCAGCAAGTGTTGTTTAAATCCTGTAATACCTGGTAATTTGGTCTCTACAATCACCAGGCTTAAGCATTTCCTGCCTCTTTTGAGGCTGCAGATGTGATTTTAAACCTCTCTAGTTTACTACTGCAATCTCTAAGGAATCTCTATTTAAATGTCGACCTTCCACAATATAGGCAATGTTTCTTATCTCTATGCCTTTGCCTTTTCTCATTGAAAATGGGACCACGGATTCCCCCAATTTGCATAGGTTCCGTCTCATCTACCACCCTGCTCTCTATCTTTTTCTATCAGGCTATTAATATTCTTGGTTCTACTTTTCCTCAATCAGATTTCTTTTCTACCAATCTGAGTTCTAACCTGACAACCAGGTCAATAAGGTTGTCGCAGTCATCTGGCGGATTTACTACTTGAGCTAGTAAATCTGTCAGATCACTGCATAAACCCCTGTAAAACAAAGAATCTCGCTTCCCCCTAGGCCATCCAGATTCAACAATGAGTTGATTAAATTTAATGAAATAAGTGATGAGATCCTTACTCCTTACTAGTTTGAGTAGTTAACTGCCTATGGATTGCACAAAGGAAGGTTAATCAAACAAATTCCTCATCTCAGTCTTAAAATCTGCATAATTATACAAGATTGGATCATCCCTTTCTACAAGCGGTGGTGGAGTCCCCCAGATAAGAAAGGATAAATTCCACTCAAAATTGATCACTAGGAATAAGCTGGCTTGCACATAAAATGAAACTGGCATTGACTTAAAAAGGTAGTGAAATTAGATGATTCCACGTAAAACTGCTCAGGAGGGGCCAATGGAATAATGTATGGGGCAAAAACGGAATTACTGGGTTTGACACTCCTTCCCCACCTGCTGTACCACCTCGAAAAAACATCCAATGAATGTGTCAGAATAAACAAAGGTAGGTGGTTTAAGAGTAAACGTGGTGCGAGTGTTCCCACCCGAACTAGTTGTAGTTTTAAGTCAAATCCTTGTTCTTCCTGGAGTACCTTGTAAATCATCTAACTGTTGTGCAAGCTGATGTGTTTCAATTTGAGACTGTTGTACAGTCTGTCATAAAGCCTTGGTTTCATTCTGTAGCGTTACTAGTACAGTAATTAAGTCTGCCAAGGAGGGGTTCTGGGATTCCCTCTAGCTCAGACAATGATGTTAAACTTGGACCTAAAATTCTATAACGTCTGGGCACAACCAGTTCTGATTTGGCTGTGCAATCTTGTGGGAGAGTCATGTGAATGCCAGAAGTTGATTCCCTACGTCACCAGAGCCTTGCCCCTGCAATCATGTGAGATTTGGATACCGCCAAGCGAGAACAGAACCCAGGGGAAATGGTGTAAAAAAGAAATGATGGAGTCCTAGGGTCCCTTCAAGGTGACTGCATCAGTTCTCTGCACTGCAGATTCCTTCAGTGTTCAAGTGTTGTCATACATCTACATGAATATAATATGTTATAATATGAATATAATGCACGAACATGAAACCATACATAGAACATACATTTGTAAGTGTATGCTCTTACTTAATACCTCCCACTTTCCCACAACAAACTAGCAGTTGGAACCCTGTGAAAATCCTGAACACTAGAGAAAACAAACATTGGCAAAGCCAATAGGTTTCGCCTATGCAAGATCTATTGGTTTTGTCAATGTTTTTTTTGTGGCTTAACGCTGCATTGTAAATATGGCAATTGTAAATATGTCCATTAGTGTCTTGCAGTTTCAAAAGTAAACCAGGCAAATCGTGCATTTTTTTTTTGTGGAGGAGAGACGTTTTAGGTGGCACCACAGAGTGTAAAGCATGTGATACCCAGTTTTGAAAAATAATCGCCAAAGATTTATTATCTATGGGGGCTACCGGAGGAGCTCCGAGGAATGTCCTGGAGAAATTAGTGCAGATGACTTTAGCCCAACATCTGAAAAAACAAGGCTTTCTGGTAGTATCAGAGTTGTTTTGGTTGCCTTGGCGCTGAAAAAACTGAAGGTACAGCGTGGTGGTAAATCCAAGTCAGGCCCTCTAAACGGTGTTGTATTTTAAAAAAACTGGATCTGAGTGAGAGCTGAAGAACAGAGAGCCTGTTAAGGTAAGATTAAAAATATTAAATTACATGTCACATTTGAAAGAAGCTAGTCACAACCAAATGGTTTTAGCAAGTTGCAGTCACATTCACCGTGTCTAGAGAGGCAGTTATTATTTGGTTAAACAGAATAAGACCTTTGCTAAATACCTCCATGTAGTTTTCCGTCTATCTTTAGGCAGGTCGTCCATAAACAACGCATCTTTTTCCACAAGTATATCATAACACCCTAATAGAGGAATGCATGTGCTTTTTTAGAGATGTTGCAGCATGCTGCAGACTTTATGCTCGCCACATCCCTAGGTGTCAATGTCCTGCTCTCCATGCCAGGTGGAATTGTGGCTTCCATAGCTGTAAAATGCTTTTCCTCATGGTTGAGACAATTACAGAATCCAGTTTAGAACCTGTACGGAGATATAGAGTCCTGCTCAACACCTTATATTTCCTTAGAAGGCAAGGTGGTTCCGTCTTTGTGGTCACTGGCATGAGAAAATGTTCCCTTGCAATCTCTGCAAAGCTTGGGACCAGCATCAGTGGTGAGAAGATATTGAATGAGAAGGGGAGGATAGTGGCAATATTCTCTATGTTGAAATTCTGTGATTAGATCTTAACATTGTCACCAGTGACATCGACTGTGAGTTGTATTTTATTTTTGAGGCCAAAGGTGTTGAAGGCGGTGAGGGATGGGTTCTCTCTGAAATAAATGAAGTGTCCGTTCCCGACAACAAGCACTTCGGTAGCGCATCCATCTTAAATCTCAACATTGATGGGGTCCTCTGCGTCAATCTTGTGCAATGCCTGTAGCTGTTGGTACTTCTGGTGCCTCCTCAGCTCTCTACATCTCCCTTTGTGGGCTCCACAGTGAGTGAGAGCTCTGAACCTGCTGAAGGGGCACCTTCACTGGTTTTGATCTGCCACTCACATACCTCCATATCTCGTCTATTCAGGTCGTCATTTAGTTTCCCTTTCAGGTGACCACAATTACAATCCCTGGGAGTCCTTTTTGAGTAAAGGGACATTCCTGCACAGTGCGAGGTTTGGGAAGGCAAAATGCATAGTATGCATTGGTAATTTGCGGCCTTCTTTCTGAGGCAGTAGGGGCACTTGACAAAAAAACGCAGGAACTGTGACTGGCATCCACTGTGGAGAAAAGGTGAAAAAAGAGGGAAAGATTCAAACTCCTGTCAGTCAAAAAAGAGAGAAGACTGGAATAAAAAACAGGATTTATCCACCCAGTAAGTGTTCGAAGATTTTTTTTTATTTCTTCATTGGTTTTTAAACAATACATCCAAATGGTGCAGATCAGACAAGCCTAAGCACAGGTACATTGCAGATAACTTCAGTCGCTCAGTAAAGCTATACCCTACAACCGTAATGGAAAACAAAGACACATTAAAAGCATACAAGATAAAGGCACAAGTCATAGCAGCGAATTCAACTGACAATGTAAGTTGAGGTACAATGTCTTGTCCATGAGGGGATTAGTTAATAACATGCAACAGTAAAACCAATACTACAACTATCATAACAACTGGTTGGAGATGACAGAAGGCAGTGGGGACGAGCAGGTGTATTAAATCTGCAGTGAGCATCAGTGATTCGTAGGCACTGGGGCAAGTGGGAGGCATGGTGGGGAGAAAAATGCTGAGGTGCACAGGCCATGCAATGATAAGTAGGGGCATTGGTAGCTTCATGGGGCCATATCTGCAGCCTATTTGCAGTCGTTGCACATGCCACTCCCTCCAGTGGAACAATTTAGGAAGGAGGTGGGTGCAATTCATCAAACAACTTCAGTACATAGGTATCCCAGAGCGTGGAAGCTTCCCCCCTCCACGTCACCCTCGGTCAGAAGCAAGGGCATCTGCCTCGGCTAGTGCCCATTTATGTGTTGCCTGTAGCCAACAGTGGCTGCATCGCTTTCCATGCCATGGCTACTAGATGCTTCAAAATGGCCAGTGCGAGATCCACCATCCTCAGGTGATATTTGGAGCGTTTGCTGCATTTTGTGATTCCCAGAATATGAGTAGATCTGGAACTTATGGAATCATTCACCTCAGAGATATGGGCCATCACCCAGTTCCACTAGCGCACTCAAAGGCCTGCACTCCCAAACCATATGTAGGAACGTGGCATCCCCATGCCCACTTCTGCGTCAGGTGGGTGATACCATCAGGAACATCACGTGGAGCCTGTGTGATGTGAGGTATGTTTGATGGATATATTTATAGTGCGTAAATTTCAAGCGAACATTCCGCAACATGGGTTTCACATACTCTACTGCCATCCCCCACTGTTTAGTAATGAGCTTAGTCCCAATCATCCCCATGCAGCTTGCTACGAAGTGCCTACTCGGCCCCTGCCAGTAGCGCGGAGTAGATTACCATTATCACAGCAAGTCTGTGTTACTCAACAATGCCGCCACTGACCTACCTTTCCTCTTTTTGTCTCCCACAAGCCACCTCATGGGCCACTGTAGCAGTGCCGCTATAAAGTAATTATAATTTGAGGTCCAGTATCCCAAGGCCCCCTTCTGTCATCAGATGTGGTAGCAGGTAAATCGCAGCCTGTTTATGGTCAGGTCCCCAAACTAGGTCACACATCATCCCTCTTAATTCCTTAAAAAACACTTAACAGGCATTACTGGTAGTGCCGCAAGGAAATATAATATATAGGCCCTCATTACAACCCTGGTGATCGGTGATAAAGCGGCAGTAATACCGCCAACAGCCCGGCGGTAAAACAAAAGGAATTATGACCACGGCAGAAACCGCCCAGACAGACAGCCACTTTAACACACCGACCGCCACGGCGCTAGCAACAAGCACAACGGCGGTAACCGCCAACAGCCAGGCGGAAAACAATGTTCCGCCCACTGTATTAAGACAGGCCTATCCACCACCTTTTCCGGGCCGGTACCAACGACAACAAAAGCACGGCAGAAACAGAACAGAAGGCAAAGGACTCACCTCTGGAGACTCAGGGAACAACCATGACGCCATGGAGCCCGAGTTGCACATCTTCCCCATGCTGCTATACCTCTTCCTGCATTACGAACATCAACGCCGGCGAAGACGACCACGGTGAGTACTGCCGTCTAGCACACAGGGGAGGGGGGAGGAAAAAGAGAGTGACACACACGCAACACCCCCATCCCCAACACCATTACACACAACTACATGCAACAACATTACATATCTACCCCTCAGGAATAAAGCAAGGACAAAAGGAATTGATTAAAGTGAGTGTAATAAGATAAAATAGTATAAATATGTGCTTCAAAAACAAAAAAGTATATTCATATTTACAAATGGAGGGAAACTGCCCAGTCCTCAATGTCCGTGGGACACACAGGGCCACTACACATAGGCCAAGGCCCCACCTCACTCCTTCAACAACATGGAGAGAGCACTGCAGGGGCATCAGGTTGAAAATACACAGGCACCTCAGGGGGATGGGGAATGGGGGGCACCTCAGCCGGAAGATGGTCCTGGAGGGGCTACATGCCCACTGCTTGGTCCTGGGGAGTGCAAGGATACAGTCTCTCTAGTGGGTGGTTTGCCCACTGCTTGGTCCTGGGGAGTGCAAGGCCACAGTCTCTCTGGTGGGTGGTTTGCCCACTGCTTGTTCCTGGGGAGTGCAAGGCCACAGTCTCTCTAGTGGATGGCTTCTTTCACTGGTTCTGGAGGGGGCCTTGTTGTCAGAAATAAGGCTGTGTGCGGTCCAGGTCCCGCACGATACTCCGCTGCGCGGATTTGCAGCGCTTTTTCCCCTCTTGTTCCAAAGGTGGCCACAAACGTCGTCTGCTCTGTGGTAAAGCTCATGTAGCTGCAGGTTCAGGACATTGGTGGACAAGATGCACTTATCAGTGTTATTCTATGAAGGGACTACAATTCCCATGTTTTTAGAGGCAGCAGACACTTTGGGGTGTGGCAGGCCTATAAAGCCTCTGAAGAAGAGCAGATTTCCTGCATGGCAGATTGACAGCAAATCGAAGTATCCTTGTTTCCATGGTGAATTCAGATATGAGTAGGTCGTACTCATAGCGGGAAGGTCTTGATGAGCCCAATCTTGAAGGGAGTGGTTACTTCCAAAAGGTAAAGCGCCCCTTAGCACAACAAGCAAAGCGTTCTCAGTTTTCAGAGTAGAGCAGCCTTGGTGCGACGATTAAATCGCTTCAGAGCACAGAAGTAAAGCGCCCCTTAGCACAACGAGCAAAGCGCTTCAGTCCACATGAGTAAAGGGCTCTTGGCACAGCAATCAAAGCGCTTCAGTCCACATGAGGAAAGCGTCCTTGGCACGGTAATCAAAGCGCTTCAGTTCGCATGAGTAAAGCGCTCTTGGCACAGCAATCAAAGTGCTTCAGTCCACATGAGGAAAGCGCCCTTGGCACAGTAATCAAAGCGCTTCAGTCCACATGAGTGAAGCGCCCTCGGCACAGCAATCAAAGCGCTTCAGTCCACATGAGTAAAGCGCCCTTCGCTCAGCAATCAAAGCACTTCATTCCACATGAGTAAAGCGTCCTTGGCACAGCAATCAAAGTGCTTCAGTCCACATGAGTAAAGCGCCCTTGGCAAAGCAATCAAAGCGCTTCAGTCCACAAGAGGAAAACACCCTTGGCATGGTAATCAAAGCGCTTCAGTCCACATGAGGAAAGCGCCCTTGGCGCGGCAATCAAAGCGCTTCAATCCACATGTGTAAAAAGCCCTTGGCACAACAATCAAAGTGATTCAGGCCACATGAGTAAGGCGCCCCTTAGCATAGCGAGCGTAGCGCTTCTGATGAAACAAGTGAAAGCGCTATCTGGCATACGGAACAAAGCGTTTCAAGTTCAATGAGTAAAACTTTCCGACCTGTAGTTGTGAATGTGAAAGCATTTTTGAACATAAGCAAATTATAGTTTCACGGTTTTATTGGAAAGCATAATATGTGAAAAGCATATTTAAGTCTTTGAGAATTTCTAAGCTGTGATCAAAACGTTTATGTTGTAAATGCATAATTGTTCCAGGATTGATATTCAGAGTATGATCATAGTCCAAAGCTCTTGCCATCTCTTGGTTCTAAGGTTGTAGTTTGTTCTTGTTCCATGATTCAAAGAAGGGTCTTCGCCCTCAATTCAAAAGGGGTCTCAATCTGATATCACAGAGACACCTTTAGTCAAGAGTCTATTGATGATTTATACTGCTATAAAGGAGTATATGCATAATTGTTCTAACCTTTTCTTTTCAGATCTCTCTCCCTGCAGTTCCCTACCCTAATTCCCTTTCCCCGCCTGTCTTCATCATAACTCTGTGCTATAATAGCTTTCTGAGTTGGTGACGCAGGGAGGTGGGCCTTTTGTTCAACAACGTGCAGATCCTGAGGAAAGGACACTGTGACACTTGTGCCCAGTGTGCTTCATCCTGGCAAGGATAGGGTGAGCGGATGGCTTCTTCCACTGGTTCTGGAGGGGGCATTGTGCCCAGTGTGCTTCATCCTGGCAAGGATAGGGTGAGTGGATGGCTTCTTCCACTGGTTCTGGAGGGGGCCTTGTGCCCTGTGCTGCAGATCTTTGGGAGCGCAAGGTCACAGTCTCTCACCCGGGAGTCACACCTACAGGATTTGCCTGGGCCAGGACTACAGCCCATGGAGGCAGGACTACAAACTGCCCGCCGATGGTGACGGCTACTCAGTGGTGGCAGTGGCAGTGCTGGCAGTGGTGGGGGGAGGCTCCAGCCCTTCCCCTGCAGCCTTGGATAGCTGCCCACTGGAGCTGGTGCTGCTGGCGGTGCGGGTGGCAGTGCTGGCAGTGGTGGGGGGAGGTTCCAGCCCTTCCCCTGCAGCCTCGGACGGCTGCCCACTGGGGCTGCTCCTGCTGGCAGTGGCGCTGGTGGCGGTGCAGGCTGTGGTGGGGGGAGGCTCCAGCCCTTCCCCTGTAGCCTCGGATGGCTGCCCACTGGGGTTGCTCCTGCTGGCAGTGGCGCTGGTGGCGGTGCAGGCCGTGGTGGGGGGAGGCTCCAGCCCTTCCCCTGTAGCCTCGGAGGGCTGCCCACTGGGGCTGCTGCTGGCAGTGGCGCTGGTGGCGGTGCAGGCAATGGGGGGGGGGGCTCCAGCCCTTCCCCTGCAGCCTCGGACAGCTGAACCTCCATGGTTGGTGGTGGGGGCTCAGAATCAGTCCCAGCACCAGGCCTCCTGTCCTTCCTACCTGCTAATTTAAGCCCCTTGCCTTTCCCTTTGGCAGCTGGTGGTGCCTCCTTGCCCTTCCCTTTCGCAGCTGGTGGTGCTTCCTTGCCCTTCCCTTTGCCAGCTGGTGGTGCCTCCTTGCCCTTCGCTTTGCCAGCTGGTGGTGCCTCCTTGCCCTTCCCTTTGACAGCTGGTGCAGGCACACTTTCAGTGCTGATGCCTGGTTCCCTGGAGCCTCTCCCACCTGCAGTAGCTGTCGACACTACTGTGGTCGTGGACTGGATGGCTGAGGTGCTCGCCTGAGTGCTGACCACCCTGGCCTGACGTGAAGCATGGGGGGGGGAGGGGTAAGGAAGAGGTCAACGGTGGAGAGGAAAAGCTTCTTAGGGACATTGGGGCGGGAAGAGGGTGAAGGTTTGGGAGTGAAGGAAGAGGAAGTGGTTGTCAGAGGTGTCTGCTGATTTTGGGTGCAGGTGCATGGGATGGATGCTGTCGTGAGGTGGATGGCTGTTGGGTGTCTGAGTGCTTGCATTTGTGTACTTTGGGAGGAGGGGGGCACAGACACAGTGGGAGAGGACAGGGGTGCATGGATGTGGGGGTGGTGACTGCCAGTGAGGGGTGTATACTTATAGGTGTGCTGGTGATGGTGGTAATGGATGAGGATGCAGTGCATGCAGATGTGAGTAGAGACGCTACTGGGAGGGAGGTGGAGGATGAGGATGAGGGGGAGACAGTGGATGTTAGTATGTCTGCATCTGGATGGTGTTTGTGTGAGTGTCTGTGGGATGATGTGTGGTGCTTGTGTTTGCCTGAGCCACTCCTGTGTGTTGTCTTTCGTACATGCTGGTCTGCCAGTGTGCTTGGGATAGGTTGGGGTTGAGGGGAATGGGAAAGGGTAGAGGAAGTTGGAGGGGGAGGCTAGAAACAGGGACAATGGCTGCCATCAGGGATGAGGCCAGAGCCTGGATTGATCTCTGTTGGGCCGCCAAGCCAGAGTGAATGCCCTCCAGGAATGCATTTGTTTGTTGCAAATGGGCTGCCAGCCCCTGGATAGCATTCACTATGGTTGACTGCCCAACAGAGATGGATCTCACGAGGTCAATAGCCTCCTCATTCAGGGCAGCAGGGCTAACTGGAGCAGGGCCTGAGGTGCCTGGGGCGAAGGAGATGCCCACCCTCCTGGGTGAGCGGGCACAGGAAACACACTGAGGGGCTGCTGGGAGGGTGGTGGCTGTACCTGTAATTGGGGTGGGCACAGAGGTGTCCACCACCACCACCAGGGAGCTTCCATCAGAGGAGGTATCAGAACTGTCCCCTCCTGTCTCCGCTGTGGTGCTCCCCTCGCCCTCCGTCCCACTGGTGCCCTCACCGTCGGTGGATTCGGCCTCCTGGGCCCTGTGGGATGCAGCTCCCTCCATCGCCAGTGCTTCTGCTCCTCCGCCAGATGATGCTAATGCACATAAGGACAGGGAGACAAAACAAAAAAGGGGGGGGGGGGAGACAAAAGATACACTTGGTCAGTGGCACCAGCAACACCACTGTTGGCGAACACACACACACACAGGGAACAGCTCTACGCACTAGGCAATGCACAACCAGTAGCAATGCAAGACACCAGGCCATGGACAGGAATAGCTAACGCCAGTATCAGAAAAACTGACACCCACAGACCCCTGGCCTGTCGTGGATGCCTACTAGCTTGGAAGGAGGTGGTGTTCATCAGCCCCTGCCGAACATGGGACCTACCCTGCAGTGTCCGGCCTGGCCTAGGGGCACCCACAGGCCCACATCACCCACCCAGAGACCACCCCACCACGCGCAAGTAGTATATTGGAAAACTGTACTCACCCCCTTGTGGCTGCTGTGATGCCCTCAAGCACCCATCCAGCTCCAGATAGGCCACTGCCAGTATGCGGGCCATCAGGGGGATCAGGGTTCAACGGGCACTCCTTCCTCATTGGGAGGCCATCCCCAGCTGGGCCTCCGCCATCTTCCTTGCCAAGCTTTTCAGGTCCTCCCACTGTTTCCGACAGTGGATGCTCTGCCTACCGTAGACCCCCAGGGTCCGCACGTCACTGGCGATGGCACGTCATATACCCTTTTTCTGATGGGCACAGACCTGCAGAAAAATACACATTGAAAAAGGTATCAGTCAGACCGTCCGGCCTGTTACACTCATGGCCCACCATAGCCCTCCCATCCCCTTACGCACAGACATTGCCCACCATACATGCATCACGCTGCCCAGAACCCTTCGTGCATCATGCTCACAGTGTACTCACATGTTGGTCTAGAGGCCCATACAGCATACCCCATCCACCAGTCTCTCCAACTCCACATCGGTGAAGGCAGGGGCCCTTTCCCCAGTGACACGAGCCATGGTAGGTTCCAGACACAGGTCAATGCAGCACTTGCAGTGTAGGTCCTCTCCTGTTGAAGGTCAGGTAGCAAGTGAGTGAACAGACAGAAAATGGTGGTCACGTCCACGGCGGTGCGTACTGTCACCGCCGGCGTACATCACCATTGGCTACTGTAACCCACAGGGCCCAATGACAACCAAGGAGGAGTTGCACCACGGTACTCGATCACCTCTTGCAACAGTGCACGTCAGTGGCATTACCTCATTTCCACATGTCCATCCACACAGGACTGGCAGACCCCATTTTAGGAGTGGGGCAGGCCATGGCACCGAACTGCGTCACAGTACACATAGGGGCTATCCAACAATATACTGTAACAGTCACAACATGCAATGCAGTGTAGTGTTTGGAAATGTGGAATACTGACCAGCTTCTCACCGTTTTGCCCCCTAGATTACAACCGCTGTGGATGAATAGGAGATGGATACATCCCCCCTTGTAGAGACCCCTGGTGGACTTCGCAACAACAGAGGACAGGCATATTATCCTCACCTATAGACTGGACAGGGCCACAATCACAGAGCCCAAGTGCCCAATTTGAGCCTGACCTGATATCTGCAATCCGTCACCCCACTGGGATCCCCCCTCTTGTGCAAGTCCTATCTGTGCTCCATTTCTTGGCAACTGGCTCCTTCCAAGTGACAGTGGGCTTGGCAGCAGGAATGTCACAGCCAATGTTCTCAATAGTGCTGACCAGAGTGTTGTCTGCCCGGATTAAACGCAAGCGCAGCTACATCGTTTTACCCCAGGTGGAGGATTTGGCCACAGTAAAAGCTGACTTCTATGCTATGCAGTGGGACATATCCCCAACATCATTGGGGCAATCGATGGAACACATACTGCATTTGTCCCCCTCCCCCCCGCCGAGAAATGAACAGGTGTACAGAAATCGAAAGAGCTTTCAGACGATGAATATGCAGATGGTGTGCCTGGCGGACTAGTACACATCCCTCGTCAATGCAAAGTATCCTGGGTCTGTGCATGATGCCTTTATCCTGAGGAATAGCAGCATCCCATATGTGATGGCTCAACTCCAGAAGCACCGGGTGTGGCTAATAGGTGAGCCCTGGTTCCCTCCCAGTGGATGTTGGTGTATGGGTATGGTGTTGGCCCTAAGGGTTAGTGTATGTCTAACAGTTGTCCCTCGAAATTTGCAGGTGACTCTGGGTACCCCAACCTCTCACGGCTACTGACCCCTGTGAGGAATCCCAGGACAAGGGCAGAGGAACGTTAGAATGAGGCACATGGGCGAACAGGAAGAATAATAGAGAGGACATTCGGCCTCCTGAAGGCCAGGTTTCGTTGCCTCCATCTAACTTGTGGATCCCTGTACTACTCATCCAAGAAGGTCTGCCAGATAGTCGTGGCCTGCTGCATGTTGCATAACCTTGCCATGAGATGCCAGGTGCCTTTTCTGCAGGAGGATGAGGCTCGAGATGGGCGTATGGCAGCAGTGGACCCTGTGGATAGTGAAGATGAGGAGGCAGAGGATGAGGATGAGGACAACAGAACAGCAATAATACAACAGTACTTCCAGTGACACACAGGTAAGACACTCTAACTTTGCTTTACATTGACAGTTTTGTGTTTGACATTGTACATGGCAGGCAGAGTCTCCCAATTCTATGGCCACTTACTGTACTCTTTGGCATCTCTATTTTCAGATATCTGTGCCCCACTCTGGCACTTGGTGTGTTGACTGCAGCCTACTACAGGTCATTACTATGTATTTACTACTGTACAGATGTATTGCAGTGTTTCAAGCTTGTTAAACGGATACATAGTTCAATCCTTTGACAGACTCCATACTTATACTTTTTACACTGGTGTTTATTTTAGTGCTAAGAAGTAGAGGGGGTAGTGGAAAGGGCTGGGTTGATGGTGGAGGAAAGTTCAGGATAGAGTCCAGTCTATTTGTATCACAGGTGCATTGTCCAAGGAGGCATATGAAGGGGAGCAATGGCAGTTCAAGGTGGACAGGGTGACAGAGTGGGACACAAGGGTGACAATCAGGAGAGGCCTATTTCCTGGCAGGGGTCTTGGCAATGTTTTCTGACTTCTACCAGGATTGCAGGGACCGTTTGTGTGGTGGTTCTCCTTCTGCAGGGGGAGGGGTGCTGGTGGCCTGTTGGTCCTGTGGCGGGACGTCCTGTCCACTAATGGCAGCGGAGGTGGAGGGCTGTTCATCAGTGTGGCTAGTGTCAGGGGCCCGGTGGTGTGCCACTGCCTCCATCATGGTGTTGGCCATGTCTGCCAGCACCCCTGCAATGGTAACCAGGATGGTGTGGATGTCCTTCAGGTCCTCCTTGATCCCCAGGTACTGTCCCTCCTACAGCCGCTGGTTACCTACAACTTGTCCAGTATCTGGCCCATCGTCTCCTGGGAATGGGGGTATGCTCCCAGGATGTTGGTGAGTGCCTCCTGGAGAGTCGGTTCCCTGGGCCTGTCCTCCCCCGGTCGCACAGCAGTCCTCCCAGCTTCCCTGTTGTCCTGTGCCTCTGTCCCCTAAACCGTGTGCCCACTGCCACTGACCCCAGGTCCCTGATCGTCCAGAGTTTGTGGGGTGGCCTGGGGTCCCTGTAGTGGTGGACACACTGCTGATTGACTTGTCCTGGGGACAGAGGTATGGGCCCGCTGGGTGGGTACTGTGCTGGTGTTTCCTGAGGGGGGAGGCTCTGTGGTGGTATGGGATTGTGCCTGGGTAACCGACTGTCTGGAGATCCCTGATGGGCCAGGTTGGTCATCCAGATCCAGGCATCCAGAGCTGCTGTCATCACTGTGGGCCTCTTCTGGGGGTGGACTGGAAGTTGTGGCACCTCCTCTCTGGTGACGTTGTGTGGGGGACCTGTGGAGATGTAAATACAGTTATTGTTTCTGCGTGGTATATTTTGTGCATGGGTTTGTTGCCCTCTATGGTTGTGCTTGCCCTGTCAACTTTGCCTTGGGTGAGTAGTGATTTTGTGGTCTAGGTGATTTTCTCTAATGTGCACGCTTTAGTGATGTGTGTCCATGCAAGTCTGTGATGGGGGTCCGTGCATTGGTGTTACGTGCAGGGCTTGGTATTGGGATGGGTGGGTTGTGGTGGTGGGGTGTATGTGAGGTGGTGGAGTGATGGGGTGAAGGTAGGGGTGGGGGTATGTGATGGCACGCAGGTAGGGGGGGGTGAAAGTTGTAAAGAGTTGACTTACTAGAGTCCAGTCCTCCTGCTACTCCTGCCAGACCCTCAGGATGCCTGATTGCCAAGACTTGCTCCTCCCATGTTGTTAGTTGTGGGGGAGGAGGTGGGGGTCCACCCCCAGTCCTCTGTACTGCTATCTGGTATCTTGCTGCTGTGGAACACACCTTCCCCCATAGGTCCGTCCACCTCTTCCTGATGTCATCCCTTGTTCTGGGGTGCTATCCCACGGCGTTGACCCTGTCCACGATTCTCCGCCATAGCTCTATAGCTCCATCTTCCTAGCAATGGATGTCTCTGCACCTCTGATCTGAATAGCTGTGGCTCTACCAGGATGATTTCCTCCACCATGTCCCTTAGCTCCTCCTCTGAGAACCTGGGGTGTCTTTGTGGTGCCATGGGTGTAGTGTGTAGGATGTGTGAGGGTGTGTGGGGTGATGAGTTGGGGTGTGTGCTGTAAGGTGCGTGGATGGTGTATGGGTGATGGTGTTCTGTGGCTCTGGTTCTGTGGTTGCTCTTGGTGTCTATCTCTCTGTTGTCAATTTTGTTTTGTTGTAAAGGGTTGTGGGTAGTGTGTGTGTTTTATATTGGGGTGTGTGTGTGTGTAGTTTGAATTGTCCAATGTAGTGTTGTTTTGTTAGGTTGTGTGTATCTTGAGCATGGCGGTATGTACCACTGATGGTTTGCCGAGGTGATTCGTGGGTCATAATGTTGTGAGCGTAGTTTTGTTGGCGTAACAGTGTGGGTTTTGCTACCACCAGTTTATCACTGACCTCTGGGCTGGCGGACTTGTGTGTGTGGCTGTATAGTGACGGATTGCTATGTGTGTCATAATATGGCCGCACCAGCAGTATGTTGGCGGCAGTCAGCATGGGAGTAAGCGGGACTTACCGCCAATGTCATAATGAGGGCCATAATGTACTACATTTTAGCAAACACCACTCATCCCATGGGTCAGAAGGGCAGGCATGTCCAGAAGGTCAAGGATTGTCATATGGAAGTTAGAGCATTACTGTGGTTCCCATCTAGTACCTCATTGTCTCTGTGGTACACGTTCACTCCCAAGTAGCGGAGGGGTTTCACAGCTCTGTATGAGCCTTCCGGGCTCTAGGGCTTCTCTATCTCCCTGGTCCATGTTGGGTATGGGGAAGATGCAACATTGCATCAGTTCCCTCTCAAGCCTGCCTGATTACCAAACCAATCCAGCAGGACATCAAGAGCATGGAGCGTGCACACGATTCCGCAGATATATCAGCACATCATCCGCATAAAGTGAGATTGTGTGCCTGTCGGTGCCAACTCTGGATACCCCAAGCAGGGCCCCTAGTGAGCAATAAGACAGCAAGGGACTTCATTGCCAATGAAACTATTATGTCTGAAAGGGAGCAGCCCTGGCAAGTTTGCTTTCCTATGGCAAACGAGTGCAAGATATGTCATCCTGTGTGCACCCTGGCTCGGGTGCTGTGTACAGCACTTTATTCCAAGCGAAGGATATAAGGCCCCTCCCCATGGCCTCTAACATTTGGAGTGGGTAAGACAAACCAAGAGTGCTGAAGGCCCTTTCAAAGTCTAAATAGACCGCCACCAGTTCAGCTGACCCCTCCACTGTGTCCACGATATGACATTGGTGCCTTGTATTATATGAAGTTGGCTGATGAGGGAGGAGTCTGTATTGATTGAGGTGGACCAAGGAATTAAGCATAAAGAGCAATTGATTGGCTAAAACCTTACTCAATAGTCTGTAATCAATGTTGAGCATTGATAATGGATGATGGAAGCCTACCAATTATGGGCCTTTGATGAGTTTTGGCAACACCATGAGGGCTTTACACAGTGATTCAGAGAGAATGCCTCTCTGGTGAGGTTCCTGATGAACCTTTAATAACTTAGGGGCAAGCGTGGCCCGAAACAGTGTAATATTCCACAGGGAATCCATCTGTGCCCAGGTCTTACCTTTCACCATATGACGGACTGCTAATTGTATCTCCTCTAACTGCAAGGGGTGTTCCAGTTCTAACAACTGCAGTGGGGAAGGGCAGGTTAACATTTCCTGCAGAAAGCCCCTGATATCGGTCAGGGGTTTTGCGAAGGGAAGAGTACAGCTCCTCATAGAACCACACAAACACCCCTTTAATGTTTGTTTGGGTATTAACTATGGTCCTGCCATGTTGCAGATCTCCCCAACCAAAGTTCTAGGAATCTCAGTTATCAGGCTAGAGTGTGCCAGAGTTGCTTTAGTGATGACAGAGCTCTGACAAACACTGTCTCGCATCCAGTCCCGTAACTGCCTCGATTTTTTAGCTCTGTATGTGCAATTCGAGATCTACCACAGATAGAAGTGTGGACCATGCCACCCATGATATGTCTATACAGTGTCCCCTCATGACCACCATCATGGTGTCCCATTCCAGCCCTCAGGTGCCCACCATCCCAACGTTTTCATTTAAGTATAGTGTGAGGTTAGTGTCTATGGTATCCTTATATGCCACAATGCCTCTGTCTGCAACCTCCACCCCGGTATGGCAGCCTGGGACTTGCCCTATCTAAATGTGACCTTAAGGGGTATATGGTCTGATAGGGTTTTGCCAAAGGATTCAGAGTCATGTATATGGGGCCAAAAATCAAAAGTTAAAGACAATATAATCAAGTCCGGTGTGCATCTGATGGCCCAGTGCATAATAGGAGAATTAGCTTTCCCGGGTGACCAATACCCCATATTTCATAAAGGTGTAATGTCCAAGTGTTGAAAGTGCTTAGTGGCCTGTACTTCCTGAGTTCCTGGAAGTGGAGGAAAAGAACGACCAAGGCCTGTAACGTGTACACGGTATGGAGAAACTCACCTTGAAGTCTGTTAAGTGCATATATTGAGATCAGAGAAATTAGTCGGCTGTCTAAAGACCCCTCTAGCAACTCATAATGGCCCTCAATGTCAACCACTTCCCTGTGTTGTAGAAAAGGTACTCGGGTAGCAACCCATGTCAACACACCATGTGAGTACCAACTTGCCCACTCCAGGTTCCGCAAATCTTTTCAAGCTCTCCCTTAGTGAGATGCATGTCCTGGAAAAGCAGTGTGTATATGCCTAAGATAAACATAAATTCTGTGCCACTGGAGTTGCCATGCCCCCTAATGTTCCAGGTCAGTTCAGTAACAGATGTCTAAATGTTCCAAGTCCCCGGTTCATCTCTCCTCCCTCACGTACAACCTCATCTCCCCTAAGCCTCCCCTCCCTCCTAACAGAACCAGAACATAAAATTGTAACATAGAAAAAAAAACTCCCATCCCAAACTTGGACACCAATATGTATTGTGCAACAAAGTCCCATGCAGGAAATGTAACACGCAAGATGTTTCTGCAACAGTGATATGCCCATTTTGAAGACCCTGAGGGGGTAGGCCACGCCCATTTAGCAAGACTATGTACCCCCAAAACAACCTCACATGTGCCAGGCTATGGAGTTGCTAGCTAGTCCCATGTCCAACAAATTCCCCTTTGTCTCTAGGCACTCAAAACCTGTAGATCATCACTGAGTTGGCATCTCTCTGCAGGGCGAGCCCAGTGGCGTAATCAAGGACTCAAGGTCCGAGGCACCTGAGCCAGGAGCTGTGAGTCCAAGTTGGTATCTGGGGTCAACGCTTAGAATCTGTTGGCACTGCAGGTAGAGACCTCAGCGGCTGCCTCCGCTCGCTCCTAGACACCTTGTTCCTCGGTCAGGTAAGATAGTGTTTTGCAGGGGTGGCACTGACATTTGGGTCTTCCATCAGACCAACCTTGTAGGTCTTCTCCAGAGGCCTCAATTTGTTCAAGTACTCCTTTAGAACTCAGCCATACCCAAGCCTCCTAAGGAGGTTGGGAAGAAGTGAGTAATGTCAGAATCTACCATTCACATGTGGGCCAGGAACAGCGGGGCATGGGAGAGCCCTAATGTATTAAGTTGTGCCTTGCCTGCTCCAAAGTTGTTGCTTCTTATTTGGACCTCTGCTGTTTAGTTAGGGTATGCAGTTATTGTGCTACCATTACAAGCCCAGGGACCCTTCGCCCTGAAAAGCTGCAGCAGAGGGTCACGGTCTCTAAATGTAAACAGGTATGCTGAAATGGTGAGTGACCATTCCCCTGTAGGGAAAGGATAAGCAGGGATCCTATATACCCTTTCAATAGAGAAACGTTTTGGGATCCTGGCAGCCAGACAGTCACTCCTCCATGAACAGTTCCACATTTGGGCCCCTGGAACCTCCAGGAAAGCTCAGGAAGAATATATTACCTCTACAGCCCACTTCCAAATCGTCAGCCCTCACCTTAAGATGCTGCCCTCAATTCTCATACGTATGCCAAACAAACTTAGGCCAGGATGACAAACACGAGTGGGATATTTCTAATGTATATGCCTATCAATGAAGATCCTATGATGCAGATGTATTTTAGTAATTAGTAATGCATTTTAACTTCCATTGTTTCGTTTTAATTTTTTGCTTTTAGTTTCCTCTAAGCTTTTTGTAAGGAGTAATCCCGGGCACTTCAACTAAGAAGTCTGCCATCTCACAGAAGTTCTTTTATAACAGAGCTTGTGCAACAGACATTCAATAGCACAATTTCAAATTTCTGAAGAGTAACCTGAATCCACCAAGTACGCCTTGATGTATTGTAAAACTGCTGAGAGCGGTCTACCTTGGACTCCAAGGATGCAATCCACCTAGTTTTAAACACTTTACCAGCCATCCTCAAATGCTTTATCTGTGTCAAGCATATTCTCACCCTCTTCAGATCCTTTCCTTGATCCTCAAATAGGCAGTCAGCTATAAAGGTTTTTCAAATCATCTAGCAGATATTGATGCTAGTTACACACTTCCCTTAAAAAAACATCTATTCTGTTTGGTTTATTCTCATCTGTAGTTTGCCTACCCATATTTATATTCACCTTCATATTAAACACTGTAATTGCAGGTAGGTCCATTCTGTTAATATAAAATAGGAAAATCTTTTTGTGGTTGCTTCGTTATTTGGGGTCTTCGAGATTAGACAGGTTTTAGTTCTAGCAGTATTTAACACGATTGCCGATGCATATAGGATGAATTAGTGGGCTGTCAGCTGTATGTAAAATTCTAATTCATCAGTATATAACATATTCCTCCTTTTTGCTCCTAGATTGTTCCAGTTGGGGTATTCCCTTCCCAGAACAAAATGGATTCACTTACTTCCATTGAAAATCCATGTGAATTTTAACACTGCACAAGAGTCTCTAATATTCAATGTATTTTCATACTTTACTTATAGTCATTCACACAACCACTACATTTCTTACAAAGCTGCATTTTTACTCAGGAAACATTAACATAAAACCAGTACTTTGAATAGGCATGCTCCCAAACTCCTTGTGTGCTTCATATTTGTTATATTACTACTCTGTGCCTAGATTGGATGCTTGTTCTGAAGCTTATCGGAGTTCTGTATTGTTTGGTTCAGACATGTTTTGTTATAGAAGAGAATGCTGCGTCTGCTTCAGCATAAGGTGGCAAAACATTAAACTGTTGCATCTGCCGTGGAGTTGCTCGTTTGTATCCCTTTGTGCCAGAGACAGATCCACTTAAACTGTTAATTTTTACAACAGCCTTGACTGTGGAGCTTACTTATTAATTAGCAGCTTGTCTATCCTAAAGTGAAGTTGCGGCAGTGCTGGGTCTCTTACTTATATTTAGAGGCCTGCAGATGTACTTGTAAAGCAGTCTTTTGCTTAACACAAACATTTGTATGCTACCTCTTTATACGTGTTATTTGTTTGATGGGTGCAACTGTTTACATTTTTTTAAGCCAAGAAATCCAACTTGTTTTTGTCTTTATGATATGTATGATTATTCTTGCCAACACAAGAATATCATATGTTAGTAAGTGTTCATATCCCTGGGGCTTCTAATTATCTTTTCTACAGAACTGAAGACATGCTGAAGATGAACTTTTTTCAGAAAGAACCTCTTCAATATTTTAGTTTAACAATAGAAGGTCCACTGCCCACTAAACAATTAAATTTGATAAATATCAAATCGCTTTTCTGGACCTTACATAGTGATATTTTTCAAAGATATGTCATCTATAAGTGATCTGCACCCCAGCATAACCGTTAATTGCATTACATATTGTGAAATTGTAAGTGCACTTTATTGAAGTCAAGATAATGTTTTTAAAAACAGAATACTAGAACATCAAAGTGTAAAGATTTAGGTTACAATGGTAAGGTTTTGTCACAGGCAGAAAACAGAGCTATGAATATACAAAGGAAGGACACAATTCAAGAAAAATGTAAAAAGGAGAAGAATAAATGAATAATGGCTGAGAGACACTTCATGACAGTACAATGCACAAATTAGATAATTAGTCAATATATTGAGAAAACATTGACATATCCTTGCAGACTCCTCAATGCAATTTGGTGTTATTAAAAAACAAGCCCCAAAAGCTAGATTATCAGAAGGGGATGAGGATTAAAAACATAATCGGGGCAAATAACGTAAAATCCTAGAAAACCAAGGACTCCAGGGGGTAGATACCCGAGAAATGTCATACTATTTTCTGTATGTGTTTATGGAAGGAATAAGTTAAGAGCATGTTGTTACAAGAAGTTGTTTTAAGGTCAATAGTTTCATTAATTGTAACATTATCCACAGTGTATGCTGTGGGTGTGACAAATGTTATGTGGGAAGTATTTTACATCTTTAGAAAAGTCATACTCAGGAGCATATATGGGTGGGTAGAAACATACATACTTATTATTCTGAGGCAATGCATTACCTTGAAGCACGGGCAGGAGAACATGTTATTTGGTTCCATGCTTTGGAACATATAGAGAGACAAGATAGGGAGCCCATTCATGACGAGCAGAGGCCAAGGAGATCAATATATTGAGATAGGATCCACCGAGGTCGGAGCAAATACAGTGGAGAAAGAAATCAAAGGAGCTGGCAGGGGAGGTCCTTTAACTCTTCTGCCACCTTAGATACATTGGCCACACCCTCTCACGGAACAATACATTGATGAGTGTAGAATACAGACATAATTCTGTGCATGCCATCACGTTCTGTAATGTTCTGGACTCTTTTGTCTAACTGAACTTGAATTCTCTCATACAGCAATTAATGAGAGACACTATTCCCACTGGGGAGAGCTTCAAAGGAACGGTTATTGTTCGTTGTGAATATTATGTAGCTATGACATTTGTAATCATCTTCTTGAGGAACTGTTCGAATAAGATGTATTTTCGCTTCTGGTTTCCTATTACTTCAAAATCCCATAGTAAAGTAATGATCATAAATAGTTTTAGTCGTTTCACCATGAAAGATAATACATCAGAACTGTTAGCAATTACTTTTTGTAGATGAAGTGACGATTGACATTGTGTTTTAATGCTCATTTCATAAATAATGTAATCTGGATAATGTATAGAGTTCTTTCTTTACTACTATTTAAAGACACTGCACGTTTCCATGAAAGGTTCTCTTCCACTTGTCCTGCTTAAGCGCTATATGAATGCCGGTGAGGCCTATTGAACTGATGTAAAATGGCACCCAGATTACACATCTACAGCATGCCACCACACGGTGCTGTCTAAATACCTGGCTTTATCTTTTTCAAACTCTGTGGTTTGTTTTGCCCCTCCCGACTGGCATTCATCAGTGACGTGCAGTCACAAACTAAACCTTGTTACTCAGTTCACTTAACTATCCAGGAATTAGAACCTCTACCCAGTTCTTTCATTAGTCTGCCAAGGTTTGGTTCGTTGGTAGAATAGAGATGTGTTGCGCAACAACTTGAGCTGCCGACTTTGGAGCGGAAGAATCACGGCAGTGGCTCAACATTAGTCTCTCCTGCCTCCAAAATAAACATCTTTAAAGCAGATAATAACGGTGCTATGCAGTTACACAGCACTTGCCACCTAAAATGAAAAGTAATACAGTTGACATAAGCGAGCCCCTTCAAAGGGAGGGAGACAAAAGGAAAAAAAAAAAAAAAAAGTTTGCGTGCAGTCAAATGTATCAGCAGAAGTGCAATTATCCAAGTAATTGATATGGTAAAGGGGTAACAACCAACCCAGGGAGGCAGGGAATAAACGGAGATAAGTACTTTTGCCAGGTAATAGTGAAGGACTCCAAATAAGACTGTCACACTAGGCGCCACCAGCGTTAAAGATGGCCCTGACTGCCAGACAGACTTTCAAACTGAAGTATGTGGTCAAAGGAAGGAGTTAATTTGGCGGTTGCATGGGTTTATGCTGTTTAACTTGGATTCATCTATGGTTTGTAATCCTGACACATCACAAGAGGAAGGTGGGTGTGGGGTCACAGTAGCGTGGGATGCGTTTCTTTTATGTTAATATTCCTGGTTGAGAATGCAGCAGTGTGTGGGTGTGCTTTTTTTTTTTTTAAATGTGCAGTGCAAATAGAGCAGGAAGAGATTACATAATATTTGCCTCCTTTGTCTTTATTAAAATTAAAACTCTCCCTCACTATTAGCTAGGTGAGCCTGCAATCATACTCCACCCCAAAGTACTACAAGCACCATCTTAAGGATATCTTTCATATCTCACACACCAAGCCTCTCTACAACCCCTTCGAGGAGTATGTTAACTGACTACATTCACTTACGTAATAGAGAGCGCATAGCAAGAGCCAACAAAACTACTTTATTTTGTAGTAACTTAATCATTTTCGGGCATACAAGAAAAGCAGAGTAATACAATCACTGATTTATGTACATATATATATATATACACACAGCAGGCAACTCGTTGGTACCTAGACGCAGATAAGGCAAAAGGAAAACCAATCTCTAGTGGTGGTTAGTCCAATCTGAAAACAAGTGACCATTCAGGCTGTAGAAAGCAAAAACCTCAGTTTATACACGAATCAGTAGTTTGCTAAAATTTGAGACGTAAATGCTTTGCCACTGCATCACCAATACACATTAAACCATTAACAAGGGGAGGGGAAAAATAAAGAGAAAAAAAAAAAAACACCACCAGCAACACATCGAATAGTAGTCAACTATTTTCTGAAGCAATTAAACAAAGTGCATGTTCAGTTTTTTTTTTTTTTTAAATACACATTTCACTGTATACACATACCACACACACAGAAACGAGAATGACAAAGCTGTAAATTAGAAAAAACGACCGTTTGGTATGTAGCAAATGAAAGCCATTGTATAAATGGTGCTTTCTGCCTTACCGAGTAAGAAAGGAGTTTGTGCAAAACATGATGACGCTGGAGAACGCAAGCCTACATGCACTCACTACGTTCAATAAAAGCGACGCCTCCTTATCTTCCATTCCAAGCTCGTTTTAATTAGGACGACCGAATTTTGTATGTTCGTTCTCCAAGACGCACACTTTTATTGGAGCAGTCTTAAGTCACAGAATCGCACCCTAATTATATGCAAGTATCGATCAAACAAACGTCAGACCCGAGGGCCCTCTTGAACTAAATGCTGCTTTCAGACTGTCCCTTTTTATGGGGCTAACAATTTGGACAAATAGTGGAGTTAAACAGTGTGACATATGCATGCTGCTTTCTATCTTGTATAACATGTGAAGAAAAAAAAAAAAACCCAGGACCTTTACTGTTGAGCTGATAAAATAATTCTACACGCATGCACCACGTACAGGATGTGCGGTGAGGACAATTACTGGGGTAAGTATCTTATTGCAGAGTACCATAAATCCAGTGGCCCTGCGTACAAGCACAGCAACATTTAAAATGAAGCAGGAGGGCTGCAACAAGTGATGGGTACATTCATATTGGTGGTTATATATGCGTTTAACACGAGGGCTTGCATTTGTGAATGGTGAATTGCACCCGAAAAGCTATTCACCTGTGTCACAATAAATATACATAAAACTTAAACATTTGCTTCAAGACCAAAAATTCGCGATATTATCGCCAAATTAAAAACATTGGAGAAAAAAAAAACTCGAATTCCATTGTCGTACACAATATATTTATTGCACTCTGCGAAGACAACTTTATAAGCAACGTACAAGAACTCTCTTTTTAAATGTATACTTAGCACGCGTTGTACTGCTTGCAAGAGCACAGTGATAGACATCATACTGAGGGTCACCGTCGTAAACAACGTTTTCCATTGAATACAACAACGGCTGGCTGAGCCAGAAGGAAAATAAATTACACCCCTTTAAATATATTCGGTGTCGTATGCTAAAAGCAATAATCTTTGTACGGACAGGGGTGGTCCTCATCTGCTGTGACTTTTTAGCTTTTACCCAAAAAAATAGAGCCTAAATGACCGGCATGACCCAAACGCAGGATAAACATTAAAAACACAATTTGAAGCTAGGATCAGCATTGTGGAAATGCATTTTTTTTTTTTTTACAACTTTCAATAGGCTTAGACAGCAGTACATATTTTACATAGTTACCTTGAAACTTCAACCCCCATGGGCTGCATTTGCTGAAAATGCAGTTATCAGGCACCATCTATCTCCTGTGCAGCATCAGTGAATGAGATACGTCAATGTCCAGGAATCGTTTTTGTAATTTTCTATTACCTGCCAAGCGGACTGCATAGGATCATTACGAATAGCTTTTTTCATTGAAAATTGACTTTAATACCCGTCATCTGGTTACTGTTGTCTTCACCAGAATGGGGTAATACCATTTAAAGAAATACATGATATTGTCAAGATAACAGCCCAGTTTACTTAAAGATGTTTTTTTAATGCACAGGGATTAGTAAGTACTGGAATGTGTGAGAAGTTACTTTGTGCACCTCCATAATCAGCTATACGAAGGCAGTCTAAAAGGCAGCAGCCACGGCATGGGACTTCAAGAAGTCTAGTTCCTGGATAACAGTCTGTGTTTTAAGTTAGTCGTAATCTGATCACAAACGCCATTGCCACCTAATGTCGAATCAACAGGCCATGAATTCCAACCAGCCAACCGATGAATCTAAGGTGCTCAATTTGTAGCTTGATAAGGGCCACATCCATGCTGCACTTTTAGGATATCCTCACGATACTACTTTGCATACAATTCTAAAGTGAGCTCATTTACATAATTAGTTAGCTTTTTAAATCCAACTTGGTTCCAACCCTTACTGACCCATGTGTAACAGTCCTGCTCTAGAAAGAGACCCCCATGTTGCCATAACATCAGGCTCTTAAAATTAAAAGAGATTGTTTTTCCTTTAACAAGAGCCTTCGTGTTAGACTCAATAAAATAGGCGCTCAGCTGCGATATTACACTAAGGGTTTGAGCGTTTGCCTTGCTAAAACCCTGGAACATTTCAAACACCATGATTTGATTAGCAGTTGAGAGCAACCACTAGAATAAAGTCAAACGATGTGCAGTGTCCCGTCCAACGAGGCTAGGATGGAAAAAGTATCAGCCATCCTTACTGAAAAACGAATATCATACTTGCATTAATTGCCGCTTGTTCTGAATTCTCATTTGGTCTGTCTTCAACTCCAACCATGACTTGCACAAATTATATTCGCACTTAAAGTAAATCGACCCTGCCACTCCCCAAACACACAAAATAAGGCACATTTTCTTTAAATCACAACATTAGGTCAGGTGCAATACTTAACTCGGTGAAGAAAATTACCTAAGGAATAGTACTTTCTACTTTACATGCAAGCACCACTGAAACCCAGCCACAATTAAATGGACCACTAAACATACCCACTCTGGTGTTGTCTTTGTAGCACCACACACTTCCAGTTTTATTTTTGGCTACTAGAGAACAACTATTTTGGTTAGTCCGTCGATATTGCAAGATTACAACAACCAGCTCGGGCGCCACTCAATTCTACACGATATAGGAACCCGGAATCGAATTAGCAGTCACTATGGAAAATTACGTTTTCAGTCAGTGAAAAAGTTGAAATTAACCAATTTCAGGCTATCGAGGCGGAGTAGGGACAGCTTAGATGTTTCTTTCTCTGGTAGTACTTTTATATGGCCGTACAAGATAATGTATCCAGAAAACAAAATGGATACCCAAACGTTAATTAGTAAATTGCATCCAATTGCGTGCCCTCGCTAATTTGCATAAATCAGAGCGTGCAAACCAACTTAAAAAAAAATCCAGTGGGGACAACGACGAGTTAGTGTTGGAAGAGACTGTACACTGCACAAGACTACAATTTGAGGCAAATATAGCGATGGTTAACCACAAGTAGGGAAATGTATACTAGACTGATACTTTCATTGGTTTAGGTGAAAAGTAAACAGGTAACATTGAAGAGTTTACGTCGTATGTATGGCTAAAGTGGTGAGGAGAAAAGTATCGTACCTCCCACCTAAATATGCATGCACACAACCACTACTGTGCTAAATTAGAGATACATTTACAATTACCGTCAAGTTTTAGCTCTGCCTGGAATGAAGGGACATTTTTTTTTTATTTCAATCTCTACAAAATAGGGTTTGAAAAATTAGTTGTAAATATTTATAAGAAAGCCAAAGGGCATCCTAGCAAAACGTAAATTCACGTCATATTTGGCGGCCAACAGTTTAATTTTAACTTCTGGTGTCTTGGGGCTACTTCAGGTTTACGCGTGTCTGTATTCCCCCCGTCACATAATGGAAAGAGGGACACAAAAAAAAAAAAAAAAAAAAAAAAAACACACACACACCACACAATTTAACTCATTCAAGTATATAATGCCGGGACCTTACACATTGACTAGATGGCGAAAGGCTAGTAGAAAGACGGCCATTTTGTAACGATTACCACACAGTGACTTTTGCACCTTCCTTGATTTACGAATCGGAAAGACAAGTTAAACTGAGTTATTTGCATTTAAAAATTACAGTTGAAGGGCCCTGATCGAAACATCTTTCGCGCCTCTTGGTTGGAGTGGACTAAACTTGCTCGTTACAAAATGGTCGCCACGTTTACTGCATGGAAGAAAACCATCTAAGAACCCGCATCTGTTCCCAAAGCCTGAGCTACCAAACGACCTCCCCCTATACATTTTTTTTTTTTTAAATAGGCATGGTCTGGCACAAAAGAGAACCGGCAAAATAGTACTATAATTAAATTTGGACAAAGGCAACAGCAAAACTTTCAGACATATACAGAACAGTGGCCAATTGCAAGCTACGTGCACGTTTATCCATCGCTCGACATTTATTGGACAAAACACTGCATAGGTTCGTCCAAGTGGAAGTGCTTTGGGCGTTAAAAACCATTGCAGGCCTTACGTGCGCTGTTGCTCTCGGAGTTAACAAGTCCCCGTAATAAAGTCGGGTTTCAAGAACGTTCGACGTGTCAGTGCTACGGCATTTCCTGTAACAAGCCTACCCATTTAATATTGGGGGGGGCGGGGGGGGCGCGTCGAAAGAATCTTGTTCTCAAACGTGCAGAACTGGCCCATTGCTCAGTACAATTGGTAACGGCCAAGTACCACGTTTAAGTTTACGGTCGGGCTTTGGCGCCGATACTTCCCGTAGGTCAGTGGTGGTTGTGTTATCTTAGGCAACCAAAGTTTTCCTTCCTTTACGCTCACCAATACGCCCGTGACATGTAAGGCATCCACGATCAAGGCCCCTTCCCAGCAAATGTCCCGTGCATGGATAGGCTTCTCGCCTAGTGCAGTACATGCGAATTGTTGAGTGCCCCCAGTGAGAAGGTCGTTGAAGTATGGAAGTAAATGGTGCTTTATACTGTGCTCAATTTGTGACGTAGGTGTCGGAGCATCCTCTTTTCAGCCTTCTATGGCCCTTTACCTCATAATTACCAACAAATCGTGCACTACGTGGGAGGCAGTGTTTCACTTACAAGAGCCCGGCTTTACGTTACAAAGACAACTACCACTTGCATTTCGTTTTTTCCACGAGATGTTTACCATGTGCATATTCTTCAAGGCCAGATAAACGTTTCTTTGCACAGCTCACGCGCGTGGTGCATCTCTTTCGTGGTCTCAGGGCTTGTATTCACTGAACTCTCGTTGAATGTTTTGGTCAATTACTTCTGCGGTCACCATATTCGCCGGAGGGAGGTAGGCAGGGGACCGTTCTGAATCATTTTCCGGCGATCTCTCTTCGGCCCCCTGGCAGTGACCCGGCTATCCCCACCCCCACATGCTCTCTTCGCCCCCTCACTTAGCGCTTCTTGCGGGCGACGTGCGTCGCCACCCTTTCGATGAGCTCCTGCTTGGAGGGGTTGCCGTACACGTAGTCATGCTCGCGGCGCAGGTACTCGGTGAGGATCTCCACCTTCACGTCGCGCCTGGAGAGGAGCCAGCGCACCTCGGGCATGAGGCGCAGCACCCCGCGGATCATCTTGGCGTCGGAGAGCTGCTCGCCGCTGCGCGACGGGTACAGCTCGCACCAGTACTTGCGCAGCACGTCGGAGCTCAGCAGGGCCAGGATCTTCTCGCACTCCTTGCCCTCGTACTCCTTCAGGCGGCTCTCCAGGCGGGTCGTGGTGCCGGGCAGCTTCCAGTACTCCAGGATGGACTTGATGATCTCGGGCTTGCTCCCCAGGGCCACCCCGAGCCGCATGCGCTCCGAGTAGAGGATGAGGATCTCGCGGGTGATGTACTTGCGCCGCAGCAGCTTCTCCGAGGTGGTGGTCTTGCGCACGATCACCTGGATCAGGTCGTCCTTGCTCAGCCTGTCCACCGGCGCCTTCTGGTCCACGGACTGGGCGATCTTACGGAGCTGACCGTCGGGCAGAGGGTCCAGCAGCACCTTCCACTGCTCCCGCTCGTGTGGGGTGGTCATGGCGCCGCCTGCGGAGGGTGCAAGGGAGCTCGCTGTTTCCCGCCTTCGAGCGCAGCCGCCTGCGGGGACCTCCCCTGGGCCTTCACTGGCAGAGCGGAGGCCTCCTCCCAGCCCCTGCGGAGAAGCTGCGCTGTTTACTTGTGAAGAGTTTGGGCGAGGTCTCTGCTCTCGGCGACCGCCGCAGGGTGCAACGAAGCACACGCTCACCCGGCCCTCGGCACCAATGCGGATCTAGATGCAGCACCTCCCGGACCTCACCGGTTTTGCACACGCTAGACCTGTAACCTAGGAAGGCAACCGCGCTCTCTTCCGTCCCAGAATCCGGATAGCACCAGCGCCTCGTTCTTCCGGTGCTTCTAAGCGCTTCACTGTCTGTTCAGGCTGCGCCCCAAAGATACAATTGCCTCCTCAAGTTCCGCGGACCGCTAACGCCGTACGTCCTCCGCCGAGCAATGGCGCTTATAGACCGACGAGGCCAAGGAAGGCGGGGCGATGGATCAGGTGATAGAGGTCAATCCACAAACAGAGAAGACGTGTTAATCACAAAGCCCTGTACCCGCCAGGAGGCGTCTCGTCTGTGTTGGCAGTGTGTGACGGCCATGTTTTAGTGTTACCGATTCTCATTACCTACAGCACTACATGTGCTCGAGACAATCAAATAAGGTGTCCTTTGACTTCGTTAAAACATGTCGCGTGCAGTACAGGTATATATGTAATATTTACATCGAAGTTACGCTTTTACTACAACTGTCATAAATAGATAACAAAATATGTATTCATACGCTTGTTGAAATACTAATAATTTTGTAGAGAAAATACCAACGTTTAGAATACTGCTCTGCATCTCAGAGGATCATTTGTTATATTGCAGCGGAAATGGTGTAGTTCCAAGATGGCCGTTACCGGACACACATTTAAGCAGTGGAAATTAATATCAATATTGTAATCGCTTTTCGCCTTTTTCATTGTACTCCTTCTATCTCAAACTAAAATGGAAGACATATTGTGCAAAAGAAAACTTTTCGCATTACTAAGTGGATAACACAAGATACATATTGGCTAAGCGGATAGGACTGGCACTGGCTGCCAGGCTTTAGGTTTTGCCTACATGTGTTTTTCTCATGCTTTTTTTACATTTTTATTTTTCAGGGATTTGCCAGACTCTTGCCAATGTAAAGAAAACATGGCTAAACACATTTTTTTAATTTTCTCTAAAAACACTTTGTGTGATAGGAGTAACTAGTGAGAGAGCGTGGCTTATATAATCTATATTAACATGAAATGTTTATGAACTAATGTATGATAATACCGCATAGAAATTGTATTAGCATATTTTGCTAAACGTGCACTTGAAATGTGACCACGGGGAGTGGCCACCAATGTACACGGGGACTAATAAAAATGACTAATGTTCTGTTAAAGAATGGTTTTGTACTAATTATTAATGATTATGTTATTAAAGTTTTTGCTAATAAATCTCATAGGCCTTAGTTAGCATGAGTCGAGGCCTAGCTGCCTGGCTCTCATATTAAATGTGTTTTTCTAACGTGCAGTGTGCTGACTCACTAAAGGACATGAACTCTTGTTTTTTTTCTCCAAAAGTTAGAAGCTGAATGTAACTGTAGTGGATCCATTCTCATGAAATTCACCCTGCCTATAGTAACATTTCTTTTTCTAAATGCAACAGTGTAGATTAACAAGGTTGCCTAAACCGGTACAGACAATGGAGCCACTGACCGAAAATGTGCAAAGGACCCCAAGACGATTAAATCATACCGGATACACAACCTGCTAAAGACGTCAATCATAAGCACCAATAAAATGTGTGGGAAATGTTGTGGGGTGACAAAATTGATGACTTAATATATTTTTTAATTGGTTATAGATAGTGGGGTGCAACCCCTTATCCAATCAGATTTTAGGGGAATGTACAAAGAAAAAGGGATAACACCTCTTGACACAGAAATGAGTTAGTTAGGGAGATGCTGATGTGATTTGATATGATCCAGAGACTTTGTCACTTTGCCTAGTGACTTTGCTGATTTTACTTAAAACATCCTTGTCCTTAGTCTACTCATTTACACGTTACCTCCTTATGAGGGAAGTGCCCCTTTACCCGGAGCTGAATTACTGATGGCGATTCGACTGATGTCCTGAAGTCGAAGACAGAGCCTGAGTGCTGACCAAACTTGGAGGGTAACTATATGATAATGAAATTGTGATTGTCTGTTTGCTTTTCCTTTCTAGGTACCAACTGCTTACTTTTGACAGGAGCCATAGTTAGATGTTTTCCAAATTGGTGTTACGAAATTGTTTTGCATGAAGCCCAACATGCTAATGCTAATCAGTGGTTAGGACAGGGGTTCACTTTACTGACGCAAATAGACAAATGACTGAATCTATGCTTTGTTGGATTGACGCGTTAATGACACTCTGCTGAAGTTGAGGGACACGTTAGCACTAGGATTTCCACCTTTCCTAGAGGGAAAAAAAGTGACAATTTGTTCACGTTTTTCGCCACTGCAAAGGCAAAGACGTGGTACTTAAATTGTACGTTATTCTCGCTGCCAACACTTTTCCCACTCAGGTTTCAGGCCTTTTTTGGGCTATTTGGGGCAGTTTGCACTTAGGCTCTCATAACGTTTTGGCCACTTAAGCTACCTACGCCAAATTTGCATCCTATTTACCAACATCCTAGAGATTCTAGAGGTACCCAGAGTGTGTGGCTTCCGCTGGAGGAGACCAAGAAACCAAAATACAGCGAAAATGTTGTTTAAAAAAAGGGTCTGCAGAAGAAAGCTTGTGATTTTCCCCTGAAAATAGCATGAACAAAGGGTTTGCGGTGCTAAAATCACAATTTTCCCAGCTTTCAGGAACAGGCAGACTTAAATCAGAAAACCAAATTTTTCAACACAATTTTGACATTTTGGTAGGACACACCCCATTTTTACTATTTTATGTGGTTTTCGCTTCCTTCCAGTTAGTGACAGAAATGGGACTGAAACCAATGCTAGGTCCCAGAAAGCTAAACAGTTCCGAAAAGTAGACAAAATTCTGAATTCAGCAAGGGGTTATTTGTGCAGTTCCTACAAGGTTTTCCTACAGAAAAAAACAGCGGAAATAAAAAAAATATTGAAATTTAGGTGGAAAAAACAGCCACATCACTCCATGTTTTACTCCGTAACGTTTTGGGGGGAGGGTGGCCAAGCAAGATGGCCGGCGGGACGCACTCTTGGTGAGCTCCCTCTCCCTGGCCTAATCCTATATTAATCCTGGGGTGTCTGTGATTGAAGACCTCCCCCACAGGCTTGGGACAGTGTCTGGACCTGCCAGGCGTCCTTTGGGGCCGGACCGCGGTGTTTGGGCCGAGCGGATCAGCCTGCAGTTGCAGAGCCACAGGAGACGGAGGTGAGCGTGTGTCAGCCCCGTCGGGCGTGCCGCGATTGGATCAGCATACGGGGGTGTGTGATCGCCCCACCAAGTGGAGGAATCCTGGATTGGCTGGCCTAATACGAGCACACAGACCCCAGGGCTGCCTGTCTACGAGAACAGCCCCATGCGCCTGGTGTGGTGTAGGCCTAATGCCCGCAACAGGAAACGCAACATGGACACATCACATTTTTACATTGAAATCTGATGTGTTTTTTGCAAAGTGCCTAGCTGTGGATTTTGGCCTCTAGCTCAGTCGACACCTAGGGAAACCTTGCAAACCTGTGTATTTTTGAAAACTAGACACCTAGGGGAATCCAGGACGGGGTGACTTGTGGGGCTCTCACTAGGTTCTGTTACCCAGAATCCTTTGTAAACCTCAAAATGTGGCAAAAAAATACTTTTCCCTCACATTTCGTTGATAGAAAGTTCTGGAATCTGAGAGGAGCCACACATTTCCTTCCACCCAGCATTCCCCCAAGTCTCCCGATAAAAATGGTACCTCACTTGTGTGGGTAGGCCTAGTGCCCGCGACAGGAAAGGCCCCAAAACATTTTCCGAAAGAAACCTGACCTGTTTTTTGCAAAGTGCCTAGCTGTGGATTTTGGCCTCTAGCTCTGCCAGCACCTAGGGAAACCTAGCTAACTTATACTTTTTTTAAAACTAGACACCTAGGGGAATCCAGGATGGGGTGACTTGTGGGGCTCTCACTAGGTTCTGTTACCCAGAATCCTTTGTAAACCTCACAATTTGGCAACAAATATGTTTTCCATCACATTTTGGTGAAAGAAAGTTCTGGAATCTGAGAGGAGCCACAAATTTCCTTCCACGCAGCATTCCCCCAAATCTTCCGATAAAAATGGTATCTCACTTGTGTGGGTAGGCCTAGTGCCCACAACAGGAAATGCCCCAAAACACAACATGAACACATCACATTTTCTCAAAGAAAACTGACCTGTTTTTGCAAAGTGTCTAGCTGTGGATTTTGGCCTCTAGCTCAGCCAGCACCTAGGGAAACCTAGCTAACCCATACATTTTTTTAAACTAGACACCTAGGGGTTTCATAATGGGGTGAATTGTGGGGCTCTCACCAGGTTCTGTTACCCTGAATCCTTTACAAACCTCAACATTTGGCAAAAAACAACACTTTTTCCTCACATTTCGGTGATAGAAAGTTCTGGAATCTGAGAGGAGCCTCAAATTTCCATCCACCCAGCAGTCCCCCATGTCTCACGATAAAAATGGTACCTCACTTGTCTCGGTAGGCCTAGTGCCCCTGACAGGAAATGTCCCAAAACACAACAGGGACACATCACATTTTTACATTGACAACTGGCGTGTTTTTTGGAAAGTGCCTAACTGTGGATTTTGGTCTCTAGCTCAGCCGGCACCTAGAAAAAACTACCAAACCTGTGCATTTTTACAAACTAGAGACCAAGGGGAATCGAGGATGGGGTAACTTGTGGTGCTCTCACCAGGTTCTGTTACCCAGAATCCTTTGCAAACCTCTGAATTTGGCTAAAAAACACTTTTTCCTCACATCTCGGTGATAGAAAGTTCTGGAATTTAAAAGGAGCCACACATTGAATTCCACCCAGCATTCTTCCAAGTCTCCCGATAAAAATGGTACCTCAATTGTGTGGGTAGGTCTAGTGCCTGCGACAGGGAATGCCCCAAAACACAACTTAGACACAACATTTTTCCAAAGAAAACTGACCTGTTTTTGCAAAGTGCCTAGCTGCGGATTTTGGCCTCTAGCTTATCCGGCACCTAGGAAAACCTAGCAAACCTGGACATTTTTGACAACTAGACACAGAAGGGAACCAAGGCTGTGGTAACTTGTGACACTCTCACCAGGTTCTGTTACCCAGAATCCTTAGCAAACCTCAAAATTTGGCCAAAAACACTTTTTCCTCACATTTTGGTGCTGCAAAGTTCTGGAAGCTGAGGGGAGACACCAATGTCCTTCTACCCAGGGTTCCTTCAGGTCTCCCGATAAAAATGGTACCTCACTTGTGTCCGTAGGCCTAATGTCCATGACAGGAAATGCCCCAAAACACTGTGTGGACACATCAAAATTATCAAATAAAAAACTACCTGTTTTTGCAGGGGGGCACCTGGGTTTTCGGTACTGGGCTCAGCAGCCATCTAGGGAAACCTACCAAACCCAAACATTTCTGAAAACTAGACACCCAAGGGAGTCCAGAGAGGTGTGACTTGCGTGGATCCCCCAGTATTTACTTACCCAGAATTCTCAGCAAACCTCACATTTTGCTAAAAAATCAAATTTCCCCCACATTTCTGTGTGAGATCACTGCACCGGCACGAATTTTCTACCACCCAACGTTCCCCTCAGTCTCCCAGTAAAGACGATACCTCACTTGTGTAGGTGGGCCAAGTACCTGTGAGAGGGAAGAGCTCTGTCGAAAATGAGGGGAACCAAAGCGGGTCCAAAAAGGCAGTTTGAAAAAAAATGTTTTTAGGCTGACAAGTGGGGCAGAATGTTTATAGGCATAGATGCGACAATGCTGGGTGGTGGGAATTTTGTGGATTCCTGCAGATTCTGGAAGGTTCCATCACAAAAATGTGGGAAAAATGTGTGATTTCAATCAAAGTTGGAGGTTTGCAGGGCATTGTGGGTAAGAAAATGGTGCGGGGTGCATGTGAAGAACACCACGCTGGACTCACCCAGATGTTTAGTTTTCAGATGTGTCTCAGTCTCGTAGATTTTACTACGTGGCAGCACCCCAAAGTCCAAAAAGTGCAGCCCTCACATTCCAAGTGGGACGATTTTGAGAGTTAGACAAGCTCTCATGGCCCAAATGTAAAGCCAAAACCCAGAATAATCAAATGCCCGCTTGCTTGCCATGGGATAACATGTTTTAGTGTGCGGGGGGGACAGCTCAAAGACTGTTACCCCCTTCAGGTGGGGTGGGGGCATAACCATGCCCATACTGGTTGGTAGCCACCTCCCCATTATTTTTGTTTTAATTCTCTGGCATCTAGTAGGATTTCTGCTCCCCCCTGGGGAGTAGAATCAGGGGTAATTGCCCCATCTGCCCACCGGTGGGCAGAACAACTTTGTCCCCATCTATTTGGGGTGGGGGTATGGCCCCCCTTTAGTGAAATTGTCGTAAAAAAAATCCATGGTGTCTAGTGGTTTCTGCCCCCCTTGGGGGCAGATTGGTCTAATGAAAATAGCATAACAATTTGCCCCCCAGGGGAGCGACCCTTGCCTAAGGGGTCACTCCCAACATGTGTAAAAGTTAAAAAAACAAAATTATCCCTGGCGTCTAGTGGGTTCTGCCCCCCCGGGGCAGATTGGCCTAATTAAAATTCATGATCCGGCTGCAGAAATACTTAAACAGACATCAAAGGAACGGAAAGGCCTTCCGTTCCTTTGATGCGTCTCCTGCCCCAGCCCGTGCAAAGCATTTCTCTTCC